>NC_090447.1:342466899-343716899 GCF_031143425.1 Pleurodeles waltl | reverse complement strand
TGGTACCTCCAAAGCATACAAGTCTGCATGGGCCCTTTGGAGTAGCTGGTGTTTGGACAGGAATTCAAATCCCTTTTCAGCCGATGTAGTGCTAATTGTTAATTTCCTCGCTTCCTTAGCTTCCCAAGGTAAAGCCTATCGCACTATTAATATTTACAGATCTTCCATCTCTGCTGAACATTCTGGAATAAATGTAATCATCTGCAAATTCTTTATAGACCAATGATAATATTCTGCTTTATGGTCTCAACATTAACTAAAAACATAAGCAATTGAATCATGTATTCTCTATATTATTACAGCACTAGACTGTATTGGCCATGGGGAGTTACTTTAGACTCAATGGGGGTGATTCTAACCCTGGCGGTCGGTGATAAAGCGGCGGGCAACCCGTCAACGGGCCGGCGGTCCAAAAAATGGAAT
Source organism: Pleurodeles waltl (assembly GCF_031143425.1). Taxonomy (NCBI): domain Eukaryota; kingdom Metazoa; phylum Chordata; class Amphibia; order Caudata; family Salamandridae; genus Pleurodeles; species Pleurodeles waltl. The sequence goes on along the minus strand of NC_090447.1, from coordinate 343,716,476 downwards.
TCTGACCCTGGCGGCAACCGCCAACACAGCCCGCCACATTAACACTCCGACCGCTACGGCGGTACAGACAAACAGCGCGGCGGTCACCGCCAACAGGCAGGCGGCAGACAATGTACCGCCCACAGTATTACACCTCACCAATCCGCCACCTTTTCCGGGGCGGGAGCCCCGCCAATAAAAACACGGCGGAAACAGACTACGGACGGGAAAACGCTCACCAAAACACACTCCACGAGTACGGAGGACAGCATGGAACCCGAATTAAACATCCTACCTGCTCTCGTCTACCTTCTCATCTACCACGAGTACGAACGCCGGCGCAGACGACAACGGTGAGCACTGCACCTACGACACACACGAGGGGGGAGGACGAAAGGTTACGGGCACACACATATGCGACCCCCCCCCCCAACTATGTACACACCAATGCAGAGCAACAAGTCACAGTGACACCACCCAAACACCCCTGAAAAATGCTAGGACATAATCAAATTTGGAATAAATATTTATGTACCAAAAAGCTCCTGAAAAATATCATACAACCATGAAAGATATTCACAAGAAAACAAATGACATACACATCAGTGTATAACTGAAGTAACAAGTCCTGCACATCCTACAAATTCATCATGTCCGTGGGCCAAAGTTTTGAGAAACAAGGGCAAAGCCCACACAGGAGACCTGAGTCCTTTGGAGAGAACACTGCAGGGGCATCTGATGAACAAACTACAGGCACCTCAGGGGGAAGGGAAGGGGGGGCACCACAGCCACATGAGTCCACGACGCCAGATCCACGAAGGGGCCACCATGCCCACTGTGCCATCCTGGGGAGTGCAAAGCCACAGTCTCTCAAGTCTCTACAGTGCGTGGGTTGCCCACTCTGCCATCCTGGGGAGTGCAAAGCCACAGTCTCTCAAGTCTCTACAGTGGGTGGGTTGCCCACTGTGCCATCCTGGGGAGTGCAAAGCCACAGTCTCTCAAGTCTCTACAGTGGGTGGGTTGCCCAATCTGCCATCCTGGGGAGTGCAAAGCCACAGTCTCTCAAGTCTCTACAGTGGGTGGGTTGCCCACTGTGCCATCCTGAGGAGTGCAAAGCCACAGTCTCTCAAGTCTCTACAGTGGGTGGGTTGCCCACTCTGCCATCCTGGGGAGTGCAAAGCCACAGTCTCTCAAGTCTCTACAGTGGGTGGGTTGCCCACTCTGCCATCCTGGGGAGTGCAAAGCCACAGTCTCTCAAGTCTCTACAGTGGGTGGGTTGCCCACTCTGCCATCCTGGGGAGTGCAAAGCCACAGTCCATCAGGTGGATGACAGTCTCCACTGGTCAAGGAGGAGGCATGGTGGGCACAGTGAACCATAAACAGTGCTTGACAGGAAGGGCCCAGCGGAGCGGTGCTTGACAGGAAGGGCCCAGCGGAGCGGTGCTTGAGACGGCGGGGCACAGCGGAGCGGTGCTTGACAGGAAGGGCCCAGCGGAGCGGTGCTTGACAGGAAGGGCCCAGCGGAGCGGTGCTTGACAGGAAGGGCCCAGCGGAGCGGTGCATGAGACGCGGGGCCCAGCGGAGCGGTGCTTGACAGGAAGGGCCCAGCGGAGCGGTGCTTGAGACGGCGGGGCCCAGCGGAGCGGTGCTGGACAGGAAGGGCCCAGCGGAGCGGTGCTTGACAGGAAGGGCCCAGCGGAGCGGTGCTTGACAGGAAGGGCCCAGCGGAGCGGTGCTTGAGACGGCGGGGCCCAGCGGAGTGGTGCTTGACAGGAAGGGCCCAGCGGAGCGGTGCATGAGACGGCGGGGCCCAGCGGAGCGGTGCTTGACAGGAAGGGCCCAGCGGAGCGGTGCTTGACAGGAAGGGCCCAGCGGAGCGGTGCTTGAGACGGCGGGGCCCAGCGGAGCGGTGCTGGACAGGAAGGGCCCAGCGGAGCGGTGCTTGACAGGAAGGGCCCAGCGGAGCGGTGCTTGAGACGGCGGGCCCAGCGGAGTGGTGCTGGACAGGAAGGGCCCAGCGGAGCGGTGCTTGAGACGGCGGGGCCCAGCGGAGCGGTGCTGGACAGGAAGGGCCCAGCGGAGCGGTGCTTGAGACGGCGGGGCCCAGCGGAGCGGTGCTCTTCTGCACGGCGGGGCCCTGTTCAGCGGTGCTCTTCTGCACGGCGGGTCCTGTTCAGCGGTGCCTATCTTCACGGCGGGGCCCTGTTCAGCGGTGATCTTCTGCACGGCGGGGCCCTGTTCAGCGGTGCTCTTCTGCACGGCGGGGCCCTGTTCAGCGGTGCTCTTCTGCACGACGGGGCCCTGTTCAGCGGTGCTCTTCTGCACGGCGGGGCCCTGTTCAGCGGTGCTCTTCTGCACGGCGGGCCCTGTTCAGCGGTGCCTATCTTCACGGCGGGGCCCTGTTCAGCGGTGCCTATCTTCACGGCGGGCCCTGTTCAGCGGTGCTCTTCTGCACAGCGGGCCCTGTTCAGCGGTGCCTATCTTCACGGCGGGCCCTGTTCAGCGGTGCTCTTCTGCACGGCGGGGCCCTGTTCAGCGGTGCTCTTCTGCACGGCGGGGCCCTGTTCAGCGGTGCTCTTCTGCACGGCGGGGCCCTGTTCAGCGGTGCTCTTCTGCATGGCGGGGCCCTGTTCAGCGGTGCTCTTCTGCACGGTGGGGCCCTGTTCAGCGGTGCTCTTCTGCACGGCGGGCCCTGTTCAGCGGTGCCTATCTTCACGGCGGGGCCCTGTTCAGCGGTGCCTATCTTCACGGCGGGCCTTGTTCAGCGGTGCTCTTCTGCACGGCGGGCCCTGTTCAGCGGTGCCTATCTTCACGGCGGGGCCCTGTTCAGCGGTGCCTATCTTCATGGCGGGCCCTGTTCAGCGGTGCTTTTCTTCACGGCGGGCCCTGTTCAGCGGTGCCTATCTTCACGGCGGGGCCCTGTTCAGCGGTGCTCTTCTGCACGGCGGGGCCCTGTTCAGCGGTGCTCTTCTGCACGGCGGGCCCTGTTCAGCGGTGCTCTTCTGCACGGCGGGGCCCTGTTCAGCGGTGCACATCCAGTAGGTTCAAGGGAGCCAGACCTTGGCTGGACTCCCTGCTCAGTCGCCCTCCGACCGTGATGTTTCTGGACCCTTCGGTGACGGAGTCCTGGGCCCTTTGGTGTCCTCCTTTACTGGGATGTGGCATGTGGGGCCCAGCTGCTCCGCGCTCCTGCTGGCTGACTTCTACGCCCTGCTGCCCTTACGCTCCTTAGATGGGGCTCTCGGGCCCTTGCCTCCCCTAGATGTTGTGGCTGGTGAAGTGGGCGAACTCTGCTCCTTGGGGGCAGCCGTGTCAGTCCTCGCACGGCGGCCCTTGTGTTTCCTGGTCCTATTGCCGGGGGGGGGGCTGGATGTGTCCTTGCTGCTGATGGAGGTGTCACTGCTGGCAAAGGGTGGACTCCAGAACCCATGCACAACAGTGACACCCGAAGCTGGGCTGGTGGTGGCTGTGGTGCTCTTGGGACTCTTTGCAGATGGAGGGGGTAGGTCATCGGAGGGAAAGAGGTCAAGATTAGCCAGGAAAAGTTTTTTAGGGCCAAGGTAAAGGGTAGGAGAAGTGGTGATGGGAGTGGAGGAAGAGAATGTGGTTGTAGGAGAGTCAGGTGTGCTGTCATTGGGTGAAGGTGCTGGTGCTGTAGGCTGTCGTGAGGTGGATGGCTGTTGGGTGGGTGGCTGCCTGCGTTTGTGTGTCTTGGAGGAGGTGGTGACAGACACAGTGGGAGAGGACACAGGGGACGTGTAAATGGCAGTGGGGGTGCTGACTGCACGGGTGCGGACTGTACAGGAGGGTGTGGTGGTGATGGAAGCACTGGCTGATGTTGGTGTGCATGCAGGTGTGAGTGTAGACGTCACAGGGAGGGAGGAGGGAGATGAGGAGGAGGGGGACACAGGGGTGGTAGTGACTGTTGGAATGTCTGCATCTGTGTGTTGCTTGGGTGAGTGTTTGTGGGATCTGTGGTGCTTGTGTCTGGATGAGCTGCCCTTGGGTGTTGAGGTGTGTGCAGGCTGGTCAGATGGTGTGGATGGGATAGGCTGAGGGACAGGAGACAGAGACAGGGTGGAGACAGGGTGTAGGCAGTCAGAAGAGGGAGGCTGGAAACAGGGACAATGGCTGCCGTCAGTGCTGAGGCCAGAGCAGTGAACGATCGTTGATGGGCAGCCTGACCCGAATGAATGCCCTCCAGGTAGGCATTGCTCCGATGCACCTCCCTTTCTACCCCCTGGATGGCATTCAAAAGGGTAGTCTGCCCAACAATGAGCGTCCTCACAAGATCAATGAGCTCTGCACTGAGGGCAGCAGGGGTGACAGGGGCAGGGGCTGAGGTGCCTGGGGCGAAGGAGACGCCCGCCTTCCTGGGCGAGCGGGCACGGAGCGTAGGCTGAGGGGCTGCAGGGAGGGCGGGGCTGGTGCGCTGGGTGGCGGCTGTACCTGTAGAGGCGGGGGGCACGGATGTTGGCGCCACCGCTAGGGAGCACCCATCCGAGGACGTGTCTGTGTCGCTGCTCTCACCACCGGTCCCCGTTGTGGTGCTCCCCTCGCCCTCCGGCTCACTGGTGCCCTCGGTGTCTGTTCCTGGGCTCACCGGGGCCTTGTGGCTTGCAGCTCCCTCGTGCTCCGATGCCAAATCTCCTCCGCCTGATGATGCTAATGCACACATGCACAAGAAGAAGAAGGGTGGGGGGAGAAAAAGAAGACCTGGTTGAGTGCATGCAATGTCAACACCGTTGGCGGAGAGGACAGACACAGGAGCCGCATGCACTAAGCCGCGCATTCGGGGTATACTACTCAGTACTTCTGACTAGGACAACAGGTCAAGAGACGACAAACGCGCACATGTGTGAGGCTGGACCATCAATAGCTGTACTTGTCACCCTACAGAGGTGGGGGCCGGGAGCACAGGGCCATGCCTAAGGGAGAGGACTACACTACAGAAAGCGCCCTGGCCTAATGTCACCCACAACCCTCCTCCCCCACCCAGACGCCTCCACTGCGCAGAAAGATAGCAGAATGTGCTGATACTCACCCCCTTGTGTCTGCTGTGATGCTCTCAAGCGCCCATCCAAATCAGGGTAGGCCACCGCCAGGATCCGGGATATCAGGGGGGTCAGGGTACGACTGGCACCCCTCCTAGGTTGGGAGGCCATCCCCAGCAGTGACTCGGCGGTCTTCCTGGTTCCGCGGCGGATGTCCTCCCACCTCTTGCGGCAGTGGGGGCCCCGTCTGACGTGGACCCCCAGGGCCCAGACTTCCTTGGCGATGGCACGCCAAATCTCGACTTTCTGATGGGCGCTGACCTATGTGACATGTACAGGGTGGGAAGGAAACATTAATCAACTTACTGCATGTTAGATGTGATTGGCCCCCCCTCCCCAACCTTGCAATATAGCACATGCTCTCATCTGTCGTGCGTTGCACTCCTCATTCGCCCCCCACCCCACCAACTTACATCCACCCCACTCCACACAGGCATCGCCCATTCCATGTGCACCCGGTGTACTCACCTGTTGGTCTGGAGGACCGTAGAGTAACGCATACTGGGGGAGGACCCCATCCACGAGCTTCTCCAACTCTTCAGACGTGAAGGCAGGGGCCCTTTCCCCAGTCGCAGCAGCCATTGTCTCTTCCAGACCGAGTTCACAGCAGCACTTGCAGTATAGGTCCTCTCCTGTGGATGATCAGGTCTCGAGTGATTAAGCAGATATAAAATGGCGGTCACGCCCGCGGCGGTGCGTACCGCGGCGGTGCGTACCGCGACCGCCGGCGCACATCGTCATTGGCTCCTGAAACCCATAGGCTTCAATGTTATCCAATGCGGCACCGTATAGCGGTATTCGACCGCCTACCGCCACGGTGTGCTCCGCCAGCGCAGTGACCTCACATCCCATTGTCCCACTTCACAGGTCAGGCAGCCGCCATTTCAAGGGCCCACATGGCATAATTTCTACTGCGACACACAGGCCTAGGCCTTGCATTGCCACACATACACGCCTTTCAATACATAGATAACCGTGTGCTATGCAAGCTGTGGTGAACGTACCAGTGATTAGCTTGACTCTGTGCTCCATGTTGTCATTCCTAGGCACCGTCCGCTGGGACTTGCGAGGAGAAGGATGAATCCTCGCGTGTACCGACCGCTGGTGGACCTGTCGACAATGGAAGAACGCCACATCACACTACGATACCGACTTGACCGTGCCACTATCCATGAACTGTGTGCCCAGCTGGAGCCAGCCCTGATGTCCCCCATCCGCCAACCCACAGGAATTCCCCCTCTGGTGCAGGTCCTGTCAGTCCTCCATTTTCTTGCAAGTGGCTCATTCCAGACAACAGTGGCCATGTCATCTGGAATGTCTCAGCCAATGTTTTCAAAAGTTTTGTCTAGAGTGTTGTCTGCCCTGACGAAACACATGCGGAGTTACATTATATTCCCTGAGGAGGTTGATTTGCCCACTGTGAAGGGTGATTTTTATGCCCTTGGACATATTCCCAACATAATTGGTGCCATTGATGGGACCCATGTAGCCTTAGTCCCCCCAAAAGACGATGAGCAGGTGTACAGAAACAGGAAAAGTTACCATTCTATGAACGTCCAGGTGGTCTGTTTGGCTGACCAGTACATCTCCCATGTGAATGCCATGTTCCCTGGTTCAGTGCATGACGCGTATGTGATGCGTAATAGCAGCATCCCTTATGTGATGGAACAGCTACAGAGACAACGTGTGTGGCTAATAGGTGACTCTGGTTACCCCAACCTGCCTTGGCTATTGACCCCAGTGAGGAATCCCCGGACCAGGGCTGAGGAACGGTACAATGAGGCCCATGGGTGAACTAGGAGGATCATAGAAAGGACCTTTGGCCTCCTGAAGGCCAGGTTTAGGTGCCTGCATATGACAGGGGGATCCCTGATGTACTCACCAAAGAAGGTGTGCCAGATCATCGTGGCCTGCTGTATGCTTCACAATCTGGCATTGCGACATCAGGTGCCTTTCCTGCAGGAGGATGGTCCAGATGGTGGTGTTGAAGCAGCTGTGGAGCCTGTGGAGAGTGAAGAGGAGGAAGACTCAGAGGATGACACAGACAACAGGGACAGAGTTATCCACCAGTATTTTCAGTAGCACACAGGTAAGAATCACACACGCCATTTTAATTTTCCTGAAAGCCTCCAGCTTCTCAACTTTGTCTATGACCCCCCAGTTCTTTAAAACTTATGTTTGATTTTCCCTTCCCTTTTCAGTGCTGTATGACCCACTGCGTGACTTCTGCTTGGTTAGCCCATGGACTAATGCTTATTGATCTCGGTATGTGTTCAGCACAAAGTTAACAGAACATAATTGATCGGTAATGTGTTATACATTTGTAAATAATACAGCCTGACTCCAGCATGATTTCAGTGCATTGAGTGATTTATTTTTGGTGCTAGATAATGGTACATGATATTAACACGGTGATGGGTGGGGGTGGAGTAATGTCCATGGCAGAGTCCAGTTCTCAGTCTCACAGGTGCATTGTCCATATGCCTGTGGAAGGATGGAGCAGGGGCAGTTCAAGGTTGGACAGGGTGGCAATGTGGGACAGTGGGATGACTTCAGGGGGTATCTCATGCTGGCGGGGGTCTTGACATCCTACTCTGTCTTTTTTTTGGATCTCAGGCTCCTCTTGCGGGGTGGTTGTTCTTCAGCAGGAGGTGGGGTTCTGGTGGCCTGTCGTTGTGGTGGGGCCTCCTGTCCACTAGCGCCGGCGGAGGTGGTAGGCTGTTCCTGGTCCGGACTAGTGACAGGGGCCCTGTGTGGTGCCACATGGTCCCGCAACGTGTCTTCTATCCGGTTGAGGGCCTGGACTATGCTCCCCATAGCGGTAGAGATGTTGGTGAGATGATTGGTGAACCCCATGTAGCGTTCCTCCTGCTGTGCCTGGATCTCCTGGAACCTGGCCAGTACCGTCGCCATCGTCTCTTGGGAGTGGTGGTAGGCTGCCATGATGGTGGTGAGGGCCTCTTGGAGAGTGGGTTCCCTGGGCCTCTCCTCCCCCCCTGTCGCACAGCAGCCCTCCGAGTTGCCCTGTTTCCCCCGGCCTCTGTCCCCTGGACGGTGTGCCCACTACCACAGCCCCCAGGTCCCTGTTGTTGTTGGGGTGGTGGGTTAGCCTGCGGCACCGTATAGCGGTATTCGACCGCCTACCGCCACGGTGTGCTCCGCCAGCGCAGTGACCTCACATCCCATTGTCCCACTTCACAGGTCAGGCAGCCGCCATTTCAAGGGCCCACATGGCATAATTTCTACTGCGACACACAGGCCTAGGCCTTGCATTGCCACACATACACGCCTTTCAATACATAGATAACCGTGTGCTATGCAAGCTGTGGTGAACGTACCAGTGATTAGCTTGACTCTGTGCTCCATGTTGTCATTCCTAGGCACCGTCCGCTGGGACTTGCGAGGAGAAGGATGAATCCTCGCGTGTACCGACCGCTGGTGGACCTGTCGACAATGGAAGAACGCCACATCACACTACGATACCGACTTGACCGTGCCACTATCCATGAACTGTGTGCCCAGCTGGAGCCAGCCCTGATGTCCCCCATCCGCCAACCCACAGGAATTCCCCCTCTGGTGCAGGTGCTGTCAGTCCTCCATTTTCTTGCAAGTGGCTCATTCCAGACAACAGTGGCCATGTCATCTGGAATGTCTCAGCCACTGTTTTCAAAAGTTTTGTCTAGAGTGTTGTCTGCCCTGACGAAACACATGCGGAGTTACATTATATTCCCTGAGGAGGTTGATTTGCCCACTGTGAAGGGTGATTTTTATGCCCTTGGACATATTCCCAACATAATTGGTGCCATTGATGGGACCCATGTAGCCTTAGTCCCCCCAAAAGACGATGAGCAGGTGTACAGAAACAGGAAAAGTTACCATTCTATGAACGTCCAGGTGGTCTGTTTGGCTGACCAGTACATCTCCCATGTGAATGCCATGTTCCCTGGTTCAGTGCATGACGCGTATGTGATGCGTAATAGCAGCATCCCTTATGTGATGGAACAGCTACAGAGACAACGTGTGTGGCTAATAGGTGACTCTGGTTACCCCAACCTGCCTTGGCTATTGACCCCAGTGAGGAATCCCCGGACCAGGGCTGAGGAACGGTACAATGAGGCCCATGGGTGAACTAGGAGGATCATAGAAAGGACCTTTGGCCTCCTGAAGGCCAGGTTTAGGTGCCTGCATATGACAGGGGGATCCCTGATGTACTCACCAAAGAAGGTGTGCCAGATCATCGTGGCCTGCTGTATGCTTCACAATCTGGCATTGCGACATCAGGTGCCTTTCCTGCAGGAGGATGGTCCAGATGGTGGTGTTGAAGCAGCTGTGGAGCCTGTGGAGAGTGAAGAGGAGGAAGACTCAGAGGATGACACAGACAACAGGGACAGAGTTATCCACCAGTATTTTCAGTAGCACACAGGTAAGAATCACACACGCCATTTTAATTTTCCTGAAAGCCTCCAGCTTCTCAACTTTGTCTATGACCCCCCAGTTCTTTAAAACTTATGTTTGATTTTCCCTTCCCTTTTCAGTGCTGTATGACCCACTGCGTGACTTCTGCTTGGTTAGCCCATGGACTAATGCTTATTGATCTCGGTATGTGTTCAGCACAAAGTTAACAGAACATAATTGATCGGTAATGTGTTATACATTTGTAAATAATACAGCCTGACTCCAGCATGATTTCAGTGCATTGAGTGATTTATTTTTGGTGCTAGATAATGGTACATGATATTAACACGGTGATGGGTGGGGGTGGAGTAATGTCCATGGCAGAGTCCAGTTCTCAGTCTCACAGGTGCATTGTCCATATGCCTGTGGAAGGATGGAGCAGGGGCAGTTCAAGGTTGGACAGGGTGGCAATGTGGGACAGTGGGATGACTTCAGGGGGTATCTCATGCTGGCGGGGGTCTTGACATCCTACTCTGTCTTTTTTTTGGATCTCAGGCTCCTCTTGCGGGGTGGTTGTTCTTCAGCAGGAGGTGGGGTTCTGGTGGCCTGTCGTTGTGGTGGGGCCTCCTGTCCACTAGCGCCGGCGGAGGTGGTAGGCTGTTCCTGGTCCGGACTAGTGACAGGGGCCCTGTGTGGTGCCACATGGTCCCGCAACGTGTCTTCTATCCGGTTGAGGGCCTGGACTATGCTCCCCATAGCGGTAGAGATGTTGGTGAGATGATTGGTGAACCCCATGTAGCGTTCCTCCTGCTGTGCCTGGATCTCCTGGAACCTGGCCAGTACCGTCGCCATCGTCTCTTGGGAGTGGTGGTAGGCTGCCATGATGGTGGTGAGGGCCTCTTGGAGAGTGGGTTCCCTGGGCCTCTCCTCCCCCCCTGTCGCACAGCAGCCCTCCGAGTTGCCCTGTTTCCCCCGGCCTCTGTCCCCTGGACGGTGTGCCCACTACCACAGCCCCCAGGTCCCTGTTGTTGTTGGGGTGGTGGGTTAGCCTGGGTGCCCTGTAGTGGCAGACACACCGCTGATTGACCTGTCCTAGAGACAGAGGCATGGGCCCGCTGGGTGGGAGCTGTGCTGTTGTTCCCAGAGGGGGTTGGGTCTGCTGTGGCCTGTGTGTGGGGAACCGACTGTCCAGAGGTCCCCGATGGTCCGGGCTGGTCATCAGGTTCCAGGTCGACAGAGCTGCTGTCATCACTGGGGGCCTCTTCCGGGGGGGGGATGGACATTTCTGGACCCTCCTGGCCGGTGTGTTGGCGTTCGGGTCCTGCATGGGGTAAGAGAGTATGGTTATTGTTTCTGTGTGTGCTATTGTGTGCGAATTATGGGTGCCCTTGTCCCCCAGTGCTGTCATTCCCTTGGGGGAGGTGTTGTGGGGGTGTTTGGGGGGGGGTATGTGCAGTGGTCATGCTTAGGTGATGGGTGTCCATAGTTTGTGGTGGCATGCAGGGGTTGGTGTTGGGTGGGTTGTGCTGGAGAGACATTCTCAGGGAGGATGTGTGATGGGGGGTTGGGGGTGAGGGTGGTGGTGGGGGTTAGCATGCTGGGGGGGGTGAAGTAGTTGAGATTGTACTTACCAGAGTCCATTCCTCCGTGTACTCCAGCGAGGCCATCAGGATGCAGGATGTTTAGTACCTCTTGCTCCCATGCTGTGAATTCGGGTGGAGTGGGTGGGGGTCCCCCGCCAGTCTTCTGCACTGCGATGTTGTGTCGCGAGACCATCGAGCGCACCTTTCCCCGTAAGTCGTTCCAGCGTTTGCGGATGTCGTCTCGATTTCTGGGATGCTGTCCCACCGCGTTTACCCTGTCCACGATCCGCTGCCATAGCTCCGCCTTCCTGGCTATAGTGGTGTGCTGCACCTGTGAGCCGAAGAGCTGGGGTTCAACTCTTATGATTTCCTCCACCATGACCCGGAGTTCTTGGTCCGAAAAGCGTGGGTGCCTTTGGGGTGCCATGGGGTGGTGTGGATGAGGTGTGGGGTGGTGTATATGGTGAAGAGTGTGTTGGTGTGTGGTGCTTTGTGCTTCTATGTGGTGTGTGTGATGGTGTAGTGTGCCTCTGTGTGATGTAGCTCTCTATTCTGTGATGTGTCTCTCTCTCCTTCGTCTCTGATCTTCGGTCGTAGGGGTTTGTGGGTGATGTGGGTGTGTGTTTTATAGTTGATTGGATGTGTGGGAGTGTTGTTTGTATGTGTGTCAGGTGTGTGTATTTCAAATTGTCCAATGTGGCTGTGTTTTGGAGCTGTGTGTGTATTTTGACCGCGGCGGTGTGTACCGCCAATGGAATACCGCGGTTGAAAGACCGCCGCGTGGATTCGTGGGTCAGAATGGCATGGGCGTGTTTGTGTTGGCGTGGCGGTGGAGGTTTGGTCATCTCCAGTTTTCCGCGGCCCGCTGATGAGGCGGCCTTCCTTGGATGTCGGGTTTTTGGCGGATTCACAGTTGGTGGTCAGAATGACCGTGGCGGTTTACCGCGCCCGCAGCGGTAGTATGGCGGAGTTCTGACCGGCGGTAAGGGCCTTTTACTGCCGAGGTCAGAATGACCCCCAATGTGTCTTCCCCGACAGGCTATATTCTTTCTATGTCTTGGGGGTGACCTCCAAGACTTTTTTTATTATGCACTATTCTGTCTTTGTTGAACAACGTTCTTGGTTTTGATTGCCTTGTTAATATAGGATAATGAGCGCCTCATTCAGCTGGCACATTTTACCGGATAATATCAGCATTTTTCTGAGTTCCCATTAGAGGACTTGACTTATTTCAATATATCTATGCGTTTTCTCTGCTTGTTAGTTCAGACTAAACTGTATATCTTTATAGAAATGTTCTAGGATATGCATATATAATTTCTCTGCTACTAGGTTCTGTCTCATCTCTCATTTATATGCATACTCAACTAACAATCAGGCAAATGTGTATTTATCATACCCCTTTTTCCACTCAGACTATTTGTATTTAAAAATGGACTCTCTCTGATGAACAACACAATGGTATGATGCCTCTTTACTATAATTACTAGTACAGATTATTAACCAATTCTGATTATCATACAAAACACTAATGTGATAGCTGCTTTTATCTCTCAGTACCAGCACTAATCTCACTTAGAATTTTGAACTTTAAATTTAATTTTACTTTTACTCTCACCAGCGCAACAATTTTATGAGCATGAACCTTCGATATCAATTGTCACAAATTTTTATTCATTATCTTTTTCACTGCTTTGGGTTAGGTTATGGGACTATCACCTGGATATGATCACTCTCTAATATAATTTCCCTTTTTTCGTACACTCACCATTCTGAAGTAATGGGCGGTACCTTCTTAGTGCCTTCACTAACACTCCAATCTATCAATCTCAATTGTATTACTACTCTGATCTGATCACTTTTCATTATTTGCAGCCTTCAAAAAGCCCCAGGTGAACTCACCACAAGGGGGGAAACACGTGTCGGCTGTCTCTCCCTGTATTCCCCAATACATTTTTCAGTATATGGGATCAATAAATGCACCCAAACTGAACATGCGGATATGATGTATCATTTCTTGAACTTGAACTGAAATATTCTAATAACTTTGATATCTTGAAAGTGGGTTCTTGATTTTTTTTAGATGTTAACTCTGAATGCTCATGGTGTACTCATTATCACCATCATCATAACCATTTGTAACTTGCCCATATGTCAGAAAGCATGACTACACCACAACAGCTGTAAACAACTGTGGACCATAGGCCCAGATTTAAGAGGGCAGAGCGCCTCCTTGCACAAAATTAGCGCCATATTTCTTGCGCTAATGTGGCCCAACGATGCCAAAATCTAAGCATCAGAAATACAAGGTGGTGGAATGCATTAATTGTGCCAGTTTGTAACACCTTACTTCACATGATGCCTGTGCCAGGCATAATGTATGCAAGTGGGGTGTACACCACAGCCAAAATGATGGCATGGAATCTAAGATGTTCAAGTGTAAAATTCTGCAGCTACTTTTAATGCCTGCTCAGAGCAGGCGTTAGAAGGGTCACAACCTTGGTATTAATGGGCACCTATGTACTGTTCAGGGTTAGGTCCTAAATTTTGCCACTAACCCTGAACAGTTATTCAATAGCATCAAATACCTTGATGTATTGCCCCCTACCCTGCACCACCGTGGTGAGCCGTCTTTCAAATAAGGTGCACACATGGTGGCAGTAGGAGGGTGCTGCTAACGGCCGCAAGAAAAGTGAAACTGCACTGGGTGCAGCACCACTTTTCTTGATTCTGCCCCATGGCCAGGAACAAAAAAAAACAATAAAAGAATACACTACAACATGAATGTGTGGTGGAATGTAGGCAAAATCTGTAGCAATTACAAATTACATTGTCACACACATATCAGACAAGTGTGTTGGCTTGACATATGCCTGCAGCAATCCTGAAAACACACATAAAAACTGCAGTAAAGATGTATGGGCTAGGTAGGAAAAGGGTAGCAATTACCTACAATGGCAGATTTGTGTCTGCTAGGTTACCATGCAAAGCCCGAATGACACTATCGCACGTGATAACTAAAAGCATACTTCTCAGTGACACTCACATGTTTGACCAAGAGAGAGTGACATACAGAGACCAAAACACATAAATGTCTAGGTGTTTCACTCCCAATCTAGTTTGGAATGTGCATGTAAGTCAAGCAATGTCCAAATAAATCACAGACCCTTGCCAAATTGTTTGTGTGATTAATGAGACAAAAAGATTGAATGTGGCATCTCCTCTACTCATAGCTCACATGAGTAATCACACTAACAAAATATACTCATGGTGAATGTGGCATAGGTTGTGGAATGTAGATTTGAGTGTGTGCTTATGTTGAATAAATGATGTAGAAGGACAGCTGAGAGACTCCCTTACGTCACGCTGAGATCCAACATGTGGAAGTCACTCAGATACTATACAAGTGCTGTGGCTGGTGTTCTGTGATGTGTGAGGGGCAGTCATGTGATCTAGCAAACACTTTAGGAACAAAAAAGGGAAAGGTGGTTGATGCTATAGAGTCCGCACATCCGTAGTTATGATGACAGGCTAGTTAGACAAAATTTATGGTATTAGGGTGCTAGGTCCGGTATGACACCCAACCACCCAGGTGTCCTCTGCACTGGTCATAACATAGTTATGAACTGTGCTAGAAGAATTCATTGAACAAAATACCAGAGCACACCAAAAGGTAGTCCAAACAATAAATGGCAAAGTCCATAAAGACATTTTTCTTCTTCTACCAACGAATGATCTTTATTTCTGGTGAGTATAAAAATACACAAAACAGCCAACACGTGTTTCATCCAAAGGACGTTTTCAAGGCTGTAAATTAAAGATTGAAAGCCAAATGTAATAGTGTGGGTACAATACATAACATTGACATAAAGAGCTCAAGAAGTACTTAGAAAATGTATATATGGTATGGTGAAAGTATGGAAGAAAGAACGAAATGACGAGAGGTGGTGGGAAAATAGAAAAGAGAAAAGGCAAGCCAGCAGGATCCACTAAGTGAATCAGAAGATCCTTCATGCAGAGGAGATCGTCTCCATCACGTAAATAAATGCCCATTTGTGTCAAGTGAACTATAGACCTACATGCAAAGAAGTTGCCCAAAATTAGACACTGCAGTTCAGTGCACGTATAACCATTAATACTAATAGAGTGCAGCGCTACCGATAGTTCACATATTGATAATGCGTGAAAAGTGAAGGCAAAAAAGGATGATAAAAATAACAAGAAGAAAGAAACATACTGAATTAAAATGCATGTGGATGAAATCATATGTATAAGGGTTGAAATGTCAAAGTCCAGCGAAGAGAAAGTGGCGTTCACAAATAGAAATGACAATGAGAATTTTTTATCTCCTGGCTCCCTGCAGGCTTATCATGGCCTTTCACATTCAATCATATTTCTTCTTATATTGATGCCCTGAGACTCTTCTCGTGAAACCACCTTACAGTGATTTGCTGTTTCATTTCTATTTGTGAACGCCACTTTCTCTTCGCTGGACTTTGACATTTCAACCCTTATACATATGATTTCATATTACACTAGACACAAATTCACAGATAATGTGTAGGTCAGTACATATTCCAGTCACATTGGCAGCGACTACAACTATATACTTGGCCAGCACTAACAAGTGTGACAGTAGCCAATGACAAATGACAGTATCTGTACAAGGTGCCCCTGGAACACTGATGACTAGGGTGCCATCACTGCCTGAGAGCAGCCCTGCCATACAGATTGTATGCAATATGTAAATCTGGCACTAAAAACAAAGTTTGAGTCATAGTCCATTCCAAGTTCATGTTGTTATCACATAATACCAATATCTTAGCACACATTTCCCACCTAGGTGGACCACGCTTGGTGCTGTCTATTTGCATATAAACGAAAGGGAACCATTTACACATGGAAATGTGTGTGTGTCACATGATTACTTACAAACTTATGTGACCAGTACAAATGTTCGCACATTGGGAAACACAGTCAACTTAGACATGAGTATACAGCCTGGAGGCAATGGCTTACATATTTCCATGCTGGAATTGAGATTTGGTATGAGTCAAATCCCTAAACACAGATCTATATTATGCATCACTGATCATACATGAAACATATCTTTTCACACCCAGACATGTCACATACATACCTACAATTACACGCCAGCACACCATCTCCAACATTTTGCATGCATGGGGAACTATACGTTACACGTGTTGCATTGCATCGCATCATGAAGTCTGGCCCTTAAACACACCTGAGTATGGACATACTTGCACTCACATTGTCATGGCTTACCGGATGTTAACCCAGCCTTAGTCAACAGCATCCTTTGCTAATGATTTGTGAAGGGTATCATATGTATGAACATGAATTGCACATAGCCCATACTATCTTATGCGGTGTTGTGAAACATACAGTCAGAATTCTGACATGACAATGTGGTACAACCACAATATGAGTACCATCACATATGTACACTCAGTACACATGTATAAACATGCATTTGGCACACGGAAATGTGAATTTACTTTCACTATTACGTTACAGTCTTGCAGTCTGTGTCAGAGAGAGGTTGTGTGATGTTTGTGCTTGTATGAGGAGTGTTGGTTTTAGAGCGTTTTGTGCTGTGTCCTGTCTGTGTCTAGTCCATTTTGTAAATGTTGTAAGTTTTTTGTACATTGTTGTCCTGTTATTGTATTAATATTGTCATCTGTCTGTGTTGGGGTAGTTACGTTTGTTGGGGTATTAGGGGTTGGGTGGGGTACAGCTTTATTTTTCGTGGGGGTTATTATTTTGCAGTGGAGAGAAACTGCAAGATGTCGGGGAAGGGAAGGGGCATAGGATGATTGGTGATCAACTGGGAGGGTTCATATGGCTGGTGTGCCACTATCACCTCAACATGGTGGCTATCGATGGCCTGATCATCATGGGCTACCCAAAGGAGGCAAGGAAGCTGCGGTGGGGCAAGGTCCTTTACCAGCTTTATAGGATCTTCCTAATGGAGCGCACGGACTACCAGCTAAAACACCGGTGGGCAGATCTCATTGCCCTTGAAGGGGATCTCCTGGATCACCTGGTGATTCAGGTTTGGGGACTTGTTAGTAAGTGCCCCTTTTATATTCTCATTTGCATGTGCATGACAGTAGGACATAAGGATGACTGCAGCATGTCATGATAAGGAGGGCAGCAAGTTTGTGTCTCAACCAACCTGCATTCATGAGAGGTCAGCAATGCACCAGTTGCAGGCAATTTGCACATTCCTCTCTGTGTGCCTTGTGCACCGCATATACATATTGAAGTGCCAAAAATGATACACATATGTACAATGGTCTAAGGGTTCATGTTTCCCAGGCACAAATGCGCATGTCCATCATGGACTTTACAACTGTGGAAATGTGCTAAGTAATGTTTAAGTCATGGCAAACATGTCACAAGAGTATAGGTAGTCATGGGTGCATGTGTTCCTTGAGTCGTATGTGCAGAGGGACATGACAAGAACACAAATGTAAGAAGGAATAATTGGCTCCTACTGAAACATCTGCCACATCAGGGTCATAGTTTTGTGGCTGATGGAGGCAAGTATTACCACACCATATGTCAAAAGATGCGCAATGCAAGCAAGCATTGTGGCAGTTTTAAAGACTGGTCCCACATGTTGGCAGTGCCAGGCCTGAAAAATGCAAGGTATGTTTTCCTGGGGTAAGTGGCCCACAAAAAATGAGCCTTTAAATTTGCTTGATTCCACTGTGCCATTTTTGGAGTTTACTTGAATCTGTGCCTAAGGCAGGTTGGTTAAATGACAATTCCATTGTTATCAAAATGCCTAATTTCATTTAGCAGGTTTAGCACCTTCATGTATGGTGCAAAGCATGCTAAGTGCCACCATTATGTCCTAGTTTACAATGTCAGTGTCCCTACATGCGCCACAGTGTGTCATAGCTTACATACAGCACACACATGATGGAGTTATGTGGTGGTAGTATGGAGTTAAAAAGAGACAAGCATCTGAGTGGTTCCTCATTTTCACATAGATTAACTACAACGTTCTAAGCTTCTGCCAATGAACAGTATCCTGGCCACAAAAAATGTGTAACATATGTATCTGAGACATGTATGCATCGGTGCATCCCACATCTGTACATGTTTTTGTGAGCTGACAATGTCTGTTTCACTGACGTTATAGATGGCAGTTGTTCATTCCTAACACTAAGGCCCGTATTTATACTTTCTTTGCGCCGCATTTGCGCCGCTTTTTGACGCAAAAGCGGCGCAAACTTTCAAAATACAATTGTATTTTGTAAGTTTGCGCCGATTTTACGTCAAAAACAACACAAATGTGGCGCCAAAAAAGTATAAATATGGGCCTAAGTTCACTAGGTCACTCATCTAAACAAGTGAAATGTGTAACAGTTGTCCATGCTTTTGTTTGTTCAACAATCACAAAGCTATGTTTTCATATCATGTCTTGCAGGTGGGCCTCCACCCTACACAATTGGTGAGGTTTTCTGGTTTGAAGACCCCAATGCAGCCAGTATGTATCACCTTGTATGTCACATGTGTAGATCCAGGGCTGGAAGTGAGAGGGTATGATGTGTGCAATTCCATATTACATTGGCATGTATGTCAAGTAAGACACCATAATCTATCCTTGGGTTTCAACATCATGTCTGATGTTATATTGAGGATGTGGAATGAGTTGAATGATACACAGGTACAATGTGTGCTTCAATGGATTTGTGGGACTTAGGAAAAGGTAATTATGCCCACAAACACAGGGATGTCAGTTAAGATATGTGTCAGAGGTGCTGACTTTCAGAAATGCATGTATGGTGCCAACATATTTGTCACAGTACATGTTACTGCACTATGTGCCACATGTTGCACTAATGTACTCTGGACATGGTACAATTTATGTGCATGTGTTGCGGTCTCCAAGGGGCTTATCAATGAGACACTTGCATCACCGGTGCTTCACTACTCCTCAGAAATGAAGTGAGGGACCGGCCGTCCAAGGAGCTTTTTGTGAAGGGCAGCAGTCAGTTGAGTACACATAGAGAATTCAGCTCTTCTCCAGATGGATATGGGACATGTCTATCGATTGTAGCGAACAAAATGTGTACAGATGAACCTACATGATCTACCCATCGTGATAATTGTGAGTGAGCATAGTCACATCATGTATGTATGAGATGTGCATGGTGAGTGTTTACCTGGTAATTAGGAGATGTAACAAGCTTGTGCATAGATATTAAGTTTTAAGAAAAGTGGTTGTGCACCCAGTGCAGAGCCACTTTTACTGAGCCCCTTAGCACCCGCCTACCGCCACCATGTGCGCGCCATATTTGAAATACAGCACACAATGGTGCAGGGTAAGGGGTAGTAGTGTAAAACATTTTTTAAGCTATAAATGTACTGTCCAGGGTTAGCGCAAAATAATTTGGTGCTAACCCTGAACTGTACATAGGGGTCCATTGTAATCAATGGTGTTCCCCCTTGTAACTCCTGCTCTGAGCATGCGTTAAAAGTAGGCAAAATAAATGAAGCCATGGAATCTCTTAGATTCCTCTGTGCCATTTTTGTGCCCCCCCCCTACCGGTGGAATCCCACCCTTGCATACATTATGCCTGGCCAAGTCATAATGTGGCGCACGGGGTGACAAAGTGGTCCAATGCATGCATTGCGCCACGTTGTTAATATGGCACAGGGAATTTGGCCTTGTTGGACCACATCAGCGTCAGAATAATAATGATGCTAATGTGGCACAAGGAGGTACCAGGCCCTCTTAAGATGGCCAAGAGGTACCTTAGGTAGAAGGCATCAGGGTCATTGCTGGGGTTCCCACATGGGGGACCAGCGAATACAGCCTGCAACCAGCACTAAAAAAGATGTGACCTCAATGCCCAGGGTCAGGGGTGAGAGGTCAAAGCAAGGTTGGCCAAACTGGAGGCAGACAATGCCCTTGACTTCAAACTCTTAAAATAAATCAAGAAGAAGCTAAAGAAACTCTGACTGTAGACAGTGGCTGCTTCCCAGTTCCTTCCCTTAACTTCTCCTAGTTGCCATTGGTAATAGTTTTGGTGGGTTTTAGGTGGGAAGGCATAGATTGGGTAGCATAGATTAGGTTAGTCGTAGGATATTGTTAGTATCGTTAGGGGGTAGGATTTAGGTATTTTTTTGTTTTGGGGCATTGTGGGGGTTATGTGTGGGGCTCTATGTTTAATAAAAATCTATATATAAAAATAAAAAATACAAAAAATATATGTTTGATTAGGCAATAGGTTTAGTTAGTCTATGTGTAGCTTTGGTTCATGTTGTCCTACTCGTCTATTGTCTCTTGAGGGGGTGAAGGGACGATGTTTATTGTGTGGCATTACATGTATAAGATACGTTTAGATTAGAATAGATAGCTGCAGGGATAAGTTAAGATAAGTTAGTAGAGGTTAGCTTAGTGTAGGTTAGTGTGCAGTTTAGGTTTTTAATAAATAGTGTTTTTAAGTGTTAATACATCCTGTTAGTTTTTGACAATATTTTAGGAAACCAACCTGGTGTGTGTTTCATCCTTATCAGTTGGTTTAACAATTTATTTGCTTTAACTGTTTTGTTTTTTGGATTGATGTATATATTGACTAAGATCAGTGGTTCCTGTATGTTCTTTTCCCATCCATCAAGCCTGACTAGTTGAATGGGTAGATCTTCCTGCTTGTGCTCTGAGATCTTTGCTAGGATGCTTGTTTTAATATATATCGCTGGGCCTCCCTTTGGCCAGCCAGACCTGTTAGATTTTGTGGCTGGGCTGAGACATTCTATAAATCCTACTAATGGTATTGATTCCATCGCCCAGGATTCCTGTAGAAGCATAATATCAAAAGAGCTAAAAAACTTTATTTCCGCTGGATCCTCCATCTTTGCCCTCAGGCCACCTATGTTCCACAAGCAGATGTTCAATATGCATTGTGGGGATGATTCTTCAGCAGTTCAGCTATTACCCATCGCTCCTGGAGGAGAGGCCGACGCTACCCATTCCCTTCCATGGTGGGATCTCTGACCTAGAACCAGTCTTTTCCTGCCTTCTTCTTTCCATATTTGAACTTTCAACGGGGATTTGGGAGGTCTTCTCTTGCTAATCGGTACTTCAGAGACTGCTGTGAGGGATGGCTGCGCGTGCTCCATGCAAGATGGACCACGTGCCTTTGGGCATTTCCAGCTGTTGAGAATCTAGTAGTGGGGTGGATATCGATCACCTTTATAGAATGCCACCTCAATACCCCAGGCTTTCAAAAGGTCCCTTCTCTCCATAATCTGTTTGGGTAGGACTGGCTCCGCAAAGATAGTAAGCGTGGGGTCCGTGTGTTGGCTGCCTTTGGCTTGAATACATTTAATTGAAGCAATGTCATCCGAGGCCACGTGCTGTAGATCCGGGAGTGCTTTTATGAGTCTTAAAATAGTAGAGCGATTGAGAACATCTGTGGAGGATCTTGAAGTGAATTCTGGAATCCAGAGCAGCTTGTAATTTGGCTCGTCATTTTGTATACCTGTTTGAGAGGCCTGGATTTGTTCTGCATGCTTGTTATGTTCCATGTAGGCCACTTCACCCAGCCTTGTGCCATGGACATTCCTCTTACTACTTGAGATTGCCTGTGATGGTTGTCTGACTTGTCCAATCATACTGGTTTACAGTATACTTTGTGCTCTGCTGGTCCCTTTGAAAACTTGTGCAATTGTCTGTAGGTTTACCAAGTGCTGCAGGGGGCCTCAAAGGGGACTTTATTGGCTGGGGAGCACCTATTGAGTCAGAAGGGGACTGTACTCCAGGTTTTGTGTCGTTGCTGGTACTTGCTGGAACAGAGGTGTCTCTGTTATTCCTTCCACTTGGTGCAATGTGCTCCTGGCTTTGTTCATTTAGAATGATTTTGGTGGTTTTTAAGATGGATAATTGGAGCGATCGTGCAGACCTCTTTTCTTTTCTTGCCCGTTTTTGTTCTCTTTTCGATAGAAACCGAGTTAAGGGTGTGTCAGAGTTCCCAGACTTGGCAGTAGCTTGCGCCGAAAGATGATTCTCTGTAATTTCCATACAGAAGGTTGCTGAAGCATTTCTTTCTGCCTGAATTATTTTTGCTCTTATGGTCAACGGTTAGGCTGTTTGAGGGGGACCGAGCCTTTCCTCTTGGTTTTTCACAAGCGGGACAGATGTTAGCATGGTAGCAAGGGGAGTAGTGTGTGTGTGTTCATCATTCCGGGCAGAGCCGATTTCTTTTAGTAGTCCTTCTAGGATATGTGGCAGTTGAGACAATTTATCTTCATCTCCTTGCAGGAGCAGATGGTAAAATCCTT
This sequence comes from Pleurodeles waltl, assembly GCF_031143425.1. NCBI lineage: Eukaryota > Metazoa > Chordata > Amphibia > Caudata > Salamandridae > Pleurodeles > Pleurodeles waltl. The sequence continues at coordinate 343,694,140 of NC_090447.1, read as the reverse complement.
AGCTTGTTTAGCTTGCGCCCTTAGTATTAAGGCGTTTAACTCGTCCAGCTTGCTCTCGATACCAGTGACATACCGCCATCGTATTTAACAAGTCTACTTGGATATTCATTTTATTTGAGTGAAACTGCAGAGCCATAACCGTTGCTTGCATTGAGTTTAGAATTGCAGCCCACATGTCGTCTGCCCTTATGGGATCCGGGGGTCGTGGTGGTGATTGTGGTTGTGAGTTGGATTTGTAAGCCCCACTTAGGGTACCTTCAATTTTTGTTGCTTTATGGGCATGATTCTGAGTGGCTATCGCTTTTTCTTCTTTGGGTGATCTAGTTGGACAACCCTGTTCCGTGTTCCAGAGCTCCAGTTCCTCACTTTCAAATCCAAGCATTGGAAAGGAATGGAGTTTGGGGCTTTGGCACGGGGGGCACCTTGCTGTGGGTCTTGTTCTAGGATTTCTGCAGTTGCTACCATCTCTGAGTCCAAAATCGATTGGTTTACTGAGCTGGATATCCAGTGGTACTTGGCAGGATCTGCGCCTGCGCTCCTTATGGTTTTCTCTTGCCCAAGAACAGGGGACGCTCCTGGTACATAAGTGAGGGGAACTTGGGCAATGCACGGGGCGTCTACTTTCAGAGGCTGCTTTCTCATGTTCACTATTGTTGGAGAAAGAGGGGCGGGGACAGGTGAAATCACTCTGGGACTCTCTCCGAAACTTCTTTGCATTTGCAGATCGAAAATGGGTGATAGGCCACCCCCTACGGATAGTTTGCTTGGTGCTGGCGAACTAGACCTTTTTCTGGCACCATGAGTTGTTACAGCAGCGAAGTAGTCAGTTATCTTGCGGTGATTGGGTGGAGGGCTCCCAATTTTCTGAGGGTCTGGTTCTCCCCAGTTTGTTTCTTCCATGCTAGAGGTTTGTTTAGCCAGTCCCCTGCCTGATCCGTTGGCTGGGGAGAGTCTCCTGCATAGAGTGGGGTGATCCAAGTCACTGCTTGCTCTCCTTTTTACTGCTGCTCCGTCTGATGCCGGTTCTCTTTTCCTTTTCCTCTTTGTTTGATATGTGGGTTGACTGGTGGCATTACTTCGTGTTTTACCTGATCTCATACTCCTTTCCCTGACTGGTCAATCCGTTTGCTAGTTTGCTAGTGAAGTGGTGGTCTACTCGAGGAGGCTTTCCATTGGTAGTGGTCACGGATAGGCAATGGAAGTGTTCGCTAGCTCTTTTCTAGCTCTTTTATCGCTTTGATGAGTTGCCCCTGGGGGCACTCCAACTGCCAACTGCTGACTGGCGCAACCTCCTTATTGGTTTGTGGGTGACGTGCCACTTGATTTGTCCTTGCGTTGTTGAGGGACGGGCAGGTGTCAAAACTGCTAGCCTGTGATGCTGATGTGCGGTGATTCCAGTACTGATGTATTCAGGGGTTAACCGGGCTGCCTCTTACCACTTTCTGTTCTTGGGGAGCTTGAATTGAGTTAGATTGAATTGTGACCGTAGTTTGTACGTGGACCATTTGTAGATTTTTTTATCTAGATTCGAGCTCTGGCTCCCCTGCTCGCTGCTGTTGCCATTGCGCTGAGCTGGCGCACTTCCACGCTCTGCCCTGTGGTCGCTTCTTTGGGACTCTTCGGGATGCCGAGGGCCAGGGGACCAAGGATCAAGGACCAGTGCAGGCTGGGTTGCTGTGCCTGCACAGTCCTACACACGCTTGTGGCCCTAGTCGTGGTGATGCCCCGGTGAAGCCAGGTCCGGGTCTAGGTCCAGGTTGGGTGGGGCCGAGCGGGGTTGAGGCTGGGGGCAGGGGGTTGCAGGTAGACAGGCGATGTTTTGGAGACCAGGTGCCTGGGAGTGTCGCTCTTTACCCCCCCTGCTGCTCTTCTGCCTCCCGAGGGTATGTGGGGTACTGGGAGCCTGGGAGCCTGCTGAGGGATTGTGACTTGGCTCAGGGCCTTGAACTCTTAGCGTGGGCTTGGTGTAGGCTTCAGTCTGCCCTCCAAGTTGTCCTAGTTGCTCCCCAGCTAGGTGGAGCTGGGGGGGGGGGTCTTAAGATAGGGCACTTGGCCCTCCACAAGCCACACCTGCGGTCGACCCGCTTCCGCAGGGGTCTGCAGAAGGGGTGCAGGGGGCTGCTTGCCTTGTTGCTGCCGCTAGCGCTAGCAGTTTGGAAGGCGCCGGCGGACTCTGGTGTACTCCGGCGGGCCGCTCATCTGGGGGAAAGCTGCAGTTTCTGCTGTGTTGGCTCCGGCACTCCCCCGGGCGGATGGTGTGGCTGGGAAGTGCGGCTGTGGAGTGCAGAGCCGCCCAGCCTTTCCCCTGCTTTCAGGGCTCCAGGGCATCAGGGCTCCAAACCCCCGCCGAGGGAGAGGGCTGCACGCCACGCAGCGAACTCTCCTGACCGGACTGCAGACAGAGAGGACGGACACAGCTCCAGGAAATCGACGACGCTCAATGATTTGCAGTTGTAAGTAAGTGGAATCTGTACAGAGGAGCTGGAGGAATTAGGAATTCCAAAAGGTAAGTACCAGAGTGCCCCCCAGTGACCAGGAGAGAAGAGGTAAGTATCTGGTTTTTCCTAAAAACCATAGGCAAACTTTGTATAAGGACTGTGCAAGACCCAAGCAAGACTGGAAGAAACAAGATGGATCCTGACAGAAGAGGACCTGAAAATGAAGGGGACCAAGTCCAGTTCCAGTTGGAGTGTCCAGTTGGGGCAGGGGCCACTACCCCCCCTTCTAGAGATGCAGGATCAGGTCAACGGTGAAGACCAGGAGTCGGCTATGCAGCACAGGAGCAGGTGAAGAGTTCCAGAAGTGATGCAGTCGATATACTGCCTCCGAAGAAGAGTTGCAGTCAGTCAGTGGTGTAGAAAAAACACCAACAAGCCTTGTTAAGATGAAGAGTTTCAGAGCTGCTGGGGACCAGGAAGGTGCAAGGGGCTCAACCCAAGCAGGGAAATCCCAGGTGACCCTCAGCAGTGAGGAGAGCCAGAATTCGAGGATGCAGCCCACACAGGCAACTCACAGCAACAGGCACAGGAGTGGCAGTTTGTCCCATTCAGCTCACCTGGAGAGGAGTCCCACGTCGCAGGAGCAGCAGGCAGGAGACTGTGCTTTGCAGGGAAGAGTGGTGGAGGCTGGGGCTACCCTGAGCCTGAAGATACCTTGAAGAACAAAGCCAACAAGCCTTGGTAGCTGCAAGAATCGCGGTGCACAGCAGTACTATCCTTCAAGGAGAGACAAGGTCTTACCATTTCCGAAGTTGGACAGCTGGTAGAGAGGACCAAAAGGACCACTCCAGACCACCACCTGTGATGCAGAATCCACACAGTTCCAAAGGAGAGAGGATCCATGCAGCAAGTTGACCTTGCAGTTTGTGCCTGCGGATGCAGGGGTATGACTCCTTCACTCCAAGGGAGTTTACTTCTTGCTTCTTGTGCAGGCTGAAGACTCGCTGCCCTCCGAGAATGCACAGCCAGGGAAATGTTGCAGTTGTTGGAAGGAGCTGGAGAAACAATGTTGCAAAATGGAGACATCGCTGGTGTTGCAGATTGTTGGTTCCTGGAAGGTCCAGTTGCAGTCCTGGTGGCCAGAAGATGAGGTAAACGATACAGAGGAGTCCTGCTGGAATTTTGTATGTTGAATCTGAGGGCCTACCCAAGAGGGAGATCCTAAATAGACGGGGGATTGGTCATCTAGCAAGGTGACCACTGATCAGGAGGGTCTGTGATGTCACCTGCCTTACCTTGCCACTCAGATGCTCGCAGGGGCCTCTGTCCACCTTGGATTTAAGATGGCAGAATCAAGTGGCCACTTGTAGCAGATCTGGGCACCACCTCTTGGGTGGTGATGGACAGTGGAGTGGTCACTCCCCTTTCCATTGTCCGGGGGTCCCTGGACTGGTGCAAACTGGTTTATGCAAGGAGTGCACCAAATGTGCCCTTCAACACATGCTGGTGGCCCTGCAAATTGGTAGGATCAAAGCAGGGGGTCCTCTAAGGAGCCCCCAGAGTGCATGGAAACATACAACCGATACTACAGTATTTGTTATGATTCCGACATGTTTGATACCAAACATGCTCAGGTTCAGAGTTACCATTATGTAGCTGGAGACAAGTAGTGACCTGGGTCGAGTACACAGATAAAATGCCTTTGCTGTATTTAAGAAGTCCAGGAAAATGGAGCTGGGGTTAGGAGGGGCACCTCTGCTCATGCAGTGGTGCCCAAACACACAGGTACTTGCACTCTGGCCTCTGGGCTAGGGGGGCCTGCCATGGGGGTGACTTACAGTGACCTGATGCATTGACCTGTAGGGGTGCATGCACCTTTTCACGCAGTCTACAATGGTAGGCCTGCAGACACATTTTGCATGGTCTCCCTTGGGTGGCCTAATGCATGCTGCAGCTCATGGGGAACCCCTGGTGTCCCAATGCCCTGGGTACCTTAGTACTATATACTAGGGACTTACATGGGGGCACCAGTATGCCAATTGTGGGGTGTACAAAGTCAGGAGCAACCACATTTAGTGGGAGATAGCAGTCACTGGGGTCCTTGTTAGCAGGATTCCAGTGGACACAGTCAAAACACACTGACATCAGGCAAAAAGTGGGGATAACCATGCCAAAATGAGGGTACTTTCCTACATAATGACTGTCTGGGCATTACGCACGGTCTACGGAGGCGGCGAGAGCACCTGACCCCCAGCCGCGCAGCAGAGGAATCACCTCGGAGTCTGCAGACTTCCTGCCGACCCATCGCTGCACCGGCAGCAGGGGCAGCGACCCCGGCAGGAGGAGAGGCTTCCCCGGCAGCAGGGTCCGCAGGAGCGGCTGCAGGAAACAGAGGCACCAGCCCCACCAGCCCCACCAGCAGCTCTCCGGGCCCGGCAGCGCAGAGGACGCTCCCCGCCCGGCCGGCCCCAGCTGCAGCATCCCGCATTGGACAGGGCGCGTATAGGTGTGGAGTGATTCTGGTTCCGGTCGTTTGTTCTTCCTGCTGCTGGGCGCTCCCGCGGCTCTTCGGACATTACAGATTGGCGACAAGGGTGGTTTTGCCTGGCCCCTTCGTGTGTTTGCCTGGCGTCGCTGGCTTCGTTTTCATCTCTTCGCCGGTTTCGGCTGGTGTTTGTTTGTGCTGCCTGGAGGCGCGTCGCGCTGTTTCTGATGCGCGGAGTTGGAGTGCTTTGGTAGTTGCTGGAGCGACCGCGTTTTGGCACTGCCTGGAGGAGCTGGGGTGGTTGACGGGGCAACCTGTTCGTGTTTGTTCGTGTTTTGTTTTTTCTGCCCGAGGCGCTACGGAGCCTTTCTTCACTCCGAGGCGAGGCGATCTGAAAACCTTTCAGAGATTTGTCCTGGGTACTGGAGCACCTCGGACCTGCCCTTCGTGCTCGGTGTGGGGTGAGTTTGTCCTTTGGGGTGCACGAGTGCCGTGGATTTGGCATGATTCGTATCGCATTAAAGTTGTGTTTCAAGCGCTGCGGTGTATAATGCTGGCTGGAGAACACCTGCGGCTTCCAACGACCTGGACAGATAATTTGACTGTAATTATACAGGCTGCTGACCATATACAGGCTGTTGACCATATACAGGCTGCTGACCTTTTGTGACCTTTGTGATCTGTAGACCTGTATACTTGTACACTGTGAGAGTTCGTTAAGTGTTTTTTGGGTCTGTATGTAGGTTGTGTATATCACATTTTGTTTTCAAGCAGCCCTTATTATCTTCTTATTATTTGTATGTAATTAGGAAAAGCCTTATTGAATTTTAAAGTGTTAATTTTAAAGTGATAATTTGTGACTGTTAAGCATGTCAAAGCAAAAAGTCCCCCCTATACCCCAGACATTGGATAATTACTTAGTGAAGATTGTTAGTAAAATTAACTGCGAGAGGAGACAATCCCTAGGGCTTAGTAGCCCCCCCCCATTATCTAGTGTGCAACTTTCACCTGCTCCACTGGCTCTGGATGACAGTAGTAGTGTCTGCACTAATTCCGGTGTTCCTGATAGGGAAATGATTATGCAGAATACTTCTGCCTTAGTCGATCTAGAGGTTTCTACTGATCCCATAGTGCAACATCCACCCACCCCACTACCTAGAGTGGTTAGAGCATGTAGAAAGACCCAGACTAAACGTGGGGGTGCTCGGCCCGCAAAGAAAAGATTAGTCAGCCCCCTCAAGAATCCAGACAAGGAGGAGGATAATACGGCAAATATCGACGACGTTAAACTAGATGCAGAAAAAACAAAAAACTTAGTAAGTATTATTGACTTAAAGATTAAGGGTATTGGCAAACCTCTTATGGTAAAAATTGACCAGCTAACCGCGGAGGTTAATAGATTAGGCGATCTCCTCAAAAAAACACTGGTGGAAGCAGATAGTGTGTCTACCCCAATAACAATAAGCAATCATGATACTCAGGTTGCTCTTCCTGGTGATGTTACAGGTTTAGATATTAGTAGGAGTGTTGTACAGAACTATCCGACAGCACAGTCCTTAGCCTGTAATGATAGCCAGGTTGTTTTAATACCTGATAGAAAAGAGGATTGGATTGAGGTAAGGCGAAGGCGCACCGTTAATCTTCCTCCTGACTGCGCACCATATGTGGTAGTTTTAGCTAATGTTCCCCCTGTTGCAAAGGGGAATCATCAGGAAACCCACGAGTCTTTAAAAAATAAAAACGTTTCCTGGATGCACAGGCATTGTGGATTCCCAACTGAACTCTCAGATCAAGTTCTGACTACCAGAAGGGTAAATTGGATAGGGAGCTCTAAGAAAAGTTTTAGTGGTGACTGTGTCATTATAAACTTTAAACACCCTCAACATGCTGCCACTGTATTACTAAGAGCTGCCTCATTACCAATTACTGATAATAATGTGATAATAATGTGTGTGCCCGCTCGCTTGCTTTCTTTTACAGCCATCATAATAATGCCCCCTACGGGAGTAGAGGAAGTAGATTATGCCCTGTTACACACAGGCTATACCCTGATATTTCAATGCAAAACCGGTTTCAACCCCTAAGTTCTCTGGATGCAATTGATTGACTTAATGAGGGAGGGCAGTTCTTACCCCAGGTGATTATTATTCCCTGTGTGGATATCGGTATAGACAATACCATGGCCCAAGAGATGCCCAACAACACAGAAATTGAATTGGCGGCGGATATAAGGGCACCGCCCGATTGTGGGGACATAAGCAATTCAAACCAGAATGCGAGTTGTGGACGAAACAATGGTGTGGGGCTTGATAGTAATTGTGTTAGGGGTAAGGATACTATCACTATTGTTTGTTGGAATGTGGCAGGGCTGAAATCGAAGGAGAGGGATCCGTGATGGTTAACGTTTGTTAATGCCCATGACATTTTATGTCTTCAAGAAACATGGTGTAAAGATGAAGTTAACTATGAGGGATTCGTTTCTTACAATTTACCGGCTTTGGGAGGTGGTATAGGTAGAGCGAAAGGCGGTCTCCTTATACTTGTAACGATCTGTCGTCCTATTGTGGTTAAAAAGTATATACCTGTAGGGGACCTTGTGCAGATCCTCTGGCTTGTGGATGACAAAGACCATAATGTTTTATTGATTAACTATTATAATAACATTTTTGATGTTACCCGGGTCAAAGTAGTAACAGATTTAGCCGGCGCTGTCGAAAATCTATGTCTGGAACAGAATGTTGTATTTGACTTCATCTGGGTAGGGGACTTCAATACTACTTTGTGCGATTTGTCTACACAAAGGGTTTGTGGGGTTACTAACAGTGCCGGCTGGGATGTCCCGCATTTTGGACATAACAGTTATGGGGAAGCACTGCATAAGTTCATGGGCTGCTATGACCTGGAAATAGTGGAGTGCTGTAAAGATGTTAATGGTTTACCCATTCCCACTTTTAAAAATTGGCACACCAGCTCGGTCATTGACCATGTGATCACATCTTCTAATATTAGTTCTTACTGTGATCCACCAAGAATTGAAGTAACTACCCTAAGTGATCACAACCGTATTATTCTGGACACTACCCTTTGGGCCGGTAGTTCGGTGGATGTGGGAATTATTATTTCTAATGTAGAACCACATAGGACTAACGGTGTAAGGCTAAGATGGATTGGTGAAAGAGCCGATGATTTAACTAGCTCCATAATTAATGAGAGCCTGCTGGACATTGCTTCTATTTTAAAAAATAGTTCTGACTCTGAGAGGGTTTTATATTGTTTTAACCAAATTAATATAGCTATTGATGCCAAGTTTACCAGTCGCAATAGTAGGCAAAGTAGGAACGGACCGAGATGGTTTAATCACCTTTGCACTTCCGCACTAACTGGCCTCAAGCAGGCTTTAGCAGCGAGGCCCAGGGACAAAAAACTGGTAAATAAATTAAGAATGGAATATAAATGTGCGCTCAAACAGAGGAAGGGTGAACTGCAGCAACAGGCTTGGGATTCCCTCAACCAAGCTGCTGAATTATCAAATTGCACATTATTTTGGGCCACGGTCAACTCGCCTTTTCTAAGGGATGAAAAAACACCACAGTTGACTTCTAATGTTTCTAGCGAGGGTTGGATTGCACATTTTTCAAGCATTTTTGACTCTGATAAAGTCAATGATCCTAGTCCCAATAAGTGGCCTACTCTGCCTTTGGATATATCCGTTAGTGAGGTTTAATATGGTATACGGGCTAGCAAAGGAGGGAAAGCTCAGGGCCCGGACGGGGTACCTATAGACGTTTATAAAGCTGCGCCAGATGTCTGGGGCCCCCTTTTAACCATTGTTTTTAATGTTGCCGTGTGTGCCGAGGCCCCTGTAACTTGGGGTGAATCAATCATTGTGCCAATTCATAAAAAGGGAAGTAGATCTGACGCAAAGAATTACCGCCCGATCTCTCTCCTTGACTCTTCAGTCAAGGTTATGAGTAGAGTGATGTTAGTAAGATTAGAGGAATGGGCTGAGCAGGATAGCATACTGGCTGATAGCCAGTATGGTTTTAGGAAGGGACGAGGTACGCTCGACCAGTGCATCAATCTTGATCTACTGATCGGGAAGTATACTGAAGCGAAACCCGGTTCCCTGTATCTTTGTTTTGCTGACCTGAGCAGCGCATTCGATATGGTAGATCATTCCATTTTATGGCCAACTCTGTTAAATTTAGGAGCCCCAGAAGGCATAATCTTTTTCCTCGCTAGGTTATACGAGAAATTGAAAACCAATGTACGTTTTGGAACCAGAGGAGAATGTACTCCAAAAATCTGTGTTACACGAGGAATTAGACAGGGTTGTGTTTTGGCACCTCTTTTATATATTTTATTTATTAATGGAATTGATGATATTTTAAAAAAGGTTAATGCTGATGCTCCTCAGATCAACGGTGTTCCGGTGCCGGTGTTACTATATGCCGACGACGCTGTTTTACTTTCTCGAACACCTGTCGGATTACAACGATTAATGGATAGTTTTTCCTCCTTTATTAAAGATAGAAAACTAGTAATTAATAAGGGAAAAACGCATACCATGACCTGCGGAGCTAAAGCTAAAACGTTAAATGCCTTTTTTATAGACGGCGAAAAGGTGCAACAGGTGGATAAATTTTGTTACCTAGGTATTACCTTCTCTAACGACAGGAAATGGAACAATGAATTTAATAATATCCGGAATAAAATGGCAAAAAATGCTTATGGTATTTATAGATTTGCTGCAAAAGTTGGGGATCGTCGAACCAGGGATATGCTCAAGATTTACCAAGCTAGATGTGTGACTATTGCTCTGTATGGGGCAGGAGTATGGGGTTATAGCTGTACCTACAACTTACAGTTGGAGGAAAATATGTTTTTAAAAAAGCTCTTGTTTTTGCCCATCTCTGCCTCAACTGAATTAAGCCATCGCGAATTAGCCATTAATTATTTAACTGATCTGATATCACTTAGACCATTGATAATCTGGCGGTCTTTTTGGCTTGGAGATGAGAAGCTACTTAACAGAACTATTGTTGAGGATTGCTTACGTTTGGATAAATATCGAGATATTCCCTGGGTTAAATATGCTGTTGTCTGTTTTTCAGACATTTTTTATCTGAATATTTTAAATAATCCTAGAGCAGCAACCACGATCTCCAAATCAGAAATGAAAAATATATTTCTAACTTATGCAGAAAGGAAACGAGCAACCATAGCCGGATCATTGTCCTCCATCATTTTTTATAATAGATACAATCTAATGGAGGGTTTTCCATCTTACCTAACTATGGTGACTAGGAATTCACATAAATTTGTGCTAACCAGACTAAGATTTGGGATGGCACATTGTCTAGTAGCCCATCCAAACATTAAGAAACACCCGATTGGGCCATGTAGGTGCGATAATGTATCTACACAGAGCACTGTGCACCTTCTGCTGTTCTGTAAACTGTATACATGTTTTCGTATAGTATTTTTGAAACCTCTGTTTGTTAAATACGGAACACGTACGGTTAAACATGCCATGGCTTTAATTTTTAATCTGCAATCGGCAGATATTTGTTTTTACACTGCCACCTTTTTAAATCAGTGCATCAATTCCAGGAAAAGTATGAGTTTTTAATGTATTTTATTATTCATTTTATATATTTATGAATGACCATATGTATTACTCAATGAGCCATTAACTATAATTAATAACTGTAAGTTTTAATTGCAATGTCTTTGTAAATACGCACTGTTGTCTTTTTTTTCTTCTTTGTTCATGCTTTCATGGTCATTTATATGTGCCGAATAAAGCTTTATGAATTGAATTGACTGTCTGGGTGTTATCATGTCTACACAGGCCACGTTAGACAAATGCCTTAGTTGTAACAATCATTCTTGAAAAGTTTAGCACATTGCACTCCACCTTATTTGGGGAATGGATACTGCCCCTCACAGTCTTACATATGCCTTTTTGTTGCTCACATCAGTGTTGTACTGGTACAATCATCAGGGAAAGTTCCAGACACTTGTGTTCTGAACCACACATGCCATATGTCAACTTGCATGGATACCAGTGTAATACTTGCTTTGAAGACTCAGAAAGTTGGTTGTAGTCTACAATTATATCAGTCACCTTAATCATGTTTGAGTCTTAGTGTGTGCCTTTGTGTCTAACAGAAAACCGCACATGTCCTTTGGTTCTGTGGTCATTGAAAAAGCTTCACACAATGCATACATGTGTAACAGTTAATGGAACAATGAAAAAAGCAGAACACAATAGATTATGGTGATTTATTTACATGTGCAAGTTTTGTATTCAGTGATGTACAATACACTGTTCACTGACTCCATGAGAGATCCCAAGCTATTGAATGTCCAGTCAGAGTCCAAGGGTGAGAGACATGTCATGCGACATGTGTAGGAGAGGCGGGCATTAGTGAAGAAGTGTCCAGATTGAAAATAATTAGGGATAGAAACAATGACAGTCCATGCATTATAAGTCAATGGTGGTAGAGTGAAGAGGGTGCGTTGCCAGCTGTCAAATCATTGGCATGATCTTAAGCACAGAACTAAAGAGATACTATCCATGTGGCACACACTGTAGCTATCGGGTGGTTTTCGTGTGAAAGATGTTCCTTTCACATCTTCATCCTCTGATGTGTGTGGTGCCTTCTGTGCCATGGGTGGTGCTGTTGCTGAAGTTGAGGGGAGCATACTCACTTCAGGGGATAGAGATGTGGAATCATAGGTCCTGGCAGCTGCCATTTGTTGGAATATATAAGGCATCACTGCAGCAAGGAGGAACTGCTGGTTTTGCAACATAGCATCTACATCTGGTTACCAGTGGCGCAGCGTATCCAGTTTAAGTCGCTCTGTCTTACTTTTAAGGCAGTTCATGGAATAGGACCACGGTACCTGACTTCCAGACTCCTCCTGCATGTACCTAAAAGAAGCTTGAGGCCTTCGCAAGCTCACTTGATTCAGGTCCCTCGCACACATAAAGCCAAATAGGGAGACAAAGCTTTTACAGTAGCTGCAGCCAGAGGATGGAACTCTCTCCCACAGAATATTAGGCAAGAATCAGGTTATATGAAATTTAGGAAAATGGTGAAAACTTGGCTCTTTCCTCGTTAATTTTTTGGTACATCGAGATCAGGGTCTTTGATTTAGTTTGTTTGTGTTTCTTCTATTGGATGTTTTTCTATCTTCATTATTTCTGTTATTTTTCTTATCCTCTGTCTATTTTTTACTACGTGCTTTCTTCCCAGCGCTTCGATGCTCTTTGAGTAGGAACGCGCTTTATAAATCATTACATTACATAACATCCCAGTGGGAGGCAGCCATGTTTTCACTGAGGGAGACCAGATCCAGATGCATGGACTCCAGGACATTTTGTATAGCCCCCAGCCTGTTATCAGTCATGCTGTTGGCAGCAGGAATGTCGGCCACAGACTACTACAGTCCACGTAGCGTAGGGTGGGTGCCTCTGATGGCAGCACAGTTGTCCTTTTTTGGACTGAGGCACCTCTGCAGTCCCTTTAAGCTGTCCACCATCTCCACCCCTACCCGCACCTGCTGTGCCAGCTCCCGCTGGACTCCTACTGATGTCCTCTGAAAGGTAATGTCTGAGTTCTCGGAGTCCAGGGCTGTGGCAGGACTGGTCAGTGCTGTGTGTTGGTAGTTGGGTGGTTCATGTGGAGACCCTACTGTGTGTCCTCCCTGTTACTGGAGATGGTGTCTGGAAGGAACCCAGGACATTCTGGACACTCAGCATTGGTGGTCGGCAGCTGGTCATCCGTATCATCTGTAAAATCCAGGACAGGCATGTCCACAGGAGGTAAGGCATCATCCTCTGCAATGGGATAGTGAAAGGTCAATCTTTGACTGTAGTGGCTGTTGACATGGCTCGTAATTTACTTGCTACTGGTGGCTCAGTGACATGGTACTGACCCCCACACCAAGGCACACATTTATGGACCCCTAATGACACACTGTGCCACCTGAGCATCATTTCTGTGGAGTCACCATTTGCGCGATCTGCCTGTACACAGTTCACAGTGTGTTATACCCACCTTGATTGTTTAATCATGGACTTCGACATACGTACCCCTTTCATTGACTTAACTGTGCTCAATATGCATGCCATGGATGTTGTTCCGGATTTGAAGTGAAGATGTACAGAAATTCTTGATTTTTTTTTACAGCTATTTGAGTAAGTAACTGACTCATCTGCCACCCTGCGTGTGTTGTTGGAGTGATAGTAATGAGTGAGTTGTCCACATGCATCCTCCTAGCCACTTTGAGTGGTGTGTCCAGCATCCTGCATCATCCATTGTGAGATTCAAAAACCTCGTGTGTATGTGTGCAAACAGGATTTTCTCCCTTCTTCCAGGGCAACACTCATCTGTGCATCTTAGGTTTCCTTGTTGCATAGCTGCAAGGACGGCTGCATTGCTGGACAGAGTGTTGCTTTGGTGGAAGGTAGATCTTCCTGTTTGCACACAAGCACACAAGGTGGTTCATTTTTGCTTGTTGCAGGATGCTGAACACATGACTCAAAGTAGCTAGGGGCTGCATTTGGAAAGCCCCCCCCCCCCCACTTCCATCACTCTGACAACACAAATGTGGTGTGAGGCAGACCTGATATATTTTGAGGCTTGTTGATGTGTGGATGCATCATGTTGGGACACCACATCAGGGGTGGCATTGTAGTTGTGGTACAAAGGACTGACATTGTAGTAATCCTATTGTGGACTATCAATGTGTGTTGCAATCGTCAGCAAACATTGGAAGTGGCAGACAGCATTCTTGTTATTAGATTTAGCAGAATGTGTTACTTCCTGCAGAAGTGCATTTGGATCGGGATAAGGGGCACCCCTACACCATGCAAATTCCATTGCAAAGTTGGTAGTGTCCGTCATATCTTTAGGCATTACCAAGGTTAGTAGAGAAATGCATTGACTCTCAGTGACAAGTACACATTCCTGCACATTTGAATTGATGCTGCACAGCAGAGCAAGCTGAGCTGTTGCACTGCGTTTTACTTCATAAATGGGTAATTATGTGCCAGTTTATCCGGGCACAGACATCATAGTGCTCTACCCAAGCATATTTACTTTTAATCCAGGGGTGGATATTTCTAGGTCATATTTAACATGCCAAGTTGAGGGACTTTGCATACCTCATCCTGATGTATTTATCATATGCCCCTCTCAAGCCTGACAATATTTGTGATCTTCCCATGCAACACATGTGTGACCCACCCAGCTTCTGATGCTTTAAAAAGATCTGTATATCTGGATTTGGTTTAGTGTAGTCCAAGAACTCAGAGTGGTGTGGGAGTGACAAGTGGATGTGTGACAAGTTTGTATTTATACAGATTATAGTTGTTTATTGTATGTTGCATTGTGCATCACACATAGGGAAAACTTTCAATATATTTGTTGCATTGATCTCACACCACCATTTTCCTTGCAGGCACCTTGCCCCAGCCACCAACACGTTATTTACATTACTGGTCACCAAGATGGACATTCCCACAGTAGTCTAATGAGTTTTGTCACTATTGTGGTGCTTTACTGCATTGGCACCATAAATGATGGCACTAATGCAGCAAAGCACAGGGAGGTCCTTTGCTTACAATGCTTGCGTCACTGTGACATCTGCCTTTGGCAGGCCTCACTCATAGGTTATCAGACAGCACAGTGCAACCTTTATGGATTGTCTGCCTCATTAATTCATCCCTCCCTGCATAAGGGGTATTTCCTTGCATACATCATATCTGGCACAGGCATATTGTGGTGGAGAAATCTACAAAGTGGATCTATGCATGCCTTGTGTGACTTTGTTGATGTAGCACAAGGGGAATGGGCAGCTTGAATCCACATTGGCATCAATTGCTATGGTGTTAATTTTGCATTATGAGCTTGTAAAATTGGGCCCATCTTGTGACAATGAGACCACTTGTAGCTGTTGTTATGCATTAAGGTGTATATTTGTGCACATCACCAACCATTCCCACTACACAGGCAACCTTGCTACATGGTGAAATGGAAGCTACTTGTACAGCAGCACAGATGATGATCACAGACATGCCCGATATGTTGTATTTGTTCACTTTTGTGCCTATTCCCAATGGTGCATGGAAGTGTGTGGCAGTTCTTGGTGGGCCACCCTGTGCAACAAGCGTAGGACATGTTGCCCACTGAGTGTTACACATGGGCAGGTGGATCAGTGGCAACAGTGAAATGATTTCTGTGAGGGTTGAGAAATGGTTGGTGCATATGGGAGGAAGGTGTGGGCGCATTTGAAGTGTTTGGCCATTCTACCCAGATTTAAATGACGGAGCGCAATGCTGCGCCACATTTTACTGTACTTCACCCTGTCATTTTCAAAATGCAGGGATGCACCATATTTAATTGAATACAGTGCACCCATGTGTTGCCCCCTGCACGGTGCTATTTTTGCTGGCTAATGCCAACACAGCCACCCTTGCGCCTTGGTGCAAAGATGACTGCATTGCAGGGAAGATTGTTTTTGTGCAGTAAGGGGCATCTTCCTGCACAAAAACTATCTTCAATGGTGATTTGCTCTTTGTATATGTGCTGCATGAAACAGCACACATAGGAAGCGCATAAAACAAGGAGAAATGGAAGCGTTTCCCCTTATTGCGCCATGCTAACGCCACCTCAGGGGTGGTGTTAGATTCTGGCGCTGCCTCAGGTTTATGAAAACTCTTAAATCTGGGGCAGTGTCAAAATGCAATGGGTGTTGCTGTGGCACACCCACAGCAACACCCATTGCACGCCCCTTCCACACAAAGTGCTGCATGTGATGGGGCTGTATTTACAAGGTGGCCTTAAGCCACAAAAAGTGGCTGAGGCCACCTTGTAAATACGGCGCAGTGCATAGCTCCACTGGAGAGCCACCTGCCATATAGCCTCCTTCCTACCTGTTGGCAATTTGGAGGTGACAAAAAGCTGTGTTGGTGCGCACAAATACAAATTCCACATTTAGATTGCTTAGCAATGATGCAATTGCCTGTGAATGTGCTAAAAACCCACACTGTGCTCGATTCTTGCAGCATGGAAATGCCCATTTGAGTTGCATGATGGAGCTAGATGCAGAACTCCAGTGAAAGAGCAAAATAGTGCCTGTAAACTTGGAGAACAACTGGGAACATCCAAGACCTGTAAAACCACACCCTTGCTCTACCACCCACCAAAATGGGAGAATCTAGAATCTAGAAGCCAAGACAGGCAAAAACACCCAGGAAAGACATTGGTGGAAGGAAGAGAAAAATGTTGTTCATTGGTGTGGAGGTCCTTATCACTGAGGTTAAAAAATACCATCTGACTCAGAGGGAAACTTACATAAGCAAAATGAAATACACTTATGTGTATCTAACAGCCTTAATGGTCACATGCTTTCGTCTGATCATTTTGTGCATAGTTTCCTACCCTCACACATACGACCTAATGCCCTGTAACATATTGTGCAGCACTTGAACTCGACACATACCATTGAAAAAGCAGTGGAAGCAGGAGAGTTGCCAATCAATTTGAAAACTGTGCCAATAAGCCTGCAAGCATCTAATATAAAAAGACATGCTGGAACAGTAATGTGGCACACAAGTGCAATAAACGTCAGGGTGAGGAACATAACAGCTACATGACTGTATGTTCAGGAAAACATAGTGCAGAATGTATCAGAACATGAAGACCCCTCTTACACATCAACATGACTGAGCGATAGACAGCCACCCATAATATACAAAGCAATTTCATGTGTCAAGTAACACTCCCTTGCAGTGAAACATGAAATATTGAAACCCCAGCAGTGTGTTCCAACTAAAGCCTGGAATGTATTCAGAAGTACAGTATACTTTTGAATGGCTATTGATCATTGGAAGGAAGATCATGTGCCTACCTGCTCTTTACTCATCATTCAATACACATCATGATTAGAAGTTGTAGGGGTGTTCTGATGATGTTGGAGCATTTTGTGCTGTTTAATGTTCCACTTCTACATAGATGGAACAACAACAGCAGTCGATGCCACACAACCCTCTTAAGATGTTGACATGATACAAACACTATGCTTTCCGTGCAGCTTTGATGGGTTTGTTATACTGTGGCTCAACAACATTACAAAGACATCACCTGAGTTAACAACTGGTAGCATGGAGAATTGGTCCATGACACAAACAACTTCCAGATCTGTGTCAGCCAAAGGCACAACCTCCAAATAATGGCCTTTGTGATGTCACTGATAATGAAGACCAAATCCTAGAATTCTGCAGGATCATACAGTGTCAATACTACCTGCTACTGTTGTTGAAAAGGGCCTAACAGCAACGTATGTCAATCTCTAGAAACTACTTGGATCACTGATTGCCATGAACAAGTAGTCAAAGTACCTTAATAATGTCATGGGGCGCCTAGAAGACACATTGATACACATCAATAGACATCAAGGAAGCCCTTGTGAACAATCTACTACTTATTGCAACTGACAAGACCTTTGATGAAATGTGTGTTGGGGTGGATAAATCTGTGAAGGATTCCGTTATTGACCTCTTCACTCTGGTTCAAAGATTCCTAGAGGCATTTGGGTGCACGATCAGCAGTCTCACACTGGCAATACTTATGCTTTCCAGACAAAACCAAATAAATGTACAAGTAGCTAAATCTCAAAGGCATAAACTTTCAGTGCTGTTCTGCACATCAATGCTTAATTAGACGCTGTGTGATAATGGGGCTTAGACCAGGTGAAAGATATCAGTCTCATTAAATACAGTATGTCAATTTAGTGAAGAGGGGCAAGCACCACCATATGCAACATGTGGTGGAAATTAGGAAAATAAACCCTGCAGTGGAAGGAATAGTGGGCATTTGATTACAGTGGCTTTTGTACATCCCTGAGACATTTTACACTGTACATATTTTACACTATTAATTTGTATCATAGAGGCTTTTATGATCACTGTTTTCACAAAGCTATGCCAAATTATCTTAGAGCTAATTATGAGTGGTTAACTCATCTTTTCAGTGGACCCATGATTCATTTTATCATTATGGCTGTGCACATGTTCTTGTATCGCTGCAATGTGATACAATTGTTGCTCAGTGACACATGCAGGTAATGTGTTAACCCTGCTTGTAGAACATAAAAGTAAAGACTTTCAGTATGTTTTCTGTCTCCTCATCCATTCATCTTCTTAGTCTGTGGGATTGGGGTCTGTGTGCATATTGTCTGGTGTTCTGTATGTGACTTTGAATACTGCATGTTGCGTGTCTGCCTGTTCCTCTAAGAAGCATCCCACCTCACACAGCTAGGTTCACTAATGTGCATCACACAACAATCATGTCCTAGATAGCCTTCAGTAGTTAACCCTTTCAGTGCTGAGGATGACTTGGAGGCATCCTCAGCCATGATGGGCATGTGGTGAGGATGGCTCTGAGCCATCCTCGCACCCAGTCACCGCTTAACAGGACCACACCAGGGATGGACGTGGAAGCGCTTCCTCTAGCACCCTACCCCTGTTGATATGATGACGTTGGAGCGTGCACGTTGTGCCGTCATCAAATGCAGCTGGGGACACGCTGGAAGATATTTGCATCCAATGTGTTGGGAGAGAGGACGTCCTAAAAGTGGATCAGTGAATCCTTCTCAGGGGTGTCAGAAAATATACACAGGAGGAAAGGAGTGAGTTTTTCCTTTCTCCTTGTGCCTGTTTGGAGTGTATTCCTTCTCCACAATGCTGGGTGGAAGGCAGTGTGTGGCTTCTTGCAGATTAGAGAACTTTTCACCACAGAAATGTGAGGAAAAACAGTTTTTTTAGACATTTGAGGTTTGCAAAGTTTTCTGAGTAACATAACCTAGTGAGAGCCACACAGGTTACCACATTCTGGATTCCTTTAGGTGTCTAGTTTTAGAAAATGTATAGGTTTGGTAGGTTTCACTAGGTGCTGTTTGAGCTAGGGCCCAAAATCCACAGCTAGGCAAATTGCAAAAAAGGGTCAGTTTTCAGTGGAAAATGTGATGTATCCACCTGCCATTTTGGCCTGTTTCCTGTCATGAGGACTAAGCCTGCTCACACAAGTGAGGACCATTTTCATCAAAAGACTTAGGGGAATGCTGAGTGGAAGGAAGTTTGTGGCTCCCTGCAGATTCCAGAACTTTCCATCATAGTAATATGAGCAGAATGTGTTTTTTAGTCAAAGTTTGAGGTTTGCAAATAATTCTGGGTAACGCAACCAAGTGAGATTAGCATAGGTCGCCCCATCCTGGCTTCCTTTAGGTGTCTAGGTATAAAAAATGGACTGGGTTGCTTTGGTTCCCTAAGTGCCAGCTGAGCTAGGGCCCAAAGTCCACAGCTAGGCACATGCAAAAAAGAGTCAGTTTTCACTGGAAAAATGTGATATGTCCATGTTGCGTTTTGGGCTTTTTCCTGTTGTGGGCTCGAAGCCTACCCACACCAGGGAGATACCATTTCTATCAGAAGACTTGGGGAAATACTTGGCAGAATTGTGGCTCCCTACAGATTCCAGACTTTTTCATCACAGAAATATGAGTAAAATTTGTTTTTTCAGTCAAAGTTTGCGCTTTACATAGGATTCTTGGTAACACAACCTAGTGAGAGTCACACAAGTCACCCCAAACTGGCTTTGACTAGGTGCTTAGTTTAAAAATATATAGGTTTGCTAGGTTCCCCTAGGTGCCGGCTGAGCTATGGCCCCACAGCTAGACACATTACAAAACAATGGGTCAGTTTTCAGTTGAAAAATGTAATGTGTCTACATTGTGTTTTGGGCTGTTTCCTGTGGCAGGCAGTAAGACTATCCAAACAAGTGAGGTACCATTTTTACCAGAAGACTTAGGGGAATGCTGCCTGGAAGGAAGTTTGTGCCTCACTGCGGATTCCAGATCTTTCTATCACAGAATTATGAGGGAAATATGTTTTCTTACCCACAACCTAGTGAGAGCCACCCATGTCATATTATTCTGGTTTCTTCCCAGTATCTAGCTTTCAAGAAAATATAGGTTTGCTAGGTTTCCCTAGTTGTTGACTAAGCTATGCTCCAGAATCCACAGCTGGGCACAGTGCAAAAAAGGGTCAGTTTTCAGTGGAAAAATGTGATGTGTCCACGTTGCGTTTTGGGCAATTTCCTATTGCCGGCATTAAGCCTACCCAGCAAGTGAGGTACCATTTTTATCAGAAGATTTGTGGAAATACTTGGTGGAGGGAGGTTGGTGGCACTCCTCAGATTCCAGAACTTTCCACCACAGAAATGTGCTGAAAATGTGTTTTTTTTAGTGTAAGTTTGAGGTTTGCAAAGGATCTTGGGTAACACAACCTAATGAGAGCTATGCAATTCACCTAATCTAGAAATATGGTTTTTAACAATGTTTAGGTTTGCTAGGTTTCCCTAGGAGCTGGCTGAGCTAGGGCCCAAAATCCACAGCTAGGCACATTGCAAAAATGGGGTCAGTTTTCAGTGGAAAAATGTGATGCGTCTAGGGCCGTTTACTCTTGCAGGCACTAAACCTACCCACACAAGTGAGGTATCATTTGTATCAGAAGACTTGAGGAAATGCTAGGTGGAAGGCAGTTTGTGGCTCCCCTGCATATTCCAGAACTTTTCATCACAGAAGTATGAGGAAAATGTGTTGTTTTAGTCAGTCTGAGATTTTGCAAACCATTCTGGGTAATACAATCTAGTGAGAGCTATGCAAGTCACTGCATCCTAGATTCCTCTAGAAGTCTTGTTTTCAAAAATATATAGGTTTGCTATGTTTCCCTCTGTGCCGGCTGAGCAAGGGCCCAAAATCCATAGCTAGGCACATTGCAAAAAAGGGTCAGATTTCAGTGAAAAATGTGATTTATCCACATTGTGTTTTGGGCCATTTTCTGTCACAGGAACTAGGCCTACCCACACATGTGAGGTACCAGAACAATTGGGAGACTTTGGGGAACCCAAAAGAGTAGAAAAAGTGTAATTACCATAGCATTTGCCTGCATTTGCACCTTCCAAATGTAAGACAGTGTGTAAGAAAGAAGTAATTTCAAGAAATGCCCTTTAATTCACATTAGTATGGGTACCCACAAATTTACAGATGTGCAAATAGCCACTGCTTCAAAGCTCCATACCTTGTGCCCATTTCAGAAGTACATAGGTTTCCTTAATACATATTTTTCGCTACTTATATTTTACCACAAGATTTGCTATATACCCGCTACACCGTGAAAAACCATTGCAAGGTGCAGATGGTTGCAGTCAGTGGTCTGGTTAGGGCATATATTGAACTTTGCGGACCTTTCTCCATAAATCTCCAACATTGCAGAGCAATGCTGGGAAATTTAGGGCCTCATTTACTTGGCCTTTACTCTGCATCTTTGTTTTTTACACAATGGTGGCTCAAGCAGTGTTTTATTTTATACTGCTCCACATTTAAAAACTGACGCATTGGGCCTAATGTGTCCATTTGAAAAGCCTTGCGTCACATTATATCTGCAGCAGGTGTGATGTGTGAGAGAACAGAGCTGATTGCAGAGGCCCCCTAACTTTGTGCCCCCATTTTTCTGGTGTTTTCCTGACTCTGATGGTGCCCTCGGTACTGCTAACCAGTCCCAGGGCCAGTGCTCTGTGTAAGGTGGATATGCAAATTAGTCTAATTATAATTGGCAACATTAACCTACCTATAAGTCCCTAGTATACGGTAGGGCATGGAGGTTTAGGGAACTTAGCATAAGTAGTCCCAGTGTCATTTTAAAGACAGGCCTGCCTTGCTGGCTGCTGTTCAATTAAAGTTACATGCAAATTCGACTTTGGAATTAAATGTAGTTCCAAAGTCTTAAACTGACTTATTTTTACATTTAAGTCACCCCTAAGGTGTGCCCTATGTACCCCTACGGCTGAGTGCCAGGTAACAATAAGCAGGGACCTTATAAAAATAGTTTTTATAAGGCCTGGTGAGGTAAAAAAGCCAAATTTGTTTTTCCCTCATTGTAGTAAATGGCCTCAATAGGCTAGAATGGGGAGACTTTATTTTAATTTTAAAAGTCCCTTTAAGTAACAGACACCACAGGTTTGGTATCAAATTAATTGTTATAATAAATCCCACAACTCCCAGTTGTTGGATTTAATATAGCTTGTTCAGGTAAAGAGTTTTAAACTTTACCTGAAACGTTGGCAACTTCAGCCCAGCGGTGTGTTTACTGCTTTGTTCTGATTGGCTAGCCTCTGGCTGCCTCGCCAGGCTGCCTTAATGAGGTGTGAAGTGGCCTGGTTCATAAGAAAGAGATGTGCCTGGGGGAGGAGATCTCCCCTCAGCAGATGGGGAAGCAGGAAGGGGGGAGGGCTGCCAAACTGGTCTTCAAAGGCAGGGAAGGACATTTGGAGCAACCTAGCAACACCATCACATCCTGCAAACCCAGACAATTAGGTGCCCCCTTGATTAGATTAGGAGAGGGCAGGAGAGGGATATGTTTAGGATTTTTAGTCACACAAGTGGGTGGGCTCAGCCAGATGTCACCTCCAAACATCACTCTCAGCCATGATGGATTTTTGAGGAATGTTGCTCCCTGGGATAGATTTTTGCCATACTTCACAGGAAGTGGTCATCACAGGGGGAAGGACCCTGCCCCTGAGTGGAGAACCAGGACCCCTCTGTTTTTCACCCAGGAGCAAGGATAAAACTGGCAGACCTGCACGCACACCTCAGATCCCTATCAGATTCCGACAAGGAAGAACTACAGAAGAAGAAGGACTGCCCTACTGGACCCCTGGCCTGCACCTGGACACTGCACTCTGGAGGACTACACCAGCTGCACACTTGGGCTTCACCAAAGGTGAAAACTTGCTAACCAGAGTCCCCTGCACCAACTCCTGAAGAAACCAACCATCTGACCACTGTCCAGCGGCCAAAAAGGAGTTTGTGCCACGGGCATTCTGGGAGATGTAGTCTGTACCATCAAGGTGCATCTCAGAGCTTCTGGAACCTTGGGGTGGACCTCTAAAGAACCTTAAAAGAACATCTGGAAGAAGATCCAGAAGTTTGGAGAACTTTTGGAAAAAAAAGCTCCATAGAGGGACCGACCTGCCGCTGCAACTCTAGCCGGCTTGCCTCAACCGCGACCCGGCCTGACTTGCAGGTCCGTCCCGGTGAGGAAAATCTCAAAAGAAGTGACTAAGGCCCTCATTACAACCCAGACAGCCACTTTAACATATCTACTGCCATGGCGGTAGCAACAAACACCGCAGCGGTAACTACCAACAGCCAGGCGGAAGACAATGTACCGCCCACAGCATTACAACAGGTCTATCCGCCACCTTTTCCAGGGCGGTACCAACGGCATCAAAAGCACGGCGGAAACAGTACACAGAAGGGAAACGACTCACCTCTCGACACTCAGGGAAGAACCACGACACCATGGAGCCCAAGTTGCACACTTTTCCAATGCTGGTGTTCCTCCTCATACACCAGGAACACGAACGCTGGCGAAGACGACCACGGTGAGTACTGCACCTAGCACACAAGGGAGTGGGGGAGGACAAAGAGAGTGACACACACATGCAACACTCCCACCCCCACCCCGACACCATACACACAAACAGATGCAACAACATTACATAAACACCACGTAACCCTCAGGAATAACACAAGGACAAAAGGAATGGATTAAAATGAGTGTAATAGTACAATTTTAGATAAATATGTACTTAAATCAATAAACAGTATGTACAATATATACAAAAGGAGAGACAATGCCCACTCCAAAATGTCCGTGGCCCACGGGGACATAACACATAAGCCAAGGCCACATTTGACTCCTACCTCAAGGTGGAGAGAACATTGCAGGGGGATCAGGTCGAAAAAACATAGGCACCTCAGGGGGACGGGGAAGGGGGGGCACCTCAGCCGGAAGATGGTACAACGCCACTGGCCAGGAGGGGGCTCCATGCCCACTGCTTGGTCCTGGGGAGTGCAAAGCCACAGTCTCTCAAGTGGGTGGTTTGCCCACTGCTTGCTCCTGGGGAGTGCAAAGCCACAGTCTCTCAAGTTGGTTATTTGCCCACTGCTTGTCCTGGGGAGTGCAAAGCCACAGGCTCTCAAGTGGGTGGTTTGCGGAGGTGTCAGTCTGGTGTGTTTGGGTGCAGGTGCATGGGCTGGATGCTGTTGTGAGGTGGATGGCTGTTGGGTGTCTGTGTGCTTGCGTTTGTGTATTTTGGAAGGAGGGGTCATAGGTACAGTGGGAGAGGACACAGGGGACGTGTGCATGGATGTGGGGGTGGTGACTGCCAGTGAGGGGCCTGTAGTGACAGGCGTGCTGGTGATGGAGGTAGTGGATGAGGATGTAGTGCATGCAGGTGTGAGTGGAGATGCTACTGGGAGGGAGGTGGGCGACGAGGAGGAGAGGGACACAGTGGAGGCAGTGGATGTTGGTGTGTCTGCATCTGGATGGTGCTTGTGTGAGTGCCTGTGGGATAAAGTGTGGTGCTTGTGTTTGCCTGAGCCACTTCTGTGTGTTGATTTGGGTGAATGCTGGTCTGAAGGTGTGCTTGGGATAGGCTGGGGTTGAGGGGATTGGGACTGGGTAGAGGAAGTTGGGGGGGGAGGCAGGAGTCAGGGACAATGGCTGCCATCAGTGAGTTGGACAGAGCTTGGAATGCTCTCTGTTGGGCCGCCACGCCAGAGTGAGTGCCCTCCAGGTATGCATTTGTTTGTTGCAAATGCCCTGCTACACCCTGGATGGCATTCAGTATGGTTGACTGCCCAACAGAGAGGGATCTCAGGAGGTCAATAGCCTCCTCACTGAGGACAGCAGGGCTGAGTGGGGCAGGGCCTGAGGTGCCTGTGGCAAAGGAGATGCCCACCCTCCTGAGTGAGTGGGCACAAAAAACACGCTGAGGGGCTGCTGGGGGGGCTGTGCTGGTACGGGGTGGCGGCTGTACCTGTAGTTGGGGTGGGCACAGAGGTGTTCACCACCGCCAGGGAGCTTCCATCGGAGGAAGAGTCGCTGTCGGTACTGTCCCATCCTGTCTCCATCGCGGTGTTCCCCTCACCCTCCGTCCCACTGGTGCCCTCACCGTCGGTGGATTCGGCCTACAGGCCCATGTGGGATGCAGCTCCCTCCGTCGCTGGTGCCTCTCCTCCTCCGCCAGATGATGCTAATGCACACAAGAACAGGGTGTCAAAACAAAAAGAGGGGGGAGAGACAGAGGATACAATGCCAGCAACAACACTTCTGCTGGTGTACACAACTCACAGGGAACATCCCTATGCACTAGGCCATACACTACCAGTTACAATGCTAGTCACCAGCCCATTCGGTACAATGCCTAACGCCATTAGCTTCACACCTGAAACCCACAGGACCATGCCCAGTAGTAGATGCCTACCAACATTATTGTGGTTGGAGTGCATCTGAGCTTGCCCATCATGGAACCTACCCTGCCATGTTCGCCCTGGCCTAGGGGCACCCACAGCCCACATTCCCCACCCAGGTAACACCTTCACACGCGCAAAGTCAAGAATCTGAATCTGTACCCACCCCCTTGTGGCTACTGTGATGCCTTCAAGCACCCATCCAACTCCAGATAGGCAATCGCCAAGATGCAGAACATCAGAGGGGTCAGGGTACGACGGGCACCCCTTTCTCATTGGGAGGCCAGCCGGAGCTGGGCCTCCGCCATCTTCCTTGCCCAGAGGCGCAGGTCCTTCCACTGTTTGCGGCAGTGGGTGCTCCGCCTATCAAAGACCCCCAGGGTCCGCTCCTCTTTGGCGATGGCACGCCAAATACCCTTTTTCTGATGGGCGCTGACCTGCAGGAAAAATACAGCAGAAATGGTATTAGTCATACCATCCGGACTGTCATACTCATGGCCCACCATATCCCTCCCATCCCCTCACACACAGACATTGACCACCATACATGCAGCACTCTGCCCAGGACACCTAAGCCTCCCCTACACGAGGCTTACACACACAGCACTTCATACATTTATGTTCCAAGCATCATGCTCACAGTGTACTCACCTGTTGGTCTGGAGGTCCATAAAGTAAACGGTACTGGTGTAGGACCCCATCCACCAGTCTCTCCAACTCCTCTGAAGTGAAGGCAGGGGCCCTTTACCCCGGACACTCGAGCCATGGTCACTTCCAGACACAGGTCACAGCAGCACTTGCAGTGTAGGCCCTCTCCTGTTGAAGGTCAGGTAGCAAATGAGTGAACAGATAGAAAATGACGATCACATCCGCGGTGGTGCGTCACCGCCGGCGTATATCACCATTGGCTCCTGGTACCCGTAGGCCCCATTGATAACCAATGCAGTGTTGCACGGCGGTCATCGAGTGCCGACCGCAACTGCGCACAACGCCAGCAGAATTACCTCATTTCCACTTGTCCCTCCTCACAGGTCAGGCAGCCGCCATTTCAGGGTGGCACAGGCCATGGCACCTAACTGCATCACATCAGACATAGGCACATCAACTGACTTACAAGTTCACATACTGTTTCTGTAAAACAAAAATTGCATATTACTCTGACTGTATGTTTGAATATGACCTTCTGCTCACCGTTTTTCACCCTAGAGTTCAACTACTGAGGATGAATAGGAGATGGAGACATCCCCCTGTTTACAGACCCCTGGTGAACCTGGCGACAATGGAGAACAGGCACATTATCCCAACCTACAGACTTCATAGGGCCACAATCCAAAAGCTGTGTGCACAATTGGAGCCAGACCTGATTTCAGCTATCTGCACCCCACAGGTTTCCCCCCTCTAGTGCAGGTCCTGTCAGTGCTCCATTTCTTGGCAAGTCGTTCCTTCCAAGCAACAGTGGCCATGGCATCAGGAATGTCACAGCCTATGTTCTCAAATGTGCTGACAAGAGTGTTGTCTGCCCTGCTGAAACACATGCGCAGCTACATTGTATTCACCCAGGTGGAGGAATTAGCCACAGTGAAGGCTGACTTCTATCCACTGGGACATATCCCCAACATCATTGGTGCCATTGATGGTACACATATTGCCTTTGTCCCCCCTGAGAGAAATTAACAGGTGTTCAGAAATCAAAAGAGCTTTCACTCTCTGAATGTGCAGATGGTGTGTTTGGTGGACCAGTACATCTCCCATGTCAATGCAAAGTATCCTGTCTCTGTGCATGATGCCTTTATCTTGAGGAATAGTAGCATCCCATATGTGATGGCTCAACTCCAGAAGCACCGGGTGTGGCTAATAGGTGAGCCCATGGTCCCCACCCAGTTGATGTAGGTATATGGGTATGGGGTGGTCCCTAAGGGTGAGTGTGTGACTAACAGGTATCCCTCTATATTTGCAGGTGACTCTGGGTACCCCAACCTGTCATGGCTACTGACCCCAGTGAGGAATCCCAGGACAAGGGCAGAGGAACGCTACAATTAGGCACATGGGCGAACTAGGAGGATTATAGAAAGAACCTTCGGCCTCCTGACGGCCAGGTTCTGGTGCCTCCATATGACAGCTGGTTCTCTCTACTACTCACCAAAGAAAGTGTGCCAGATCATTGTGGCCTGCTTTATGCTGCACAACCTGGCTTTGCGACACCAGGTGCCTTTTCTGCAGGAGGATGGTCCAGATGGAGGTCTTGTGGCAGCTGTAGAGCCTGTGGACAGTGAAGAAGAGGAGGAAGAAGAAGAGGATATCGACAACAGAAACGTCATCCAGCAATACTTCCAGTGAGACACAGGTAAGAAGATATCACTGCCTCACACATTTCATACAATTGTTTGACCTATCAGAAGTCTGTCACTTTAACCCAGTGTATGGACCCTGACTTGTCACTTTGCCTTTCCATTTAACAGATGTGGGTCCCACTGTGTGCCCTATGCTATATTACCTCATGGACTAGAGCTGTGTTACATCGGTATGTTGACAATAAAATTGACATTGCTACATTCCATAGTTATTGTAAATACACATTTGTGAAAGCACAGACTGACTCCAGATTGTTTTGTGATTCAAGGGTGTTTATCTCTGTGCAAATAAGTGGAGGGGGTTGTAAAATGGGCAGGGGTGATGGTGGAGGAATGTCCAGGGCAGAGTCCAGTCTATTTGTTTCACAGGTGCATTGTCCAAAGGGGCATAGGAAGTGGTGCTAGGGCAGTTGATGGATGGACAGGGTGACAAAGTGGGACAGAAGGATGACATTCAGGTGGGTCTCATTTCCTGGCGGGGGTCTTGGTATTGTTCTCTGTCTTGTTCCTGGATCTCAGGGACCGTTTGCGGGGTGGTTCTCCATCTGCAGGGGCTGGGGTGCTGGTGTCGTGGTCCTGTGGCGGTGCCTCCTGTCCACTAGCGCCGGCGGAGGTGGAGGGCTGTTCATCGTCCAGGCTAGTGTCAGGGGCCCCTTGTTGTACCACAGTGTCCCTCCTGGTGTTGACAAGGTCCTTCAGCACCCCTACAATGGTGACCAGGGTATTGTTGATGGACTTGAGTTCCTCCCTGATCCCCAGATATTGTTCCTCCTGCAGCCGCTGGGTCTCCTGAAAGTTGGCCAGTACCGTTGCCATTGTCTCCTGGGAATGATGGTACGCTCCCATGATGTTGGAGAGGGCCTCGTGGAGAGTGGGTTCGCTGGGCCTGTCCTCCCCCTCTCGCACAGCTGTCCTCCCAGTTCCCCTGTTTTCCTGTGCCTCTGTCCGCTGAACCGTGTGCCCACTGCCACTGCCCCCAGGTCCCTGATTTTCTTGGGGTGGTGGGTTTGCCTGGCTTCCCTGTAGTGGTGGACACACTGCTGCTTGACGGACGTGTCCTGGGGACAGAGGGATGGGCCCGCTGGGTGGGTGCTGTGCTGGTGTTTCCTGAGGGGGGAGGCTCTGTGGTGGCATGTGCCAGTGTCAGGGGAACCGACTGTCCCGAGGTCCCAGATGGGCCGGGCTGGTCATCTTGATCCAGTTGGACAGAGCTGCTGTCATCACTGTGGGCCTCTTCTCTGGGGAGAGTGAACATGTCTGGAACCTCCTGTCGGGTGACGTTGGTTAGGGGTCCTGCAGGGGTATAAAGGCATGATTATTGCAACTGTGTGTGCCATTGTGTGCAATTGGTGAGTGACCCTGTACTCCAGTGCTTGCATTCTTGTCTAGGACCTTGTGGGATAATTGGTTTGTGGTCTGTGTGGGTATCTGTTGTGGACATGCTTTGGTGATGGGTGTCCATGCTTTGGTGTTGCATGCAGGGTTTGGTGTTGGGATGTGTGGGTTGTGATAGTGGGACATTTGTGAGGTGTTGGAGTGATGGGGTGAGGGTGGGGGTATGTGATAGCATGCAGGTAGGGTGGGGGATGTAATAGTTAAGAGTTGACTTACCAGAGTCCAGTACTCCTGCTACTCCTGCGAGGCCCTCAGGATGCAGTATAGCCAAGACTTGCTCCTCCCATGTTGTTAGTTGTGGGGGAGGAGGTGGGGGTCCGCCGCCAGTCCTCTGTACTGCAATCTATTGTCTTGAGACCACGGAACGCACCTTCTCCCATAGGTCGTTCCACCTCTTCCTGATGTCATCCCTAGTTCTTGGATGCTGTCCCACTGCGTTGACCCTGTCGACGATTCTGCACCATAGCTCCATCTTCCTTGCAATAGAGGTGTGCTGATCCGAATAGCTGTGGCTCTACCTGGACGATTTCCTCCACCATGACCTGGAGCTCCTCCTCAGAGAACCTGGGGTGTCGTTGAGGTGCCATTATGTGGTGTGGGTGATGTGTGAGGTGGTGTCAGTTGTGATGTGTGAGGGGATGTGTTTATGTGTGTTGTCTGAGGTGCGTGGATGGTGTGTAAGTGATGGTGTTGTGTGCCTGTGGTTGCTAGTGTTGTTTCTGGTAGTGTCTCTCTCTGGCCTTCTTTCTCAATTTTGGTCGTAAGGGTTTGTGGGTGAAGTGGGTGGGTGTTTTATATTGGATTGGATGTGTGGGAGTGGTGTGTATGTTTATCAGGTGCATGTGTTTGGAAGTTTCCAATGTGGTGGTGTTTTGTGAATGTGTGTGTATTTTGAGTGCAGCAGTATGTACCGCCAATGGAGTACCTTGGTTGAAAGACCGCCGTTTGGATTCGTGGGTCGTGATAGTGTGGGCGTATTCCTGTTGGCTTGACAGTGTCGGTTTTGTTATCGCCAGTTTATCACTGACCTTTGATGTGGCGAACTTGTGTGGGTGTCTGGATTTTGACGGATTCCGAGCTGTTGGTCGTAATAGCTGTAGTGGGATTCCGCCGCTGCAGTGGTGTGTTGGCGGTTTTCTGCACGGCGGTAAGCGGGATTTACCACCAATGATGTGATGACGGCCTTTGTCTTACACAACAAGTCCCTTCCCAGTAGGGATACCGGACTCGAATCACAGACTACAAATTTATGCAGTTCCTGGAAGTTGCCAATCTCAACTTGCACTGGATCTGTAATCGGGTTGGGCAAATACTAATTTGCTACCCCTACAACGTGAACTGTTTGACCTGAAAGGGGCAAATTCAGAACCTCTGCACTTCTCACTGTAGAGCACATAGCTCCTGTGTTAACCAAAAATGAGACACTGTGACACATAACCTTTCCCCTCACATAAGGTCATCTCTGACCTACTTCTAAAGAAGTCACAAGCACACATGGCTCCTCATCTGAACTGTCACTCATCCATTACCCATTTATTTAATTTTCTCTGTGTAAAAGAAATTGGTGCACTGTGTTACTACTTCTGTCTTGTCGCTGACCGGTGACCTGTTGAGAAAGCATCATCTGTTGCTGCTTCCTCGGGGCTTGAGGTATCTGCATTTGCTGTCTAGGTATCATGGGAACCTGATGCTGCATTGGCTGCAACTGGGACACTTGTGTGTGGGGCATTTGCACCTGCTGCATGGGCTGAAAATTCTGCACTTGATTCACATTATTTTGAAAATTTGGATTTGGTCCCCTTAAGCTTGGTCCTCTTGCATTCTGAAATATATTAATGTCATTACCTTGCTAAACAACACCCTCCTGCACCATCATCGGACACTCCCGTTTCCAGTGTCCCACGGCTCCGCAAATGTGACACGGCAATATCTTCTTCATCCCCTGCACATCATTCTGAACCACTACAGTATTTAAATCTGGACCATGGTTCATATTGCCTCCACAACCCATACCTCTCATCTGAGGCTGAAACATGACATTTCCCTGCGACTGAGGCATCTGCTGTACAAAATTTCCTTGCACTCATGTTTGAGCTGCCTTAATCTGCATCACCATCACCTTCAGATTTTTCTGCTTCAACTCAATCTCATCACTACAGTATTTTGCATACTGCAACACCTCATCAATCGTCTTTGCTTGCCAACAAATCAATTGACTCTTAATCATCTAGCCTATTTCAGGTCACAGTCCTTATACAAACCTGAACACAAAATGAAACATGTCCTTCGGCTCAATTGCATCTTTGTCACTATACTCCTTGAACGCCTTCAACAATCCCTCATAGTACGTGTGTATCGACTCCTTTACTTCCTGCACTGTTCTGTCAATCCTCTGCCAATCAATATTCTTGGGCGAAATCCTTGTTTTAAGAAACTCAATCACCTTATAGTAATATTTAATTACCTCAAGAGACGGTGCACCTGTATTCTTATCTCTCTCTGCTTCACTTGTTGGCCAGTCTACAGTCCTCCCACATTCATCTGGAACCACCTCCTCCAGTAAGGTGTTCAAGTCCTCCCACAAACACTTTGCAAGTTTCACAAACCTGTCTGTCTGCTGCTACCACTCCACTGGCTTCTCTCTCAATTTTGGATAATCATTTGTAAATGACAAAATGTCACTCCTACTCCAGGGAACACAAACAAAATTTCCCCCTGGGATTTCCCTCATTGGTAAAATCTTCACCAGATCTTTGTCCTGTTGTATATTCTCAGTCAATTCTAGAGAATCTCTTTTCCTCTTGACGCTTTTCTTTACCCATCTGCCTTCCCACTTCTCTAATGCTCCCCAAACCAGAGCACTCTGCAGTAATTCTTGGGCATAAGTATCTCAACTCTGTGTAGGATTCTAATCTAGTTACCCCCATTGTTCCCTCAACTAGTTCACCTGCTTCCATGCTTAATCTGACACAATTTAATTGCTCCTCACTCTCAGAAGCATTCTGTGGTGTATTCAGCTTGTCTAACCATTCAGTTAACTGCTGAGCTGTCAGTCCCTGTAACAAAATGTTATTCGCTTGGACCAGTGGCACCTGCTGTACCAATGCGCTCTGTGTCTGTGGTGTCAATAATTTCAAGCTCTGGCCTGCATTTGGTCCAGTCACAGAATCTGGCAGCGCAACGAGTGGACTAAGATCTAACAATGATTTCGACCCATCAAAAGTCTGGCCCACGAAAGAGACTACCTGAACTTGTTCACTTGGTCCCCTCCTCATTAAACTCTGAGACATTGCTCCCTGTTCACTCATAAGTGGTTTCTTTTGTGAAAATAATGGTCCCGCTGGACCAACAGTAATCGGCAGCAATATTGCATCTGGGGCTGCTCTGGCACCTGTACTCTGTGGGAGAGTGATTCCCATACTTTGGTTCATTACCGAAGTCAAGTCTGACTGTGTCCGTGTCAATGGCGTGAATCTCGGCATCACCTGTGGCTGCACTTGGGGCAACAAAATCGGAGTTGGTTCAGTCTGGACCAACATTGGTCTCGGAACCACCTGCTCCGTAGGTCATCAGGATAAATTCTCTGTATCTGTGGCGGCTGCATCTGCCTCTGAACTACAGAAGTAGTCAACACAGGACTACTTTGCACCGCACTCTGTGTCAGATTGGCATTAACCTGTATCAGACTCTGCTGCCTGTGCAGGGGCTGTTGGATCAACACTAGTACTCAAACCACTCTCATGCACCGTATATGGTGGTGGTCGGTCTCTCAGTATCTGTGTAATAAGATCTTCAGCATCTGATTCCTCCTTTACTACAGAAAACCTTCTTGCTTGCTTACTCTCGGACAGGCTTCTATTTGTCTTTCTAGTTGCTTTCTATCCTTCTGTCTCATCCTCCAGAGTAATCGCTAGAAACAACTTAACATCTTGCAAAGTCACTGATCTCGATTTCTTCTGTTCCCAATCCCATCTTGCTTCCGCTAAAGTATTTTCTACCCTTCTCATTCTTTTCTTGAACTTCATTTGCTGTTGCTGTCTAGCTACCAGCTCCCAAACTGGTAATGCCTCAAACTGTGCTGGTTTTGGAAGGGGCTTTGATTCATACAGCACCACCCGCAATTGCTCCAAAATCCTCAAATTAAGACCCATATTTATACTTTTTTTTGTGCCGCGTTTGCCTCACTTTTTGACGCAAAAGCGGTGCAAACTTACAAAACACAATTGTATTTGGTAAGTTACCGCCATCTTTGCATCAAAAAATGACGCAAACGTGGCGCAAAAAAAGTATAAATATGGGCCTAAACGTCTCATTCTCAGGAAATGCTAAGCTCCCATTTTTCTCTGTCAACTTGCACCATTGCTTTTACCAAAGACATGGGGCAACACCTCGCTCCTCCATTACAATGTAAGCCGGTGCACCCTATGGCGGGGTAGGCTCTCCTACACCCGCTCTAATGTACGTATCTCCCCTTGGGGCACTTTTCAACGCCTTGAAAAACGTCATCTTTTCTACTTTTTTTTATTTGAATCAAATCAGGAAATGACTTTTACTCCCAAGATTCTTTTCACCCACATTCTCAACCAATTGCTTTTCATGGATGGCTGCCAATCCGTGCGCAACCCTTCTCACAAACCAACCTCTTCCAGCGCAGCTCCAATGACATCACACTCACGTACTGCGGCTGACAAAGTCTTGCGGCTCGTCCTCCCAAACTCCAATCCACTCAAAAAAATGCAAAATATTGCAAGCACTAATCAAAAACTAAAAACAAATCTGCTTGTTTACTACAGGAAAGGTAACACAATCGCTTCAGAAACCTTACGGATTTTCACTGATGGCCCTTTGGCTCATGCAGCTATTCCTCTTTCTCTGTCTCCGAGATTCGCAAGCAAAATTAGACCCGTAAATTTTACTCTCAACGGATCAATGGGTCTGTCCTGATGCACATAGAACTCGCCAAATCTCAGTCTAAATTTTCCTCTACCCCCACCTTAACTCACACACTGACTGTTTGACCACGCCCAATCAATGTACTAAACCAGACATATTACAACATATAACCAAGTGTCTCATACACTCTTCAATATACTCCGGAGTCTTACACCACGCAGGGTCTGTACATCAACAACCATATGGACAATTTTTGAGCACCAAGCGCCACAGACATGTCAAGTTTGATGACTTCCCTCCTGTTACACTGCGAAGTACTCACACTCCTACAAAAACCTCATTTGGAGTACGCAAAGTCCCTAAATTCTCACATACGTCACAATTCACCTGTGATTTGCATAAGCCGTGCAAACGCAACCCATCTCTCTCACTCTATCACTAGAACCCCGAGAACATACCCAACACCACTAGCAGGATCCAGGATCTGGAAAAGTAATTTCTAGGCTTAAGGAAACATCATTGTCTCTACAAATGTCATGTGGAAAACACAATCCAAATCTAAAAAATACTGCATTCTCAATGACTGTCAACACCTGTCACTCCATATCAAACATCTACAGCGAGCTCTTAAAGAGACAAACCATCAGTCTGCTACCATAACTGTTAGTGCATCTGACCTTCATAAGTAAACTTACAGGGGGACTCGATTAGGTCGATGAACCTTTTGACTCATTTTAGATGTTCTCGCCATAGCTCCAATACATCAAAAAATAATCAATTTACAATAATCAACATTCATTAGTAATCAATTAGATCAATAATCAATGGAGTCAGTAACTGTCATGCACCATGACCTTTCCGCCATGAATAACCACACCTTTTGTATAAGTTAAGTACTTTTATTTCCCTTATATTAACAATGCTAAAGTCATGTAGATTAATCTCAAAATCAAATGATACACATATAAGAACAATACTGGTTGACCAAAGCGGCAATTTAATCAAAACTTGAATCACAACACATTCTAAAGCAACAGTGCAAATCAAAAGCAGAGTCAGCTACAACAAGGATATGTGATACATAGAATTCAGCAAGATAATTCATCAAAACATTAGTCCCTGTATTTTGTCAGTCGTCTTGTGAATACCCTCATCTAACCCAGATTAGCATCAGCATGTTGGGCTTCATGCAAAACAATTTAGAACACAAATTTATAAAAACATCTAGCTAGAGAAACTATGGAGACAGTGCAGTTGGTACCTAGAAAGGAAAGGCATAAAAAATGCATTTCAGTCACATTGTCATAGCTACCTATCCACGGTATGGGTCAGCAAGCAGAATCAGTCTCCGTCCTCAGTTCATCAATCTATCAGCAAAGCATCAGGCTCTCAGTCAGTGAGTATGAGCCCAATGACAGAATCTCGAATCTCTTCTTCTCTCAAATCCCGTCTCACAACAGGGTAAGATCTGAAAAATGTTGCCTCTGTCGCGTTGTTATCTCAAAGTCACCTAAACTATCCCCTAATTCCCTATTGATCATTTAATCCTACATTTAAACACTACCCAATAATATTTCTATATCAAATCTATGAATTTTAATATTTCGCTCTTCACACAAAGTTGATTGGACCACTTGACGATGTCCTCATCATCCAGCTCGTCAGGAAACAAATTTGTTGCATCTTCATCTCCAGTCAGTGTCATTCTTCGCGTCCTGGGAAAGTACATCTCACACACATTACACACATTTCGATGCATTACTACGAACATAGTCTCCTGTCCGTTGGTTCTCACAGAAAGCTTCGGTTAAGCACTTTTAACAAGTCAATGAACATTTCATAGTTTAGTTCACTCTGTCAGCATTTTATTAAACGCTAAGAAATACAGCTTCTGCATGAGGCCCGGCAAAACTAGGCCAAGACACTCGCTAAGTTAAGGCCTTTAATTAATAAGCTAGAGGATACTTCATAACCCTAAATATGACATATTACTACATTAATCTAAAACATTTTCAATATTTCATCAGTATTAATCATTAATTAGTACATTTTGTGAACACTGGTGTCCAATCTTCGAGGTCACATTTTCAAACGTGTGCATTATTTTCTACGTTATTTCATTTTCTACATAATTCAATTATTTAAAATACATAAACACTTATTAATAATTTCTTGTTAAGACACCTGCTTCAGCAATAGGATGCCGCTCGCTTGACCCTTCACTATTGAGATATTAGCAAAAGGTTGCACAGCCATTACAAATAGCACAGGCAAAATAAGACACCCCTGTCTAGTGCCTCTAAAGAATCCATGCACATTAGATGTACATCAGCCCGTGGTCACCCTTCTGAAGAGTCAGTATACAAGAAAGTGAGAGTAATCCATTTATCCCGCGCCAGACCCAAATCCATGCAATGCCTGACAGCTTGCAGATAGCTCCAAAGGAGTGTCAAACGAATTGTCTAGACTTTTCTAAATCATTGTGGCCTCCTGGGACTGATCTTTCAGAGTTTCTTACAGAATCCTGATTAGTCTCCTATTAGTAAGAGACTTGTTCTGTCTGGGGATGAACCCAAACACAGCAGTCTGTAGTGGGAAAGCACCAAGAGGCTGTACAGAATGTTAGAAATGGAGTTTCTGGTTGGCTAGGGTATGCACCTAAGCCAATCAGAACCCACCCACTCCAGTCAGGGCAAGGGAGTTTCACGTCCAAGATAACCCCTGCTCACCCGCTTGGTATGTGCAGTCAGGTCTAACCCGGAGGCAATGTGTAAAGCATTTGCACAACACACACAACACATGTGACGTAATATGTACACCACAAAGTAAACACATCACTGAGCTATGTGAAAATAAACTGTATTGCACAAAACATAATTAGATCAAACATTACACGTCAGTAATACCCTGCTACATGAGCAGTTGTCAGAACGTTACACAAGTTACTGACACTCTGCAAGAACAAGCAGTTGTCACATTAGAACACGTAAGTACTCAGGATTCTGCAACATAAGCAGTAGTCAGGAATCACAGAAATAATTTGAGGCAAAACACTTAGGGGTTTACTTACAAGCCCTGTGTGCCACTGGTGCATCACTGTTTGTGATGCAATGCGCTGCATAGTGCAAGCCCATATCTACAAGGCCATGCAAAGCCACTCTGAGTGGCTTTTCACTGCCTTGTAGACATGGTGTAAGGCAACGCACCGCAAGTTTCTGTGTTGCCTTACACTGCATCAGAGAGGTGTGATATGGGCGCTGCGGTGGGTTTTCCCACATAAAACCCATGGATTTTGACACATTCCCAGATTTACAAGAAGTTGTAAAACTGGAAATGCGTCAATATCTTACGCCTCCCAGGAGAGGCGCAACAAGGAGAAATATCTTTATTTCCCTTTGTTTTTTCCCTCTTTCTATGTGTTCTGCAGAATACATAGAAAAGGAAAAACCTATATGGATTATTTTTGTGCAGGAAGGTGTCCCTTCCTGCACAGAAATAATCCTGCCTGCGGCACAGGCATCCTTGCACCAAGGTGCAAGGGTACCTACCTTAGTGCTAGGCAGCCTATTGTGCACCAGCGCAGGTGGAGATGACAGAAATGCACTGTATCTTGTAGATACGGTGCATTTCTGCCCTTTCCCTGTGGCACAGGGCAGCCCATCAAGGCTATTTGCTGCACTGCCCTGCGCCATGGGACTTGTCAATAAGCCCCTAACGTGTTTCTTAACAGGTGGTCATTTGATTACAAACTTGCTTCTCCTCCCTTGCAAGCCATCCTCACACTGCCACACATTTGGAGGGATATTGTCATACAAATCAACCGCACGCATTCTACAAGTCTAAAAATTTGCTCACCTTAAACGACATGCAGTGCTCCTTGGCAGCATAGCTCTCTCTGATATATGGGTGGTGCTTCCACTGTAACCTGATGGACCAAGATAAAAGGCATCCCAGTCTAGCCTGGATGTGCAACCCACCTGAGAACCAGGGCCGGCTCCAGAAACAATGCTTTGAAAATCTTGTTGCATGGTGTTAGAAAACCACGCTGGGTGGGGTTTGCGTCGTTATCAGGAGCCGCAAGTGGGTGTTGTGCGTCGTTTCTCCAGCCATGATGTGTCAATCTCCCAGCCGCAATGCAGGTGGAGCATCAATTTTAGTTGCGAGAACGGCGGCTCATGGTTTATCAGCCGGTTTGCAGATGGTGCATCAAACATTTACGCGCACAGCGTTCTGTGCATGAATTTTCAGCTCTTGTCTGCCAACTTCACCTTTCAAGTGCCCAGAGACTGGATAGTTCACCACATGGCAGGGCAGGAGTCTCAGCAGAGAGTCCAGATATTAACAGAGGAAGACTTTGATGGCCCTGAGACTTCAAAACAGGAGGCAAGCTCAGTTCAAGCCCTTGGAGATTCTTCACAAGCAGGAATATACTATAAAGTCCAGTCTTTGTCCCCTTTCACAGGCAGAAACAGCAATTGCAGGATAGCCCAAAAAAGCACAGTCACAGGCAGGGGCAGCAATCCTCCTCAACTCATCAGCTCTTCTCCTTGGCAGAGGTTCTTCTTGGTTCCAGAAGTGATCTAATTTTCAGGGGTTTTGGGTCGAATACTTATACCGTTTTCTGCCTTTGAAGTAGGCCTACTTCTAAGGAAAGTCTTTGTTGTTCACAAGTCCTGCCTTGCCCCAGACAAGGCACCAGACACACACCAGGGGGTTGAAGACTGCAATGTGATAGGGTAGGCACAGCCCATTCAGGTGTAAGTGACCCCTCTTCCCTCTACTCTAGCACAGATGCCTCATCAGGATCTGCAGGCTACACCCCAGCTCCCCTTGTTTCACTGTCCAGAGGGCATTCACAAACAGCCCAACTGTCAAACTGACCCAGACAGGGAATCCAAGTCACATAATGGTTTAAGCAAGAACATGCCTACTTCTAAAAGTGGTATTTTCAAACTAACAATCTAAAAACCAACTTCATTAACAGATGTATTTTTAAATTGTGAGTTCAGAGACCTCAAACTCCATATTTCTATCTGGGAATCTGCACTTTAAAGTTGTTTAAAGGCAGCCCCCATGTTACCCTATGAGGGAGATAAGCCTTGCAACAGTGAAGACTGAATTTAGCAGTATTTCACTGTAAGTACATTTAACACACACCAGTACGTGTCCCACCTTTAACATACACTGCACCCTGCCCATGGGGCTACCTAGGGCCTGTCTTAGGGGTGCCTTACATGTATGAACAGGAAAGGTTTAGGCCTGGCAGGTGAGTACACTTGCCAAGTTGAATTAGCAGTTTGAAACTGCACACACAGACACTGCAGTGGCAGGTCTGAGCCATGTTTATGGGGCTACTCATGTGGGTGGCACAACCAGTGCTGCAGGCCCACTAGGTGCATTTGATTTAAAGGCCCTGGCACCTCTAGTGCACTTTACTAGGGACTTACTAGTAAATCAAATATGCCAATCATGGATAAGCCAAATACACATGCAATTTTACATAGGAGCACTTGCACTTTAGCACTGGTTATCAGTGGTAAAGTGCGCAGAGTATCACAAACAGCAAAAACAGTGTCCAGCACACATCCACAACCTGGGAAGCAGAGGCAAAAATTTTGGGGAGACCACACCAAGGATGCCAAGTCTAACACGTTTCCCCCCCAGCTGAAAGTGGGGAGAATCTATCCAACCTCATGGGAATTCTCATAACTAAGGTGGAAGAATCGACCATCAGCATTGGTGTGTTATGTGCCAGGGCAGTGTTTCACCATAAAGCCCATCCCCTGTAGGGAAATGGACCACTTCAACAGTTTTGGATTCTCACACCTCATCTGTATTAACCATCTGAGGGACCTTGGTCTGTCTGAACCCAGAAGTGAGTCTCAAACAAGTAGGGTCTTAGTTTCAGTACCCAGACCACAGCAAAAGCTTCACGCTCTATTGCACTCCACCTACGTTCCCTGGGAAGTAACCTTCTGCTAATGAAGGCTACAGGTTGATCTAGGTCCTCTTCATTTAGCTGTGATAACAGTGGTCATATACCATGCTCTGAGGCATCAGCTTGCAGAACATACTCCTTGGAGAAAGGTGCTGTGTACATGGCTGCCTTTAGGGCATCAAAAGCTGTCTGACAAGACTCTGTCCAGATCACCTTCCTTGGTTGCTTCTTGGAAGTCAACTCTTTCAAAGGGGCAACAATGATCAATACCCCGTGGCAAAACGTCTGTAATAGCCAGTGAGTCCCAACAAGGCAACTCACCAAGCCAGAATGGTGTTGATTTTTGGCTGCAGGGGTGCCACCTGGCCACTCCCTACCATGTGTCCCAAATACACCACTGAACACTGCCCTATCTGGCACTTACTGGCCTAAATAGTGACACAAAAGGATGATGGGCGGAGTGCTGAACAATGCAAACACTCACCCCCAGTCACAGATATAGGTTTAATCCACCTTTCTTTTGCTCACTATGCCACCTCAGTTTGGACCCAGCTATATACAAATCAGTCTTGACCCTGTTTCTCATGGGAACAGTCTAGCCCGAACTACCAGGCCAGGTCCTCCCTGGACCGGAAACAAGCATCCTGGGACCGGTTTCAGAGCATCATCCTTCATCAGCCAGGCTAGCTTGAATCCAGTGGCACAGTGAGCAAGGGACCCACATCTGGGCATACCCTTCCCACTTAGGGCAACTTTGGCCACACAAAAGGATGATGGACGGAGTGCTGAACAATGCAAACACTCACCCCCAGTCACAGACCTGGGTTTAATCCATTGTTCTTTAGCAGGGCCTCCAACACTTTGCAGAGGTGCTGCAAGTGTTCCTCCCAAGTAGAACTGAACACAGCAATGTCATCTAGGTAGACTGCACTGAAATCATCCAGTCCAGCCAACACCTGGTTGACCAACCTTTGAAAGGTGGCAGGGGCATTTTTCATCCCAAATGGCATCACTTTAAACTGGAAGTGCCCATCTGGGGTAGAAAATGCTGGCCCCCTCAGTTAAGGCAATCTGCCAATACCCAGACATCAAGTCAAAGGTACTGAGGTATTTGGCAGCTCCCAACTGATCAATGAGCTCATCAGCTAGGGGGATGGGGTGCGCATCGGTCTTAGTGACCGCATTGAGACCCTGGTAATCTACACAGAACTGAAGTTCTGGCGTGGCACTAGGAGCAGCAGCCTTTGAGACCAAGACCACTGGGCTGGCCCAAGGACTACTGGAAAACTCAATTACTCCTAGGGTTAACATCTTGGATACCTCATCTCTGATGCAGGCCCTGACCTTATCACCACTCTGTAAACCTTCTGCTTAACAGGTAGACTGTCCCCAGCGTCCACATCATGTGTACACAAGTGTGTGACCCCTGTATCAAGGAGAACAGGGAGGCAAACTGACCCAGCACTTGCCGACAGTCCCTCTGTTGTTCTGGGGTCAGGGAGGGGGAGAGGTTCACACCCTCCACAGACTTACCCTTCTCTCCAGTAGACAAGAGTTCAGGAAGAGGCTCACCCTCTTCCTCCACCTCATCATCTGTTGCTAGGAGCATAGACAATTCAGTCTGCTCAAAGTGCAGCTTGAGGCAGTTCAGATGCAGGACCCTTAAGGGGTTCCTGGGAGTCTTCAAGTTCACCAGGTAGGTGACTTCGCTCTTGCACTCCACCACCTCAAATGGCCCAGCCCATTTGTCCTGGAGCACCCTAGGCTCTACTGGTGCCATCACCCACACTTTCTGGCCAGGCTGGTACTCAACCAGCATTCTGGCCATACCACCGTTTCATGTTTTCCTGGCTTGCTTCTTGGTTCTCTTGTGCGAGAGCTCTGAAGCTGACAGTCTGGCTTCTAAATGCCAACATTTAACCGAAAACATCCTGGGGAGGTTTACTGGGGGCTTTATCTAAGCCCTCCTTCACCAGGCTTAAAGGTCCCCTGACAGGGTGGCCATACAGGAACTCAAAAGGACTAAATCCAAGCCCTTTTTGAGACACCTCTCTGTAGGTGAACAGAAGGCATGGCAAGAGGACGTCCCACTTACGCTTCAAGGGCTCTAACAGGCCCATGGTTATGCCTTTCATGGTGCAGTTGAACCTTTCCACCAGACCATTGCTTTGGGGGTGGTAAGGAATGGTGAACTTTTACATTACCCCACACTCCTGCCACAGAGACTTCATATAAGTAGATATGAAGTTGTTCTCCCTATCAGATACCACTTCCTTGGGGAACCCCATGCAGGGGAGGTGACTGACCTCAGTGGAATGGTTTCTGGGTACTGGGTGGCATGGCAGGATAAACCTGTTGCCTGTGGCTGTCTTGGGATCCAGAGGTCCCACAATGTTAATACCAACCCTTTTGCAAGGGGGTACTAACCAGTGGAAAATGTTGGAGGGGAGCCTTGTACTCCCCCCACCCCCACTCTTGCCACTTGCCTGACAAGTCTGTGTGCCTGAGCATCTGGGACCAATAAAAGTGGGTGACAAGCCTGTCAAAGGTCTTGTACTGCCCCCAAATGTCCAGCTAAAGGCACATCATGAGCCAGACCCAGTAGGAAGGCTCTGAAGCACTGGGGTACCACCAGCACATGGCTGACCCAGGTTCAGCAACCTTAGGCTCACTATATAGGAGGCCGTCCTCCCAATAGATCAGGTGGGATCCTGGCTCATTGCCAGCCACCTGGTCTGCAGCCTGCTGCCGCAAACCCTCCAGAGTAGGGCATACTTTCTGCGCTTCACAGAAGGCCTCCCTGGTGGGTCCCCCTCCCTGCTGCCACTGTGACAGCTCAGAGACCTCCCCCAGCTCGGTCACCTGTTCCCCTGTAGGCTAAGGGGCATCACCCTCAGGTTCAGCCTCCTCCGAGGCCGTGGGAACTTCTTGGGCCGGTTTCCTGTGCCCCTTCCTCCTACTGGCAGGCTCCACGGGCTTCTGACCACCCTGGCGGGCTGCCATTGACTGGGTAGATATGCATACCTACCCAGACAGACCCAACAATTCCCAGTGCGACCTGTGTTTCACCTCCTTCCAAGGGGAATCCACCGGGTTATTTCCATGCAAACAATCCACAGGCATGCTTGGACTCACAGCTACTTTCAAGCAGCCTGAGGACCACCCCCCATTCAAAGGGCACCTGCAACACTCTGCACAGGCACTCTGAGTTGTCCACTGCAACTACTTGGTGAATTACACAGAGATCTGTTTGCTCCTCAGCACCAGGTGACTCCTCACTGTAGTCACACTGGCTCCTGTGTCTCTCAGAGCCTCCACTCTCTGCCCATTGTTGGTCACCCACTGCCTGTACTTCTTAGTGTTCTCAGGCACTAGGGTTCTCTGGACCATCTCACTGTCCCCTAGTGAGACCAGGGTCATCTCAGCTGGCTCCCACCCACATGGAACCAACTCCTCCCCAAGTGCTACACTGGCCAAACCCTGTGACCAAGCACCAGTGGGTGCCGGTGTACCTGTGGGTTATTTGGGGTTCCCCTCATATGACCCACCTTGTCACATGCAA
The DNA here is from genome assembly GCF_031143425.1 of Pleurodeles waltl. Classification (NCBI taxonomy): domain Eukaryota; kingdom Metazoa; phylum Chordata; class Amphibia; order Caudata; family Salamandridae; genus Pleurodeles; species Pleurodeles waltl. Next base: position 343,650,690 of record NC_090447.1, on the reverse strand, counting down.
AGCACTTACGGGGGACGCCCCTCCAGATGTTTCCCTTTGGAGAACAATGGTTTCTTCTCACTAGGGAGCAGGGAATCCTTACCCTGGGAACTAGGTTGGGTCCCTTTAGAGAACTCTATCTGTGTACCCTTACACTCCCTTCTTCTGAGAGGGTCTCCCCCAAACCTCTTCTGGACCCTGGTACTCTCCCAATGGTCCGCTTTAACAGCAGCCACATGGGGGGAGGAGGGGTGTTCGACGTTTCTCCAGCCGCAATGTGTCGAACTCCCAGCCGTGATGCAGGTGGAGTTCTGATTTTAGCCACGAGGCTGGCAACACATCGTTTATCAGTGCGTCAAAAATTTACCTGCATGCCATTCTGTGCATAGATTTTCAGCTCTTGTCTGCCAACTTCACCTTTCAAGTGCTCAGGGACTGGATAGGACACCACTTGGAAGGGCAGGAGTCCCAGCAGAGAGTCCAGATGTTAGCAGAGGAAGTCTTTGATGGTCCTGAGACTTCAAAAAGGAGTCAAACTCAGTTCAAGCCCTTGGAGATTCTTCACAAGCGGGAATATACCACAAAACCCATACTTTGTCCCCTTTCACAGGCAGAAGGAGCAAATGCAGGATAGCCCAACAAAGCACAGTCACAGGCAGGGGCAGCACTCCTCCTCAGCTCTTCTCCTTGGCAGAGGTTCCTCTTGGTTCCAGAAGTGATCTAATTTTCATGGTATTTGGGTCCAATACTTATACGTTTTTCTGCCTTTGAATTAGGCCTACTTCAAAGGAAAGTCTCTGTTGTTCACAAGATCCTAGCTCGCGCAGGCAAGGCCCCAAACACACACCAGGGGGTTGGAGACTGCATTGTGAGAGGGCAGACACAGCCCATTCAGGTGTAATTGACCACTCCTCCCTCCACTCTAGCGCACGTGCCTCATCAGGATATGCAGGCTGCGCTCCAGCTCCCTTTGCCTTACTGTCTAGAGGGGATTCACAAACAGCCCAACTGTCAAACTGACTCAGACAGGACCTCTGAGTCACAGAATGGTTTAAGCAAGAAATTGCCTCCTTCTAAAAGTGGTATTTTCAAACTAACAATCTAAAAACCATCTTCACTAACAATTGGGAGTTCAGAGATCTCAAACTCCATATTTCTATCTGCTCTCAAAGGGAATCTTCACTTTAATGTTATTTAAAGGCTGCCCCCATATTACCCTATGAGAAAGATAGGCCTTGCAACAGTGAAGACTGAATTTAGCAGTATTTCACTGTTAGGACATGTAACACACACCAGTACATATCCCACCTCTAATGCACAATTTCACCCTGCCCATGGGGCTACCTAGGGTCTACCTTAGGGGTCCCTTACATGTATGAAAAGGGAAGGTTTAGGTCTGGCAAGCAAGTACACTTGCCAACTCGAATTAGAAGTTTAAAACTGCACACACAGACGCTGCAGTGGCAGGACTGAGCCATGTTTACGGGGCTACTCATGTGGGTGGCAAACTAGTGCCGCAGGCCCACTAGTAGCATTTGATTTACTGGCCCTGGCACCTCCAGTGCACTTTACTGGGGACTTACTAGTAAATCAAATATGCCAATCATGGATAAGCTGAATATGCATACATTTTACATAGTAGCTCTTGCACTTTAGCACTGGTTATCAGTGGTAAAGTGCCCAGAGTATCAAAAACAGCAAAAACTAAATCCAGCACACATCAACAACCTGGGAAGCAAAGGCAAAAAAGTTAGCGGAGACTACGCCAAGGATGCCAAGTCTAACACCTTTGTATGTCTATCCCAGTCATGTCTCTTTCTCCAATCTGCTAGTCTTCTAGGCCGCAGGTTCTGTTGGCCCAGTTCACTTCCTTGTTACTTCGAGGACAACCTCCTCCAGATCTCCCACTCTCACCTTCTTCTGGCCATCTCCATCATGTGCCACTCCAGCCTCCTTCTTAATTCTCAGCTTTCAGACCTCCCATCTCATGAGAGACAGAGTGTGCTGATCACCCTCTCCTCCATCTGTTTCTCTCAGTCAGGGGCCAGGTCCCGTGCTCACCCAAATCTCCTGATATGAATTTTCCCTGTGATATGCAGGTGTGGAGAAGACAAGCCCTTACAATTCCAGAGCTCAAAGAGTAGTCCTTCAGTGTGCCTCATCACTGCCTATATTTCTGAATGTTGCTAGGCATGAAGTTCCTTTTTACCTGCTGCTCTCCTATCTCACAATAGGACAACAATACCCATCCTCCATCAGAGTCTTCATCAACCCAGCAATTTTACATGTGGAAGTGCCTCGTGGACCCCTAAGGGGTTCAGGATATCAGGAAGCAAGCACCTGGGAGCCATATTCAGAACAACCTACTCCACGTGCATCAGCCAAGCCCCCTTAGGTTTGCAAAAAGCGTTTTGTCCTCATGTATATTTAGTCCTCCACAGCCTTCTCCAAGAGTAATTCCAAACTAACTACAAGGCTCACAGTAGCTCTCTGACATGCCTCTGTCCAGGTCATTTGATGTGGTGGCTTCTTGGAAGTCAGCTCTGTCAAGAGGGGCAACAATGCTGCCATATCCCTTGACAAATCTCTTGTAATAGCCAGTGAGTCCTAAGAAGTCTCTCACTTCTGTCTGGGTCTTGGGGGCCTCCCAAGCCAGGATAGTTAAATTCTGGCCTGGAGGGGCTGCACCTTGCCCCCTCCTGCTCGGTGACCCAAGTAGTCCACTGAATCGTGCTCTATCTGGAATTTACTGGCCTTGATAGTCAGACTATCCTTTGCAGAATCTGAAGCACTTCCTTGGGGTGGCACAGGTGATCATCCCACCTGAGAGCTGAAGACTGCAATGCCATGCAGGTAGGTGGCACAGAAGTTCTCAAAACCAGCCAGGACCAGGTTTATCAACCGAGGCAGGACCTTGTTTGTCAACCTCTGGAAGGGGGCAGGGGCATTCTTCAACCAGAAATTAATTAGCCAGAACTAGAAGCGCCTTTAAGGGGTACAGCACTCAGACCTTTTTTTTTAGCCCTCCCGTCAAGGCAATATTCCAGTACCCAGACGTCAGATCAGAAATGCTGAGGAACTTAGCAGCTCCGAACCGATCTATAAGCTCATCAGCTCTGGTGATGGGGAGCGCATCAGTCTTGGTTACCACATTGAGCCCACGGTAGCCAACACAGAACCTAAGTTCAGGTGTGACACATGGAGAAGCAGCATTGGGGACCCACACCACTGTGCTGGACCAAGGGCTGCTTGATGGCTCAACGACCCCTTAACACCAGCATATGGAGACCTCCTCCTTAATGCTGGCTCTCACATTCTTAGACAACCTGTAAATTTTATTCTTTACGGGCGAGCTATCCCCTGTATCAATATCATGTGTGCTCCATGCAGTGAGTCCTGGGGTAAGGGAATACAAAGAGGCAAGCTTTCCCAACAACTGGTGGCAGTCTCTCTGTTGGACTAAGGTTAGTGTAGGGGAGAGGCTGACACCCTTCATCGTCCCATCCTGCTCCTTGGAAGAAGAGGTTGGGGAGAGGTTCACTCTCCTCTTCCACCCCATCATCTGAGAGTAGGAGCAAGGTTAACTCAGGCCTTTCAAAGTGGGGCTTGAGGTGATTGACCTGCAGGGCCCTCAAAGGGTTCCTGGAGTCCTCTTAGGTCCACCAGGTAGGTGACATCACTCTTGCACCTCTTTACCTCATAAGGCTAAGACCAGTGGCTTGCAAGGCTGTGGACTCAACTGGAGCTTTCACCGCTGCTTTTTTGACCAGGCTGAAACTCAACCAGAGTGGCATTCTGGTTGCATCACCATTTCATGTCTTTCTGGCTGGCTTCCAGATTCTCTGGGGTGAGTTTCGGGAAGCGTACCATCTGGTTACAGAGTGCCAGCATGTAGCTGACCACATCTTGGGGGGTCTTCCTGGGAACTTGCTCCCAGCCCTCCTTTACCAAACTGAGAGGTTCTCTCACTGGGTGCCAATGCAGAAATGTAAAGGTGCTGAAGCCAACGCCCTTCTGCGGTACCTCCCTGTAGGCAAAAAAGTCATGGCAGGGGGACATTCGACTTCCACCTCATGGGTTCCGACAGCCCCATTATCATGCCCTTAAAGGCCCTGTTGAAACTTTGTTTTGAGGGTGGTAAGAAGTGGATACCTTGTAGGTTACCCACACTCCTTCCACATGGCCCGCTTGTACCCTGACATGAAGTTGGGCCCACAGTTGAATACCACCTCATTGGGAAACTCCACATGAATAAAAATCCCCATCAGTGCTCTAGCCACCATGGGTGCAGTCACCGTTCTAGGAGGGATAGCGTTCGGGTACCAGGTGACACAGTCCACTGAGATCAGGATGAACCTGTGGTCCATAGCTGTCTTGGGTTTCAGTCGCCCAACAATGATGATGCCAACCCTTTCAAAAGGGATGCCAATGACAGGAAAAGCCTGAAGATGAGCCTTGCGCTTCCCTCCTTACTTGTCAGTGACCTGGCAGTTAGGACAGGACCTACAGAACGCATCTGAGGCCGTCCTCAGTTGAGAGCAGTAACATTTTGCAATAAGCCTGTCAAAGGTCTTGTTCTACCCCAAATGTCATACCAGGGGTACATTATGAGCCAGCTCCAGTAGGAAGGCCCTTCAGCACTGGGGGACCACCAACAAATGGGTTGCACCACGCTCAGGAACCTTAGGCTCACTATACAGGAGACCATTCTCCCAGTAAATCAAGTAATCACCAGAGGTGTTGCCATCTGCCTGGGCTATGGCCTGCTGCCTTGAGCCCACAAAAGTATGACAGAGCTCCTCCCTGTTTGGACCCCCCCTTTGTTCAGCCAATTGGTCAACTCAGGCGGGTTCTCCAGTTTGGCCACATCCTCCCCTGTTTTTCTCTGGGGTGTCCCCCTCAGGTTCAGCCTCCCCAGATTGTGGGAATTTTAGGAGTGGGTTTCCCAAACCCATTGCCTCTTCTCTTTTCTTCTCTTCTCTTCTTGGCAGGCTCCTCGGCCATTTTTCCAGGAACTAGGCTGCCATGGACCGTATTGTCAGGCACACCCACTCAGGCAACCCTGACATCTCCAAGTGTGACCTGAGTTCCACAACTTTTCAGGTGGTATGCTCCAGGTCATTGCTGATCAGACAATCCACAGATATGAACGGACTTACAGTTACGCTCAAAGAACCTGAGACTCCACCTCCCCATCTAAAGGGAACCAGAATCACTGGATAGTGATTCTGAATGTTGTCTGCGGCAACAACTTGGTGGAATGCATTAGGGGCTACCTGCTCTGAGGACACCAGATAACATCCGACATTTGTCATGCTTGCTCCAGTTTCTCACAGAGCCTCTACCCTCTGCCCATTGTCGGTAACCCACTGCCTTTATTTCTGAGTGTTGCTAGGCATGATGTTCCTCTGTACAATCTCTCTGTCACCCAGGGACACTAGGGTAACCTCTACTCTGTCCCCAACACTATCTGGGACAATCTCCTCCCCAAGCACTACACTAGCCAACCCTCAGTGACTGCCCACTGGTGGGGGTCTGTGCCTGCTTTGGACACTTGGCATCCCCCTTGAAGTGCCCTTCCTGTTGGCACTCATGGCACTTAGGTTTTGCCTTCCCTGAAGACATATTATCAGGGAATTGTCTTTTTTTCCTTTCAGCTGGGGTAGGGAGTCCTGACCGAAGGGACTAGTTATGGGCCTTTTAGAAAACTCCTTCTTTTTATCTCCCCCCTACTCTTCTGATGGGGACACTGCCCAACCACGTGTTGACCGCCTAGATACCTTCTTGTGGACCATGGTGCTAACCCAGTGGTCCACTTCCTTAGCAAGCTCCTTGAGGTCAGTGAGGTTAATATCTATTAAGTGTTGAAGCAGATCTGCAAAAAAAAGACTGAACATGTGCTCTTTTACAATCAAATTGTAGAGCACCTGATAATTGTTTACTTCACTGTCCTTCACCCAACAACCATCAAGCTCCTTGCAGAAGGAATCAACACAATCCACCCAGGTCTGTTGAGCCAGCTTCTGACTGTCTCTAAACTTCTGCCTAAACTTTTCTGGGGTCAGACCATACTTTCTGACAAGGGCTTCCTACATGGGGGGATACCTTACCCTGTCTCCCACATCTAGGGCCAGTAGTGTGTCCCTTCCCTCATCAGGGATATGCCTCAACATACTAGCCACCAAATCCTGCTCAGGGACCTTGTGCATCTGCAAGGCAATCTCATCTACCTCAAACCACCTGTTAATGTCATTTCCCACCACAAAGTCAGGCACCAGACTTTTAGGTAAGTGCACCCTCTTGTCGCCAGAGAGCACTGAAGTAGTGCTGCCTCCATCAATGTTGGAACCTGTAGGTTGCCTTGCTCTAAGCTCCAGCTCCCTCATGTGTTTTTCATGCTTCAACATAAGCTTTTTCTCAGCCAAGGCCCTCTCCGCCTCAGCCTGTTTTGCCTCCATGGCCTACTTTTTCTCCTCTTTCTCCAACCTTAATTTCGCCAGCTCCAACTTGAGCTACCTTTCTTTCCTCGTGTTCTTCAACTTCTCTGGGGACAGGTTATGGGAGGAAACACTGCTCCCTGCATGTAAAGTGGTTTCCAATCATGGCAGCATCTTGATTTCCTGCTCAATAGGTCACAGTCCCAGACCCTCCTGTGGGTCTTGCTCTGACCCTTTTTCACTCTCCTCATCGTCCTGGCTCTCTGTTGTGCCTGGCAGGTGATAAGCCTATGCCTTCAGGGCTTTCTGGAGCTCCCCCTTCTTGGTGCTCTTCTTGACTGGCAGCCCCCTCCCCTGACATAACTCCTAGGGTTGGGTCATTGCTCAGTTCTCCAGATTGGTCAGCTCAAACTCCATCTTTAAAGGTGAAGACATAGACACAAAACGTCACGTAGAGGAAAAAGGAATTTGGAAAAAAGCAAAAAGGCCAATCAGGGATAATTTAGATTTGAATTGGTTTTAGATGGGGATGGTAGTGTACACAAAATCACTATATGGCACTGCACAAACAAAAGTCCTATCCTCCCAGCTGATTACCAATGTGATAAATTGGGTTGTTGGATGACTGGGGTCTGAGCCCTGGTCAAGCAGCAACCTCAATCCTTGTCAGGGTAAGGTTCAAGCAAACCCCTAATTAACCTGCGCTTACCCTATAGTAGCTTGGCACAGAGCAGTCAGGCTTAACTTGAATGCAAAGTATTTGTAAAACATTTCAAAGAGTAAAATAGTGAAAACACCCCACAAAAATGATCCCATGCCTGGTTAGAAAAATAGAGCATCATTTTATAAATAAAATGACTAAAATGGCAAAAATCTAATAAGTAGAACTTGAGATTTGAATTTTTAAAGAATAAACAGTGGTTAGCAGCCAAAAGCGCCAACCCGGGATATCTGGTTGCACGGGCTTGGAACAAAGTCACAATTTCAGACCAACCACAAACCAAAGTACCTTAAATCCAGGTTGTGGAGAGTTATGTCAATTCTGAACCACGCAATAGAGGGGATGCACCAATGTTCTCCAAGCAGCAGTGACGATGCGTTGGTTCCGAGATTTGTTGAGACGGTGGTGTAAGTTCCCAATGCGTCAATGCCAAGGATGCATTTGGCATTCAAAGTGATGCCTTGCTTTCAATGAGCGCAGGGGCTGTGATCCAGAGTTTCGGTGGGGGTCATTAAGGCTGCAGTTGACGGAGATGCGAGGGCTTTGCACTGAGATAAGCGCTGCAGTGTTGGTTTCAATGGTGATACACTGGTTTCAAGATGCAAGGTATAGTGGCGAAGCAATTCAGGTTGTCCCGGTGCTGACTCAGGCATTGAGTGATGCATCTATTTACTCCACACACCAGCAGCAATGCATTGATTTTTCTCTCGCAGCAGAGGATGTGTTGAGTCTGCTAGAGCAAGCGCCTTAGACCCACTTCCAAGGGTCCAGGACTTGGGTGGCACCACTTGGCAGGGCAGACTCACAGATGGCAGAGTCCAGGTGCAGGAGCATGGTAGCTGAAAGTCTGCTATGTCCCTGAGACTTCTGATCACGAGGCTAGCCAGCTAGCCCTTAGAGTCACTCCAGGATTTGGGTTGCAGAGATATGGGACCAGTCCTTCTCACTCCCAGGCAAGAGGGCAGCAGGCACAAGTTAGCACATCAAAACAGGAGTCCAGCAGAGTGGCAGGCTACCAGCAGCACATCAATCCTTCTTCCTGGTAAAATACCCACTGGTCCAGGAGGGTACTGAGTTGTTGGCGTCTGAGGTCCAGAGATGCCTTTGATGTGCACAGATGCCCTGCCCTTCCAGCCCTGGCTCCAGACTTACTACAGGGGGGATGCAGCCCTTTGTGTATGGAGAGGACACAGCCTATTCAGGTGTAAGTGAGGCTGTGGCCAGCTCCTCCCTTCCCTCCTGCCCAGGATGGCCCATCAGAACTCAGAAGGCCCATCAAATCACACCTAAGCTCCTTTTGTGTGTGGCTTCCTTGGGGGAATACCCAAAGCCTAGCTGTCCCAAACACCAGACATGGGATCAGAGACAGGCACAAAATGACTAAGCCAAGAAAATGCCAGCTTTCTGAAAGTGGCATTTTCGGAATTGCAATTTAAAATCTGACTTCACCATCAATTGTGATTTTAAATTGTGATTCCAGGGACACCAAACTGGAAAAGTCTCTCTTCCAGATTATAAATTACATTTATATAATGCGGTAATCCTGAAGGTAACCTATGGGAGAGATAGGTCTTGTAGTAGCGAAAAATAAATTTAAAAGTTTTTCACCACCAGGATATGTAAAACATGTACATGTCCAAGTTATTAAATATACTGCAGCCTGCTCTAGGGGCTGCCTAGGGCCTACCTTCGGACCGACATATGTATTAAAAAGGAAGGTTTGTGTTTGAGCGTGGCAGAAGGTTGACTATGCCAGGTTAACATAGCAGTTTAAAACTATACACACAGGTCCTCCTGTGGCATGTCTAAGACAGGTTTAAAGGACTACTTAAGTGGGTGGCACAATCAGTGCTGCAGGCCCACTAGTACCATTTAAACTACAGTTCTTAGGCACATTAAGTGCCCTCTACTAGGGACTTACAAGTAAATTAACTATACCGTTTGGGAGATAAGCCAATATTATCACTTTTTAGGGGAAGAGCACATACACTTTAGCACTAGTTAGCAGTGGTAAAGGGCACAGAATCTTAAGGCCAGTAAAAGCGAAGTCAGTAAAACAGGAGGGATGATGGCAAAAAGTTAGGGGAACCACACCAAGGATGCCAGCTCTAAGCAGTAAGTATGGTTTAGCACTGATATCTGTGGGTGTTTGCTCAGGGCCACACCCTCAGACCTACTCGACATCCATTGTTTGTTATTTCGCAATAAAATTCAATGGAGCTAGGTGCTTTACTCAGAGCAACGTTTGGTGTGAGGCTTGATAAACATCACAGTGTGTGAAAATTTGTGTTACTTTATTTAAATATGGGCCTAGGTTCTAATGAATGCTGAAAACCTATGAATGAGTGCTGAAAACATACGTCTGTAGGCTCGCTTTCAGGAGATAGATAACTGAGGCCAGACTGGACCTAGCTTGCGGGTGGCCTGAAGTCACAGTGAGGTTAATACAAAGGCAGGACTCAGGGCACAAGTCCTAAAAAATAGAAGTGGGGAGACATCATGGTGTGTGACATCACAGGGCGACATCACACCATCACAGGAAAATATATCACAACCCATGACCACACAGGAAGTGACATCACAAGAAGTGACATCATATCCTAACTCTTCACACAATTACACAGGTCTATCATGAGTACATTTGAGCGCATTATGAGTTTTAGCAAATGCGATTTTGTGTCTGGTTCGTGCCAAAATCATGCTGCAACCCGACACAATATATGGCCCTCAATTTGTACGTTCATTTTTTAAAAACACTGCCATAAAGAAGTTTGCAACAAGGAAAAACATAGCAGTAAATCTATTCTGCTTAATTGGCTGCAAAGTCTGCATTTTAAACTATTTTATGGGGTTAAGGCAACTGCTGCAGAGATCTTCGTGTGCCCAGTAAATCCGAGGGACCAATAGTAATGATAAGATAACTTTGGAAGGCAACACATTTGCTGGACAGACCTTGATTTTCTCTAGTCTCAGTTTTGAATCAAAGTAGCATAGAGGCTTAATGTGTCTCCTGCAAAGCATCTGCAGATGACAGATTTTTACTTTATGTAGCTAAGTAAGTTGTTTACTGCTCTTAACACATTCTTTTGTTGCAGCTCCTAAATTGTAATTCTTCTAATCTGGCACAGCAAGCTATGTAGGAAATGTGACTGAAACACCTTGTAGTCCTCAGTGTCTTATGTAACAACATCTTGTGCATTGATTTACACATTTATAGAATTAATTGTCAATATATGTAATGTACCTCTGATGTAAAGCGCTCTGAAACCCTTCATTGGGATGAGTAGCGCTATAAAAGAAATAAGACAAAATAGTGGTATTTAAATTGTTGTCTAAATAATGGAACAGACCAACACATCTGACCTTCTTACAGAGCATGCATACCTCTTATACGTAGGGGCTGAACACTGTACAAATATGCCTCTTTGTGAGTGGTAACAAGAAGCTGTTTCATCTCCCTTGTATGTGCATCAAGGTGTGAGGACCAGATAGCTTCCAGTCAGGAGAGTGGAACAATAGGAGGCCTGATGGCCCTTAAAATTCGGCCTTTGTCATGGGCACAGCAGGAGCCTGAAACGTGAAAGACTCCTCGCAGCCTTCACGTTGCAGCTCGAAAGGAGAGCAGACAAGCTGCAGGCGCTGCTGAATGTGCCCTTGTGTCTGAAAATTACACCAGGACATGTTCAGCATATTCTAGTGGGCCCACTTCTTGCAGAGTGGACGGCGTCCACCCTGTGAAAATAGTGGGTGGACGCCGTGTACCTGCGTGTGCCCCTGACTTGTGCCCTAGCAGAACTTGATTACATGAGTTGGGCATGCGCAGTTTTAAGAGTATGCATAAGTGGGGCTGGAATTACTTTCCGCAAGCAAAAACCTCTCTTGCCACAATGCAGTAAATGCTTCTCAGCGTTATGCTATTTGGTATGCAGTGGAATTATGGCCCTAATGTGCTTATCCATTATCTGCCCATGCTAAAAAACGTTCATAAATCTGTCTCACAAAGCTTTCCCCTTCATTTTGGGAATAGGAAGTGAGTGATAAATTACTCCCCCCCCCCCACTGTGATCGGTAATGCTGTGCAGTATGTACATCATTACCATGCGGGCCAGGCCAGGCTCGTCTAGATCATCATATGAAGTGCGAACAGGTGCCGCTGCCGCAGAAAAATAACTATATTTCTGAGCTCGGTATTTGAGACCTGGTGTGTGCTGTAGGAAAAGCCGCTAATGATGGGAGGTGAAAATTAGAAAATTCGTTAATCGCTTTCATTAAGCAGCATGCAAAATATTTTACGAATAAATGGCTTAGCCTTTTGTTTGAAGTGTTTTCTCAAGAAATATCTAACCTGCAACCCTTTATCTCTGCGTGTTTCTTTTCTTCATAACCACTTGCACATAGCAAATCAACATATTTTTAAAGAGAAAGTATCTAAAGATCCTCCGGTAGGTGTATTTATTTGATTTGCACACCATTCGCCAGTTCGTACACATAACAAGCACTGACAAAGCCAATTACAAGTGAGTGAAAGTCTTCTACGTTGACTGACAAGCGTGTGTTGATAAATGCGAGAGTCAAAGGTTGGTGGATAGATGGATAGATGGATAAGAGAATGCAGCAATGGAAGGTTAGAGTGCACAGGGTGATTGAACAGGTATGAGTGAATTGAATTACAATGGAAGTACATTGATGGGTGGATGAATTTAACTGGCCAAAAAGGCTTACACAGGGTGGGGGATTGCCATCATCAAAGATACAATCATCCTATGTTTTTTAGTCTGTGAAATACTGTTACAAACCACCTTACACGCAATGGCTGTTCATAGTATGCTAAGAATGACCACCATTATGTCAAGGTCAGCATCATCCTACAATTGGGCACCATCATGCTGTGAATATGGGTCTTCCCTTTATTGGATGCATAGACTGGGAAACTGGGATCCAGAGTAGTCCTGGAAAAGTTTTTGAAACCATGCCCACTGCCCCGTTCCCTCTTTCATCTCTCTTGCTCCTAAGGACCCCACGCGCCTGCTTTAGTTAACCTCACCCGAGCTGGAGAAAGTGATAGAGGTGGCAACAGTTGACCTGGCCACTCAGAAGCAGGCCTCCAAAGGCTGCAGTCAGAGAAATGCTCAATGGAATAACCAACCATCCTAGCCCCGGGCATATATATTGGTAGAAGGTATTGCCCAGAACTCACATAAATTCTGTACATTTGTTTTCAGGTAGTGCCCAAATGCCATTTCTGAGAGATTGATTATTTTTATCAGGCACCACAAACAGCTGCATTATAGCCTGACCAGGAAATGAAAGGTTCCAGTGTAGCTCCTGGTCGTTCTTGATAACATCTTTAGGTATATGAAGTTTTTGGCAAGACTGGAGGCTCCTATTATGCTAATTTCTTTTCTTTATTTTAAACAGCACCTGCAGTCAAGAAGAAAAAACTACAGAACCCATAAGGCAAACAACAGTAGCCAATGGGAACAAAGAGTAGTTCAACTTAACCCCTTCGCTGCCAGGCCTTTTCCCCCTCCTGTGCCAAGCCTTTTTTTGGCTATTTGGGGCAGTTCGCGCTTAGGCCCTCACAACTTTTTGTTCACATAAGCCACCCACGCCAAATTTGCGTCCTTTTTTTCCAACATCCTAGGGATTCAAGAGGTACCCAGACATTGTGGGTTCCCCTGAAGGAGACCAAGAAATTAGCTAAAATACACAAAGACATTGTTTTTTTCAAGAAAATGGGAAAAAGGGCTGCAGAAGGCAGCTCGTGTTTTTTTCCCCTGAAAATGGCATCAACAAAGGGTTTGCGGTGGCAAGATCACCATCTTCCCAGCTTTCAGGAACAGGCAGACTTGAATTGGAAAACCCAATTTTTCAATACAATTTTGACATTTTACTGGGACATACCCCATTTTTACTATTTTATGTGCTTTCAGCCTCCTTCCAGTTAGTGACCAAAATGGGTGAGAAACCAATGCTGGATCCCAGAAAGCTAAAAGTAGACAAAATTCTGAATTCAGCAAGGGGTCATTTGTGTACATCCTACAAGTGTTTCCTACAGAAAATAACAGCTGGAAGAAAAAAAACATTGAAATTGATGTAAAAAAAACAGCCATTTTTCTCCACGTTTTACTCTGTAACTTTTTCCTGCGATGTCAGATTTTTTAAAGCAATATACTGTTACGTCAGCTGGACTCTTCTGGTTGCAGGGATATATAGGGCTTGTAGGTTCATCAAGAACTCAAGGTACCAAGAGCCAATAAATGAGCTGCACCTTACAATGGGTTTTTATTCTATACCGGGTATACAGCAATTCATTTGCTGAAATATAAAAAGTGAAAAATAGGTATCAAGAAAACCTTTGTATTTCCGAAATGGCCACAAAATAAGGTGTTGAGAAGCAGTGGTTAATTGCACATCTCTGAATTCCGGGGTGCCCATACTAGCATGTGAATTACAGGGCATTTCTCAAATAGACGTCTTTTTTACACACTGCCTTGCATTTGGAAGGAAGAAATGTAGAGAAAGACAAGGGGCAATAACACTTGTTTTGCTGTTCTGTGTTCCCCGAAGTCTCCTGATAAAAATGGTACCTCACTTGTGTGGGTAGGCCTAGCGCCCACGAAAGGAAATGGCTCAAAACACAACGTGGACACATCACATTTTTTCACAGAAAACAGAGGTGTTTTTTGCAAAGTGCGTACCTGTGGATTTTGACCTCTAGCTCATTCAGCACCTGGGGAAACCTAACAAACCAGCGCATTTTTGAAAAAAGGCACCTAGGGGAATCCAAGATGGGGTGACTTGTGGGGCTCTGACCAGGTTCTGGTACCCAGAATCCTTTGCAAACCTCAAAATTTGACCAACAAAAACACTTTTTCCACATATTTTGGTGACAGAAAGTTCTGGAATCTGAGAGGAGCCACAAATTTCCTTCCACCCAGCGTTCCCGCAAGTCTCCCGATATAAATGGTACCTCACTTGTATGGGCAGGCCTAGCGCCCACGAAAGGAAATGGCCCAAAACACAACGTGGACACATCACATTTTTTCACAGAAAACAGAGGTGTTTTTGCTAAGTACCTACCTGTGGATTTTGGCCTCTAGCTCAGCCGGCCCCAGGGGGGGGAGAAATGGCCTAAGATAAATTTGCCCCTGCCACCCCCCCCAGGGAGCGACCCTTGCCTATGGGGTCACACCCCTTGCGTGACGTTGGCGCAAAAAAAAAAAATCCCCGGTGCCTAGTGGTTTCTGCACCCCTTGGGGGCAGATCGGCCTAATTAAATTAAAATAGGCTGATCTGCCCCCCCAGGGGAGAAGAAATGGCCTAAAATAAATTTGCCCCCCAGGGGAACGACCCTTGCCCAAGGGGTCGCTCCCCTTGCGTGAAATTCGCGGAAAAAAAAAAAAAAAAAACTCCCTGGTGTCTAGGGGTTTCTGTCCCCCTTGGGGGCAGATTGGCCTCATAAAAATAGGTGGGGCAGAAATGGCCTAAATATCATTTTCCCCCTAGGGGAGCGACCCTTGCCTAAGGGGTCGCTCCCCGCCTCAAAAATATAAAACAAAACAAAAACAAACAAGAGGTTTCTGCCCCCCCCCCCGGGGGCAGATTGGTCTAATTATAGGCCGATCTGCTCCCGGGGGCAGAAAAGGCCTTTTAAACAAAAAGCCCCCCCTGGGAGCTACCCTTGCCCAAGGGGTCGCTCCCTCATGGCAATTTCATTTAAAAAATAAAATCCCTGGTGTCTAGTGGGCGTTTTGACAGCCAGATTGCTTGCAATCCGACTGCCAAAACGCTGAGAGAGACTTCAAAGGGAAGGAAATAACTTTCCTTCCCTTTGAAGTCTCTCGGCCTCCTCCACGTGATCGGAAGAGAAATGCTTTTGCATTTCTCTTCCGATTGCGCTGGAAGCTGTGCTTACAGCGCGATGGGAGGAGGCCTTGTGACAATCAGTGAGTGGTCGCGCGCTAATGTCACAAGGGGGTTGGGGGGTCGGGGGTGGAAGGGGAAGGGCTTCCTCTTCCATCCCTGCCTTGGGGGTGGGGCGGAACCCCACAGAGGGAGCGCTGGCGCTCCCTCATGGCTCTGTGCCGAGGACTTAATGGTTACGTCCTGGGCACACGAGCACTGTGCCTCAGGATGTATCCATTACGTCCTGGGCACAGAAGGGGTTAATGCACCAATCACTGTCGAGCAGTCCCAATAATACCTATCTTGACTGAGAATAGCCCTCTTTTCTTGCTGCTCGCAGGCAAGGTAAGTATTATTTTTTCTCTGCATTTATATGTATGTTAAATACTAACATGGTGCTTTAAATGTGTTTTATGCGCTTTGCACATCGCGTGTTCATGCTTTTCAGCCGGCTTGTTGCCGCATTTCAGCCTCGCACCCTGCGTCGCGCGCTTTGCTCTTATGTGCGGTCGCCATATTTTCGCGGTCATTTTTTGACTGTGTGCAGCGTCTAGCATACTGCTTTGCTCCAGAGCTCCTCGTCTCCTTCCGATGCGTTTTTCCCCACCCGTACGCAGAGCCTGGCCTTCCTCCTCACTTCTGTGACGAGATTAACCCTTTCCTTACCTTACTTGCCTTTCAGACTTCCAACACAGTATTTTATTGCTACCATGGACAGCTCCCCTGTATCCCAGCTCATTCATGAGGAGGAGGAAGAAGTTCTCAAAGATAATTTGAATTATTTTTTTCAATTGTCAGTTGAGCAAGCTGTTTCAGCTCATGGGAAAAATTATCTAAGAATTTAGAAAATTCTGTTGTCAAGTTGGTCTCAAAAACCATGCTGGCCCAGTCTGAGGGGGATAGCAGAAAGCATCCTGGCCCTTCAAAAAATTCTAAAACAATGCTGTTGGGAGGTGAGAATGTCTCACAAAGGACAGAGGATGTGGCTCCTCAAGGGCCTCCTTTAAAGGAGGAGTTACTAATAACTAGACCTTCAAAAAAATGCATGGCCAAATCGAAACCTATCTCTTCCCCTATTATTATTTCTAAGATATTGGACACAGACGATGAGATGCATGACTGTCACTTGGATTCGGATAATTCCAATAAGGACAATGGGGGACAAAAGAGCCAAAACTGGGAATCAAGAACTTTCAGGGTCATGAAAAATAATGGATCCACAAGGGGTTCCAATGTTTGACCCAAACGACATTCAACATCCGCACTCTACCGAGTGGTTTCCTGCTGACCATGTGGCGGAATATGTAACGTCTAGGTTACGTACTCTTTTGGACAAACGGGTACTGGCGAAACTTAAGTCTGAATGTTCCCGTCCAGCCCTACCTTCAAAGATAAGTACAACACCTACCATTGACTCGTCCCTGATAACTTTCTTTGCGAAATTTGGCAAAGACCCTCGCAAAGGAGTGGATAAAGCTTGGTCTACCTGCCAAGACAAACTTTTGGACATTGTGGGGCCTTTAACCCGTATTTTTGACATGGCTGAATCAGCCCAGTTGGAACATGTCACGGTTGATCCTATGGAGCTATCTTTATGGGCTCAGCGTGCCTTATGTCTACTTGGGAATACAAACTCGGCCATTACCCATGAACGCAGGAAGGGACTCCTGCTGAAGCTTGACCCCAAGTTGATTAACCTAGCTGGCTCAGACCCTGGTATTAAGGCTGAAGGTTTACTTTTTGGTGACACTTTCATTAAAGAGCTGAATAAATACGTCACAACGTTTGCCTCTCTGCATAAGGCACAACAGTCTTTAAAAAATATGTTTTCAGCCCGGGATTTCGCCAGGGCCGGCAGAGGCAGGAACCGCTTTGGTGGCTGTACCTATCACAACTCATACCAGGAGTACAGACTGCAATTCTATCCCCAAAGAAACAGGGGCTTCAGATATAAAGGAAATCGGAATTCCAGGTTCTCTGTACAACCCGGTAAGTCAACTTTCTTATCTTCCTGTCGTAGGGGGTCATATTTTTCTGTGCCGTCCAAAATGGCGAGATCTCACAGCAGATCCCTAGGTTTTAAATACAGTTCAGGGTTATGCTATCGAGCTCTACTTAGAGCCTTTTCAGTCAAATTTCCCCCATCATCCTCAGTTTTCTGTTCAAATGACAAACTTAGTCACGTTAGAAATTCAGGGGCATATTTATACTCCGTCTGCACCGATTGTGCGTCAAAAGTTTTGACGCACAATCAGCGCAAACGTTGCCCCGTATTTAAACTTTGACGCCCGAGCCCGCGGACGACAAAATTCCGCCGTGTGTGTCATTTTTGGGATGCGGCAACCCGCCTTGCGGTAATTATATGCAAGGTAGGCGTTCCCGTCCAAAAAATAGCTTAAACGGCCGTGCGTCGTATTTATGCCTTCGGGCAAAAATGACGCACGGCCGGGAGGTGGAGCCAGAAAATGACGCACAGCCCGATTTGCGTCAAAATTTAAGGCCTGGGTCAGGGCAGGCGTTAAAATGGGGCAAACACACCTGTATTTAATCAGAACACACAGAACAAACAGCAGAGCAGCAGAGCAGCAAAAGGGAGCCATGGAGGTGATTCTAATCCAGTGTGCACGCAGACGCAGAGCCCAGCAACAACAACAGCAGCTACAACAACACCAGCAGGGACCCCAAAGGCAGCGCAGAAGGCAGGAGAGGATATTCCACCCAAGGACAACCCTTCAGGGCCTCAGGGAACACAACATCATACAGAGGTACCGGTTGAACTGGCAGGCCATTCAGCAGCTGCTGCGAAATATTGAACAGCAGTTGGCCCCCACTTTGGTGACACCCCGCACCATCCCAACAGAAACAAAGCTGCTTGCCGTACTTCATATGCTGGCAAGTGGCTCTTTTCAAACAACTGGTGCCATGGTAGGCGGACTATCACAACCATCATTCTCCGCCTTTTTGCTCAAAGTACTGGACGCCATCATTCGACTGACACCCGCCACATCTGCTTCCCTAACACACTGCAGAAGCAGCAGGAAACTAAACAGGGGTTCTACGCAATCAGTGGCTTCCCACACATCCTTGGTGCAATCGACTGCACACATGTACGCCTTGTGCCACCTGCTGCAACTGAACACCTCTACCGTAACAGGAAGCACACACATTCCATCAACGTGCAGGCCATTGTCGATCACCAAGGAATGTTCACCAACATCGTGGCTAAATATCCTGGGAGTGTACATGACTCCTTCATCTTCCGTCACTGCACCATCAATCAACACTTCCAGGATGGACGGTATGGCAATGGACTACTTGTTGGTAAGTACAAAAACCTACATATATATACACTGCACAGCAACCCTCTAGGACACACAACACATACACCACAACAGCAACATGTCAACAGGAACACACTGAGGTCCTGACATCACTAGCCATGTTTCTTAAGTCACCATTGAACCTGTCACACATCGGATTTTACTGTACAGCCTAATGTTAAGACATTAATGAGTGTGGTTGCCTAAATGTCACCTTGCAAATTGTAAGTGTCCCAATGACCTTTACATTAATACATTGGAGAAGTCTAAAGGTATGGGATGTCCAGGGTACTTTGATACGAACGTGTTAACAACACTTTTAATTTTAACTCTGCATGGAACTATCATCTCAGCCCCAGTGAAGACACACGGACACCTGTATCACAAGTCACAATGCTAGGGAGGGCGCACTGTACTGAAAATCCCAAAACATACTGCTGATAAACGGTTAGCAGACAAACACTTGCTCAGCCAAGGAAACAACACAATGCAGATGGTATAGCCTACAAGCATAGGATGTCACATTAGTACACAAAAGAGACACAAACAACACAAGACAACTACTGCCATCAAAGGTCTTTTCAATAGTGCCATCTACATCAACATGATCCCATTCATTTTCTCTTGCAGCTGATCAGGGGTATGGCATCCAGCCATGGATTATGACACCATTTGGCAACCCTGAGTACAGCTGCAGAGCGTGCATACAACGAGGCCCATAGGAGGACACGCAGCATTGTCGAGCGGACCTTCGGCATCCTCAAGTCAAGGTTCGGCTGCCTCGACATCACTGGTGGTAGCCTCCTTTATTCTCCCGAGATGGTACGTAAGATCATACTAACATGTTCCATCCTGCACAACATTTGCATAAGAAGGAACATTCCCCTCCTGGAACCAGACCCATACATGCCTGAAGACGAGGAAGAGGAGGATGCTGCCCTGCAACATGAGGGGGAACAACCAAACACCGCTGCTGGAGTGCGTAGGCGACAACACATTGTGAACAATTTCTTTTAAATATAATCACCATCACCACTTTATGAACTATTGTAAATAAACACTGATAAGAAACACCACATCATGGTCTGGCTAATCATTTCTGCACACCTTTAGCTCTAACTATCAGAAGAAGAGTGTCGCCTCATGGAGCATTGATGATAAACAATCAGGACACAGAAAATCCCACTACAAATGTGATGCCTATCATACAACGGTCACATACACACACATTGTAAATGACCGACATCCTGTACAGTTCACCTTTGAAGGGCAATAGCTGAGGACCACACCTATTACACACATACATGTTGGAAACATGGTTCATCGCAGCATATGGCACACAACTAAAACACCATCACTCAAGTAGGGGAAAACAGGCTTCATACATCAGGCAGTTCACATGCTTTTACTTCAGGAACAGGAATGTATGACCAGACCCTTGACAGCAGTAAGTCCAGCTACATACAATCTTTGCAAAGACTATCTGTCACTGGAGTTACACATAAGCAGAACATACACAGCACAAGTGCCACACATATGTCAAGCATCCAGCACATTACATCCCATCTACATGTCAGCCCTTTTCTAAAATCCTGACACACCCATGCGCCTGGTCACACCCCACCTGTCTGAAGAGGTGCCTGGAATACAAATATGTGTACCCTGATATTCCCTCATCTACACACACACACACTAGCAAGAGTCATCCAGTGTGCCACACCCTTTCCTATGGTATACCATTGTCATAGTACTATCCGACTGCATGGACGTCAGCTCAAATAATACACTGCCTCGGAGATTATAAGGCCTGGTATCACCTGTAGATTGCTTCCTGTGTGAAAGGTACTGTAGGCCATTTGAAAGCAAATCTCATCTGACAGGACTTGTGAGACACTGATGGAGGCCACACCAGTGATCACCTCCATGCACACCACCCAAATTTACATGCACCGTCCCTGCTGATGCCTCCAACAGCATAGATGTTGACATTTTGGCAAATACACCGTTAAGCATTGCTACGAATGTAGCCGTGTAACACTGTATCTGGGTTCATGTGTCACCTTCAAAACAACACAGGACATACACAGTTTGACATGTCAACTGTCTACTGCTCCCTCCGACCAGTCTTAGTCAGACCACTGATCATGTCAATTGTGAAAGAGCTGGATCCTGATTGACCCTGCATCCTGTCAGCCTGACTGGCACCTGTCCGTGGGTCACCCTAAAGATTCCCGGTGGCCACATATGGACCACACTTGTTGTTCAAAACCTCTCATTCCTCAGAGGCTGATTTGTCATTTGCCTCATCAATGTATACTCAAATACATTGTATTGCATCATCTGACTTTTATTTGTACCATATTTGTTACAGTGCCCTTGAATAGCTAAATCATGCCCCATCCCTTGTCTGGGCCTCATTAATGCCTAAACTACAAAGTCTGACAGTGTACCTGGCTCATAGCCTGGGATGGTGTACGTGGCCTCCAGCAGAACCAGCAACCTCAGATAATGTCCATGAAAAGCCTACACATTTTAGGACCCTGACAGTTCACACGCTGAGTAACATTGTCCAAATAATAGAGATGGCCCATGTGTGGTGAATAGCAGCCATATTATTATGCACAGAGGCTATGATGTTCCCAGATGCAGTTGCATCCACAGAGGTCAACCTGAGTACAAATGTTGCAATGACACATGCCGGATCCTGACACCTGAGACATTCTCTCACTCAGCACACCAAGGTTGCCCAGTTGAAAGTCCCATTACACGTCTTCAGTGACAGGGTGGGACCATCCACGTGTAGGTTACCATGTCCTCAATTACTTTACTCACATTTATCTCCCAAGGATACTCATTAGATACACGATTAGCTGTCACTAACTCATGATGAGACCTGGACGTAACAGTGACAACATACACCTTAACAGTTGATACAGGATCAACATTGGACCACACACATGAACATGACACCTCTGTGCAATTGATCACAGGAAATATGTGGACACGGGCTTCCTCGGATGCTGGTACACCACATCCACTGGAGAGGTGTGGCTCAGTTATATGTCATCAACTGTGGCCTCATAATGCATATCTGCTCCACCTTTGGCTCTCTGGCACAATTACAAGGTACGCACTTTGTCAAGGCTTTTCCCTGACTCACTGTCAGAGTCACCAACAAGTGCCCTAGAAGCAGTTTACAAATATCCAGGACAATAGGAAGGTCCGACTGTGGCCAATTCTCATTACCAAATGTCAGCCATCCATCTGGTGCCTGTTTTTCCATTTGTGGTGTCTACCTTACCCAAAACCTTGGTAGGCCACACAATGGATGTTGCCACATGTATGACTCACACATGTCCTAACGCATTTCCACATTGACTTGCATCTATGGTATAGACACATTGACTACACATACTACAAGCAAATTTGCTATAATGCATCTTGTGATGCACACACACACTGGGCCTACAACTACATTAGTGGCCACTGCACACACAGTGAGCCATAGGCATTGAGGTATCGTACCCATGTACGTTACACTGCTATCTTCTCCTGATGGCAAACATGGCCAAATTCTGCAAGACATATATGTAGCCCAGACATTTGGTCAACTAGTGCGTCAGCCAACCGTCAAACTCCAGCTAAGGAAGTAGTGGTGCATTGTCAGCTGCAGTATGATGTCTCACATATGAACATACACCACCAATCACCAAAGTGGTTGCAAGCAGCCTATCACAGTAGTGTCCCAATTGTAACCTAGCATGAAGATTGAAACATGCCACTAAACCAGGTAATGCATTAAGGGCCACATGCATCAAAAACCTAATTGCTATTATAACATATGGAACTTTAAGAATTTGCTATTAAATCAATGCTAAATGGTATGTCTGATTTTTCTAAAGCAGTAATATGGAAAACGTCAAATGGGCAATGGTATTACTGATTTGCAAAAAGAGAATCATATTCAATTTGCATCTATGGGCCTGCTGCCAATGGTTTAGCAGTACAGAAATTGGGAAAAGCGTTGATTAATTAGCAAGTCAGGAACAGCAAATCCCAGGGTGCTGGGGGCCTAAGTCCCCCGCTGCTGCAGCCCAATTAAAAACTTTTTACAGACACGTGAAGCACACACATGTTTAAGGGGCATGTGTGCGCTACATGTCTATAGTAAAACATTTTTTTTCTCTAAATAATCTGGTAATTAGCACATGGTTACCACCAAAAATTGTTTAGGCGCCAATTGCATTACCTAAATGGCCATTTTGCAATTAGGAAAAGCTTGATACGTGTGCTCACAAATTAGCTAATAAGGACACCCTGTTGGCTCTTTCATATTTGGAGAGTCGCAATTTGCAATTATCTACATGTGTGTGCAATTATAAGTAATCTCCATTTTGGCCAATCCTTACTATTGCACTGTGAATGCCTTCCATACATCCTGAAAGGCACATTTGCTTTCGCTAAGCCCAGTATTTTGCATTTAGCACCGTTAGGTAAAGCAAATTTGCATTAATCATCTGGACATAAAAAATACATAATTTGCATTATGCGTCATATTTACACGCATACAGCTTGTGCGTCATATTTTTTGACGCACAGGAGTGAAAATAATGCTGCATCCAAATATTATTAATAATTGGTAAATAATATTTGGATGCAGCATATTTTTCACCTCTGGAATTGAAAATTATGCCGCATCCAAAATATATTTACCATTTATTAATAATATTTGGAGGCGGCATTAATTTCACTCCTGTGCGTCAAAAAATATGGGGGCATATTTATACTCCGTTTGCGCCGAATTTGCGTCGTTTTTTTCTACGCAAAACTAACTCCATATTTATACTTTGGCGTTAGACGCGTCTAGCGCCAAAGTTCATGGAGTTAGCATCATTTTTTTGCGTGAACACCTTCCTTGCGTTAATGATATGCAAGGTAGGCGTTCCCGTCTTAAAAAATGACTCCGATGCTATTGCGTCGGATTTATACTCCCGGGCAAAAATGACGCCCGGGAGTGGGCGGGTCTAAAAAACCTGCATTAGCGCCGGATTTTAGCACCTGGGTCAGGGCAGGCGTTAAGGGACCTGTGGGCTCAGAATGAGCCCAGAGGTGCCCTCCCCTGCCCCCAGGGACACCCCCTGTCACCCTTGCCCACCCCAGGAGGACACCCAAGGCTGGAGGGACCCACCCCAGGGACATTAAGGTAAGTCCAGGTAGGTATTTTTTTAAAAAAAAATGTTTGGCATAGGGGGGCCTGATTTGTGCCCCCCTACATGCCACTATGCCCAATGACCATGCCCAGGGGACAGAAGTCCCCTGGGCATGGCCATTGGGCAAGGGGGCATGACTCCTGTCTTTGCTAAGACAGGAGTCATTTCAATGGGGGATGGGCGTCGTAAAAAAATGGCGCAAATCGGGTTGTGGCGATTTTTTTGCCTCAGCCTGACTTGCACCATTTGTGGACGCCCATACGCCATTTTCCCCCTACGCCGGCGCTGCCTGGTGTACGTCGTTTTTTTTAACGCACACCAGACAGCGCCGGCGGCTAACGTCATTCAATAAATACGGCGCCCGCATGGCGCTTCAGAATGGCGTTAGCCGGCGCATGATGCACAAGCTGTATGCGTAAAAATATGATGCATAATTGAAAAAAACTGCGGCCATGTTATGCAGGATGTGATGTAATAGGATATCCTGTTTACAGAATCTGTACAGTGGGTGTACTTTCACTTTCACTTTGCAGTCTGTGATTCTTCTAGACTGTGTGGCTGTGTGCAGAGTGTTGTCCTGTGATTTTGTGCTTTTGTGTCCTGAGTGCTATCTTACTTGTTGTTTTGTCATTTAAATATTGTTGTATAATACTGTCTGAGTGTGTGTTGTTTACATTTGTCCAGTCCAGTGGTGTATTTATCGTCTGTGGGAGTCTGTTGTGGGTACTGTTATATAGGGGATAGTTGGGCTCTTCTAATTGTTAAGTTTACTTTGTATTTCCTTACTCCTACTTTCTCCCTTTTCGCCTTTCTTCTTTTTTTCCACTACATTTTCCCCTTTTCTGTGCTGAGATGTCGGATAGGCCACGTCTTGCCAGGATGGGTGAGGAGGAATTGGGGGGGTTCATATGGCTGGTGTGCCATTTCCTCCCACTGATGCTCGAGGCTGGGGGTAGGGTGATACAGGGGTATCACACTGAGGCCCGAAAAGTCTGGTGGGGGAAGGTGCGGCATCACTTGGTGCGTGTGTATGGGAGCCTACGCAATGACCACCATCTGAAGCACCGCTGGGCTGACCTGATCTCCAGGGAGGAAGATCTGCTGGACCACCTGGGAATCATGATTGGTGGCCCTTTTGGTGAGTACAGATCATGTAAATGTGCACAATTAAAAGCTGGGTAGTGACATGAGATGATTGGTACACAATCTGCCAGATAAGTTGCTGACTGTGTGTAATGCTGAGGAAACCTACAGGGTAATTGATGCACTATGTGAAGGATGACAAATGCTAGCAGTCAGGCAGCTCATGCTCTGCAAACTTACAGGATGCTTGTTGCTTAATGTAAATTAGTGCCGCCTTTGTGTCAGACAAGCTAAACATTAATGCGGCAATCATGACTCTACAGGTCACAATTGCCGGTGAAGTATGGATGTACTAACATCATACCTACATATGTTGACGCTATAGCTAGACTGACATTGGAAACCCTACATGATGCTGAAAATGAGTGCTGCCTTCACGTCAATTGATGATAGCAATGTGGCCCAGACATATGTCTCATGTGTGTCTGGTGAGTGTGTAAGGAAAGTGTTCACGGAAGTGCTATGCCTGTTAGGGATTAATGTGCTCCTTCATATTTTATTGATACATGCCAGATCTGGACATGAACCATTTTTGGCAAGGAGTCAGGTGCCCTCAGCTAACATCTTAGACAGGTATTTGTTGTTTCTTGTGCCAAAATCCGATTAGGGATGGCAGTCCAAAGGTATGGACTAGGGTACAAATATCTATGTTTGGTGCCAATAACCATTGTTGGGACACATCAATTTATGAAACTGTAACTACATGTAGTATTGCCAAAGTCCCTGCCCTTCTGTACAATGTACCTATCTATCACAAATGTGTCATGACCACATAGGCTGTTTGACAGGTCATGCAGTCCTCAAGTAACCATCCTTGGATGTCTCTCTTGGATGCACATGATGAGACAAATACACACCAATATTGTTGCTGCTCACTAATGGAGGTGCATGTTTGCCACCACATGACAGTCAGGGCCACTGCATGTGTGTAGAAGTGTGTGTAACTGTAGCAGGAGACCCATCCTATGTAAATGTTGTCCGTGAGATATTCCATGCAGTATGAGCATGTCTAAAAGGGTTTCATTACTTATGTCAGCTTACACATTGTTTTTGTTATTGAAATTGTTTGTCAGTGCACTGATTCTGAGCACATTCTTCCTTCCATGCTTTACAGGTGGACCTGCACCATACACAGTGGGAGAGGTGGCTTGTTTTAAGGACCCCGACACCTACAGTGAGTGTTGGCATGTGTGTTATGTTTTGTGTTTGCTGGTGATGTGTGATGGACTCCTGTGTGTTGAACACATTGCAAGGTGTGATGCGCTGCCCAATCATTAGTCTTGTTCCATTAGTGGGATTTCAGTTCTTATAAAATTTTGAGTTGACCAATGCTTATCCAATTGTCTGATCTAGGGTTTATAGACCATTCCTGTAGGCCCCGCTATGAGAACTGGGATGAGTCATGTGGAATACACTAGTTACAATAAGAGTTGCACTGGGACTCGTCTCAGACTGAGTCTGCATGTCAGACTCACATTCTCCCAGATAGCTTCTGCAAATTGCTTTTCTGAAGACTGCTGCTTCCCTATTCACCGATGTACTGAGTACACTGTAGGTTGAACGTTCTGGGAGCATGTACTTCCACATGTTGTACTACAAGTGTGTGGAACTAGAGTGCAAAGGCCTAGGTGTGCATGCTAATCATGATCATGGGTGTTCTTGCTACTCTGTGTCTGTTGAAAATAATGCCTCACTGGAAGTATGTGATGTTGACCTAGGTCAGTACATTCTGACATGTGTGGGCCTTGGATAGGTCTAGGTTTAGCTGACTCCGATTTGTTGATAGCCCTTACTGGTGGTGTGTGTGTAGAGCCAAACACATGTTGAGCTTTCTATACACTCCTGGGTGTGCATGTAGTTTGGAATTGTTTGTTGTTCTTCCCCCCCCCTCAAACACAGGCATGGGTTTGTGAATAGGGTACCTAGGACAGAAGTAACCAGTATGTTACACATACTTGTGACTATTTGAAAGTTTGTTTTGAACCTAGTGTACACACTCAGGTATGGCACATGAGTTCTGTACTAGCAAATCCTATTACAAATAGCCGACCTTGTGGTTTGTGTTTATCATCACATACACTGACATATGTAGTCCAAGCAATAGGCGGAGGATGTGCTGCATGATTGTTAGCTGACAACTGTCAGTACTTTGATGGCAAGTTATTGCCAGTTGTTACCCATCATGTAGGTTTTGAATGTGCTATGTGTGAGATGACCTTTGTAGGCAGGCTTTCCATGTACTTCCTCTGAGACTTTCAATGATCTGTATGGTGATATGAGCTGTTACAAGTACAGTAGATGTATTGTCAGATTGACCACTTCTGCTATTTCACACAATGCAGTTCCTATGGTAAATAGTTGCCCTTTGTCTTCACAGCTGCAAACATGACACCCACCCAGAAGCATGAATTTGAGAGGCCGGCCATGAGGTACAGACACATCCTGCAGGTGCAGTCGGGGTTCCGAAGGATGGCCCGTACATACCAGTCAGATCGGGCCTCCGGAGCATGGTGGGCTTCACCACAGGGTGGCCCAACGTTGCCCACCACAGCCACCACCACCACAACCACCGGTTCTCCCCAGGTGGCCCCACCCACAGCGGGGACAGTTGTCCCTACATCTGCAGCACTCCCAGGTCCCAGCAGTGTGACAGCTGCAGGACAGTCCAGTGGGCTAGGCTCCACATGGCCACAGAGCACCACGGCCGGGACACAAACGGCACCAGCACCAACAGTAGACCCAGCGGCATTCCTGGCTTTGGAACATAAGATGGACCGAGTTTTGAAGAGGGTGAACAATCTTACCCAGGATGTCAGCTTCATTAAGAGGCGGGTCAAATCGATCAGGGGGACCCTCCGGAGGGCCAACCTCTAGAAATATCTTTTTGCAATGGACATGATTCCCTCCCCTCCCTCCTCTTTCCTTGTTCTCATGATTAGTGGGCTTGGGGGATTAGTGTTAGGTTAGTATAGGCTGTTAGTTTAGTTAGTGTTAGGGAGGGGGGTGGGTGGTCCTGATTATTTCTACTTTTACTTATTAAATGTGTGGGTGGGTGGGTGGGGGGCAATGTTGGAGTTCCTGTGTGTTTCATTAAAAAAACAAAAACAAAAAAAATGAAAAAAAATAATAATATATATATGATTGTTTAGGATAGTATAGTATGTGTGTAGGTTAGTATGTGTTGTCCTCCATGTGTCCTGTCTCATAATGGGGGGTGGTGGGTTGATGTTTAGAACGATTCGTTACATGTAATGAGTAAGTTTAGCTTAGGTTAGTTAGGGACAGTTGTGGGTAATGAGTAGTCAGGTTAGATTAGGGTAGGTATGACTTTTCCCTTAGTTTCCTCTTGTGTGATTAGTTTTGAATAAATATATAGATAACCCATTACATTATGTGTTAACTGCTACTTGATCATGGCCTTGGCATCAGTGTAGATGATTGTTGTTCTATGACATTTGTGTCCTACCCCAGAGCTACCTTGGTAAGAATCCACAATTTGTTTGAACCACCAATCAGAGTTGACATGGATCACAAAGGATTTTTGTTGATGAGTATGTTTTCTACGTCACAAAGTGTGCTTCCAGACTTGGTATTGGGGGGACAGTTTTAGGTCTGACTGCAGTGTGATGTTCAGGGACCCCTTCTAAGATGAGTTCTTGTAAACACTCTTGTCTTCTTGTCTTCATGACTCACATAGATCATTTGTGTCACTATTCAGCATGATTACCTATTTGGATGTTAACTCATAAAGATTAATTCATGCAGTGTTTTGTAGTGTTTGCTTAGATTAGACTGCACAGTTCCATGTATTAGTATTGCATGGTGACAACATTTATCAGCCACTATTAGTTGACTTTGATATCCCTTGAGGAAGCATTATTCTGTCCAACACAGCATGATGGTGTGTGGTTTCTCACTTCATCAGTTATTCTCCTCAGGATGGGCAGGCTATCGTGCAATCCTGGCCACTGTGCAGATGTATCTGACTACATGATGTCAGGACAGTTGTATTGACAAGCTACATGATTAGAACACAGGCACATTTGTGTTATCTCCTGCACAGTTGATGTGTCAAATTACACAGAGACATATTTGTTGTGCAAGTGATATTTATTGAAAAGTGCTGTAGTGCAATATGTACATTGTCCATGTTTGATGAGTCCGTTCTAGTGAAATCTTACATTGTAATCCTACAGAAGGGGTGTAGGTAATGCTACTGACATGCTGGGGTGATGTTACAGACAGTGCAGAGGGACAGGATTTGCCGATTAGTAGGAGAGAGACATTCACTGGGCATGCTGACAAGATATACAGTGGTTAGCAGAACAGTCATTGAGTAGAGTTGTGAGACTGGCATTTGACAAAACGTAGGACCTTGGTAAAAGTTCGGCATGGTGCAGGAACTAGTGCTTCGGGTACTCTTCCGTGGGAATGTGATCTGTTCCATGTCTTCTTCTTCTGATGTGTGTGTTGCCTGCTTTGTCCTTGTTGTTGGTTGTGAAGGGGCAACACACACCTCAGTGTTAGAAGACGTGGAGTCAGACATCCCGGTCGCTGCTCCCTGTGAAGGTCTTAAGGGCAGTACTGCAGCTAGGAGGATCTGCTGGTTCTTGAGAATAGCAGCCACATCACGATGGTAGGCAGCCAGGTCCTGAGGGAGTCATGATTGCATTTGTGCATGCAGTGGAATGTTTGGGGTGCGAGGTATTGTGGCAACTCCCTTACTGCAGTGGTGAATTCCTTGACAGTTTCTTGTAGTCCTTGCAGTATGGATGTTAGGGCTTGCATAGCTGCTGCCTGATCTGCAGATGACATCATGCACGAACGCACCCCCTCAAGGCTGGCTGCCATATTTTGCATCCCCACCCGCACCTCCTTGGCCAGCTCCCTTTGTACTCCAACTACAGTTCTCTGAAAGCTGGTGCCAGTGTCGTCTGAGTCCTGAGCTGTATTGGTGCTGGCAGGTCTTACAATTGGGGTGGTGGGTGGATCCTCTGCGATGGCTGCTTGTTCTGTGCTCCTCCTTGTGACTGAAGGTGGGGTCTGGAGGGTTTCAAGGACCTTTTGGATGGTCTCCTGGGGAATGTTTATCTGCTCGTCATCCATGTCATCAGGGAAATCTGGGACAGGCATATCGGCAGGAGATCCATCTTCCTCTGCAATGAAACAGGGTACAATTAGTGTATCTGTGTTGTGACAATTTTGATGTAACATGCCTGCCTTTTGATGAATTCACTTTGGGATCTTGTTTTGTATTAATATCTGCAGTCCTTCAGGTGGGCATTGTTTCAGGCCTATGGCCCACCTGTGTGTTACATGTATGTTATTGAGTTATCCGACTTGTCAGCCTCATTGCCTCTAGGTGTTGATTTATGCCAAATAGAGAATAGCCCCCTTTTAGTCCTACTCGACCCTCCGTGTATATCCATTCTCATGGTGAGACCTTTCACTGGCTGTGGGTGTTCTGATGGCCCTGGCAGCACACTTAACTATCAGGACCTGCCCCAATCCCTGATCTTTCACATCAACTTAATTGTAATTGACATTTAGCATATCCTGTGCATGGCAATGTTATGATGTGATATGGATGTTGACATTGTTGATGTGTCCTGCTGATGTTGGCTAATGTGTGTTACATTGGATTGCCCTGATAATCGTATCAGTGTCCTATTTCGCCCTCTGACTGTTCAGTTGTATTTCAGTGACCAGTTACATGTGTCCCCTCCTCAATGCTGTTGTCTGAGCAGTATGACATTTGTGATGTTGCCTTGTTAGCCAGGCACAGGATGGACCCTGACATGTGCAGCATGGGTGTGTACTTAGTGCTGTGTCACTCCTATTGTTGTTTACATTGGCTGATGTTTGTGGCAACTATGGGCATTGACATTTGAGTGTACTGGGGCCTTTGTCTTGTTTCCGGAGATTGTTTCAGTTGTCATCCTCACCCCCTAATTTAGGTATGTATGTTCCATGGGGAGGTTACTGCCATTGGCTACTTGAGCTGCACACAGATCAGAGGTGGTAGTGGCAACTGTTGTTGCAGTTACATTGCAGTTGTCGGTTTGGCTAGAGGATTGCTAATTGTGCCCTAGTTAATGTAGGATGTATGTTGGCTGAGGAGTGCCAGGATGTAAGTTTGACGTAGTGGCCTTCCCTCCTGTCGTGGCTTTCCCTTTGCTCCATCGTTGGCATGACAGCATGCCCCCATGGGACTGTTGTTGGTGCAGTGTAATGGTGTGCCCCAGCTTATGTTTGTGCAGGCCATGCCCCCCTGCCGTGCCCCTTTACCCATGCCACTCCATGTATATGATGACTTACATGCAATGTGTAATAGGTATTCACAGTTGACATTCTTGCATTATAATTCCCCATGCTACTTACCCTGCATGTCCGTTGTCTCTTGGTAGTCTGCGCTGTCCTGTCCTTGAATCCCTGTGACGATCTCCTCAGGGATGACGGCTGCGACCATCTCCTCCATGTGGTCCAGGGCCTCCTGCGGTGCTGGACTCCCACCTCCAGTCAGCAGTGCTGCCTTCCTGTTCCTGGCCATCTTTTCCGTGGTCCTGCGGTTGCAGTCATGCCAGCGTTTCTTGCACTCGATGACTGTTCTGCGTACTTCAGCCACACTGTTAATCTTGTCAACAATTTGTTGCCATATAGCCTCTCTCCTACTAATTGGCAACTTTGAGGTGACAAACATTTGGTGCTGGTGTTCCGTCACCTCTTTAACCAGGATTTCCTGCTCCTCTGCACTGAAGCGACACTTTCTTTTCTTTCTATAAGTGTCCTGGTTCTTGTATAGATCCTCCTGGCTGGTTCCTGGTCTGCTGTCATCTTCCTGGGGTCTGTAGTGGCATCTGGGATCCATTTTGGCTCTCCTCTGGTGAACCGGCAGTGTTCAAGTTTTTTTTACGCTATTGCGTCAAA
Source organism: Pleurodeles waltl (assembly GCF_031143425.1). Lineage (NCBI taxonomy): Eukaryota > Metazoa > Chordata > Amphibia > Caudata > Salamandridae > Pleurodeles > Pleurodeles waltl. The sequence goes on along the minus strand of NC_090447.1, from coordinate 343,619,045 downwards.
AAAATGGCGCATATACGGTTTGCAGTGTCGTAAATCGACCCACAGTCATTTCCGCCGCGTTAACGTCGTTTTCCTTTACGACTTGACGCCGCGGTGTGCGTTAAAAAATAATGACTCCCACCTGTTGTTTGCGCCGCCGTGCTTCAAAGTATAAATATGACGCCCGCACGGCACACCAAAATGGCGTTAGCCAGCAGTAATTTTTTTGACTCAAAACTGCGCCGGCGCAGTTTTGCATCAAAAAGTATAAATATGGGCCTCAATCTCTTTGCAGAAACAGGCAATTGCCCCTTGTTCTCCAGACCCTTTGGGTTTCGTCAGCTCAGACTTCCTAGTCCAGAGGAAGAACAAAAAGATACGTCCCGTTATCAATCTGAAACAATTCAACCAATTTGTCGTATATCGCCACTTCAAGATGGAAACTGTTCTACATCTCAGGGATTCCTTGCTCCAAGGGGACTGGATGGTGAGACTAGATCTAGAAGACGCGTATCTCACAGTTCCCATGCATCCAGATTCTCGGAAATTTCTTTAATTCCAATGGTCCAATCATACATTTCACTTCACATCCCTACCTTTTGGCCTGTCGTCCGCTCCATGGTGTTTCTCAAAACTAATGAAACCGGTAGTGGCCTTTCTCAGAGTTCGAGGATCAGACTGATCATTTACTTGGACGATATCCTAATCATGAATCAGAATTGTATATCCCTTCTGTACCACGTACATCTCACTTGCACTCTTCTCTCAGATATCGTTTTTATTATCAGCTACGAAAAGTCTTTCTTAGTTCCGGCTCAAAGAATCGAATTTTTAGGTTTTCTAGTGGATTCCGTTTCAGCCACTCTTCTCCTTCCGTCATCAAAGATAAAATCCATCAAATCAGAAATCCTTCTAATCTTACGCAGTTCTCTTCTATCCCTAGCAAGGATTGTAGGCCTCCTTTCTTCTTTGATTCAAGCCATTTTTCCAGGTCTGTTACTTTATCGGGCACTGCAGAGACTAAAAATTTGTCATCTTCAAAAAGGTCTTGCTTATTCAGATACCATTGTGCTAGACCAGGATTCTCGTTCGGAGCTCCAATGGTGGCTAGTCCATTTAGATGCCTGGAATGGCAGGACTATATTCGCATCAGCCCCAGATCTTGTATTAAAATCAGATGCAAGTCTGCTGGGTTGGGAAGCCCGTTGTGTTTCAATCTCGACTGGAGGCACATGGTCTCTAGAGGAGTCAAGGTTGCACATCAACTGTTTAGAGATGCTTGCCGGCTCCTTTGCAATCAAAAGCCTGGCCAGAGACAGAGTTTGTTGTTCAGTACTCTTCAGAATGGACAACATTTCCACGGTTTGTTACATCAACCATCTAGGAGGCACAAAATCCAAGCCTTTAGTGGAATTAGCGAAAGGGTTTTGGGAGTTTTGTCTTCAAAACAGAATCTCAGTTCAAGCAGAGTATCTGCCGGGAAATCTCAATTTGGTAGCAGATTGGCATTCTTGTGACTTCAGAGACTCCAGCAATTGGAAGCTCCACGCAGAGGTATTCAAGACCATACTTCACAAATGGGGTCCTTTTCACATAGATCTTTTTGTGTCCTGTCTCAATACGCAACTCCAACAGTTCTTCAGCTGGCGCCCAGATTCATTAGCACTAGCTTTCGATGCGTTTTCTCAGGATTGGTCATCCTCCATCAACTATGTCTTCCCTCCTTTCATCATGATTTCCAGATTGCTAGCTCAGGTCAGACGTCAACAGGTCACTTTAGTTCTCATAGCTCCATTCTGGCATTCCCAGGTGTGGTTCCCCACTCTCCTGGAACTTTCAATAGACGCTCCTTTCCTAATTCCCTCGTTTCTATATCTCTTGTCCAACCCCCCTCGGCCTCCGCCACAGTCTGATACTTCAGAATGTCCTCTCCCTTTTGGCCTGGAAAATATCAGGGAATCCCAATCTCTCCTACCTATTTCGACAGAAGCTTCAAACTTCAATCGATCTGGCCCGGGCTCCAGGAACGAAAAAAGCATATAGATCAGCTTGGTCTCTCTGGCATAGCTGGTGTGTGGGAAAACATGTTGATCCCTTTGCAACTGATATAACTTTGATTGTCAATTTCATGGTGACAGAAGCCAGTAAAAGTAAGTCTTTTCGTACTATCAACATGTACAGATCTGCGATTTCATCTTCCCACTCTTACATCCATGGAAAACCGGTTGGAGAACATCCGTTGGTTTGCCATCTCTTAAAGGGAGTACAATTTTCTAATCCTCCGAAACCTAAATATAGTTCTCTGTGGGATGTAAATGCGGTGTTAAACCTTTTTGTTTCCTGGCCAGACAATTTAATGCTTTCTTTAAAACAATTATCTGCTAAACTCACCATGCTTTTATGCCTTGTTTCTTTCAAACGTTTATCTGATGTTAGAGCTTTAGATATTACAGCTCTCCAATTTACACCATCGGGTGTTCTTTTTAATGTGTATATATGTACTAAAACTAATCTTTCATCAGTTTTCTATCCCTTTTTTCCTGATCACCCTAAGTTGTGTGTAGGCCAATGTTTGAAAGTCTATGAACAACAGACAGCCGATTTGAGGAACATCTCTGCATCCCAACTCCTCATTTCCTTCAGAAATCCTTTTAATCCTGTGTCCTCTCCCACCTTGGCTCATTGGGTCCATTGGATTATGTCCCTTGCTGGTATAGTTACCTCTGTCTTTGGTGCCAACTCAGCTAGAGGAGCTATGGCTGCCAAAGCTTTCTGGGCTGGTTCTCGCCTTGAGGACATTCTCAGATCGGCTGACTGGTCTAATGATAATGTTTTCAGAGTATTTTATTGTAAGCCAATACAACATGCTTCATTAAATGTCATTCATGCGCTTTAAAACAGCATAATAGGAGCCTCCGGTTTTGCCATAAAATGTAGATTTTCCTAGTAATTTATGAAGGAAAGTCTTATTTTTATTAAAGACACGGAGGCGAGTTTTATCCTGCCTCTACAAATTCTGACACTTTTGTTTTATTTCCCTCCCTATCAGCATCTTTAACGACTCAACAGGCCTCTTCTTAGAGATCCCTTCTTCAATCCTCCACCTACAGGGATACCGACCTCCCCTCCTCTCTGGAACACTCATCTTTCAGATCCACAGAGACTTCGGAACTTTCTTTCTGGACTTTTGTTCATTTTACAAGAGATTTTATCTGTTCTCATGGCAATATGTATTTGTTGTTCCATTATTCCGTTATTTGTTACTTATTAATCTTGCACAAGAAAAGAGTGCTGTTCTCAGTCAAGATAGGTATTATTGGGACTGCTCAACGGTGATTGGTGCATTATGTTGAACTACTCTTTGTTTCCCATTAACTACTGCCGTTCGCCTTATGGGTTCTGTAGTTTTTTCTTCTTGACTGCAGCTGCTGTTTAAAATAAAGAAAAGAAATTAGCATAATACTCTCCTCCGTGTCTTTAATAAAATGAAGACTTTCCTTCATAAATTAATAGGAGAATCTACATTATCGGCCTTTACCCTTCTTGATTCCAGATTTTAGCAGTGTTTGGGAATTAGAGATGGTTGGCAAGTCAAAATAAAAGTCATGCAATGAACCGATATTTGAAGTCCGTGACTGTCAGCAACATGATGGGGAAAAAGAAGGGAATCAGGAGCAAGAGTTAGTAAAGAGGCAAAAGAAGCGAGGCAAGAGAGAGAAATAGAGACAAAGAAAATGAGAAAGGGCAAAGGATGTATGAGGGAGAAATAAATAGCACGTGGGAGGAGAGTCCCTGAAGGTTAAATGTATCTTATGTCTAATACACTTCTTCAAGTAGAGAATCCAGTTTTCTGCTATCTGCTACCACCCAAGCCATTCTTATACTTTGGGGTCCGGTAATAGTCTGAATTGTCACAATTGTAGAAGTATCATGGTCAGTAGTTGTGTTGGTATGTTTATTGTAGTACCGGCAGGGGCAATGGGTGGTGCAAATTGCAGTAGCCTCCTGACAATGGCCATGGCACTTCTGTTATTTACAAATGAAGCAATTCCCAGTGAGGAATGTTGTACTCAATAAACTGGAAACCCCAGCTCATTGCTTAATTTGTGCTTGTTGTTTCCCGTGCGGAGCACGGGCACTTATTTTTGCAGGCTGGCGCTTATTTTTCTGCCTCATGCATTTACTGCCAGCAAAAGACACAAATGGGAGAGACAGGGGAAGAGAAAAACGAAAAAGGGTCACAATGGGAGAAAGCAGAAAGCTGCAAGAGTGAGCTGAAGGGTCAGAGAGTGCCTTTAAATTGATTGAGTAGGCCCGAGATGGCTTCGGAATTGGCAACCAATGTTCATTCTGTAATGTGAAACCTTTCCAGGAATTTTTATTTTTTTTTTATTTTTTTTTTGCTGTTTGAGGGTGGAGTTGGTGAGTATAAATGCCTTAGGCTGTGCTCGGATCAAAGACCTGCCCCCTCCAAGGACCAGCCTCTTCTCACACAGTGAAAACTTCACAGACGTTGGCAGATCTGGTGACAACCCATGCAGGTTTCCGAAATAAATGTCTTCACTGCTACCTACAGTTCTGAAGGGAAGCCTTCTTCACCTTTCAATAGCGGATCTTAACCTTTAGGCTTCTGTGTACCTCCACTGAAAGACTACTGGAAGCGGCAGACCCCCGCCTACTTGCTTCTATGATTTAAACATGAAAACAATACACAAAGATACAGAAACACGTACATATCAAACAAATACGCAAATTATGAAATATTTTTATTAATTTACAAACAAAAAAAATACATATATTGGAATTTTAAATTTATTGGAAAGTTTGGAGCCTTGCAATACTTGATGTTATTTTAAAAATACAAAGCAATATGCTAAATGCTAGTAAATCAATGTGTCTTGATGCTCTTAATGTTTGCTCTCTTTTTGTCGGTGCATCTCATTTGAGGGCACCAATTGTCCATGTGAATTTCAGTTTACTGTACTTCTCCTGCTCCAATTATTCAAGCTAAGAATACCAACTTAACTTTTAGTTTCCAGTTTCAAATCCCTTCGTTTTTACATAGGGTTTAACATTTCTATTTTATATTTTGTTTTTACATGTATATATATACTTGATTGGTCTGCTAAAATGATTTAGGGCCAGATGTATCATGATGCCCTTTTGTGATTCGGAATTTGCGATTTTTAAGAAATCGCTATTTCCAACTCTCAAAAAGCCATGTATCACATTTGCGAATCGGTAATAGCGATTTCTTAAAAATCGCAAATTCTATTACCGAATCGCAAATTGCGATCCCAGCCCCATTCGCACCTAAGGGCCTGTTGGCCCATATCTGCAAATTTTTTGCATTTCCAAAATTGCGATTTCTTAACTAGAAATCGCAATTTTGGAAATGCAAAACCCCAGGGTACTGGGGGCCTAAGGCCCCCTCTGCTGCACCCCAAAATTATTTTTTTCACCATGTAAGGTGCACATATGCCAAAAGGACATGTGTGCTTTACATGTGAATTTGAAAAATGCATTTTAAATGCATTTTAAAAATTTGCACATGGTTTCCACCAAGTTCAACTTGATGGTAAATAGCGATTCAGGAATCCTTATTTGCGACTTCTTATTTAGAGAGTTGCAATTTGCGACTCTCTAAACAGGGTCGCAATTTTAAGGAATCGCCATTTTAGCGATTCCTTAAAATTGCGTTTAGAATGTCTTTCATACATTCTGAAATGGCTTTTTGCATTCGCAACCGGGCATTCGCACCGTTTGCGAATGCAAAAAACCTTGATACATCTGGCCCTTAATTGTCTAAATAATTGTGGACCCCTTGTGTAGGTGGCAAGGAAATCAAAGGGTCTGTGGACCCCAGGTTAAGAACTACTGTCCTACAGTGTTCTTCTCTTCTGTCCTTCATCACCCTCTACAGAACTACAAACACAGAACAGAAAGTAACACTTCATGAGTTCCACCTAGAAGAATGAGATGACCCTGAGAAAACGTCTGACCACAACTGGTAGTTGAACAGATATTTTATTTGTGCAGTCGCCACAGTCGTAGAGAAGACTAACAAAGGAAGCATGTAGTGATATATCTTCACTTGAGTAGTTCAGCCAAAAGCTTACTATGTTGGTTTCTTTTTAGGCCTGGCCTAAAGATAGCTTTAGCTTTCTTGCCAGCCTCATGTTTTCTTAAAAATAATATACAATAATCCATGCATCTGGAAGTCTTTCAATCACCACTTTCTCACGATTGGTCTGTTCAAGTGTCACTGGTAGTTCTGGGTTCAAGCAGTAGAACATAGATCAAGCAGCAGGACAGGCCTCTGGTGGTTTCCAGGCAGTTTTCAGGCAGTAGAGCAGTCCTTTCAGGTGCAGCAAAGCAGTCCTCTGCGGTGCACAATAGGACACAGCAACAATCAGTCCTGCCTTCTGTAAAGTAGGAGAATTTTCTAGAAAATTCCCTTTGACATGATTAGAATTTCTTGCATCCCCTGCGAAGGCTCCAAGCTGGCTACATGAACAATGAAGTGGTGACAAATCTTTGTGTAAAGGCGCAGCACAGCCTACTGATTTGCAAGTGGGGCTGCGCCCAGCTTCACTCCTTCTAGTCATTGATGGTCCATCCAGGCACACCTAATCCCTCTATTGAGTGGCTGTCTGGGAGGAATAAACAAAGTCCAATTGCCAACTGCACCTCTAATTTGCCCTTGTGGATTTTAGTGTGATTTTAAGTGCACCAAACACACCACAGCCATGGAAAAGAAGCAGAAGACATGGCTGAACTGAGAGTGAACGTGTAACCAAGTGCCTTCAACTAAAAACACCTGCCTGAGGTATAGACAAGACAGTTCACTGGGCTGCTCTTCAGTCCTACCCGCCCGCCCTAATAGGGGCTGCTCTTCCGTTCCAACCGACTCGCCCTAATAGGGGCACAGCGCCGATAGCGTGAGTGCAATTCTGGGCCACATCTGCTTAGCGGCTGCACTTCTCAGCTCCCGCTCCCCTGCGTTCTCGCATCTTTATTCCCTTTCAGGAAGAATTGAGCTGAGATGCATACAGGCTTGGGGCCTGTCTGAATCACATGCCAGGGCTTAAGAGCTGCAGGGCTGGAGTGTTCCTGTTGGTGCAGCACTGGAGTGTTCTTGCTTGTGCAAGGTGTGTGGTTGCCGTTAAAGGTACAGGATACTGGTGAGGGGAGGGGAGGCAAAGTGCCTGTGAAATGGCAGCAGAGGCCTAACCTTGTGCATCCACAGTACACACATAGTTCCTGATCTGAAGCCATGGCCTAGGCACATTACGCCTGTTCTGCCCTCCCTGGTGGCAGCTGGAGTGGGAGCTGGTTGGCATTTGAAGTGATAGATGGGGCACGCATATAGGGTGGTTTGTGGAGAGGTGGCTCAGTGGCTCAAAGGTCAGTGTGGCTTGGTGATAGTGCGCTAGGTGCCTGCAACCCTCTTGAGTGAGGAGGCGGCCTTCCTAGGCTGATGCGGCTTGTACCTAGGGGGAGCAGTAACCCAGGCCCTTAGTTGATTGTCCTACGCCTCCAAGGCAATGATGACACTGAGCAAATTGCACACTGGGCATGTAATCCCATCTGCTCCAAATTAAAAAACAAAGACATCTACTAGTTGCGATAGAGGGTCCCAGCAGCAAGTTTCCAAATCACATTCTTCTATTTCTGTATTTTTTTTTAGAAAAAATAGACAACATTTTGCCCAACAAAGCCTTCGGTTTCTCTCTACCAGCACTTTCAGCTTCCGCTGTACCTTCTTCATATTTGGCACATTCAGGCCTAAATGTCTGGAAGTATACTTGCCTCTCACTAACTAATAATACAGAGGATATTCCAGAACTGGTTAAAAATGGATTGGTGGGGTGCAGTGAGTGCCTTGGGTCTTTTTCATGGTATCTGGAGTTTCTGGGGGCTCGGGCTTCGGCCAGAGGAAATATCAATGGCTGCCCCTTCAGTCCAGCCTTATAGGGGAGGAGAGGCACGGGGTTGGTGAGGGGGGCTTCTCTGATATTGGTGATGGTGACTCGCTAGTAGATCTAGAAGCATCCCTCACAAGTTGTGTTAAAATAGATGAGGAGGAGAAGAATCTTTGTGAAGGACTTCATCTTGCCTGACAATGACTGTGTTTTTTGAGCTGGGAAAGGGCAAATGTATTCCCAATGGTTGTTCTCCGGTGAACTCTATGGAGGATGTGGGTCATTCTATTATGAATGAATCTACCTGCCCCCACGTCCTTCTTTACCGCTCCTGTATAACAGTTCACTACCCCTTGAGAGGTCCCTCTCCGAATCAGATCATGATCACTTTCTATTTGCTAGCACACAGTTGAAAACAATCAACTGAGGAGACGAAGGTGGTTTTTCATCAGAATCTCTGTTTTGTATTTAAAAAACCTTATTCTCCATTTTGTCTCTATTAGAGAAATCGGTGTTCAGTTCTGATCATATACTAGAAACGCTGCCAGTAATTCTACTGGAAATATAGAATGTAAATAAGCTAGGTTGCTTGAATGTAAATAATATTGCAAACAATGTTAATGATAATGTAAAGCCTTCAATGCAGTCCAGAGAGGTATAGGATTCCTTTTTCCGAGTGGGTAAACCAATGTGAAATGTGGCATCCCCCAAAAATAGTGTTTTACTTGGCAATGAGCATCTCTACTTAAGCTGACAGTTTTGGGACCATAGTCAGAATTTTCCCTCAGGAGCTGTTAAGGTTGAGATTTTCCTGATGTGTAAAAAAGGAGCCTATAAGGAGTCAAGAAATCTGGGAAGGAGATTGGATCAGTGTCTCAGGCATGAGTAAGGGGGTGGTGATGGGTGCCACCATTGTCAGGGCTGGTGGTGGCTACAAAGAAACATAAAAATAAAAAGATCAGAAGAATGACGAAAAGTAAAATGAAAACAAATCTTTTTTTGTCCTGGCAGGGAGGGTCGTGGTGAGGTGATGCCAAAGGTATTGGGAGTCAGCGCCTGTTCCTTTTCCCAGTCAAGTCTTGCCTGGATGCTCAGAATCTCATGATAGAAGACTAGGGTGGGGCAATCTTAGCTCATCCTATTACTCCCACTGTGGGTTCCCTCTTCCACTAGGGAGTTCCATATCTGGCACCAAGTGCTTCATTTGTTTTGTCGCGGAGGAGGTTTGAAAGTGTGGCTTCTCAACTGACACCCACTGTAGAGGGGCAAAGAGCACTCTAGCCCTTCTAAACTCTGGTGGACTGTATAAAGTAGGTAAAACTTCTTTGGGAATGGGAAATATGTATAACCAAGTAATTTATTCATTGAATACCCGAAATTATGCGAATAAACTGCTAGAATAACTCCAGATATTAAGTCTTGCTTTCTGCTCAATTATGGGGCATCAGTTTTTGTTCAGAGGTCTAGGGAATTTGTAGCAGATCATGTGTCTGGTTCTTCCTTTGGGGTGGGTTTAGAGAAGAACCATGTGTCAACAGCCCTGGATTTTATTCTGTTATTTCATACTGAGTCTCTCCTGGTGAACAGCAGTTCTATCCTAAATTAGTTTTTGGAGAGTGAAGCATTAACGCTGGTAAGAAGCAGTGATATCAAAAAGGTGGCAATTGGCTCCTCTGACCCCTTTTTTTAGAATTACCATTGGCTCCCTTGTCAATCGCAAACCTGGTTGTGCAAGTTTGATCACTTTTTAAAGAGAGGAGTTGATGTTCTGGCTGTGGTGGAGTACCTCGAAACCCCAATTCACCATTTGAATACACATAAAGAAAATAGGTCAGTGATGGTTGCTGCAATGGGCCCTTCTCGTGCTCTCCAATAGGGGTCACCTAGAGATATAGGCCCTCATTCTGACCTTGGCGGTCTTTTCGCGAGACCGCCGAGTTACCGCCGCGGTGAAGACCGCCGACCGCGGCGGTATGCCGCTGTGCGCATTCCGACCGCTGGGAGCGTTCCGCCGGGAAACCGCCAGCAGCCACACTGGCGGTCGGCGGAAAAGTGGAGACTGGTCAACCTCCACCGCCACGCCAGCAGAACACCGCCCACAGAATTACGACCCACATATCTGTGTGGCGGTCTTCTGTTGGCGGTGTTCTGTTGGCGGTCACCTCCCCATGGCTCCCGTCGCCTCCCGGAGGACCAACACACAAGGTAAGTTGACCGTCCGTGAGGGGAGGGGGAGGGGGGGTGTTGTGTGATGTGGGCGTGCATGGGGGTGTGCGTGTGAGTGTGTAGAGGGGGTGTGTGAGTGCGTGTATGCGGGCGGGGGGTGCTGCTGTGTCTATGGGTAATGTGTGCTGTTCGGCAGGTGCGCATGTCTGCATGTATGTGTGCGGGTATGTGTCCCCGTTGTGTATGTGTGTGTAGGGGGTGTGTATATGTGCATGTTGGGGGTGTGTGCATGTCGGGGTGCATGTATGTGCATGTCGGGGTGGGGGTGGGGAGGGGGTTCTTACCACCTCTGGGGGGTGGCAGGGGGGTGGAGGGTGTGGGGGGAGGACTCGGGTGGGTAGTGGGGGGTGGGGGAGACCCCTATCAGTGCCAGGGAAGGAATTCCCTGGCCCCGATAGTGCTTACCGCCATGGTTCGCATGGCGGTTCCCGACCGCAAGAAACCGCGGCGGTAGGCAGGGTCATGATACCGTTGGCGGTCTTGGGACGACCGCCGGGCCGGAGTGCGCAAACTCCAGCCCGGCGGTCATGACCGCCGTGGCGGTCGGAGTGGGGAAGTGGCGGTCGATCGCGGCGGTGACCGCCGCGGTCAGAATGCCATTTTTCTGACCGCCGGTCTGTTCGCGGTCCGACCGCCGCCTCTCCGCCGACCGCCAGGGTCAGAATGAGGGCCATAGTTATCTCACTTTGGCAGCGTTGACGAGTGGTTAAAATTCTGGAGGGCCCTGTGGCTAAGCCACGAGCTATTGAATCCAAGGATGAACTCTATGAGTGGAGTTGAGTAGTGGGAGCACTGTACAATGTCCGCCCGATGCAGAGGAGGGTGAGCCTTTGAGGTGGTTTGGCTGGGTTACTTCTGTCTTGGAATTTGGCCAGGCTGGGACATGATCAGGCAAAACTGAATTTTTTTAAGTCTCTTAACCCGCTAATCGTATGCTTGCAGGAAATCTGGTAATGTTCTGAGTCATTTGCACACTATTTTTTATTTTCATGCAATGCAAGGCATTCTGATAGGGGCCATGCTACTGGGGAGCTGGCAATCTTACTTAAGAATACAGCGAAATGGAAACAAGTATTTTTTGTTCATCCTTCAAATTTATGCCTCTGTTTGAAGTTGGCTTTTTGTGATAAGACGGGTTGCCCTTCCTTTTTTCTATTAGCAAATATGTGCATTCCGCCAAGAAAATCTTTTGACAACTTGGTGAATTCATTTTTTTGCCTTTTGTCGTGCTATTAGTATAGCCGAAGATTGTCCCCTGGTATTAACCATGGGTGATTTAAATGCAAAGGTCTCTAATGCAACCTCCACACCTTTTGCTAATGTTGAAAAAGAAGTGTGGTCAATACCGTGGATCTCTTTACCAGAAAAATTCAGAACTGACAAGCGTGGTTTTTTAGTACTTGAAATTTCGCGGAAGTACAATTTGGATATTTTAAATGGAAGAACACCAGTAGGTGTTCCTGCCACCCTTACTTTTCATTCTAATTCTTCGTAGAGTTCACTTGATTATTTTATATTTTCCTTTCAGATGTTTGTGTCCTGTGAGGAATTTACTGTGTGTGCTACTGCTGTAAGCAATCATTGCTTAATAGATACAACTATAGCCTTTAACCTCCAAGAATTTGTTCCCTGGAATTCCTCTTTGGGTAGAATTTGCTTTAACAAGTCAAATGGTTGCACCTTTTGGACAACTAAGAACACTGAAGCCCTCATTACAAGTGTGGCGGTCTTAAGACCGCAACACTCACGGTGGTGGTCAGACTGCCGTCATAGTGGTGATTCGACCTCTACATTACAACTGTGGCAGAGCTGCCATGGTCCGACTGCAGGCACCACCAGGTTGCCGCCAGTCAACAGCCGAGTGGTCTCACGGTTGTAATCCACCAGGGCAGCGCTGCACACAGCTCTGCCGGCCAGATTACAAGTCCCCTTTCTGCTAGCCTTTGCATGACGGAAATGGGGTTTTGGGGACAGGGCACTTGGCATGGGTAGTGCAGGGACCACCATAGACAGCCCCGTTGCGCTTCTCACTGCCCGAATTACGGGCAAAGGAAAGCACGACGGGTGCTGTCACCCCCGACGCACCGCAACATTGCCACTGGCTCTATTACAAGCCGCCGTCAATGTTGTAGTGAGTTTCCTGATGGGCCGGTGGGCAGAAACGCTGTTTCTGCCCACCGGCCCAGCGGGAAACTGGTAATAGGGCCCATGGAGGGACGGCCGCCGCCTGCCAAAGTCATAATGAGCCCCTGAGTCTTTAAGCTCTAAGATTAAAAGCACGTGCAGTATTTGCAATGAGTCTGAAGAGGACGTCCTCATATCCATTTATGATTCCCATATGGTGGGGTTTTGCAAATTAGGATCTACTGAAAAAGTGGAATCCCAGTGTGAAGGTGTTAAATTAGGAAATACATCTGCAGACAAGGTAACTGCTTTAGTTGTTTTCCTTGACAAGACAGCATGAAATTGATTGTCTTGAACATAGAAAATATAGATTTAAAGCACAAGAGCGCAGGAGGGAATAGGATGCTAAACTGATTAATCTAAGAGAGGCTATGAATTCTAGGGATTCACAGATATTCTCATGCCTGGTTGCTGAACACTATGATCCTAGGGTGACTGTGCATCCTATTCCCATCCCTGAAAAAACATTTGAGTGGGATATATCTCTAAGCTGTATTCTAACAACATTGAGGAAGTTGATCCACTGGTGCTCTGACTAGATGAAGAGATGACTGGGACCTATAGTGCTCCATTTATAGCTGAGATGGTTGCTTATAAAAGAATTCTAGAACTTCTAGAGCAACTGGGCTTGATGAGGATCCTGTTTGGGTTATCAAAAAGGGAGCTGCAGCATGGGGATCTTTTCTTGGTCCACTTTTTGAATTCTGCTAATGTTGTGATAAACTCCCTTTGCCTTGGAAGGGTAGTGTTATTGTTCTGTTGACAAAAATGGACCTAAATCTTCTCCTGCAACCTTTAGTCAGATAGCACTATTGGGTGCAACTGGCAAATATTTGGACAAGAGTATGCTCTCTCATTTACAACAATGGGCGGAAGAAAATAACCTTATCCCCCAGAGCACGCAGGCTTTGGGAAAAATCATAATACCAGTGATAATATTGTGGCCCTCCAAGTGATAATTGAGAAATATTCCCTTTCTCTGGACATGCCTGTGTGTACGGCTTTCATTCCTTTCTCCACAGTGTTTGATAAACACTGGAGAAAGCTTTTACATTTGGTTGTCCTGTACCATCTCTTAAGACTTATTATTGAGCTCCACTCCAATACTTGGTGTCAAATTCTTATGGGAAGGATACAGGGTTTATCTCAAAAGGTTAAGACACAAAAAGGTCTAAAGCAGGGCTGTTTGTTGGCCCCCCTGCTTTTTCCCCTCTATTATATGATCTCGGTATCCTAGGTGAGGCCCATGAGGATTCCCCCAAAGGTTGGAACAATGTCTATTAGTTCACTGCTTTATGCTGATATTGTGGCTATAATGGATTTAACCCCTATTGGCTTGCAATATCTCTGCCTTGACGAAGTATGCAGATGTCCACTTCTTGAAAATACACATCTCCAAAAGTAAAATATTGATTTTACATATAAAAGGTACAACGATGAGGGAGAAGGTTACCTCTTTTTTAGGGTAAAATAAGCTTTAAAAGGTGGATTTGTATCTTTATTTGAACAAGATCTTCACTAGTAGGGTGCAGAATGATCACCACATAAATCTCTGTTTGAATAGGGCTTTTTCTCAGGCAAACTCCCTTAATAGTTAATATAAATCTTTTGGGAGGCACCATTTTGGCCACATTCTGTTGATCTTTAGGGTTAAAATTACCCCCTCATTATGTTATGCATGTGAAGTGTTGGACATGAGGTTCTGGGGCTTTCTCGAGTTAATTGAAGGACGTAGTTTCTGCCAGATCTGGGTTTAATTCATGTTATTTTGCTTGCCACGTCACCCCAGTTTTGACCCAGCTATATGCAAATCAGTCTTGACCCTGCTCCCAATGAAAGCAGTCCAGTCCGGACTGCCAAGCCAGGTCCTCCCTGAAGTAGCAGAAGAGACCTCCATGGGCCTGTGAGACACCATCTTGGGTTCTAAATGACAAGGTAGACTAGAGAGCCGGGCTCTGTCTGACAGGGGGCTTCTACTCCAGCCAGCCAGAGCACTGTCCTAAAGCCTGGTCAGAGCTTCCTAAGCCGGCTGAGCAGCAAAGAACCTCCCCATGCCTGTAGGACCCTGTCCCAGGACTTTGAGACATGGCAAGTCAGAGAATGGACCCCAGGGCGAGGGGCTCCAATCTAGGGTTAGCTGGTGTTCTGACCGGGCCAGGTCAGAGCTTTTTACACCAGCCAAGCAGGGCAGACCTCCCTAGACTTGTGGGACCCTATATTAGGTGCTTTAAGACACAGGGGACTAGAAAACAGAATCAAGAGCTAGTAGACTCCACTCCAGGGTCAGCCGGTGCTCTGATTCAGAGCCAGGTCAGAACGTCCTAACCTTGCCAAGTAGAAGAGACTACTCTAGTCCTGCAAAACCACATCCTGGATTCTAAGTGACACAGTGGGCTGAAGAATGGACCAGCGGGAGCTCTCACGCAGGGCCTGGTCAGAGCACCTTAAGTCGGTGGAGTATGGGAGACCGCCGTGGACTGCAGGCCCCTATCCCAGGCCTTTCAGACATGGTCATTCCATGCCAGCCAAAGTTCTGACTCAGGGCCCGGTCAGATCACTTAACCCCAAAAAGAAGGGAAGGTCTTCCCTGACCTGTGGGACCCCATCCTGGGTGCTTTGAGACATGGCGGGCCAGAGAACTGAGGCCAGGGCTGGGAGTCTCTTCTCCCAGGCCAGCTAGAGCACACACAGAGCTTCTTAACCTAGCTGAGCAGGGGCGTCCTTCCCAGGCATGTGAAACCCTGTCCTGGGTCTTTAAGACACAACTGACTGGAGAACTGAGCTCAGGGCTGGGTGCTTCCAATCCTCCGTGCCAGCCAGAGCTCTGACCCAGGGCCCAGTCAGAGCTTCTGAACCTGGCCAAGCAGGAGACTAACCACTTTTTGACACTGTGTGCTGGATAATTGAGCAAAGCATCTGGATACTCTCACAGGTGATTAGCTGTGCTATACAAATCTACATAACATAACATGACATAACATAACAGGATGAGGGCTTCTACACAGGGCCAGTTGGTGCTCCGACCCGATGCTACGTTCCAAGGGGCCCACCAAAGTAATTATCATTCTTGTAATCTGTGCACACAGAGTACCAAAGGGGGACATTTGACAGCATGTATATGGCCTCCTGGAGCTTCAAATGAGCCCTCATTGGGACTTCCAGCGCAGCTCAGAATTCTGTACACTGAGTCATGTCCAGGAAATGACGTGATGTTGACATAGCAAATTTTGTGCTAATAATGTAGGTGTGGTAAAAGTCTCACATGTGTAATTTCACAAACCACTAATTATAATTCTGCACAGCCCTATATTACTCATCCTTCGTTTTGTCACTGTGCACATTTGCTAAGTTGAAAAGAGAATGTTTCAGGCTTCAAGGGGCAAGATGTAGCTTTTTGTTGAGATGCAAAAAGTTATACTGTTTTTAAAAAAAGCAAAACAGGGGCCAAACAGAAAATTACCACTTCAAGCTCTAAACAATGATGTACAGCATCTCAGAGCCAGCTTACTATTCTGCACTCCTTGAGGTTCTCCATAGTAATGTCAACCACAAAAGAGACCCTAGCTTACTTGTTAACTCCTTATACGACCCCACGGTCTCACCCTGCCAATCTATGACACTGTAAGGCAATAAACAGAAGGGTAGCTCTCTGTACTAACACTGCCCATTTTATCTAGCAGGGGAAAAAGATTCTGTTCCTTGTATGATGCCCTGCAGCAACATGGTCAGCTACAGCTCAGGTAATGACTAGGTGATTTGTCTGCTCACTGCCAGTGGCCAGTGGCTTTGCCCAGTCAATCAACTGAAACAAAGGTATACCTTACACCATGCACACTTTGAGAAGGACTTTTATTTCCTTGGTGTATGCTTAAAATAGCTTTTGATGTTTTCAGTATGAATCAAAAATTTCATAACGCTCATTATTCCTTACCTGCTGAGGGTAACATTCTCAAACTGTGAGGAAGTTAATTGAGGAGTGAGAGAGCAGCTATATTTGGGTGTTAAACTGGTACTAATTAGATGAAAGCAATGCCTATACAGTGTAAAAAGTTTAAAAATTATGAAATAATGAGGTGATAGCATTATAAAATCTTCCACTTAATGCTGCATAATTTGCATTTTCATTCTGCATAATTTACTCAACTCTGCTGCATAATTTGGCCCTCTCCTGCCGCATAACTCGCATAATTCGAGTGGCCCTTCATAGGTAGTAAGCAGAGCTTCATTTGAGATGGTAGTTTGTAGTGGGGGCCATGGACACTCATTTTTGAGGACCGGCGCTTAATTTTGCACATCAGACATAGACAAAAAGCCCATCACAAAATGAGAACTCTGGAACCTGCAAGAGTGAGATAAACGGGCATGCAGAGTCTGGTAGTGGATTAAAGACGCTTGACGTGGATTTAAGGCTACGCAGCTTTGGTAGTCCGCATGCTGACATTTAATTGAAAAGGTGGAGGGCTTCCGAGCATAGCTTTGGTCACTGCACTCATTTTTTTACATTTTAAACTCTGGGAGTAAGCTAGGGTCGAATTGGACATGGGACACGAGCTTTGCTTAAGGGACTCATGACAAACAGTTGTTTTTACACAGACTTGGGCCATGCAGATCTGCTGAGCTTCTCTTTTTAAAGCAATGCAAAAATCCGTCTCGAGCAGAGCCCCCGTGCTGCCTAGATATACAAAGGACTCACATCAGGACATTTAATTGAGAAAAAAATCCCTTAAAGAAGGGCAACTTTTTGCTTTCCCCTCCCAACATAAGGTTTTTGGGACTGAACAAAGGACACACATCTGGAAAATTCATTCTAACTACCCATTTGATGATTTTTATTTAACACTCTGAAAGTGCTATTTTGGATGCTGTAGTCACTTGGGTTTGAAAGATCAGAGACCCTGCCACATCTCTCCAGTCCTTGCCACTTTAATTTAAGAGCCGAAGCGAGATTCTAAAATTGCACTTGGTTTCCAGTCGTCTGAAAAGGAAAACTATTTTCCACATAAAAGTAGCAAAAATGTATTGGACCAGAGACAGCACACATTGCTGGAGATGTACTGCACGCTGTCTTCAAAGGAGGCAGCTTAAAATACCATGTTCCCCGAATGCAATAGATGTAATTCACTGTAATTATAGATGAACAATTATTCTGAAAATGGACATGCATGTAGCACACATCAAATATTGATTAATGGCACTTAAAAGTGCGTCAGTTATTACTCAATTAAGTTGTATGCATGAACCAAAACAGCTTAATTTGGTCCAGCAAAAAAAATCAGCCTTGCGCCCTATGCATAACATGTTTGTCTTTTTTATAACTCTTTTTTATTTGGTTACAATACTGGAAGCATGTACCTAGAATGATTCTACATTCAATATGATAATAAAGAAAACGAAAACCAAAGGAATGAAGGCGCATATCACCAGACCACCATCCACTCCACATTTCAGCCCATACATGTCTCACCCAGTGTACATGTTCCAGGCAGTGACTAACCACCAGGCCATCGGATAGCGCCCTATACAGCTATTCCTCGTATGTACGTATTTGAATATCAGTAGTTTCACGCCTATCCATCGCAGGGGTAATAGTGATACCTTGGTACTCCGCCCAAGATCCCGGTATTTTACAATAACGTGCTGGCCCTGATAGCAGATGCATTACTCACTGATCAAATTTGAAATAACTGGATCTTGTAACTTGTGCAGTACTCCAAAATCTCTGCGACAAATGAATGAACCTACTGAGCAGTGTTCTGTTCTGGGAATCAAACATTTAACCTTGAGCTACTGCACCAGTATTGGATCGAAATCCGTGCTGGATAATTAAGCAACTCGAAAGATGGTGACTTAGTTTACCCTGTGAATAGTTCCATGAGTGAACATTTCTACTGAAGAAATCACTGACCAATGTGGAGGTTTCAACTTTACAGTTCCCATCAGAGAGTGAGAATGTAAGAAAGAGGGAATTGGGCAATGGATGACGATGTCAAAAAGTAGTAGGTGTGTGAGTGGAAACTATGGCTACTAAATCAGGGTTCATCTTTCTACTTATCCCCTTACAATACATTTAGCAGCAGTGTGAGTTGATGTGTGACTAATATATCACATACAGCGGACAAAACTAATTTTATTTCTCTTAATCCCAGCCATATCTCTGTAAAAAATTGTTGTCCAGAGATTTTCATTTTTGATTTGCATTTTTGGATTATTAGAGAAGTAATTTAGCTTGGGTAGACATTGCTCATCTGAGACAAATATTTCTGCACAATATTTTTAAAAATGGCAGATGTGTTGCAGTGATGATGTAATATTTGAGGAAGCATGAGACCTATACTTCATTTTGGTGTCAAAAAATAGGTTTTGGGGGTCAAATAGTTTTATAGAGACAGAAAATAACTACTCGGAGCAACCCTTCCGCCATATTCTGAAATGGCTGCTATAATATAGGAAGAAGAGGCGTATATAGAAATGAAACAAATAATAATAGTTTTAATCCTAATATGTATACACCAAACAATGTTTATGATCTGAATATGACAAAAATGTTTATCACTCCTGTTTTAGACACACTTTCATAGTTCACTTTATTTGTTGCAACAATCACTTTTGGTACATTTGCAGAATGCTGAACATTTGAGAAGAGCATATTGACAGGGACATTTTTTTGTACCACCGGGTTTTCAAGTAAATGTATGGGTAGAGGCTTTAGAAATGTTGTAGGTCTTAGCACCCCATTAAAATCTTCCCAACCAAATTCACACAGATCTTTGTCTACGTAGGCATGATCCAAAACATTTACACATCTTCTGATCGAGGAGAACGCTCTTTAATGTGTCCACGCACAGAACATGATGTTAGTGGAATGTCACTCAGTGGGAGTGACTGTACTGAAGATCATCAAATGTGTGGGAGTCAGAACTTGTTTGCCACACAAGCACAAGGTATTTTTCTACATCTTTAAAGTCACATACTTCTCCTGTCTAAGCAAGTCCTTTTAGGAACGTCACAGGTTTAGCAGTTAAAGCTCCAAGCTTTGTTCCAGTTTTCCTCACAGTGTCATCACCTGTAAGAATATGTGCCTTAAAAAGAGCACAGGGCTCCTCTGGATCACGTTTCTTGTACATAATATGAAACAGGATTAAGGCCCTCATTACAACATTGGTGGTAAATCCCGCTTACTGCTGTGCAGAAGACCACCAACACACCGCCACGGCAGCGGAATTCCGCCACAGCTATTACGACCCAGAGTTCGGAACCCGCCAAAATCCAGACACCCGCACAAGTCCGCCACACCAAAGGTCAGTGATAAACTGGCGATAACAAAACCTCCACCGTCACGCCAACAGGAATACGCCCACACTATTACGACCCACGAATCCATGCGAATACACACACCACTCCCACACACTCAATACAATATAAAACACCCACCCACATCACCCACAAACCATTACGACCAGAAATTTAGACGAAGGCCAGAGAGACAGCACAGCAAAGACAACCACACCATACAGAGGCACACAACACCATCACACATACACATCCACGCACAAAACACCACACATCCCTAAACATCACCCCACACATCACAACACACACCACATCACCCACACCACCCCATGGCACTGCAAAGACACCCCAGGTTTTCTGAGGAGGAGCTCAGGGTCATGGTAAAGGAAATCATCCGGGTAGAGCCACAGCTATTTGGATCACAGGTGCAGCACACCACCATAGCTAGGAAGATGGAGCTATGGCGCAGAATCGTGGACAGGGTTAACGCAGTGGGACAGCATCCAAGAACACGGGATGACATCAGGAAGAGGTGGAACGACCTACGGGGGAAGGTGCGTTTCGTGGTCTCAAGCCACCACATTGCGGTTCAGAGGACTGGTGGCGGACCCCCACCTCCTCCTCCACAACTAACAACATGGGAGGAGCAGGTCTTGGCTATACTGCATCCTGAGGGCCTCGCAGGAGTAGCAGGAGGAATGGACTCTGGTAAGTCAAATCTTAACTACCATATCCCCCACCCTACCTGCATGCTATCACATACCCCCACCCTCGCCCTCACACCCATCACTCCAACTCCTCACATATGTCCCACTATCACAAACCACACATCCCAACACAAAGCCCTGTATGCAATAACAAAGCATGGATACCCATCACCAATGCATGGCCACTGCACAAACCCACACACACCCCTAAACAATTAGCACACAAGGTCCTACACAAGAATGCAAGCACTGGGGTACAGGGTCACCCACACGTTGCACACCATGGCACACACAGATGCAATAATCATGCCTTTACACCTCTGCAGGACCCCTACCCAACATCACCGGACAGAAAGTTCCAGACATGTCCACTCATGTCCACAGAAGAGGCCCACAGTAATGACAGCAGCTCTGTCCAACTGGATCTAGATGACCAGCCCGGCCCACCTGGGACCTCGGGACAGTCGGTTCCCCTGACACTGGCACAAGCCACAACAGAGCCTCCCCCCTCTGGAAACACCAGCACAGCACTCACCCAGTGGGCCCATACCTCTGTCCCCAGGACACATCAAGCAGCAGTGTGTCCACCCTACAGGGAACCCAGGCTAACCCACCACCTCAAGAACAGCAAGGACCTGGGGGCAGTGGCAGTGGGCACACAGTTCAGGGGACAGAGGCCCAGGAACACAGGGGAACTGGGACGGCTGCTTTGCGACAGGGGGAGGGCAGGCCCAGGGAACCCACTCTCCACGAGGCCCTCTCTAACATCATGGGTGCCTACCACCATTCCCAGGAAACGATGGCAACGGTACTGGCCAAGTTTCAGGAGACCCAGCGGCTGCAGGAGGAACAGTATTTGGGGTTCAGGGAGGAACTCAAATCCATCAATACCAGCCTGGACACCATTGTAGGGGTGCTGAAGGAACTCGTCAACAGCAAGAGGGACACTGTGGCACAACAAGGGGCCCCAGATACTAGCCTGGACGATGAACTGCCCACCACCTCCGCCGGTGCTAATGGATAGGAGGCACCACCACAGGACCACGACACCAGCACCCCACCCCCTGCAGATCTAGAACCACCCCGCAAACGGTCCCTGAGATCCAGGACAAAGATACAGAACAATACCAAGACCCCCGCCAAGAAATGAGACCACCCTGAATGTCATCCTTTTGGCCCACTTTGTCACCCTGTCCATCCATCAACTGCCCCAGCTCCGCTTCCTATGCCCCTTTGGACAATGCACCTGTGAGACTAATAGACTGGACTCTGCCATGGACATTCCTCCACCATCACCCCTAACCATTTTACAGCACCCTCCACTATTTAGCACTTAAATAAACACCCTTAACTCACAAACCTATCTGGAGTCAGTTTGTGCTTTCGAAAAATGCAATGTCCATTGTATTGCCAACATACCTATGTCACACAGCTCTAGTCCATGAGGAAAAAAAACAGATGTCACACAGTGGGACCCACATCTGTGAAATCGAAAGGGAAAGTGACTCAGGGTCCATACACTGGGTGAAAGTGACAGACAGATGAGAGGTAGAACAAGTGTATCAGATGTAGGAGGCAGTGATGTCTTCTTACCTGTGTCTCAGTGGAAGTATTGATGAATCACTGTGTTTCTGTTGTCGATATCCTCTTCTTCTGCTTCCTCGTCTTCACTGTCCACAGGCTCCACAGCTGCCACAAGACCTCCTTCTGGACCATCCTCCTGCAGAAAAGGCACCTGTCATCGCAAAGCCAAGTTGTGCAGCATACAGCAGGCCACAATGATCTGGCACACCTTCTTTGGTGAGTAGAATGGGGAACCACCTGTCATATGGAGGCACCTGAACCTGGCCTTCAGGAGGCCGAAGGTCCTCTCTATAACCCTCCTAGTTTGCCCATGGGCCTCATTGTAGCGTTCCTCTGCCCTTGTCCTGGGATTTCTCACTGGGGGAATAGCCATGACAGGATGGGATACCCAGAGTCACCTGCATATGTTGAGGGACAACTGTTAGACACACACTAACCCTTAGGGACAACCCCAGACCCAGACACCTAGTCATACTGTATAGGGTCCATGTCCTCACCTAATAGCCACACATGGTGCCTCTGGAGTTGCCCCATCACATAAGGGATGTTGCTATTCCTCAGAATGTAAGTGTCATGCACTGAACCAGGAAACCTGGCATTCACATGGGAGATGTACTGGTCGGCCAAACACACCATCTGCACATTCATAGAATGGGAACTCTTCCGGTTTCTGTACACCTGTTCACTCCTGCGGAGGGGTACCAAGGCCACATGTGTCCCATCAATGGCACCAATGATGTTGGGGATATGTCCCAGGGCATAGAAGTCACCTTTCACTGTAGGCAAATCCTCCACCTGAGGGAAAACGATGTAGCTGCGCATGTGTTTCAGCAGGGTAGACAACACTCTGGACAACACGTTGGAGAACATAGGCTGGGACATCCCTGATGCTATGGCCACTGTCGTCTCAAAAGACCCACTTGCCAGGAAATGGAATACTGACAGCACCTGCACTAGAGGGGGGGATACCTGTGGGATGGCTGATAGCTGACATCAGGTCTGGCTCCAACTGGGCACACAGTCCATGGATTGTGGCATGGTCCAGTCTGTAGGTGACAATTACATGTCGCTGTTCCATTGTCGACAGGTCCACCAGCGGTCTGTACACCGGAGGATGCCGCCATCTCCTCACCTGCCCCAACGGACGTGCTCTATGGAGGAGAACAGCGAGCAGAGGGTCAGCCACACTGAGGTACGAAAACACAACTTTATTCCACACATTTTTTAATCCGCTATGTGCCTGTCTTAGTGTGTATGCAAGGCCTAGATATGTGTGAGGCATTTAAAAAAAATGTCATGTGGCCCCCTGAAATGGCAGCTGCCCGACCTGTAATGTGGGACAAGGGGATATGAGGTAACTGCGCTGGCGTTATACACCGTCGCGGTAGGCGGTCGAAGACCGCGGCGCAATCCTGCTTTGGTTAACATTGGACCCTATGGGTCCCAGGAGCCAATGACGAATTACGCCGGCGGTGACGGCAATCACCGCCGTGGACGTGACTGCCATTTTCTATCTGTTCACTCACTTGATACCTGATCTTCGACAGGAGAGGACCTACACTGCAAGTGCTGCTGTGACCTCAGTCTGGAAGAGACAATGGCTCATGTGTCTGGGGAACGGGCGCCTGCCTTCACCACAGAGGAGATGGAGAAACTAGTGGATGGGGTCCACCCCCAGTACAAGCTACTCTACGGTCCTCCAGACAAACAGGTGAGTACACTGTGAGCATGCTGTATGGGCAATGCCTGTGTGGAGTGGTGTGGATGGAAGATGGGGGGAGAATGAGGCGTGCATGAAACAACGGTGAGTGCATGTGCGTCATGGGAAGGGTAGGAACGCGGGCCAATGACTGTGACGGTTCAGACGGTTATATCTTCTCCTTTTCCCCTGTGCTATTCCTGTAGGTCAGCGCCCACCAGAAGAAGGATATTTGGTGTGTCATCGCCAAGGAAGTCCGGACCCTGGGGGTCCACCACAGACTGAGTACCCACTGCCCGAAAAGATGGGAGGACATTCGCCGCTGGAACAAGAAGACGGCAGAGGCCCAGCTGGGGATGGCCTCCCAACTTGGGAGGGGTGCCTGTCGCACCATGACCCCCCAGCAGCCCCTCAGCGTGTGCCACGTGGTCACTCACCCAGGAGGGTGGGCATCTCCTTTGCCCCAGGCACCTCAGCCCCTGCCCCAGTCAGCCCTGCTGCCCTCAGTGAGGAGGCCATTGACCTCCTCATATCCCTCACTGTTGGGCAGTCTACCATTCTGAATGCCATCAAGGGTGTAGAGAGGCAGTTGCAACAAACAAATGCATACCTTGAGGGCATTCATTCTGGTCAGGCAGCTCAACAGCAAGCTTTTCAGACTCTGGCCTCAGGATTGATGGCAGCCATTTTACCTGTGTCCAGCCTCCCCCCTCCAACTTCCTCCACCCAGACCCAAACCACTGTACCTCAGCCTATCCCAAGCCCACCATCAGACCTGCATGCACACACCTCAGCACACAAGGGAAGCTCTGGCAAATATAAGCACCACACATCCCACAGGCACTCACACAAGCATTACAACCATGCAGACATACCAAAATCCACTGCGTTCAATGTGTCCCCCTCCTCCTCGTCTCCCTCCTCCCTCCCGGTCACATCTCCACTCACACCTGCATGCACTACATCTTCAGCCACTATGTCCATCACCAGCACATCCATCACCACACACCACTCACGTTCACTCACTACCCCCACTACCATTCACACATCCCCTGCGTCCTTTCCCAGTGTGTCTGTGAGCCCACCTCCCAAGGTACACAAACGCAGTCACACACCCACCCAACAGCCATCCACCTCACGACAGCCTCCAGCCCATGCACCTTCACCCAAATTCAGCAAACGTACACCTCCTACAACCACTACCTCTTCCTCCACTCCCAAACTCCCTCCATCTACCCGTCCCAGTGTTTTATCTTTTCCTGTCCAACCTTGACCTCTTCCCCTCACCTCCCCCACCCCTTCAGTCCCCTAGGGCACGCCTTTCCAGGTCCCAACCCAGCACCTCAGCCACCACATCAGCGGGAACAGTGGTGCCAGCAGTAACCGGCTTCTGGAGTGCGCCAAGCAGCAGGGCAGCCAGTGTGCCAAGGAGCCAGACCACGGACAGTCCCCCACCTCAGAAGCATAAGAAGTTGGCCACTGCACGGAGGGAGAAGGGCAAAACACCTGCCACCAAGGGCTCTCCCAGGACTACAGTTGGGAGTGGGAAGACAGGTGTGCCACCATCCAAGGTGGGGAAGGGGCACAGAAAGAAAGGGAAGTCACTGCCAACTTGCACGGTGGACAAGACTGCCACCAGCACTGCTGCCAAGGACACCACCGCCAGCAGCACTGCTGCCAAGGACACCGCCGCCACCAGCACGCTCACTGAGCCACCCACCAGCATCGCATGCCAATGAGCGCCGCAAGCACCGCCGCTACTGAGGCCGCCACGAGCAGGATGAAGCACTCTGGGTATCAAGCCCCCTCCAGAACCAGTGGAGATTCACATCCACTACCTCTGTCCTTGGCAGGATGAAGCACTCTGGGCACCAAGCCCCCTCCAGAACCAATGGAGATTCACATCCACTACATCTGTCCTTGGCCGGATGAAGCACTCTGGGCACCAAGCCCCCTCCAGAACCAGTGGAGACTGTTATCCACTTGAATAACTGTGGCTTTGCACTCCCCAGGATAA
Organism: Pleurodeles waltl; assembly: GCF_031143425.1. NCBI lineage: Eukaryota > Metazoa > Chordata > Amphibia > Caudata > Salamandridae > Pleurodeles > Pleurodeles waltl. Next base: position 343,593,434 of record NC_090447.1, on the reverse strand, counting down.
AGCAGTGGGCAAGCCACCCACTGGAGAGACTTGAGAGACTGTGGCTTTGCACTCCCCAGGATAACGCAGTGGGCAAACCACCCACTGGAGAGACTTGTGAGACTGTGGCTTTGCACTCCCCAGGATAAAGCAGTGGGCAAACCACCCACTTGAGAGACTTGTGAGACTATGGCTTTGCACTCCCCAGGATAAAGCAGTGGGCAAACCACCCATTTGAGAGACTTGTGAGACTGTGGCTTTGCACTCCCCAGGATAAAGCAGTGGGCATGGAGCCTCCTCGTGGATCTGGCGTCGTGCACTCATCCGGCTGAGGTGCGCCCCCTTCCCTTCCCCCTGAGGTGCCTGTTGTATTTCTACCTGATGCCCTTGCAGTGTTCTCTCCGTTTTGATCGGGTATCTTGTGTGGGCTTCGCCCATGCATTTTGGGCCCAGTGGTCCACAGGCTATAAATGGTGCAGTACCTGGACATGAATTCTTGGTGTATATATTTGTTAATAATGTATATATATTTTTGAGTACTGGATTTTAATTGATTACAATTGTTACAATCATTTCCTTTTGTCTTTGCATTCTTCTGGGGGGATTGGGGGGTGTAACTGTAATGTATCAACATGTATTTGTGTGTGTGTTGTAGTGGGTGAGGGTGGGGGTGGGGGTGTTGCGTGTGTGTCACTCTCTTTTCCCTTCCCCCTCTCCTGTGTCGTAGGTGCAGTACTCACCGTCATCTTCGCCTCCGGTGTTCGTGCTCCGGTAGAGGAGCAGGAAGACAAAGGCAGGTAGAATATGGAGTTCGGGCTCCATGGTGCCCTGGTTCCTCGTGGGGTGTGTAGAGGTGAGCGTTTTCCCTTCCAAATCCTGTTTCCGCCGTGTTTTTGTTCGCAGTGAATCCGCCCCGGAAAAGGTGGCTGATTGGCCTGTTGTAATACTGTGGGCGATACATTGTCTTCTGCCTGTCTGTTGGCAGTTACCGCCGCGGTGTTTGTTTGTACCGCCGTGGCGGTCTGAGTGTTAAAATGGCTGTCTATGTTGGCGGTTTCCGCCATGGTCGTAATTCCATTTTTTTTACCGCCGGCCTGTTGGCGGTTTTACCGCCTCTTTAACACCGACCGCCAGGGTTGTAATGAGGGCCTAAGTGTCTTTTCTTGCCTGTTCCATGATGTATCTGTAACTCTGACAATACTTGACTTATGAACACTGCAACAAATCTAAGTAGCACAATAACATCTGTGTCATTTGACAGTACAGTGACTTGCTTTGAAACATTTTGAACTGCCCACTCAACATGTGGCACAACACGAAGATAAGCTTCCTCCAACTTGCTGTTAAGTTCTTGAACAAGATGGCTTGTACCTTTTTAATATATCTAAGCAGGTACAAACACCTTATTGGTAATCATTCCACATACAATAATTGGAAATTCAGTGTTCACTGAAGCATCAGCAATGTTTTAGTGAGTTAACATCTCCAAGTGCATCTTGCTCGATGTTGATGACCAGAATTTATGAGGTTGCCCAGGCATAGGCATCTAATTTTTGATGCGGGCATGGTCAATTGTTCCACTTGTAGACATTTGTCTGATTCTCTCACATTCTTTGACAGAGAGTTCCAGATATCTGTTGAAGCCAATGTGCAGGTCTTGGAAGGTGGACAGACTTTGATATCTGTAGAAGAGTCTGAACGACCTCTCTAAAGTTTTGAATGGATGAAATCTTGACCATTCACAACTGTGACATATAGTCCACAACAACAGCAGTTTTCATTGAGGACACCTTTTAGAATGTAAAATTTTCAGGAGAAAGTTTTTTTTTTCAAGCTCTTGTATGCTTTTGTGCTTCACTAGTTTGGTTGCAGTATCTCCATCAAATAATGTATTTTTTGGAAGAAGATCATGCAACAGATAGTCCTTAATACATTCACCCCTTTCTTTTGCTACATCCATCTCGCTATGCGCCTGCAAAAGTTGTTTTTTTTGTAAAGTACGTTGTAGTAGATGGTTGGACGAAACTCATACTATGGCAATTAAAGCGTGGAAGTTTAGCTTTAGTGATTATTCCAAACAGCTTTTTCTCTTTCAGTAGAAATCTCTCCTGCTTCAGTTCTATGTATAGTTTCGATCCATGTTCTAGGACATCGAGTAGACGTGTCTTTATATCGTTATCCACATATTATTTGGTCACGAAGTTGTGTAGTCGTACAGGCTTAGTCATTTCAAAGGGTTTTGAAATGCTGCATAAAATTAAGAAGGCTGTTAACATGTTTATTAAAACATTCCCTTCTCTTTCCCACAAGTTCGTGGGGAGAAGCATTTTCACAGTGGTCCATTAATTGTGAATTTGTTATCTCTCTGACAACATTGCAAATAGAAAGAACTTCATCGTAAACTGGCTGCTATTGAGCAACATATTCACTTTTACGTGTCTGACCAAGAATTCCCTTGGAGTTTTTTGTGATTTCTGGATTGTCTGTTCCAGTTTCATATCTGGAGCCAGAGCACTGAAATTTCCCTATCTGTTTTTCACCACAAAATGTCTTTGGATTAATTTTCTGTCGAGGGATGGTTTTTCTACCTCTAGTTTCTTCACTCTGCCCAAATATCTGGATCCATATCTCAGGTAGTTTATGCAATCAAATTCATGAAACACAGTAATCAGTGACTCCACAGTCTTCACATACAGCTCCCAATCTTCTTCCTAATCAGCATGTATCAAGTTTTTCACTAGAGCTATCATGTGTAAAACATTTCCCCAGTACTTGCAAAGTTCTGATTTTTTCACATTCTTTGGCTATTGTATGAACTTGGTTTTCAGGTTTTCTGATTTTGAGCTGAGTGTACTGAACATTGGCTGGCTTTGCATTATGTCTTTTAAATGAAGTGCACCCTGTGCCTTGTTCACTTCTGAGATAAGGTATCCAAAACCTAATTTGTCATTCTTGTTCCAGAAAACATTCTAGCGCAATGTTTCTATAGCCTCAGATGTGATGAGCATACCTTGTAATGAACAAACACATTGGGTTCCACTCAATATTTACTGGACAGCTTTGCTTTCAAAGGTTTCAGCCTCACAAAGTGCATAGTCTATGCCACATCCACTGAGATAACTTCCTAAACACTGCAACACAAAGTTTGTCATGTGGAAAACGCCCAACATTGGATAAAGATCATCAAATTCTACAGGATTGCTCATAAAAGTGTCAGCTACAGTACGGAAAAGACCTTCATTGCAGAAAATTGGCAGGATAGACTGGTCTTCAAGCTGAGCATGCACATTTTGCAAATATTGTAGAGCTGTGCATACTATTGCATAGTTTGTGAATGGAGATGGTATTACTGGTAAAACCCAACTTTCTTCAGTGGGATGGTATTCTGGGAGATCAGAGCATGTATTCATATGATAAATTCAGTTAAATCAGCTTTGCAGACTACAGCATCAGGTAGAAGAAGGTCCATGTCCTCAGCCACTTTGAAACTTTCTGGTAGACTGGGATGGTGTGATGGTTTTTAGTGATTTTGCACATGTTGTCAAGCCAGTTGGGTTATAAGTTTCCAGCTTTGTCTGTTGATGCTTACAACTCACACAGCTTGTTTTCCAACAGTGACTTCATTGGTACAGTTTTGAAAAAGCACCATGGCAGTATCATGTGTGCTGGATGTTGAAGAGATATCTTCAAAATCAAAATACCTGGGCAGCAATTGTAAATCCTTTGCTGTTAAAGTGACTTGAAAGTGGTGTGCTGTTGGATTCACAAGATTTTCCAGCATGAGCTGCTAGCAAGTTCCTGCTCCATACTATGTCATTATTACTTGTACACCAATCCTATTCATTGAAGCGTTAGCTCTCTTCTTTTGCAATTGTCATAGATTGTGTGGGCAGTCATCATGTGTAGTGGAGTTTTCTTTTTGCTGTGATGTAATCCACAAAACATGATTTGTAAAAGAGTATATGTGCACAGCATTAGTCTGTCAGTTCATGGGATTTTCTTCCACTCTTCGGCTTATATCTACAAAGCCATCATCAATGTTGTTGACTTCTGTTCTGAACTCAAGAACTTTAGTTTGAAATAGTTTTGCTTTGCTGATATTAAACAATGATGTAAAAAATGTTAAGACAACATCGGGCATTCTTGTTGACTCCCATGATTTGGGGAGCTCTAGGGCATCTCAAAATTTGTCATTAAGTCCAAAATCTAAATCTTTCAGGATGTTTTTTATAAAATGGTTCCTGCTGATTTTCATGCTTCCTGTGATCTTCTTTTCACAGCAAGAACTTTCTGAGTCATATCAGCTGAGAACACCATAAGTTGCTCATTCTTTTTGTCAGACTGACAAAAACAAAATTCCGTCATTGTACATTCTCACCAGATAAATCTTGATTTCATTATTATAAATTAATATAGTTTCATCAATGTGGGCCATTATTTCACTGGTCTTTGCATTTTCAAAGAGTTCAAACTTAACTGAATACTGGCGGTGCCGTCTCTGCTGGGAGCTCATTATGCATTCATATTTTCGAATGTATGCATACATGCAGTTTTGGTGGGCATACAAATTCGCTGCATATAAATTCACCATGTTTTTTAGATCAGCTACTCGGCTGAAAACTTTATCTTGGGAGAAAATAGTTGCGGATAAAAACATGTTTGCCCTTCGAGACTCACATACTCTGTACTTTGTTCTTTCATCAATCCCTTTGGCTCTTGTTCTGGCAAAACCACAGATAACGCATTGAAGATCCTCTGATTTCTGATCAGTTGTTGGAGGTGGACGAGGGGTTAGTCATCGATCTTCTAAGTGGATGGGGATTGGGTTCGATTGTCGTTGCTTTCTCAGAAGACTCGGATTCTTATTGTGATTCACTTGTTTCTTCTATTTTTTGACAATTTTTTTCCATGCTTTTTCTAGTCTATATGAATTGTAGCACTTAATGTTACAATGATAAAATATTTGATCCTCTTCACCCATCACTTTCTATCTTTTGTGAACTTTGTCTTGCCGTATTTCTGCAGCATCTCAAACTCTTTTCTGTTCAGCCACAGTTGACGTTACCTTTTCTTTTGGATTAGTTTGGCATATGACACACTTTTCTTTGTTGAAGGAGTCCTCAGATTTTGTAGGTAGCAACACTCTGTCAGGAGATAAAGGTCCTCGTCTACCACCTGCTTCGCTCATGTTTAGAATTTGAATCAACGGAAAATCTGAAACAAAAACAATATTAAAATTAATTACCAATATGATGGCTAAAACACATCATTATAGAGCTGCCATTTTGTAAAATGACAGAAGTGTTTCTCTGAGGATTTTCTTTCTGTCTCTATAAGACTCCTTGAACCACAAAAACTATGTTTTGACACCATAATGAAGTATATAGGTGTTATGGTTCCTGAAATATTAAATAATCGCTGCAACACATCTGCCATTTTTAAAATGTAATCGAGAAAAATCAGCCCAGATTAGTAATGTCTATCCAAGCTAAATTATTTCTCTAATGATACAAAAACACAAATGAAAAATGAAAATATCTGCACAACAATTTTTTTACGGTGGACTATCAAGGGCCCAGGACTATCCCTTTTAAAAAAAAGTCGTGAAAAGTCTAAATTGGGCTACTGATGTGGGACAATTGAAAGGCCAAAGGTTAAGAGCCAAACAGGAACATATAAAGAGTGGTGTGGCAATGGTAATGGATGTGTAATGTATTGATGGTGGCTGTTCATTTGTCTGCTGAGAGAGATGTTACCCTGTAAGGAGCTGGGAGTTTTCTTTGTATCATGACGGATGTATTATTGCTATCTGTGAATTAACCATGATATGGCTTCTATATAAGTTAAATACTTTATTAGTTTAGCCATTTCAGCTATACTCTCTATATAAGGTTATTTTTATGCAAGATTTGTTCATACAGACACACCATGTGTCTGGATGTGGAACAAGTCAAAAGCATGCTCATTTGCTGTACTTTTACCTCATATTCTCAGCGATGCTCCCACTGGCGCAAGGAAACTTGAGGGGGCCTCCCTGCAAAGTACCTTGAGGGAGTCCCTTCCCCCCTGGCCCCAGTCAGGGGCATGCCTTCTGTGAACAGTGTACAGTGCTGAAAGGGCCCCCAGGAGCTCAGGGCCTCCCATGCACCACGGGGGCTGCAGGAGCCTTTGTTACACCACTGAATGCTCCACATACCCTCCGCCTTGTTTTGTATCTATCCCATTTACACACATGTGAACTTCATTGGCCCGACCCATACTAACCTGGCAATGCTAGTGATAGCGCGCCAGAGCCTTGATAAGTAAACTTACAAAGAGACACTCCTAGGTCGATGAACCTTTGGACCACGTTTGGGGACTTCCCAGTACGAGATATATTTTTGGCATCACAAAATCAATAGATCAATAACCCAATCAATTTTGACAGCAACTAATCAACAAGTTAGTCAATAGCAGTTAATAAGAATCAATAAAGTGAACACACCATGGCCTTTCAGTCATGAATAACCACACCAACTTAGTTAAGTGTTAGGATATTTATTTCCTTATTAGTTACAATCTAAAGTAATTTCTGTTAATCTTATTAGCAATTCATCTCATTAAAAAACTCTTCAGATTTGTAATTAGAACAATCAATGCACAGAGAATATTTATTCAGCATTAACACGTCATTAATAAAAAGCAGCTTAGCAAAGTCTCAGTAGTGCATGATTCAACAAAGCAAGAACTCAGTCATTTGTTCCTTTGCGTCAGATATTAGTGAACTCCTTAACTAACATCGAATTAGCATCAGCATGTTGGGCTTCATGCAAAACAATTTAGCGAACACATATTTGGAAAACATCTAACTATGGCCTCTATCAAAAGCGCAGTTGGTACCTAGAGAGAAAGGCAAACAGACAATTACAATTTTCATCAGATAGTTACCCATCCAACGAATAAGCAAACAGCGTCAGTCTTCGTCCTCAGGACATCAGTCGATTCACCATCAGCAAAGATACGACAGGGCAAAGTCTCATTATGGCATAGCTAAGGAATAAGACTCTTCCCTCATATGAAGGAGAAGTAAGTATCAGGTATGAATTGGATAGAGGATGGTTAAAGTATTAGGAAGAATAAACGGCAAAGTCTCAAAAGAATGGCCTAAATGGCTCAGTAGAATGGCAAAGTATGGCTTGGAGTGGAATGTCCAATAATAGCTGATTTCTCCTTGGGTCATGCGGTTAAATCAATACTGCCTAATTTGCTCCTAATTCCTCATTGGATAATAATGTGCGCATCGTTATCTCTGTCCAATAATTCTCCACACATTTTACTAGAATTTTCCATAAACCACGGTTCTCATATCGTTGATTGGCCCATGTTATTGACGTCTTCCTTGGTGGGAATGTCAGGTAAGAAAAGTTACACTTTATGCTCCAGTCAGTAGCTCTATTGTTTTCTCCTTCTCCAGGCAGCCTTGCACCTGTTACGAATTACACTATTGCATTCAGCAAGAATGTCTCCTTGAGCAAGTCCCATGAGAAAGAATTTACTACGGCTACACACACATCTAGCTTCTGGAAAAGTACAGGTTCGTGTCCTTCAAGAAAACAGCACATTACACGTTAGGAAAAACACAGTTTAATATTAGACCAGGCAGCTAGGGTCAGACCCTCGCAAAACTAAGGCCTAGTGATTAATTTAACAAACTCCTAATACATGACTCTAATTATGATATGCTAATACAAATTCAAAACATTAGTACATAATTAATTCATTTCTAATAAGTTTCATTAGTCTTCGTATACATTGGTAGCCACTCCCCGTGGGCACATTTCAAACGTGTGCATTCTTTCCAAGTTAACACATTTTCTATGCACCTTCATTACACAATATATTGCAAGCTTTTCATGTTAATATTGCTTTTAAAAGACACACTCCAACACTAGCAAAAAATGTTATGACTCCTAAATGTGGGCCAGTTTGTCACTGTTCGGGCCTATGTCTGTTTCCATCCCCTCAGTAAGCTGCAAAGATCCTTACTAAACCAGTCTTCTTTTCTACAATTCTAAACCACGGATGTAGCTATTATTAGCGCAACAGGTGCAGTACCGTTGGGTCGGGGTTTGGGGCCCACAGCGATGCAATGGTCAATTATAGCTGTCTTTTACTTTCCAACAGTGGGTGGGTGATGCGGCCAGAGGGCATTTTCCCTGCTTGAATTAGGACTCATGTTACCCATGCTTCATCTCTGCTGGCATGGCTGGTGCAAGAGGTATGGTTGGCCTTAACATTCAGCAAGTTCATTACAGTTTGTAATCAGATATAAGCATCTATGACAGTCTAGTTTGTCTTTAGGTAATTTGTGTGGCATATGAGTTAGGACATTTGTTGGTCTACCTCTTTTCTAGAAAGGGCCTCTGCCTAAGAGCCTATCAATCCACTATTCTAGTTCAGTGTAAACTGTGTTTATGCAATTGAGAGCAATATGGAAGCCTAGCATAAAAGCTGGCAAAAATGCTGACAAAAATGCAGTAATTGTGATTGCTTGGAATAATTACCTCTAATCTTCATTCCTACGAGTCCCATTTTAACTCGCCACAATCCTTGCAACATAGGTGTTATACCGCAGAGGTAAATGCTTCATATATATTGATAATTTATTATATAAAGCATCCCACCTTGGCTGAACCCTCTTAAAATCCTTCCCGTTTGACTGCATTAAAGGCGAGGGTAACTCAAACTTCTTCCCGATTGTCAAGCAAACATAAACACCGAATTCTTCACTTTATACTTATTTTTAATAACTTGAAAGATACATTTATACCTCATGGAAGTGCCGAGAGGGAAACCTATAACTGTGGCTATGAAGACTAGGACCCAGAGTAGAGATTACCCGTAAGTAATCTGTGCATTACCTTTTTGTCCTTCTTCCCCGTCCTTACAAAATACGGTATGCCCTGGCAAAAAGTAAACATTAAATCAAAATTAGAAATAACTACAAATTAATATGATGCATTTTCCATGTTTCTTTATTAAATTCATTGTTGAACTGCAAATAAAACTGCAGACCCAAAAGAAAAGAAGCAACTTTGACAGTAGACGTGCAAAGGATGTCTCTTATTGGCCGATCCAAAAGTACTAAACACAGAGTCCATTCAGCAAAATGAAGAGGTTTTCTGCAAGTAGGAAAACAAAGACCTTACGTGGTCAAGCATATGTCACACCACATTCTGTTCTGTTACAGGAGTTTGAAAATATGGTGGTATGACCAGATCTTGTGAGTGATGAAAAAACAAAGAAGATTTTGGTGAAAAAACGGGGGTAAAGTCTTAAAATCGTATTTTCTGCAAAGAATCTGATAAAAGAGATCATGGGTTAAAAGATCACGCATTTCACCCTGTCTACTCCCTGCATCACTTTCCACTAAAAAGAAAAAATCAAGACTTTTAAATGGATGCTTTTGTAATATGCTAAGTACTACAAGAAGATCCCATCAGGGAACTGAAGTGTGTAACACCAGGCATCTCGAAAAGAAGCTTATTAGAAGATGGGAAGTTAGCGCACCAAAAGAAGACAGATTAGATTTATTTAGAGTTCTAATTGCTGCCTATTGACTATATAAAGTACAAACCGCAAGAACCAAAGGAAAATCATCCTTCAACAATTCCAAATCTTTTCCTTCCTCACAAGGACTGGCTTGAAGACCTCTAGAACATACAAGTCATCACAATGTTTCTAGTGCCATGAATAAACTTTAGGAGTACCTTGTCTCCTGAAATGCTGGATGGAAAGGGCAATTTAGGCAGGACAACACAAAGATTCCAAACTAAACTTTTTCCAAACCCTCAGAGGCAGCAGAAGGAGAGAATTTCCCTTAAGCTGAGGAGATTTGAGGAGAGTTTGTATGACTGGGAGGATCCAAGAAGGCAGTACATGCAGCCCTTGAAGTAGTGGCAACCACCATCTCTGGCTTTAAACTTGGGCTACTAGGAGAACCTTCACATGCTTGTCTCTGATCATCCAAAGGAGCATGCTCAAATGCAGACGGGAGTCCCTTGTTCCACCACATGCTCATTGCATCCATCCCGTAAGCCTGATGAGATGGGAGAGGAAAGAAAAAGTTGGGGAGGAGATAATCCTGAGGGGATGCAAACCGGTCCAGCCAAAGTCTAGCAAGCGTCTCCTGAATCAAACCAAGAAGATGAGAACAGAGACAAGGGAACATTGAGGATAGAAAAATCTAATTAAAATTGTCCGCCTGCCATTATCCACTCCCGGAAGCTAGATCAGTAATAGAGACAGGAGATTCTCCTCTGCCCAAGAACCTGTTAACTCTGTCAGATAGTTTAACCTTAAACTCAGAAAGCTGGAGCTACCCATATGATTTATGTATGATCTTGTAACCATGTATATCTTTGGACTTGAACAGCCGCGAAGCAGAAGAGCAGAGGACAGAAGAGTCTTGTACACTACCTCTATATCCTTCCAATTGGAAGAAGAATATTTCAATCTGAAGAAGATTTTGGCACTTTTACTGACTAACTACATTATACTGATAGGCCTCTCAATGTGCCTCCCCATCTTGCTACTGCCATCTGTTGGCATGCCCAGTCTCAAAGGGATGGAGAGCTGTTATAATTAATTGTTGTAGTACTCTTTATGGATGTAACCATTGTAGGATTCTGAATTAGGTTGTTCCGTGTTGACATTCCAACGGATGGCAGTTGATGCCCGGCCATCTGGGAAGGAACTATGCTTGTATTGAGCTCTTCAAAAAACATATCTTCTGCACAACGAGTGTGCATTCAGAGTGAATTACAACTAATTCACATTGACTTGGCCAGGAGATAGCACAATGCACTAAGGTGGTTGGCAAGAATCCATATGTGTAGGAGGAAGAATCGGTATCAGGTATCTGTTGCGGTGTTCATAATATTGGTGTCCCACAATGGAGTTTGGGTGATCTTGGGCGTCTGGTAAAACTACCACTGCATTTAATGAGAGTATTTTTACTATACATTGCTTCATTGGGGCCCAACTGCAGAGAGCAAGGACATTTGCAAGAGTGGGCGAGCCCTGAACATTTCATTCACCTCAAGGCCAGCTTCTGTAATGTGTGTGTTCCAGTGTGCTATGATGTATTTAATGCCTATGTTCCAGCAATAAATGATGCATGCACACCAAAGGGACGCATAAGCAAGCAGTCATCTTGGATTGGGCTAATTGTGTATACAGTGATACACACACCTGTTTCTTGGTTATTGAATTAAGTGTGCGTACGGTGACATACACACCTATTATTAACAATTTCAGCAGAGTACTTTTTTTTTAACTCTTGTGCATACGGTCATGTACACACCATATTAATTGAATGAGTCAGTAGCGGGCAACCTTGTATATCAGTAATACGAGGTGCAAACGGCGATGTGCACACCTCTTTATTTCAAGGTTGATGAAGCAGAAAATGAAGGTTTTGATTTATTAACGCTTAATCGTAGTGCTGAAATAATCATGTGTGACTTTAACCGAACTAATTAAGATTGCACGGGGACAAAATGTGCCCTCAGAGTAGTTTGCCATCATTTATATGCGTGCTTTATATAACGTGGTGAATTAGAATTGCACTAATCCGACATAATCATAAACGTGTGCTACGATTTGCTTGTTTGAAATGTTTTAGCTTAGCATTACTTTAGCAGAGGCTTTGGCCTAGTTGCCCGGTCTCACGGTTTAGATGCTCGTATTTTTCCACTGTGCTATTAAACGTGTATTCTTGCTTGAAGCTGTACTTTTCCACAGAAACTGTTCACATGCTTATCTTAAAGTTTCGTGCCAGCATGGCATATTTTCTCTTTAATTCAAGGTCGACTTGCAGGTGCGGACAATGGAGGCTCTGAAAGTGAGCTAATTGGTAGACAATGTTGCGATTTGCGTACCCATCTCCAAGGATAATGTATGCTTAAGTAAAAGCTTGAGAACTGTCGTTTTTGATTGGTCAATTTGAAGCTAACCTATGAACCCTCCAATGGAAGACCCTACTGGACTTGAACTGTTGTCTATAAAACCCAGGTGCACGAGAAGAAGGTAGCCATTATAGCCATCGTGCTATTATCGGCCATTACCCGGACACTACGCCATTTTGACTTCGTAGCTATTATGGCCCACTTTGCTGCGACGACATTTTGAGAGACTTTGATGCTTTCTCTAATCGAGAGAAAGAGACTTTAATGATTCTTGCCCTAGAGACTTTAACTTTGATTTGTCCCTTTGCATGAAGTAGTAGTTTTACCTTGCCGCCGTGAGGCAATTGCCCCGTCCACCCCTGCCCCTTTGCCCCGTCCCATGCCGATCGAAACGGTACCCATGATGACCGAAGAACGGTACCTGTGAGACGAAGACTTCCTTGTATGCTGATCGTAATTGGTAAATATGAAAAGAAATTGTAAAATTGCATTGTGTTTCTTTTAGGTAACCAACTGCTGATTTTTGGTAAGAGCCCTAGTTAGGAGTTTTTCTAAATTAATGTTGCTAAATTGTTTTTGCATGAAGTCCCACATGCCGATGCTAATTTGAGGTTAGACGAGGATTCCATATGTCGCACGATGCAATTTGAGATCTTGTTATGCTGACTAAATGTACGCAATTAGTTCATTACAGATTATCGTATTAGTGCTTTACATTGCCATTATCGAATGCCTTGTGATTCAAATGCTTCATAGATTGCACTTGTTTCGACGTTATGGACAGCTATTAATGTTCATATATGTTTATCATTTGGTGTTGAGACACATTTATATTGTGCTAGCTTTGTTAATATAGGGAAATAAATTCACTAACTTTGCAATAAACTGGTGTGGTTATTCCTGACTGAAAGGTCAGGGTTCGCCGAAATGTATTCTGGATTAATTGTAAAGTGTTATGTCGTTCAAGGGGTTGCTTATGTTCGTTATTGATTATTGATTTTGATGAGATTGATCGATTAAGAGTACAGAGAGTTCCCACTTAGTCAAAAGATTAATCGGCCTAAAGAGCGTCCGAACACAGGTAAATTATTACTACGGACCGCTCTATCAGTAGATGGTAGCAGAGGACGGTTTAGTCTTTTGGACCCTGTACTATTAAAATACATGGTGTTGAATTAACGGTTACGCATTTTGAGACCCCATTCGAAAGGTTGAATTAGATTTTCTTGGGTAGAACGGATTGACAAGATGATGATGGGCTAGGTCCACCGCGACTTTCCCGGGATCTCGGAGCTTGCGAATGGAGAGAACGGAGGTGTGGAAACAGCGTTGGCGGTACTAGTGATGGTATGAGTGAAGTTAGGGTTTTGCGCTTGCACAGCTTATTGCCGCAGGGTGTGTGAAAAGGTTGAGAGGATTTTCTTTTTAAGGATAGCGGAGGTGCGACTCCGAGTGTAGAAGTAGAGAAGTCGTCGAACTTCATAGAGTTAGCGGAGGTGCGGCTCCGAGTGTGAGAGTAGGGAAGTCGTCGAACTTCATGTGCGTCTGGCGCTTTGTGCATAAAAAGGTCCACGTGGTTGTTGTTGTTGAGACGGGCCCTGCGAGGTCAAGAGACTCCGGAGTATGTTGATCCATGTTGTGGTCTGGGCGGTTTAGTAGGTTGATCGGGCGTGGTCAACAAGTCGGTACGTGTGTTAGGGAGTGAAAGAAACTTCGACTTCGGGCTTTGACAAGATTCTAAGTGCACTAGAACAGATCATTGACAAGTTGAGAGTAGGTCTGCGGGTCAGATTTGCTTGCGAATGTGGGGACTGAGAAAGACGGAATAGCGGCCAGAGGCTAGTGAAAAGTCCCGAGGCTAGTGAAAGGTCCCTAAGGTCCTGAAGCGACTGTGTTACCCTTCCTGTAGTAAACCGACAGATCTGTTTTATTTTTTGGTAGCTCGCAATATATGCAAGAAGTTGTTACGAAAAGAGGTGAGTGAAGGAGGACTAGCCGCGAGGCTTTGTCAGCCGCAGTGTGTGTGAGTGTGACGTCACTAAGAGCCGCGCTGGGATAGGTTGGTTGCAGAGAAGGGTCGCGCACGGATTGGACGCAGTCCGTGGGACTCGATTGGAAGGGGAAAGGCAGGTGAAGAGTATTCCGGGAATTAAAGTCACCTATTGATTACAAACTTTGTGAAATAAAAGCGACCTATTGATTATAAACTTTGTGAAATAAAAGACGAGAAAATGAAATTCCTTAAAGCATTTAGGAGTGCGATGAAGGGGGAGTCTTACATTAAAGCGAGCGTAGGAGAAGAGACGCCGCCTGAGGGTACACCAGCTTATATTGTAATGGAGGAGAAGGGGGTAGCTCCGTGCCTTTGGCTAAAGCAATGGCACAAGTTGACGGAGAAACATGGGAGCGTAGCGTTCCCGATACATGGGACATTCAATATAAGGATTTTAGAGAATTTGAGATTCACGATGTACGACATGAAGGTGCCTCCAAGGCCAGCACAGTTTGAGGCTCTAGCAATTTGGGAACTAATGGCCAGACAGCAACAGCAAAAGAAGTTCGAGACCAGAATGAGGAAGGTAGAGAAGACACTAGCGGATGCTAGGTGGGATAATGCACAGAAGGTGTGGAGGTCAGATGTATTGCAGGGGATAAAATTGTTCCCCGCAATTACTAAGGAAGGAGAGGAGACAGGTAAGAAAGCCACCTGTAAGACAGACAGAAAGTGTTCCAAGGATAGAGAGGACGAGGATAAGTTGAGAAGAGAAGAGGAGTTAGAGGATGAGGAGTTGATAATGCAATTGCTGAACGACCGTCCACCGCCTTATGCAGAGAATGGACAAGGTCCAAGTACCAGTTCTGCCCCTCCGGCACCGGTACAGAATAGTGAAACCCAGAGTTCAGGAGCGTCATCGGGATCTAAGGACCCGAGTCTGCTGTTCACCCTGCAGATGCCGCAGGTTAGGAGAATATATCCAGATGTGCCCGTGTTGAAACCGGCAGAAAATTATCAGCCGCAGATGCCAGGGTACTACAACGGTGATAACAGTGCAAGAATGATTCTAGATCCAACCGTAAGGGGAGTACAGAATGGTTACAACCAAACAATGGCACAAGCTGAATCAACTCAGTTTTTGATGCCTCAAAAGCAGATGCAGGGAGGAAACGCATATGCTCAAATGACGGGGAGCCAGATGGGCATGCCGGCAGTGATGACCCATGGTGTGGGAATGAACATGCCACAGAACATGGGGAATGGACAGAACCCAGACGCGATATCCTTACCCATTACTGTAGGTCCAGCGGTACCTCTGTATAGTCAGCCTAATTCGGGTCTGAACAGTCAGGGATCAATGCTGCAGAATGGGACAGAGAGGAGGTGCATAGAGAACACTCCAGGGATAACTCCGATAGCGGCTCAGCCAAGTGGATCTGGGTCCTTGATGGAGTTTAGTGCCATATGTGCTCAGTCAACACTGGTGAGGTCGAGCCCCCCACTGATAATACCTCTCACATCGAACACTGAAAAGCTGCCGCAGCCATCGATGGCAGTCGATGTGAACGCTACCCTGATGGGGGTGAATGCGCAACAGCTGACACAGTGGTTCAACAGTCTGAATTCCACACAAAATTCAGCTAGTGGGAAAGGAGAAGACTATATGAATAGGGTCAGGTTGAACATGGAAGCACAAGAATTGGTGGAAGGAACCATGGGTGTGAACAGGTTAGAGTCCTACACGGAAGAAGAGCTGAGGTATCTATGTCCCAGGATTACGAAGGAAGTGAACAAGGTACATAAGAGTCTGCAAGAAGCAGCTGATAGAAACGGGGTTGACATAGACAAGATGAAACACTTAAGCAGAAGCTACAGGTTAGATTTTGGGACCACAGATTTTGAACACATGAGGTCAGCAGGCATGAAGACCCACCTTAGAGAATTGCTGCAGAGTGCACAAGTGTGGAGGTGCTTAGACAAATGGGAAAGCAGGTGGGTAAAGAGGAAGGAAAAGAGGAGGGACAGTGCTACAGAACACAATGAGAAAAGACCGCAGAGTAGTGATACAGTAACAATGTTACCAATGAGGGAGACAGCAGGGGGAAAATTAGTACATGTACCATGGCACAGAAGCGACATTCAGTCCTTTACGGACGATTTTCCCAAACTAAGAGAGAAGCCGATTGAATGGTATCAGCAGACTGATAGGTTTGTGAAGCTTGCAAAATGTCTCTGGGAAGATCTGAACACTCTCTTTGAGATTGTGGTTCCGGCGGATTTGTGGGAGGATTGCAAAAGAGCTGTAGGTTGGCCGACAAGTGAACCTGAAAGGGACAGGGAGACAGGTGCACCATCACCTTTGGTGATGAGCTTGTACTATAAGGTGATTGAGCATTTGAAAACGAAGGTACCCGCGAAGAATGTGGATTGGCAGAAGATTGACCGAACTGCCCAAGAGACTAAAGAATCGATTCATAGTTACTATGAGAGGTTGTTGAAGGCGTTCAAGAATTACAGTGGCACGGAAACAATTGAGGCGAAGGACATGCTCCATTTTGTGTTCAGATTTGTGGAAGGGCTGAGACCCGAAATAAGTCAAATGATAAAGTCGCATTTGATTTGTTGGCAGTCTAAACCGAGTGATGAGGTCTTGACTTATGCGAAATACTGTAGCGACGAAATTGAGGTGAAACAGAAAAAGCTGAAAGAGAAGGTGATGATGATGCAGCTTAAGGCAGCTCAAACAGGTTTGCAGGGTCTGCAAGGTCTGCAAGGCTTGCAAGGGATACAAGGGTTCCAACAACAGGTACCACAACCGCAGTTGCAGTTGCAGGGAAACATGGCGTTTCAGCCACAGGCCAGAGGCAGAGGCCGAGGAGGTTTTGTGAATAATGGTCCGGATTTGAACACTGTTGTGACGGGTGTGCAGGCAATGAAGAAGGTGATGCCGTGTCACGTGTGCGGAATCGTCGGTCATTGGAAACGCGAGTGCCCGATGGTGGTGCAGGAAGGTGCAGGTGTAGGTGCAGGTGTAGGTGCAGGTACAGGTGTAGGTGTTGGTCAGCAAAACAATGATGTCAATGCATTTCAGACAATGAGGGGACCGAAATTGAGAGGTCCAAGCCCAAATTTTCAGACTGTAAATCAATTGCAGGGATTACAACCTATGCAGCCGCAGCAGATGCAGATGCCTCGTATGCAGATGACGCAAATGCAGCCAATGCAACAGCAGTTACCTATGGTACCTAATCAGCAAATGCAAATACCCTTGGCACCAATGAGTCAGCAGCAAGTGATGGTTCCTCCACAGGTAACGGGTCAGGTAATGAGTACAAATGGCACCGTACAACAGTTCCCATTACACAGTGAGAGTGGAATAAACAACGTATGGGAGAGTGAAAGTTCAGGAGAAGAAGGAGATTGTGTGCTTGCGGCATCCTTGGAAGTTGATCAAAGGGGTCCGTACGTAGAGGGAAAAGTAATGGGTCATCGTGTCTCATTCTTGGTTGACACGGGAGCCACACGTTCAACAGTTAAGAGCAGTGAAGTACCAAATTTGACACTCTCAGGGAGGACAGTTCAAGTGGTGGGAGTAGCAAACAGACACCTGACGAACCCAATTACAGATCCGGTTCCAGTTAGCATCGGTAACTACCAAGGGGTACATCAGTTTGTGGTATGTGACTCAAGCCCGATAGCACTGTTAGGGAGAGACCTATTGTGCAAATTGGGTTGTTCGATCATGTGTTCGAACGAAGGAATAACAATCCAGACGAGCAGTGATGGGGAAGAAGAGGACAGTGTAGAGGGGGATGAGATGGAAACTGTGGATGAAGAGTATCCTCTGATTTGTCTCTTCCCGATGATAACTGAAGAAGATATCCCAGCCGAATTACGAGAAACAGTCGGAAAGGAAGTGTGGGACATGACAGGGAAAGAGGTGGGATTGATGAAAGGAGTGGAACCAGTGAAAGTGACTGTAAAGCCCAATGCAATCTTTCCCCAGACCCCACAATACCACATGCCACAAGATACCCTCATGAAAGTTGCTCAACTCATTGACGAATTTGTAAAACAGGGGGTACTGAAAGAAGTGTTAAGCAGTCCATGTAATTCACCAATAATGGGACTAATAAAGCCGAGTGGAAAGGTCCGACTCGTGCAGGATTTGAGGAAAATAAATGACATCATAGTCAAGTGCTGCCCTGTCGTACCGAATCCAGCTGTGATAATGTTTCAAATTCCTTGCGATGCTGAATGGTTCTCAGTCATCGATTTGTCACAAGCATTCTTTTCTGTGCCTCTTCATGAGGACAGCCAATTCCTCTTTTGTTTCAAATTCCTAGACAGAGTGTATAGTTGGTGTCGAATCCCTCAAGGGTTTTCTGAGTCACCGTCAATATTCAATCAGATCTTAAAGAAAGATTTGGAAGAATTAGAATTGCCATTCGAGTCAATTCTAGTACAGTACATTGATGACTTACTGGTTGCATCAAAGACAGAAAGCGACTGCACAGCCGACACCATTGCTCTGTTGAACCATTTGGGAAGGAATGGACACAAGGTGTCTCCTTCCAAATTGCAGTTCTGTCGGAAGAAAGTGAAGTACTTGGGTCACCAGATAGAGAAGGGGTCACGGAGAATAATGAAGGAAAGAATAACGAGTGTACTTCAAATGAGTCCGCCCAAGACGAGTAAGGAGGTGAGGAAATTCTTGGTAATGGTGGGCTACTGTCGGCAGTGGATTCCCAACTTCTCGACTCTAGCGAAGCCTTTACTGAAACTGACCCAGAAGGATGCTTTGGATCAAATTGAGCTGAAAGGAGATGAGATGGATGCCTTTGTTGAATTGAAAGAATGCATGTGTAGGGCTCCAGCTTTAGGTATGCCTGATTACACAAAGCCTTTCACACTGTTTTGCCATGAACGTGATGCATGTTCTTTGTCTGTCTTGACTCAAGCCCATGGTGGCGTAAACAGACCAGTAGCATATTTTTCAGCTACATTGGATCCGGTCGCAGCAGCACTCCCAGGGTGTTTGCGCGCCGTAGCAGCAGTTGGTATCAGCCTCACTCAGAGTGAAGGAATAGTGATGGGACACCCAGTAACAGTCATGGTCCCTCACTCAGTTGAGATACTTTTGACCCGCTCCCGAACGCAACACATGACTGGAGCGAGACTCACAAGGTATGAAACGATAATTCTGGGCTCACCGAATGTGCAGCTGAAAAGGTGCACTACGTTGAATCCAGCAACCTTGCTTCCTGGAGAAAATGCTGAAATTGAGAACGCTGAAGACGTCGAGCATGACTGCCTTCAGGTGACTGAATTTTGCACAAAACCTCGACCGGACATCAAGGATACTAAACTTGATGAAAATGACCAAATTCTTTTTGTTGATGGTTGTTGGACTTTTGCTTATGCAGGGTCCTCCCCAGTCTTTTTCGCCTCCTGCCTCCTATATTTTTCTGACCTGTTGCTGTTGGCTTTTCAACTCTGAGCACTTTACCACTGCTAACCAGTGCTAAAGTGCATATGCTCTCCTGTTTAAATTGTATGTAAGTGGTTTATCCATGATTGGCATATTTGATTTTCTAGTAAGTCCCTAGTAAGGTGCACTAGAGGTGCCAGGGCCTGTAAATCAAATGCTACTAGTGGGCCTGCAGCACTGGTTGTGCCACCCACATAAGTAGCTCTGTAATCATGTCTCAGACCTGCCACTGCAGTGTCTGTATGTGTATTCTTACACTGTAAATTCGACTTGGCAAGTGTACCCACTTGCCAGGCCTAAACCTTCCCTTTCCTTACATGTAAGGCACCCCTAAGGTAGGCCCTAGGTAGCCCCAAGGACAGGGTGCAGTGTATGGATAAGGTAGGACATATAGTAATGTGGTTTATATGTCCTGACAGTGAAATACTGCCAATTTCGTTTTCACTGTTGCAATGTCTGTCTCTCTCTCATAGGATAATATGGGGGCTACCTTTAAATATAATTAAAGTGTAGATTCCCCTAGAGAGTAGATGGACATGTGGAGTTTGGGATCCCTGAACTCACAATTTAAAAATACATCTTTTAGTAAAGTTGATTTTAAGATTGTGAGTTTGGAAATGCCACTTTTAGAAAGTGAGCATTTTCTTGCTTAAACCATTCTGTGACTCTGCCTTGTTTGTGGATTCCCTGTCTGGGTCAGTTTGACAGTTGGGTTGTTTTTCACCTCACACCAGACAGTGACACAAAGGGAGCTGGGGTGTGATCTGCATTCCTGATTAGCCATCTCTGCTAGAAGGGAGGGGTGGAGTGGTCACTCTCATCTGAAAGGACTGTGCCTGCCTCTGACAATGCTGTCTCCAGCCCCCTGGTGTGTGTCTGAGGCCTTGCCTGGGCAAGGCAGGATTTCACAAGAAGGTGTGAGTCCCCTTTGAAGAAAGGTGACTTCAAAGACTAAAATGGGTATAAGAAGGGCACCCAAACTTACAAACTTTAGAAACACTTCTGGAATCAAGAGGAACCTCTGCCTGGAGAAGAGCTGATCGCTGAGGAACAAGTGCTGCCCTGCCTGTGACTGTGCTTTGTGGAGCTTTCCTGCAGTGCTGCTTCTGCCTGAGTAAGAGGGCAAAGACTGGACTTTGTGTGCCTTCCATCTTGAAGAAGAAATCTCCAAGGGCTTGATGTAGAGCTTGCCTCCTGTTGTTGAAGTCTCAGGGATAGCAAAGACTTCTTCCTGCCAGCACCTGGAGTCTCTGGAGAGACCCCTACTCTGCTCTGTGGTGCCCTTCCAGTTCCTGGGACCCTGAAAGGAGAGGCTGGCAGCCTAAGGACAAAAATACACGCATCGAGCACCGTGCGGAGAAAAGATCGACGCGAATCCGATCGCGGCTGAGAAAACGACGCGACGCCGGCTCCGCAGCTGAGAAACGACGCCGCAGGAAACGCGACCGGAGAATCGACGCCCGGAGCAGGAGAAACGACGCGCAGCATCGCTGACGAAGGCTGAGAGATCGCAACCTGCGCCGCGGGACTTTCGGACCGTCGCGTGGCTGGCTGTTTCGACGCGCATCGCCGTGCCGAGTTGTTTTCGACGCATATAACCGTGCCGGGTTATTTTCGACGCGCACAGCCCGTGCGGGGTTATTTTTGACGCAAACCAGGTACATTTACACGCTAGCAGCGCTAGTGTGTTGTTACAACTACCTAAAGACTCTTTTTATTTTAAACCTTTAAAAAATCATAACTTGACTTGTGTATGTTGGATTTTTGTCGTTTTGGTCTTGTTTTGTCTAGATAAATATTTCCTATTTTTCTAAACTGTTGTTGTGTCATTTTGTAGTGTTTTCATTAAGTTACTGTGTGTGTTGGTACAAATACTTTACGCCCAGCACTCTGAGGTTAAGCCTACTGCTCTGCCAAGCTACCAAGGGGGTAAGCAGGGGTTAGCTGAGGGTGATTCTCTTTTATCCTAACTAGAGTGAGGGTCCTTGCTTGAACAGGGGGTAACCTGACTGTCAACCAAAGACACCATTTCTAACATTTGTGACCAGCGGTCGGGATTTGGACTTGTGTTTGTACTTGACATACAGTGATTAAGTGTACACTACTGTTTTGATCTCAGACCACTACGTGACCACATACTACTTGTCTTGTGATTCTGCTTTTTGTTCTCTGATGTCCTCCTGGAAGTATTGATAATATTTTTGGACTTTGTTTTTTTGGTTGTGAAGCCTTTGCAGAATGGAAGTCAATTTCTGGCACCTATTTATGTATAAAAAGTGGCAGCTTAAAGCATTCTGCATGGAAAGGGGACTGGCTGTGAACAAGGAATCCAGAAGGGAGGATCTTGAGTCAGCCCTGTTTCAGGATGAATTGAAACGTTGTCAGGCAACACCACCAAATGAGTCTGAGGAGGATAACTACTCTGAGGAGGAGGACTACTCCAAAGAGGAGGGCAGTGGCCCTGAGGAGGGAACAGAAAGAGATGATAGGCTCCTAGCTCGAATCCGGAGTCTGGAAGAGCTAGAGGCAGAGCTTAAGAGGGCGGAGGAGAAGAGAGCCTTAGTCCTGGAAGAAAGGAGGAGGGACTTAGAGATTAAAAAAATGATTTATGCTTACGAGCTTAAATTGAAAGAGCTGGAAGTCATGAGGGCTGAGTCCAGCTGGAATGGTGGCAGCAACAATTGTATATCCAGTGATGCTGCAGAAGTGCACATGCCCAGAGAGGTGGTGCCCTACTTGAAGGAGGGAGTTAACACACGCCAGGAGGTTCAGGGGTATGAGGTAGCTCCAGTGATGCACAGGGTCTCTGAGGTGGATTGGGGAACTAGCATGGGGAGTCATATTCCTACTGGTGGGAGGGACACTCTACTGACTCTAGTTGAGAGTGACAGGGAGAGGGGTTCCCCCCAGGTAGAAGTCCTGGTTATGGAGTGTGAAGACATCCCAGAAGAGTGTGGGTTGAGTGTCAGGGACAGTCAGGTACTGTCTCACCAGTCTCAGGAGGGTGATGTGGGGTGCTTTTTCAAAGCAGAGTCACTGGATGGTTGGGTGAAGGGTACTTTGGTTAATTCATGTGAGGGGCTGAGTGATGTAATTGCTGGAGAGCATATGTCTAGTCCTTATTTTCCAGAGCTATGCCAACACCAGGTGGAGTGTGAGTTCTCTGACCCCAGGGAGCTTACAATGGAGGCAGACTTCTGGGTGAGTACCAGAGAGTCTGAAGAGGCATTTGGGGGTGCTCCTGAGAGGAGTGGTCTAGGTAATTCCCAACCAGGTGAGGTAGGGAAGGATTGTAGTGTCCCAGGTAGGTCCCAGTGTAGTGGGATGGGTGAGGGACCCCATGTCCAGTCTCAGAGGAGAGGGAATGGGGATGGGTTGAGGCCCAAGGTGCCCGAGATCCGGTCCCAGGTCCTGGAGGGTTCCCTGCGGGAACACCAGGAGGGGAGCCTAGCCTGTACCATAGGGCCATCTGTTGAGGGAGACCCCACAGTGTCAGGAGAACTTGGGGGGGCGGCTGTAGCCAGCGTCCCACCAGTTCTGGTGTCTGGCAGTACCACTCCTAGTGAGGGGGTGCAGAAGTCCAGACAGAGGGTTGAGAGGGGGTTGCGGACCCCAGTGGAGAACCTGGAGGGTCAGGGGTCAGCTCTGAGAGCAGAGCCCCCCATGAATGACCTTGGTGAGACCATTTCTGGGTTGGGGGGAATCCAGACTCTGTCAGATGGGCAGAGGTCAGGAGACCTGCGCCAGCCAGACTCTTGTGTGGCCCTTCGGGACAGTGTGTCCCTTGAGGGGGGTAAGTGTGCCCCCCTGGAAGTCCTGGTGTGCCAGGCAATGGTTCAACCGCAGGGTGGTGACTCTGGGTTGAATGATCAGGTTCAGGGGGTAAACTCTGACCTGATGGGGGGTAAGTGTGCTCCCAAGGAAGTCCTGGTGTGCCAGGCAGTGGTTCAACCGCAGGGTGGTGACCCTGGGTTGGATGACCAGGTTCAGAGGGTAAACTCTGACCTGGTAGGGGGTAGGTATGCCCCCCAGGAAGTCCTGGTTTGCCAGGCAGTGATCCAGTCTGTGGGTACAGACCCTGGATTGGGAGGCCAGGTTAAGGGTGTCCCCCCTGACCTGGAGGAAGGGGCTACTGCTAACAGTGCCCCTACCATGTTGTCTTCTGGGGGGCCACTCCTAGTTGGGTGGTTCAGGACCCCAGAAGAGAGGGCAGGGGGAGGGAAGCCTCACCCCTGGCCCTGGTCCAACCTGAAGGTACAGACCCCAGGTTGGAGGATCAGTTGCAGGTTAACATCCCTGCACTGATGGAAGAATTGTGCAGGACTGCTTCTACAAGCACCCTGACAGTTTTTGACTCTGGGGGTGCCGCTTCTGCAGGGAGGGTACAGAGCCCCAGAGGGGAGGACCAGGGTCAGGTTGTCATCCCTGACCTGGTGGAAGAGAGAGTGGTCAAAGGGTGCCAGGCACCTGGGGCTACCACCCCCCACTCTCCACAGTCACAGTGGTTAGAGAGGCCTGAGGTCGGGCTCTCATCCCTGACAGTTGTCTGGGGCCACTGTGGCTTGCTGTCCTGGTGGACAGAGTTGCCCCTGGGGGGGGGAGGACGAGAGTCACACCCCGGGGGTGGAGTGGGCAACACCACTGTGTTGGCCCTGGTGGTACTATCTGCCCATTGCAATACATCTGTGAGCAAAGTAAAGTTAGGTGTTGCACAGATGGTGTTTGTAGATGTGGAGAAGGGTTCCCCATGGGTTAGCTTAGTGGGCCCTGAGAGTATGGACAGAGGGATCCAACTGGAGTCAGGAAGGCGTAGAACTGGAACATGCCCCTGCTGTTGTGGGCCTGGGTCCCTGTTCTATCGCCCCAATCAGGGAAGTACATCAAGGTATTGATTGTTCTCCCCTGGCTTTAGGCTGGTAGGGGGTCGTGTTGGACTTTTGCTTATGCAGGGTCCTCCCCAGTCTTTTTCGCCTCCTGCCTCCTATATTTTTCTGACCTGTTGCTGTTGGCTTTTCAACTCTGAGCACTTTACCACTGCTAACCAGTGCTAAAGTGCATATGCTCTCCTGTTTAAATTGTATGTAAGTGGTTTATCCATGATTGGCATATTTGATTTTCTAGTAAGTCCCTAGTAAGGTGCACTAGAGGTGCCAGGGCCTGTAAATCAAATGCTACTAGTGGGCCTGCAGCACTGGTTGTGCCACCCACATAAGTAGCTCTGTAATCATGTCTCAGACCTGCCACTGCAGTGTCTGTATGTGTATTCTTACACTGTAAATTCGACTTGGCAAGTGTACCCACTTGCCAGGCCTAAACCTTCCCTTTCCTTACATGTAAGGCACCCCTAAGGTAGGCCCTAGGTAGCCCCAAGGGCAGGGTGCAGTGTATGGATAAGGTAGGACATATAGTAATGTGGTTTATATGTCCTGACAGTGAAATACTGCCAATTTCGTTTTCACTGTTGCAATGTCTGTCTCTCTCTCATAGGATAATATGGGGGCTACCTTTAAATATGATTAAAGTGTAGATTCCCCTAGAGAGTAGATGGACATGTGGAGTTTGGGATCCCTGAACTCACAATTTAAAAATACATCTTTTAGTAAAGTTGATTTTAAGATTGTGAGTTTGGAAATGCCACTTTTAGAAAGTGAGCATTTTCTTGCTTAAACCATTCTGTGACTCTGCCTTGTTTGTGGATTCCCTGTCTGGGTCAGTTTGACAGTTGGGTTGTTTTTCACCTCACACCAGACAGTGACACAAAGGGAGCTGGGGTGTGATCTGCATTCCTGATTAGCCATCTCTGCTAGAAGGGAGGGGTGGAGTGGTCACTCTCATCTGAAAGGACTGTGCCTGCCTCTGACAATGCTGTCTCCAGCCCCCTGGTGTGTGTCTGAGGCCTTGCCTGGGCAAGGCAGGATTTCACAAGAAGGTGTGAGTCCCCTTTGAAGAAAGGTGACTTCAAAGACTAAAATGGGTATAAGAAGGGCACCCAAACTTACAAACTTTAGAAACACTTCTGGAATCAAGAGGAACCTCTGCCTGGAGAAGAGCTGATCGCTGAGGAACAAGTGCTGCCCTGCCTGTGACTGTGCTTTGTGGAGCTTTCCTGCAGTGCTGCTTCTGCCTGAGTAAGAGGGCAAAGACTGGACTTTGTGTGCCTTCCATCTTGAAGAAGAAATCTCCAAGGGCTTGATGTAGAGCTTGCCTCCTGTTGTTGAAGTCTCAGGGATAGCAAAGACTTCTTCCTGCCAGCACCTGGAGTCTCTGGAGAGACCCCTACTCTGCTCTGTGGTGCCCTTCCAGTTCCTGGGACCCTGAAAGGAGAGGCTGGCAGCCTAAGGACAAAAATACACGCATCGAGCACCGTGCGGAGAAAAGATCGACGCGAATCCGATCGCGGCTGAGAAAACGACGCGACGCCGGCTCCGCAGCTGAGAAACGACGCCGCAGGAAACGCGACCGGAGAATCGACGCCCGGAGCAGGAGAAACGACGCGCAGCATCGCTGACGAAGGCTGAGAGATCGCAACCTGCGCCGCGGGACTTTCGGACCGTCGCGTGGCTGGCTGTTTCGACGCGCATCGCCGTGCCGAGTTGTTTTCGACGCATATAACCGTGCCGGGTTATTTTCGACGCGCACAGCCCGTGCGGGGTTATTTTTGACGCAAACCAGGTACATTTACACGCTAGCAGCGCTAGTGTGTTGTTACAACTACCTAAAGACTCTTTTTATTTTAAACCTTTAAAAAATCATAACTTGATTTGTGTATGTTGGATTTTTGTCGTTTTGGTCTTGTTTTGTCTAGATAAATATTTCCTATTTTTCTAAACTGGTGTTGTGTCATTTTGTAGTGTTTTCATTAAGTTACTGTGTGTGTTGGTACAAATACTTTACGCCCAGCACTCTGAGGTTAAGCCTACTGCTCTGCCAAGCTACCAAGGGGGTAAGCAGGGGTTAGCTGAGGGTGATTCTCTTTTATCCTAACTAGAGTGAGGGTCCTTGCTTGAACAGGGGGTAACCTGACTGTCAACCAAAGACCCCATTTCTAACAATGGTTCATGTCTAAGAGATGGGATGGGGATTTTGAAAGCAGGATATGCTGTATGTACTGTAACAGGTGTCGTGGAAGCGGGATGGCTTCAAGGAGTCTATTCTGCCCAAGTAGCAGAACTTGTAGCCCTTACCAGAGCATGTCAACTGTCTGCATTGATGAAAGTCACCATTTACACTGATAGTCAATACGGGTTTGGGATTGTGCATGACTTTGGACAACTATGGTCACAGAGAGGGTTCCTGACTTCTTCAGGATCCCCAGTAAAGAACGGGGAGAGAATAAGGGAATTGTTACACGCCATTCAAGTGCCAGCCGAAGTTGCAGTGGTAAAGTGTAGTGCTTACACGAAAGGACAGGACTATGTGTCTCTAGGAAATGCATATGCGGATCAAGTCGCAAGATTTTGTGCCTTGAACTGTATATTACTCAGAGATGAATGGAATTCAATAAGTGAACCAGAACTCGAACCAGCTGAAGCATTTGCCTTGAAGGTCGTAGATACAATAGAGGAACTAAAAGCACTACAGAATAATGTCAGGGAGGATGAAAGAGATTCCTGGATTAAATCACAATGTATAAAGAGACAAGACGAGTTATGGGTTTCACATGAGGGAAAATATGTTTTGCCAAATAGTCTCTTATCACAGCTTGCGCGGTTCTATCATGGGCAAGCTCACCTAGGGAGAGATGCCATGATAAGATTGTTCAAAACTGATTGGTTTAACCCCAGATTTCGTCAAGCTGCAGAAGCAGTTTGCCATCGATGTGTCACTTGCCAGCAGATGAACCCAGGAAAGGGAACAGTTGTGAACGCGAGCCACATTGGTAGGGCAAGCGGGCCTTTTAGTCGAATGCAGATGGATTTCATTGAGATGCCTGTGCATGGGGGTCTGAAATATGTGTTGGTGATTGTGTGCATTTTTAGTCACTGGATTGAGGCATACCCCACACGTAGAAACGACAGCCTTACAGTTGCCAAGCTATTGTTGAGGGAGTTGATACCACGTTTCGGATTCCCGATCTCTTTAGAATCAGATAGGGGAAGTCACTTCAACAACGAGGTGATAAAGTTACTTTGCGAAGCGCTGAACATTGAGCAAAAGCTGCACTGTAGCTATCGCCCTGAAGCCTCAGGACTGGTGGAGCAGATGAATGGTACGCTGAAATCAAGAATGGCAAAAATATGTGCATCGACAAATTTGAAATGGCCTGACGCATTGCCCTTAGTGCTAATGTCAATGAGAAACACTCCTGATAGAAAGACTGGATTGTCTCCGCATGAAATTCTCATGGGCAGGGCTATGAGACTTCCTGCAGTTCAGGCAAACATGCTTTTGAATATTACAGATGATATGGTGTTAGACTTCTGCAAAGGACTGGCTGACGTGGTTCGCTCTTTCTCTCACCAGGTGGAAGCGACCACCTTGCCACCGATCCAAGGTCCAGGACACGCACTGAAAGCAGGTGACTGGGTCGTGGTAAAGAAGCACGTGAGAAAGTCGTGTCTGGAACCCCGTTGGAAAGGCCCTTTCCAAGTGATCCTGACGACAACTACCGCTGTGAAGTGTGCGGGGGTTCCCAACTGGATTCACGCCAGTCACACAAAGAAGGTGCTGTGTCCCACAGATGAGGAAGTTGAAGCGCTGAAACTACCAGTGCCTGACAAATCAGTGCCGAGTGCTGAGACAGAACAAAAGCGAACTGAAAGCGAACAGGCAGAAGCAGGAGAGAAAGAGATATTCTCCGACGACGAAGACACCAACTCACTTGGGGGAGACCAAGGAGAAAGTTCAGACAGTGACGAAGAAGCTGCAGATGACAAAGAACCTGAAGCAGCTGAGGGAAGCAAAAAGCCTGAAGCAGCTGAAGGTGACAAGGAGCCTGAAGCAGCTGGAAGTGATACAGAGCCTGAAGAAAGTAACGGTGACGAAGGGATCGAAAAAGGTGAAAAAGCAGGAGAGCCTGATCAGAGGAGGGCTTTCCCAGAAGCAGACGATACAGAAAAAGAAAAAGAGAACGTGATCGATTCCCCAGAAAGAGGGAACGAAGCAGAACAGAACGAAAGGGTTCAAGCTTCCACAGAAAAGATCGCAGGTCCATCAAATGGACACGGTGCAAAGAGAAGACTAAGTATCTCACCAATAAAAGAAAAGGGTAAAGAAAGTTTGAACGAGGGAGGAAGGCCGAAAGTGAAAGAGAAAAGAAAGGAAGTGACTGTTGTGGAACAATCATCAAGTGAGGAAAAAGACTTGACAAAAGAGGAAAGTACCAGTGAGGCCGAGTCGAAAAGAGAAGCAAAATTGAAAAGAAAAAGGATACCAAACAGAAGGTATTCCGGTCCTGAATGGGCATATGCAGTCAATGATGATTGGACTGATGAGTTTGTATCTCTAAGCATCGAGAACGAAGAAGAAGAAGAGATACCAATAGAAAAGAAAAGTTTCATAGACTCTGTCGATTGAAAGAGTAGTAAATGATATTGCTCGCTACAATATAACGTGAAAGAAACAACCAGCTGAGACATTGCTAAACCGGATGAGACATTTGCTAAACCGATAAAGACTGAGTTATTGCCGAATTGAGACAAATGCTGCTAACCGATAAGTGACTAGCCTTTTGAAGAAGACGGTGTGAACATTGCGCTCGTTCAGCTTTGTAACTGAATTGCTAAGTAGTTTCATTTAGAGGTGCTTCTAGCTCTCTGATTCTATACAGATCATGACTAGGTACGCTACGCAAAATAATAGAAAGAGATATTGTAAATATGTGTGTATAGGCTTGGTAATTACATGTGTAATAATAATAATGGCAATTGTGATTGGAATGCATGGAAAGGGTGAAAGTGAGAATATTGAAGCTTCTACTATTGCTCCTGTTACTGTCACTGAACTAACACCATTGAAAAGAATAGCATTGGATGAGAGGCTCTTGCACGATAAGAAAGAGCTTTCGTATAACGTTTTCTATCGCTTGCTAACAGAGTATGTTGAGACTATGGATGCGAAAGATTGTTATGTGTGTACACAGATACCGACATCGGTAAAGGA
This sequence comes from Pleurodeles waltl, assembly GCF_031143425.1. Lineage (NCBI taxonomy): Eukaryota > Metazoa > Chordata > Amphibia > Caudata > Salamandridae > Pleurodeles > Pleurodeles waltl. Next base: position 343,563,919 of record NC_090447.1, on the reverse strand, counting down.
AGGGGTAACTTATCACCACATTCCTCTTACATATGGGATTACGTGTAGTATAGTAATGTCTAGGTTTTATGGTCAAACTAACATACAGTATTTTTACTCGAATTATGATGTTACCTTTGCTTATGTTCCTATAATAGCGCAGCTAAGCCAGATTGCTAAAGATTGGGATGCTAAAATAATGAGGGAATTTTTCGAGCCAATGCAACCTTTTGAAACGGCTCATGTTCATAGGGAGAACCTTACTTGCTCAGTCTCTGCAGTAGAAATAAGCTTTTTAGATCGCACAGATGATAGAAGGGCACAAATGAATGCGAAATTAGAAAAGGAGCTAAGTAAGAGGACTTCAGTAGATAATTATGATTTTGCTGCTATAAAGACACAAGGGAAAATAGCTTTGGATGCTTGGCATGTAGGGAAATTTTGTATATATCGAGGAGAATCTTATTATGACAACATTTTTGTAGGAGCGAGTGAATGCAAACATACGTTTATTTTTAAGGCCAAATGGACATTCATGATGAACGGACTTGACCCTGTCATTCCAGGTGTATATTACATTTGTGGGCATAACGCTTATTATCGTCTTCCAAAGGGATGGTGGGGGAGATGTTATTTGGGTATAGTGTTCCCAAAGGTTTATCAACTGGATGACGTATCGATGATTCAAAAGACATCTGGATCCCATCGTATCCAGAAAAGAGAGACCGCAGCTGCTGTGGTAGGTGATATATTTGGAGCCATGATTCCTTCATTGGGAGTTGTGTTGAATTCCATCAAGATACGAAAGTTGTCTACTATAGTGGATAACATGCTGACAAAGTTTTCAGGTGCTATAATCCTGATAGATGCTGAGCTTGCAGCGGAAAGAGCTATGACTCTTCAAAATAGGCTTGCTTTAGACATTCTTTTAGCAAAGGATGGAGGCGTTTGCAAAATGATTGGTGCACGTCACTGTTGTACCTATATACCTGATAATAGTGTGAAGATTAAAAATATGCTTGATAATCTAACAAAAGAAAGTGCAGATTTGAAGGAATTGAAAGAACCAGGAGTGTGGGAGAAGGTTGGAAAGGGACTTGCTTCAGTGGGACATTGGATTGGGGGAATTTGGAATGGAATATTATTGAAAATAATAGAAGGAATATTAATAGTAATAATTTGTGTGTTTGGAATTTGGGGAATAAAAAGGGGAATAATAATGATAATGGAAAGAATTAAAAGAAGAAAAGAAGAGAAAATTATGAAAAGAATGGCAGAAGAATACAAAGCGCAAACTAGGGGTACTAAAAGGAAAAGGGAACTGACAGAATTTTAATGGAATAAAATTTGTGGGCGTGGTTTGGTGTGATGACAAGTAGTCATCAGAGGAGGGATTGATGAAGCAGAAAATGAAGGTTTTGATTTATTAACGCTTAAACGTAGTGCTGAAATAATCATGTGTGACTTTAACCGAACTAATTAAGATTGTACGGGGACAAAATGTGCCCTCAGAGTAGTTTGCCATCATTTATATGCGTGCTTTATATAACGTGGTGAATTAGAATTGCACTAATCCGACATAATCATAAACGTGTGCTACGATTTGCTTGTTTGAAATGTTTTAGCTTAGCATTACTTTAGCAGAGGCTTTGGCCTAGTTGCCCGGTCTCACGGTTTAGATGCTCGTATTTTTCCACTGTGCTATTAAACGTGTATTCTTGCTTGAAGCTGTACTTTTCCACAGAAACTGTTCACATGCTTATCTTAAAGTTTCGTGCCAGCATGGCATATTTTCTCTTTAATTCAAGGTCGACTTGCAGGTGCGGACAATGGAGGCTCTGAAAGTGAGCTAATTGGTAGACAATGTTGCGATTTGCGTACCCATCTCCAAGGATAATGTATGCTTAAGTAAAAGCTTGAGAACTGTCGTTTTTGATTGGTCAATTTGAAGCTAACCTATGAACCCTCCAATGGAAGACCCTACTGGACTTGAACTGTTGTCTATAAAACCCAGGTGCACGAGAAGAAGGTAGCCATTGTAGCCATCGTGCTATTATCGGCCATTACCCGGACACTACGCCATTTTGACTTCGTAGCTATTATGGCCCACTTTGCTGCGACGACATTTTGAGAGACTTTGATGCTTTCTCTAATCGAGAGAAAGAGACTTTAATGATTCTTGCCCTAGAGACTTTAACTTTGATTTGTCCCTTTGCATGAAGTAGTAGTTTTACCTTGCCGCCGTGAGGCAATTGCCCCGTCCACCCCTGCCCCTTTGCCCCGTCCCATGCCGATCGAAACGGTACCCATGATGACCGAAGAACGGTACCTGTGAGACGAAGACTTCCTTGTATGCTGATCGTAATTGGTAAATATGAAAAGAAATTGTAAAATTGCATTGTGTTTCTTTTAGGTAACCAACTGCTGATTTTTGGTAAGAGCCCTAGTTAGGAGTTTTTCTAAATTAATGTTGCTAAATTGTTTTTGCATGAAGTCCCACATGCCGATGCTAATTTGAGGTTAGACGAGGATTCCATATGTCGCACGATGCAATTTGAGATCTTGTTATGCTGACTAAATGTACGCAATTAGTTCATTACAGATTATCGTATTAGTGCTTTGCATTGCCATTATCGAATGCCTTGTGATTCAAATGCTTCATAGATTGCACTTGTTTCGACGTTATGGACAGCTATTAATGTTCATATATGTTTATCATTTGGTGTTGAGACACATTTATATTGTGCTAGCTTTGTTAATATAGGGAAATAAATTCACTAACTTTGCAATAAACTGATGTGGTTATTCCTGACTGAAAGGTCAGGGTTCGCCGAAATGTATTCTGGATTAATTGTAAAGTGTTATGTCATTCAAGGGGTTGCTTATGTTCGTTATTGATTATTGATTTTGATCAGATTGATCGATTAAGAGTACAGAGAGTTCCCACTTAGTCAAAAGATTCATCGGCCTAAAGAGCGTCCGAACACAGGTAAATTATTACTACGGACCGCTCTATCAAGGTTCAGTGTGTGTTTCCTTGGTAATTCTTTACTCTGTTTGCAATGTAATCTGTAAATTCAGCTATTATTACCCCAACGTTTTTCCTAGCTCAAGCTGGTTCACTACCTATTGAATGGGAAGATGGGGTGGAAATGTTTGAAAATTACTCTGGATGGGCAAAATTTATATCCCTCAGGAAAAGCATTATTATTGAGTGCTTTGGCTAAAGAGGGACAAAACATACTTAAGTACCTACCTATTGCTCCTGAACCTGATGGCAACCAATTCAAAATGAATTCAGGAAGTCAGGAGGAAGGAGACTACAGATTTGATATGACAAAGAAGTTAATTTGGTTAAGTTGTGGTATAAATGTTATACTCAGTCACAACATTTTGACCAGATGGTAGATGAATTTGTAGCTAGGCAGAGAGAACTTTCAATGATATATCAGTTTGGTGCCATGACAAATAAATTAATATGTGATCAACTTACTGTGCAATGTAAAAGTAAGAATATACAGTAGAGATTGTTGACTACAAAAAATCCTTCTCTTAAAGATGCAATTGGCATTGCACAGGTTGTGGAGCAATTGTGGAGAAATCAGACCTATGTATGAGAGAGGTGGAAAGCAAGGAAGGACATGATGGTGGTGATGTCTCAGTGATTTATGATAAAGTATGCAAAAAAATGATAAGTGGAATGCTTGAATTAATCTCAGCCACTGGTAATTGCTCTGGGTGCATCCCAATCAATTGTTATTTTGTACACCATGTCCCCTCAGTTAGGACCAAGCTATATGCAAATCGGCCTTGAACCTGCTCCAGTTGGAGCAGTCCAACCCAAGCTGCCAAGCCAGGTCTTCCCTGAACCAGAACACAAGCAGTCCAGGACCAGTTTCGCCCAAGTTATGGGCTCTTACGCTGGGTACAGCTTGGTTCCAGTAATGCAGTGTGCTTGGGAACCACGTCTGGGCATATCTGTCTAACTTAGGGAGACCCACTAAAGTAGACATAAAAAGAGATGGGTGGAATGCTTGAATTAATCTCAGCCACTGGTAATTACTTTGACCGCATCCCAATCCATCATTATTTAGCACATCAGGTCACCTTGATTTGTGTATAGCTATCTGCAAATCAGTCTTGATCCTGCTCCATTCGGAACAGTCCAGCCCCAACTGCCAATCCAGGTCCTCCTTGAACCAGAACACAAGCAACGCAGGACTGGTTTTGCCCTAGTTGTGGACTTATCAGCTGGGTATAGCTATTTCTGTTAGATGGAGAACTCATGTAACTGAAACTCTTACTATTCAGCCGATTTTGATGAAGTGCAAAAGCCTACTCCCACTTTCTTGGTTTAGTTGTGACAATGGGGCAGCTTGTGGAGAGGGAGAAATGACAGACTGCATCTGGTTTTTGTCAGTACGGGACCCTCCCTGCATGACTCATGCCATGAAATGGATGACAAGCTCCCTTTGATGTTTCTGATCCAGGTTTAAAAGCCTGACATAATTCAAAGCCTCTGCCTCTAAAAGGTGAAGGACAGATTAGAGCCGGTATTTACAATTGTTCATCACCTTTCCCAGACCCTCCAGCTATTGACACAATAATTTTACTCTTTTGAAAGGAGGATAGCTTTACTATGAGTTCTAGTATTCATCTGCCTTCCATTACCCAATCCAGATATGCCTTCTTGCTACTATAGGTGATACTGAAGCCAAGGCAGCTGCACATAGCCCACCCAACGATGTCAGATAAAGAAATCTGACTTTTGTTCTATCATGGACAGCCAGTCAGGTCAGTGAGTTTCTCTTGGTTAAGAACTGAAAATCTCACAGGGAGGGACTGGCCAGTGTAAGCCACATATGTACCTGTCCTTAAAGCAAAACAACTGGAAGATTATAGAATCTCTCCAAAGCCCATAAGATAGGCTTATCCGATGGTTCTGCCACATCCATATCTTCAGAAATAATGATTCCTTGGGAAGCTATTTCGGCAATAAGGCATTCAATATTTAGGACAAGAGGAAATTCTTCCTGAACACTACCCAGAGGGTATCTTCTAGAAAGAAAATGTGGAAAACTGGGTTCTCATTGTCCCCTCTCTTGCCAGCATATATAAAATGGCCTGATGTACAGATAATGATACAGACTCCGTATGTCTGTACTGTCCCTCTTCTTCCTGTAAAGTAGAGGCTGGTAGGGGCAAATTACTTTGCAAGTTTTGAATAACTTCAGAAAGATCTGCTTCCCGCAAAAATCTGCTCCTGTGGTCCACTTCCTCTTCAGAGGTGTTGAACATTTTCTTTACTTATGCAGGGTCATCCCCAATCTTTTTGCCTCCTGCCTCCTATTTTTTATGACTTGTTGCTGTTGGCTTTTAAACTCTGAGCACTTTACCACTGCTAACCAGTGCTAAAGTGCACATGATCTCTGTGTATATTGTATGTAATTGGTTTATCCATGATTGGCATATTTGATTTACTAGTAAGTCCCTAGTAAAGTGCACTATAGTGCCAGGGCCTGTAAATCAAATGCTACTAGTGGGCCTGCGGCACTGGTTGTGCCACCCACATAAGTAGCTCTGTAATCATCTCTTAGACCTGCCACTGCAGTGTCTGTGTGTGCAGGTTTAACTGTAAATTCGACTTGGCAAGTGTACCCACTTTCCAGGCCCAAACATTCCCTTTTCGTACATGTAAGATACCCCTAAGATAGGCCCTAGGTAGTCCCAAGGGCAGGGTGCAGTGTATGGTTAAGGTAGGACATATAGTAATGTGTTTTATATGTCCTGACAGTGAAATATTGCTAAATTTGTTTTTCACTGTTGCAAGGCCTGTCTCTCTCATAGGTTAACATGGGGGCTACCTTTAAATCTGATTAAAGTGCAGATTCCCTTTGGGAGTGGATGGACGTGTGGAGTTTGGGGTCTCTGAGCTCACAATTTAAAAATGCATCTTTTAGTAAAGTTGATTTTAAAATTGTGTGTTTGAAAATGCCACTTTTAGAAAGTGAACATTTTCTTGCTTATACCATTTCTGTGACTCTGCCTATTTGTGGATTCCCTGTCTGGGTCAGTTTGACAGTTGGGCTGGTTGCACCTCACACAGTGACACAAAGGGAGCTGGGGTGTAGTCTGCATTTCCTTATGGGCCATCTGTGCTAGGGGGATGAGTGGCCACTAACATCTGTAAGGGCTGTGCCTGCCCTCACACAATGCCGTCTCCAATCCCCTGGTGAGTGCCTGGGGCCTGGCCTGGGCAAGGCAGGATATCACATTCAAAAGAGACTTTACTTTGAAGTAGGCCTACTTCAAAGGAGAAATTGGGCATAAGAAGGGCACCCAAAACCACAGACTTTAGAAACCCTTCTGGAAACAAGAGGAACCTCTGCCTGGAGAAGAGCTGAAGAGCTGAGGAAGACAAGCTGCCCTACCTGTGACTGTGCTTTGTGGAGCTATCCTGCAGTTGCTGCTTTTGGCAGAGTAACAAGGCAAACACTGGACTTTGTGTGCCTTTCATCTTGAGAACAAATCTCCAAGGGCTTGATTTAGAGCTTGCCTCCTGTTGTTTGAAGTCTCAGGGACAGCAAAGACTTCTCTCTGCCAGCACCTGGAGTTTCTGGAGAGACTCCTACTCTGCCCTGTGGTGCCCATCCAGTTCCTGGGACCCTGAAAAGAGAAGCTGACAGCCTAAAGAAAAGGAAATCCATGCACAGAGCGCCATGCGGGAAAAAGATCAACGCGATTCCAGTCTGCGGCTGAAGAATCGACGTGCCTCCGGATCTGCAGCTGAAAATCTACGCTCGCTGGAAACACGAACGAAGAATCAACACACGGAGCAGGAGAAATTACGCTCAGCATCGCTGTCGGAGGATGGGAGATCGCAACCTGTGCTGCGTGGTTTTCAGGTCATTGTGCGGCTGGATTTCCAACGCAAGTACCACTGGGCATGTAAAAACAACGCAAGGCCTGCCTGGTCCCGAGAGTGCTGACCGGATTGACGCATCGCTCTCCTGCGGTGAGAAGGAATGACACAACCCAACACGACAAAAGGAGAAACAACGCAAGGTCCCGCTCGTGAATCAACGCATCGCAAGCCCTTTTTGACGCACACTTGCCCGTGCAGGGTTATTTTTGACGCACCCAAGGTACTTTTTCACGCTAACAGTGTTAGTGTGTGTTTAAAACTACTTAAAGACTCTTTTTGCATTTTTATTGATAACTTGGATTGTGTATTGTGGATTTTTGTGGTTTTGGTCTTGTTTTTGTTTAGATAAATATTTCGTATTTTTCTAAACCTGTGCTGTGTTATTTTGTAGTGTTTTCATTAAGTTACTGCGTGTGTTTTTACAAATACTTTACACCTAGCACTCAGGGGTTAAGCCTACTGCTCTGCCAAGCTACCAAGGAGGTAAGCAGGGGTTAGCTGAGAGTGATTCTCTTTTACCCTGACTAGAGTGAGGGTCCTTGCATGAACAGGGGTTGACCTGACTGTCAACCAAAAACCCCATTTCTAACAAGAGGTATTTGTGTCCTTCCCAAGGGACTTTTCCTAATCTGTTTGCAAGGAGGTGGATCCTCTCTTGCCAGAAAAGTAGCTTTGACAGCTTTGTTAACAATAGTTATAAAACCTCAAAAGGAGGTAAACTATTTTGCAGAGATTTTTGTTCCCTGAAAAGGCAGAGTCTTGATGCCTTCTCTTGCTTAAGTGCTTCCTTTCTATCTTTGCAATGTTCTTGTCAGGTTGCCAATGAGCAAGAAAAGCTTTATGTGGTCCTTGCTACTACAGGGATGAAATTACACTGGAGTAAACCTCAGGAATCACTGTAGTATCATGGTAAGCTACTTTGGACCCGCTTAATGATTGAATTGTCATAGGACTGCTGCCATGATAACACCTGACGTGTTAAGTGATTAAGGAGGTTATTACAACTTTGGAGGAGGTGGTAATCCGTCCCAAATGTGACCGATTTACCACCAGCCGTATTACGAGTTCCATAGGATATAATGGACTCGTAATACGGCTGGTGGTATATCCGTCACTTTACCGTCACTTTTGGGACGGATTACCACTTCCTCCAAAGTTGGAATAACCCCCTAAATTCTCATGGGACCTCTGCCATGCCAACACCAGACATTGTGGGGCATATTTATACTCTGTTTGCGCCGGAATTGCGTCATTTTTTTTTACGCAATTCCGACGCAAAACTAACTCCATATTTATACTTTGGCGTTAGACGCATCTAGCGCCAAAGTCCATGGAGTTTGCGTAATTTTTTAGCGTGGACACCTACTTTGCGTTAATGAGATGCAAGGTAGGCGTTCCCGTCTAAAAAATTGACTCCGAGGCATGTGCGCCGTATTTACACTCCCGGGCAAAATTCAAGCCCGGGAGTGGGCAGGTAAAAAAAAATGACATACGGCCGCTTTTGCGCCGTTTTTTTGCGCCTGGACAAGGCAGGCGTTAAGGAACCTCTGGGCTCGGAAGGAGCCCAGAGGTGCCCTCCCATGCCCCCAGGGACACCCCCTGTCACCCTTGCCCACCCCAGGAGGACACTCAAGGCTGGAGGGACCCATCCCAGGGACATTAAGGTAAGTTCCGGTAAGTATTTTCTTTTTTTTGTGGCATAGGGGGGCCTGATTTGTGCCCCCCTACATGCCACTATGCCCAATGACCATGCCCAGGGGAAATAAGTCCCCTGGGCATGGCCATTGGGCAAGGGGGCATGACTCCTGTCTTTGCTAAGACAGGAGTCATTTCTATGGGGGTTGGGAGTCGAAAAAAATGGCGCAAATCGGGTTGAGGCGAAAAATTTGCCTCAGCCTGACTTGCCCCATTTTTTGACGCCCAAGCTCCATATCCCCCTACGCCGGCGCTGCCTGGTGTACGTCGTTTTTTTCCACGCACATCAGGCAGCGCCGGCGGCTAACGCCGGCTAACGTCATTGATTAAATACGGCGCCCGCATGGCGCTTCAGAATGACGTTAGCCGGCGCTAATTTTTTTTACGCAAAACTGCGTTAGCGCAGTTTTGCGTCAAAAAGTATAAATATGGCCCTGTGTTCCTGCTTTAGCTATTTGGAATATCGCAAGATAAATTTGTGGTCCCACTTAAGCGAAGCAAACATTCATAAAAATGTTTATGAGGATAGTTTGTGCATTGCCCCTAATCAATTAGCGGAGTTGCTACCACCTATAATTTCCATAACGTCCATACCAACCTGGTTCACAGCAACTACATAACTCGGGCTCCATACAATGATCTCTCAGGTGAGTGGTATACAGATGAAGAGGACCTCTAGATCAGGACTAGCTGTTCATTTTAAAGTATAAGTACTGTTCTATTTAAAAAAGGAAAACACTTAAGCGTTAAATAGAATTACCACTGATATAGATGAAACCTGTTTACTGATACCACAAGGAAATAAAAAAGGGTTTGGGATTATTCCTGCCTATATGGAAGTTGAAGAAGAAGCATTTCTGGAATATTTAGCCTTGTTGGAATGGGTTATATTTTAATTTATCAATATAAGTGAAAACTGTACCCTGGTTGCACACAGCAAATTTTGTAAGAACTGGGAGGACGAAAATGGACGAGGGGGTAATGCTTATTAAATTTCCAGATCCTATCCTTCCTCCCCGAGTATTGTGGCCCCTGAGTGCCTGTTTCTTTATCGCTATTGCCTAAGCATGGCAAAGGCAACACCTAGCTTCAGTAGTGGGAGACAAGATAACACAGAAATTCTGCCAAACTATAGGGTGACAAAACTAAAAATGCCAAGCAACAGAATATGTTTTAGCCTTTGCCGTGGCCATTTCTCTTATCAAGTCAACAGCACATCATCAAGATCTCTCTCCTGACAATCTTTGCTAAATAATATAGAGAAGGAGTCATGTGTTGGAGGTAGGAAAACATTACTTGGTACTGTGTTCAAACTTGTCAATATCTATACTATTATACTTGTGTAGCATTTACTGCTGCAAAATGGGGCACAATGAGGGCTGGGCTGAGAACCCAAAGCAGCCTAGGCAAATTTTGTCAGACCATGTCAGACCAGCCCTATAGGATACCTAGCGAACGAGCCAGTCCACTGCAATGGGCCTTCGAGGTGTTCTCGGCCCCCCAAGAAAATGTGGGAAAAACATGTCAAAAGCAGTGCATTCTACAACACATTTTACTTTATTTATTCAATTGTATTAGATTTTTAAAGCATAGTACATAATTACCTTACTGTGCACTAGGATATGACAATAATTATTGGGGCTCTTCAATGATTCTGTCACCATCACCCTCTAACAGTGTCTCTCATCTCACCATAGCCCCTCTCTCATATCTATATCATTGGTTTTGCGGAGGCTCTCTAAGGGTGTTGAAGCACTTTACATTACACACACATACAGAGGCAATGAATGGTATGTGTGGAAATCAGTGTATAGAAAATATGACATAAGACAAAGGGGAGTACAAGGTGTAGGATTCACATGTCATCCATAGTGGTGGCATTTTCCACAGCTACTTGGCCTGTGCAAGCATAAAATCAGGATTCAGAATGATACACAGTGGTTAGGATTGACAAGGTTGACTTTACTTATAATTTATTTCTACCCAAGCCCTTTTTGAAAGCAAAATTAGAATAATCAAAGACTGGGAAAAACAGAATGTTCTAACCTGTACCTTTCAGTTTGCATGCAGCTCTTTGATAGCAGTTCATAGCTCACTGTGCTAGATTATGATTGTAACTTATGAACTGCACAGTAACAAAGGGATCTCTGTGACAAAAACAGTATCCCACCGGGCAGTGCACATACAAATACTGTTCTGTGATCTGCATAGTACACGTTCTTTGCAGCAGGAATATTAATGCTCTGCGTTACCTTAGATGAGTCAAAACTGCCATTAGACAAAACTCGATCTGTCTCCAGAAGGTACATAAATCACCAGTTTTATTTTGGTACTGTTATTGTTGCCTGAAAACTGTTGGATATAAAAAAAACTCTGTAGTGTTCTTAAAATGCCTCCCACTTGCCCCCCCCCCCTCCAGTAACAAAAGCGTCCCCCCGCCCTGCCAACCTCCTGGGGAAACGCCCGAACATGGTACGGCCAGTCCAGCCTTGGACACTGTTAACGCGTCCAGCCTTTATAAATTACCTGTATCTGGACACGTTGGAGGTCGGTGAATCTTTTAACCGAGTCGGGCTCTCCTCATCCTCAATAGTCGAGACACTCAGATCAATAATCAATAACTGTTGTAATCGGTAATCAGTACTCAATTAATAGATCAATATAATACATCAGAAATCAATAACAGTTGGTATTTCGGCGCACCATGACCTTTCAGTCATGAATAACCACACCAGTTTATTAAAAGTTAGTGAATTTATTTCCATATATTAACAAGGCTAGCACGATGTATATATGTCTCAAAACCAATTGATATATGTATATGAACATTACTAGCTGGCCATAACGGCGGAAGAAACGCAATCTACGCAAAATCTGAATGATGATACACTCTGTTATAGCAATACAAATCACCAATGTAACTAACTGTATTTGACTAATTGCATACATTCGGTCAGCATAACAAGATTTCAATTCTTCATGATACATTGAATGAATACCTTGACTAACCTCTAATTAGCATTGGCATGTGGGACTTCATGCAAAACGAATTTAGTCAACACAAATTTGGAAAACTTCTAGCTAGGACCCTATCAAAATAGCAGTTGGTACCTAAAAGGAAAAAAAACACAATGCATAATACATTTATCCTTTCATATTTACCAAATACAATCAGCATTCAAGAAAAGTCTTCGTCCTTCAGGTACCGGTTGATCAGCATGGGGCAAATTTCAAAAGGGGCAAAGTTAAGGGCAAGCTTCCTTGCAGCGGCAAGGAGAATAGGGCAAAGTTACTGCATGGGCAAGACGGGGGCAAATCAAAGTTAAAGTCTCTAGGGTGAGAATTCTTAAAGTCTCTTTCTCTCAGATAGAGAAAAGGGCATCAGGGTGTCATCCAAAATGGAGTCTGGCATCAGGCTTCAAACTGGCATCGAGGAAAATGGCTGACTTCTCTTTGTCCGGTGGGTTTAAGTAAGAAACATTCCAAATTTTGCAGGGTCTTCCATTGGAGGGTTCATAGGTTGGCTTCAAATTGTCCAATCAAAAATTGTCTTTTACTAGCGCCCATTTATGCATACACTGTCCTTGGAGCCTTGGAACACAAATCGTATCATGGTTTGCCAATTATTTTACTATCTGTACCTTCATTGTCCGCACCTGCAGAGACTGACCTTGTATCAAAGGGGATGTAACCGGCCTAGCACAAAACCTTGGAGATAAGTGTACCAGCCAGTTTCTACTGGAAAAATACAACTTCAAGCAGGAATATATGTTTCATTAGTTTAAGGAAAAAAATCACGCAGTTAGAATTTGAAACCAAGCAACTAGGCCAAAGCCTGTACTAAATTTAAGCTAAGCAAAACAGTTTTCAAACAAGAAATCATGGCATACATTTGCGATTATGACGGATTACTACATTTTAATACTTCATGATTAATAAAGCTCGTTTAGAATGATGGCGAACTACCCCAAGGGCACATTTTCCCTCGTACATTATTTCTTTAAATAATATCACATTTCAATATATATGTCGATTACACGGTATACATGAATATATGTCGGACCTTCTTTTTCTGCGTCATCAATCCCTCCTCTGATGACTAATTATGTCATCACATCAAATCTATCCACAAATTTTATTCCATTTAAAATTCTGTATAGTAATTTGGCACTTCAGTCAATTCCCTTTTTCTTTTAGTCCCTTTTGACTTCTCCCTATATATTTCTACCATTTTGTTCTCTATTTTCTCTTCTCTTTTTCTTTTGTTCCTTGCTTTTAACATTTTGAAAGCTTTCCATGTTCCCCAAGAGCCTAATAAACAAATTAATATTATCAATATTCCCTTTACTATTTTCAGTAACAATCCGTTCCAAACGTTGCTGAGCCAATTTCCCACTGAAGCAAATCCCTTTCCAACTTTCTCCCAAACTCCGGGTTCTTTCAATTCCTTTAAATCTACACTTTCTTTAGTTAAATTTGTAAGCATCGTTCTAATTTTTCCACTGTTGTCTGGTATATATGTACAACAGTGACGCGTGCCAAGCATTTTGCAAACGCCGCCATCCTTTGCTAAAAGAATGTCTAAGGCAAGGCGATTTTGAAGAGTCATAGCTCTTTCTGCAGCGAGTTCAGCATCCATCAGGATTATAGATCCTGAAAACTTTGTCAGCATGTTATCCACAATAGTAGACAACTTTCGTATTTTGATTGAATTCAATATGACTCCTACTGAAGGAATCAAAGCTCCAAATATATCTCCTACCACACCAGCAGCTGTCTCCCTTTTCTGAACCCGATGTGATTCAGACAGCCTTGGAAACTTCTTTAAGTCGTCTAGTTGGTAAACCTTTGGGAACACTATTCACAAATAACACCTCCCATACCATCCTTTAGGAAGACGATAATAGGCGTTGAGTCCACAAATATAATATACTCCAGGAATAACTGGGTCTTGTCCATTCAGCATGAACGTCCACTTAGATTGAAATGCATACGTATGTTTACATTCACTCGTTCCCACAAAAACTGTGTCATAATATGATGGAAATCTATGTATACAAAATCTTCCTACATGCAATGTATCTAAAGCTATTTTCCCTTGTGTCTTTATTGCAGCAAAAGCATAATTATCTACAGACGTCCTTTCGTGTAATTTCTTCTCTAACTTCTCCTTCATTTCATTCTTCCTATCATCAGTGCTGTCTAAAAATTCGATTTCTACTGGTGAAAGCAAGCATGTAAGGTTCTCTCTATGTGCGTGAGCTGTGTGAAAAGGTGACATCGGTTCGAAGAATTCCCTTATTAATTTGGCATAATAATCTCGAGCTATCTTACTTAGGTGCTCTATTATGGGGACATATGCAAAAGTAACATCGTAATTAGTATAGAAATAATGAATGTCTTTTTGAGCATAAAATCTGGAAGCTACTATACTACATGTAATTCCATACGTAAGAGGCATGCTGTGATACGTTACCCCTTCCACTACTGAGGTAGGTATTTGTGTACACACATAACAATCTTTCGCATCCATGGTCTCAACATACTCACTCAGTAAGCGATAGAAAACGTTAGATGAAAGTTCCTTCTTATCATGCAAGTGTCTCTCGTCTTGCTCGAGTCTCTTCAGAGCTGTAAGTTCAGTAGCGATAATAGGTTTAGAAGTAGAAGCATCATTCGTCTCACTCTCACTTTTACCATGCATTCCAAGAACTATTGCTACAATTATTAGTACGCATGCAGTTATTAAGCCTATACACATGTATTTACAATACTTCATTTTACGCCCCTGTGTAGCGAAGCTAGTCATGATCTGTATAGAATTAGAAAGTTGAAGACACTTTATCAAAGCGTGTTTGCAGGTATTTTCAAAGCTGAACGAGTTCAATGTTCACACAGTTTTCTTTAGCAGCTTAGTCTCTTATTGGTTAGCAGCGTTGTCTCAAAATCGGTTTCAAAGTCAATTAAGTTAGCAATGTCTTAGCCGGTTGAAAAGTCAATCAAGTTAGCAATGTCTTAGCCAGTTGAAAAGTCAATCAGGTGATCAATGGTTTCAATCAACAGAGTCCATAAAGATTTTATTTCCAAAATGAAGTTCTGCCTCTTCGTTCTCAAGACTGAGGGATACGAATTCGTCTGACCAATCGTTATTGGCTCCGTACGCCCACTCCGGACCGGAATACCTCCTGCTCGGTATCCTTTTCCTTTTCAGTTTTGCATCTCTCTTTAATTCTTTCTCACTGGTACTTTCCTCTTTGGCCAAGTCCTTTTCTTCACTTGGTGTTGGTACTACAACAGACACTTCCTTTCTTTTCTCTTTCACTCTTGGCCCTTCACTGTCGTTCAACGTTTCTCTAGTTCTTAATTTTACTGGCGATATACTTGGTCTTCTTTTTGCACTGTGTCCACTTGATGGACCTGCGATCTCTTCTGAAGGAGTTTGAGCAGTTTTGTTCTGTTCTGCCTTGTCCCCTCCTTCTGGGGAGTCAATCAGGTTTTCCTTTTCTTTTTCTGTATCGTCTGCTTCTGGGAAAGCCCTCCTCTGATCAGGCTCTCCTGCTTCTTCACCTGTTTCGAGCCCTTTGTCACCGTTACTTTCTTCAGGCTCTTTGTCACTTTCAGCTGCTTCAGGCTCTTTGTTACCTTCAGCTGCTTCGTCGCTGTCTGAGGCTCCTCCTTGGCCTTCCCCAAGTGAATCAGTTGCTTCGTCCTCAGAGAATATTTCTCCCTCCTCTATTTCTGCCTGTTCGCTTCTAGTTCTGTTTTGCTCTGCCTCAGCGCTTAGTACTTTGTTATCAGGTACTGGTAACTTCAGCGCTTCAACTTCCTCATCTGTGGGACACAACACCCTCTTTGTGTGACTGGCGTGAATCCAGTTGGGAACTCCTGCACACTTCACAGCGGTGGTAGTCGTCAAAATCACTTGGAAAGGTCCTTTCCAACGGGGTTCCAAAAACGACTTCCTCACGTGCTTCTTTATCACGACCCAGTCACCTGCTTTCAGGGCGTGTCCTGGACCTTGGATCGGTGGCAAGGTGGTTGCCTCCACCTGGTGAGAGAAAGATCGAACCACATCAGCTAGACCTTTGCAGTAGTCTAACACCATATCATCTGTAATATTCAAAAGCGCATTTGCAGGAACTGCTGGAAGTCTCATAGCCCTGCCCATGAGAATCTCGTGTGGGGACAGTCCAGTCTTTCTGTCAGGGGTGTTTCTCATTGACATTAGTACCAAAGGCAATGCGTCAGGCCATTTCAAGTTTGTTGATGCACATATTTTTGCCATTCTCGATTTCAATGTGCCATTCATTTGCTCCACTAGACCTGATGCTTCAGGGCGGTAGCTACAATGCAGCTTTTGCTCAATGTTCAGTGCTGCACAAAGCAATTTTATTACTTCATTATTGAAGTGACTTCCCCTATCTGATTCTAAAGAGATCGGGAATCCGAAACGTGGTATTAATTCTCTCAAGAGTAGTTTTGCAACTGTGACACTGTCATTTCTGCGTGTAGGGTATGCTTCAATCCACTGACTAAAAATGCACACAACCACCAACACATACTTCAAGCCTCCATGCACAGGCATCTCAATGAAGTCCATTTGCATCCTGCTGAATGGACCCCCCGCTCTTCCAATGTGGCTCAAATTTACTACGGTTCCCTTCCCTGCGTTCATCTGTTGGCAAATGACGCAACGGTGGCAAACTGCTTCAGCAACTTGACGGAATTTAGGGTTAAACCAATCAGTTTTGAACAACCTAATCATGGCATCCCTCCCAAGATGAGCTTGTCCATGGTAAAACCTGGCTATCTGTGTCAAAAGGCTATTTGGAAGAACGAATTTCCCTTCACTTGAAACCCATAATTCATCTAGTCTCTTTACACATTGTGATTTGGTCCACGAGAGTTTCTCATCCTCACTGACATCATTCTGTAAGGATTTCAATTCGTCCATCGTATCTATCACCTTTAGAGCGAATATTTCGCTTGGTTCGAGTTCTGGTTCACTTATCAAATTCCATTCATCCCTAAGCAATATACAGTTCAATGCGCAAAACCTTGCGACTTGATCCGCATATCCATTTCCCAGAGAAACATAATCTTGTCCCTTCGAATGTGCACTGCATTTTACTACTGCTACTTCTCCTGGTAGTTGGATGGCATGTAACAATTCTTTTATTCTTTCGCCATTTTTCACTGGCGATCCTGAAGAGGTCATGAAGCCTCTCTGTGACCACAATTGTCCGAAATCATGCACTATTCCAAACCCGTACTGGCTGTCAGTGTAAATGGTAACTTTCATCAATGCAGAGAGTTGGCAAGCTCTAGTAAGGGCTACCAATTCTGCTACCTGTGCAGAGTAAACTCCTTGAAGCCAAGATGCTTCCAAAACACCTGTTACTGTGCATACAGCGTACCCTGCTTTCAATACACCCAGTGCATCTCTTAAACATGAACCATCGACAAAAATAATTTGATCATTTTCTTCCAATCGGGTATCTTTGATATCAGGTCTTGGTTTGGTGCAAAATTCAGTCACCTGAAGACAGTCGTGCTCGATGTCTTCAGCGTTCTCAATTTCAGCATTTTCACTGGGAAACAAGGTTGCTGGATTCAACGTAGTGCACCTTTTCAGCTGCACATTAGGTGATCCCAGAATTATTGTTTCGTACCTTGTGAGTCTAGCACCAGTCATGTGCTGTGTTCGGGAACATTTCAAAAGTATCTCGACTGAGTGAGGGACCATGACTGTTAAAGGGTGTCCCATCACTATTCCTTCACTCTGAGTGAGGCTGATACCAACTGCGGCTACGGCGCGCAAGCACCCTGGCAGTGCCGCTGCAACCGGATCCAAGGTAGCTGAAAAATATGCTACTGGTCTGTTTACTCCACCATGGGCTTGGGTCAAGACAGACAAGGAACATGCATCACGTTCATGACAAAACAATGTGAAAGGCTTTGTGTAGTCAGGCATACCTAAAGCTGGAGCCCTGCACATGCATTCTTTCAATTCAATAAAAGCATCCATCTCTTCTCCTTTCAGTTCAATTTCATCCAATGCATCCTTCTGGGTCAGTTTCAGTAAAGGTTTTGCTAGGGTTGAGAAGTTGGGAATCCATTGGCGACAGTAGCTTACCATTCCCAAAAACTTCCTCACCTCCCTCCTCGTCTTTGGGGGACTCATTTGAAGTACACTTGTTATTCTTTCCTTCATAATTTTTCGTGACCCTTTCTCAATTTGGTGACCCAAATATTTCACTTTCTTCTGGCAGAACTGTAATTTTGAAGGAGACACCTTGTGTCCATTCCTTCCCAAATGGTTCAATAGGGCAATGGTGTCAGCTGTGCAGTCACTTTCTGTCTTGGATGCAATCAGTAAGTCGTCAATGTATTGTACTAGGGTTGACTCGAATGGCAATTCTAACGCTTCCAAGTCTTTCTTTAGAATCTGATTGAAAATTGACGGTGACTCAGAAAACCCTTGAGGAATTCGACACCAACTGTAGACTCTGTCTAAAAATTTGAAACAAAAGAGAAATTGGCTGTCCTCATGAAGAGGCACCGAAAAGAATGCTTGTGACAAGTCGATGACTGAGAACCACTCGGCCTCGCAAGGGACTTGAAACATTATCACAGCTGGATTTGGCACTACAGGGCAGCATTTAATTATGATGTCATTTATTTT
The DNA here is from genome assembly GCF_031143425.1 of Pleurodeles waltl. Taxonomy (NCBI): domain Eukaryota; kingdom Metazoa; phylum Chordata; class Amphibia; order Caudata; family Salamandridae; genus Pleurodeles; species Pleurodeles waltl. The sequence goes on along the minus strand of NC_090447.1, from coordinate 343,545,635 downwards.
CCTCAAGTCCTGCACAATTCGGACCTTTACACTTGGCTTTATTAGTCCCATGATTGGTGAGTTACATGGACTGCTTAACACTTCTTTCAGTACTCCCTGTTTTACAAACTCGTCAATGAGTTGGGCGACTTTCATGAGGGTGTCTTGTGCCATATGGTACTGTGGGGTCTGGGGAAAGGTTACATTGGGTTTTACAGCCACTTTCACTGGTTCCACTCCTTTCACCAATCCCACCTCTTTTCCTGTCATATCCCACACTTCTTTTCCGACTGTTTCTTGTAACTCAGCAGGAATATCTGCTTCAGTAATCATTGGGTAAAGGGTAATCAGGGGATATTCTTCATCGACAGTTTCTACTTCGTCCCCTTCTACACTGTCCTCTTCTTCCCCATCACTGCTCGTCTGAATTTTAATTCCATCGTTTGAACACATAATCGAACATCCCAATTTGCACAATAGGTCCCTCCCTAACAGTGATATCGGGCTTGAGTCACATACCACAAAATTATGTGTCCCTTGATAGTTACCAATTCTGACTTGTACTGGATCTGTGATTGGGTTCGTCAGGTACCTATTTGCTACTCCCACCACTTGAACCGTTCTCCCTGAAAGTGGCAAATTTGGTACTTCAATGCTCCTAAAAGTGGAACGTGTAGCTCCTGTGTCAACCAAGAATGAAACGCGATGACCCATAACTCTTCCCTCCACATACGGACCCTTTTGATCAACTTCCAAAGATGCTGCAAGCACACAATTTCCCTCCTCATCTGAACTTTCACTCTCCCATGCATTGTTTATTCCACTCTCGCTCTGTAGTGGGAATTGGTGTACTGTGTCATTTTGACTCATTCCCTGACCCGTGACCTGTTGAGGAAGCATTGCTTGCTGCTGATTCATTGGTGCTAAGGGTATTTGCATCTGCTGATTAGGTACCATAGGAAACTGCTGTTACATTGGCTGCAATTGTGTCATTTGCACACAAGGCATTTGCACCTGTTGCGGTTGCATGGGTTGTAGACCCTGCATCTGGTTCATATTGTTTTGAAAATTTGGGTTCGGACCTCTCAGTTTCGGTCCTCTCATAGTCTGAAATGCATTGACATCATTGTTTTGCTGACCTACACCTTCCTGCACCATCATTGGGCACTCCCGTTTCCAATGCCCGACGATTCCGCACGTGTGACATGGCATCACCTTCTTCATTGCCTGTATACCATTTGGAATCATAACGGTATTCAAATCAGGACCATTATTCACAAAACCTCCTCGACCTCTGCCTCTCATCTGCGGCTGAAACATAACATTTCCCTGTTGCTGCTGCTGCGGCATCTGTTGTTGAAAACCTTGCAAACGTTGTAAACCTGTCTGAGCTGCTCTGAGCTGCATCACCATCACCTTTTCTTTCAATCTTTTCTGCTTCGTCTCAATCTCATCACTGCAGTATTTTGCATAATTCAACACTTCATCGATCGACTTTGACTGCCAACAAATCAAATGCGATTTAATCATCTGGCTAATTTCGGGTCTCAGCCCTTCCACAAACCTGAACACAAAATGGAGCATGTCTTTTGGCTCAATCGTTTCCGTGCCACTGTAATTTTGAAACGCTTTCAACAAACTCTCATAATACGCGTGTATAGATTCTTTAACCTCTTGAGCGGTCCTGTCAATCCTTTGCCAATCCACATTTTTCGACGCAACCTTGGTTTTCAAGTGCTCGATCACCTTGTGGTACAAACTCATTACCATAGGTGATGGCGCACCTGTGTCCCTATCTCTCTCTGGTTCACTCGTCGGCCAACCTACAGCCCTTTTACAATCTTCCCACAAATCAGCCGGAACCACAATTTCAAATAAGGTATTCAGGTCTTCCCAGAGACACTTCGCGAGTTTCACAAATCTATCCGTTTGTTGATACCACTCAATCAGCTTCTCTCTTAATTTGGGAAAGTCATCCGTAAAGGATTGAATATCGCACCTGTGCCATGGTACATGCACAAGTTTTCCCCCTGCTGTCTCTCTCATTGGTAGCATGGTTATTAGATCGTCATTCTGTTGTTTTTTCTCACTTCGTTCTGAAGTGTTTTCCTTCTTTTTATCCTTTTTCTTGACCCACCTGCTTTCCCACTTATCTAAACATCTCCAAACCTGTGCACTCTGCAGTATCTCTTTAAGGTGTGTTTTCATCCCTGCGGATCTCATGTGTTCAAAATCTTTTGTCTCGAAGTCTAACCTGTAACTTCTGCTCAGGTGTTTGGTCTTACCTATATCGATTTCGTTTCTGTCTGCAATTTCTTGTAACTTCTTATGTATGTTGCTCACTTCTCTTGTAATCCTAGGGCACATGTATCTTAGTTCTTCCTCTGTGTATGATTCTAATCGGTTCAAACCCATTGTTCCCTCTACCAGTTCATCTGCCTCCATGCCCAACCTTATTTTATTCAGGTATTCTTCTCCCTTCCAGCTTGATGTACTCTGCGGGGAGTTCAGGCTGTTGAACCATTGTGTTAACTGTTGTGCGTTCAGTCCCATCAATGTAGCAGTTACATCAACTGCCATCGACGGTTTCTGTAATGTTTCAGTCTGTGAGGTTAACGGTACTAATAGTGGTGGATGTGATCTTACCACGGTTGACGGAGCACAAATTGGAATTGGACTGAATTCCGACAAGGACCCAGATCCATTTGGCAGTGCCGCTATCGGAGTTGTCTCTGGAGTGGTTTCTATGCATCTTCTCCCTGTCCCATTCTGTATCATTAACCCTTGGTCGCTGGTGCTTGAATTTGCCTGTATGTACAGTGGTACTGGTGGACCTACAGTGATAGGTAGAGATATTACATGTGGATTCTGTCTGTTCCCCGAATTCTGTGGCATGTTAATCCCCACATTGTGGTTCATCATTGCTGGCATACCTAACTGGCTTTCTACCACTCGCACTTCTGGTGTCTGCTTTTGGGGCATCGAGAACTGTGTTGATTCAGCTTGAATCAATGTCGGTCTCTGATAGTTTTGTCCTCCCTGCGCCATTGAATCGGAAGTCATTCCCACATTATGCTCATCGCAACAGTGCCTTTGAACCTGTGGCTGATAGTTATCAGCAGGTTTCAATGTTGGCACGTCTGGGTACATTCTCTGAATCCGTGGTATTCGTGGTGAGAAAGGCACGTCAGAGCTGCTCGGTCTCTGAGATACTCTCAAATTTGGTGTTACATTACCCTGTATTGGTTCAGGAGGGGCAGTACTAATGCTTGAGCCTTTTTCGCTTTCCACGTATGGTGGTGGGCGATCATTCAGCAATTGTATAATGAACTCCTCATCATCTTACTCGTCTCCCCTTTTCGAGTTTTTATTGCTCTCTCCTTCTCTGGACTGACTCCTGTTTGTCTTACAGGTGGCTTTCCTTCCTTCCGTCTCCGCTTCCTCGGTAATCGCTGGAAACAATTTAATCCCCTGCAATACGTCTGATCTCCAAACCTTTTGTGTGCTGTCCCATCTAGCATCCGCTAGTGTCTTTTCTACTTTTCTTATTCTTGTCTCAAATTTCTTTTGTTGTTGGTTTCTAGCTATTAGCTCCCAAATTGCTAATGCCTCAAACTGTGCTGGCCTTGGAGGTACTTTCATGTCGTATAGCGCAAATCTCAGATTTTCTAAAACCCTTAGGTTAAACGACCCGTGGATAGGGAATGCTACACTTCCATGTTTCTCTGTTAATTTGCACCATTGTTTTAACCATAGACATGGCGCTACACCCTTTTCTTCAATGACGATGTAAGCTGGTGTACCCTCAGGCGGTGTATCTTCTCCTACATTTGCTTTAATATAAACATCTCCCCTCATGACACTCTTAAATGCTTTGAAAAATGTCATCTTTCCGTCTTTTGTTTTTCTAAAATATGTAATCAATAAGTGACTTTAATTCCCGGAATACTCTTCGCTTGCCTTTCCCCTTCCAATTGCGCTTCACGGACTGCGTCCAATCCGTGCGCGACCCTTCTCACCAACCGACCTATCCCAGCGCGGCTCCTAGTGACGTCACACTCACACACTGCGGCTGACAAAGTCCTGCGGCTTCTCCTCTTTTCATTCGGCTTCACTCATAAACTAATTTCTGCAATATAACGCAGCACTTTACCAAAAGAATAAAACAGATCTGTCGGTTTACTACAGGAAAGGTACTACAATCGCTTCAGAAACCTTAGGGATTTTTCACTAGCCTCGGCAGTTATTCCATCTTTCTCGGTTTCCCACTTTCGCAAGCAAAATTTGACCCGCAAACTTTACTCTCAACTGATCAATGAACTATTCTAGTGCACTTTAGAATTCGTCAAATCTCAAAGTCGAAATTTTCTTTCACTCTGCAACATTCATACCGACTTGTTGACCATGCCCGATCAACCTATTAAACCGACCAGATCACAACATCAAACAAGTGTCACATACACTTTTCAACATACTCCGGAGTCTCTTGACCTCGCAGGGCCCGTCTCAACATCAACAACCACGTGGACAATTTTTCTGCTCAAAGCGCTACACACACGTGAAGTTCGACGACTTCCCTACTCTCACACTTTTGGAGGAACACTCCTCTAATATCTTTTAACTCCTTAAATCCTCACAGACTTCTCAATTAATCTGCGGCGATAAGCTGTGCAAGCACGAAACCCTAACTTCACTCATACCGTCACTAGAAACGCTGAGACCATTCTCATACCTTCATGTTCCTCATTCGCAAGCTCCGAGATCCCGGGAAAGTCATTGGGGACCTAGGGCATCATCATCTCTCCAACTTGTTTTATCAAAGAAAATTCTAACCTGACTCTGTCTATTGTTCGGATGGGGTCCCAAAGGGCTAAACCATCAATCTCTGCTACCATCTACTGTTAACGCGTCCAGCCTTTATAAATTACCTGTATCTGGACACGTTGGAGGTCTGTGAATCTTTTAACCGAGTCGGGCTCTCCTCATCCTCAATAGTCGAGACACTCAGATCAATAATCAATAACTGTTGTAATCGGTAATCAGTACTCAATTAATAGATCAATATAATACATCAGAAATCAATAACAGTTGTTATTTCGGCGCACCATGACCTTTCAGTCATGAATAACCACACCAGTTTATTAAAAGTTAGTGAATTTATTTCCCTATATTAACAAGGCTAGCACGATGTATATATGTCTCAAAACCAATTGATATATGTATATGAACATTACTAGCTGGCCATAACGGCGGAAGAAATGCAATCTATGCAAAATCTGAATGATGATACACTCTGTTATAGCAATACAAATCACCAATGTAACTAACTGTATTTGACTAATTGCATACATTCAGTCAGCATAACAAGATTTCAATTCTTCATGATACATTGAATGAATACCTCGACTAACCTCTAATTAGCATTGGCATGTGGGACTTCATGCAAAACGAATTTAGTCAACACAAATTTGGAAAACTTCTAGCTAGGACCCTATCAAAATAGCAGTTGGTACCTAAAAGGAAAAAAAACACAATGCATAATACATTTATCCTTTCATATTTACCAAATACAATCAGCATTCAAGAAAAGTCTTCGTCCTTCAGGTACCGGTTGATCAGCATGGGGCAAATTTCAAAAGGGGCAAAGTTAAGGGCAAGCTTCCTTGCAGCGGCAAGGAGAATAGGGCAAAGTTACTGCATGGGCAAGACGGGGGCAAATCAAAGTTAAAGTCTCTAGGGTGAGAATTCTTAAAGTCTCTTTCTCTCAGATAGAGAAAAGGGCATCAGGGTGTCATCCAAAATGGAGTCTGGCATCAGGCTTCAAACTGGCATCGAGGAAAATGGCTGACTTCTCTTTGTCCGGTGGGTTTAAGTAAGAAACATTCCAAATTTTGCAGGGTCTTCCATTGGAGGGTTCATAGGTTGGCTTCAAATTGTCCAATCAAAAATTGTCTTTTACTAGCGCCCATTTATGCATACACTGTCCTTGGAGCCTTGGAACACAAATCGTATCATGGTTTGCCAATTATTTTACTATCTGTACCTTCATTGTCCGCACCTGCAGAGACTGACCTTGTATCAAAGGGGATGTAACCGGCCTAGCACGAAACCTTGGAGATAAGTGTACCAGCCAGTTTCTACTGGAAAAATACAACTTCAAGCAGGAATATATGTTTCATTAGTTTAAGGAAAAAAATCACGCAGTTAGAATTTGAAACCAAGCAACTAGGCCAAAGCCTGTACTAAATTTAAGCTAAGCAAAACAGTTTTCAAACAAGAAATCATGGCATACATTTGCGATTATGACGGATTACTACATTTTAATACTTCATGATTAATAAAGCTCGTTTAGAATGATGGCGAACTACCCCAAGGGCACATTTTCCCTCGTACATTATTTCTTTAATTAAAATCACATTTCAATATATATGTCGATTACACGGTATACATGAATATATGTCGGACCTTCTTTTTCTGCGTCATCAACACAAACAAGCATCCTTTCAAATAGCATTTTAAAGCTATAGCCACGATCCCACTGTTTTTCAAAAATATTTAAGGCTGATGGTACTTAGGCCAGATGTGCTTGGAAAACTCTGGCTAACTCGCTCAGTACAATTCTTCACAGTCACCACTGGAAACATCTTTTGGTTGAGGAGCACCTGATCTATGCTTGTTCTATTCTCAAGGTAAACTTCACCCTTGTAATCACAGTCTCTTTTCAAATAGTAAAGTGCACTGTCCTGTTGAACAGATTGAAGTCCGGAAAGTGTATGAAATCACTTTCATAAAAATGCAGCAATTTTTAAACAATTGCTTGTCACTCAAGGGCGAAGCACCTTCATTGATTGAAAAAAAGCCAGACATGCTAGCTTTATTAATTCTTGTTATTTTCTTGTGAGCAATGTGTAACAATCATGTGACTATCCTGTATCTGAAGTATGGATTCTCCTGGTGGGTAAAGGGTCAAGTTGTTAATTCAAAGCAGTTTCCATTTCCAGTGTAAGAATGATCAGAGCCTGACGCACATTGTTTTTTTTCATTTTGGTGCTCACCTCCCTGCGGCCCCGAGCAACATTGCAGTATTTGAGGTCTCCTTTGCTATTGAATGCATTCTTGTTGCTGTGCCTTAAAGGAGGCTACTGAAAGTTGCTTTAATGTAGCTCTACCAATTTCTTTGTGGGGTTTGGTGCTAAACCTGTTGTTGATTGAGAATTTGGGCACAATCTGCTGTAGCAGAGAGGACTTTGAAGAAGGCTGCCCAGGTTTACATAAGCCCCTGCCAATGTCATAAAATAAAAAGCTGTGAAACCTTTTAAAAGTGGCACATGTCATCTCATGTGCTTGCATGCATCATGACTGGAGTGCTGGTCCTATTTTAACCTCTGTTCCATAATTGGCACATAATTCCAACGTATTTTCCTCCGATAAAAATGCACCTCTCAATTAGGAATTATACTCGAATATAGGAAATGAGTAGCGTCCTCTGGGTCGTTGCCCTAGAGCCGTCTACCACTCTGCACCAATTGGGGTGTTAGGACAGTTGTTCAAGCTGAGAGGACAATTTTTATGCTACGAACAATAGAAATATTATAAACTATAAAAATCTTATACTCCACGTCCAGGATCTGTGGATTCTGAGATGTTTATAGTTATCTGATAGTGAAAGTATTCTTACCCTCCTATTTAACATGTGCTCCATCGTCAGAGGTATCGGATGCACATTCAGACCATGTTAGCAAAGCCACCAGGATTAAAATATTCACCAGCATCTGAGACGCACCCGGCCACCAAATGTAGCGCCTGAAAGAATGACTATTTCTGAATAAAGAGATCCAGCACTGGTAAGATGTTCTCTCCTGACAACAGTCGGGCAGCACGTTTTGACCCTCGTTACCAGTGGTATTTTGCGGGGTGTCTGGAGTTGCCAAAGCTGGAATTACTGTTTCTGGTAATTAATTCTACGCCTGCAATTACAAGTGAAACGGGCTGGATTAGGAAATAGCTATGCAGAACCAAGTTAATCAGGCGAGAAAACACATTGTGTTGCCTATTCCTGCCTCCTAACTAACCCACTTACCACTGTCAAGGAGCAGGTGGTAAACAAGACCAACAGGGCCAGCAGCGGTTGATTGGCTGCTAGGGGGAGTTCACAATGTGTGGCGAGTTCTCATGGATCTTGCGGGTGCTAGAGATGCCCACTCCTGGTGTTTCCTTGGGGTGAGATGGGCACTTGTCCGGCCAGGGTTTCTGCTTCTATCCCCAGGCTGTACTGTCTCCGTTTGGCAGGATGTGGTCTCTCTGTTTCTGTGAGGTGGAGGGTTTATAGAGGTGGTAGTAAGCAATCATTCTGGGGCCAAGCAAGTAGTTCTGTGGGCTAGAGCTCTTACACACGTCTGGTGCTCTTGCTGGGGGCAGGGAGCAAGGGTGGGGACGAAGGATGTACCTGCTAGTCCCAGGCGCTGCCAATGGACCGGTGCTACTATGAAGGATGGTCTGGGGAGTGGTAGGTACAGTGACATGGAAGGCAGCAGGAAGGCTTGGGAGCATGGAGAACTCCCCTGTGGTGCTGCATGGGGCAGACAGGGGCTCTGTGCTGCTGCTCACGCTAGTCACTAGCCCAGTCAGATTTTACTCGTTCTTAACTTAAAGAAATGTAGGGACGATTCTGATGGATATGGGGATATTGTTCCAGATCCTGGTGCTTAGAACAAGAAGATAATTTGCTAAGTTTTTTCTTTCTTCACCGTCTTCCTCTCCAGTCTCATGGGCTGCTGGCTGCGGGTTAGGTACCAGAGATAATTAACTTGAAAGCCACATAAGAAGGGGTGCCTTTGGTGATGGTTTTCTTAACGCGTCCTTTTATGATATTTTATTACATATGAGGACTCGTTCTAGGCCAATTAATCTTTTGACCCCGTTGAGAGACACCGTAGGACGAGATAGCTAATCAATGTATCAATCATTACATCAATAATGTCATCAATATTTATCACGACAATGCATTTCACTTTAGTCAAAGTCATTAATCAATTCAAAGACGCTACCATGACCTTTCAGCCATGAATAACCACACCTTGTTTAGTAGAATTTTATGAATTTTATTCCCTATTAATTACCGTCTAATAGCAAATGCGTTAATCTCAACACCAAGAAACATAATAGCATAGTCACGATATGGCAACTTTGGTAAGCTTTCATTAAAGCAAGAATCACAAACATCAGAACATAACACAGCGTGAACATGGACCAATTTTGCAGAGTGTAAATAACGCGTCAGTTCAACAAAACATAATCTTGGTCGTTTGTCTATTTGCGTCAGTTTGATGAACCCCTGTCCTAACCACTGATTAGCATTCGCATGTTGGGCTTCATGCAAAACAATTTAGAACACCAATTTGGAAAACATCTAGCTAAGGTCTCTGTCAAAAGCAAGCAGTTGGTACGTAGAAAGGAAAAGCAAACAGACAAATTACAAATGCATTGTCATAATTACCCTCCAAGGATTAGGTCAGTGCACAGGTTCAGTCTTCGTCTTCAGGACATCAGTCAAATCGCCATCAGTCAGAACTCAGCTCTGGGGTAAAAGGGCACTTCCCTCATAAGGAGGTAAAGTGTAAATGGACAATTCTAAGGGCGAGGATGTTTTAAGTAAACCATCAAATCACCAAACAGAGTGAAAGAGTTTCTGGATAAAACCAATAGCATTCCCTACCTAATTCTAAATGACTCCCTGTGACATGGGTTTTTATCCCTTTTTCGATGTACATTCTCCAAAATTCTATTGGACATTTGCTATACCCCACTATCTTTAACCTATCATATAACACATTAGGTAATCTAACTCTTCTCCCCATATTATTTCACAAGTTTTTGATTGGTCTTCGTAATTGACGTCTTCAGAGGTGGCACGTCCAGTGTGATTTCATCCTTCTGTAATTCCTTGCACATCTTTTGGTCAGCAGTTCCATTTTCTTCATCGGTTTGAATGACCTTGTACATTACATTAAATACATTGTTTCATTTCATTTTTAACATTTAGGGCCTCATTATGACCCTGGCGGGCGGCGGAGGCCGCCCGCCAGGATCCCGCCCTCCAAATTACCGCGCCGCGGTCAAAAGACCGCGGCGGGTATTACGAGTTTTCCCCTGGGCTGGCGGGCGGTTCCAGTTAAACCGCCCGCCAGCCCAGGGGAAAACGACCTTCCCACGAGGATGCCGGCTCGTAATCGAGCCGGCGGAGTGGGAAGGTGCGACGGGTGCTACTGCACCCGTCGCGTATTTCACTGTCTGCAAGGCAGACAGTGAAATACATTTTGGGGCCCTCTTACGGGGGCCCCTGCCGTGCCCATGCCATTGGCATGGGCACGGCAGGGGCCCCCAGGGGCCCTGCGACCCCCCCTACCGCCATCCTGTTCATGGCGGCTTTCCCGCCATGAACTGGATGGCGGTAGGGGGGGTCAGAATCCTCATGGCTGCGGAGCGCGCTCCGCAGCCATGGAGGATTCCAATGAGCAGCGGAAAGTCAGCGGGAGACCGCTGACTTTCCGCTTCTGACCGCGGCTGAACCGCCGCGGTCAGAATGCTCATTGGAGCACCGCCAGCCTGTCGGCGGTGCTCCCGTGGTCGGTGGCCCTGGCGGCCACCGGCCGCCAGGGTCAGAATGACCCTCTTAGTCTGTGGAGGAGGGGAGATGGTGAGAACGGATCTAACATGGTTACATTCATCTTCCAAGGCGAAGAAAAAGAATAAACAGGGTCATGGCCCCTTGTGAGTCAGCACACTGGAAAATAGAAAAATGCATTTAATATGAGAGCCAGGCAGCTAAACTTCGGCTCATGCTAATTTAAGGCCTATGGGGTTTTCAATACAGATTAAATAACGCAAATGTTAGTATAAACTTATTTAAACGTAATTAAAACATTTTGATTATCATTATTAGTTCGCGTATACATTGATGGCCACTCATCGTGGTCACTATTCAAGAGTACGTCTAAGCAAAATTACCATTATTATAGTTTCTATGTGACAGGATCACACCTTAATTCATAAGCATTTCATGTTAATATAGATTATATAAGCTACGCTCTCTCAGTTTTCTATGTGACATTGTCAAATCATATTTTACTACTGCAATTTCACAGGCACAGCTATTTAGCTAAACCATGGCATTCTCAAATACTGGATATGTGCTAAACTTTAGTGGGCCACACAAACGTACACAATTGGACTATGATCACAAACGTAGGCATAGAAAATGGCTACGCATAGGGCACACTGTAGTGACAAATTTGGAAGTTGTATTAACTCATAACCTTCAACAATCATAAGTCAAATTATCAATAGCAGTGTGAGCACATAGCATTTTTTTCTATTAGTAAGAAACGCAGCTCAATCGAAGTATACAAGGTAGAAAGACACTTAATGATGTGGAAAATGGTTTTGTTAAGATGTAAAGTATTTGGTTGAACTGTTTTATAGATTCTCTTTACATACTTGAACAAGCAATCCACCTGGCAATCAATTATTCTAACACCTTTCACTAACCATATTAATAACTTTGAGTTAAGTACTTGCTCCCACAGTATTTCTTAGTGAACAGATGGATCTCCAGCGACTCATGTAAAATCCCTCCATGTTGCAAATAATACATTGAAAATCAGTTCAATGCAGTTGCTACTCGTCCGCAGAAAAAGCAGGCCTACTGAAAAGGAGTAATTATCGGGAAAGTCACTTAATGTAAATCTGAAACAAATGTAAATAGGTAGTTATAGTTATTTGACAAACATGCAAATAATTCAAACAACTCAAAACCAAAGCCTATCTTTTATCTTTAAGTCATACAGTAAGCCAAACCACGACCCTAACCCTGACTTCTAATTTTAACCCAACCCTAATCCTGACAGAACCGATGTCTTTCAAAGGTTTAAAAAGTTTATTATTTATACTTAGCTAATTAAAACCATCGTATGCCTATTACAAATTAAAACATTATACATAATTGACACATATCAAAGATAACATGTAAAAAAGTCGATATCTTCATAGAAATTATGCTCATTTAACAGATGTAAAAAAACATGTCCAAAATGACCACCATGCGTGTACATGCTTCATGATGCATGCATCGTCATGCACAATGGCCATTTTGTCTGAGATTTGTCGTTCTATCATGAATGGCCGATGCGTAATCTAGAAAACTAAAGTAAAAAGAAAAATAGCTTTGGCAATTCCAAACAGTCATCACTCACCACTATGCTACAAATTGGCACTGGCAATGCTTGTCTCCGCCTCTGTAGGTTAGAGAGGGCAATGTGCCACTTTTAGGGACTACAAGAATATAGAGCTTCCACTACTTGCACCTGGCCCCTAGTCCTCACAGAACTAAAATCCTTCATTTTCAGTAAAACCCATTCAGCTCTGTTCCCTACTAACTCAATCCACCTTTTTCACTGATTCATTTTCCAATCTTTTAGATAAGTTTAAATACGCCATTGAGCATTGAGAAATGCTGTTTTCGTATTATTGAAAATAGTGGGGTACGTTAAGAATGGTTGGACGACTGAAGGGAGTTTACCTTGTAGACCTACAGTTGCACGGCAAAATGAATTCAAAATTTTCTGTCTAGGGTGGATTATCGCTGTGAGTGATTACATCAGAGGGGCGACATGCCCATTTCTGAGAGGCATCCTGTAAGGAAATGCCTCCTTGGCATGGTTACCCCCTGACTTTTTGCCTTTGCTGATGCTAGGTTTTGATTTGAAAGTATGCTGAGGCATGCTAACCAGGCCCCAGCACCAGTGTTCTTTCCCTAACCTGTACTTTTGTTTTACACAATTTGCACACCCTGGCATCCAGGTAAGTCCCTTGTAACTGGTACCCCTGGTACCAAGGGCCCTGATGCCAGGGAAGGTCTCTAAGGGCTGCAGCATATCTTATGCCACCCTGGGGACCCCTCACTCAGCACAGACACACTGCTTGCCAGCTTGTGTGTGCTGGTGAGGACAAAACGAGTAAGTCGACATAGCACTCCCCTCAGGGTGCCATGCCAACCTCACACTGCCTATGTAGTATAGATAAGTCACCCCTCTAGCAGGCCTTACAGCCCTAAGGCAGGGTGCACTATACCATAGGTGAGGGCACCAGTGCATGAGCACTGTGCCCCTACAGTGCCTAAGCAAAACCTTAGACATTGTAAGTTCAGGGTAGCCATAAGAGTATATGGTCTGGGAGTCTGTCAAACACGAACTCCACAGCACCATAATGGCTACACTGAAAACTGGGAAGTTTGGTATCAAACTTCTCAGCACAATAAATGCACACTGATGCCAGTGTACATTTTATTGTGAAATGCACCCCAGAGGGCACCTTAGAGGTGCCCCCTGAAACCTTAACCAACTACCCGTGTAGGCTGACTGGTTTTAGCAGCCTGCCACACTCGAGACATGTTGCTGGCCCCATGGGGAGAGTGCCTCTGTCACTCTGAGGCCAGTAACAAAGCCCGCACTGGGTGGAGATACTATCACCTCCCCCAGGCAGGAGCTGTAACACCTGGCGGTGAGCCTCAAAAGCTCACCCCCTTTGTTCCAGCACCACAGGGCACTCCAGCTAGTGAGTTGCCCGCCCCCTCCGGTCACGGCCCCACTTTTGGCGGCAAGGCCGGAGGAAATAATGAGAATAACAAGGAGGAGTCACTGGCCAGTCAAGACAGTGCCTAAGGTGTCCTGAGCTGAAGTGACTCTAACTTTTAGAAATCCTCCATCTTGCAGATGGAGGATTCCCCCAATAGGGATAGGAATGTGACCCCCTCCCCTTGGGAGGAGGCAGAAAGAGGGTGTAACCACCCTCAGGGCTAGTAGCCATTGGCTACTAACCCCCCGACCTAAAAACGCCCTTAAATTTAGTATTTAAGGGCTCCCCTGAACCTAAGAATTTTGATTCCTGCAACTTACAGAAGAAGAGGACTGCTGAGCTGAAAAACCCCTGCAGAAGAAGAAAGAAGACACCAACTGCTTTGGCCCCAGTCCTACCGGCCTGTCTCCTGCCTTCCAAAAAATACTGCTCCAGCGACGCTTTCCCCAGGACTAGCGACCTCTGAATCCTCAGAGGACTGCCCTGCTTCCAAGAGACCAAGAAACTCCCGAGAACAGCAGCTCTGTTCAACAAAGACTGCAACTTTGTATCCAGAGGAGCAGATTTAAAGACCCCTGCAATCCCCACAAGAAGCGTTAGACTTGCAACACTGCACCCGGCGACCCCGACTCGACTGGTGGAGAACCAACACCTCAGGGAGGACCCTCCGGCGACTCCGAGACTGTGAGTAACCAAAGTTGTCCCCCCTGAGCCCCCACAGCGACGCCTGCAGAGGGAATCCCGAGGCTCCCCCTGACCGCGACTGCCTGACTCTGAAATTCGGACGCCTGGAAAAGACCCTGCACCCGCAGCCCCCAGGACCTGAGGATCGGAACTCCAGTGCAGGAGTGACCCCCAGGAGGCCCTCTCCCTTGCCCAGGTGGTGGCTACCCCGAGGAGCCCCCCCCTTGCCTGCCTGCACCGCTGAAGAGACCCCTTGGTCTCCCATTGAAACCTACAGAAAACCCAACGCTTGTTTGCACACTGCACCCGGCCGCCCCCGCGCTGCTGAGGGTGTACTTTTTGTGTGGACTTGTGTCCCCCCGGTGCCCTACAAAACCCCACTGGTCTGCCCTCCGAAGACGCGGGTACTTACCTGCTGGCAGACCGGAACCGGGGTACCCCCTTCTCTCCATTGAAGCCTATGCGTTTTGGGCACCACTTTGAACTCTGCACCTGACCGGCCCTGAGCTGCTGGTGTGGTGACTTTGGGGTTGCTCTGAACCCCCAACGGTGGGCTACCTTGGACCCCAATCTGAACCCCGTAGGTGGTTTACTTACCTGCAAAAACTAACATTACTTTACCTCCCCCAGGAACTGTGAAAATTGCAGTGTCCACTTTTAAAACAGCTAAATGTGTTTTATGTAAAAAGTACATATGCTATTGTGATTATTCAAAGTTCCTAAAGTACTTACCTGCAATACCTTTCAAATGAGATATTACATGTAGAATTAGAACCTGTGGTTCTTAAAATAAACTAAGAAAATATATTTTTCTATAACAAAAACCTATTGGCCTGGAATTGTTTCTGAGTGTGTGTTCCTCATTTATTGCCTGTGTGTATGTACAACAAATGCTTAACACTACTCCTTTGATAAGCCTACTGCTCGACCACACTACCACAAAATAGAGCATTAGTATTATCTCTTTTTGCCACTATCTTACCTCTAAGGGGAACCCTTGGACTCTGTGCATGCTATTCCTTACTTTGAAATAGTACATACAGAGCCAACTTCCTACACATCCCAAAAGTACGACTTGAAATTTTTGACTGTCCAAGTACAAGCCAACATCTCCCTTTCAATTAACGAGTATTGGCGTCCATGAGAATTTAATGTGCGGGAAACAAAGGCAATGATGGTATTATTGCTCTCTCTGCTTTGGATTAATACATCTCCTAGGAATATACAACCGGTATCAACAATGATGCATGGTTACCTCCCTGCAACACCTGAACATGTAACTGACATGAACATTCATGAACATTCAGTAGAGGTTGTTAATGTCTCTGAAAGCTGTCTCTTGTTAACTCTTACATGCAAATTTCACGTTTTTCTGTAACAACCGATGTAGAAGGCTGAGCAATTTTGGGGAGATTCTCAATACATCGGTATAAAACTCTCACACAGACATAGGCTGCAACAACTGGTCACATCAAGTGAGAACGGGCCCATCTCCAATAGCTTGAAGTAGCCCTAGTTTGGTGAGGGAAGGTATGGGGAGGGGGGCGGGAGTAATTCCATTACCAGAGATCGCATGAGAAACATTCTGTACTTTCTGTATTCCAGAAACACACTTGTTTCTTTTGGAACGAAATCCTCTTCTTTGAGAACCCTTAACAAAGCATCTAACCTCTGAAAGTGATGTACTTCATCCTTATCAAAAAATCAAAGTATTGCCTTGAAACGACAAGATACCATCCAGGACTCTTGAGACTACTCCCAGTAGCTGCTGGAACACTGTCACAGCTAGCCCGAAGTACATTCCACAGAACAGAAAAAAATCCACCTGACCTCTACCCTTGTAAAAATTGAAAAAAACATGTACTACTGGCAACCATGAAAAAATCTTACTTAACCCTTTAATTGTTTTTTAAACACATCCCGTTTTCCCTTAAATAAAACGGGTTGAATTTACACTAAAACAAATGCTTTGTTTAAAACCAATCATAGACATGGTGAACTGCTAACCTCAACAGGCCACCTGTGATGGCAGTGATTCCTAGTGTGTGGTAGTTTGTGACCTACCTCATTAATATTCATGAGGTAGGTCATATTGCAACCCATCAGGAATTGGTAAATTGCGAATCGACCTATTAGTACAAAATATAACCCTGGAACAATGGGGGATGCGTGGCTAACTTTTCATACCTATTGGGCAGGGCTCATTTTATGATGAAGGTAATTTAGTGAGATTTATGAAAGGAGTGCATTGGAGATACTGATCCCTGACACAATATTAGGCAATTTGTGAATCTTAACTTAAGTTCCTTTCCAACCACGACCAACTGGAAACCAAAAAGACTTGTCAGCCCAAGGAGCAGAGGGATTCCGGATCCTGGACTAATGAGACACAAAAAGAGTGAAGGGTGACACGCCCCTCCTTGGCCTCCAGGAACAGTCAAGCCACGGAAGACAGACATTGCCAGCTGTGAAATAGCCTTGTCTCTAGCTGAATATGCCAGGGTGACTTGTACACCGAAGAGCACCAGATTTCGAGGCACTTGCTGACAACAACATCTCAGACTACTGGTGTGCTTCTGACTGAATTATGGGAAACGTTGCATCAGATGAGGGATTCATCCTTCATCCTGCAAACATTTGTATTGGGCTGGACGCACTGCAAGGCATCCAGACACATGCAACTGATGGGGAATAACATCCACATCGGTGGAACCTGTGACATTCTGATAGAAAAGCTGCTGGCTGTATCCACGTCACTCACTTCAGTCTTTGAAAAAATATTAAAATATTCCTTTCCTAGACTTTAGTGGCTACTCCAAGTGTTATGAGATAGAAATCGCCCATCAAGAGAAACGTGCTTTAATCAGAATGGGCTGATATGTCATCAAAAGAAACATTAACATAAGACAAGGATTTGAAAGAATATGAGAGGAAATAAAGCCCCTGGAAGGCGCACTGCACAATTCAAGAATAGAAGATTATTGTAAAGCGGTAGCTCATGCCACTGCGTTCTACAGTGCTTAGGTTTATCTGGAGCGTCAGTGCCAACAAACTTGCGATTTTCAATCATTGCACGCACATTGGAAATGAACAGTTGTGGTTGGGTATGCTTCACAGAAAATACAGCTGCATTTGTATGCATGGTTTATGTGCAAATAGAAGGATCCGACTGCATCATTTACCTCAGTGCTTCGTTAGTGAAATGGGTAAGAGATGTTTGTTTAGAAGCCCTTCACCAGTGCTGGTCAATGTCAGAGTCACCAAGGCTGCCTAATCGTGTTTGCATATCATGACTTTGTCTTCCACCACTACACTTCCTGTCTCTTTTCCTTCCTAGTACATTTTGTCATCCCTGCTCTTTTCCATTGCCACTGCTTTTTCATCCTTCTGCTTCTCGGTCTTTCTTTCTTTTCGGTTTTTATCTCGTGCTCACTGTCAAAGTGTAATGCAGAAAAATAAGTTGTACTGCCCATCACCTGCAAACACCGATCTCAATTAATCCCTGCTTGAATTGATCATACGTAGGCAAGCCACTACAAACACAGGAGGACAGTTAGTGAAGCAGCTCAGAGGGTTGACTTTGTGTTAAGAATGTATTTATTTATTTTTGTCAAAAACAGCATTTCGGCAAAAACTGCTGGGTGATGGCGTTACCACTGGGACTTAAAGCAAAAGACTCGAATGCGATTTTCTTTCAGTCTTGCTTCTCAGTCTTGCGCCAATCAGTTGTTTTTCCCGCAGCTTTTCCTCTGGTCCAAAGATGTGGTTAGCTGTGATCCGACCTAGAAGAGTGACGGAATCATAATGTACAGTCCATCTAAGGTTTGCCACTATTGCTCTCAAAACATTGTGGAGCAGCAAGCACTGTACGCCTTAGAGGCATTAAAGCCTCTGAAATAACATACTCTTCTGCGAAACTATGACAGCACTACTTTAAAGGATCAGAAATACTGTACAAAAATAAATGGTTGTCAGTTATAGCGTGTCAGTATCAATAAAAGCAGCTCTAGTTTTTGTTCCAGGCGCAATGTTTAAAAAAAAAAAAGTGTGATACGAGGATAATCCTCCAAAGTAAATACTTTTTCCCAAGTGTCATGATCTTGGGGGAGGTGGGCTAGTGTTGCTATAATTTTTGGAATAATTGGGGTTTTAGGATGTTTGAAGCTAAAAGTCTGAAGGAATGATTGGAACATTGGAAGCTCGATGGAAGATAAGAGGGGCAGGAGGTCTGCTGTAATAGGGGTGTAGAGGAGGATGATGCTGTCATAGTGTAGGAGCATGTGACAGGAGTGTCATGGGAGTGGCCCGTGCAGGATAGGAGAAAGGAGAGTCCTATGTTCAGAGGAAAGTGATATATTCCAGAATCTTGTCCGGTGGAGACAGGCTGGTTTCAACTGGCCAGCAACCATGCCAGGGTAGTCAGTTTGTGCAGGGGGCACCTCTAAGGTAGCCCCTGGGTACGTTTTGTAATAAATCCAACACTGGTACCAGTTTGGATGTATTGCTTTGAGTTGTTTGTTACTAAACAGCCCAGGGTGCAGGGTGGCCACCATGTGGCTGTGAAACTCATACTGACCAGTGTCTAGCACATGCATGTACAATGGCTGCTCTGTTCATTGACTATGATCCAGGTTTGGCAGGGACACAGTAGGGGCATATTGCTCATGCATCTATACCCACACATGCAGTACAGTGCACCCTGCCTTAGGGCTGGAAGGCCTGCCAGAGGGGTGACTTACCTATATTGCATGCAGTGTGCAGTGGACAGGGCACACATGCTGTGTGCCATGCCAGTTTTGCATTTTAGGATTACACCAGGACACTCAGCCTGCAATGGCAACTCTGGGTGCACTTGGAAGCATGGTTCCTGAGGGTGGCATAATCTGTACTGCTGCCCTCAGTGGCCTCCCCCCAGGGTACACCATGCCCTGGGTACCTAAGTACCACTTACTAGAGACATATATTGTCAACTAAAGGTGTTGCCAATTGTGCCAATGCATCACAACAGTTTTGGGAAAGAGATCTGGCTTAGGGAACCTGGTTAGCAGGAGTCCTGGGCACTAACAACTCTGAAACCACATCAAATACTAGGCAAAAAGTCGGGACTAACCATGTCAAAAGAGCCCCTTTCTCAAAATTGGCACTGATGTGTTAGATTTCTTTCACCTGCCACAAATGCCCTAACAATGCCAGGGATGCTCTGTATTTACAATACAGAGATCCATGATGCTAGTTTTCACTCATCTGTTGGCGCTAAAGTGATGCATTGCTGGAGTTTCATCTTAAAAATGATGCAACTCCAGCAATGCATCAGAACACATAGGAGAATCCTATGTTAAAAGCTCTGCATCAATCTTTACGCCTGGTCTGAGCAGGCGCAAGAATTGTGACTCAGTCAAGTTGCTGAGTAACACAGTGAAAAGTTGTAAATTTCACTGCATCAGTTCTACATGGCTTTTAAAGTGGGAACGCCTATCCTGCATACAGGTATAATGTAATGCAGGCTTCTACAAACTGACCCATTGGGCCCAATGCATCAGTTTGTAGATATAGAGGAGTGTGGAGCACTGATTGCACTGCTGCTGCATTAAAAAAAAGATGCAATGGCGGGTCAAGCTCCTTGTAAATGAGGTTCTAAGTGTCAGTAAAAGTATTGAGTGGCCATTGGGTCATGTGGGGAAACTGTGGGGGAGTGGGCACACGGGCCCCCATGGGGTGTCGAGTTCCCAGGTGATGTGGGAGTGTTGCCCTAATAAGTGTGATAACCAGAACAACAAGCAATCATCAATCACAGAACAACAGCTGTTGCCTGAAACCAGAGGTCTCACACCCAAACTTCGGCTCTAGGAGCCCTTCCAGAAAGCTAGGGTGATGGAGGAGTTCCAGTTTGCTGTAGGTTTAGTAAGATAGGAGACATCGGACAGGCAATCTGAAATTTACTAAGGCATAGTACGGAAGGAAACCCCATGCGGTACAGTGGAGCTGAGCACTCAAGGTCAGGGCTGGGACTTGGAGGCCTTTCCTCACTGCAGGTCATCAGCTGATTGTAGAATCATGGTTGGGCCCACCAAGAGCCCTTTCTGCTTATCTTCCCCTGATGACACGTCATCATTGCTCTCAGTGTCACTCAAGCTCGTGTGGTGAGAAGGTGAGGCTATTGCGGATTGCTGGCTCTGACGTACAGTGTCAGAAGTTGGGCCTCTAAGTGTTAGGGAACTTGCAGGGCCTCCCCCCTTGTGGCTCCAATGGTGTCTGGGATGCAGCTGGACCGCAGAAGACAGCAGGGGATGCTGTCACTCTCAAAGTGAGTTTCTATCCAGTCCCAGGCCAAGGTGGGATCTGTAAAAAAGTATGTGGAGCTGTCATGCAGAACTTTCAGTTTCACTGAGAAGAGCAGATAGTATTGGATGGTTCTCGTAAATCAGTAGTGTTGCGATTCTAGCCACCTGTACATTTGGGTCTCTGTCTTTATAATGGAACACCACTGGCCAAGCGGCCGACCCCAGTGGGGGCTTGCAAGCTGAGACCCTGAGCCCTCTCTAAGGAGAAATGTCGGGTGAGAGTGTCCTTGAGGATGTCAGTCATTGGCTTAGTGCCCTCTGTCCCTTCCGGAAGGCCTATGACACAAATGATGTTGTGACAAGCTCTTACCTCCTTCCCGTGGTGGGGTTGGGGAGAAGGTGGTCGGGTTTGAGTTTTCATAGATTTCTGTCTGTCCATGGGGGTTTGGTACAGGGGCCATCTAGTATTCAGCTGGGTGGTGGCTTGTAGTAACAATTCAACCATCTATCTTGAAAGAGGAGTTGGTGGTTGTCAATTAAGGGCTCTGTTGCCAGGGCCCCTCGTCCCAGTGTAGTGCATGCCTCAGTGTGCGATGAGAGGCTAGAACCATCCAGGCGGTAGCCAGGGGTGGCTTACTCTATTTTCTCCTCCTCACCACCAGCCTCGTATTGCACAGTAGCAAAGCTGTTGGGGAAGACCCTAGCTTGATGTCCTGCAGGGCGTGGTGTCTTGCTGACCCCCTCCAGGCATGGCAGAGTCACGAGTTCTCCAGTCAGCCCAGGTGTAAATGGGGGACGCTATGCGCCAACCATGTGCTGATCAGTTTCAGTCTCATTAACGCTTCCGGCCCCCGGTTTCCCCCAATAAATGTCCAGGGAGAAGACCACCTCAGTTACAGGATCATTCTGTTGCAGGGAGGCAACTGGGGGCGTCAGACTCCCCACTGCAGGATCCACAGCCTGCCTGGGCAGGTCAGCCTGTTCATGCAGTCAGAAGTGTTGCTAGGGCTGGGAAGAAAGCGGGGAGAGCAAGTGCTGCATTCTCCTCTCTCTGCTGGTAAGGTAGTAGAACACAGGACAGGCCGGTGCCCAACAGGCCTGAAACAGCAGCTTTCACTGCCTACGGCCCTGGCCTGAATTCAGACCAGGGCCGTAGGCAGCAAAAGCTGCCTTTCAGTCCTTGTTTATGCACCAATGTGCACAAACAATGAAAAAGAGATGAGGACTTACCTGGGTCTTCCAGACTGTTTGCGCTTGCCCTGTGCAACCCATCACTGGGCTGCAGCATGCACCGGGTGAGCTCTGCTCCACTGGAGATTTCCAAGCAGAACGCGGAGTTCCAAAAACTGCGCTAGCTTCACCGGTGGAGTGGGGCTCCCCACGCACCCCTACTTGTAATCTGCAGCAACAAACCATGCCTTGGGAGAAGTTATGAGGGGGGAGAAAGGGTACTTCATAAAGAAGTTCTCAGAGTCGGAAACTCAAAAATAACTAAATCTTCCTTTTGTTGCAAGTGGCGTGGGGCTCCTTATTTAGGCCCGAGTGAGAATGCCAATGCTTCCGATGGACAAAGTAAACGATGGGCCTCATTTAGAGTTTGAAGGGACTTAACATCTTCCAATTTCTGGTGGGATTTGAAGATATGGTGAAATAAATTCAGTTCAGCTGGTGGATTCAAACTTAGAGCTTTCTCTACGAAATATAAGGCTTTCATGTTCCCTCGGGTTCTGAATGAGGCCTTATACCCCATCTCTATTTACAGTATATTACCCTATTACATCTCTAAAGCCTTCAGTGCAACCAGTGGTTCGGCTGTGCCAGCAAATGCTACGAGTGCGCAACACTTTTCTTGCCCCCACTCTGCAAAGATTTATTTTATCCAGAAACAGCCCAAGAAAAACAAAAAAAGAGTGGCCCTAATATGAAGGGAGGTTTTCTCCATGTGCGTGAGGTGCATTGAGAGATTTCTCGACTGAAACCACCATGCCTCACATGACGGTCCCAGGCAAGGAAATGTAGGGCCAGATGTAGGAAACAGTTTGCGACTCGCAAACTGCCGGAGTTTCCTATGCAGAAATGCATTTTGCGAGTCGGAACCGACTCGCAAAATGCATTTCCGACTCGCAAATAGGAAGGGGTGTTCCCTTCCTATTTGCGACTCGCAGTGGGATGCAATTCCATTTGCGACCGCGTACGCGGTCGCAAATGGAGTCGCAGTTACCATCCGCTTCAAGTGGATGGTAACCCACTCGCAAATTGGAAGGGGTCCCCATGGGACCCCTTCCACTTTGTGAATGGACCCAAAAATATTTTTTCAGGGCAAGGGACCACTCCCTGCCCTGAAAAAATACCAAAACTAAAGGTTTCGTTTTTTTTTTTAAGTGCAGCTCGTTTTCCTTTAAGGAAAACGGGCTACACTTAAAAAAAAAAAAAACTGCTTTATTGAAAGCAGTCACGAACATGGAGGTCTGCTGACGACAGCAGGCCTCCATGTTTGCGAGTGCCTATACTCGCTATGGGGCCGCAATTTGCGACCCACCTCATGAATATTGATGAGGTGGGTCATTGCGACCCCATAGCGAGTCGCAGTCGGTGTCTGAGACACCGTACTGCATTGCAAATTGCGACTTGCAATTTGCGAGTCGGATGGACTCGCAAATTGCAAGTCGCAATTTGCAATATTGCTACATCTGGCCCCTAGTGACTGGAACCCTCCCTTAAATAGGGTGGGCGACCATCACTTTGACCTGATGACCCAGCGGTGAACAGGTTACCGAGCCAAGAGTTTCCACTAGTGCAGCCAACTGAGGCTCAGCCAAGGGAAACCTGGTGGTTCTGTCACCTCTAATTGTGGTGGGCAAACTGTAAGTTTAGAGGGACAGTAACACCATTGATTTACCATGGTGGTCCTGCTTCGCTAATCCTACACGACTCTTGCGTCCTGGTAGAGAGGATGGTGAAGAAAAGAAAGGAATGGCAGAACACTGCAGTGGTATTTTTGGTCAGCCGAGAAAGAGGAGTTTCCTAAAGCTTTTTGTAGTGCACGAGAACCGATATGTATTTCAATGCCTGTTTGATCTACGATAAACTAATAAGCAATAAGCAATGCAAACATGCAAAAGGCATGCTTCACATTGACATCTTAAAACGCTATAAAAACTGTTGACAAACGCAGAATGCTGCTACGAAACGTCTACTAAATGATTATGCACATTAAAGGGCAATTTAAAATGACAACAGACAGAATGCCCCAAGACTTTTCATCTACATGTCATGCCAAACGCGATAAATTAGGTAAAACATGAACTTTGCATTTTCAGACAGTAGAGCCGCAAAGCCCTGTTTTAAATCTTCTTAATCTTTTTCAATATCCTCTGAAATGAAATATTTTCCAATCACATCCTCTGCCTCTGTGCAGCGATGAACGTGTCTGCATACTTGCCTTTAAAAAAATGCAGTACTTTTCACTCAAGCCGGCCTGCAGTTTCTTCTGTGCACGAACTATAATTGAATCCCAGGAATTCACATCTAGGAAGTGAGCTTTAGAGGCTTTGAATATGCCTTCCACCACTCTGCAGTGGCACAGGACCACTGTCTGCTTCCTCAAAGCCCACTGGTGCCATTTGCACAATGAAGGTAGACCCCTACAAACAGCTAGCACTGTGTGGATTGTTACCAAATGGCAAGGGCAGTTCGTAGCCTTTCAAGGCTTTGTGATCACATGCTCTGCCGCAACCCCTTGTCACATTTCCCTCCAAATCACAAGGAAGTGAGAACAGCTGTCGGTCAACTTTTTTCCCGTGATACTCACAAAGAATGGTGTGGTTTGGGAACATCAAAGACAGAATATTGACGGGACACTGTTGGACGTTGTCCTCTCCGCAGGGTCAGCCCGAAACATTTTGCCTTTGTCCTCCACTTTTCGCTGAATTTGTTTTGTTGACCTTAGGACTCGGAGCACTTTACCACTGCTAACCAGTGGTTTGATTGGTATATACCTAATTGGCATCTTTAATTTACATATAAGTCCCTTGTAAAGTGCACTACATGTGCCCAGTGCCTGTAAATTATATGCTACTAGTGGGCCATAAGCACTGCTTCTGCCACCCACTTAAGTTTAAAACATGTCCCAGGCCGGTCATTGCAGCCTGAATGCAGTGTCCCACTGCCATATCGACAAAAAGAAAAAAGGGAGCACACTGCCTCACACTCCAGCAAAAAGTTAGCCCCAATGCATCATGGTAAATGCAGTCACTTTGTTTTGTGTTGAAAAAGTAATCAAAAGTCTTTCACCTAAGTAGGTGCAGCAAGTGCTGTGTATCTCTGGACACGTGTTTCTAGGTTTAGCCCGTCATCAGCAGAGAGCAGCCAAAGTCTGTGGGGTTGCTTGAAATGCCGCCAAAAGTCTTCTCAGGTTTATGTACCACTCACTGGCGCACAGGTGCCTCACCAGAGCTCGTCAGCTCGTTAGCTCAAGGGAGCAGTCATTGGACAAAAAGAAAAAAGGGAGCACACTGCCTCACACTCCAGCAAAAAGTTAGCCCCAATGCATCATGGTAAATGCAGTCACTTTGTTTTGTGTTGAAAAAGTAATCAAAAGTCTTTCACCTAAGTAGGTGCAGCAAGTGCTGTGTATCTCTGGACACGTGTTTCTAGGTTTAGCCCGTCATCAGCAGAGAGCAGCCAAAGTCTGTGGGGTTGCTTGAAATGCCGCCAAAAGTCTTCTCAGGTTTATGTACCACTCACTGGCGCACAGGTGCCTCACCAGAGCTCGTCAGCTCGTTAGCTCAAGGGAGCAGTCATTGGACAAAAAGAAAAAAGGGAGCACACTGCCTCACACTCCAGCAAAAAGTTAGCCCCAATGCATCATGGTAAATGCAGTCACTTTGTTTTGTGTTGAAAAAGTAATCAAAAGTCTTTCACCTAAGTAGGTGCAGCAAGTGCTGTGTATCTCTGGACACGTGTTTCTAGGTTTAGCCCGTCATCAGCAGAGAGCAGCCAAAGTCTGTGGGGTTGCTTGAAATGCCGCCAAAAGTCTTCTCAGGTTTATGTACCACTCACTGGCGCACAGGTGCCTCACCAGAGCTCGTCAGCTCGTTAGCTCAAGGGAGCAGTCATTGGACAAAAAGAAAAAAGGGAGCACACTGCCTCACACTCCAGCAAAAAGTTAGCCCCAATGCATCATGGTAAATGCAGTCACTTTGTTTTGTGTTGAAAAAGTAATCAAAAGTCTTTCACCTAAGTAGGTGCAGCAAGTGCTGTGTATCTCTGGACACGTGTTTCTAGGTTTAGCCCGTCATCAGCAGAGAGCAGCCAAAGTCTGTGGGGTTGCTTGAAATGCCGCCAAAAGTCTTCTCAGGTTTATGTACCACTCACTGGCGCACAGGTGCCTCACCAGAGCTCGTCAGCTCGTTAGCTCAAGGGAGCAGTCATTGGACAAAAAGAAAAAAGGGAGCACACTGCCTCACACTCCAGCAAAAAGTTAGCCCCAATGCATCATGGTAAATGCAGTCACTTTGTTTTGTGTTGAAAAAGTAATCAAAAGTCTTTCACCTAAGTAGGTGCAGCAAGTGCTGTGTATCTCTGGACACGTGTTTCTAGGTTTAGCCCGTCATCAGCAGAGAGCAGCCAAAGTCTGTGGGGTTGCTTGAAATGCCGCCAAAAGTCTTCTCAGGTTTATGTACCACTCACTGGCGCACAGGTGCCTCACCAGAGCTCGTCAGCTCGTTAGCTCAAGGGAGCAGTCATTGGACAAAAAGAAAAAAGGGAGCACACTGCCTCACACTCCAGCAAAAAGTTAGCCCCAATGCATCATGGTAAATGCAGTCACTTTGTTTTGTGTTGAAAAAGTAATCAAAAGTCTTTCACCTAAGTAGGTGCAGCAAGTGCTGTGTATCTCTGGACACGTGTTTCTAGGTTTAGCCCGTCATCAGCAGAGAGCAGCCAAAGTCTGTGGGGTTGCTTGAAATGCCGCCAAAAGTCTTCTCAGGTTTATGTACCACTCACTGGCGCACAGGTGCCTCACCAGAGCTCGTCAGCTCGTTAGCTCAAGGGAGCAGTCATTGGACAAAAAGAAAAAAGGGAGCACACTGCCTCACACTCCAGCAAAAAGTTAGCCCCAATGCATCATGGTAAATGCAGTCACTTTGTTTTGTGTTGAAAAAGTAATCAAAAGTCTTTCACCTAAGTAGGTGCAGCAAGTGCTGTGTATCTCTGGACACGTGTTTCTAGGTTTAGCCCGTCATCAGCAGAGAGCAGCCAAAGTTTGTGGGGTTGCTTGAAATGCCGCCAAAAGTCTTCTCAGGTTTATGTACCACTCACTGGCGCACAGGTGCCTCACCAGAGCTCGTCAGCTCGTTAGCTCAAGGGAGCAGTCATTGGACAAAAAGAAAAAAGGGAGCACACTGCCTCACACTCCAGCAAAAAGTTAGCCCCAATGCATCATGGTAAATGCAGTCACTTTGTTTTGTGTTGAAAAAGTAATCAAAAGTCTTTCACCTAAGTAGGTGCAGCAAGTGCTGTGTATCTCTGGACACGTGTTTCTAGGTTTAACCCGTCATCAGCAGAGAGCAGCCAAAGTCTGTGGGGTTGCTTGAAATGCCGCCAAAAGTCTTCTCAGGTTTATGTACCACTCACTGGCGCACAGGTGCCTCACCAGAGCTCGTCAGCTCGTTAGCTCAAGGGAGCAGTCATTGGACAAAAAGAAAAAAGGGAGCACACTGCCTCACACTCCAGCAAAAAGTTAGCCCCAATGCATCATGGTAAATGCAGTCACTTTGTTTTGTGTTGAAAAAGTAATCAAAAGTCTTTCACCTAAGTAGGTGCAGCAAGTGCTGTGTATCTCTGGACACGTGTCCAGACATGGCATATAAAACCTTTTGCCAAGCCTTTAACTCTCCTTTTATCACATATAAGTCACCCCTGAGGTAGGCCATAGGTAGCCCAAAGGGCAGGGTGCTTTTAAGTTTTACTTGACCCGGTTAGTGAAAAACTGCCACATTCGTTTTTCACTACTTTGAGGCCTACCTCTCTCGTAGGAAAACACTGGGAATTCCTTGTTACATTTAATAAGCTGTAATCACTAAATGGGAAGGGGTAGATCTGTTATGTTTAGTACCTATGGAATTGTAATGATAAATACTCGTTACAATTTTGAAAATGCGACTTTTAGACAGGTGACATTTTCCTACTATTAGCCCTGCATGCCTTCAGCCTGCCTTTTTCTGGAATTTCTGTTGACTTTTACCTAATATAACTGATTGAAAGATAGCACACCCTTGATGCTCTAGCTGCTGTTCCAGCTCTGACTGTACCCGGGGCTTGATCATGTCTCTGTGTCTGTGTCTACTTGAATGGAGGAAAACAACCATAATAGAAATATTTGCAGAGAGACAAAGGGCAAATGGATTTTTCTGTCAAATTCCAAGGCTGTTCATCCTTGTCAATCTGGATTCAGGCCTAGAGACATTCTGCAGAGTCTGACTTGCTGGAGGTTTCCGATACAATAAATGAGAAACTAGACTATGGCCATAATGCTGTCCTGATCCTTTTTGACCTATTGGCAGCATTTGATACCATTTCACACTCAATACTTCTTCATCAGCTCTTGGAAATCAATATCACCTTCAAGGCTTGGTCGTGGATCAAAGCTTTTCTTGCAAAGGAAACAATTGGTCTCCATCGGGCAGTGCTCCCCGAAAGAAGAACCATTAGAATTTGGTGTACTGAAGGGCTCATTACGCAGTCCTTTTTTATTTAATATTTACATGGTCCCCTTGGCATCTTTGATTAGCTCCTTTGGAATTTTGACTACTTCCTCTGCAGATGATACCCAATTGATTTTGTCTTTGAACAAGAATTCCTTTAGGTCTGAACAGAATTTTAAGAATTGTTTTACTAGTCAAATTCGATGGATAGAAAATTAAAACGCAAGACAGATAAAACAGTAATTCTTCTGTTTAGGAAGCTCAATCTGTTCTTCCCCACTATGTGGTGGCCAGATTTCGCACCCCTCCCCCACCTCCAGTTAAAGTGGCTAAGAACCCAGGAGTTAAATTTGACAGTGCATTGTCCTTTCTACCACAAGTACTATCAGTAGCAAGCACTTACTTCTCTTTGATTATTTCCTTGAATAAACTTCTTTGATTTTCTTCCTTTGGTTGCAGTGGCCTTTGCACTCATTACCTCGAGGCTTGATTACAGTAATAGCCTTTATGTAGGTAGTTCTAGGGAACTGCTCCACAGGCTCCTGGTGGTCCACAATTTGTCACCAGACTCATGCTTAGACCTTGCATGCATAGTTCTGGACCCAAGGCACCCAGAGAATTGCATTGGCTTTCGCTTCATTAAGAAGGTTCTTTTGAAACTCTTGTGCTGGTTTTTAGGTCCTTTCATGCTACTTGCCCCAGATATCTATCCGATCGGTTTCGCCATTAGGGGACACAGAGGTGCCTCAAATATTCTAATGCCAACATTTCAAAACGTCCAAAATTCAGGTTTAAATCCATAGGAGGAAAATCATTGGTTCTGGGATCTAAAGCTTAGAGCCAATATCCTAGTTCTCTTTGGTTAATTGTGAATTAAGCTAGTTTCAAGTAAAACCTGAAGACTTGATTGTTCATGGCCCCAGATGCTTTATGCCATCACTTAATTTTAATTGTTGATTAAGGTCTTTCCTCCTTTCTTTTTTTCTCCAGCCCTGTGCTGTCTCTCTTCCCTCCTTTATAATTCTCTCTGCAATGGTTGAATTGAGGAATGGCTTTTGAGCTAATGCCAGGGCGCTTCACAAGTGCTATATTAATTAATTAATTAATTCATTCATTCATATGTCACTCAGTATAGATTTACTATTCTTAACTCTACTTCTGCGTATGTTGAAGATGTATATATCATGAAGGTGCATATTTGTAGAGCTATAAACGTTTAAATCTATACATGCACACATATATCTAAATCCACAATACTGCGGTAGTCAATAATTTATCTAGAATCGTTTTCGTGACACAATATTTAAAATATTGTATTTTGGAAAATACCAGCATAGGCTGGCTCCCAATAGGCAAGCAAGCTGGAACAGGCTCCACAGTTAGGACACGTGAGCCGGCCTTCAGATGGTCATGGCACACCAATGATACTGACCTATGTACTGTAAAGAGAGTTCTTAGAGGTGGTAAATAGTGTAACTTCCACAAAATGTCGGCATTTGAACTGGGGTGAAGATAGATGGTAGTTCCGACTTACAGCCTGAAGACAGCAAAAGACATGCACAGGCATGAGGGCTTTTTAGGAGGCTGGCCTGGTGTGTGGTGGGTACCTATGGTACTTACACCTTATACCAGGTCCCGGTATCCCTTATTAGTGTAGTGTAGTCAGTGTCTAGAAGCCAGGTTCTCTAGAAGTAGCTGTGGATGAGCAGCCAAGGCTTATCTAAGAGAAATGCCAAGCTCATGCAGTACCACTGTAGTCACTCAGTACTCACACGCATGAAAAAAAACACCCAGTGTTATAAAAATAAAGGCACTTTATTTTGGTGACACAAATACCAAAAATAACTCAGAGACTATACTCCCTTCGCAGGTAAGTAATACACAAATGATATACACTGGTATGCAGAAATAGTCAAAAACCATTAGAAAACAGTGCAATTAGTGAAAATCACAATAGCTAGAAATAGCCCTAGGGGGAGCACAAACCATATACTAAGAAAGTGGAATGCAAAAGTCGATCCCCCACATAGGTAAGTGTAGTGTGTAGAGGGGAGCTGGGAGTACTAGGAAAACCCAAAGGTAAGTATCACAACCCACCCCAGCGACCAGAAAGCATGACTAAAACACTGTCAATTCCTCTGATCATACACAGAGAAGAGAAGAAGAATTATGCAAAGCCCAGACGAGACTGCAAGACACCAACAGTGAATTCCTATACAAGAGGACCTGTGGAAGAAGGTGACCAAGTCCAAGAAGCACAGCAGAGTCCCGGAAGGGCAGGACCCCTAACCACCAGGCTGAAACTGAAAGAGGTGAGTCACTGGTGAAGAAGAGTCAGCACTGCATCCAAGAAGATGAAGTCAGGTTCCTCAAGGATGCAGGTGATGTCCCACACTGGAAGGAGGATTGCAGTTGGGTTTGCATGTTTGGGTTCTGCCAACAAGCCTTGGCACATGCAAAACTCCTGGTTAGCGGAAAGTTGAGCTACCAGGGACCAGTAAGGACCAGGTGGACTCTACCCAGGAGGGGGAGTCAGAGGAGGCCCTCAGCGACACAGAGCCCACAGAAGCCCAGGCAGCACCCACAGGAGTCGCAAAGGAGAGGGACAGGAGAGTTGCAGAAGAGGCCCATGCAGCACTACGAAAAAGGCTACCAGGCCACTGGAGAGCCACTCAAGGAGCTGCGCATCACAGGTAGGAGTGCTGGGGGCCGGAGCTTCAAGATGCCTGAAGAGCTTGTAGAAAGGATGCTAACAAGCCTTGGCAGCTGCAAAGGACGCAATGCAATGGGGTACTGTCCTGCGTGGGCAGACAAGGGCTTACCTCCACCCAAGTTGGACAGCTAAAAGAGAGGACTGCTAGGACCACTTCAGTCAGCCACCTATGATCCAGGATTCATGCAACTCAGCAGGAGAGGGGATCCACTCAGCGGGTTGTCGTCACAGTTGGTGCCTGCAGAAGCAGGGGAGTGACTCCTTCACTCCAAGGGAGATTCCTTCTTCCTTCTGATGCAGGCTGAAGACTGGCTGTCTTCAGAGGATGCACGACCAGGGAAATGTTACAGTTGCTGGAAGGAGCTCGAGATACAATGTTGCAGAAGGCATCTTGCTTCTTTGTTGCGGCTTGTAGGGTCCTGAAGAGTCCAGATGCAGTTTATTCGGTAAAAAGTTGAAGTGGAGGTTGCAGAGGATTTCTGCTGGAGCCTTGCAATCCGAATCTGAAGAACCACCCAAGAGAGAGACCCCAAATAGCCCTGAAAGGGGGATTGGTCACCTAGCTGGGTGACCACCTATCAAGAGGGGGCTCTACTGTCACCTGCTGGCATCAGCCATTCAGATTCTCCTAGAGTTCGCTGCCAACCTTGAATCCAAGGTGACAAAACCCAGAGACCCTGTGGAGGAGCTCAGAGTACCACAGCTGGGGTGATGACGGACATAGGAATGGTCACTCCTCTTTCATTTGTCCAGTTTTGCACCAGAAGAGGGACTGGGGGTCCCTGGATTGGTGTAGATTGGTTTGTGCAAGGAGGGCACCAAATGTGCCCTTCGAAGCATTTCCAGTGGCTTGTGGAGGCTACCCCTCCCAAGCATGAAACACCTTTTCCCAAACGGAGAGAGTTTAACACCCCTCTCCCAGAGGAAATCCCTTGTTCTACCTTCCTGTGCTTGAGCTTCTCAAACAACAGGAGGGCAGAAACCTGTCTGGTAGGTGGCAGGATCTGGAGCTACCCAGAAACCCTCAAAAAGCTGAAATGGCAATCCTGGGGGTCCTATAAGGAGCCCCCAGAGTGCATGAAATCATACAACCAATGTTTGCAAAAGCCTTGGGGTATGATTCCAACATGTTTGATACCAAACACGCCTAGGTTTGGAGTTACCATTATGTAGCTGGACATAAGTGGTGACCTATGTCCAGTACACGTGTAAAATGGCATCCCACAACTCATGAAGTCTGGGAAAATGGGTCTGGAGCTCATGGGGGAAACTCTGCTAGTGCAGGGGTACCCTCAAACACAGGTACTTTGCACCCTGCCCTCTGGGCTAGAAGGCCTGCCATAGGGGTGACTTATAAGTGACCTGGTGCAGTGAAAAATGGCAGTGAAAAGGTGCTTGCACCTTTTCACGCAGGCTGCAATGGCAGTCCTGCAGAACCCTTTGCTTGAGCTCCCTATGGGTGGCAAAGTATATGCTGCAGCCAATAGGTATCCCCTGGAACCCCAATGCCCTGGGTACCTAGGTACCATTTACTAGGGACTTATAATGGGGCACCAGAGTGCCAATTGTGGATAAAATACAGAGTTTTGGGAGAGAGAACAGAATCAATGGGGTCCTGGTTAGCAGCCTGAAGCAGAAAGCTGCGCTAACCTATTTTAAAAGTGTTCATCTTTTCCGTATGTGGTGGTCACCATTGTGCTTACTTGATTTAACAATGTGCTAACAAGATCAAAATGATGCCAAAGTTTATTTTAAATACTAGAGTAAGTGATAATAGTCAAATTAATTTGATTTTATAAAGTTTAATGTGTGATTCATGAGTTTAAATAGACGTGTGCATAGAAATAAATGCACTTTTTTGTCATACCTAATGTGATGCCTTAACAAGTTTGTAATTCATAGTGAAATGCTTTACTTATTCTGATGATATATTGTTCATGACGAATTTCTAAGTTTGCATATTATGCGCGTTTACTAACAGAAATATTAATGCATCTATATTTCTTGTGTTAGCATAACTAGACTGATGCAGGAACACGGCCCAGTGTAGGTTCCCCGCGGAGGAAATTATTGCTCTTATCTCCCAGCGCGTGTACTCCTATGGAGCCGGATCCCCAATGTAGGATGGTTGACCTTTAGATTTGACTAGCTTGACGTGCATTTCATTAGAGTAAGTGATCGGAGAATTGTAGATTGACAGCTTAAGACCAATTGTAGTCTGAGTGTGTAACAAAGGAGAAGTGTTGGTTTTTTGGTGCATGGTTTGCCATTTCTCTGATCTGAGCACTTAAATATTGAGAAAAGATCTCCGGTAAAGAGCCCCCTTTGGGGGTGCCCGTCAGACATTGCAGCGCCAGTCTGACGAGGAGCATGCTCAATGATGAAGCATGACATCTGATAGGATGTGTGAGGGCATTTGCTTCAAGCAAGAGGATTGCTTGGTGTTTTTCTATTTATACTTGGCTTTGGAACAGTGTACATAAATTTGTTAAATTAGCATAACTAGGCCTGCAGACTTTCTATTTGCAGTCATGTAAAAGTGATTAATCATTCTTCTTTTTCTAACATGAACTTTTTCATTAGGTTGTTCTTATGAACAACAAAAGGTTCCTTTGTTTGATTTTACAAGACTTATTTCTAAATGATCTAGGTTCTGGAACATTTAGGTATGTGGACTAAACGTGAAATTGTTTCTATGGACATGTGCTTTCACATGGGAAGAGGAAGAGTCCATCTTATACCCTGGGAAAAATTTGTATTGTTGCAACTGATGGCATTTTTTTAAATTGACTGTTGGATTCACACGGAAGGAGGAGATGACTTCAGACCAAACCTGAGAAAATATTTGATTGTTGCAGCCCGACATTTTATTGATATTTGATAGGATGATGTCTCTTTTATGTGATGTGAGGCAACTAAACCATTAAACTAGAAACATTTTTGTGTTTTGATTTAGGGATGGACTTCACAATTTTCAGGCAGAATTGCCCTTTCCTTTGTGCTCACTCCGTCAAGTCTTTCCTTGGCTCTTGGCCCCTGATGTTCTCTGTGCAGCTCGTGTTCTGCATCTCCCTTGCTTCTAATGGACTCTGCTGATGATCTACATGCTTTGCTGATGAAGAATCCTTGAATGCTGACCCTAAGAGAAGTATATTTCCCTATTAATGCTTTTTCTCTTGACATGTTCTTTCCCTAATAGAATCTAGAATGCTGACACTTACCTATTTTATTTTTCTAGTTAGTTTCTATTAGCCCGAGTTAGATTGTTTTCCAAATTATTATTATCTCCTTTTGTCTTTTGTCTGCATGTGGTAGTCCGTTCCCACACATGCACGTCCTAATTTGGTTAATTGTAGGGCTAACTCATGTCCAAACTTGATTCATGAGCTCTGTTTAATTTGAATCTCATTTGAGATATGTTTCTGTTTCACCGATCCTTTCCTTAATGATATATATTATTTTTCTTGAAAGCTTAATGTTGTAGATGATAAGTAGATTAAACTTGTTTCTCTGTTTTGGGCAACCAATGGTGTTGATTCATCTTTACAATTTGATTTCGCCCACAGTTTAAGAGACTTTAGCTTTGTGGATGTAAAATAAAGCCTTGAACTTTATTTTATTGATTGGAGTTTTCCTTCCTTGGCCACATTGGTCATGGTGTTTAAATTTGGTGGGGTGGGTTTGAAATGAATGTGTATGGTTAACCACACTCTTTACCAGAACAAACGATTATTGGACCTTGATGTTTCAAATCATGTGAAGGATGAGAAAACCTCTTAACAATTATGGTAGCAGAGTGACAGTTATGTCCCATAGGAGGGGTAACCATATTTTTGTTCAGTATGAGGAACATGTTTTTGTTCAGTCCAAAAAGTGCCCGCCCTCTAAGTTGTTCTATGGTTAGTGGATGAAATTCCAGCTTTGTGTGTACAAGTGTAGTGCGGTGTAATATAAGTAGGGATTTGCACTTGCAATGCTTTTCGCTACAGATTGCAGTGAAGTGTGATATTGTGAGCTGTTTATGGAGTCATCATAGTTAAAGTGAATGCAGCACTTTGTGCTAAAAAATTGTCCGCAGTTGCTGTTGTTTTTGACAAGTCCATTGAGGCCTAAAGATCCAGGGATAATGCACAAGTGTAGAAGACACTTGGTTAATTTATTGTCTGCAGTGAAGTACTGGTCATGAGACGTCGTTGGCGGTGGCAGTAGTTTTTTCCTTGAGTGAGGTGTTGGTTGGTACTATGTGAATCATGTGTGCACAGGGAGGATACATATCAACCAGGGTGAGAATTGCTGGTCAAGTTTTACTTGTGTATAATTGCAAAAGCCACAGCCAGCTGTGTAAGCCACACAGCATTCAAAAGCGCTTGAGCCCTACATGTTGTGTGCAGAAAGGTTTTTGGGTTTTTCAAGTGGTTGCAATATTTTGCATTTAGTGTGTGTGAGTAATTGTGCAAGAGACAACTGCGAAGTGACTGCAGCTGCTGAGTGAAGTGAGTGTTACGTAATTTGTACCGTACTGGGATTGGTCAGTTGTGAAAAAGCTGCACTCATATTGGTTGACAATACTGCGTTGTCATTGGTTGGGAACAGCTTGCAAGAAGGATTGTGGGGTTTCATTTACTTCTGGTTTAATTGAAATTTGTATTAGTAATTGAATTTGTGTGAAAATTAAGTTTACAAGGCTTTAAGAAGCACGCTGAGAGGAGATGTATTTATTCTAGTTCAGGAGGGTGAACATGTAGCACCCGAAGGAACACCAGTATATAAGGAGTCAGAGGTGAGAAGAGTTTCAGCGTGCATTTGGGGTAAACAGTGGTGTAAGATCACTGAGAAGGAAGGTTCATTAGCTTTTCTTTGTTACAGAACTTTTAGTTTGAGAATTTTAGAAAATTTGAGGAGAGTATTGTGCGAAATGAAGCCTTGTTCAAGAAAACAACAAAATGTGAGAGTAGAATAAAGAAAGCAGATAGCGGAAGCTAGGTGGATGCAGAACAGAAATTGTGGAGAGCAGAGATATATAAGATGGGGTCAGAATGTTTCCAGCTATCACAGAGGAAGGGGATGGGAGTACAAAACCTAAAATGAGAAAGAAGCATACAGAGAAAGTAAAGCAGACAAGGGATGAGGGTAAAAAAACCTACATATGAAAGTGACTCAGATGATGAGTTTATAAATCAGCTTTTAATGGATTGTCCATACCATGTAGTTGAGGGAGCAGT
Source organism: Pleurodeles waltl (assembly GCF_031143425.1). Taxonomy (NCBI): domain Eukaryota; kingdom Metazoa; phylum Chordata; class Amphibia; order Caudata; family Salamandridae; genus Pleurodeles; species Pleurodeles waltl. The sequence goes on along the minus strand of NC_090447.1, from coordinate 343,509,418 downwards.
GCTCAAAATGTGCAGACAGCACCAGTTTCACAAAGCCCAGTTCAGGTAGCTTCAAGTACACCTGTGAGGACAGTGACCCAGGTTCCCGCAATTTATTCTTTAGTTCCAGTTGTTAGTACAGCACAGCACATTACAGCCCAGTCATGAATCAGGAAATGCCAAACCCTCATGTGAATCAAAAGGTGTCTACACATAATGTGACAGCACCAGACTATGCCTATGTATAACCCGGTACAGATAGAACCAAATCTTACCCTGAGTTAATCAGTACAGTCTTAAGTGGCCGAAGAGCTGGAATGTCACTTCCTCAGAACCAGACAAACCCGTTGCACTCACATTTCCTAGGACCTTAGGTCCAGTTGTTTCATTGTATGTTTCAGGTAACCCTGTGAGTAATACTCATCCAACAAATCCTGTATCTGCAGGGATGTCACTATGTGATATGCAGAGATCAATATATTGAAACAATTTGGAAATGGATAGAATAGCTACGTTTGTTCCAACTTTGACCGATACATGAATTGCAGATCCTAACCAGATGTTAAATCAAGCAGTACCGATAGTTGATGTGAGATGTCTGCAGGGAACCCCACTTCCTTGAATGCCCACACCAGATCAGATTGCCAGTGTACATTACAAAACCTCACAAAGTATGACCCAGAGAAGCAATACTAGTTTGCAAGGTTACACAATCTGAGTCAGAGAGGAGCAACAGGTTTAACAAGTAGTAGTGTCAGAACAGAGAAGACCCCAGAGAGAGATTGAACAGTGATTGGGCCCAGATTAAAATTAGAATTAAATAAATTAATTGAGGGAACACTTGAGTTGGAAATATTAGATACATGCAAGAAGATGAATTGCGCTGTATGTGCAAATGTGTCACACAATGTGCAGAACTGACTCATGATAAATTAGTAGAACTGGCAAAAAATATGATGTGGATTTAGAAAAGTCAAAGCCCTTAAAATGGAGTTACAGGTTAGAATTCAGTACCAAAGACATTGCAAACATGGGATCACCTGGTATAAGCATGCATGTTAAGGGATTCATTATGAACATTCAAACATGGGGAACATTAGATAAATTGTAATCAAAAGAAAGCAAAGCAGAATTTGTCTCTGACTGTAGCACATCAAGCTGATGATAATGCAAGAATGCTGCCAATGAGGGAGATTTTAGGTGGAGGTTATGTACATGTCCAGTGAAGCAGGAGTGATATATTTTCATTCACAAATGATTACATGAGATTGAGAGAGAAGCCAATAGAGTGGTATGAGCAAACAGAGAGATCTGTGAAACTTTCAAAATGTCTGTGGGAAGATTTTAACACTTTATTTGACATTGTGGTTCCAGTCGATTGTGAGTCGAGTGCAAGCGTAGTGTTGATTGGCCAACTCGTGAACCGCAAAGAGATCCAGTTGCAGGTGCGCTGTCTGAAGAGGAGATGAATGAGTATTATATAGTGATTGAATTGCTGAAAAACAAGGTTTGTCCAAAATATGTTGCTTGGCAAAAGATTGACAGGACAGCACAGGAAATGAATGAGTCGATTCATGCTTATTATGAAAGATTGCTACAGGCTTTCAAGCAGCGTAGTTGTTCAGAATCTATTGAGCTGAAAGACATGAGTCATTTTGTGTTTACATTTGTGCAAGGATTGAAACCTGAGATTAGCACTATGATTCAACATTTGATTTGTTGGCAGAAACAACTGGTTTATGAAGTACTGCTGTGTGCAAGGTTCTGTAGCAACGAAATTGAATTGAAGCAGAAAAAGTTGAAAGAGAAATTGATGGTGATGAAAATTAAATCGGTTCAGATAGGAAAGAGCCTGAATGTGTGCAACAGCAGGTCAACAACATGTCTCAGTTTAGAGGTACATGACGAGGTGTTGGGATAGATTAAAGTGGTAATGTAATTGATGTGCAGTCAATGAAAAAAATGCAACCATTTCATGCCTGTGGCAACTTCGGACACTGGAACTGGGAGTGTCCATATAATAATGTGAATAATTTAGTGCAGAATGGTGGTGTTGCTCAGACTGTTGACAATGGTTAAGTTCACATTCAGAGAATTGAAAGACAGAGAATTCAAAATGTAGATTTTCCTACAGGATTACAGCAGATGTAGGTCCCCCAACAGATATAGGTTGCCCAACAGATTCAATTCATTAAACAAATGCAAATTTTGCATTCCCGATGACACAGCAGCGAGTGATGGTTCCTCAGCAAAACATGAATCAGAGAGCAAATGCTAATTTAAATCAGTTGGTAACACAAATTCCTTAATTGATTTTTCTTACAAGAAGGATTGCATGTTAGCTGCATCTTTAGAAGTGGATCAAAGTGGTCCCTAGGTAAATGCCTAAATTATGGAACACAATGTTTCATTCCTGGTTAACACTGAAGCAACACATTCCACTGTCAAAACCGAGAAGTACCAAATACGCCCTTGTCAGGGCGAAAAGTTCAGGTGGCAGGAATAGCAAATGGGAAGTTAACTAACCTAATTACAGAACATTTCGCAGTCTAAATAAGGTCATGTGGGGACCAGCTCTAATATGTGGTTTACAATTCAAGACCTGTGAGTTTGTTAGGACATGATCTATTGTGTAAACTAAATTGTTCCATCAGTTGCACAAATAATAGAATATCAATTCAGACACATAGTGAGGAAGAGGTGCCCTACAAAACTGAAGAATTGTACCCTCTCATTTAATTGTTCCCAGTGATAACAGTTAATGATTTATCTGAGGAGTTGCAGGAGACAGTTGTGGCAAAGGTTTGGGATTTTTCAGGAAAAGATATTGGACTCATAATAGGAGTTGAGCCAGTTAAAATCACAGTGAAGCCAAATGTACTGTATCCGAGGATACCACCTTATAATATGACCCCAGAAATAATTGCTGAAATTACTCCAGTAATTGAAAATATAATTTAAAAAAGTGTTTGAAAGACATCCTGGGAAACCCATGCAATTCCCTCATTTTAGGACTGCGGAAGCCAAATGGAACATACTGAATAGTTCAGGATTGGAGAAAGGTGAACAAGGTTGTCATTCAATGTTGTCCTGTGGTACAGAACCCTGCAGTGAATTTTGTCCAGATTCCGTATGAGGCAGTATGGTTTTTCTGTCATTTACCTATATCAGGCATTTTTCTCAATTCCACTTCATGAGGACAGTCAATTTCTGTGCGCCTTTAAATTCGGAAGCTGTGTTGTTTTCATGGTGTCATTGTCCTAAACGTATACTGAGTCACCATCCATTTTAATTCATTTTGAAAAATAATTTGAAGTCACTTAAAATGCCTTTTTATTCAGTTTTGGTCTAGTAAATTGATGATTAGATGGTTGCATCAAAAACACTTGAAGCCTGTAGGAGAGATCTCACTGCCCTGTTAAATCATCTAGGTGAGAATGGTCATAAAGATTCCCCTGCAAAACTGCAGTTCTGTCAAAAAGAGGTGAAATATTTATTTCGAATTTTTCCCTTTCGTTTAAGCCTTTATTGAAATTGACACACAAGGAGGTTTCTGTTCCTATACCATTTGATGACACATGCAGGAAAGCCTTTTCCAAGCTGAGAGGAAGCCTGTGTCGAGCCCCAGCTCTGGGAATGCCTGATTACAGCAAATGTTTTTCTTTGTTTTGTTACGAAAGAGACAGTTGTGCACTTTCTGTTTTGACACAATTACACAGAGGTGTCAGCAGGCCAGTGGCATATTTTTCTACCACAGTTGATCCTGTCGCTGCTGCATTGCCCATCTGCTTAACTACGTTGCAGCCTTAGGTGTCAGTATTGGTCAGTGCAAGAGCATTGTCATGGGCCACCCCCTGAACGTTTTTGTGCCCCATTCTTTTGAAGTACTTTTGACAGAAACCAACTCAACCCATGCTCGTTTGACCCGTTATGATCAAGCTATTTTGGGATCTCCGAATGTCAATATTAAAAGATGAACAACCTTAATTCCTGCAACACTTTTAACAATTACTGTTGAAAACGCAAATCAACTGTGTATCAAACCTAGACCTGATATTCAAGATGCTCCATTAGATGAAAATGTCATGTTGTTGATGGCTCTTGCTTGGGAGACAATGATTGAACTCTGAGAGATGGTTATGCAGTTTGCACAGTCTTAGGAGTGATAGAAGCTTCCTGGCTTCAAGGAGTCTTTTCTGCCCATGAAGCCAAATTCATTGCTCTTAGTAGAGCATGCTATGCTTCTGAACAGCTCAAAGTGACACTTTTCACTGATAGTATGGGATTGGTGTCGTTCATGACTTCGAACAGTTGTGGTCCCAGAGGGGCTTTATGACCTCTTCTGGATCACCTATCCGAAATGGTGACAGGGTTTACCAATTGTTGAAAGCATTACAGTTACCTGTGAAAATTGCAGCACATCAAAAGTCAAATGATTACATTTCATTAGGCAATGCTTACGCTGACCAATTGTCATGCTATTGTGCTCTTCATGGCACCTCCTTTAATGGGGATGGGAGCCATGGAAGCAGCACAATTGAGATAAACCAAAGTTTCTTTATGACAGCAATTGACACTTGGGAAGAAGTTAAGAGACTGCAGGAAGAAATGCCAGAAGAGGAACATAGAGGTTGGAGTGGAGTAGTTTGAGATTAGGATGATGTTTGGGTTTCCAGCAAAGGAAAAGCAGTGTTGCCAAATAGTCTGTTACCTTCAATGGCTAAATAATACTATGAACAGGTACAAACTGGAAGAGACGCCATGATCAGAACTTTCAGACAAACATAGTACAACCCCATATTCAGACTGGTCGCAGAAGCTGTGCGTCACAGATGTGTAACATTGTCAACAGATGAATGTAGGGAAATGCACTGTGATTAATCTGAGCCATGTAGGTAGATCAGGAGAGCCTTTCAACAAAATGCAACTTGATTTAATTGAAATGCCTGATTGCAATGGATGGAGGTCTGTTTTGGTGGTGATGTGTGTGTTCTCAAATTGGGTATAGGCTTACTCAACTTGCAGAAAACATAGCCTCCAGTTGCAAAGCTGCTTTTGAGTGAGTTGATTCTTCCATTCAGATTTCTGACTTCTTTGAAGTTAGACCGAGGATCTAATTTCAATAATAAGGTCATTAAATTATTGTGTCTGGCATTACAAATGGAGCAAAGATTGCACTGCAGTTACAGACCAGAAGCCTCGAGATTAGTCGAGCAGGTGAATGGAATTTGAAAGTCTCGATTGGCTCAAGCGGGTGCATCTACAACATCGAAAGGGCCAGATGCATTGCCTCTTGTTCTCATGAGCATAGGTAGCACACTTGAAAGAAAGACAGAACTGTCATCTCATGAAATCATTATGGAGAGAGCTATGAGATTAAAAAGAGAAAACAACCCACCTCCCATCAAAGTTACAACCATGGAATCCTTCGAATGTATTTCTAGGTGTCAAAATTACTTTTGTACACACAAGGACAGTGATACACATGATTGCTTTTATTTGTTCATATTCAAAAACATATTCAACATCATCATACATAAGTTTTCATAAATAGTAGGACCTGAACTAACTACAGATGTAGTTTTCTAAATTCGACTGTTTGCAATCTTTACTCATTCAAGTTTTGTTACATTTCTAAGAATTGATTGTAGTATACTAATTCCATCCTTATATAAATCATCCTCCAAATCCATTAGTCTATTTAATACATGTTGTGCAGGATCCAAAGAGAGAAACAACAGATAATTTTGTTCGGCCGTTAATCGTGCCCACACTTGTTTCTGTGCCATGTGACCAGACCACCTTCTTCAGGACACGTAATACATCCACTATAGCTTGTTAAAAAGCACACGTGGGAGAATCTGGTCCTATCTTCAACAATTCTATAAATAAAAATAGGTAAATATTGGCTTTATCAATAGCCTACCATGGTGACTGTATCTTCATTCATACTGGTAAGTGAAGTGGACCCATGCATACTTGTATAGCATGCCGCTAACTTCAAACACATACATCCCAGTCGTGTGTGGTGTAACAGCCAATAAGATTAAGGTGGCAATGGTTATTGCCCATTGTCAGCCACAAAATACCAAGGTAATATGTGGCCCTATTTCTTCATGTTGACTGTATCACCATATATTTACTCCAAAATATCCATTCCAAAAAATCAAAACAACATCATAAAGTAAGACAAAATAACCAACACAGACTTACAAGTGCTCACCTGAGAGACATGACCCCAATTTTTCATGCTATGAGATTGACAGATGTGCCTGCAAATACACTTGTGAACATTATAGATTACTTTGTGCTGGATCATTGCAAAGGACTAGCTTATGTGGTTCACTCTATGGCTGATCAGGTTGAAGAAACAACTGCTTAACCACCACAAGAACAGTGCCACAACTTGAGTCCGGGAAACTTGGTTCTGGTGATGAAGCATGTCAAGAAGTCATGCTTAAAGCTGTGTTGAAAAGGGCCCTACCAGGTCTTCTTGCTGTCCACAACTGCTGTGAAGTGTGCTGGTCTGCCGCATTGGGTTCAAGAGAGCCACACACACAAAGTTCAATATCCTCTTGAAGATACGCTACCTGTTCCTCTAGGGTCTGATACAGTGAGAGGTGCGGTCCAGGTCAGCCAAACTGTGAGGACTGGACAGGTGGCTTCACAGAACATGCACAGACTGGTGAAAATCTGAGTGCGTCAGAAGCAGTCAAAGGTGCAAGAGGTTCAAGCCAGAGTCAGTCGGTTCCTGCTAGCTCAGTGAATGTTGAAACCCCAGTTGTGCCTGAAACGAGAATTGTGATTGGAGATCAGTGGCCTGTAAAAAGTCGAGACCCAGGAGTAAATATGCCTCCAACTATAGTTGAAGTGACTGAAAAATCTGATCAAACTGACAGTGAAAATCATGCAGCAAGGAGGTAAAAAAGAAAAAGAGTGCCAAGTTGGAGATGCTCGAAAAAAAGGGGGTCTACCCTCATAACCCTACTACACCTAGGTAAACTAAGACAAAAATAGTACAAATTGTACAATAGTAGGAAAAAATGAAGTCATTACTACAACAGTGAAACTATGAATACATCACTGCAAAAACAATACATTTGTACATCACTTTTCAATTTTTTTTACTTAAGCGATGAAATGGCCTAAATTAAACATATCACAATACTACAAAGAAAATTTACATATCATACAAAAATGTAGTGTGTACATAAATCAATAAAAATATATAATGACAATTCTCTTCAACAAAGGTTTACACTAATATTCCACAAGATAAGGCTATTGAAGTTATCAGAACTGTCTTAGACACCAGACCAGCTCGGATGACCATCCCTACAGAATTTGTAATTGCCCTTTATGTACAAAGATAACACATACTTACAAATTAAAGGGGTGGCAATGGGATGCAGCTTTGCACCGGAGATAGCCAATTTGGTTGTGGATTTGTTTTAAAGGAAATAGGTGTATGACACCTTAAATCCCTTCAGAAATAATATCACGCAATGGTTTAGGTACATTGATGATATTTTGAAGATTTGGGAAGGCAATATGACCATTTGGTAGCCTTCCAAGAATGTTGAAGTTGAAGATACTCAGCTCCTGAATGGACCTATTACACAGCTAATGAATGGGAGAAGGAATTCATTGCCTTTTGTGCTGACAATTCAAATCCAGCTAAACCTTTGGGACTTGAAATTGCTTTAGAACTGAACTTTGAAATGTTAATGTGGCCTCATGAACAGAGACATTATATGCTGGAAGTTTTACTAAGTGATCACCTGATGGTTTATTATTAAAGACATTTGAACATTTAGTAGTGATTTGAATTTGCAAGTAGAATAATTTGATGAACTTTCTAGAAGATCAATAACCTTTAAATATGCGGAAAAAGACTTTGAGAAGACATTTTTGATTTTGTTTTGCTTTGCTCACCTAAAAAAAAAAAGAAAAGACGCTGTAAATAATTGAAAACCGCTTTACATTTAAAATTTGTCATGATGATTTTTCAATTTGATATTTTGGTCTGGCTCTAGACAAACCATGAGATTGGATCAAGGTAAACAGAATAAATGTAAGTATGTGTGTGTAGGATTGTCAATAGTATGCATGATTGTAGATATTTTGTTGATAGTTGGATTGAGTCTGCCTGTGAAAGACAAGGTTGAAAGCACAATTACACCAGTGTTGGAAGATTTGCATACAGAACAAGATCCCCCATATGAGGATGAGAGATTACTTCACCTTGATGACTCAAAGTGAGATTTGTTTTCAAATGTATACTACAGGATACTGTATGAATACATTGAGACTGTGGAAGTTCTTGATTGCTGTGTTTGCACACAGATCCGATGTCCCACCTTGCCACTAACCTATGGAATTTCTTTGCACTCCGTTACTGTTAGACCTGACAGCCGTAGGGTTGTCACCCTCAACTTTTTGCATGCCTCCCTTCACTTTTTGACACTGTTTTTGCAGGTTTAGGACTCTGCGCACTTTACCGCTGCTAACCAGTGCTAAGGTGCATATGCTCTCTCCCTTAAAACATGGTAACATTGGCTCATACCCAATTGGCTTATTTAATTTACTTATAAGTCCCTAGGAACAATGTGCCCAGGGCTAGTAGATTAAATGCTACTAGTGGGCCTGCAGCACTGATTGTGCCACCCACATAATTAGCCCCCTAACCATATCTCAGGCCTGCCCTTGCAAGGTGTGTGTACAGTTTCACTGCCAATTCGACTTGGCATTTAAAAGTACATGCCAAGCCTCAAACTCCCCTTTTTCTACATATAAGTCACCCCTAAGTGTTTTATACTGCTGTGATGCCTTCTCCTTTTATAGGCTAACATTAGGGCTACCCTAATGTACTGTATGAGTGGTAGATTCTGGTCTGAAAGGAGTAACAAGGCCATATTTAGTATCGCCAGAATGGTAATATAAAATCCTGCTGACTGGTGAATTTGGATTTAATATTACTATTTTAGAAATGTCACTTTTAGAAAGTGAGCATTTCTCTGCACTTAAATCATTCTGTGCCTTACAATCCACATCTGGCTGGGTTACTTGACAGCTCCCTTGTGCATTTCACTAAGACAACCCCAAACAGGATGCTCAGTCACACCTGCACACATCTGTATACTGAATGGGCCTTCCTGGGCTGGGAGGGTAGAGGGCCTAGCACTTACATCAAAGGACAGTGGCCTGGCCTCACACAATGGACTGCCAAACCCCCTACTGGGACCCTGGCAGACAGAATGGAACTGAAAGGGGACCTTGTGCACTTCTAAGCCACTCTTTGAAGTCTCCCCCACTTCAAAGGCACATTTGGGTATATAAACTGGGTCCCTGATGCTACCAACTCAGACACTACTTGACAAGATACCTTCTGGGAAAGGAACTCTGAACCAGAACCTGCAACCTGCTAAGAGAAGCTGCCTGGCTGCCCAAAGGACTCACCTGACTGCTTTGCTGAAAAAGACTGCTGCCTTGCTGTTGCCCTGCTGCCTTGCTGCCCTCTGGCCCTGCTGAGAAGTGCTCTCCAATGGCTTGGATTGAGCTTGCCTCCTGTTTCCTGAAGTCTCAGCCAAAAAGACTTCATATCTGCAAAGAACTCCTAGTGCAGTGAAAAATCGATGTTCATCAATAAACAAAGAGGAACTCAAAAGGCGGGAGATTTGGAAAAAATGGAAAAGAACCTGGTCCTTTGTATAATACTCCCATTTAAATCACAAAACAAAAAATACACAGTTCCAATAAAAAAAAAGAAGTGTGATCCCTGCCGAATCCCAGGGGCAGGAAAAAGAGGTCCCTGAGATCCAAATATACTGGAACAAGAGCCCTCACTCACCAATAGGTGACATGCTTCATCACTGGGCTATGCTCCTCGTCAGGCCGGCACTGCAATGCCTGATGAGCCCCACAAGGGGGTCTTTTTACTGGAGTTCTTTTATTGTAGGAAAATGGCGGTTGATGTATGTTGGATTGGTACAAAAGGAAGATACTGTTAAAAATGGCTAGAGGTAAAAATGATAATTTATTTAATATTAAACCTCTGTTATGATTAAAAACAAAAAAGTAATGAGGGGAAAAGAGGATAAGGTCTCGTCTCCCCTGCTTCAATCAAAAATCGAAACTACGCTACCCTAAATTCTGGGAGTGCAGTGTAAGCAAGTACAGGAACCCCTATACTGCTTCTACATAAAGGTCAAGATTTTTCTCGCTACATAGGTCTATAAGATCTAATGCGATTCATCAGGACCAGAAAAAAACCTACTTAATCCTAAATGTCACAGTACCTACAGTGGGTATTGCAGTGTTTCGCAGGAACCCTCCTCATATTAGGGGATGGGCCCCATCGGGTGCGCAACAAGTAGCTGTGGTCGAAAAAGGTTTGTCAGGCTGCCACAGCGCCTGGTGTCACCTACCCAGCTTGAAGCTTCCTAATATGAGGAGGGTTCCTGCGAAACACTGCAATACCCACTGTAGGTTCTGTGACATTTAGGATTAGGTAGGTGGTATCCGGGTAGGGGAATGTGTGTCAGTGGGTGCCCCTAGGCCAGGCCTGACATTGCAGAGTAGGTCCCATGCTGGCCAGGGTTCTTAAGTGATCAATGGGCTGCCTAGCTCATAGGCATCTACTACTGGTCAGGGCTGCGTGGGTCCCAGGTGTACTGCATTTGGCTGTGTGTGCCCGGCCACATGCCTTGGTGGCTAGCAATATAACTGGTAGTGCAATGCATAGTGCGTAGGGCTGTTCCCTGTGCGTGGAAGTGGTGTGTACGCCAACGGTGGTGTTGGTGCAGCCATTGACCCAGTGTATCCTTTGTCTCTTCCCCCCACGTTTTTGTTTTGTCACCCCGTCCTTATGTGCATTAGCATCATCTGGCGACGGAGCAGAGGCACCGGCGACGGAGGGAGCTGCATCCCACAGGACCCAGGAGGCAGATGGGAGCACCATGGCGGAGACTGAAGGGGACAGTTCGGACACAGATATCTCCTCCGATGGGAGCTCCCTGGTGGTGCGGACACCCACCAGCACCGCCCTCCCAGCAGCCCCTCATCGAGTTGCTCGTGCCCGCTCACCCAGGAGGGTGGGCATCTCCTCCGCCCCAGGCACCTCAGGCCCGTTCCCAGTGAGCCCTGCTGCCCTAGTGAGGAGGCTATTGACCTCATGAGATCCATCTCGGTAGGGCAGTCAACCATTGTGAATGCCATCCAGGGGCTGGCAGCCCAGATGCAACAGACTAATGCATTCCTGGAGGGCATTCACATTGGTTTGGCGGCCAAACAGAGATCAATCCAGGCTAAGGCCTCCTCTCTGATGACAGCCTTTGTCCCTGTGCAACCCTCCCCCTCCTACTTCCTCTTCCCAATCCCATTCCCCTCAACCTATCCCAAGCACAAAGGCAGACGAGGATGCACACAAGGCAACACACAAGAGTGTCACAGGCAAACACAAGCACCACACATCATCCCACAGGCACTCACACAAACACCATCCAGAGGCAGGCATACCAACATCCACAATTTCCACTGTCTCCCCCTCCTCCTCCTCCTGCACCTCCCTCCCAGTTCCATCCACACTCACACCTGCATGCACTACATCCTCATCCACTACCATCATCACCACCACAGCTAGCAGAACACACACCTCACTGGCAGACACCTCCACAACAGCTATGCACACGTCCCCTGTATCCTCTCCCACTGTCCCTGTCCCCCCCAAGGTACACAATCACTCAGACACCCAACAGCCATCCACCTCACAACAGCATCCAGCCCATGCACCTGCTCCCAAACTCAGCAGACAGACACCTCCTACAACCACTCCCTCTTCCTTCACTCCCAAACCTTCTCCCTCTTCTCGCCCCAGTGTCTCTAAGAAGTTTTTCCTCTCCACCATTGACCTCTTCCCTACCCCTCCATCCTTCACGTCTGGCCAGAGTGGCAAAAAAACAGGCAAGCACCTCAGCCAACTAGTCCACGGGCCCAGTAGTCTCCACACCCACTCCTGGTGGGAAAGCATTCAGGGCACATGTCCAGAGATTGAAGGAGCCTGCACCTGCCAGCATCAAGTAAAGGGTGCCTGCCCTAGCTGCGGCCCAGTGGACCAAGGAGCCAGCTCCAACTGCTGCCCGAAGGGCAAGGAGCCAGCCCCAGCTGCTACCAGGAAGGGCAAGGAGCCAGCCCCAGCTGCTGCCACAAAGGGCAAGGAGCCAGCACTAGCTGCTGCCAGGAAGGGTAAGGAGCCAGCACCAGCAGGCAGGAAGGACAAGGGGCCTGGTGCAGGGACTCAGACGGAGACCCTACCACCAACCATGGTTGTGCAGCTGTCCAAGGCTGCAGGGGATGGGCTGGAGCCTCCCTCCACCAGCAGCACCACCACCACCACCACCAGTGGGCAGCCATCTGAGGCTGCAGACGATGGGCTGGAGCCTCTCCCCACCAGCAGCAGCAGCACCACCAGTGGGCAGCCGTCTGAGGCTGCAGGGGATGGGCTGGAGCCTCCCCCCACCAGCGGCTGCAGCAGCACCACTACCACCACTGAGCAGCTGTCACTGCCGGCGGACGATATGTAGTCCTGGGTCCATGGACTGCTGTGAGACCTGCCCCCTGCAAATCCAGTGGGTATGACACCCACCTGAGAAACTGTGACCTTGCACTCCCCAGGATAAAGAGCACAGGGCACGATCCCCCCTCCAGAACCAGTGGGTAAGACACCCACCAACCTTAGCCTCCTCAGGATCAAGAGCACAGGGCACGATGCCCCCTCCAGAACCAGTGGGTAAGACACCCACCAACCCCAGCCTTGACAAGATCAAGAGCACAGGGCACGATGCCCCCTCCGGAACCAGTGGGTAAGACACCCACCTACCCCAGACACCCAAGACCAAGCACAGGGCATGTTGCCCCCTCCGGAGCATGTGGGCAAGTCACCCACTTGAGAGACTGTGGCCTTGCACTCCCCAGGACCAAGCACAGAGCATGTTGTCCCCTCCAGAGCATGTGGGCAAGCCACCCACTTGAGAGACTGTGGCCTTGCACTCCCCAGGACCAAGCACAGGGCATGTTTCCCCCTCCCGAGCAAGTGGCCAAGTCACCCATTTGAGAGACTGTGGCCTTGCACTCCCCTGGACCAAGTGCAGGGCATGTTGCCCCCTCCAGAACCAATGGTCTTCTTTCATCTGCCGGCTTAGGTGCCCCCCGTTACCCATCCCCCTGAGATGACTGCCAATTTTCCAACTTATGCCCCTGCAGTGTTCTCTCCTTGTTGATGCAGGTGACAAGTGGGGCCTTGGACTTTGACCTGTGGCCAGGTGGCCCACTGTTTTGCTTTCACTAATGACCGAGCTGACAAAAATCTCTGGAATGCACTTCTTAGTTTAAAGAAGACATTTATTATTATTCCCCCACGAGGTTCCTAAAAAGGGAGTAGTAGGTTGGAGGCGCACACTTAAAAATAGTCACAGCAATGAAAGGAAAATATATCAAAGTGATTCTCAACCACAATGTACACAGCAAATATATTTGATTATATTATACCATAAATGCAAAACAAGGGATAAAGTCAAAATTCATCACCATAGGGTCTGTCAAGGCTCTTCATCTTTCTTATCCCAGCAAGTTGATGACCCCTGTTCAACTGCAAGAAAGAGATATCCACCCTCATGGGACAAGTGTCTGTGTGGGGCATTTGATGTCCAATCCTGACCGAGGTCTTGGAAATTCCCCTCGCTACTGCTCAGGGCTACTTTTATAGCTTAAACAAGACCCTTCCCTCTCAGATGTAAATATTCAAAACATGCTGGCTGCTGTAGGTCAGAGTTGGAAGAAAAAAAGTTGAACATTGGCTCCCTCTTTCAAGGCCAACCTGTTCCCTGCACTGAAGAAAAACAAAACATATGTGCTCTCTTATCATGAACTGTTCGTGTTCGATGAGAGAAATATGAAGAAACAAGCTTAGTTTACTATGCGAAAAAACACAGCTCATCTGCAATGTCTCAACTGCAATATCTAACGACACAATAAATCCAATAGGCAGCTAAACTGAATACAAAAGGTATTCTGCAACTGGTGAACATTGAACAACTAATATGCACAGTGGTGAAACACAAAGTCAGTGGTCAAACCTACTTATTTTCACTACATCTCCACCCTCTGACCAATGACTTTTGTTTACTTTTCTCTTATCTCAAAGAAAAAACAAAAACATTATCAGCAAATCAGGTTTGCATTGTATACAGCAACATAATGTAATGATAAAAGCAATCGGAGTGGACTAACGTATTGATCTTATAAACTTTCAAATCAGACACACCTACAATGAAAGGACTGAAGCTGATATATTCTGATTGGGATAATAACTGATTGAATAGTGTCTTTAAGATAGCAAGTTGGTGTAGAATTAGATGGAAACATCATGAGTTCTAATCATGAAAAGGTACACAGTCCACCTGAAAGGTTTGCTGGAATATAGGTGAAAGTTAGGTTTCCACACGAAAAATAGCCAACTAACTGGCAATTTTGCTTAATGAGACTGGCAGCAGTCATCAGATGATAACAAGCCATGGGCTAGTTCCAGTGAAAAAAAGTGATCAAACAAGTTGACAGAACATCCATGGTACTATGTATCGTTCCCATGTAGAACTTGAATCAATGATGCAAGTTGCATAAAATGGATCCATAGGTTTTGTACTTTAAAAGCAGCAGGAGTGTTGCACAAAGGTTATCAATCAGGATCAGGTTGGGGGTGCGGTCTCTCCCCTGACCCCACACGCAAACGCCCTAACGGAGACCACACAGCACACTCATGGTCAGTGGCAAGTCGTAGTAGGATCTGCAAATGAAACAAGTATGACTTTTCTTGCAAATAACATTTGTCATCTGAAAGGTGCTCTCCTTTCTCCTTTCCTTGTTTTATAATCAGTAGGGCATTATTGGGGCCCTTTTCTATAATTTCTGCAGGTTCTGGAGGCCCATTTGGGGATTCAACCCACACCTTAGCGCTGAGGTTTTTATCTGCTGCACCATTGCTTCGCTTTCCTTGCACTGTCAGAAGGGCTGGGTGAGACTCCTCCCTTACCAAACCTCCATTCACTGCACTTATGACAAGTTGGGCAATTCTGTCTCCAATCTGTATGGATGAATCAAATTCTCCACTATTTATTAGAACAACTTTGATTTATCCTTGGTAATCTGCATCAATCAGTCCCCCTAAAACCTGAATACCTTTAAGGGCCAACACAGATCTGGAAGCAATCAATCCAAAATGCTCTGGGGGAATCTGTATTCCAACACCTGTTTCACACAACACTATGCCTACGGGTTTTAGTCTGTAAGCTTGTAAAGCTTGTAAATCAAGACCTGCAGATTCAGGTGTGGCTCTGTAAGGAGCTTACGCTCCAGGTTTTAATTTAACCAGTATGTGATAGTATTGGTGGCCACATGTGGTTGTATTTGCAAAGCTAGAGTTAACATTTGCATCAAAGGTGTTTCAGCATTTGTTAATAGACTATTGTTCCGAATCTGGAGGGCTTCATTTAAATGCTCTCTCCAGTTTTTCAAAGTTTCATCAGAAAATATTTGCAATTGAGCTTTCAGTAAACCATTCATTCTCTCAATCAGTCCTGAGGCCTGTGGATAATAAGGAATATGATATATCCACTCAATATTGTGCTGAGAACTGAAGTCCTGGACCAATTTGCCTTTGAAGTGTGACCTATTGTCACTCTGGATCTGGTGGTACTCCATAGCATAACATTAACAAGTCCAGAGTTCTGATAGTATTGTGCTGAGTATCACGTTTGCAAGGGACAGCAATCAAGTATCCAGAATAAGTGTCCACTACGGTACAGGTGTATTGACACCCTCTAATAATCGGTAGTGGTCCAATATAATAAATTTGCCATATCCATCCTGGTAACTTTCCTCTCCCCAACTGATCTTTGACTGTTTGTGGGACACATCTCTGTTGTGTGTGCTGGCAAATAGGACATTGTAAAATCACAGTTTTTGTCAAATCTAGGGGAACATGCATCTCTCTAATCTATGCCCACCTGTAAGTGGCTTTTTCTCCCAGATGTCCACATTTCTGGTGCGCCCACTTAGTCATCCCCACCAATTCAGAATTCTGGGTTGACACTTCTGCCTCTGAACCTTTGTCTTTAACATCTGCAAGGGAATTGAACCAGCGTTCCAATGAGTCAATGGGACAATGAGCATCTATGACTTTACTCTGCTTTAACATTTCCCAAATTTCCTGCCACAACTCTTTGCTCCTCACCTCCTTTGAATGAATGAACCAGTTATGTGCAAACCATGTGGAAAGCCAAACAGCTAATCCATTCGCAGTGAACCAAGAATCAGTCTAAAAATGGCACGTTCCAGGCAGCTCTTGCTTTAGAGTCTGACACATAGTGTACAACTCTGTATATTAGCTACTTTTTCCTTCTCCTGTGGTAGACAACGACTTTTCAGTAACTGGATTGTATGACACTGCTTTCCATTGTCTTTTAGTACCCACGTATTTCAATGAATCATTAGTAAACCAAACATGCTTTCTATCCTCAGGGGACAAGAATTCAAATGGTGCACTCAATTTCACAGGTGACTCTTCTACCTGTGGTACTCTCTGCACCCTCTCCTCATCCTGTACAAGGGCTTGTGACACATGTTCATGTAGGGCTGCAGTGCCTGTCGGTCATACTCGAGCCATGTCTTGCATGTACCAGATCCAAAGTATGAGACTAGTCTCTTGTGCATGTCCTATACGGTGAGATTTAGGTGAACCCATCACCCACTGCATGATTGGTAGTTCAGATTTCAGATTTACATTATAACCTAGTGTCATTTGCTTAGTATTCACTAGAGCCCAATAATAAGTCAAAAGCTGTTTTTCAAAAGGAATATAGCGCTCCACAAAGTCAGGTAGTTTTCTAATCCAAAGCCCCAGGGGCTCCATTGTCCTCCCCTGTTTCTGCCACATACTCAAGTTTGCATATTGTCCCTGAACAGTAGCATGTAAATCAATGTTTCCCTCTTGCACTGTGCACAAATCTAAAGTCTGTTGAATTATTTTGTTTGCCAAATCAAAAGCACACAGCTGCTCTTCACTCAATCCAAACTCATGTTTTTTCCTGGTTACTTTGTACCAAAGGGTTAAGATTTTGCTCAGATGAGGACTATACTGTTTCCAAAAATCAAACAATTTCATGAAACTCTGTATCTTTTGCTTAGCGCAAATATTAGCAAACTCCAAAATCTTTTGTTTTACCTGTAACAACATCTCTCTATGTTCTGGATTCCACTGACTTCCCAGAAACTGCACATTTTGTGACAGTACCTGTGTCTTGTCTGAATGAATTATACACATCGTACTCTGCAAAAGTGGTCTGAATATACCGGTAACATCGTCAACTTCTCGCTCAGTGTAATCTTTTAAAGAATGCACTTCAACTCCTGCCAAAAACTGTGGGCTGCTGTGCGCAAGGAGAACTAAGCTGTTCTGATGAGACTCACACTGGCCCCCTCCTTTTTAACCTCCTCATTACTGGAATGTGAAAAGTCAGACTCTCCTGTAACAGCTTTGTAAATTTCAGTTTTATCTTGCAATAATTTGTTCTGGCTAATTTGCTCACGTAAATTCTTATTTTCATGTTCTAACTGTTTACATCTCTCATGTATTTTTCTGTAAGCAGACAAAAATATCCAAACTCTTCTGTCAAGAACAAAAGGGACATCATTCCGTTCAAAAGGCACCTTTTCTAAATATGAAAACACTTTTGTTTTATCCAAGCAATCATCCCAAAACTTATAAAGTCGTGATAAGCAAGAAAACATGTTTGTCACAACACCATAAGTCAGTTTAACTTCACATGCATCTTCAAACATGGTTTGCGGTGCTTCCTTTAATTATTTAAACAAAAAAAAACAAAAATAAAATATTTACACTTTTAAATCGTGCACTTCCAATCTCCAACTTTCAGACTGATGATCTATGCCAAAATGTTTTGCTTTCACTAATGACCGAGCTGACAAAAACTCTGGAATGCACTTCTTAGTTCAAAGAAGGCATTTATTATTATTCCACCACAAGGTTCCTAAAAAGGGAATAGTAGGTCAGAGGCACACGTTTAAAAATAGTCACAGCAACGAAAGGATAATATATCAAAGTGATTCTCAACTGCAATGTACACAGCAAATATATGTGATTATATTATAGCATAAATGCAAAAATGTCAGGAATTAGGCCATACGCGGTCCAGGTCCCTCCCAAAACTCCACTTCATGGCTCTCATGCGCTTTATGCGCACCACTTGTCATCCCCCCTTGTTCCAAAGGTGGCCATCAGTGTCGTCTGCCCTGTGGCAAAGCTCATAGAGGTGCAGGTTCAGGACATTGGTGGACAAGATGCACTTATCAGGGCTATTCCATGAAGGGACTACAATTCCCATGTTTTTAGAGGCAGCAGCCATCTTGGGGTGTGGCAGTCCTATAAAACTCAGCCACACCCAAGCACGCTGCTCACTATTTTGAAGACTTCGATGCAGTCAGACCTCGCTGGGGGTTCTCAAGAAGAGCAGAGTTCCTGCATGGCAGAGTGACATCCAATCGAAGGATCCTTGTTTCCATGGTGAATAAAAAAACGAGTAGGTCGTACTCGTAGCGGTAAGGCCTTGATGAATCCAATTTTGGAGGAAGTCATTACTTCCAGAAGTAAAGCGCCCCTTGGCACAACGAGCAAAGCGATTTCAGTTTCCAGAGTACAGCGGCCTTGGCGCGACAATCAAAGGGGTTTCAGGGCACAGTTGTAAAGCGCTCTTTGCACGACAAGTCAAGTGCTTCAGTTCACAGAAGCGCTCTAGGCACGGCAATTCAAGCGCTTCAGTCCACAGATGTAAAGCGCTCTTGGCACGGCAAATCAAGTGCTTCAGTCCACAGGTGTGAAGTGCTCTTGGCACGGCAATTCAAGCGCTTCAGTCCACAGATGTAAAGTGCTCTTGGCACAGCAATTCAAGCGCTTCAGTCCACAGGTGTAAAGCGCTCTTGGCACAGCAATTCAACCGCTTCAGTCCACCGATGTAAAGCAGTCTTGGCAGGGCAATCAAAGCGCTTCAATCCACAGGAGTAAAACGCTCTTGGCACAACAATCAAAGTGATTCAGGCCACATGAGTAAAGCGCCCCCTTAGCATAAGGAGCGTAGCGCTTTAGGCAAGACAAGTAAAAGCGCTTCCTGGTATTATAAGTAAAGCGCTTCAAGTTCAATGAGTAAAAACTTTTCGGCCTTTATAGTTGTGAATGTGAAAGTATTTTTGGAAATAAGCAAATCATAGTTTTCATTGTTTTTTTGGAAAGCAGAATATGTGAAAAGCATATTTAATTCTTTGAGATTTTCTAGGCCATGATCAAAGGTTTATGTTATGAATGCATAGATGTTACAGGATTGATATTCTGAGTATGATCATAGTCCAAAGCTCTTGCCATCTCTTGGTTCTGAGGTCGTAGTTTATTCTTGTTCCATGATGATCATAGTCCAAAGCTTTTGCCATATCTTGGTTCTGAGGTGGTAGTTTATTCTTGTTCCATGATTCATAGAAGGGGCTTTGCCCTCATTTCAAAAGGGGTCTCCATCTGATATCGGAGACGCATTTAGTCAAGAGTCTATTGATGAGTGATATTTCTAAGAATGAGTAAGTGCATATTTGTTCTAACCTTTTCTTTTCAGATCTCTCTCCCTGCTGTTCCTTACCCTAATTCCCTCCCCCCGACTGGCTTCATCATAACTCTGTGCTATAATAGCTTTCTGAGTTGGTGATGCCTGAAGGTGGGCCTTTTATTCAGCAACGTGCAGATCCAGAGGAAAGGACACTGTGACAAAAACAAAGAATAAAGTCCAAATTCATCAACGTAGGGCCTGCCAAGGCTCTTCATCTTTCTTATGCCAGCATGTTGATGACCCCTGTTCAACTTCGGAAAAGAGATATCCACCCTCATGGGACAAGTGTCTGTGTCAGGCATTTGACGTCCAATCCTGACCGAGGTCTCAGAAATTCCCCTTGCTACTGCCCGGGCCACCTTTTATAGCTTAAACAATCATGGAAAAAGCCTTCTGAAAGGCCCTTCCCTCTCAGATGTAAATATTCAAAACATGTTGGCTACTGTAGGTCAGAGTTGGAAGAAAAAAAGTTGAAAATTGGCCAGCATTTCAAGGCTCCCTCTTCCAAGGCCAAACTGTTCCCTGCACTGAAGAAAAACAAAAAATATGTGCTCTTTTATCATGAACTGTTTGTGTGAGAAATAAGAAGAAACAAGCTTAGTTTACCATGTGGAAAAACACAGCTCATCTCCAGTGCCCCATTGCAATGCCTAACGCCACGATAAAGCCAATAGGCAGCTATACTGAATACAAAATATAATGTCTAATGCCACGATAAAGCCAATAGGCAGCTAAACTGAATACAAAATGTAATCTGCAGCTGGTGAACATTGAACAACTAATATGCACAGTTGTGAAACACAAAGTCAGTGGTCAAACCTACCTATTTTTACTACACCCACGCACAATGAGGACTGGGCAGTGTCCCTTGAACTGTACATATGTATATAACAGTTACATTGCATTTTCTTATTTCTGCTGTGTTGATCTTATTCCACTCACTTTCGTACATTCCTGTTGTCCTTGCATTATTCATCAGGGGTACGGAGTAAATATGTTTAATTACTGCAGCTAATAATATTTCTACCTATTCCCAAATAAAAGTTGTCACTTCTTAAATGCAATAAGAAAACCTAGTGTTATCCTATGGGAGAGAGAAGGCCTCACAGTAGTGAAAAACTAATTTGTGAGATTTTCACTACCAGGGCATGTAAAACTAAAAACTACATGTCCAACTTATTCATTATAATGGTTCCTGCCCTGTAAGTTGTTTAGGACCTACCTTTGGAGTAAAATATATTTTGAAAAGAGAGCTTTAGGCTTGGCAAAATAGTTATTTTTCCAAGTTGAACTGGCAGCTTAAAACTGCAGACCTGCTAATAGCATTTAATATACTGGCCCTGTATACAAGTAGAATCACTTTACTAGGGACCTATATGTAAATTAAATGTGCCAATTGGTTGTAAGTCAATTTTACCATGTTTAAGGAAGATAACACAGGCACTTTAGCAGTGGTTATCAGTTGTAAAGTGAACAGAGTCCTAAGGCCAACAAAAACAAATTCAGCAAATCAGGAGGGGTGAAGGCAAAAGGTTTCAGGATGACCCTTCAAAGAGGGCCAAGTCCAACAACAAAAACATACCAAATTGACAAAAATCCGATAAGGGGAACCAGATACAAATTTGTAATATTTTAGGTGAAACTAGTGCCACAAACTACCATCAGTACTTTACAAAAGAGGTAGACTTGGACCCAGGTGCGATCTCAGTGTAGATCAGAAAACCAACTGGGTTTGTCATGGTGAAAACCTTTAGTTTCTGACTTAATCTTTTTATGGAGCTCAAAATCCTCTAAAGGGGAAAGTCTGAAGCTATATCAGAGGAAGGTACACCTTTGCAGCAAGGTTTCCAGTGACATCTCCAGAGGTCTTGGAAGTACAAAAAAACATCCAGGGTTTCTGGAGAAGCTCTACCGGGTCATGTTTAGGGTTCTTAGGACCTCAAACACAACACTTAGGGCCAGGACTCTCTCCAACAGTTTCGGTCTAGATCCATTGGTACTGGTCAACTAAGCATTTGAGGAGAAGGGCCTCTTGCAGCTTGTTGTGTCCTTGTAGCCCCATGGAAGGTCTGTCAACTCACACTTGGAGTCTACTTTGTTGTCTTGGGTAGGAGCAGTTGTCACACCTCATTAAGGCCAAGACATATGAGGTGGGTACCATTCAAATTAGCCTTCAGGAGCTTCAAGCAAAGTTTGGTTTATTAAATATTTATTAAGTAGCCAACTTCACCAATGTATCAGACTTTTAAAAATTATGAAAAATAATCACTGAATCCTTCCAAAAGGTACAGATTAAAGTATATAATATATACTTTGACATTTTCTGGTATTCAACTACAGCCCTGCCAGTGAAATTAGCTTTCAAGGCCTAGATACTGGAAGAAAATGTCTATTTTAATTTTGCACATGTTCCAAATATTTTTAAATATCTGGTTACCTACTGTGTGGGTGACAAGGTGCACTGGGTGGGGCTTAATACTATTTCAAAGTAGGGTTTTCCACCTGTAACATAGTGTTATTTTGGCAGGTTTCTTAGGTTGCTGTGCAGTAAAGCTACACATGGTAGACCTGAAGACATATTCAAGACTCACTGTGTGGATGGCACAATAGGTTCTGCCTTCCACAGGTGGCATTTAACTTCCAGGGCCCGAGTGTATCTCCTATATAATATACTACAGACTTGTAGTCAATTTATTATGTCAATCAGAGGTCAGCTAATTTAGGTATGTTTAATGGGGGAGCACAAACACTTTACGCCTCTTTTGTAGGCACAAAGTATACAGAGTTTAAAAATCAGCAATAACATATCCCAAAAAGGCAAAATATCTTGGGTGGCCATCCAGAAAAGGCAGATTTGCTAGACCAATCAAGGAGGAGAAAAACTGGCATGCGACCACACAGTCACAAGAGAGACAACACATTCAGAGGAAGGGGGGATTCCCACTAAAGCGGTCATAATTCCTTCACTAGTGACTGAGTGAGTAGAGATACAAGCAAGAACTCCTAACTCAGAAATCCTAAGTGTACAAGAATTTGAAAGAACTAACATGAGTGGAAATGAGTGCCACAATAGCAGAGTATGGAACAGCTGATGATGGTGGCCCTCCAGGAGGAGGTAGGTAAAACAGTGAAAAAGGAAATGGGCAGCAAAGGGTGGAAGGGACTTTCCGGGGAAATGTGCAGAGGGCCAGACTTAACCAAAGGTGGAAATTAATGGTTGACCACCACAAAGTCAAAGTCTACATTGTATGTAAATCCAGCCATAAAGGGTGTTTGCAGTCCTTAAAAACTCGGACAGTTTAGGCTCTACTGATCCATGGCACTATATAAAGTTACAATTATTCAGTTTCCATGTGGTGAGGACACACTGAAGGAGGGTGAGTATTGGATATAGTGTCTGGCATTGATTACCATTATGACCAGGATTCATGTTGATCTCACGGATGTTAAGGGTCTCAGTTCCCAGAAAAATGTTGGAGTATGGGGATATTTAATGTCAGTTGGCCTGAGTTTATCCTTCTCTAAGAACTGCATCTGATCTGTGGTGTACCATTTAGAAAACAAAATGAAGTATAGTAGCAGCAGTTGTGAGCTTCAAAGGTCACAAAAAACTGTGTGAGCATTCATACATGTGGTATTTCGATTGTCCAAACATATGCAGAGGCAGCACAGCAATGTACAGGGTCTAAGGCAAATGGGAATACAATTAGAAAGTAAATGGGGTGCTGCTAAGTTCAGAGAGGCAAAGCGGACTCTCTATGTCATTGCACGTTAGTGTTGTTTGTCAAGGTGTTTTTAGCTCTTTCATGAATTGGTGGAGGATTGAGGAAGTTCTAATTGAGGCAGGGGATACAGAGACGTTGTTTTAGGCCACGTGTGCATAGATGGGGAAGGTCTGTTTTATGATTTTTTTCCTTATGAATTTCTTTATCTCCAGTCTGGTGGTGTTCTGGCTGCTTGTGTGTCAGCAGCCACTGGAGATGGCAAAATTGTCAGCCAGATTTCCATCCATTCTGCCTGTGGTTGCTTTGCAGATAACAATGCTGGATTTGAAAGAGCTGTGGAGTTTAAGGCTGGCATGGAAAGCCAGTGGAACCAGTGAAGTTCTAGTATGGTTGGGGTAATGTGGTCAAAATTCTTTAGGCTATTTATGAGTTGTGCTGCTGTAAGGAGGGTGCCTTTCAGGTGAGCTAGATTGTTGTCTAGGAGTCTGTGAAGCACAGTATTTCCACGATCCATGTGTTAGACAAAGAGTGACTGAACTACAGTTTTGAAGCACTTCCTTTATGAAAGAGAGCTGAGGGTGAGGTTGGAGGTGAGGGTGAAACCAAGAAGAATCTGAGTGATTTGGCACTGTGCACTCGTTGGCGATTAAGTATATCTAGTTCATGTGGTGTGGCCGTGTTTTGGACTAGTTGAGATTTTGATGTATAATTATGTGTCACCACTGTTGTGGCGGATTCTGATGCAGTGGTCAGTGACAAGAGTTATGAGGGGCTCCAAGTAGAGTTTGAAAATTACAAGGGGCGTGATCGATACTTGGGTGACTTCAAAGGCAACAGTGATATCCTAGAAATTGGAGGCCTCCTTGGAGACTTAATTGTGGACAAATTGTTGTTGGTGGGATAAGTAGGAGGAGAACAAGTGAAACGTATTCCAGGGAGACTTCAGGATGTGGATACATTTGGGCTGGTCAATATTATGTGACAAAGAACCCTAGGAGTATAAAGCGGTAGAGATACTTTTCTTCTGTAATCAAGAGGGCATCTTCTAAGATATGAGTGTGTCTGTTTCAGCACTACAGCAGAATTTGAAGCTAGATTGGTAGTCAAATAGCAGATGGTTGATGTTGATGTGATCTTGCATTTTGTGCATATATTGCTATTTTGATAATCTTGATGAGAGGTAAATGAGCTGCTGGGATTGAGATATTTTCCCTGTATAGCCCTACGAGTGGGTGCCCCTGTCTCAAGTTCATCATAGTAAGCTTTAGTTTTTTGACCTTTGCCTCTGAACACACAATAATCTTGCCTGTGTGCTGTTTTTTTTTTGTGACATGGGTTGAGTCCCACAATATTGTACTGTGGTCTGGAGGGGCACATAATGTGCTCCCTCCTTATTGAGTATCACTACTGTCATCTTGCTGAACTACAGAGGACTGACAATACTGGTGCCAAAAGGTGGGGCTAGAGATACTGCTTTGTATGTCTTGAGCGGTTGTGCAAACTATACTGTGTATCGCTTAGTAGAGCTTAAGTGGAGGAGTGGTACACCAAACCTGCTCACGCTAAGCTCCTATCAGTGATGGAAGAGATGTCTACCATCATAGTGTTTCTGTTCTGTGTGGAATAAGACTGAACACATGCAGACAATCTGCTGTACTGCAACGTGCTGACAATGAATAATAATTCACAGCAGGCCAAGAACTCTTGCGTACTCTGGAGAGATAGAAATCATATAGGATTATCAGGATAACTTTCCTCGTGAATCACAGTGTCTTTTGCTAGGCAATGACTATATAATGGTGCTGCATCCAGGACCTCATTACATAGATTTTGATTTGACTTACCAAGACCTATTGCTTCTAAGGATTAGTACTGATGGTCATTGGCAATACCCAGAAGTATTCTGAAAATTGTTATTTTTGATGAAACTGAACTCTGAACTTCTTTCTTGAACATTTAAATGAAGTCTTCTAAGAATGAGGTTGTTACATTATTAGAGTTATAGTATGTGCATGCATGTGGCCTAGAATGGGGAACGTTGTTATTTTGAAGTTCTACAGAAGTCTAGTGGAAACTATAACTCATCTTTCACAGGACAGCATATGTTGATGGAACTTCAGGTACTTATTCAAATTATAGAGAGAAGAACTAGTGTGTGTTTATATATAAGAATATTTGTATATTCTTTGTAAGTTTAGTTTTCAGGAATTTTCAGCTTCACATTAAAGTAATGGGAGTTCGTTACACAGACATATTACTAAGATATATCCATTCACTATTACAGTTAAGCATTAAACTCTTCACATCAAGTTACTTAAGACATCTCTTTGTTTTGTGGCTATCCAATACATCCTGAAGACATCCTTGAACAATAGAGGTGATGAGTCAGAGTGGTTGAGTTTTGTGTCTCTTTTTTCTCACTTATCCCTTTCCCCTTTCCCTGTGTCTACCACTGGCCCTCATATTCCTCTGTACTTGGTCACTAAAGGCGCTGATGAGTGATGATAAAAAGCATTTATCCTACTGAATCTAGTGCACAAGATTAATGCATCTGGAGAAGTGGCATCAATACAATGTACAGTGGTGAGGCAGGGCTTTTCCCTGTCCCAGCCAGAAAAAGTTGCCTACTTGCCACTCCAACCCTTTTACAGTGGTTTGTCAGTTCACTGAGTCCTTTTCCCATCCACAATGGACATGGATGTTCCTGCAGAGGAGCAGGCCAGTCCTGCTCAGTGAGCTGTGCATGGTGCACACTGCTTTCAGTTGCAAGACCCCTCACTAACAAAGTACTATAGGACTGGCTTTCATCAACCACCACCAAAGACAGTAAGTTACTGTGTTATACTGACCCCAAAGAAGGGTAAAGAGTGACCACATCTTTGGGAACTAAATAAGATACCTATTGGGCAGAAGGTTGAACTCTGCTACAGGAACTCCTCCATTGACCACTCCCCTGAGATTCACTTTGGAGGGCAAAAGGTCAAATGAGCATTACCTCATCATACCTGTCCGTAAGGAATAGATTAAATCCTCCCACAGATTACTATAGTTACTACATTACAAGTGTTACATTGCTTATGACACCTTCTAATGATTATATACAGTAACTGTGTTAGTATTAAAACACTTTTATTTTATAGGTTAATGTACTGGCTGGACAGTGTCTTAAATTTTGATATCAGATGGTTTATTGAGTGCTTAAATGATGAGTCTCCAACCAAACTACATCTCCCTGAGTAAGCTATAGAATGTTTGATTTCACTACCTTGAGGGTAAAACTCCAAATGGGGGATTCTTATTGGTCTGTTTTGGGAACATTAGCAAGGTTAAGCCTCAATACACTAATGATAAAAGACTATTATTGTCACAATCTAGGTCCGGTGATATCTGTGGGACTCCTGGAAACGTTCCCACATGTGTGATGGGTCAATAGTTGCCATGGTTAGCAGTGTTGTAAGTGGGCATGCTAAGAAGAGGGAGAATCTGGGCTGTCTTGAAGGCTTCTGGGAACATACATTGGGTGAGAGAGGCATTGATGATGAAGAGCAGGGACAAGAAAGCTTCTCCACAGAGGGCTCGGGAGAAGGATGACAGCAAGGCACCATCTCCACTGTAGAGGGATTTGAGGATATCATTGAAGTATGTGTGAGAGAAATGTTAAAGAATGATCATTATGGGATATTGCTTGGAGGGGTGGTGGGATGGGGAGACACAGGTGTGATACCATTGATTTGCCATTGGAATTTTCTCACTAAAGTTATGGTTGATTGCACTTGTCTTGGAAAAGAGGGATTGAATGTTTTGGGCAGAGATTGATACAATGGTTGATTGTTTTGAAGAATTTCGGAGTGGTGGCCCTGAGGGATGAGAGCAGGGCAGAATTGATGCTTCTTTTGATGGAAAGAGCAAACATGTTAATTGCAGCATTCTAGAAAAGAAATGACTACCTGGAGTTCACCTTGTGAATTCAGAAAGATGGTAAACTTTAGCAATGAAAACTTGCACAATAAAGACCTACAGCTGTTCTATTGACTTTGATGGGTCAATGAACTCTGCTAGTAGTTTCAGTATACAAGGGGGTTTTTGGGAGAAGAAAGGACATTTTAATTTACAGTTACTTTACTGATAGGTCTTTCAAAGTGAATGGGTAACTTGCAGGGGGTTTGGATTGTTCGTAGTTTGTTTTTGTTTTTATGTTTTTTAACAACACAAAAACTGATGCTTTCTGTATTCACGGCTTCTCCTTACACTGTCCATTGTTTTGTACTTCAAGAAACTCAATAACGTTCTTAGAAGTGACTCGAAAATGTTGACATAAAAGAGACATATGTCCCAAAGACCCAGGAAGCAAACATGTCCAAGCAGGCCACCCAAAGTTGATAGTACCCTAAAACACCCTTAATAAGATATGATTAAGCAATAGCCCTTGTCACTTTTTACACACAGTTTGAGACTCATGAGTGTTGACCATAATAAATGTAGCAGGTTCTAACATATTGTACCAGTATTATTTATTCTTGTTCTGAGTTTTTGAAAACGCTTCCCAATCCAATTTTAAATATCAGAACGGGAAACAATAGCCACCATTGCTTTGTTAAAAGTGATAGGAAGGCTCAACACCGTCTGGTCTAAACCTCACTATTCATTTAAGCTTGCCTTTATGGGTCCAAATAAAAGGTAGAAATAATCGTGGATAGACATTGCACACCTATTAATTACGTTCTGGCTACGTATTCAACCTCCTGGGTGGTGAGCTCCCTTTCTTTAACAGTTTCCCTCACTGTTTTGTGTTTTTGTGCAATTGCAAATCTGGAGTGGCAAAGTGCCTTGATCCATCAGGAGTTTAATTTTGAATGTTAAATTAAGGACTGTTTTGCAGCGTTCCACCATTTTTTTCCTTGCAAGAAGATTCATTCTGTTCTCCACATTAGATAATTATTGTTTGCTTCCTGCAGTTGGGTACAAATAAAATAAGATGAGGTACATTCTCCTAATGTTTTTCCTGCCGCATCTGAAAGGGAACAGTCTCACTCTTCTATGCCTTTTATCTAGTGGTGCTTCTCCTCTTTTATGTTCTCTTCTTTTGTTCAGGTTCATGTCTTGCAAAGTCTTTGGTATGCCTAGCTTTCAGGTGCCTTGTGATGTGGATGTGTCAAAGGAATAAAAATCTGTATCCATGCGTGGAAGGAACTGGCTTAGTTTGATTCAGCAGAATTCCACAGAATTCATTCAAAAATGTGCGCAATTCCACAATGGGGCAGAGTGGCCATTTTGCACTAATTTCTTAGTGCAAAATGCACCCCTGCGTCCAAAAATGGGTGCTAGGATACATTTTGTGCTAATAAAATAGCACAGCCAAATACCACTCGGCGCCCTTACAGTGATTACTATAGAGCATGTAAGGGCACCCGCACCCAGTGGTATGCAGCTGCTTTTAAACTTTAGAAATCACTGCATAGAACTCTGCAATGCACACTCCTCGGTGCCCTTACATACTTTGCAGTAATTGCAGAGTAGGTAACGGTGCCGAGAGGAATGCACTGCTGTGCAGTGGTTTTTAAACAGGCTGGAAGCGGGAGCAGATCCCCTATGTTTAAAAACCAATGCAATGCATATCCCTTGTTGCCCTTACTTGCTCTGCAGCAATTACGAAACAGTATGTGAGGATGCCGAGGAGTATGCACTGCAGTTTTTTCCAAACGGCCGCAAAATGGAACAGTCCCTCTATGTTTAAAAACACTACAGATTAAAAACGTTAATCTGAAGTGATTTTTAACCAGAGAGGGACTGCTCCTTCTTCCAGCCCCACTTTAACCCCTTAGCTGCTGGACATCAACACGCCTTTTTTGGCTATTTGGAGTAGTTCGCGATTAGGCTTTCACATCTTTTTGTCCACATAAGCTATCCATGCCAAATTTGCGTCCTTTTTTCCCAACATCCTAGGGATTCTAAAGGTACCCAGAGTTTATGGGTCCCCTGGAGGAGACCAAAAAATTAGCCAAAATACAGCTAAAATTATTTTTTTTCAGAAAAACTGGAAAAAGGGCTGCAGAAGAAAGCATGTATTTTTTTCCCTGAAAATGGCATCAACAAAGGATTTGCGGTGCTAAAATCACCATCTACCCAGCTTTCAGGAACAAGCAGACTTGAATCAGAAAACCACATTTTCAACACAATTTTGGCATTTTACTGGGACATACACTATTTTTTCTATTTTTTGTGCTTTTAGCCTCCTTCTAGTTAGTGACGAAAATGGGTGTGAAACCAATGCTGGATCCCGGACAGCTAAACATTTCTGAAAAGAAGACAAAATTCTGAATTCAGCAAGGGGTAATTTGTGTAGATCCTACAAGGCTTTCCTACAAAACATAACACCTGAAATAAAAAAATATTGAAGTTGAGGTAAAAAACAGCCATTTTTCTCCAAGTTTTACTCAGTAACTTTTTCCTGTCATATTTTCAAAACTAATATACTTTCACGTCTCCTGGACTCTTGTGGTCGCAGGGAAGTATAGGGCTTGCAGGTTCATCAAGAACCCTAGGTACTCAGAGCAGGTAAAGGAGCTGCACCTTGCAATGGGTTTTCATTGTATACCGGGTGTACAGCATTTCATTTGGTGAAATATAAAGAATGAAAAATAGGTATCAAGGAAACCTTTGTATTTCCAAAATTGGCACAAGATAAGGTGTTGAGAAGCAGTGGTTATTTGCACATCTCTGATTTCCGAGGTGCCCATACTAGCATGTGAATTACAGGGCATTTCTCAAATAGATGTCTTTTTTACACACTGTCTTACATTTGGAAGATAAAAATGTAGAGAAAGGCAAGGGGAAATAACACCTGTTCTGCTATTCTGTGTTCCCCCAAGTCTCCAGATACAATTGGTACCTAACTTCTGTGGGTAGGCCTAATGCCCACAACAGGAAACCCAACATGGACACATCACATTTTTACATTGGAATAGGATGTGTTTTTTGGAAAATGCCTAGCTGTGGATTTTGGCCTCTAGCTCAGCCGGCACCTAAGGAAACCTACCAAACCTGTGCATGTTTGAAAACTAGTCACCTAGGGGAATCCAGGATGGGGTGACTTGTGGGGCTCTCACCAGGTTCTGTTACCTAGAATGCTTTGCAAACCTCAAATATTCTGGCAAAAAAACACTTTCCCTCAGATTTCCGTGTTGCAAAGTTCTGGAATCTGAGAGGAGACACAAAGTTCCTTCTACCCAGCATTTCCCCAAGTCTCCTGATAAAATTGGTACCTCACTTGTGTGGGTAGGCCTAGTGCCCGCAACAGGAAATGCCCCAAAACACAACATGAACACATCGCATTTTCCCAAAGAAAACTAACCTGTTTTTGGCAAAGTCCCTAGCTGTGGATTTTGGCCTCTAGCTCAGCCGGCACCTAGTGAAAAGTAGCAAACCTATATATTTTTGGAAACTAGACACGAAGGGGAATTCAGAATGGGGTGACTTGTGGGGCTCTCACCAGGTTCTTTCACCCAGAATCCTTTTCAAACCTCAAAATTCGGCTAAAAAATACACTTTTTCCTCACATTTCGGTGATGGAAAGTTCTGGAATCTGAGAGGAGCCACAAATTTCCCTCCACCCAGCATTCCCCCAAGTCTCTTGAAAGAAAAAGTACCTCAGTTGGGAGGGTAAGCCTAGTGCCCACAACAGGAAACACCCCAAAGTGCAACATGGACCCATCAAATTTTAACATTGAAAACTGTCGTGTTTTTTGGAAAGTGCCTAGCTGTGGATTTTGGTCTCTCTTAGCTGGTACCTAGAAAAATCTAACAAACCTGTGCATTTTTTTAAACTAGACACCTAGGACCTAGGGGAACCCAGGATGGGGTAACTTGTGGTGCTCTCACCGGGTTCTCTTACCCAGAATCATTTGCCAACCTCAATATTTGGCAAAAAAACACTTTTTCCTCACGTTTTGGTGATAGAAAGTTCTGGAACCTGAGAGCAGCCACAGATTTCCTTCCACCAAGCAATCCCCCAAGTCTCCCAATAAGAATGGTACCTCACTTGTGTGGGTAGACCTAGTAATGGTCAATGTTGGTCCTTATATGAGGGCAACTGTTGACCCTGGGGTGATCCATTCCTGATGCAGGCACTAGGTACAGGCACTAAAGTGGGATAGCGTTTTTATCAGGACAGGTGGAGAAACACTGGGTGGTAGGAATTTTGTGGATCCCAGCATATTCCTGTAGTTTGTGTGACAGAAATGAAAGAAAAAATTGAATTTTTATTCAACATTTCACCTTTGTAGGGTATTCTGGGTAAGAAAAGTTTGGGGAATCCACACAAGTCACACCTCTAGGGACTCCTCCGGATGTCTAGTTTCCAAAAATGTCTGAGTTTGGTAGGTTTTCCTATATGGTCGCTGGGCCCAGGACCAAAAACGCACGTTCCTGCCTTACTAAACCAGGTTGCTTTGTGATAGATAATTTTGATGTCTCAACAATACAATTTCGGTGGTGGAATTTGGGGCTGAACTAATTCGGGGAGCTCCCAAGAGTGCACTCTCTCTGTGCTTGCCACTGCATGCCCCTGCTCTCTGGGTTGGGGTAACCCGCTATTGTCCCGCTGCACAGACTGTGCTTGCGAAGGGACAGCAGGACTGTCCTCATCACCTCCCTCATAATCAATGTAAGAGGAGATATATAATGGGACTCCTCCGACTGAAAAATCATTCCCAGAGTCTGAGCCATTGTCCTATCCCTCAGATGCTGTTTCAGTAACTGCTGTCTCATTCTCTGATCCTATGTCAGAGCTGTCCTCTATACTCGCATGAGGGCTTGAGCAGCAGTCATCCAATGAGATGCCATCTCTGCTACTGGCTAAACTGTTGCTCTAAAACACTAGCCTAAGTAGACAGTCACAATATTGCTGGTGGGTGTGTGTGTGTTATACGTGCAACAGTGGAGGTCACCTTAACTTTGCTTCTTCCCTCAATCAACACGTTCTTTCAAGACACACAAAAAAAGACACACTATTACTTTACCTTGTCACATACCAATTGTCACAGTCTTTAGCACCTCTAGCGCCCGAGTCCAACAATCATTATTGGTACTCCCACTCCCATGACGTCCTGCTCAGGTTCCCTCACTGCCACCCAGCAAAAGTGCTCTTCATCTCTCCATAGGCCCCCCACATACATTTCGATTGTATTATAGCGCAGGTAATGGTTGACTTTAGTAATCGACTGAGTTATTTACATAAAGTACAGATTTGATCTTTGCAGTAGGCAGATAAACCTTCTGCGCTACTTTATGGCATCAAAACTGCCACTAAAAGTCAGATCCTTTTGTAGAAGAAACATAATCACAAGACTTACTTGACTTCTTATTGCTGCCTAAAAGCTGCAGTTGAAATACGTCAGTTGCAGTATGTACATTGCTTTGAAGGAACAAGCTGCAACTGCAAGAGAACTGGTGGTGAATATATATATATACATATATATATATATATAAATATTTAGACACAAGTCATTACACAGCATTCGAGAGGCAATATTTACTAGCTTCTCCTGGCAAGAATGACGCCATCACCATCCATCATCCCAAAAGATATTTTTATTTCTTATTTCATGTGAAGTACAAAGTGCAAAGTGCTATCCAGACAAATATGGCAACGCATTTCGGCCTGAGCCTTCGACTGGCCATCAATATATATATATATATAGAGATCGCTTTTATATGTGGGTGTGGTTTTCCTGACAAAAGTGATTGCTATATATATAGATCTATATATAGACATCTATATATAAACATATCTATATATAGATATATCTACATAGATATGTGTATATATAGAGCTATATATATATATATATATATATATATGTATATATATATTTTAATAGCTGTATGGTTTCCTTGGGGGCCATAGTGGCCCCAGGCAAACCATACAACTATCATAAAAATGAAGGCCCCCACAGGGTATGCTGACGTCACAAAGGGGTGTCGGTGGAGGGGTGGGGGGTCAACACGTAAGATCTTCTGTGTCTCCCGGGTTTAAAAAAATAATAATAATAAAAAAAAATCCTCGGTTGCAACGAACACAAGGATTTTTAACCCCCATCCTGGTGTCGGCCACTGGTTGTGACCTACACCAGTGGCCGACGCCCGCACTGAAGCAGTTAAAAACATAAATTTACTGAAGATTATTTCAACCGACGGAGCGGCGGAATTGATCGGTAACTTCACAGTTATCAAATTCCTCTGATTCCACTGGCGCCATTAAAAATTCCACCCAGACCTACTATCTCACTGACTTAGTTCAAGGTCAACTGAACCTCCTTGCATGTTTTTTCAATATGGTGGTGAATACATCTTCAGACAAAGCTAGCGTTCTCTGCAGATCTCCCTCAATGCAGATAACCTGATCTTCTTCTGTTGTACTCTGAGAAGGTCCAGTTGTCTCCTGAAACTCTGTACTCTGTGTGGTCTATCGTCTTCCCTCAGCATGATGCATCTGTCACTCCTCTCCACTATCAATCAGGATGGTCTGTTAAGTCAGAAAGCACAACTACGCTCTGTATCCTGCAGTACACTGACATAGAATGAAAAGCACAGGCAGGATGTTGGGTTCTGGAAACTAGGAACTCCTTTTTTTTGAAGGATACTCTAGTTCCTGTCAATAGGTTCCCATATTATGTGAAAGTTTTTGAGGTCAGCATAGTACTTTTTTGGCAAACAAGGGTTGGGTACAGCGAGGGTTAGATGTAGGCCCTGTACTCAACCCTCCTGGGTGGCCAATCTCACTGCGTATGGCCTTTGGCCATGCATGGCACGAGAGGACTACAAAACCTGGCTTTCAACTGAGTACTGTAGCCAAACTGTTACAGATGGCCAACTTATGAACAGCACAGCCATTGGCTGTGCTCACCAATGGTTTGGCCTCAGGGCCTGACCTGCAACAAGGAAACACACCTTTTATTCATTATTTGTTACCTATTACACACTGTCATCATCTTAAAGATATTAGTCTGCAGACAAGGAACACTATGAAGTTAACTGTATTAGTTCCAATTCTTCACAAATAAAGAAAGCTAAAAAAAACTATTTTTGTGTTAGATGGTTGGTTTTTTACTTGTAAAGTTTTTTTTACTTTTAATGTTTTGGGTTGTAATAAATGTGGAAAATGGACATTCAAGTGTGAAAAAAGTGGAAGAAATAACGTTTAATCATACAGTTTGTTCATGGTTAGACATATGAATTTTGTACTGAAATATAGTACCATTCTTGACATTTCTTCTATCTCTTGCATCTCTGGTGGAATGGTTTCAGGTCCCTGAGCCATGGTCAGCTTCTGTTTTTTTGGCCTCTACTTCCATAGTGTGTGTTGTAATGCTTGGTCCTTAAATTGCAGAACATGGTAGTCATTCTAAAGGAGTACTTTCCAGCTCTTATGTGTAAGAGCTCTTCCTTACAGGTGTTTTAGAGAAGTACTCCCATACCCAATACTTCATAGTCCTTAGTCCCTCCCTGAGTCTTCAGTGGTGATGGTATCACCAGATCCTGTAAATGTTGCTGGTTGAACTTTATGCTTCTATGGTGTGGCCTGGCATGGACCTACAGATGGCTCAGGTGGTGAAGACACCTCTTCTTCACTTTTAATCAAAGACATAATCCAGCAATAATAGTGTGTGTGTTTGTACCAATTCTACAGACTTTCATAAGCCATCCACCAAGAGCAGCAGGCTCTGCTCCTCTGCTATGGTGGAGGAGTGTTGCCCCTTGCCAGCAGCAGCAGCTGCAAAGCTTTTTCTATAAAGCGATAATAAACTATGTTAATTATGAATTTGTAGTAAAAGGGATGGGGCCACAGGCTATGACAGAGATGGAGAGGGAGTGCTCAGCATTCCCCCTCAGTGCGCATGCATGTTTGGATGGCCAAACACATATGTGCACTGTGCGCTCTCCAGCCGTGCACTATGTTGCTGGGCTGTAGAGAACAGGCACAGGCCACCAGTGTGCCTAGGAGTGCCCTGGCTGGGTGCTCATGCCCATCTGAATGCTGCTGTCATGCTGCCAGCAGCATGACAGCAGTGTTCGTATTGGCTGCAGGGCGGGCTGGGAGACTGTGCCTGCAGCTGCAGCAGTGGAGCAGCACAGTGGTGGTGGCGACAACATTGGTGCCGACCCACCCACTACACAGCTCCACAAGCCACTCTTGAAGAGCAGTGCTCAGGACCTCACCCTTGATGTGAGAGCTGCAATTAAAAATGCCATAAATGGTATAACAGGTGTGCCTAAATGTAACAGTACCAATAATATCATTAATGAGACTGCTATGAATACAGTAATATTTGTGTTTTAAATATCTGTCAGAACGTGCTTTATTCTGTTGTTACTTATGGTTATAAATTTTGTAAGGTCATAAGCACTGCATTTGGTGTGAAAGATGTGATTTGCATGGCAGTAGTGTGAGTTATGTATTTTGGACCTAACTATAAATGGTGAATTTCAGTGTTTTTTTTTTGGAAGCTGGAGGTAGAGATTCTCACATCCTCAGTCTCCATCTCTTGCATTATTTAGGAAAATCAAGTAACATCTGGTGAGATATTTCTGTTTCATGAGCTGACGTTGAGGGATGTATAAAGGGCACAACTGATTACTTTGTCTAGTTTAGGAGTTTTGTTTTTGCTTTTTGTTGGAGGATCTGGAAAAACAGTTGGGCAAACAGGTCCACACCAGGGCCATGTGGGGCAGGGTAACAGGGCTTGGTATAAGGGGAGAACATTGGGAGTGTATACGCAAAGTATACTAGAGTAGTGGGTACCAGGGAATATTTTTCTTAGTTTTCTTCGTTGTGTCTAAAGTTTACTGCTGATATCTTTACTGTGTGGCACCTGGTGTAATAGTTTGATGCAGGCTAAGTTTATTTTTCTCAACTTTTTTTTTTTTTTCCTAGATTCTTACTGCTGATGTCTTGTTGGTGGTACTGATGCAGATGAGGCCGAGATTGTATACCAAATTTTGGCTATTATGTTGCAATCCTTGTCTGGCATGTGGCTGGTGTTGATGGGGTCTCCAGGCAAAGTAGTCATCTTGCCTTTGATAGCCATGTCTTCTTTCTTGTCATGTGTTAGTTTGCAATTTTGTCAAAAACATGTATGTGTGGAGAGAGAGAGAGTAGTAGTGCTTGATTAACATCTTCAAACTTTTAAAAGACTTCTGTTTACGTTTTTGGGTACTGAAAACATTTTATGGCCAACAGATCATTTTCCAGATCTTACTGTCTCTTTTGTAAATTTGCTGCTATTGTGCTTGGGGGCAATTTCTGCCACCCTCCCTGTTTCTGTCCTTATTATGCGCTCTTATTCGACTCACATATACTTTTTCTGAATTTCAGTAGATATTTTGGCAGCCCTCCTGCTGCTGTTCTCTGAAATGATCGGGCCTTGTGGAGGTCATTGCTGCTGCCCAGTTGAGTCTCATGGGCCTAAATTTGATGCCAAGGTTGGAGCATTTTTATGCAGACTTGGCCTGCGTGTGTTGGTTGGTAGTGAGGGGCAGGGACCCAGGGCACGCAGGCATCTTGCCTTTATCTTACCAGAATTCTTTCTTGCTCTGTGTTAGTCTTCCATCTCATCAAACCTGTGCGTGTGGAGGGGAATTTAATCCACGTCCTTTAGTATTTGGACACTTAAAAGCCTTTTGCCAGAGGAATAAGACAGTATTGGATCCTTTTAAGACCTGAAAAATATGTCTGCTGATTTTTCTGATTTTTTTTGTCTAGATTTGCTTGGGGGTTTATGTTAGTTGGTAGTACTTTGTAGGACATGCATATTATTCTAATACATTTATGCTAGTCCCCCTGTTGATGTCACCAGAACTATATATTCATTTGTGGACCTTTCTGACAATTTTGTCAATTTTAATGGGATTAACCAGTCACCATGCTCCTCTCCTGTGGGTTATTAGACTTTTTAGGAGCCCATAAATATTATTCTCAATTTGAATAAACTATTCACTGTCTCACTACTTTCATGGCGGTGTTAGGGGCTGTGGATGGGTCTAGTTTAATGATAATTTCAGTATATCTTTGAACTTTCTTTGTCATGCATGTGTATAGTAGTGACAGTGGAGTGGGCTCAAGGCAGGCGGCCATTACACTGTTCTTCGTCACCCCTTATTGTCTTGCAATATGCTAGTTGATGACGCTGAAACGAAGGTTTTACATTTATTAGCGCTTAAACGTAGTGTAGCAATAATCAAGTGTGACTTTAATCGAACTAAATAAGATTGTACGGGGACAAATGTGCCCTCAGAGTAGTTTGCCGACATTTATAAGCGTGCTTTATATAATGTGATGTATTAGAATCATGCTAATTTGACATAAACGTAAACGTGTGCCATGATTTGCTTGTTAGAAATGTTTTAGCTTAGCATAACTTTAGTGGAGGCTTTGGCCTAGCTGCCATGTCTCACGGTTTAGATGCTCGTGTTTTTCCACTGTGCTAATAAACGTGTATTCTTGCTTGAAGCTGTACTTTTCCAGTGAGATCGGTTCACATGCTTATCTTTAAGGTTTCGTGCCAGCCCGGCATCTTCCTCTCTACTCCAAGGTCAATCTGCAGGTGCAGACAATGGACGCTCTGAAAGTGAGTTAATTGGTAAAATATGTTGCAACTTACGTTCCCGACTCCAAGGATAATGTATGCCTAGGTAGAAGCTTGTAAATTGATGTTTTTGATTGGACAATTTGAAGCTAACCTATGAACCCTCCAATGGAAGACCCTACTGGATTTGAACTGTTGTCTATTTAAACCAGGTGCACGAGAAGAAAGCAGCCCATTGCGGACATTACAGCCATTACCAGCCATTACCCGCCATTTTGCAGGACATTGCAGCTATTATGGCCCATTTTGCTGCGACGCCATTTTGAGAGACTTTGATGCTTTCTCTAATCGAGAGAAAGAGACTTTGAGTAATTCTCGCCCTAGAAGACTTTAACTTTGATTCGTCCCTTTGCATGAAGTAATAGTTGTCTTTTACCTTGCCGCTGTGAGGCAATTGCCCCGTCCACCCTGCCCCTTTGTCCCGTCCCATGCTGATCGAAACCGGTACCCATGCCGATCGAAACTGGTACCTGTGAGACGAAGACTTCCTTGAATGCTGATTGTATTTGGTAAATATGAAAGGAAATTGTACAATTGCATTGTGTTTCTTTTAGGTAACCAACTGCTGATTTTTTTGATAAGAGCCCTAGTTAGGAGTTTTCCAAATTAATGTTGCTAAATTGTTTTTGCATGAAACCCCACATGCCGATGCTAATTTGAGGTTAGATGAGGATTCATCTGTTGCACGATGCAATATGAGACCTTGCTATGCTGACTAAATGTATGCAATTAGCTCATTACAGATGATAGTTTTAGTAGTTTGCGTTGCTATTATTGAAGGCATTGTTATTCAAATGCTGCATAGATTGCATCTTTTCCGTCGTTATGGACAGTTATTAATGTTCATTTACATATATCATTTGGTGTTGAGACATATCTACATTGTGCTAGCTTTGTTAATATAGGGAAATAAATTCATTAACTTTGCATAAACTGGTGTGGTTATTCATGACCGAAAGGTCATGGTTTCGTCGAAATGTATTCTGGATTAATTGTGAAGTGTTATGTTGATCAGGGCATTGCTTATGTTCGTTATTGATTATTAATTTGATTAAATTGATTACTAAAGGGTGAGGAGAGTCCCACTTGGTCAAAAGATTCATCGACCCAAGAGCGTCCCAATACAGGTAAATTATTAAGTCGGAACGCTCTATCAGTAGATGGTAGCAGAGGACGGTTACGTCCTTTGGGACCCCGTAGTCGAGCATTACATGGTGTTGAATTAACGGTTTCGCCTTTGGGACCGAAATCGAGAAGTTTGAATTAGATTTTTCTTGGGTAAAACAGATTGAGAGAATGATGATGGGCTAAGTCCCCCGCGACTTTCCCGGGATCTCGGAGCTTGCGAATGGAGAGAACGGAGGTGTGGAATCAGCGTTGGCAGTACTAGTGATGGTATGAGTGAAGTTAGGGTTTTGCGCTTGCACAGCTTATTGCCGCAGATTGTGTGAAAAGGTTGCGAGGATTTTAGAGAATAGCGGAGGTGCGACTCCGAGTGTAGGAGTAGAGAAGTCGTCGAACTTCATAGAAAATAGCGGAGGTGCGACTCCGAGTGTGAGAGTAGGGAAGTCGTCGAACTTCATGTGCATGTGGCGCTTTGTGCAGAAAAAGGTCCACGTGGTTGTTGTTGTTGAGACGGGCCCTGCGAGGTCAAGAGACTCCGGAGTATGTTGAAAAGTGTATGAGACACTTGTTTACGTTGTGGTCTGGTCGGTTTAATAGGTTGACCGGGCGTGGTCAACGAGTCGGTACGTGTGTTAAGGGAGTGAAAGAAACTTCGACTTCGGGCTTTGACAAATTCTAAGTGCACTAGAATAGATCATTGACAAGTTGAGAGCAGAGTCTGCGGGTCAGATTTGCTTGCGAAAGTGGGGACCGAGAAAGATGGAATAACTGCTGAGGCTAGTGAAAAATCCCTAAGGTCCTGAAGCGATTGTGTTACCCTTCCTGTAGTAAACCGACAGATCTGTTTTATTATTATTTGGTTGCTCGCGATACATGCTAGAAGTTGTTACGAGAGGAGCTGAGTGAAGGAGGACTAGCCGCGAGGCTTTGTCA
This sequence comes from Pleurodeles waltl, assembly GCF_031143425.1. Lineage (NCBI taxonomy): Eukaryota > Metazoa > Chordata > Amphibia > Caudata > Salamandridae > Pleurodeles > Pleurodeles waltl. Next base: position 343,469,296 of record NC_090447.1, on the reverse strand, counting down.
GCCGCAGTGTGTGTGAGTGTGACGTCACTAGGAGCCGCGCTGGGATAGGTTGGTTGCAGAGAAGGGTCGCGCACGGATTGGACGCAGTCCGTGGGGCTCGATTGAAAGGGGAAAGGCAAGCGAAGAGTATTCCGGGAATTAAAGTCACCTATTGATTACAAACTTTGTGAAATAAAAGACGAGAAAATGAAATTTTTTAAGGCATTCAAGAGTGCGATGAAGGGAGAGTCTTACATTAAAGCGAGTGTAGGAGAGGAGACGCCACCCGAAGGTACACCAGCTTACATTGTAATGGAGGAAAAAGGGGTAGCTCCGTGTCTTTGGCTAAAGCAATGGCACAAGTTGACAGAGAAACATGGGAGCGTAGCGTTCCCGATCCATGGGACATTCAATATAAGGATCCTAGAGAATTTGAGATTCGCGATGTACGACATGAAGGTGCCTCCAAGGCCAGCACAGTTTGAGGCTCTAGCGATTTGGGAACTAATGGCTAGACAGCAACAGCAAAAGAAGTTCGAGACCAGGATGAGAAAGGTAGAAAAGACACTAGCGGACGCTAGGTGGGATAATGCACAGAAGGTGTGGAGGTCAGATGTATTGCAGGGGATAAAATTGTTTCCCGCAATTGCAAAGGAAGAAGAGGCGACAGGTAAGAAAGCTACCTGTAAGACAAACAGGAGGTGTTCCAAAGATAGAGAGGAAGACGAGTCAGAGGATGAGGAGTTTATCATGCAATTGCTGAACGACCGTCCACCACCTTATGCCGAGAGTGGACAAGGTCCAAGTACCAGTTCTGCCCCTCCGGCACCGGTACAGAATAATGAAACTCCGAATTCAGAAACGCCATCGGGATCTAAGGACCCGAGTTTACTGTTCACCCCGCAGATACCGCAGGTTAGGAGAATATATCCAGATGTGCCCATATTGGAAACTGCAGAAAGTCATCAGCCGCAGGTCCCAAGGTACTACAGCAGTGACAACGGTACGGGAATGATTTTAGACACAACCGTAATGGGAGTACAGAATGGTCGCCACCCAACATTGGCACAAGCTGAATCAACTCAGTTTTTGATGCCTCAAAAGCAGATGCACGGGGGGACCGCACATGCTCAGATGACGGGGAGTCAGACGGGCATGCCGGCAATGATGACCCATAGTGTGGGAATGAACATGCCTCAGAACCTGGGGAATGGACAGAACCCAGATGCGATATCCCTACCCATTACTGTAGGTCCACCGGTACCTTTGTACAGTCAGCCTAACTCAGGTATGAGCGGTCAGGGATTAATGGTGCAGAATGGGACGGAAAGGAGGTGCATAGAAAACACTCCAGGGACAACTCCGATAGCGGCTCAACCAATTGGATCTGGGTCCTTGATGGAGTTTAGTCCATATGTGCTCAGCCAACAGTAGTGAGGTCGAGTCCCCCGCTGATAATACCGCTGTCATCGAACACTGAAAAGTTGCCGCAACCATCAATGGCAGTCGATGTGAATGCTACACTGATGGGGTTGAATGCGCAACAGCTGACACAATGGTTCAACAGTTTGAATTCCACACAAAGCTCAACCAGTGGGAAGGGAGAAGACTACCTGAATAGGGTAAGGTTGAACATGGAAGCAGACGAGTTGGTGGAAGGGACTATGGGTGTGAATAGGTTAGAGTCCTACTCGGAAGAAGAGCTGAGGTATCTATGTCCCAGGATTACGAGAGAAGTGAACAAGGTACATAGAAGGTTGCAAGAAATAGCTGACAAAAACGGGGTTGAGATAGACAAAACAAAACACTTGAGCAGGAGCTATAGATTGGATTTCGGGACCACAGACTTTGAACACATGAGGTCAGCAGGCATGAAAACGCACCTTAGAGAATTGCTGCAGAGTGCACAAGTGTGGAGGTGCTTAGACAAATGGGAGAGCAGGTGGGCAAAGAAAAAGGAAAAGAAGAAAGACAGTGTCCCAGAGCACAACGAGAAAAGACCACAGAGTAGTGATGCAATAGCCATGTTACCAATGAGGGAGACAGCAGGGGGAAAATTAATACATGTACCGTGGCACAGAAGCGACATTCAGTCTTTTACGGATGATTTTCCCAAACTGAGAGAGAAACCGATTGAATGGTATTAACAGACTGATAGGTTTGTGAAGCTTGCAAAATGTCTTTGGGAGGACCTGAACACCCTCTTTGAGATTGTGGTTCCGGCAGATTTATGGGAAGAGTGCAAAAGGGCTGTAGGTTGGCCGACAAGTGAACCAGAGAGAGACAGGGATACGGGTGCACCGTCACCTATGGTGATGAGCTTGTACTATAAGGTGATTGAGCATTTGAAGACGAAGGTTGCAGCGAAAAATGTGGATTGGCAGAAGATTGATCAGACCGCCCAAGAGGCTAAAGAGTCGATTCATGGGTACTATGAGAGGTTGTTGAAGGCGTTCAAGAACTACAGTGGTACGGAAACAATAGAGGCGAAGGACATGCTTCATTTTGTGTTTAGATTTGTGGAAGGGCTGAGACCAGAGATAAGTCAGATGATAAAGACGCATTTGATTTGTTGGCAGTCGAAACCGATTGATGAGGTGTTGAATTATGCGAAATACTGTAGTGACGAAATTGAAGTGAAACAGAAAAGGTTGAAGGAGAAAGTGATGATGATGCAGCTCAAAGCAGCTCAGACAGGTTTGCAAGGGTTGCAAGGGTTTCAACAGCAGATACCGCAGCCACAGCCGCAGGGAAATATGGTGTTTCAGCCACAGGCGAGAGGCAGAGGCAGAGGAGGCTTTGGGAGTAATGGTCCGGATTTGAGCACTGTGGTGATTCAGAATGGTGTGCAGGCAATGAAAAAGGTGATGCCGTGTCACGTGTGCGGAATCGTCGGTCATTGGAAACGCGAGTGCCCGATGATGGTGCAGGAAGGTGCAGGTGTTGGTCAGCAAAACAATGATGTCAATGCATTCCAGACAATGAGGGGACCGAAAATGAGAGGTCCAAACCCAAATTTTCAGACCATAAATCAGCTGCAGGGATTACAGTCCATGCAACCGCAGCAGATGCAGATGCCCCGTGTGCAGATGACGCAAATGCAGCCAATGCAACAGCAGTTACCAATGGTACCTAATCAGCAAATGCAAATACCCTTAGCACCAATGAGTCAGCAGCAAGTGATGGTTCCTCCACAGGTCTCGGGTCAGGTGATGAGTACAAATGGCACAGTACAACAGTTTCCATTACACAGTGAGAATGGAATAAACGATGGATGGGACAGTGAAAGTTCAGATGAGGAGGGAAATTGTGTGCTTGCAGCATCCTTGGAAGTTGATCAAAAGGGTCCGTATGTGGAGGGAAGAGTCATGGGTCATCGTGTTTCATTCTTGGTTGACACAGGAGCCACACGTTCAACTGTTAGGAGCATTGAAGTACCAGATTTGCCCCTCTCAGGGAGAACAGTTCAAGTGGTGGGAGTAGCAAACAGGTACCTGACGAACCCAATCACAGATCCAGTACCAGTTAGAATTGGTAACTATCAAGGGTTACATAATTTTGTGGTATGTGACTCAAGCCCGATAGCACTGTTAGGGAGAGACCTATTGTGCAAATTGGGATGTTCGATCATGTGTTCGTACGATGGAATTAGAATTCAGACGAGCAGTGATGGGGAAGAAGAGGACAGTGTAGAAGGGGACGAGATGGAAGTTGACGATGGAAAATATCCTCTGATTAACCTTCTTCCGATGATAGCCGAAGAAGATATTCCAGCTGAATTACGGGAAACAGTCGGAAAGGAAGTGTGGGATATGACAGGAAAAGAGGTGGGATTGGTGAAAGGAGTGGAACCAGTGAAAGTGACAGTAAAACCCAATGTAACTTTTCCCCAGACCCCACAATACCACATGGCACAAGACACCCTCATGAAGGTCGCCCAACTGATTGATGAGTTTGTAAAACAGGGAGTACTGAAAGAAGTGTTAAGCAGTCCATGTAATTCACCGATCATGGGACTAATAAAGCCGAGTGGAAAGGTCCGCATTGTGCAGGACTTGAGGAAAATAAATGACATCGTAGTCAAATGCTGTCCCGTAGTGCCAAACCCAGCTGTGATAATGTTTCAAGTCCCTTGCGATGCCGAGTGGTTCTCAGTCATCGACTTGTCACAAGCATTCTTTTCGGTGCCTCTTCATGAGGACAGCCAATTTCTCTTTTGTTTCAAATTCCTAGATAGAGTTTACAGTTGGTGTCGAATTCCTCAAGGGTTTTCGGAGTCACCGTCAATTTTCAATCAGATTCTGAAGAAAGACTTGGAAGCGTTAGAATTGCCATTCGAGTCAGTCCTAGTGCAGTACATTGATGACTTACTGATCGCATCTAAGACAGAAAGTGGTTGCACAGCCGACACCATTGCCCTACTGAACCACTTGGGAAGGAATGGACACAAGGTGTCTCCTTCGAAGTTGCAGTTCTGTCAGAAGAAAGTGAAATACTTGGGTCACCAAATAGAGAAAGGGTCACGGAGAATAATGAAAGAAAGAATAACAAGTGTACTTCAAATGACCCCACCAAAGACGAGGAGGGAAGTGAGGAAGTTCTTGGGGATGGTGAGCTACTGTCGCCAGTGGATTCCCAACTTCTCAACTCTAGCAAAGCCCTTACTGAAACTGACCCAGAAGGATGCATTGGATGAAATTGAACTGAAAGGAGATGAGATGGATGCATTTATTGAATTGAAAGAATGCATGTGTAGGGCTCCAGCTTTAGGTATGCCTGATTACACAAAGCCTTTCACATTGTTTTGTCATGACCGTGATGCATGTTCTTTGTCTGTCTTGACTCAAGCCCATGGTGGCATAAACAGACCAGTAGCATATTTTTCAGCTACTCTGGATCCGGTTGCAGCAGCACTACCTGGGTGTTTGCGCGCCGTAGCAGCAGTTGGTATCAGCCTCACTCAGAGTGAAGGAATAGTGATGGGACACCCATTAACAGTCATGGTCCCTCACTCAGTTGAGATACTTTTGACCCGCTCCCGAACGCAACACATGACTGGAGCAAGACTCACAAGGTATGAAACAATAATTCTGGGCTCACCGAATGTGCAGCTGAAAAGGTGCACTACGTTGAATCCAGCAACCTTGCTTCCCGGTGAAAATGCTGAAATTGAGAACGCTGAAGACGTCGAGCATGACTGCCTTCAGGTGACTGAATTTTGCACAAAACCCCGACCTGACATTAAGGATACCAAGCTTGATGAAAATGACCAAATTGTTTTTGTTGATGGGTCCTGCTTAAGAGACGCATTGGGAATATTGAAAGCAGGATATGCTGTATGTACTGTAACAGGTGTCTTGGAAGCGTCCTGGCTCCAAGGAGTTTACTCCGCACAAGTAGCAGAACTTGTAGCCCTTACAAGAGCATGTCAACTGTCTGCATTGATGAAGGTTACCATTTACACTGATAGTCAGTACGGGTTTGGAATTGTGCATGACTTTGGGCAACTATGGTCACAGAGAGGTTTCCTGACTTCTTCAGGGTCCCCAGTGAAAAACGGGGAGAGAATAAGGGAATTGTTACACGCCATCCAAATGCCAGCCGAAATTGCAGTGGTGAAGTGTAGTGCTCATACAAAAGGACAGGACTATGTTTCTTTGGGAAATGCGTATGCGGATCAAGTCGCAAGATTTTGTGCCTTGAACTGTATACTGCTCAGGGATGAATGGAATTCGATAAATGAGCCAGAGCTCGAACCAGCTGAAGCATTTGCCTTGAAAGTCGTAGATACAATGGATGAACTAAAAGCATTACAGAATAGCGTCAGGGAAGATGAAAAAGCTTCCTGGATTAAATCACAATGCATAAAGAGACCAGATGAGATATGGGTTTCAAATGAGTGAAAATTTGTCTTACCAAATTGTCTCTTATCGCAGCTAGCGCGGTTCTATCATGGGCAGGCTCACCTAGGGAGAGATGCCATGATAAGATTGTTCAAAACTGATTGGTTTAACCCCAGATTCCGTCAAGTTGCAGAAGCAGTTTGCCACCGTTGTGTCACTTGTCAGCAGATGAACCCAGGAAAGGGAACAGTTGTGAACATGGGCCACATCGGTAGGGCAGGCGGCCCGTTCAGCCGGATGCAGATGGACTTTATTGAGATGCCTGTGCATGGAGGTCTGAAGTATGTGTTGGTGATTGTGTGCATTTTTAGTCACTGGATTGAAGCATACCCCACACGTAGAAATGACAGCCTTACAGTTGCAAAACTATTGCTGAGGGAGTTAATACCACGTTTCGGATTCCCGATCTCTTTAGAATCAGATAGGGGAAGTCACTTCAATAACGAGGTTATAAAGTTACTTTGCGAAGCGCTGAACATTGAGCAAAAACTGCATTGTAGCTATCGCCCTGAAGCATCAGGACTGGTGGAGCAAATGAATGGTACACTGAAATCAAGAATGGCGAAAATTTGTGCATCGACAAATTTGGAATGGCCTGACGCATTGCCTTTGGTGTTAATGTCAATGAGAAACACCCCTGACAGAAAGACTGGATTGTCCCCGCACGAAATTCTCATGGGCAGGGCTATGAGACTTCCTGCAGTTCCCGCAAACGCGCTTTTGAATATTACAGATGATATGGTGTTAGACTACTGCAAAGGTCTGGCTGACGTGGTTCGCTCTTTCTCTCACCAGGTGGAAGCAACCACCTTGCCACCGATCCAAGGTCCAGGACACACACTGAAAGCAGGTGACTGGGTCGTGATAAAGAAGCACGTGAGGAAGTCGTGTCTGGAACCCCGTTGGAAAGGCCCTTTCCAAGTGATCCTGACGACCACTACCGCTGTGAAGTGTGCGGGAGTTCCCAACTGGATTCACGCCAGTCACACAAAGAAAGTGTTGTGTCCCACCGATGAGGAAGTTGAAGCGCTGAAACTACCAGTACCAGATAATAAAGTGCCGAGCGCTGAGACAGAGCAAAACAGAACTAGAAGCGAACAGGCAGAAATAGACGAGAGAGAAATATTCTCTGAGGACGAAGCAACAGATTCACTTGGGGAAGACCCAGGAGAAACCTCAGACAGCGACGAAGCAGCTGAGGGTGACAAAGAGCCTGAAGCAGCTGAAGGTGACAAAGAGCCTGAAGCAGCTGAAGGTGACAAAGAGCCTGAAGCAGCTGAAGGTGACAAAGAGCCTGAAGCAGCTGAAAGTGACAAAGAGCCTGAAGAAAGTAACGGTGACAAGGGCTCGAAAGAGGTGAAAAAGCAGGAGAGCCTGATCAGAGGAGGGCTTTCCCAGAAGCAGACGGTACAGATAAAGGAAAGGAGAACGTGACTGTCTCCCCAGGAGGAGGGGACAAAGCAGAACCGAACAAAACTGTTCAAACTCCTTCAGAAGAGGTCGCAGGTCCCTCAAGTGGACACAGTGCAAAGAAAAGACCAAGTATATCACCAGTAAAAGTAAGAACTGGAGAAACGGTAAACGACAGTGAAGGGCGAAGAGTGAAAGAGAAAAGAAAGGAAGTGTCTGTCGTGGTACCAACATCAAGTGACGAAAAAAACTTGACCAAAGAGGAAAGTACCAGTGAGGCAGAGTCAAAGAGAGATGCAAAACTGAAAAGGAAAAGGATACCAAACAGGAGATATTCCGGTCCAGAATGGGCATATGTAGTCCACGACGATTGGACTGACGAATTTGTATCTCTTAGCCTCGAGAACGAAGAAGAAGAGATACCAATAGAAAAGAAAAGTTTTATGGACACTGTTGATTGAAAAAAACTGATAAATGACATTGTTTGATACAATCTAACGTGATACAACCAGCTGAGACATTGCTAAACCGGATGAGACATTTGATAACTTGATAAGACTTTGATAACCTGATTGACTCTTAAACCTGATTTGAGACAACGTTGCTAACCGAAAAAAAAAAACAAAAAAAAAACAAAAACAAAGAGAGAGTGAGTTATTGAACTTTGAAAAAAAAAAAAAAAAGGACTGAGTTATTGCTGAAAAGAGACTGAGTTATTGCCGAATTGAGACAAATGCTGCTAACCGATAAGTGACTTGGCTCTTGAAGAAGACTGTGTGAACATTGCGCTCATTCAGCTTTGTAACTGAATTGCTAAATCGTTTCTTTTATAGGTGCTTCTAGCTCTCTGATTCTATACAGATCATGACACAAAATAGTAGAGCGAAATATTGTAAATATGTGTGTATAGGCTTGTTAGTTGCATGTATACTAATAATAATGGCAATAGTGCTTGGAATGCATGGTAAGGGTGAGAATGAGAAAATTGATGCTTCTACTTTTGCTCCTGTTACTGTCACTGAACTAACAGCATTGAAAAGACTAGAATTAGATGAGAGACACTTGCATGATAAGAAGGAACTTTCATACAATGTTTTCTATCGCTTGCTAACAGAATATGTTGAGACGATGGATGCGAAAGATTGTTATGTGTGTACACAGATACCGACATCGGTAACGGAAGGGGTGACTTATCACCACATGCCTCTTACATACGGGATTACATGTAGTATAGTAACTTCTAGATTTTATGGTCAAACCAACATACAGTATTTTTACTCAAATTATGATGTCACTTTTGCATATGTTCCTATAATCACGCAGCTTAGCCAGATTGCTAAAGATTGGGATGCTAAAATAATGAGGGAATTTTTCGAGCCAATGCAACCTTTTGAAACGGCTCACGCTCATAGGGAAAACCTTACCTGCTCGCTCTCAGCAGTAGAAATAAGCTTTTTAGATCGCACAGATGATAGAAGGGCACAAATGAATGCGAAATTAGAAAAGGAGCTACATAAGAGGACTTCAGTAGATAATTATGATTTTGCCGCAATAAGAACACAAGGGAAAATAGCTTTAGATGCTTGGCATGTAGGGAAATTTTGTATATATCGTGGTGAATCTTATTATGACAACATTTTTGTAGGAGCGAGTGAGTGTAAACATACGTTTATCTTTAAGGCCAAATGGACATTCATGCTGAACGGACTTGACCCTGTCATACCAGGTGTATATTACATTTGCGGGCATAATGCCTATTATCGTCTTCCAAAGGGATGGTGGGGGAGATGTTATTTGGGTATAGTGTTCCCAAAGGTTTATCAACTGGATGACCTATCGGTGATTCCAAAGACATCTGGATCCCATCGTATCCAGAAAAGAGAGACCGCAGCTGCTGTGGTAGGAGATATATTTGGAGCCATGATTCCTTCATTGGGAGTTGTGTTGAATTCCATCAAAATAAGAAAGTTGTCTACTATAGTGGATAACATGTTGACAAAGTTTTCAGGTGCTATAATCCTGATGGATGCTGAACTTGCAGCGGAAAGAGCTATGACTCTTCAAAACAGGCTTGCCTTAGACATTCTTTTAGCAAAGGATGGCGGCGTTTGCAAAATGCTTGGTGCGCGCCACTGTTGCACTTACATTCCGGACAACAGTGTGAAGATTAAAACAATGCTTGCAAATTTAACGAAAGAGAGTGCAGATTTGAAGGAACTGAAAGAACCAGGAGTTTGGGAGAAAGTTGGAAAGGGAATTGCGTCAGTGGGAAGTTGGCTTGGTGGCATTTGGAATGGAATATTATTAAAAATAATACAGGGAATATTAATAGTTCTAATTTGCATATTTGGAATTTGGGGAATAAAAAGGGGAATAATAATGATAATGGAAAGAATTAAAAGAAGGAAGGAAGAGAAAATGATGAAAAGAATGGCAGAAGAATACAAAGCAAGAACAAGGGGAACTAAAAGGCAGAGGGAACTGACAGAATTTTAATGGCATAAAATTTGTGGGAATAGTTTTGTGTGATGACAAGTAGTCATCAGAGGAGGGATTGATGACGCTGAAACGAAGGTTTTACATTTATTAGCGCTTAAACGTAGTGTAGCAATAATCAAGTGTGACTTTAATCGAACTAAATAAGATTGTACGGGGACAAATGTGCCCTCAGAGTAGTTTGCCGACATTTATAAGCGTGCTTTATATAACGTGATGTATTAGAATCATGCTAATTTGACATAATCGTAAACGTGTGCCATGATTTGCTTATTAGAAATGTTTTAGCTTAGCATAACTTTAGTGGAGGCTTTGGCCTAGCTGCCATGTCTCACGGTTTAGATGCTCGTTTTTTTCCACTGTGCTAATAAACGTGTATTCTTGCTTGAAGCTGTACTTTTCCAGTGAGATCGGTTCACATGCTTATCTTTAAGGTTTCGTGCCAGCCCGGCATCTTCTTCTCTACTCCAAGGTCAATCTGCAGGTGCAGACAATGGACGCTCTGAAAGTGAGTTAATTGGTAAAATATGTTGCAACTTACGTTCCCGACTCCAAGGATAATGTATGCCTAGGTAGAAGCTTGTAAATTGATGTTTTTGATTGGACAATTTGAAGCTAACCTATGAACCCTCCAATGGAAGACCCTACTGGATTTGAACTGTTGTCTATTTAAACCAGGTGCACGAGAAGAAAGCAGCCCATTGCGGACATTACAGCCATTACCAGCCATTACCCGCCATTTTGCAGGACATTGCAGCTATTATGGCCCATTTTGCTGCGACGCCATTTTGAGAGACTTTGATGCTTTCTCTAATCGAGAGAAAGAGACTTTGAGTAATTCTCGCCCTAGAAGACTTTAACTTTGATTCGTCCCTTTGCATGAAGTAATAGTTGTCTTTTACCTTGCCGCTGTGAGGCAATTGCCCCGTCCACCCTGCCCCTTTGTCCCGTCGCATGCTGATCGAAACCGGTACCCATGCCGATCGAAACTGGTACCTGTGAGACGAAGACTTCCTTGAATGCTGATTGTAGTTGGTAAATATGAAAGGAAATTGTACAATTGCATTGTGTTTCTTTTAGGTAACCAACTGCTGATTTTTTTGATAAGAGCGCTAGTTAGGAGTTTTCCAAATTAATGTTGCTAAATTGTTTTTGCATGAAACCCCACATGCCGATGCTAATTTGAGGTTAGATGAGGATTCATCTGTTGCACGATGCAATATGAGACCTTGCTATGCTGACTAAATGTATGCAATTAGCTCATTACAGATTATAGTTTTAGTAGTTTGCGTTGCTATTATCGAAGGCATTGTTATTCAAATGCTGCATAGATTGCATCTTTTCCGTCGTTATGGACAGTTATTAATGTTCATTTACATATATCATTTGGTGTTGAGACATATCTACATTGTGCTAGCTTTGTTAATATAGGGAAATAAATTCATTAACTTTGCATAAACTGGTGTGGTTATTCATGACCGAAAGGTCATGGTTTCGTCGAAATGTATTCTGGATTAATTGTGAAGTGTTATGTTGATCAGGGCATTGCTTATGTTCGTTATTGATTATTAATTTGATTAAATTGATTACTAAAGGGTGAGGAGAGTCCCACTTGGTCAAAAGATTCATCGACCCAAGAGCGTCCCAATACAGGTAAATTATTATGTCGGAACGCTCTATCATAGTCCATGGTTTTTTCAACCACTTAGTGTATTCAGGCCAGGAATGTTAGTTTTCCAGGGTTTTGATGAATTTTCATAGTCTCTCTGTTGCTCAGTTGGGGGCCAGTGAGGCCCTATAAAGCCTCAGATATTATAATTGATGTTTCCAAATTTACTCCATGTTGCTTTGATGTTCTTGGGTCCTTGTGGGCCATGTGTGTCGGCTGCTGAGTTGGAATTGATTTTCCCAGTCTCCTTGCTGATCTCTACCTGCCCTTAGGGATCGTTTCTGATTTTTCTTACCTTTTCCAAACTTTACAGCATATTGTTCTGGGTTGTATGAGGCCTTGTATGTATTGTATGCGTAGGTCACAGATTATATTTTTACATTTGTACATTTTTACATTAATTACTGGGAACAGTAAATGGGAACCCCCGTAGTTATGCAACTATTCAGACCCCTAATCCACCGGATGATAGTTGGGGACTTGCCTTTCTCCTAGTTTTGGGCACTATCCCTTTTGACCATGGTCAGCACATGCTGACAAAAGGTATTGACATTTTGCTTCCAGAGTCCTCCATGATTTTACATCAAGTTCATTTTTGGGGTTCAAGTATCCTGCATCAACCCTTGCATCAACCCTTGTCCAAATCTTCAACAATCACACAGTCCCAGACGGTGAGCAGAAATTCTCTCTGTCATGTTACACAGAAGAAAGAGGGGAAGTACTCCTATTGCATTAATCTCAGACAGACTTGAGGATTGCACAATTGGTGCAGGAAATAAGATTGAATTAGTCCATACTGGGCCATGATGGCTACCTCCCTCCAGTAGACAGATCTCCCAAACCGATCTCTGATGCATTCTTAAGCATTAAAACAATTCTAATGTGTGTATATGTGTGCGTGGGTCCTATGACCTGAGATACTCCTTTGTAGTCTACTCTGCCTTTAAGTTTAGATTGCAAAGCTTGAAGTCTGGTAAGATATCTAAACCATAGAAGTAGGTGTCAGGGTGTGCCTCAGCTGCATACACTGATATAACAGACTATTGTGCAATTTAAGTTCCTACTATAGAGCAGTGAATGGTACAACATTCCACCAACATACCACATTGTCTAACTTAGCAATCCCAGTGTTCCACTCAGAGACGCCTCAAGAGCAGTGACCTAATTCAACTGAATTTCCACCTACAGGTTGGTTTCCTTAGTTAGATGACTCATCTGACCAGTTGGCCCCAGTGTCCCTGTGGCAGACCCAAAATGCTGTCAATTGAGTTGGGGCATGTTTTTTGAGGAGGGTTTCCACGGAGGAAGGGAAGCAGACTAGTGTCACTAAAGTCCTAAACCTCCAACCCGTTTGCATGGTCATAGAGATTGGCATTCATAATAATGGGATGTGATGCATATTTGTACATGTGAAAGTCCATCATGCCTAAGCCTCTGTCAAAAGTAGATTAGCAATACTTCTTCATGGATATCCTTAAAACTCCATGGTCCTACAAGAATCACACCTGGGCTTTCAATGTCTTGAAGTCTTGGTGAATCTTGTATGAATAAATGAGGAAACATTATTGGAGTTTCGGAAACGAAACAATCTTAAAATGGGTGGTTTCGCCTATGGCAGATAAGGGGAGGGAACTCCCATTTCTTACATCAACTTAAGCAAGTGTAGTAGTGGTGATATATTGCACACCTAGCACAGTAATTCTCTATCGATAACTACACAGGCGTATTTAAAACTAGTTGTATCCACAGTTAGCTACACCATATAAAGGACAGAACATTCTATGAAAATGTGAAGAATGCACACCACATGGTGAGGGAGACAGGCTGGCATGGGTAGCTCAGATATTTTCCAGAATTATATTTGTTGTTTCCCAGTCTCCCGGTTGCCATCCTGGGGTTCATAGGGTCCTTGTCTTCTATCATGCATTATTCATGATTTCTCTAATTTTCTATGTGTACGGTGTGTAGATCACATATGTTAAACTCACAGAATGTAACTTATTTTCTTCAATCTCCCGGTTGCTCTCCTGAGGCCCCAAGAGACATGTCTGGTCCCAGACATTATTACTGATTTTTTCCAAATAACCACACATAACCCTGTTTGTGAGGTCCTGTGATGTATGTGTACACCACAGATGTTATTTTTCCATAATATTCCTTAGTTTCTTTATTTTCCTTCAGTTTCTGTTCCCAATGTTTCCTATGCTTTCAAAAACATTTCTATTGCACTCGTGTGTAGGTCACAGGCTGTTCTCCTTTTGTGCATCATGAGGCCCTTCTGGCTCCTAGATATTATCACTGACTTTTCCAATTTGTTTCTTAAAACTTTTGCTGCTATGCTTCATTAAGGTGTTTAAGTCGGTCAGTGGTCAGTCTCTTATTAGTGATCCAGCACAGGGCCCTATCTTTTTATCTGTGGTCTAATGAATCTTTCTTCTCCTGTTATGAGGTGTAGAGAGATCATTTTACCAGAGTATTCAAATCAATTACAGTGCAACTCATTAGTCACACATTAAACCTCTGATTCCAATTTAAAGTTTCAAAGGGATTCATTACAGACTCAATGCCAAAGTTACTGAGTCTCAAAACCATCATATAGATATACAAAATCACCCGTAGAGAATTAAGGCGTCACAAAATATTAAATTGAAGGAACATATAAAAGACTAAGACTTCAATAACAACAATGCAGAAAATCAGGAAAGTATGTGATGTCTGGATTTTAAAATTAAGTTATCTTGTCTAACTATTGAATCTAGCTCCTAAACTAATCCAATACAAAAGGAATATCTGAAAAAGGTTAGCAAATAGAATTTTGGTAGAAGATTCTGTCCAAGAGAGGTGAGGTGGCATGAAGCTTCTTAGAAAGTATGAGGTCTGTACCCTAAAAAAGGTCCGCTCTGCGCAAGGGACAAAAGGAATCTGAATCTCTGACTGACTAAACCACACTTAAATCTTGTTTTTTCCCAGGTCTGATGACAACATAACAAAAACTCTCATATGAAGAACAAAACCGTGAATCAGTTATAATTGACAATTCAGCCTTCCAAAGCCTTCTGCACTCGACCTTGATACACCCTCGCATTTAGGAATCTTAAAATCTGTAGCTGCCAATGCAAGGATACTCCTTCTGTTCTGTTGCACTTCTCCCAGACTCTCTTATCACCTGTGCACAATGGGCTCCTTGACAGGCTGGCACCTGCAGCTTTGGAAAAATAAGATTTCATTTTGAAGATTAGAACACACAAAAAGAATGCAGCCTTCACTTCGACCAAACTAAAATGAACACGAATATACTTTCTGTTCAATATGCTTTAAATGTTAAACTTGTTGAATATAAAATGATTATAAAGAATAACATTTCTAAAATACTATAACTGACATTTTTGCAAATGAAGATTAAAATGTGGCATAAATGGAACATTAACTTCATTGTGCACTTTTAATGATATATTTCAGTGAACTACAATTAAAAAAAATTTCACACATTACAAAAAAAATAATAATAACCACCCCTTCTTCTCACAATTTAAGAGGCATAATGGCACAGCCAGGTTATGCTCTTTCATTGTTTTTTTCTATTACTAATATTTTCATATGTATTACCAGGTTGTCTTATCTCTTTACTGTAGGCCGCTGGAGGGTGTTGTGTAGGTACCCAGACTCCTTGGTTTTTCTCATAAAATTTAGAATCCCGCTGCATAACCTACAAGACAAATGTGACAGAGAGCTAAAGATGGCATCAAAAGCCAATATTAAGAAGTGACAACATTATAAAAACAAAACTCCACCCAATCTGTGCATAAGGTACATTAAAAATCAACCATATTTTGGTACAAAGACTTAAACTGAGTCCGTTATTATATTCTCAATATTGTTGTGCTCTTCTTGTAGGGTAAAAAGAGACAAACCGCCAATCATAATAAATCATCTTTAGCCCCTGACTCAGTAGCATTTCCGAACAGCATATGTGACCACAGGCACTTTTTAACTTAACATCTTTTTCTCTTTTCTCATTCCCCATCTGTTTATTGTGACTTCTATGTTCCTACCACAAGTTTGGGAAAAAATAAGAAGGGATTCACATTGCACTTGCAGGAAAAGGCACTCAACAAGTTTAGTGATCATAGTCTGGCATTCTGGCAATACAGCAGCAGGCTGTTGGAAACTGACTGAAGTTGCTCAATATGGGAGAGAGGCAGTGGTGGCTCCTCCGCTTGGGCAGAGGAGCGTCACCCTCTCGCCAGAAGCAGAAGCTGCAAACCTTTTTCAAGGAAGGGACAATGGGCCAGATGTAGCAAAAAGCCAATTTGCGACTTGCAAATTGCGAGTCCCTGCGACTCGCAATTTGCAACTCGCAAATTGGTATGCAGAACGGTGTCTCAGACACCGTCTGCGAGTCGCTATGGGGTCGCAATGACCCACCTCATTAATATTAATGAGGTGGGTCGCAAATTGCAGCCCCATAGCGAGTCTAGGCACTCGCAAACATGGAGGCCTGCTGTAGTCAGCAGACCTCCATGTTCGTGACTGCTTTTAAATAAAGCAGTTTTTTTTTTTTTAAGTGTAGCCCGTTTTCCTTAAAGGAAAACAAGCTGCACTTTAAAAAAAAAACGAAACCTTTAGTTTCAGTATTTTTTCAGGGCAGGTAGTGGTCCCTTGGACCACTACCTGCCCTGAAAAAATAGTTTTGGGTCCATTCACAAAGTGGAAGGGGTCCCATGGGGACCCCTTCCAATTTGCGATTGGCTTACCATCCACTTGAAGTGGATGGTAACTGCGACACCCTTTGCGACCGCATATGCGGTCGCAAATGGTATTGCATACCACTCCGAATCGCAAATAGGAAGGGAACACCCCTTCCTATTTGCGATTCTGAAATACATATTGCGAGTCGGTCCCGACTCGCAATATGCATTTCTGCATTGGAAACTGGAATTTGCGACTCGCAATCGGCATTTTTTGCCGTTTGCGACTCGCAAATAGTTTACTGCATCTGGCCCAATATGTTTATTGTCCCTTCCTTGTGAAAGGGGCGGGCCATGGGGAGACGAGCAGTGAGGGTAGTGCACTGTGCACTCCCCTCAGTGCGCATGTATGTTTGTCTGGCCGTCTCCGGATGGCCAAACATACATGCGCCGTAGGCTCTGGGCTGGAGAGTACCTGCACAGGCTCCCAGTCTGCTTGGGATTACCTGTTGTGTAGCCATTTTAGTTATAGCTTCATACACGTTATTTTAGCAAACTAGGCCTGCCGTTGTGCTCTTTAACCTAGATATGTTTCATTCATATTATTTAAACAATAGCCACATTTGCTGTCTTGTTCTATTTTCTCTATCTAGCTGTTATTTGCCTAGGCCAACACTGCATTTTTAAACAAGACATTTCTTTCCCTCTGTGCTTTTCTCAAGGCTGCAATAAGATAGGTTGCCGGCAAAAGTGGTATGCTTTGTCTCTAATATTCACAGAAACATACACACTCATATGTGGGGATCCTTTCTTGGAGCATCAGCTGTTTTATCATGAAACACTACTTTGACACATTTACGTTAGAGGGAGATTCCAGCCAGATGACCACGACTGTATGCTGATTGCTGAATGCTTCGCTGCAGTTGCTTATGTAGATTACAGGCCTCTTGCTCAGGTATGAGGGATGATGTCTTCCCAAGGGAACCTGAAGGGCAGAATTAGAGCTTAACATGCTGTGCTTTAACATAGCCTAGGTAGGAGCTATTCTTAACAATTTTAGTGACAATATGGTAGCGTTATTTTTATGTTTTGCTCTCCTTGTCACAATTTTATTCCTGTCATGCTTCATCATCCTAGTTATTGCAATACATGCTTTATTATCTAAGATGCAGTTGCTTCAGTAAACCTTATTGAACTATACCCTCCTCTGATTGTCCTTGCATACGTGAGACTAATTTAACTGAGAGAAACAGATGAGATTTGAGTGACTAGGATTTCCCTGAAGAGTCCATTGTGCCATGCGCTTGGTTGCCCAATCATCCCTGCCCTAGGATGGAGATGAGGCACTGCTAGTTAGCCAGAACAAAACCCGGATTAGGCCGACAGGTGTCACCTGTAGTGGGTTCAGACTCAGTCCCCCACAGTACAGGTGATTCTGCCGCCCAAATCCAGTAGTCTTATTAGGAAAATGAGAACCTATGCGACACGCCCAGCCACATCGCGCCCAGCCAATCCTGACACTGCTTTGTGCTGCGTCAGAATTGGCTGCAGGGCAGGCTGGGAGCCTCTGCCTGCCTGCAGCCTGAGGAGACGGAAGAGTGGAGAGGAGCGGCGCGGAGGTAAGTTTATTTTTTTTTATTTTTATTTTTTATTAAAATTTCTTTACCACCCACCACCCTCCACCCCTGCGCGCTACCCTGCCCCGCCTCTGTAACCATGGTGAGCCAGAATTGGAGAGAGGCTATTCTCTTCCAGTGTCTGCATACAAGACGGCATGCAGAATCTGGAGACCCGTGCAATGGTCCTGATGACGGTGGCCAGACCCTGAGTGCACGGTGCAGCATTTGTGTGTGAATTCTGTATTTGAAGGGAACTGTGGATATACAGAGCCCCACCACCCACACCTCACCATGAAACGAAGACATAATGGACTTGGGACCTAATTTAAACTTCGGAGGATGTTAGTTACTCCGTAGGCACAATGGGGTAAACTACTCCATCACCCTGATGGAGTATCCGTCTTCTGAATGTAGAGCTGTCAACAGGGCTGTAACGGACGTTCTTGTCAATGAGTTCATGACAGTACCATGGGTCAAACTTTTAAATTGTTTTTATTTTTTCAAAAGCAAAATCCCAAAGCAGATGGTCAAATAATCTGCAACGGAGACAGAGCACTCTCCATCGTTGACATATTTAAGATCTACCTGACTAAATTAGGCTGGTGAACCTTCAGTTTGGCAGAGAGGGTACTCAGTCGCTGTTAAGACAGAGTACCTTCTCACCAAACTGTAAACCAGCTTCTTATTTAGCTACATTTTTCCCCACCTTAGTAGACTAAGAAGTGCAAATATTATATTTCCATGATTGCTGTATAAATATTATCATTTTTATTTCAATGAAGGTTATATTGATTTTTGCATGTCATAGTCATTTCAACATGGTTCATATTATAACTGACTCATATCAGCCATTTCAGGTAATGTCATGTACATTTTGCTGAATCTCATAGTAACTTCAATGCTTACCTATTCTTTTGAGGCAGAGTAGAGAGTTAGTATGTTGAAATGCATTGCTTCATATGTCATGTTCAACCCAGCATTAGGGTTGAGCAGAATTGGCAGAGTTTTATTACGTGGAATTACATTACAATCCAGTGAACTTCCACGGAGTTTCGCCAACGGGAAGGGTGTGCACCGTGATGTGCAGCGCATACCACTCAGTGCTCTTGCATAAATATGAAAGAGCACTGAGGGGTATTCACATCAGTGGATACCCCTCGGTGCCCTTACATACTTATGCAAGGGCACTAAGGGGTATGCAATGTACTACAATGCAGTGCATAAACCTCAGTGCCCTTTCATAAGTATGTAAGGGCACTGACGAGTATGCAGTGCAGTACAGTGCAGTGCATACTTACGTCAGGGTATTGGGGGTATGCAGTGCACTTCAGTGCAGTACATATCCCTTCATGTCCATACCTAAGTATGGACGGGAACCAAGGGGTTTCCACTCCAGTGCATTCCCCTTGGTGCCCTTACAGGGCACTGAGGGGTATGTGCACTGCAGTGGTACTTAAACAGGGCTGGAAGCTAGAGCAGCCCCTCTATGTTTTAAAATACCTGCAGAATAAAGTTTATTCTGCGATGGTTTTTAAAATTAGAGGAATCGCTCCCTCTCAACCCAGTATAAGTGCAATTACAGTGCTCTTTTAATTCTGCCTGCGGAACAGCGGAATTAATTATTAATTTCGCATAACAAAACTAACACTGAATTACTAAATTACTCCAATTTTACCAACGGAATTAAATAATATTCCACCCACCCCTACTCAGCATAGGTGGTATTCCGATTTTACATCAAATAGTAAATGTATTCTACACCTACCATAGTTGTTTTACACCTTTCTGAGATATCTTAAATTCATTTGGTGTGACATGTTAATTTTGCTATTTGCTATGCATTTCAGGATGTGTCATTTGTCATGGTACCTGAATATTAACTCCATGAATATCTTTTGACCACAGTATTGAATAGATTATTTATTCTTTAAAGAAAGTCTGAGAATCGGCCACAAAATGAAGTCTTGATAAAATGCATATTTTCTTCTTTCTTAGTGAAAAGGGTCCCGCGAACTAAGTAGCGTTTATTCCGTAAAGATCCTGGTAAATACAGTGTAGAGAAGTTGTTAAAAAGTACTTCTTTGAAATGTTGAATGCTTCTACACACCCTGGAAGATGGCCACGGCAAAGCTAAACTGCACTATTTGTGTTGTGCATTGGAGCATGTTTGCTGAATGGTACACAGAAACAATCAGCGTTCATAATTACTGTTTCTATACAAGCTCTATAAAGTCAAGATAAATAGATGCCTGTCTAACTAAATGCTCTACAAATCACACAGATCAATTATGTTTCTTCTTGTTTAGTTAAGGAGGTTTAATTGAATTTAGCAAAGATAATAAACTCTCAGCAGCAGACAGTCAGTCCTAAAGACTAACCTGTGAGGAGGCAGGCCTAATCTACACGTCCGACTGCCATAAGGGAGCAGCAATATCAACTCGTCAGTCCAGGTTTAGGGATCACCCCTTGCAATGCAACTCCTGCAATTAGTTAATATGTAATCAAACTTTTCCTCAACCTCTCTTATCACACCACGGCCTCTCGATGTGTAGAAAACGCAATTATAAACATTAACTAACACATGAATCTAATTTAAAATGCACACCTGTGACCACAAGAAGCACCCTTTCCTGGGCAGAAACCTAGGTAACACTGACTTAAGCGGCTTTGTACCCATTCTGTCCCATATAAATCTTTTAAAATATCTCACTTAATGTAATGGACAAATATATATGTGGGGCCTTGAAGTCGACCCCTACTTTGAAAGTCAATTCACGAGGCCTACACTTGTGAGTTCTGCTTTGCTGTAATGACATGGTAGACATGCAGTAGCAAACAAGTTCCTTCACAACTCCATCCAAAATAATAGCAGATTTGAATTCCAGCCACATTAGGGATCATAACTATTGCAATCTGAATGAATAAGTGTTCAGTTGCATATAATAATCGATTGAATATGAAACTCAACAGAAACCCTTGCAGCTGATGCCTTTAATTTAGACTGGTGTCTCTGAAAGGTGATGTTTTGTGTTCTATCGCAATGATTTAATCAGCGCTGATGCATATTTAAAAAGACAAAGCTAGGTACAATCTTTTGGATTTCCCAATCAAGCTGCGCCCCACTGCTTCAAACATCCCTCACTTAAGTGCAGATTGTTCTTTTAGTGACACATATGACTAATTGAATCTAGGAATTCCGATTGACCAGAACATGAAAGGCCAACCTTTGGAATTCTTTCTTTCTGGCCCAAGGGGCATGGAATAAAGGCCAAAATTCCATCAACTTTGTCTGTGTATCTTCTCTTTGTGGACAAATGTAGATCTCTAGTTCCCCTCTAGTGGAACAAGTCAGATGTTTATCATATTTAAGTCAAGAAGGCTAAGCCTACTCACAGTAAAGATGTATAAATTAACCATCACCATGAAACGTTTTTGAATAAGGTTATGACCACAGAGAAAACATGTTAGTAATAAACTTAGAACAAACAGTTAGATTAATAGTCTGCATTTGCCACTACATCTTTTGTGGATTTTACTGTGATGCTGATTTTGTATTGCACATGACAAAATGGTTCTAGTTTATCTTTCAAATACCAGTCAATGTTAATATGTTTCAGTGTTTGATTTCCTCTTTTCTTAAAAGTTTACGCTTTTTCACACACTGCCAAACTGGCCACGGTTGTGTGGAGAAATGATAAACAGAAACTTCATTAGTCAGGTGTATGTTATATTCCAATTGAAGAGAGTAAGAGGCCGCAAGCACCGCCACCTGTACCGCTGAAAGTGGTACCACTGCCAGCAGCAGCAGCCTCAGTGGGCAGCCGTCTGAGGCTGCAGGGGAAGGGCTGGAGCCTCCCCTCACCACTGGCAGCAGCGGGCACCTGCACCACGGCCAGCACCGCCACCAGCGCTGCCGCAAGCACCGCCACCTGCACTGTTGAAAGTAGCACCACTGCCAGCAGCAGCAGCCCCAGTGGGCAGCCATCCGAGGCTGCAGGGAATGGGCTGGAGCCTCCCCCCACCACTGGCAGCACCCCCACCAGCACCGGCACTACCACCACTCTGCAGCTGTAGCCGCCTGTGGATGGACTGTAGTCCTGCCTCCTTAGAGTATCATGCATCCTGGCCACTGCACATCTCGTGGCTCTGACACCCAGGTGAGGGACTTTGACCTGGCACCCCCCAAGTGCTGCATTACAGGGCACAAGGCCCCCTCCAGAACCAGTGGAAGAAGACATCCACTCACCCTATCCTTGGCAGGATGAAGCACACTGGGAACAAAGCCCCCTCCAGAACCAGTGGAAGAAGGCATCCACTCACTCTATTCTTGGCAGGATGAAGCACACTGGGCACAAAGCCCCCTCCAGGGCCAGTGTAGGAGCCACTTTCTTGAGGAACTGTGGCTTTGCACTCCCCGCGACCACGCAGAGGGCAAAGCAACCACTTGAGAGACTGTGGCTTTGCACTCCCCAGGACCAAGCAGTGGGCAAATCACCTACTTGAGAGACTGTGGCTTTGCACTCCCCAGGACCAAGCAGTGGGCAAAGCACCCACCTGAGAGACTGTGGCTTTGCACTCCCCAGGATCAAGCAGTGGGCATGGAGCCCCCTCCAGGAGCAGTGACGTTGTCCCATCTTCTGGCTGAGGTGCCCCCCCTTCTCAGTCCCCCTGAGGTGCCTGTGTGTTTTCGACCTGATGCCCCTGCAGTGTTCTCTCCGTATTGAGGCAGGATTCAAGTGTGGGCTTGGCCTACGTGTTTTGGCCCAGTGGGCCACGGACATTTTGAGTGGACATTGTCCAGCCTTTTGTAAATTTTGTATATTTTGTAAATACTGTTTTTGAGTTCTAAACGTATTTATGACTATTTCTAGTATAACACTTATTTGACTCAATTCCTTTTGTCCTTGCGTTATTCCTGAGGGTTACGGGGTGTATATGTAATGTTGTTGCATGTGTTTGTGTGTATTTTGTTGGGGGTGGGGGTGGGGGTGGGGGTGTTGCATGTGTGTGTCACTCTCTTTTTCCTCCCCCTCTCCCCTGTGTGCTAGGTGCAGTACTCACCGTGGTCATCGTCGCCGGCGCTGGTACTCCTGGTATATGAGCAGATACACCAGCATGGGAAAGACATGCAGCTCAGGCTTCATGGCATCCTGTTTCTTCCTTGAGTGTCGAGAGGTGAGTCGTTTCCCTTCAGAACACTGTTTCCACCGTACTTTTGATGGCTTTGGTACCGCCACGGAAAAGGTGTCGGATACGCCTCTTGTAATAATGTGGGCGGAACCTTATCTTCCGCCTTACTATTGGCGGTTTTTGTTGCTACCACCGTGGCAGTCAGAGTGTTAAAGTGGCTGTCTGTGTTGGCGGTTTCCGCCGTGGTCATGATTACTTTTTTTTACTGCCGGCCTGCTGATGGTGTTACCGCTGCTGTACCACCGACCGCCAGGGTTGTAATGAGGGCCTAAATGTTTGGTGGCGGGGTTTTGTCGACTATTTCTCCTTTTTGTTCTGTTTCAAAGCTTTTGCTTCTGTTCTTGTGACTCCGGGTGGTTTTGGCAGTGGTTGACCAGCAGTTTGCGTAGTTGCGTGTTTTAGGTAAGAAAAAACAATTTACTCCAAATGACTATTGCTGCCATGCATGAATGACATTTTGTAAGTGGCTTACTAAATGCAGGATCATATGTGA
This sequence comes from Pleurodeles waltl, assembly GCF_031143425.1. Taxonomy (NCBI): domain Eukaryota; kingdom Metazoa; phylum Chordata; class Amphibia; order Caudata; family Salamandridae; genus Pleurodeles; species Pleurodeles waltl. The sequence continues at coordinate 343,445,849 of NC_090447.1, read as the reverse complement.
ATTTGTCCTTATATTAGTGCACAATGATATTTGTGTTGTCTTATGTGTATATTGCTTTTCTGTTTTCTTTTTAGTGGGATATCATTGGTGATTGCTGTGGCTGTGCAGAGTAGTTGCTGGTGAGTCTAGCTTTTTTAGGCAAGTGAGTGGTATCGTTGTTGAGTTTATTACTCTTAGTGATGAAGCCACACTTTGTTTATTACTTACCTTATACAGTGCTGGTTGTTGGTGGTGCATTTGTCCAGTTACTTTTCGTAGGAAGGATCATGGCTAGCCGTAGAATGACCGCTCAGCAGGTTGTTGGTGTGCTTTCTGAGTCATCTTCTGACCATGATTATGAGACTGACTCTGCATCTGAGGCAGAGGAGGAAGTTCAAGATTCTGGAAGTGAATTTTCTGTCAAATAGAAATCATCTTATGAGAAAGCCACTCTCAGTACTGATGAAGTGCCTGTTTTAGAGGAGGACACTAATGTGCCCAGAGTGCAGCAGCCAGTGGCTGAAAGGTTTCCCATTGGAAGACCTGACCTCTGGGTTTCTCCAAACATGGAAAAGCCAGAGTTACCTGCCTCTACTGGTCTCCCGGAGTGTAGAGTGAATACGGAAAACTTTTTGCCTGTCAATTTCTTTCAGTTGTTTATGGATGATGTATTTTTGGAAGATATTGTTGAGCAGACTAATTTGTATGCGGAGCAGTATTTTAGGGACAACACTGCCAGACTTAGGCCACACTCTAGAGCTAGCCAGTTGATTCCCACAAATCTGGAAGAGTTGAAAAAGTTATTGGGTTTAAATTTATTGATGGGGCTGATAAGGAAGCCATCATTTTCTTCATATTGGTCTACGAGTCCCTTGATGGCAAGTGCTATATTTCCTGAAATCATGAGTCATAACCTGTAGGAGCTTCTTCTTCGGATGCTGCATTTTGTTGATAATGCTTTAGCCTTGCCACGAGATCACTCTGATTCTGGCCATCTTTTTAAGATTAGACCGGTCCTTGGTCATTTTGTAGATCATTTTTCAGAGGTCTATGTTCCAGGCAAAGAAATAAGTGTGTATATGCTGTCTGAAAGTAGTACAGGATATGTTTATAATTTCCGGGTCTACACTGGTAGGGATTCCAGTATTGACCCCCCTGGTTGTCCGCCCACTTTTGGAGTTAGCGAGAAAATTGGATGGGAACTTGGTAGACGACTGTTTAGCAAAGGTCACTATTTGTACGTAGATAACTTCTACACTGGGGTGCAGTTTCCTCAAGGAATTGTTCAGAGTGGACACTGTTGCTTGTGGCACAATCTGTTCTAACCGGAAAGGCTATCCAAGGGAGGTTGTCTGTAAAAAACTTGAGAGGGGACAGTACAGTGCCTTTCGGATTGATGAGCTGCTAGCTCTGAAATTTGCAGACAGGAGGGATGTCTACATGCTAACTACCATCCAAGATGAGAGTACTTCCCTTGTGACTGTTTGGGGTCAGGTTGCCGAAGTGCGCAAACCTGTGTGCATTTTGGACTACAATAAGCACATGGGTGGTGTTGATAGAGTAGATCAGAGGTTGGAACCTTACACTCCTGCTCGTAAGGCTTATGTTTGGTATAAGAAATCAGTGGTTCACCTGTTCCTTTTGGCAACTTTTAATGATTTTGTTGTGTTCAAGAATAGTTCTCCAGAGTCAAGGATGACATTTGTGAAATTTCAGGAGTCTCTCATACCGAGCCTTGTTATGCTAGAACAGGCAAGAGTTCCTAGAGATGCAGTGGTGGAGGATGTGGCTAGATTGAAAGCCCACAAAAACTTTCCTGCTAAGAGATGTAGAGTCTGTACTCAAAGAGGTGTCCGGAAGGAGACTCGTATGTACTGCCCGATAGTCCTTCAAAGAATGGGCTGTGTGTGGGTATCTGTTTCAGGAGTTACCACACTCAAAAAAACTATTGGGAAATACTGAATACTGTGAGAGTAAACTGCCTGTTTTATATTTTCAAATGTTCCATTTCACGGTTGGCATTACTGTCATGTATTTAGTTAGAGCTTTTGTGTTTGTAGTTTTGTACTTATTTCTAATTAGTTAGTTCTTTCTTATTTGTTTAAAAAAAAGTGATGGTGGTGTGTGTGGAGTGGCGCTTGGCTGGCGGTCTAAATAGTGACTTGCTGTTGGCCACTGGAACAGACTGCTAGCCAAATGACAGTCCACACAATCCCCTCAGCTGGTATGATTGCTGTTTCAGGCATGTGGGCGTATGAAAGTGATGGGCCCTTGAATGGCGCTGTCTGTTGATGCGAGTGTGCGGTAATGTGCTGGGCCCCCAGCTGGTGGCCTGAATGGTTTTGTGCATGTCATGTAGGAAAGGTGTGTGAATGGACTGGTTGGTGCCTTGCCGCGGCTTTACAGCTCACGAGCTGTGAGTCATTGGTTCAGTTTTTTGGCCTTTCGGTTATTAACAGTGCATTTTGTTTTTGTTAAACCTCTTCTTAATAAAAGTTGATCTGAACAATCACTCACCCTCGTGCCAAATCCAACCAGTGCGTGTGGTAAAAATGAAAACACCTGCTCCACTGTAAACAGGCGTCAAACCACACCTGTGATATTCTAGGTGCCATGCCGATGATGAAGCATGCCACCAATTTTGTTGGTGGGTGGGGGGGGTCTTTTTAACATAACCTAACTGTGTTTCTTTTCACAATTTTAGTGTTTGGAATATCACAGAAGGACGTGGACACATCAAAATGACCTATTACAAAACCATCTGTTTTTGCAGAGGGGGGACACCTGTGTTTTTGGTCCGGGTGTGTGGTGGTCATCTTGGGAAACCTACCAAACCTAGACATTTTTTTAAAATAGACACCCGGTGAAGTCTGCTTGCGTGGATCCCCCAACATTTTGTTACCCATACTCCATGCAAACCTCCAAATTTTCTTGAAAAAGCATATTTTCCTCACTTTTCTTTGTAGGATCACTGCACTGGCACAAATTTCGTACCACCCAGCATTCCCCTTGGCCTCCCAAGTAAAATGATACCTCACTTGTGTGGGTCTCCAAAGCAGAGTCAGCCTAAAAATGTATTAAAATAATTGTCAACTCGCTGTGCTATCTCCTCAATGTCCACACATTTTTGGTTTGGCCTTTTCCTGTTCCAGGCACTTGGGCCACCACACAAGTGAGGTATCATTTATATTGGCTGACTAGGGGAACATTGGGTGGTAGGAAATTTGTATTGACACAGTGATCCTACCAAGAAAAGTGTGGGAAATGTGATTTTTTAGCTATATTTGATGTTTGCAGAGAAAATATTGGGGATCCGTGCAAGCCACACCTCCCTGGACTCCTCCGGGTGTTTAGTTTAAAAAAATGTCTGGGTTTGGTAGGTTTCTAGATGACTTCTGCACCTGGAACCAAAAAGGCAGGTGCCCCCACCCTGCAAAAACAGGTGGTTTTGTAATAGATCATTGTGATGTGCCCACGTTGTGGTTTGGGGCATTTCCTGTTGTGGACAGTAGGCCTACCCACACAAGTGAGGTACAATTTTTATCAGGAGACCTAGGGGTACGCTGGGTTGAAGGAAATGTGTGGCTCCTCTCAAACTCCAGATCTTTCTATCACTGAAATGTAAGGAAAAAGTGTTTTCTTTGCCAAATTTTGTGGTTTGCAAAGGATTCTGGGTAACATAACCTGGCTGGCGAAAGCCCCACAAGTCACCCCATTCTGAATTCCCCTAGGTATCTAGTTTTAAAAATATATTGGTTTGCCAGGTTTCCATAGGTGCCGGCTGAGCTAGTGGCCAAAATCCACAACAAGGCACTTTGCAAAATACATGACCGTTTTCTTTGGGAAAATGTGATGTGTCCAAGTTGTGTTTTGGGGCATTTCCTGTTGCGGGCACTAGGCCTACCCACACAAGTAAAGTACAGTTTTTATTGGGAGACCTAAGGGAACGCTGGGTGGAAGGACACTTGTGGCTCCTCTCAGATTCCAGATCTTTCTATCACCGAAATATGAGTATAAGGTGTTTTTTTGCCAAATGTTGAGGTTTGTAAAGAATTCTGGGAAACTGAACCTGGTGAGAGCCCCACAAGTCACCCCATTCTGAATTCACCTAGGTATCTGTTTTTCAAAAATATGTAGGTTTGCTAGGTTTCCCTTGGTGCCGGCTGAGCTAGAGACCAAAATCCACAGATAGGCACGTTGCAAAAACAAATTCCATTTTCTTTGGGAAAATGTAATGTGTCCATATTGTGTTTTGGAGCGTTTCCTGTCACAGGCACTATGCCTACCCACAGAAGTGAGGCACCATTTTTATCAGGAGACCTGGGGAAATGCTGTGTGGAAGGACATTTGTGGCTTTTCTCAAATTCCAGAACTTTCTATCACCGAAATGTGAGGAAAAGGTGCTTTTGGCCAAATGTTGAGGTTTGCAAAGGATTCTGGGTAACAGAACCTGGAGAGAGCCCCACAAGTCACCTCATTCTGAATTTCCCTAGGCGTCTAGTTTTAAAAAATATATAGGTTTGCTAGGTTTCCCTAGGTGCCGGCTGAGCTAGAGACCAAAATCCACAGGTTGGCACTTTGCAAAAAAAAAATGTCAGTTTCCTTTGGGAAAATGTGATGTGTCCACATTGTGTTTTGGGGCATTTCCTGTTGCGGGCCCTAGGTCTACCCACACAAGTGAGATACCATTTTTATTGGGAGACCTGGGGGAACACTGGGTGGAAGGAAATTTGTGGCTCCTCTCAGATTCCAGATCTTTGTATCACCAAAATATGAGAAACCCTTTTTTTTGGGCCAAATTTTGAGGTTCACAAAGGATTCTGGTAACAGGGCCTGGCGAGAGCACCACAAGTTACCCCATCGTGGATTCCCTTAGGTGTAGGCCTTTCAGAAATGTCCAGGTTTGCTAGGTTTTCCTAGGTGACGGCTGAGCTAGAGACCAAAATCCACAGCTAGGCACTTTGCAAAAAACATGTCCATTTCCTTTGGAAAAATGTGATGTGTCCACGTTGTGTTTTGTGGCATTTCCTGTTGCGGGCCCTAGGCCTACCCACACAAGTGAGGTACCATTTGTATCGGGAGACCTAGCGGAACGCTGGGTGGTAGGAAATTTGGGACTCCTCTCAGATTCCAGATCTTTCTATCACTGAAATGTGAGAAAAAAGTTTTTTTTTTGCCGAATTTTGAGGTTTTCAAAGGATTCTGGATATCATAAACTGGCAAGAGCCCCACAGGTCACCCCATTCTGAATTCCATTATGTGTCTAGTTTAGAAAAATATATAGGTTTGCCAGGTTTCCCAGGTGCCAGTTGAGCTAGAAGCCAAAACCCACAGCTAGGCACTTTGCAAAAAACATGTCTGTTTTCTTTAGGAAAATGTGATGTGTCCAGGTTGTGTTTCGGAGCATTTCCTCTTCACGGGCACTAGGCCTACCCACACAAGTGAGGTACCATTTTTATTGGACCTGGGGGAACGCTGGGTGGAACGAAATTTATGGCTCCTCTCCGATTCCAGATCTTTCTATCACCCAAATGTGAGGAAAAAGTGTTTTTGTTTGCCAAATTTTGAGGTTTGCAAAGGATTCTGGGTGACATAACCTGATGAGAGCCCCACAAGTCACCCCAGTTCTGAATTTCACAAGGAGTCTAGTTGTAAAAATATATAGGTTTGCTAAGTTTCCATAGGTGTCAGCTGAGCGAGAGGCCGAAATCCACAGCTAGGCACTTTGCAAAAAACATGTCTGTTTTCTTTGGGGAAATGTGATGTGTCCACGTTGTGTTTTGGGGCATTTCCTGTCGCATGCACTAGGCCTACCCACACAAGTGAGGTACCATTTTTATCGAGAGACCTGGGGGAATGCTGGGTAGAAGGTAATGTGTGGCTCTTCTCACATTCCAGATCTTTCTATCTCCAAAATGTGATCAAAAAGTGTTTTATTTTGCCAAATGTTGATGTTTGCAAAGGATTCTGGGTAACATAACGTGGCGAGAGCCCCCCAAATCACCTCATTTTGAATTCCCCTAGGTGTCTAGCTTTCAGAAATATACATGTTTGCTAGGTTTCCCTAGGTGCTGGGTGAGCTAGAGGCCAAAATCCACACCTAGTCACTTCCTAAAAACAATTCTGTTTTCTTCGGGAAAATGTGATGTGACCACATTGTGTTTTGGGGAATTTGCTGTCGCGGGCACTAGGCCTACCCACACAGGTGAGGTACCATTTGTATTGGGAGACCTGGGGGAACGCTGGGTGGAAGGAAATGTGTGGCTCCTACCAGATTTTAGGCCTTTCTATCACCGAAATGTGAGGAAAAAGTATTTTTTTCCCCAAATGTTGAGGTTTGCAAAGGTTTCTGGGTAACAGAACCTGGCGAGAGCCCCACAAGGGACCCCATTCTGAATTCCCCTAGGTGTCTAGTTTAAAAAAATATATAGATTTGCTAGGTTTCCCTAGGTGCCGGCTGAGGTAGAGGCCAAAATCCACAGCTAAGCACTTTGCAAAAAACAAGTCAGTTTTCTTTGAGAAAATGTGATGTGTCCATGTTGTGTTTTGGGGCATTTCCTGTTGCGGGCACTAGGCGTACCCACACAAATGAGGTACCAATTTAATTGAGGAGAGTTGGGGAAATGGTGGGTGAAAGGAAATTTGTGGCTCCTCTCACATTCCAGAACTTTCTATCATCGAAATGTGAGGAAAAAGTGTTTTTTTGCCAAATGTTGAGGTCTGCAAAGGATTCTGGGTAAGAGAACCAGGTGAGAGCACCACAAGTTACCCCATTTTGGGTTCCTCTAGGCATCTAGCTTTCAGAAATGTCGAGGTTTGCTAGATTTTCCTTGGTGCCGGCTGAGCTAGAGGTTAAAATCCACAGCTATGCACTTTGCAAAAAAGAGATCAGTTTTCTTTAGGAAAATGTGATGTGTACACGTGGTGTTTTGTGACATTTCCCGTTGTGGGCACCAGGCCTACCCACACATTTTTATTGGGAGACCTGGGGGAAAGCTGGGTGGAAAGAAATTTGTGGCTCCACTCAGATTCCAGATCTTTCTATCACTGAAATATGACGAGAAAGTGTTTTTTTGGCAAACTTTGAGGTTTGCAAAGAATTCTGGGAAACAGAACCTGGTGAGAGCACCACAAGTTACCCCATATTGGGTTTCCCTCGGTTTCCAGCTTTCAGAAATGGCCAGGTTTGCTAGGTTTTCCTAGGTGCCGGCTGATCTAGAGGCCAAATCCAAAGCTAGGCACTTTGCAAAAAAGATATCAGTTTTCTTAAGGAAAATGTGATGTGTCCACGTTGTGGTTTGGTACATTTCCTGTTGCATGCACTAGGCCTACCCACACAAGTGAGGTGCCATTTTTATTGGGAGCCTTGGGGGAATGCTAAGTGGAAGGAAATTTGTGGCTCCTCTCGGATTACAGAACTTTCTGTCACCAAAATGTGAGGAAAAGGTGTTTTTTTGGCCACATTTTGAGGTTTGCAAAGGATTCTGGGTAACAGAACCTGGTTAGAGCCCCACAAGTCCCCAATCCTAGATTTCCCTATGTGTCTAGTTTAAAAAAATGCACAGGATTGGTAGGTTTCTCTAGGTGCCGGCTGAGCTAGGGACCAAAATCCAAAGCTATGCACTTTCCCCAAAAAATGTCAGATTTCAATGTAAAAATGTGATGCGTCCATGCGTTTTGCATTTCCTGTAACGGGCATTTGGCCTACTCACACAAGTGAGGTACCATTTTTATTGGGAGACTTCAGGTAACACAGAATAGCAGAACAAGTGTTATTGCCCCTTGTCTTTCTCTACATTTTTCCTTCCAAATATAAGACAGTGTGTGCAAAAGACGTGTATTTGAGAAATGCCCTGTAATTCACATGCTAGTATGCGGACCCCGGAATTCAGAGATGTGCAAATAACCACTGCTTCTCAAGACCTTATCTTGTACCCATTTTAGAAATACAAAGGTTTCCTTGATTTCTATTTTTCACTCTTTATATTTCACCAAATGAATTGCTGTATACCCAGTATACAATAAAAACTATTGCAAGGTGCAGCTCCTTTATTGGCGATGGGTACCTAGGGTTCTTGATGAACATACAAGTCCTATATATTACCACAGCCATAATAGTCCAGCCCACGTAATGGTATGTTGGTTTTGAAAATCTGACATTGCAGGAAAAAGTTACAGAGTAAAACGTGGATGGAAATGGCTGTTTTTTTCTCCTCAATTTCAATATTTCTTTTCTCAGCTGTAATTTTCTGTAGGAAAACCTTGTAGGAGCTACAAAAATGACCCCTTGCCTGGTTCAGAATGTTGTCTGCTTTTCGGACATGTTTAGCTGTCTGGGATCCAGCATTGGTTTCACACCCACTTCTGTCACTAAATGTAAGGAGGCTAAAAGCACAAAAAAATAGTAAAAATGGGGTATGTCCCAGTAAAATGCCAAAATTGTGTTGAAAAATTTGGTTTTCTGATTCAAGTCTTCCTGTTCCTGAAAGCTGGGAAGATGATGATTTTACCTCCACAGACCCTTTGTTGATGCCCTTTTCGGGGGTAAAAACCGAAGCCTTCTTCTGCAGCCCTTTTTTCACATTTACAAAAAAAAACTAAAAACTTTTTGCTGTATTGTGGCTAATTTCTTGGTCTCCTCCAGGGGAACCCACAAACTCTGGGTACCTCTAGAACCTCTAGGATGAAAAAAAGATGCAAATTTGGCATGGGTAGCTTATGTGGACAAAAAGTTAAGAAAGCCTAAGCGCAAACTGCCCCAAATCGCCAAAGATCGCAGCATCAGGATTGGCCGTAGGGCAGGCTGGGAGCCTGTGCCTGCAGTGACGAAGCACAGAAGACGGAGAAGCAGAGCAGCGCGTGGCGTGTAGGTAAGTGTTTTTTAAAATTAATTTAATATTTGTTACCATCCACCTGCCCTTTCTATGCCCTGCGAGCCGCAACTGACTTTTACGTGGGTAATAATTAATTTCTAAAGCAGAAACTGTCCAGATTGCACATCTTCCCCTTTGAAAATTGTGTCAGGCAGTCTTAGGGTAGTTAGCAGTGGGGCTTTTGGGAATGCAAACTCAGGAATGGAGTTCTGCAGTTATTTGCACGCCACAATCCCTGTGTTTGTGTCAGATTACTTGGGGTGGGTAGCAAATTGTGACCTGTTTAATCACTATCACCTCGGTGGGCCATTTTGCGAGCCCCGGCGACTGGACATATTGCCACTCGACCTGTTAGTACATAGCTTGTGTTACAGAATTACAGAGAGGCAAAAGGTTGGTGTGCAATTTCCACCCAATGTTTGCAATCTGTCTGTTAAGAGACTGGACTACTAGTCATTTTGGTGCAGGCAGCACTTGTTTTACCATACAGGTTGAATATTGTTGGTCATTTATAGAAGAGGGAGGTCCATCTCTAGGTTGCATCCGCTGTATCTTTCACAGTTTCTGATACATTGCAAGTGCTAGCAGTGATGACTTTATCATTTACTTCCTTTTCACTTAGGACCAGAGCTTTTTGTCTGTATTATTATTGTTATGGATTGCAAATATTATGTGACAGATATTCTGAAATATCCCCTATATAGTATTTAACATCAACCACATCTTGGTGTAGTTAGTCTACCTTTACAATACGTGCTGTAATGAATTCTAATTATGTGATTAATACCTCCATCATCTAAACTTTTCACCTATACCTGTTACTGTTGGTAAAATCATATTTGAAACGCTAATCATTAGAGTTAACAAATCATTGATTTGGGTTCACATGGCACAGCAACAAACTGACTTCTTGAGCAATCATTTTACCTTTATTCCTTAAGTCCAGGCGTTTTTAACTTCTGATAGCCACTGGATTTTCACCCACACTGAGAAAGTGATGGTTATGCTGCTCATTTTTGCGCTTGGCCTGCACAGCGCTTGCGCTGTGGTTGAGAAATCTATAGTATTTAATATATCTTAAAATGGGCTTTCACCCCGTCTTCACTTCTTATTTACTTCTTATTTGTCCTTGGGCTTGTCATTTCAGTTTCCCTTTGTTTCTATTGGTTGAGCATTGTATGTCCTTTTTTAGCGGCGAGGGTAAAGCGCTCCGTCCCCTGTAGTATTCTCTCTTTGGGGTTCCAACTATGCCCATGTCACGTCAGTCACTTTCATTGGTTCGTGGGCTTGCCTTTTAAAATCTGCTTGCTTTCATTAGTGAAAGGCATGCATAAGTCATGACCCCCTAAGATGGCCGCCAAGACGGACGCACCTCCCAGAGCTCAGGGGGAATGGAATCACAGTTTGTGAAAATTACGTCTTTTCCCTCTGCCTCCCCCGGCAGTCAACGCACCAACACAATCAGCGATGAGGAGACCGTTGGGGATTAGCCATTCTTGTTTTGCACGCTGGCAGGAAGCAGACCTTACCTGCACGGAACGGCAGCAGGCTCCAGGCAACATTTGACCGAGCCTCGCCTCAGGCTCCAACCAACTGCCTGCTGCAAAGCTGCACCTCCGACTCCCATATCTGGAGCCCGGCAGGCTCCAGGCAACAGGATTTGCCCGAGCCTCGCCCCAGACTCCAGCCGCCTGCCTGCTGCACAGCCACACCTCTGACTCCCGGAACTGGAGCCCGACGCATTTTCGGCAGGCTCCAGGCAACAGGATTTGCCCGAGCCTCGTCCCAGGCTCCAACCGCCTGCCTGCCACACAGCCACACCTCCGACTCCCGGAACTGGAGCCTGCAGCATTTCCGGCAGGCTTCAGGCAACAGGATTTGCCCCAGCCTCGCCCCATGATCCAACCGCCTGCCTGCCGCACAGCCGCACCTCCGACTCCTGGATTTGTAGCCTGGCAGGCTCCAGGCAACAGGATTTGCCCGAGTCTCGCCCCAGGCTCCAACGGCCTGCCTGCTGCACAGCCACTCCGCCTGACTCCCGGATCTGGAGCCCGCTGCCTTTTTGGACTCCCAGATAACATGCGGACACTTCCTTGTTCCTTTTTGGACCTTCTTTGGAGCAACATTGATTGGGAAAGCAATCATAAAGATGCACATCCAGGTAAATATATACTAGAGAAAGTTTTATTTCATTTTTTGACTGAGACTTGCTAGCTTTCTATTCCTTATGTTCATGGAAGATGGTATATAACCCAGCTGTGAGAGACGGTGGTCTAATCAAGCCCCTATCACTAAACCTACTGGCCTCTACACTTGGAGACCAAACCCTCAGCAACCGTGCAAACTGTTACCACCTTCACCACTCAGGAAATAATTGGTTAGCCATGCTATGTACCTAGGGTTTCATCCGGATGAGGAGCTTCATAGCCATTAGAGGGTAGGTATTAACTCGCCTCCCCCTGGGGCCATCATCCTCCCCTGAACACACGACAGTGGGGCCGGAGGTCTGTTTTTGTTGATCCCCCCCGACCCGCCTCTCGTGGATCCCATATCATTTGCGGGGAGCGAGCCTTCCGTCGCTCAACATTGCTAGAGGACACCCTCCCACACGGGATGGTCCGTGTCCCCACACTACTCGCCCCCCAAGTCAGCCCCTCTTCCCCTCCCCCCTCTAACTTAACTCTCCCCGACCTCTTGCCATTGCGTGATTCCTCCTAAGGGATGGTAGACTCTTGAGCCACTGCCCCCCCACCCTGACTGAAACTTTCTGGCATGCGTTTCCATGCCCCCCCAGAGTACCCCATTTTGTTTTGGCCCCCTCTGCCCGCGACCATTTTAATCCTAAAGCGAGTACTGACAATTTAGCAGGATTTTTCAATTATTCTCCTACCTACAGGCAACACAATCAGTAGGACCACCCAATACGTTTACGAGCAGCAACACCAAGGTGGGACTAACATAACCAGGAGCCCCCCTCAAGATCCCCAGCCCTGGCCCCCAACCTGCCCCACCTTCAACCCCCACTCCAAACCTCAGAAGCCCACGATGTCGATCCCTACAGGATTCGCAATCTCACCCATTTCCTCCTTCCTAAAAACCCACAGGCCCAAGTCTTTCTCCATATCTCCCCCCAACAACCTCTCCTCCACTGCGCTTAAAAACTTTAAGCACAAACTAATCAGGCAACACCCAGAGCTGCTTATTGCGGACACCTACTGCAATGCCCATAAAGGCCCAAAAAGGACATATCTTATCTTCTTCACCAAACGCCCAACTAGATGGAACACTCTCCTCACCAGCCACCTCCTCTCCTCTAAAACTACCAGCATCCCATACGGCTGCAAACTCTCAATCACCAGCTCGCCCAAGTTCCAGGGAAATGTCATCATCTCCATTTTCAGGAATGGAACCATCATGATTCAAGTTAACTACACTAACCTCAGAGCTTTCGGATCCATATTCCCTTCTTTAAAGTCATCCTTCTCACAACCTCAATCCCCCAACACATGAGCCTCCCCTAAGATCCCCAGCCCCATAGAACTTCAATCTACCCCCACGACCCACCCCCCAACACTACCCCCAGCTCTCCCACTGTTCCTACAGACACCATCCACAACCTGAGCGACTCACCCATCCCCATCAACCTCCCTCCCCCTGACCAAGCCTCCAACTCCCTAAACCCTACAACCTTCAATCACAACATCCTTAAAGGCTCTCCGGCCCTCACCACCTCCATCCTCTTGCACAATACCACCCTACTCCCCGAACCTCTCCAAGATTCCCCCAACACAGTTTCCCCTCCCAACCCCCCTCTCCTACCTCCCATATACAGACTAGACTCTACCAATCGAAGAGACACTCATGTTCCGCCCACTTCCTACGTCACCTCTAACGCACCCCTGATACCATTCCCAAACACTCCACTACTGCCTCCTCCCACATACTACCCAGGGATCTAAAGAACCATCAGAAACAGTCGCATCAGACCCCTCACAATAAGAGCCACATCACCCACACCCCTCTTCAACTCCACTCCCACTTCTAAAATGAACGAACTGCTCTCCAACCTTGAATCCCAACTCATACTCATCATACAGGGCATCAACATGATAGCAAGATGCCTCACCCCACTGATGCCATCCTGGCACACACGCCTCTGCCGGACATGACCACCCCACAGAGTTGTAACTGGCCCTCCAGGCCCTTCTACCTCAACACCTCAAGGCCAAAAATAACTAATTCTCCATTGTCACACAACGAAGCAATCAAACTTGCTCAATCCTACCACTCGCTCTTACCCATCCCAAACCCCCCATCCAACATCCAGGTCATCACAGGCCTATGTCGAAATCTCATACCTCCTTCCTCACCCAGACCCCAAGCTCACCTCATCAATATCCCCCGATCCCTCCCATTTCAGACCCCAACATCTATCAGCATACAAACTGTATGCTCATTAACTGCAGATCGGCAGTACACCATGCTGTGGATCTAACTGATGCCATCCTTAATCATAGCATTGACATTGCCTTTGTCACAGAAACCTGGCTGATTGAACACTTGCAACCAATCATGGATATCCTCGTCCCTCCTGGTTTCTCAATTACCAACAAAGATGGAAAAGACCGCCTTGGTGGAGGCATTGCCATCATTCACAAAAATGATATTGAAATAGAGATAAAACACTCATTAAACGACAACTCTTGTGAACACGTTAATGCCTCCATCAGGACGAGTGACAATTCCAAGGTGACCTTCCACCGCCTCTACCACCCCCCAGGTAACACGCTATCTTTCGTTGATCACCTAGCTGACCTAATAACGCACTGCTCCCTCTCATGCCCCAACTCCATCATCTTGGGCGACCTCAACCTCCGATGTAATGACGAGAACAATGCTCACATCCAATCCTTAAATGACCTTCTCCACAGCAAAGACCTTGCCCAGCACTGCAAGGGCCAAACCCACATCAAAGGAGCTACACTAGATGCGATTATAGCTCATAAAGACTCACTCACGATTGACGATATTCTTCCTGTTGACTGGTCAGATCATCACATCATTCTATTCCATCTTAACTATACTCCCCAACACACCACCCCATCTCAAAAGCCACTTAAATGGAAAAGAAACATTGACCAGATCCCTTTAACTACTCTTGAAGAAAAAATCAGCTCCCTACTACCGCCCCCTTAGACCAATCTCTCAACTACGGAGTTAACCACCCAGTACAACTCAACTATTACTAGCATACTTGATCAATTAGCCCCTATGAAACTGAAAAGAGTGAGAAACACACCATCCAGAGCCTGGTTTAACAATGATCTTGTTAACGCGTCACTCTATGTTAATTTATTACACATTAGGACTCGTTTTAGGACAATGAATCTTTTGACCCAGTTGAGAGACACCTTAGGACGAGATAGCTAATCAATATATCAATCAATAAATCAATAATATCATCAATATTTACAACAACAATACATTTCACTTTAGTCAAAGTCATTAATCAAATTGACGATGCAACCATGACCTTTCAGCCATGAATAACCACACCTTTTAGTAGAATTTTATAAATTGTATTCCCTTTTAGTTACAATCTAAGATTAAGTGCGATAATCTCAAAACCAAGAAACACAATAGCATAGTCACTATATGGCAGCTTTGGTAAGATTTCATTAAGGCAAGAATCACGAACATCAGGACATAGCACGGCGTGAACATAGATCAAATATAGCAGAATATTGATATCTTGTCAGTTCAATAAAGCATAGTCTCAGTCGTTTGTCTATTTGCGTCAGTTTGATGAACACCTGTCCTAACCACTAATTAGCATTAGTATGTTGGGCTTCATGCAAAACAATTTTGAACACCAATTTGGAAAACATCTAGCTATGGTCTCTGTCAAAAGCAAGCAGTTGGTACCTAGAAAGGAAAAGCAAACAGACAAATTACAATTGCATTGTCATAATTACCCTCCAAAGATTTGGTCAGCATACAGGATCAGTCTTCGTCTTCAGGACAACAGTCAAAACGCCATCAGTCAGAACTTAACTAAAGGCATAGGGGCACTTCCCTCATAAGGAGGAAAATGTAAGATGGGCCGTCTATGGGTGAGGATGGTTTTAATAAGTCTCAAATCACCAAACAGAGTGACAGAGTTTCTGGATAAAATTGATAGCATTTCCTACCTAATTCCTCGACCTTTATATGACATGGGTTTTTATCCCTTTTTCGTAGTATATTCCCCCAAAATCCTGTTGGACATTTACTATACCCCACTATCTTTAACCTATCACATAACACATTGGGTAATCCCAAATCTTCACCCCATATTATTTATGAGGTTCTGATTGGTCTTCATAATTGACGTCTTTAGAGGTGGCACATCCGGCATTACTTCATCATCTTGGCAATTCTTTGTACATCTTTTGGTAAGCAGTTCTTCAACGTCCCGGTTTGAATGACCTTGTACGTTACATTAATCTACACTTGTTTCAATTCATTTATAACAATTATTCCAGGGCACCGAAGATGCGCCTGGGAACGGATCTTACATGGTTACATACATCTTCCAAGCTAGAAGAAAAGAACATGGTGGGGTCATGGTCCCTCGTGAGTCAGCACACTGGAAAACAGGAAAATGCATTTAATATGAGAGCTGAGCAGCTAATCTGTAGCTCAAGTTAATTTAAGGCCTATGAGGATTTTCAATACAAATTCATTAATGTGAATGTTAATGTAAGCTTAATTGAATATAACATAAACATTTTAATCGTCATTACTAGTCTACGTATACATTGGTGGCCACTCATCGTGGTCACAATTCAGGAGCACGTTTAAGCAATATCACTATTATTATAGTTTCTATGCGGCATCATCACACATTAATATATATACGTTTCATGTTAGCATGGATTATGTAAACTAGGCTCTTTCAGTCCCTCCTCTGATGACACACGTCATCACATAAACCTTCCCCTTTCAACCTTTCTCTCAATTTTTCACTTTATGCATGATGCGGATTTCAACATCTTGTCGCTTGCGTGAATTTTCCCAACTTTCGTTGAACATCTTCTCTCTTTCACTTTCTTCATTTCTCCTGGTTCTTCTTGTCCAATTTCTTTTAATTTTATCATCAATTTTGCATGCTCCCCATAATCCTAATAGACAGGCCAGAACAATTAACAGACCCATTAGTATTTTTGCAAGTACCCCATCCCAAATGTTGGTAAACCAGCTCCCTACTCTGGCAATTCCCTTTCCAAATTTCTCCCAAACTCCAAGTTCCTTCAAATCCTTCAAATCTGTACTATCTCTAGTTAGGTTAGTAAGCATACTTCTAATCTTTTTACTATTATCTGGAATGAACGAGCAACAATGACGCTCGTTGAGCATTTTGCAGACTCCTCCACTCTTTGCCAAAAGAATGTCTAAAGCAGGCCGATTTTGAAGAGTCACAGCAATTTCTGCAGCAAGTTCAGTATCCATCAGGTGTATAGCCCCTGTAAAATTTGTCAGCATGTTGTCCAAAATAGTAGAGAACTTTTGAATTTTCATGGAGTTTAAAATAACCCCTACTGAAGGGATTATAGCCCCAAATATATCACCAATGACTGCTGCCACTGATTCTCGTTTCTGTCTAGTATGTTGTAATTCAGACGTTTTAGTTATTCGTTTTAAGTCATCAATCAGGTATATCTTTGGAAATACTATTCCCAAATAACATGTCCCATACCATCCCTTAGGGAGACGGTAATAAGCATGAAGCCCACAGATGTAATAGATCCCAGGAATTGCTGGATCCTGTCCATTCAACATAAATGTCCATTTACTCTGAAACAAAAACACATGTCCACATTCCCCCGTTCCCACAAACAAGTTGTCCTGCTCAGATTTTGGCCTATATATACAAAGTCTCCCTACATGTAATGCATCTATAGCTAATTTGCCTTGTGTCTTGATTGCAGTGCAAGCGTAATCATTTGCATATGTGCGTTTTTCTAATCCTTTTTCTAATCTTTCTTTTAATGCTTTGCATCTATCATCAGTGTGATCTAAGAAGCTTTTCTCTACAGGTGACAGCAAACAGGTCAGATTGTTGCGATGTGCATAAGCAGTTCCAAATGTAATCTCTGGTTCGAAGAAACCTCTAACTATTTTTATATCATGCTCCTTAGCTAGCTTGTTCAGAAACTCTGTCACAGGCACAAAAGAAAACACAACATCCAGATTTGAATAAAAGTATTGCACATGCTCTTGATTATAGAATCGGGTTAGTAGCAAACTACAGCTAATCCGTATGTTAAAGGAAGGCTATGATAGGTAACCCCTTCTTGCACAGATGAAGGAATCTTGGTACACACATGACAGTCTTTCGCATCCATGGTTTCGGCATACTCATTCAGCAAGCAATAGAAGACAATAGTAGAAAGTTCCCCCTTTGAATTAGTTCCCTCATGCAAGTGTCTTGCATCCAGCTCAAACCTCTCCCACGGTGTTAGTGTTGTAATTTCAGGTTTTGAAGCAGCGTTAATAGTTTTCTTATCTAACCACGGCATTCCCACAATCACTCCCACAATTATTATTGCACACACAATACCTATTATAAGGCTTAACCAACCACACACCTTACTTTTCTTGCTACTATCTCTATTATGAGCCATGTCTGTACAGAATCAGATAGCAGAATAACAGTCAATTCGAGAATGATATAGAACTCTTTTTCTCTCTGGCTCTTTGCATGTATTTACAGTGTTTTCACTCGCTCCAGGACCCCTTTGTCAAATCAGGTTAGCAGCTTGTCACAATCAGGTTTCTTAAAGTCAAATCAGGTTCTAATGTCACATCCGGTAATTTATAAGTCTCTTTCTCTTGGCCTTCAGTTTTGATTTTCAACAAAGTCTTTTCTTTGAGTTAATTCAGGTACCGTAGTATTGACCTGGTACTTCTCGATCAAAACAGAATGCTAGGAATTCTTGTTGCCATTCAGATGTTGTAGCATACGCCCATTCAGGACCTGTATATCTTCTGTTTGCGACTCTCTTTCTTTTCAATCTGCGTTCACCTTGCAGTTCTCCTTCACTTAGATCTTCCACTCGGGATGTATCAATTTCTTCTGGTATTGTTTCACCTGGTATGTTTCTTATTCTTAGGACTGGTTTCTCTGGCCAGTTATCACCCTTATGCGTCTTCTTCCGATTTGTCTTTTCAGGACGCTGGACAGCACCCTCCTCTTGTAATATGGTATTTTCACTTGATGGACCTGCAACTGGCTCAGGGGATGCTGGTACACTCTGATCTCTTTCTATTATTTCCCCTTCTTCTTCTTCTTCTTCCTCTTGATCTGTAACGGGTTCGAGTTCTAACCCGTATTCGTCTACTTCTGGGAGAACCTCTCCTTGACTTAGTTCTCCTGCCGCCTCTACTGAGATAGGCACTCTGTCACCTCTCTCGAACTCATTCACTATAAGAGGGATGAGGCTGTTCTCAGTGGGCTCTCCTGCAGTCTTAATTCCTTCTTGGCTATTTTCTGACCCTGAGACTTCTCTTCCGGGAACTGTTGTGCCGGGAACTTCAAGTTCCTCGTCAGTTGGGCACGTTATCTTCTTTGTGTGACTGGCATGTATCCAATTTGGAACGCCTGCACATTTCACAGCAGTGGTTGTTGTCAATATTACGTGATATGGCCCTTTCCAGCGCGGCTCCAAATACGACTTTCTCACGTGCTTCTTGGCAACCACACAGTCACCGGCCTGTAGGGTATGACCTGGATCTCCAATCGGTGGCAATGTGTTAGCCTCTACCTGGTGAGAGAAAGAGCAAATCACATCAGCCAAACCTTTGCAGTAGTCCAACACCATATCATCTGTGATATTCACTAGAGCATTCGCAGGCACTACTGGCAACCTCATAGCTCTGCCCATGAGGATCTCATGGGTGGACAGTCCTGTCTTCTAATCGGGGGTGTTCCTCATTGACATCAGCACTAAGGGTAATGCATCTGGCCATTTCATATTGGTAGCTGCGCACATCTTTGCCATTCTTGACTTCAGAGTACCATTCATTTGCTCTACTAGTCCTGATGCTTCAAGGCAGTAGCTACAATGCAGCTTTTGTTCGATGTCTAGTGCGGCACACAAGAGTTTAATCACTTCATTGTCGAAGTGTCTGCCCCTATCTGATTTTATAGAGACCGGAAACCCGGACCTTGGTATTAGTTCCCTAAGTAACAGCTTTCCAACTGTGAGACTGTCCTTTCTGCGTGTGGGGTAGGCTTCAATACAGTGACTGAAAACACACACAATCACCAGCACGTACTTCAATCCTCCACAAACAGGCATCTCAATTAAATCCATTTGCATTTTGCTGAATGGACCACCAGCTCTCCCAATGTGGCTCAAAGTTACCACAGTCCCTTTTCCAACATTCATCTGTTGACAGATGATGCACCTGTGACAGGTAACCTCTGCGGCATGTCTGAACTTTGGGTTAAACCAATCGATTTTGAATGACCTGATCATTGCATCTCTCCCAAGGTGTGCCTGTCCATGATAAAGCCTTGCGAACTGTGACAGAAGGCTGTTTGGCAAAACTAATTTCCCCTCCTCTGAGACCCACAAATCGTCAGCCCTCTGTACACATTGCATTATTTGCCAGGAACGTTTTTCTTCTTTGCTAGCAAGACCCTGTAATGTCTTTAGTTCATCTAGGGTATCAACCACCCTTAATACAAAGTTCAAACATGTGTCATTTTCAGTTTGCTGTAACAATTCCCACTGTTCCTTGAACGATATACAGTTCAATGTGCAAAACCTTGCGACTTGATCTGCATAACCGTTTCCCATGGACACAAAGGGGGTCATTCTGACCTTGGCGGTCTTTTCGCAAGACCGCCGAGTTACCGCCGCGGTGAAGACCGCCGACCGCGGCGGTATGCCGCTGTGCGCATTCTGACCGCTGGGAGCGTTCCGCCGGAAAACCGCCAGCAGCCACACTGGCGGTCGGCGGGAAAGTGGAGACTGGTCAACCTCCACCGCCACGCCAGCAGAACACCGCCCACAGAATTACGACCCACATTTCTGTGTGGCGGTCTTCTGTTGGCGGTCTTCTGTTGGCGGTCACCTCCCCATGGCTCCTGTCACCTCCCGGAGGACCAACGCACAAGGTAAGTTGATCGTCCGTGAGGGGAGGGGGTGGGGGGGTGTTGTGTGATGTGTGCGTGCATGGGGGTGTGCGTGTGAGTGTGTAGAGGGGGTGTGTGAGTGCGTGCATGCGGGCGGGGAGTGCTGCTGTGCCTATGGGCAATGTGTGTAGTTCGGCAGGTGCGCATGTCGGCATGTATGTGTGCGGGTATGTGTCCCCGTTGTGTATGTGTGTGTGTAGGGGGTGTGTATATGTGCATGTTGGGGGTGTGTGCATGTCGGGGGGCGTGTATGTGCATGTCGGGGTGGGGAGGGGGTTCGTACCACCTCTGGGGGGTGGCAGGGGGGTGGAGGGTGTGGGGGGAGGACTCGGGGGGGCAGTGGGGGGTGGGGGAGACCCCTATCAGTGCCAGGGAAGGAATTCCCTGGCCCCGATAGTGCCTACCGCCATGGTTCGCATGGCGGTTCCCGAACACCAGAAACCGCGGCGGTGAGCAGGGTCATGATACCGTTGGCGGTCTTGGGTCGACCGCCGGACCGGAGTGCGCAGACTCCAGCCCGTCGGTCATGACCGCCGTGGCTGTCGGAGTGGGAAGTGGCGGTCGGTCGCGGCGGTGACCGCCGCGGTCAGAATGCCATTTTTAATACCGCCGGTCTGTTCGCGGTCCGACCGCCGCCTCTCCGCCGACCGCCAAGGTCAGAATGAGGGCCAAAGTCTTGTGACTTAACGTGAGCATTGCATTTCACCACGGCAATTTCAAGAGGTAACTGAATCGCATGTAACAAGTCCTTAATTTGTTCAGCATTTTTCACAGGGGAACCAGAAGAGGTCATGAAACCTCTCTGCGACCACTATTGGCCAAAATCATGTACAATTCCAAATCTGTATCTGCTTTCAGTATAGATAGTTACTTTCAGATTTGCAGCAGCGTGGCATGCCTTAGTAAGGGCAACTAACTCTGCCACTTGTGCGGAAAACACCCTTTCGAGCCAGTAAGCTTCGATGATACCAGCTATGGTACATACAGCATAACCAGCTCTCAGTGTTCCGACTGAATCTTTTAAACAAGACCCATCAACAAACATAATTCTTTCATTTTCTTTTAATTGTGTGTCTTGAATATCAGGTCGGGACTTGGTACATAATTCTGTCACCTCAAGATAATCATGCTCAACTTCCTCCTCATTGCTGACTTCAGTTTTCTCAGCAGGAAGTAGAGTTGCCGGGTTTAACACAGTACATTGTTTCAGAGAAACATTTGGTGACCCCAGTATAATTGTCTCATATTTGGTAAGTCGAGCATTTGTCATGTGCTGGGTTTTAGTTTGAGTCAACAAAATTTCAACTGAAAGTGGAACCATTACTGTTAGGGGATATCCCATCACTATGCCTTCACATTGCGTAAGGCTCTGACCAACTGCTGCAACTGCGCGCAAATAACCCAGTAAGGCTGCTGCGACGGGGTCCAGGGTAGCTGAAAAATACGCTACAGGGCGATTCGCACCTCCATGGACCTGTGTCAAGACCGACAAAGAACAAGCATCACGTTCATGACAAAACAGTAGAAAAGGCTTCGTATAATCAGGCATACCCAAAGCTGGTGCCCTGCACATGCACTCTCTCAATTCCATGAATGACTCAAGCTCTTCTTTGGACAAAGCTATGGTATACGGCTCATCATTGATCTCTTAACCCGTCAGTTTTATCAAAGGCTTTGAGATAATCGAGAAGTTGGGTATCCACTGGCGACAGTAGCCCACCATTCCCAAAAACATCCTGACATCTCTCCTTGTGGTCGGGGCGTTCATTTGCAAAATAGCTGTTATTCTTTCTTTCGATATTCTCCCGGACCCTCTTTCAATCAGATGTCCCAAGTATTTCACCTCTTTCTGACAGTATTGCAGCTTCTTAGGTGACACCTTATGTCCATTCTTTCCCCAATGATTCAGTAAGGCAATTATGTCATATTTACAGCTATCCCTTGTTTTAGATGCAATCAGTAAGTCATCGATGTACTGCACTAGAGTCGAGTTAAAAGGCAGTACTAAGGATTCCAAATCCTTTTTCAATATCTGATTGAAGATGGACGGTGACTCAGAAAACCCTTGAGGAATTCTGCACCAGCTGTACACCTTATCCAGGAATTTAAAACTGAACAAAAATTGTCTGACCTCGTGAAGAGGTATCAAAAAGAAGGCTTGTGACAAGTCTATAACGGTGAACCACTCAGCATCACACGGAATTTGAAACATGATTTACTGCTGGATTTGGCACTATGGGGCAACATTTTACCACAACCTCGTTTATTTTCCTCAAATCCTGCACAATTCGGACTTTCCCACAGGGCTTTTTCAGACCCATAATCGGAGAATAACATGAACTGCTCAACACTTCCTTCAGAACTCCCTGTTTCAGAAAATCTGCAATTATTAGTGACACTTCGATAAGAACATCTTGTGCCGTAGGATATTGTGGCACCTGGGGAAACACTGCATTTGGCTTCACTTGTACTTTAACCGGTTCTACACCTTTTATTAGACCCACTTCTTTTCCTGATAAATCCCACACTTTCTCTGTCACAGTTCCCTGTAAGTCAGCAGGTAGATCAATCACTGTAAGCATCGGAAACAATGCAATCAAGGGATAATCTTCATTTGTGGTTCCTGACTCTAGCTCTGAGAACTGACCATCATCCCCTTCATCATCACTGTTAGTCTGCACTTCGATTCCATCATTGGAACAGGTAATCGAACATTTTCTCTTGCACAGTAAGTCTCTTCCCAGTAGGGATCCCGGACTTGAATCACAGACTACAAATGTATGCAGTCCCTGGAAGTTACCAATTTCAACTTGCACTGGATCTGTAATCGGATTTGTCAGGTACTGGTTTGCTACACCAACCACCCTTATGGTATGCCCCGAAAGTGGTAGTTGCGGAACCTCCGCACTCCTAACTGTAGAGCGTGAAGCTCCGGTATCAACCAGGAATGAAACTTTGTGACCCATCACCTTTCCTTCTACATAGGGTCCCCTCTGATCTACTTCTAGGGACGTTGCAAGCCTGCACTCTTCACTATCTGAGCTGTCATCTGACCACTCTTCATTCATGCCATTTTCACCTCGTAATGGGAATTGCTGTACTGTATTATTTTGACTCATTACCTGACCTGTGACCTGTTGAGGAAGCATCACCTGTTGCTGTCCCATCAGAGCCATTGGTAATTGCATTTGCTGTCTAGGTACCAGGGGAACCTGCTGTTGTACTTGCTTCATCTGCACTGGCTGAACACGCAGCATTTGTATTTGCTGCACGGGTTGTAACCCCTGCATCTGTGCCATGTTATTTTGGAAGTTCGGGTTTTGATTTCTCAATTTTGGACCTCTCACATTTTGCAATATACCGACATTAGTGCTTTGTTGAACGACACTATCCTGCACCACATTTGGCATTCCCGCTTCCAATGCCCCAAGCCCCCGCACGCGTGACATGGTGATATCTTCTTCATCCCCTGCATGTCATTTTGAACCACAACAGTATTTAAGTCTGGACCGTGGTTCACAAAACCTCGACCTCGACCCCTCGGCTGTGCCTGAAACACACCATTCACTTGCGGTTGCTGCTGTATCATCTGTTGAACTCCATTCCCCTGTATTCCTGCCTGTGCAACCCTTATCTGCATCACCATCACTTTCTCCTTCAGCTTTTTCTGCTTTAACTCAATTTTGTCGCTACAGTATTTCGCAAACTGCAACACCTCATCAATCGGCTTTGCTTGCCAACAAATCAAGTGATTCTTAATCATCTGACTGACCTCTGGTCTCAACCCTTCAACAAATCTAAACATGAGATGGTTCATGTCTTTCGGCTCAATGGTCTCAGTACCACTGTAATGTTTAAATGCCTTGAACAACCTCTCATAGTAAGCATGTATAGATTCCTTAACCTCCTGTGAGGTCCGGTCGATTTTCTGCCAATCGGTCACTTTCGGCAACACCTTTTGCTTCAAAAACTCAATCACTTTATGATAGTATTTCATCACCTCTTCAGAAGGAGCTCCGGTCACTTTATCCCTTGCCGGCTCCTTCGTCGGCCTGTCTACCCCTCTCTTGCACTTGAGCCACAAGTCAGGCAGAACAATGATCTCAAACAAGGTATTCAAGTCTTCCCAAAGACACTTCGCAAGTTTCACGAACCTGTCTGTTTGCTGGTACCACTCGATTGGTTTCTCCCTCAACCTAGGATAATCGTTAGTAAAAGATAGGATGTCTCCTCTGGACCATGGCACATGAACTAAAACACCACCAGCAGTTTCTCTCATGGGTAGTATTTTCACCGATTCTGTATTGGGTGAAGTTTTAGCCTGACTTGACCCTGGACTGTCTCTTTTCTCCTTATCTCTTTTCTTTGCCCATCTTCCTTCCCATTTTTCCAACGCACCCCAGATTTGTGCACTCTGCAACATTTCTTTTAAATGCGCTTTCATTCCGGCAGACCTCATGTGCTCAAAGTCTTTTAAGTCGAAGTCTAATCTGTAACTTTTTTTCAAATGTTTAGTGTTTTCAATGTCAATGTTGTACTTGTCGGCTAGATTCGCCAACCTCTAATGCACTTTGCCTACCTCTTTAGTAATCTTAGGGCACAGATACCTCAGCTCTGCTTCTGTGTATGACTCTAATTGGTTCACCCCCATTGTTCCATCCACTAGTTCAGCAGCTTCCACTCCCAGTCTTACAAAATTCAGGTGCTCATCTTTTTCTGACCTTTCCGGTTCTACTGTTGTTACTGTAGTCTTTTACGAAGCATAGGTTTTTTCTAACCACTCATTCGACTGCTGTACTGTAAAACCTTGCAGTGAAATGTTCCTTGCATGCATCATTGGCAATTGTGAAACATTCGTACTCATCGTCTGTGGGGTTAGCAGACCTAACCCTGCCTGACGCATTGCTTCCAAGGGTGCTTCTACTGGGCTAAGGTCTATTAAAGACCTCGGTTTCTCGACTGCTTGTTCTCCTGAGGCCATTATCTGGGGAGTCCCTATGGACCCTCCTCTTATTGCATCTTGGGTCATTACTCCCTGATCACATACGCCAGATTTACCTTGTGCATATAGTGGCACGGGTGGACCAACAGTAATTGGTAATGATATTGCAGCAGGTGTCTGACCTGGTCCCAAACTCTATGGAGCAGTAACTCCACAAGTCTGTTCCAAAGTACCTGGGACAGGCAATAATGGAGGACCAGCTACTGGGTTATACCCTGGTATCAGCTGTGGCGGTGGCTGGGACAGCAATTTCAGAGTTGACTCGATCGGTACTAACTTCGATTTTGTGTATATCGGGTCTGGTGGCACTATCAGATTTGTAGTAGTCTCAAGTACTGGGACATCTGGATAGATCCTCTGTATCTGCGGTAGAGGTTGCAACTGTATCTGCATGTCTGGCGCAGTGGGTACACTGACACCATTCTGTATCGAAGCTGTATCACTAGTCTGTACCGTATCAGTAACTCCCTTCTCCTGTGCCTGGTTCCCAGGACCTACGCTAGTACTTGGAACACTGTCGCTCACCGCATAAGGTGGCGGTCGATCATGTAATAATCGGTCCATGAATTCCTCATCGTCTGAATCGTCTTCCTCTTCCCATGGTCTCTTAGTTTCCTTAGACTTACTAGAGTATTTGTCTGTTTTACATGAGTCTTTCTTTCCCTGCATCTCTTCTCCCTGAGCTATTGCTGGGAACAATTTTAATCCGTCAACTATTCCCCGTCTCCACATTTTGTTCTCATTATCCCACCTGCCTTCTGCATAAGATTTTTCTGCCCTTTTTAGTCTTCTCTGGAATCTTTCTTGTCTATGTTTAAGAGCCATTAAATCCCAAATTGCTAAAGCCTCATACTGAGCTGGCCTCGGAGGTGGTTTCTGTGTACTTAACATCCACCTTAAATTCTCTAGCACCTTCAGATTGAACGTCCCATGTTCCGGGAACGCTAAACATCCCTCTTTCTCTGTTAGTTTGTGCCACTGTTTCATCCATAAACAGGGCGCAACACCCTTCTCCTCCATAACCATGTAAGCTGGAGTACCCTCAGGCGGTTTAGGCTCCCCATCGGTTTCCATAATATATGCATCTCCTTTCAGAGCGCTCTTAAATGCCTTGACAAAATTCATTTTTATGGTTTTCTCTTATTTGTATTTAATCAGAAAGTGACTTAGTTCCCAGGACACTCTTCACCCACCTTTCTCAACCTATTGCCTCTCACGGACGGCAGCCAACCCGTGCGCGACCCCTCTCGACAACTGACCTATCTCAGCGCGGCACCACTGACGTCACACTCACACACTGCAGCTGACAAAGTCTTGCGGCTCGTCCACCCCTCTCTGAATTCACACAAACTAATGCAAAATTACTCTGAGCACCTTTAACAACAACACAAATCTGTCGGTTTACTACAGGAAGGATAACACATTTACTTCAGAACTTTACAGAGATTTTACTTGAAGCCTCGGCCGCTACTCTCTCTTTCTCAGCTCCCACATACGCAAGCAGAATTCGACCCGCAAATTCTACTCTCGTCTTGTCAATGGTTCGTCCTAGTGCACTTTTGAACTTGCCAAATCTCCATCGAAAGTTTCACACATACATTTTGACTCAAACTTGACTTGCTAACCACGCCCGATGGACCTATTAAACTGTACAGATTACAACATAAACCCAAGTGTCTCCTACACTTGTCAATATACTCCGGAGTCTTAGACCACGACGGGTCCGTACAGAACAACCAACCACGTGGATAATTTTGAGCACAAAACGCCACACTCATATGAAGTACGCCGACTTGCCTACTCTCATACTGCGGAGTACGCCCACTCCTACTAAAACAACATTTACCTGACCTAAATACACACAGACTCCACAATTCACCTGCAAAAATGCGTAAGCTGAGCAAGCGCAAAACCCTATACCACACACGCTATGACGCCGAGAACATTCCCAACTCACTTAGGCAGGCTCCGAGATCCCGGGAAAGTCATGGTGAATTTAGAAACACATCATACCTCCAATTTGCGTTATCTCAGAAAAATAATTTAAACAATAATTCTCCGTCCTAGGGCCCCAAAGGGCCAAACCGTCGATCTGCTACCAGAACTGTTAACGCGTCCCTCTATGTTAATTTATTACACATTAGGGCTCGTTTTAGGACAATGAATCTTTTGACCCAGTTGAGAGACACCGTAGGACGAGATAGCTAATCAATATATCAATCAATATATCAATAATGTCATCAATATTTATAACAACAATACATTTCACTTTAGTCAAAGTCATTAATCAAATTGACGATGCAACCATGACCTTTCAGCCATGAATAACCACACCTTTTAGTGGAATTTTATAAATTTTATTCCCTATTAGTTACAATCTAAGATTAAGTGCGTTAATCTCAAAACCAAGAAACACAATAGCATAGTCACTATATGGCAGCTTTGGTAAGATTTCATTAGGGCAAGAATCACAAACATCAGGACATAGCATGGCGTAAACATAGATCAAATATAGCAGAATATTGATATCTCGTCAGTTCAATAAAGCATTGTCTCGGTCGTTTGTCTATTTGCGTCAGTTTGATGAACACCTGTCCTAACCACTAATTAGCATCGTGGGCTTCATGCAAAACAATTTTGAACACCAATTTGGAAAACATCTAGCTATGGTCTCTGTCAAAAGCAAGCAGTTGGTACCTAGAAAGGAAAAGCAAACAGACAAATTACAATTGCATTGTCATAATTACCCTCCAAAGATTTGGTCAGCATACAGGATCAGTCTTCGTCTTCAGGACATTAGTCAAAACGCCATCAGTCAGAACTAAAGGCATAGGGGCACTTCCCTCATAAGGAGGAAAATGTAAGATGGGCCGTCTATGGGTGAGGATGGTTTTAATAAGTCTCAAATCACCAGAGTGACAGAGTTTCTGGATAAAATCAATAGCATTCCCTACCTAATTCCTCAACCTTTCTGTGACATGGGTTTTTATCCCTTTTTCGTAGTACATTCCCCCAAAATCCTATTGGACAATTACTATACCCCACTATCTTTAACCTATCACATAACACATTGGGTAATCCCAAATCTTCACCCCATATTATTTATGAGGTTCTGATTGGTCTTCATAATTGACGTCTTTAGAGGTGGCACATCCGGCATTACTTCATCATCTTGGCAATTCTTTGTACATCTTTTGGTCAGCAGTTCTTCATCGTCCCAGTTTGAATGACCTTGTACGTTACATTAATCTACACTTGTCTCAATTAATTTATAACAATTATTCCAGGGCACCGAAGATGCGCCTGGTAACGGATCTTACATGGTTACATTCATCTTCCAAGCTAGAAGAAAAGAACATGGTGGGGTCATGGCCCCTTGTGAGTCAGCACATTGGAAAACAGGAAAATGCATTTAATATGAAAGCCGAGCAGCTAATCTGCAGCTCACGCTAATTTAAGGCCTATGAGGATTTTCAATACAAATTAATTAATGCAAATGTTAATGTAAGCTTAATTGAATATAACATAAACATTTTAATCGTCATTACTAGTCTACGTATACATTGGTGGCCACTCATCGTGGTCACAATTCAGGAGCACGTTTAAGCAATATCACTATTATTATAGTTTCTATGCGGCATCTTCACACATTAATATATATAAGTTTCATGTTAGCATGGATTATGTAAACTACGCTCTCTCAATCTCAATTTAGAAAGAAGAAAACTGAGAGCAGCCGAAAGACTCTGGAGATCTGACCCTTCCACTACCCACCTTGAACA
Source organism: Pleurodeles waltl (assembly GCF_031143425.1). Classification (NCBI taxonomy): domain Eukaryota; kingdom Metazoa; phylum Chordata; class Amphibia; order Caudata; family Salamandridae; genus Pleurodeles; species Pleurodeles waltl. The sequence goes on along the minus strand of NC_090447.1, from coordinate 343,417,028 downwards.
ACTCAAAAGGGAGCAGAGAAGCTACAAAAAACACATAACCAACAAAAAATACACCTTCTTCCGCAATGCTCTAGACAGAGCCAAAAACCACCCTTAGGAGCTCTTCAACATCATCAAACAATAAACTACTAAATCTCCCCCTAACCACCTACCTGCAACTATAGACACTTGCTTCAATTGCACCAATTTCTTCAACGATAAAATCTCCGAGATTGAGCTTTCCCTAGTACCGGATACTCCACCAAACACAGAGCCTCCCCCACCACTAACAAGAATATCCATTGCCCATCTCCCTCTGACAACCCGCCCCTTAGAACTGAAGTCTATCTCCCTAACCACATTCAACTGTCTACCCCCGCTATCTGGGTAACCTCACACCCTCTCCTGGCATCTCCAAACTAGTGTCCACCTCCAAAACATCCTGTCACCTAGCTGACCCTCTCCCTGCCTCCCTGGCAAAAAAATCCAGCCGTCCCTCACCCGGATCTGGACCAAGATCATCAACAGCTCCCTACAAACTGGCGTGATTCCTGACTGCCTCAATCTAGGCCAAATCACGCTGATTCTTAAGAAACCAGGAGCCGACCCTAACATCCTCCATAACTGTAGACCAGTCTCCAACCTACCCTTCCTTGCCAAAACTCTTGAGAAATGTGTTCTCCACCAACTAACCCAACACATTGATAACAACAACCTTCTTAACCCTCTACAATCAGGCTTCCGTAAGGGCTATAGTACAGAAACAGCCATTCTCAACATAATAGATGACCTCTGCAACTCCCTTGACGCTGACCGATGCTGCCTTCTGATTCTCCTAGACCTAACAGGTCGTTCGACACAGTCGACCACAAGCTCCTTCTGTACTCTCTCCAAAAGAGAGTCGGCATAGAAGGCACAGTCCTCTGCTGGTTCCCTTCCTTCCTACAAAACCGAAGGCAACAAGTAAAAATACATAACATGGCCTCACCCTCCTCAATAATCACCAGAGGAGTCCCCCAAGGATCTGTCCTCTCTCCCACACTCTTTAACATCTACATGCAGCCTCTTACCACCATTCTCACTCGAGCCAACATCCCCTTCCAACTCAACTTTACATTGAAATATCCTCTTTAGAAGACATCCACCACCTAAACAACACCCTCAAAGAAGCTCACTGTTGGCTATCCCACAACCATCTCAAACTCAACCAGGATAAGATGGAAATACTCCGCCTTTCGAAATCGAACCATCTCCCACAGATGCAAGAATGGCTGAAATCCATTGACGCTCTCAAAAGTAATCTCACCCCTACGAGCACGGTCAAGTCACTGGGAATCACTCTGGACTCCAACCTGACTATGTAGGACCACATCAAGAAGAACACTAACCATGCTTTCCACAGCCTTCAACTGCTGAACAAAATCAGATCTTTCATTCCCCAAGATGATCTCAAACAGGCCACACAAACACTGGTACTCTCGAGACTAGACTATGGCATCTCCATCCTTAGTGGTACGGTCAAATCCCAACTTGCCCCAATGAGGTCCACTCTTCATGCAGCTGCCAGACTGGTGACTGGAATTAAAAAATATGACCACATCTCCCCTGCCCTGAAGAGTCTAAAATGGCTCCCAATTGAAGCGCGCTGCTCGTTCCGAACTGCCTGCCTAACACACAAAGCCCTTCACACTGGGAAACCAGAATACCTCACCAATAAACTCTTGAAAGCAGGTCAAACAAGATCACTAAGAAGCTCAAACACCTTCCTCCTCATCCTGCCCAAAACCCAGAAGCAAAAAACTCGGACATGTTCCTTCTCAAGCAACGCCCCGAGAATCTGGAACTCCATACCTATTCACATCAGATCTAACCCTTCCCATCAAATCTTCAAGAAGCTACTAAAAGAATTCCTCCTCAACCAACCTCCACTCCAAAACGAATCCCCTTCCAACTCAACTTTACATTGAAATATCCTCTTTAGAAGACATCCACCACCTAAACAACACCCTCAAAGAAGCTCACTGTTGGCTATCCCACAACCATCTCAAACTCAACCAGGATAAGACGGAAATACTCCTCCTTTCGAAATCGAACCAGCTCCCCCAGATGCAAGAATGGCTGAAATCCATTGACGCTCTCAAAAGTAATCTCACCCCTACGAGCACGGTCAAGTCACTGGGAATCACTCTGGACTCCAACCTGACTATGTAGGACCACATCAAGAAGAACGCTAACCATGCTTTCCACAGCCTTCAACTGCTGAACAAAATCAGATCTTTCATTCCCCAAGATGATCTCAAACAGGCCACACAAACACTGGTACTCTCGAGACTAGACTATGGCATCTCCATCCTTAGTGGTACGGTCAAATCCCAACTTGCCCCCATGAGGTCCACTCTTCATGCAGCTGCCAGACTGGTGACTGGAATTAAAAAATATGACCACATCTCCCTTGCCCTGAAGAGTCTAAAATGGCTCACAATTGAAGCGCGTTGCTCGTTCCGAACTGCCTGCCTAACACACAAAGCCCTTCACACTGGGAAACCAGAATACCTCACCAATAAACTCTTGAAAGCAGGTCAAACAAGATCACTAAGAAGCTCAAACACCTTCCTCCTCATCCTGCCCAAAACCCTGAAGCAAAAAACTCGGACATGTTCCTTCTCAAGCAACGCCCCAAGAATCTGGAACTCCATACCTATTCACATAAGATCTAACCCTTCCCATCAAATCTTCAAGAAGCTACTAAAAGAATTCCTCCTCAACCAACCTCCACTCCAAAACGAATCTCTCACCCTCCACCCCACCACTGCCGGATTTTTATCTTCTTGACCATGTGAAACCCACTGTATAACTGTTCTCTTTGAATGTATGCGTTTATTATCTATACTGTTGTAAAGCACTCTGATACCATTGGGGTCTTGCCAGCACTATAGAAAACTATCTAAATCAAATAAATACATTTTCCGGTGTTTAGCCCTCCTCAAGCGCATCAATCAACTACTGAAAACATACGAGGCTCAATGTCGTACCTCTGATTTCTGGACTACTTTTTCTCTTTATTTCGCAGCGTGATCTCGCTGGGCAGTAGTCTAGCACTTTGCATGACATCAATCCTGTTACATGGATATTTGTACTTTGCAGGTTACATAGATAATTGCACTTTTGCCGCTTGCATGGATAATTGCACTTTAGCCAATACCTTTCACTGCGAGTGAACTTTAATTTCCCTTTGTGTGTCTGCTTTACGCTGATGGCGGCCTTCTGCTCGTTTTAATTATGTTTTCATTCTGTGTGTCTTACTCTAGCTGTGTCTCTGCATTTTGACAGCTTGTAACAGGCAACGGAAAAAAGTGTGAACTTTATTTACCATTTCACTTTAACACCGACTGCCATTTAAACATGTTTCCTGCTCATTCCTTGATCACTGAGGCATTAATCTCCCAGAGTTTCACATGTGGTCAAATAGTAAAATAGACCTGTTATCATATCCCACTCATGCCTTATGTTTCCATTCATCATATATCTACTTTGAATTTGCACTTTAAAAAATCATCAGAGTAAAAAAAAAGTAGAATTCGGTTCTTCAGTTTCTTTTTTTCTATGACATGTCTGGCAAAATTAGAATGATAGATTGCTTCAAACGTCAGAGTGCTTTTCAGAGTGGTGACACTTCTGTTTGTATGTCGGTACATATTCACCTATTTAGTGCAGAATTCCTAAGACCGTTGAAAACTTCCAATAACCTTCTGATCATTAGTATGAATTCTGGTGTTACTAAATCAGGCACTCATCCTTCCAAAACCGATTATATGAAATCCTTTACAATGGCAATAATGGTGTTGGAGTGTAGCTTTTTATTCAATATTAACATGAAAAGCTTGCAAAATAATATATAAATGATGCTGAATGGAAAAAGTGGTAGAAAACAAATTAATGCACACGTTTGAAATGTACCCACGGGGAGTGGCCACCAATGTATACAATGATTAATTAAACTAACTAATAATGAATTAATAATGTACTAATGTATGATTCTGTATTAGCACCATAAATTTTGTATTTAGGTTTTGCCAAATTATTCACTAGGCCTTAGTTAGCACGGGTCTGGGCCTAGTGGCCTGGTCTCATATTAAATGTGTTTTTCTAACGTGCAATGTGCTGTCTATCTAAAGGACGTGAAACTGTACTTTTCCAGAAGATAGAGATGTGTGTGTAACTGTAGTAAATTCTTTCTCATGAGACCCAACTTCCTCAAGGAGACATTCTTGCTGAATGCAACAGTGTAATTCGCAACAGGTACAAGGTCGCCTAAACTGGTAAAGACAATGGAACTACTGACTGTAGTGACGAGTGTAACTTTTCTTACCTGATATTCTACCCGCTAAAGACGTCAATCACAGGAACCAATAAACTGCATGAGAACTGTCTTAGGTGAAAATTCTAATAAGGTGATCAACGGATTATTGGACAGAGATAACAATGCACCAAATATTGCCCAATTGGAAATCAGGAACCTGTTAGACAAGATTAATATAACGACCTGACACCAGGAGAAACGGGGCATTCTTCCTCATCACTTTGATGCCATTTTTGAGCCATTACTCGCCTTTACCCTGCCACTCTTGAAGCTGTTATTCTTCTTACCTATCCGAAGAGACTTTGGCCCTCATTACAACCCTGGTGGTCAAAGACCGCCAGGGCTGTTTTGTCGGAAGGACTGCCAACAGGGTGGCGGTGCTTTCCTTGGAATTACGACCGCAGCAGAAGCGCTGCGGTCGCACCGCCGGGACCGGCGGTTTCTCGCCACTTTGGTCCCGGCGGTTTCCCGCCACTTTGGTCCCGGCTTGCAGCGCTGCCCAGGGGATTACGAGTCCCCCTCCCGCCAGCCTTTTGATGGGGGTATGAACCGCCATGAAAAGGCTGGCGGAAAGGGGAGTCACGGGGCCCCCTGCCATGGCCCCATGAGCTTTTCACTGTCTGCATTGCAGACAGAGAAAAGCGCGATGGGTGCAACTGCACCCGTTGCACCGCCGCAACACCGCCGGCTCCATTTGGAGCCGGCTCCCATGTTGCGGCTGACATCCCCACTGAGCCGGCGGGCGAAAACCAAGTTTCCACCCGCCGGCCCAGCGGGGATCTCCAAATGGCCACCGCGGGAGTGCGGCCGCATTGGCGGCCGCGCAGTGGATACAGCCAATGTTGTAATGAGGGCCTTTGTCTTTAGCTGGTTGATGCCCTAAACCATCCTTGTTTTACCCTTGCCTGATTTGCACTTCTCCTTATGCGGGAAGAATTCCTTCTTACTGTATCTTGCTGAGACTTTGCTGCTTATCCTGGCTGATGGCGAATCGACTGATGTCCTGAGGACGAAGACTGACTCTGTATGCTGACCCATTACGGAGGGTAACTATATGATAATGATTTGTAATTGTCTGTTTGCCTTTTCTTTCTAGGTACCAACTGCTCTTTTGACAGAGACCATAGTTAGATGTTTTCTAAATTTGTGTTGCTAAACTGTTTTGCATGAAGCCTAACATGCTGATGCTAATTAGAGGTTGGTTAAGGAATCCACTAATATTGGGTGCAAATAGACAAATGACTGAATCTTTGCTTTGTTGAATACTGTACTAATGATACTCTGCTAAAGTTGATTCATGTTGACATTGTGCTTTGTTCTGATGTTCCTGATTTTTGCTTTGATAAAGTCTTATTCAAGTTGCCATATTATAATGCTTTTGATGTGCTTATTGATATTGAGACTAATAAACATGACCTTAGAATTATAACTAATAGGGAATAAATATTTTAACCTTTATCAGCTTTGCGTGATCACTTATTGGCTGAAAAGTCATGGTGTTTCAGTCTTATTGGACGGTATAGGTAAGGTGAATCGATTAGTTATTGTGAATACTGATGAGGTGATCGATCTATTGATTGAAATGTTAAATAGCCATCTCGTCTTAAGGAGTCCCCATACAGGGTCAAAAGGTTCATTGGCCTAAAACGAGTCCCCGTGAAAATAATTCAGCTAGGTCGGGGTTATCACTGGCAGTAGTTAATTACACTACTAAAAGTGGAAAACCGGAATATTAAAGCACCACTTTAACAGGATCCGGAATGGTACAGTCAGTTGACAAGAAAATCAGATGTGTAACCTATGAGCTGTGACTCTTTATGGGTGGGGTTGGCTTGAAGCTGATGGGCTGCTTCTCAGAATGGAAACTCATGCACACGCAGCACTGATGAGTGCACACTGCATGCGGTGAGGCTCTAGCAAAAAGTGGCCGCCTCATCTTTCTCTGCTGCGCTGGAGTCTTCACTTCTCATATTCCAGTGTCTGGAGACAAATGTATTTTCATAGGCGAAGAGGAGCTTCTGGAACTGTCCTGGCACACAGTCATAAACCTTTAATACAAAGAACTGAGGGATGGGCCTTATAGAAGATTAGCTGCTGTCCTTGCTTCTTTTCTACAGATATGATGGGACGAGTCATGAACACATCACATGTAGTGCCACTGTTACAGGCTGGCAGTGTAGACTTGCAGTTCAATTCAGATGTGCACTTATTTGCAAGTTGCCGAGTGTGAAAAAGGTTTGTCATTTGTGTCCCCACAAGCCTTTGGTGGGGCGTTGCGTTTCTCCCCAAGACATTTGGATCAGGGGCACTCATGGGTGCCTTTTTAATCGTGTTTTGAAATATGAAGTGATAAGACCCAGAAATCTGGCCTCAGTGCAGTTCACATGTTGCCAGAAATTGTTCATAGTAAAACATGCAGATCTGTGCCTTAATGCCTAACAACTCAGTGTTTAATGGTGGGGGGATGAAATTGTCATTGGGTTTCGTGCTCACATCATGCACGTGTAAATTCGGAAAGGGAACATAAAAAAGCTATTGTTGCCCTTTTAACACATTTTTTATTTGCCTCTCCATTAATTTCTTTGCATGTTTGGCTAAGAGAATTATATAAAACTGCTTCATCCCTAGCTTACTCAGAGAATGTGGTTCATTGGTTAGAGAATGGCGTCGCTGGTGTGATTAGTGCACCAGGAATTTAAAATGCTATCAATCTAGATAGTTACAACACTTGGATAAGCAATTATACCCATTTGGCTGTGTTCTTTGAGGGAAACTTTCAAGGTACCGATTGGTATGCTCCGCAGACTGGAGCAGAATCGGAGCTGTGTTTTTCCCGAAATAAGAATCTTAACGTAACCTAGCACTTAGGGTAACTTGGGAGCTCTCTCTTCACACTTGTTTTCCTGTTAGGTAAAGTCAATTTTAAAATATAACGTATTTTAGACATCTATTTTCGTCATGTCCCACAATACATAATGAGGCTCAATAAAAGGTAAAAAATAACTCTCCCTATTTTGACGGCAGCAGCACGGTGGGGGCGCACACCTGTCAATGCCCTTCTGCCAGAGATGTACATTTACACAAGATTTCGGTAAGTAAGAAGGTTTTACCTAGAAACCGTCCCCGGCTTATGTTCTCTTGAAAAACCCTTATTATTTGTATTTTTTGCAATATTGCACTGTTTCTAATATACAGAAGCAAGCATCCTGCGCCTGATACTGGCAACACCTTAAGGTTATGCTCCAAACATTTGATGCAGTGGTAAACATGTATCTTGATTTTCCAGAGAGATCCCACAGGCGTTTTCGCAAAGCTTCAATATGTGCTGTGTCGATTCCTCTCTGGAAATTGGGCTGCATCGTTCCGGGTCGGCTGTGTGTCAGTCCAGTGGGCCATGCGTCAAATTTCTGGTCGCTACGCTGGCGCTGTGTCGATGTTAATCTTTCTTCTATTCTTTGAGTGATATTAGAACTAGATCTACCCCATCTCATTTGTGTTTTACAAAACAAAATTGTGTCACCATTCCATTCTCCCATTAAATCCCAATCCAATATGGCTGTCAAAACCCAAGACCAGTAACCTGTGCTTTGGGCTAAGGCTGTGGCAAGAGTGATGTAAACTCACTCTGGCCCTACCCATGTGCCTCCTCTGCTCCCTGCAGTGTCATGCTCAATGAATGAAGTGAGTAAAGGGAAGTGGGAGGCAATGTTGTGAATGGACTCTTTGTGTAGCAGGTCCAGAGAGATAATTCATCGGACTAATGTCCACAGGAATGCTGATTCTTCTCCTGTTGGCACTACAGTAACTCTTAGTGTGTACACAGACACACCGTTGGAAAAATAGGTTGCAATAGGCAAGCATAGGTCTAGGGGCAACACAAACCATATACTCCAAAAGTGGAATGTGAATCACGAATGGACCCCAGAACTATGGGAGCTTGTAGAGGGTCACTGGGACTGTAAGAAAACAGTCAGGGTGTCCAAGATACCCCACCCCAAGACCCTGAAAAGTAGGAGTAAAGTACACCTACTACCCCAAAAGAACACAATAGTCGTAATAAGGGGATTCTGCAAGAACAACAAACACCAGCAGTGCACTAAAAATGGATTCCTGGACCTGAGGACCTGCAAAGCAAGGGGACCAAGTCCAATAGTCGCAACAGTGTCCAGGGGGGGGCAGGAGCCCAGGAAACCCTGGATGAAGGTGCAAGGAAGCTGCCTCCGGATTGAAGAAGCTTGGAATTCTGCAAGAAAGAAGAGGACTAGGAGGTTCCCACGCAGAAATATCACAAACAAGCCTTGCTAGCTGCAAGGGTTGCGGCAGAGGTTTTTGGGTGCTGCTGATGACCAGGAAGGACCAGGATGTCGCCCTTGGAGGAGGAGACAGAGGAGGTGCTCAGCAACTCAGAGAGCCCTCACAGAAGCCGGCAGCACCCACAGAAGTACATGAACAGGCTCTTGGAAGATTTGTGAACTGGAGTCCATGCAGAGTTATAAAAGAGGGTCCCAAGACGTCGGAGGCCAACTCAGCGGTTGAGCACTGCAGGACGGAGTGCTGAGGACCCAGGCTAGGCTGTGCACAAAGGAAATCCTGGAAGAGTGCACAGAAGCCGGAGCAGCTGCAAATCACGCAGCACAGAGGTTTGCAGTCTAGCGTGGGGAGGCAAGGACTTACCTCCACCAAACTTGGACTGAAGGATCACTGGACTGTGGGAGTCATTTGGATAGAGTTCCTGTGTTCCAGGGACCACGCTCATCAGGATGAGAAGGGACCAAGAGGACAGGTGATGCAGTCTTTTGGTGCCTGCGTTAGCAGGGGGAAGATTCCGTCGACCCACTGGAGATTTCTTCTTGGCTTCTGATGCAGGGTGAAGGCAGGCGACCCCCAAAGCATGCACCACCAGGAAACAGTCGAGAAAGCCGTCAGGCTGAGGCGCTACAATGTTGCTGGTAGTCGTCTTGCTACTTTGTTGCAGTTTTGCAGGCGTCCTGGAGCAGTCAGCGGTTGATACTTGGTAGAAGTCAAAGAGGGAGATGCAGAGGAACTCTGGTGAGCTCTTGCATTCGTTATCTGAGGAATTCCCCAAAGCAGAGACCCTAAATAGCCAGAAAAGGAGGTTTGGCTACCAAGGAAGGAGGATTGGCTACCAAGAAAGGTAAGAGCCTATCAGAGGGGGTCTCTGACGTCACCTGCTGGCACTGTGGCCACTCAGAGCAGTCCAGTGTGCCCCCAACACCTCTGTTTCCAAGATGGAAGAGGTCTGGGACACACTGGCGGAGCTCTGGGCACCTCTTCTGGGAGGTACTGGTCAGGGGAGTGGTCACTTCCCTTTCCTTTGTCCAGTTTCGTGCCAGAGCAGGGCTGGGGGATCCCTGAACCGGTGTAGACTGACTTATGCAGAGATGGGCACCATCTGTGCCCATCAAAGCATTTCCAGAGGCTGGGGGAGGCTACTCCTCCCCAGCCCTTCACACCTATTTCCAAAGGGAGAGGGTGTAACCCTCTCTCAGAGGAAATCCTTTGTTCTCCCTTCAGGGCTGCCTGGACCCCAGGAGGGCAGAAACCTGTCTGAGGGGTTGGCAGCAGCTGCAGTGGAAAACCCGGAAAGGCAGTTTGGCAGTACCCGGGTTCTGTGCTAGAAACCCGGGGGATTATGGAATTGTCCCCCCAATATCAGAATGATCTTAGACATGTTACATGCCCATGTTCTTAGTTACCATTGTGACGTTATACATAGGTAGTGACCTATGTATAGTGCACGCGTGTAATGGTGTCCCCACACTCACAAAGTCCGGGGAATTTGCCCTGAACAATGTGGGGGCACCTCGGCTAGTGCCAGGGTGCCCACACACTAAGTAACTTGGCACCCAACCTTCACCAGGTGAAGGTTAGACATATAGGTGACTTAAAAGTTACTTATGTGCAGTGAAAATGGCTGTGAAATAAGGTGGATTTATTTCACGCAGGCTGCAGTGGCAGGCCTGTGTAAGAATTGTCTGAGCTCCCTATGGGTGGCAAAAGAAATGCTGCAGCCCATAGGGATCTCCTGGAACCCCAATACCCTAGGTACCTAAGTACCATATACAAGGGAATTATATGGGTGTACCAGTGTACCAATGAGAATTGGTAAATTTAGTCACTAGCCTGCAGTGACAAATTTAGAAAGCAGAGAGAGCATAAACACAACACTGAGGTTCTGGTTAACAGAGCCTCAGCGATACAGTGAGGCACCACACAGGGAACACATAAGGGCACACACTATGAGCACTGGGGTCCTGCCTGACAGTATCCCAGTGACACAAGGGCTAAAACAACATACATACAGTGAAATATGGGGGTAACATGCCAGGCAAGATGGTACTTTCCTACACAACTCCCCCCTCCCCCAAACGAAGAACAATAAGACTAGCCATGACCTGATGAGTCTTCATTGTCTAAGTGGAAATATCTGGAGAGTCCATCTGCATTGGAGTGGGTACTCCCAGGTCTAGGTTCACTGTATAGTCCATTCCCTGTGGAGATATGGACCACCTCAACATTTTAGGATTTTCACCTTTCATTTGTTTTAGCCAAAGTAGAGGTTTGTGGTCTGTCTGAACAATAAAGTGAGTGCCAAACAGTGGCCTCAACTTTTTCAGTGCCCAGACCACAGCAAAGGCCTCCCTCTCTATGGCAGACCAACACTTTTCTCTAGGGGTCAACCTTCTGCTGATAAAAGCAACTGGTTGGTCCTGGCCCTCAGAATTCAGTTGTGATAAGGCTGCCCCTACCCCTAATTCAAATGCATCAGTTTGAACAATTAATTTCTTGGAGTAACATGGGCTTTTTAGGACAGGTGCAGAGCACATGGCCTGTTTGAGCTCCTCAAAAGCTTTCTGACAGCTAGCTGTTCATAACACCTTTTTAGGCATTTTCTTGCTTGTGAGATCATTAAGAGTGGCTGTTATGGAGCCATCATTTTTAATGATTCTCCTGTAGTACCCTGTGAGGCCTAAAAAGGCTCTCACCTGGGTCTGAGTTGTAGGGGAACTCAATCCATGATTGTCTGGATTTTCCCCTGTAGTGGTGCAATCTGTTCTCCACCTACCAGGTGGCCCAGATAAACCACTTTTCCCTGCCCTATCTGGCACTTTGAGGCCTTGATAGTGAGGCCTGCCTTTTGCAGGGCATCTAAAACTTTCCAAAGGTGGACCAGGTGCTCATCCCAGGTTGAGCTAAAGACAGCAATATCATCAAGATATGCTGCACTGAAAGCCTCCAACCCTTGCAGGACTGTGTTCACCAACCTCTGAAAAGAGGCAGGTGCATTTTTCAAACCAAAGGACATTACTGTGAATTGGTAGTGCCCTCTTATAGTAGAAAATGCAGTCTTTGGTTTAGCATCTTCTGCCAATCTGATCTGCCAATATCCTGCAGTCAGATCAAAAGTGCTAAGATACTTGGCAGAAGCCAGTGTATCAATGAGCTCATCAGCCCTGGGTATAGGGTGAGCATCAGTTTTTGTTACCTGATTGAGCCCTCTGTAATCTACACAAAACCTCATCTCCCTCTTTCCATCTTTGGTGTGAGGTTTTGGTACAAGCACCACTGGGCTAGCCCATGGGCTTTCAGAAGGTTCAATCACACCCAAGTCCAACATTTTCTGCACCTCTTGTTTAATGCAGTCTCTGACATGGTCAGGCTGCCTATAAATTTTACTTTTGACAGGCAGGCTGTCTCCAGTGTCAATTGTGTGTTCACACCAGGATGTTGTACCTGGTACAAGTGAAAAGAGGTCAGAAAATTGGCTTAGGAGATTGATGCAGTTGTTTTTCTGTTCTGCAGTCAGGCAATGTGCTAAAACTACTCCCTCCACTAAGGCATCTGCTTCAGTGGTGGAGAAGAGATCAGGGAGAGGGTCACTCTCGTCTTCCTGTCCCTCATCTGTTGCCATGAGCATGGTGAGATCAGCCCTGTCATAGTAGGGTTTCAGGCGGTTGACATGAATCACCCTAAGGGGACTCCTGGCAGTGCCCAGGTCAACCAAATAGGTAACCTCACCCTTTTTCGTAACAATTAGATGGGGTCCACTCCATTTGTCTTGGAGTGCTCTTGGGGCCACAGGCTCCAATACCCACACCTTCTGTCCTGGTTGGTACTGGATCAGAACAGCCTTCTGGTCATGCCATTGCTTTTGCAGCTCCTGGCTGGCCTGAAAGTATTTACTGGCCTTTTTCATGTACTCAGCCATTCTGGATCTTAGGCCAAGTACATAATCCACTATGTCCTGTTTAGGAGCTTTTAAAGGTTGTTCCCAACCCTCCTTCACAAGAGTGAGTGGACCTCTTACAGGGTGGCCAAAGAGGAGTTCAAAGGGGCTGAAGCCCACTCCTTTTTGGGGTACCTCCCTGTAAGCAAAAATGAGGCAAGGTAACGGGACATCCCATCTCCTCCTGAGTTTTTCAGGGAGTCCCATTATCATTCCTTTGAGAGTTTTATTAAACCTCTCAACCAGTCCATTTGTCTGTGGATGGTAAGGGGTGGTGAACTTGTAGGTAACACCACACTGCTTCCACATTGCTTTCAAGTATGCAGACATGAAGTTGCTACCCCTGTCTGATTCTACTTCTTTAGGAAAACACACCCTGGAAAAGATTCCCAGGAGGGCCTTTGCCACTGCAGGAGCTGTAGTGGTCATTAAAGGTATGGCTTCAGGATATCTTGTGGCATGGTCCACAACCACCAAGATAAATCTATTGCCTGAAGCAGTAGGAGGGTCAAGGGGGCCAACTATGTCAACCCCTACCCTATCAAAGGGCACCCCAACCACTGGAAGTGGGATTAGAGGGGACTTTGGAGTGCCACCAGTCTTGCCACTGGCTTGGCAGGTCACACAAGACTTGCAAAAATCTTTGGTGTCCTCTGACATACGAGGCCAGTGAAACAAGGGGACAAGTCTTTCCCAAGTTTTTATCTGGCCCAAATGCCCAGCCAAAGGAATGTCATGTGCTAGAGTGAGAAGAAACTCTCTGTACTGCAGGGGAATGACCAGTCTCCTGGATGCTCCAGGTTTTGCGTCCCTTGCCTCTGTGTACAAGAGGTTATCTTCCCAGTATACTCTATGGCTGTCACTGACATCCCCATTTTGCTGTTTGACAGCTTGATGTCTGAGACCCTCTAAGGTGGGACAGGTTTGCTGTGCCACACTCAGCTCTTTCCTGGCAGGCCCCCCTCCACCCAAAAGGTCAGCAGTGTCTGCTGCCAGCTCCTCCGGTGTAGGTTATGTACAAGGAGGAAATTCGTCTTCCTCAGAAGGGGAATCATCTGTAGAGGGAGGGATAGTGGGTAGGGATTTACCCTTGCTACCCCTAGCTTTAGGGAGCACTTGGTCCATTGTTCCAGGATCCAAGTTACCCTGTCCTTTTTGCTTTTTGGCCTGAGCCCTGGTTAAAGCACAAATATGCCCATGAATGCCCAGCATTGCTGCATGCGCCTCCACTTCTGCCCAAGCTGATGTCTCTAAATCATTCCCTAGTAGACAGTCTACAGGTAAATCTGAGGCAACCAAAACTTTCTTTGGACCAGTAACTCCCCCCAGTTGAGATTCACAACAGCCATGGGGTGGCTAAGAGTGTTGTTATGAGCGTCTGTCACTTGGTACTGCTGACCAAGTAGGTGTTGTTCAGGGTGGACCAGTTTTTCTATCACCATAGTAACACTGGCTCCTGTGTCCCTGTAGGCCTGAACCTCAACACCATTTATTAGGGGAAGTTGCTTGTACTTATCCATATTAAGGGGACAAGCAACCAAGGTGGCCAAATCAATGGCACCTTCAGAGACTAAAATAGCCTCTGTGGTCTCCCTAACAAGACCAACCCCAACTACATTGTCAATAGCGAGCCTAGCTACAACCTTGGATTGGCTATTAGTAGTAGATTTCCCACCACCACTGCTATTACTAGGGGCACTAGAATTTGCAGCAGGGGTTGTGGTGGTGGGAGGTTTGATGTTTTTCTTTAGACAAGTGGAATCAGTTGCCCAATGGCCTTTGACTTTACACAAATAACACCAAGGCTTTTTAGGTTGATTATTGGAAGAGGATTTGGACCCACCACCCCGAAAGGATTTTTGTGGGCCTGATGAAGCCTCAGAATGTTTACTTTTGTCCCCACCCTTTTCAGAAGACTTACCATCCTTCTTCTTTCCATCCTTGTCACCCCCTGTATGAACTTTTCTGTTCACCCTTGTTCTGACCCATTCTTTCCCAATTCTTGGGGAGAGGTCAGATCCGAGTCCACTAGGTATTGGTGCAACAATTCAGACACACAGTTGTTCAGAATATGCTCTCTCAGAATAAGATTGTACAGGCTTTCATAGTCAGATACCTTACTGCCATGTAACCACCCCTCCGAGGCCTTCACTGAACAGTCCACAAAATCTGTCCAGTCTTGAGAAGACTCTTTTCTGGTGTCTCTGAACTTAATCCTGTATTGTTCAGTGGTTAAGCCAAATCCATCCAAGAGTGCATCTTTCAATACTGTGTAGTTGTTAGCTTCACTTTCTCTAACAGTAAGGAGCCTATCCCTACCCTTTCCAGTGAAAGATAGCGACAAAATAGCAGCCCACTGCCTTTGAGGGACCAACTGTACCGTACAGGCCCTCTCAAGTGCAGCAAACCACTTATTGATGTCATCCCCCTCCTTGTAAGGGGGGACTATCTTGTGCAGATTCCTGGAATCTTGCTCTCTAACAGGATTGCTATCAGGAATACTGCTGCTGCCACCATGGTGAACTAACCCCAACCTCGGTCTTTCCTTCTCAATGTCTAGGGATTCCCTATCTAAGGCCAGCTGTTGCTGTTTAAGCTTCAGTCTGGTCTCTTCAACCCTCAACTTTTTGAGTTCCCTTTCTCACAAGTTCTGCTCAGGGTGGGTGGGTTGGGAATGCTTTGACACAGATGACAAATTGGAAACTTCAGAGGGGGACCTGTCCCTTACTGTCTGAACCCTGGTAACCTTGGCTCTGGGGGAAAAGGATGCCCTAATGTTATGGGAACCTTTCTCACTGCCAGCATCACTAGGTGCCATGCTAGGGGGCAGACCCTTGTCAGAACCCTCCCAAGCTTCTTCAGGGGGATCCTCTGAATCAGACTGGGAAGCTTCTCCCTTTTCTAATCTCTCTTGTGATGGGCCAGACTGGTTCTGGTCATCCACAACAAGCATATTAAAGAGAAACTCTTTTGTAGGGTTCTTTCCTATACATAAACCTCTATCCAGGCAGAGACCCCTTAAACTCTTGTAGTTCAAACTCTCATAAGTTGCATTAACAGTTTTGAGAGTGGAATCTACAACAGACATGATAGAAAAGGTTTAAGGATAGTGAGAGGAAAGAAGAAGTTTTAGAACTTTTGAAAGCACAGAGAAAAAAACATTTTCTAACTTTTAGAAAACTTTTAGAAGTTTTAAGAAACTTTTCAGAACTTTTTAAAAAGTTTTAGGATAGAAAAGCAAACTTTTTGGGTTAAGTGTACATACACTGAACTGTTTGGTATATGATTCTCTTATGAAAAGTACAAAATGACAAAGTGGTAAAGCAGTTGCAAGTACTTATCCCACCGCTGCACCACCAATGTAGGAGGCGGGCCTGGCTTATAGTGGGTACCCTGTGGTACTTACACCCTGTGCCAGGTCCAGTTATCCCTTGTTAGAAGAATAGAGATGTTTCTAGCAGCTTAGGCTGATAGTAGCTATGGCAAAGCAGCTTAGGCTGAACTAAGAGACATGCAAAGCTCCTACTATACCACTTATATTATATGCACAATATCATAAGAAAACACAATACACAGAGTTACTAAAAATAAAGGTACTTTATTTTTATGACAATATGCCACAAGTATCTCAGTGAGTACCCTCAGTAAGAAGGTAAGTAATTTACACAAGTTATATGTACACAAACCCAAAACAGGTAAGTAAGAGTCAGAAAAGTAATAGAAACAGTAGAATAACAATAGGTTGCAATAGGCAAGCATAGGTCTAGGGGCAACACAAACCATATACTCCAAAAGTGGAATGTGAATCACAAATGGACCCCAGACCTATGGGACTGTAAGAAAACAGTCAGGGTGTCCAAGATACCCCACCCCAAGACCCTGAAAAGTAGGAGTAAGGTACACCTACTACCCCAAAAGAGTACAATAGTCTTGATAGGGGGATTCTGCAAGAACAACAAACACCAGCAGTGCACTGAAAATGGATTCCTGGACCTGAGGACCTGCAAAGCAAGGGGACCAAGTCCAATAGTCGCAACAGTGTCCAGGGGGGCAGGAGCCCAGGAAACCCCAGATGAAGGTGCAAGGAAGCTGCCTCCGGATGGAAGAAGCTTGGAATTCTGCAAGAACGAAGAGGACTAGGAACTTCTCCTTTGGATGGAAGATGTCCCACGTCGCGATAAAGGTTGCAGAAGTGTTCCCCGCAGAAATACCATAAACAAGCCTTGCTAGCTGCAAGGGTTGCAGTAGAGGTTTTTGGGTGCTGCTGAGGACCAGGAAGGACCAGGATGTCGCCCCTTGGAGGTGGAGACAGAGGGGGTGCTCAGCAACTCAGAGAGCCCTCACAGAAGCAGACAGCACCCGCAGAAGTACCTGAACAGGCACTTGGAAGATTTGTGAACTGGAGTCCACGCAGAGTTACAAAAGTTGGAGGCCAACTCAGCGGGTTGAGCACTGAAGGACGGAGTGCTGGGGACCCAGGCTAGGCTGTGCGCGAAGGAAATCCTGGAAGAGTGCACAGAAGCCGGAGCAGCTGCACATCACGCAGTACACAGGTTTGCAGTCTAGCGTGGGGAGGCAAGGACTTACCTCCACCAAACTTGGACTGAAGGATCACTGGACTGTTGGAGTCACTTGGATAGAGTTCCTGTGTTCCAGGGACCACGCTTGTCAGGATGAGAGGGGACTCAGAGGACCGGTGATGCAGTCTTTTGGTGCATTCGTTAGCAGGGGGGAGATTCCGTCGACCCACAGGAGATTTCTTCTTGGCTTCTGGTGCAGGGTGAAGGCAGGCGACCCCCAGAGCATGCACCACCAGGAAACAGTCGAGAAAGCCGGCAGGATGAGGCGCTACAATG
Organism: Pleurodeles waltl; assembly: GCF_031143425.1. Lineage (NCBI taxonomy): Eukaryota > Metazoa > Chordata > Amphibia > Caudata > Salamandridae > Pleurodeles > Pleurodeles waltl. Next base: position 343,399,585 of record NC_090447.1, on the reverse strand, counting down.
TTGCTGGCAGTCGTCTTGCTACTTTGTTGCAGTTTTGCAGGCGTCCTGGAGCAGTCAGCAGTCGATCCTTGGTAGAAGTCGAAGAGGAAAATGCAGAGGAACTCTGGTGAGCTCTTGCATTCGTTATCTGAAGAATTCCCCAAAGTAGAGACCTTAAATAGCCAGAAAAGGAGGTTTGGCTACCAAGGAAGGAGGATCGGCTACCAAGAAAGGGAAGAGCCTATCAGAGGGGGTCTCTGACGTCACCTGCTGGCACTGGCCACTCAGAGTAGTCCAGTGTGCCCCCAACACCTCTGTTTCCAAGATGGTAGAGGTCTGGGACACACTGAAGGAGCTCTGGGCACCTCCCCTGGGAGGTACTGGTCAGGGGAGTGGTCACTACCCTTTCCTTTGTCCAGTTTCGTGCCAGAGCAGGGCTGGGGGATCCCTGAACCGGTGTAGACTGGCTTATGCAGAGATGGGCACCATCTGTGCCCATCAAAGCATTTCCAGAGGCTGGGGGAGGCTACTCCTCCCCAGCCCTTCACACCTATTTCCAAAGGGAGAGGGTGTAACACCCTCTCTCAGAGGAAATAATTTGTTCTGCCTTCCTGGGCCAGGGCTGCCTGGACCCCAGGAGGGCAGAAACCTGTCTGAGGGGTTGGCAGCAGCTGCAGTGGAAACCCCGGAAAGGCAGTTTGGCAGTACCCGAGTTCTGTGCTAGAGACCCGGGGGATCATGGAATTGTCTCCCCAATACCAGAATGGTTTTAGGGTGACAATTCCATGATCTTAGGCATGTTACATGGCCATGTTCGGAGTTACCATTGTGACGCTATACATAGGTAGTGACCTATGTATAGTGCACGCGTGTAATGGTGTCCCCGCACTCACAAAGTCCGGGGAATTTGCCCTGAACAATGTGGGGGCACCTCGGCTAGTGCCAGGGTGCCCACACACTAAGTAACTTGGCACCCAACCTTCACCAGGTGAAGGTTAGACATATAGGTGACTTATAAGTTACTTATGTGCATTGAAAATGGCTGTGAAATAACGTGGACGTTATTTCACGCAGGCTGCAGTGGCAGGCCTGTGTAAGAATTGTCTGAGCTCCCTATGGGTGGCAAAAGAAATGCTGCAGCCCATAGGGATCTCCTGGAACCCCAATACCCTAGGTACCTAAGTACCATATACAAGGGAATTATATGGGTGTACCAGTGTGCCAATGAGAATTGGTAAATTTAGTCACTAGCCTGCAGTGACAAATTTAGAAAGCAGAGAGAGCATAAACACAACACTGAGGTTCTGGTTAGCAGAGCCTCAGTGATACAGTTAGGCACCACACAGGGAACACATGCAGGGCACATACTATGAGCACTGGGGTCCTGCCTGGCAGGATCCCAGTGACACAAGGGCTAAAACAACATACATACAGTGAAATATGGGGGTAACATGCCAGGCAAGATGGTACTTTGCTACAGTATCCAGACACCAGATTGCTTTACAGAGGACTATCGGTGGACCCCCACCACCTCCCCCACAACTAACAACATGGGAGGAGCAAGTCTTGGCAATCATGCATCCTGAGGGCCTCGCAGGAGTAGCAGCAGGACTGGACTCTGGTAAGTCATATCTTAACTACTTTATCCCCCCCACACCCCCTGCATGCCATCACATACCTCCACCCTTACCCTCACACCCATCACCCCAACAACCCACAGATACCCCACTAACACAACCCACACATCCCCAAACCAAGCCCTGCACGGAACAACAATGCATGGACACCCATCACCAAAGCATGTCCAGTAGAGAGACTCACTCATGCCCCAAAATCACCAATCACACATGGGCCACAGCAATAATGCAAGCACAGGAATAGAGGGTCACTCACCCATTGCACAAAATGGCACACACAAACACAATAACTATGCATTTACACCCCAACATGACCCCTACCCAACGTCACAGGACAGGAGGTGCCAGACATATCCAGTCCCCCCACAAAAGAGGCCCACAGTGACGACAGCAGCTCTGCACGCCTGGATCAAGATGACCATCCCAACCCATCAGGGACCTCAGGACAGTCGGTTTCCCTGACACAGTCACAAACCACCACTGAACCTCCCCCCTCAGGAAACACCACCAGAGCACCCACCCAGTGGGCCCATCCCTCTGTCCCCAGGACACGTCAATCAGCAGTGTGTCCTCCAATACAGGGAACCCAGGCAATCCCACTAACACAGGACAATCAGGGACCTGGGGGCAGTGGGCACAGGATAACAGGGAAGCTGGGAGGACTGCTGTGCGACAGGGGGAGGACAGGCCCAGGGAACCAACACTCCATGAGGCACTCTCCAACATCATGGGAGCTTATCACCATTCACAGGAGACCATGGGCACAGTACTGGCCAAGTTTCAGGAAATCCAGCCGCTGCAGGAGGAACACTACCTGGAGATCAGGGAGGACTTGAAGTCCATCAACACCACCCTGGTCACCATTGCAGGGGTGCTGGCAGACCTTCTCAACACCAGGAGGGACACAGTGGCACAACAACGGGCCCCTGACACTATCCTGGGCGCTGAACAGCCCTCCACCTCCACCGGCACTAGTGGACAGGAGGCACTGCCACAGGACCAACAGGCCACCAGCACCCCATCCCCTGCAGATGGACAACCACCCCGCAAACGGCCCCTGAGATCCAGGAACAAGACAGAGAACATTGCCAAGACCCCCGCCAGGAAATAAGACTCCCCTGAATGTCACCTTTCTGTCCCACATTGTCACCCTGTCCACCTTAAACTGCCATTGCTCCACTTCCTATGCCCCTTTGGACAATGCACCTGTGAAACAAATAGACTGGACTCTGCCATGGACATTCCTCCACCATCACCCGAGCCCATATTACAACCCCCTCCACTTATTTTCACAGAAATAAACACACTTTAATGACGAAACAATCTGGAGTCAGTCTATGCTTTCACAAATGTGTAATTGCAAAATCTCTGGAATATAGCAATGTCACTGTAGGCCAGCAGTAAGCATAGCAGAGGGCACAATGTGGGACCCAGATCTGTGAAATGGAAAGTCAAAGTGACAAGTCAGTGTCCATACACTGAGTGAAAATAACAGACTTATGCTAGCTCCAACAATAGTATGAGATGTGGGAAGCAGTTACATCGTCTTACCTGTGTCTCACTGGAAGTATTGCATGATGATGTTGTTTCAGTTGTCAACATCCTCTTCTTCTGCCTCCTCTTCTTCACTGTCCACAGGCTCCACAGCTGCCACGAGACCACCATCTGGCCCATCCTCCTGCAGAAAAGGCACCTGCCGTCGCAAAGCCAGGTTGTGCAGCATACAGCAGGCCACTATGATCTGGCACACCTTTTCGGTGAGTGGTATAGGGATCCACCTGTCAGATGGAGGCACCGGAATCTGGCCTTCAGGAGGCCGGAGGTGTGTTCTATAATCCTCCTAGTTCGCCCATGTAAGAAATGCTGCTATTCCTCAAATTGTAAGCGTCATGCACTGAGCCAGGATACTTGGCATTCACATGGGAGATGTACTGGTCTGCCAAACACACCATATGCACATTCATCGAATGGTAACTTTTGCGGTTTCTGTACACCTGTTCATTCCTGCGGGGGGGCACAAATGCCACATGTGTTCCATCAATTGCACCATTGATGTTGGGGATATGTCCCAGGGCATAGAAGTCACCTTTCACTGTGGGCAAATCCTCCACCTGAGGGAAAACGATGTAGCTGCTCGTGTGTTTCAGTAGGGCAGATAACACTCTGGACAACATGTTAGAGAACATTGGCTGGGACATCCCTGATGCCATGGCCACTGTTGTTTGAAAAGACCCACTGGCCAGGAAATGGAGCACAGACAGGACCTGCACTAGAGGGGGGATTCCTGTGGGATGGCTGATAGCTGACATCAGGTCTGGCTCCAACTGGGCACACAGTTCCAGAATTGTTGCACGATCAAGTCTGTATGTGATTATGATGTGTCTCTCTTCCATTGTCGACAGGTCCACCAGGGGTCTGTACACCGGAGGATGCCGCCATCTCATCACCTGCCCCAGCAGACGTGCCCTGTGGAGGAGAACAGCGAGCAGAGATTCATCCAACACTGAGGTATCACAATGTGTTATTTGCAGAACGTTTGTAATTGGCAATATGTCGGTATCTGTCTGTATTCCTGGCCTAGATAGGTGTGACGCAGTTTTTATCCATCCCATGTGGCCCCCTAAAATGGCGGCTGCCTGACCTGTAAGGTGGGACAAGGGGAAATGAGGTAACTGCGCTGGTGTTGTACACCTTCGCGGTGGGCGGTCAAAGACCGCGGCACAATTCTGCATTGGTTAACATTGGGCCCTATGGGTCCCAGGAGCCAATGACGATGTATGCCGGCGATGACGGTACGCACCGCCGCAGACGTGACCGCCATTTTCTATCTGTTCACTCACTTGATACCTGACCTTCAACAGGAGAGGACCTACACTGCAAGTGCTGCTGTGACCTGTGTTTGGAAGCGACGATGGCTACAGTGTCTGGGGAAAGGGCCCCTGCCTTCACATCGGAGGAGGTGAAGAAACTAGTGGATGGGGTCCTCCCCCAGTACACGCAACTGTACGGTCCTCCAGACAAACAGGTGAGTACACTGTGAGCATGCTGCGTGGGCAATGCCTGTTTTGAGTGGTGTGGATGGAAGATACATGGGGGGGCTGAGGCCTGCATGTGCAGATGGTGAGTGTATGCGCGTCAGGGCATGGGTGGGTACTGGTGGGCAATGACTATGATGGTCCGGACGGGTGAGTAATTTCCTTTGCCCCTGTACCATTCCTCTAGGTCAGCACCCACCAGAAGAAGGGTATTTGGCGTGCCATCGCCAAGGACGTCCGGACCCTGGGGGTCTACCACAGACAGAGCACCCACTGCCGTAAAATATGGGAGGACCTGCGCCACTGGAGCAAGAAGACGGTGGAGGCCCAGCTGGGGATGGCCTCCCAACGTGGAAGGGGTGCCCGTCGCACCATGACCCCCCGATGTACCGGATCCTGGCGGTGGCCTATCCGGAGTTGGATGGGCGCTTGAGGGCAGCACAGCAGCCACAATGGGGTGTGTACACTCTCATTCAGCTGACTCTTCGCGCATTACGAGGTGTCTGGGTGGGGGAAGTGGGCAGTGGGTTCCCCTAGGCCAGGGCGAACTTGGTAGGCAAGGTCCCTTGTGAGGCAGGCTCTGTGGCACCCCAACCCCACTAGTGGTAAGAGCCATCTACACCTAGTCAGGCTCCTGTGACTTCCAGGTGTGCAGCAATTGGGCTTAGGCCTCGTACCCCATGGGTATGTGAATTTTCTAGGAACTGTTAGTGCATGGCGTAGTACTGAGGGCTGCTCCCTGTGTGTTGTGTCCGCCAACGGTAGTGTTGTTGCATGCACTGAACATGTTTTTCTTCTGCCTCCCCCCCTTTTTGTTGTCTCCCTGTTCTTGTGTGCAATAGCATCATCAGGCGGAGGAGCAGTGGCACCGGAGCAGGAGGGAGCTGCAACCCACTTGGCCCTGGAAGGTGAAGCAACGGAGTCTGAAGCCACCAGTGGGATGGAGGGCGAGGGGAGCTCCACGACGGGGACAGGAGCATACACCAGTGACAGCGAATCCTCCTCTGATGGGAGCTCCCTTGCGGTGGTGGGCACCTCTGTGCCCACCGCATCAACAGGTACAGCCGCCACCCCCCCTACTAGCACCGCCCTCCCAGCAGCCCCTCAGCATGTTTCCCGTGACCGCTCACCCAGGAGGGTGGGCATCTCCTTCGCCCCATGCGCCTCAGGACCTGCCCCAGTCAGCCCTGCTGCCCTCAGTGAGGAGGCTATTGACCTCCTGAGATCCCTCACTGTTGGGCAAGCTACCATTTTGAATGCCATCCAGGGTGTTGAGAGGCATTTCCAACAAACAAATGCATACCTGGAGGGCATTCATTCTGGGCAGGTGGCCCAACAGAGAGCATTTCAGGCTCTGGCCTCAGCACTGATGACAGCCATTGTCCTTGTGTCCAGCCTACCCCCTCCAACTTCCACTACCCAGACCCAAACCCCTGTACCTCAGCCTATCCCAAGCACACCATCAGACCAGCATGCACACTCATCAACACACAAGAGTGGACATGGCAAACATAAGCACCACACATCCCACAAGCACTCACACAAGCACCATCCCCATACAGACACAGCAACATCGACTGCCTCCACTGTGTCCTCCTCCTCCCTCCCTGTCTCATCGCCACTCACACCTGCATGCACTACATCTTCATCCACTGCCTCCATCACTAGCACGCCCATCACCACACACCGCTCATGTGCACTCACCACCCCCACTACCATGCACACATCCCCTGTGTCCTCTCCCAGTGTTTCTGTGAGCCCTCCTCCCAAAGTACACAAACGCAGGCACACACCCACCCAACAGCCATCCACCTCACAACAGCCTCCAGCCCATGCACCTTCACCCAAATTCAGCAAACGAACACCTCCTACAACCACTACCTCTTCCTCCACTCCCAAACCCACTCCATCTTCCCATCCCAGTGTGTCTAAAAAACTTTTCCTGGCAAACCTTAACCTCTTCCCTTCACCTCACCCCATCCTTCCCCTAGGGCCAGACTTTCCAGGTCCCAGCCTAGCACCTCAGCCACCAAATCCCTAGGCACAGTGGTGCCAGCAACTGCAGGGTCATTGAGTGCACCACCCATCAGGGCTGCCAGTGTGCCATGTAGCGAGGGCAAGGACATTCTACCACCTGCCAAGGTGAAGAAGGTGCCCACATCCCGGAGGGAGAAGCCGCACTTACCAGCCACCAAGGGCCCTGCAAAAACAAAAGGGGATAGACACTGGGGCACCATCAAAGGTGGGTAAGGGACAAAAGCAGAAGAGCAGGTCAGGACAGGGCACAGTGACACCGACTGAGGGACCAGTGTCACCCCTTCTGTCCACGACAACACCAACCTATACGGCGGCGAACACCGCAAGCTGCACCGCCACCTGCACCGCCACATGCACCGCCACCTGCACCACCACCTGCACAGCCACCTGCACGTCTGCAGCCTCAGCGACAGTCCCCAGCATCTTCCCCAGTGGGCAGCCGCCAGAGGCTGCAGGAAACATCCTGCTGTGTCCCTCAGCAGGTGCTGGCCCATGCACCACCGCCAGCACTGTCGCCACAGACACCGCTGCAAGTACCGCCAGCAGCCCCCGGACGTGCTCGGATAGGGGCACCACCGCTGACATGGCTACCATCCCCAGTGGTCAGTCATCTGAGGCTGGAGGAGACTTCCTGGACCCTGCCCAGCTTCCATGAGGCATGACTTCCATCACGGTGTGCACCTGCAGGTGGAAGGCGAAGCCGTAGAAGTGTGGGGTATGTCACTGCCTCCCTGGCGTATCATGCTACCTGTTTCTTGGCAATCTTGTGGCACACACACCCAGGTGAGAGAGTGGTACCGGCCACACTGCACGGGAGGCACTCTGGGCCCCAGGCCCCCTCCAGAACCAGTGGAGAATGACATCCACTACCTCAGTCCTTGGCAGGATGAAGCAATCTGGGCACCAGGCCCCCTCCAGAACCAGTGAAAACTGTTATCTACTTGAGAGACTGTGGCTATGCACTCCCCAGGATATAGCAGTGGGCAAACCACCCACTGGAGAGACTTGAGAGAATGTGGCTTTGCACTCCCCAGGATACAGCAATGGGCTTGGAGCCCCCTCGTGCAGCAGTGGAGTTGTGCGTTCATCTTTTTGAGGTGCCACCCTCCCCCTCCCCCTGAGCTGCCTGTTTATTTTCAATCTGATGCCCCAGCAGTGTTCTCTCCGTTTCCAGTCAGGTATCTAGTCTGGGCTTTGCCCATTCATTTTGGGACCAGTGGTCCACGGACAATGATTGGTACACTATCCAGACTTGTGTAGTTGGTGTACATATTTGTATATACTGAATTTTGAACTTTGACTATCAGATTTTTCATGATTACAATCGTTACAATCATTTAATTTTGTCCTTGCGTTTTTCCGGGGTGTGGGGGGGTGTATATGTAATGTTGCTGCATGTATTGTGTGTATGTTGTTGTGGGTGAGGGTGGGGTTGGGGGTATTGCATATTGCGTGTGTGTGTCACTCTCTTTTCCCTCCCCCCTCTCCTGTGTTGTAGGTGCAGTACTCACAATGGTCGTCAACGGTGTCTGTCCTGCTCCTGATAGAGCAGGAGGAAGAGCAGCATAGGCAGGACCTGTAGTTCGGGCTACATGGCGTCCTGCTTCCTCGTTGGGTGTTGAGAGGTGAGTGGTTTCCCTTCTGTGTACTGTTTCCACCGTGCTTTTGATTGCGTTGGTTCCACCCCGGAAAAGGTGGCGAATAGGCCTGTTGTGACAGGGTGGGCGGTACATTTTCTTCCGGCTGTCTGTTGGCAGTTACCGCCGCAGTGTTTGTTTCTACCGCCTTGGCGGTTGGAGTGTTAAAGTGGCTGTCTGTGTTGGCGGTTTCCGCCATGGTCGTGATTCCATTTTTTTCCGCCAGCTTGTTGGCAGTATTACTGCCGCTTTAATGCCGACCGCCAGGGTTGTAATGAGGGCCTTGATGTTTTTGTGCTTATGATGGTATGCTGCAATGGTGTTGAGATTGCTTGGTGATATGCCTGTATGCTGAGCCCCAGCACCTTAATGTCAATTTCTTTAATGAATTAGCAGACACCCTGGAAGGCAACCATGATTTGAACAAGCTGACCTTCTCTTGTTGTCTTTTTCTAGGGTGTACAAACTCTGGTCTTGAGGATGGGAATCTGGAGTTTCTATAGGTGACACAGTGAGGTCCAAAAGCACTAGTAGTGAGATGGAGAGTTCTGTGGTTCCTGGATTCCCAGCTGACATGCAAGTCAGGGAGTGAGGGGATAGCGGGAGTGTTCTTCTGATAAACTGGGAACCAAGCAGCGAACACAGCTCTGAGCATATGGAGGTGCACAAAATAGCCATCAGTCTTCTGCAAGATCTCCGATTTTCGCACTAGTCTCACAGACCTAGCGAGATCTTATTGAGATGACTAGTACACTGAGCCCATCTGAGAGGGAAGCGGTGGGAGAGTGGTTGGGTGTTGGGTGCAATGGGGACAAACACTATGCACACACTCTTCCACAAATGCCTGCCAGGAGTTTGTGGGTATTGCCAGCTGGCACTTTGGAGGGCATAGTACTATTTTACTTTGTTCTTCCTCACAGTGTATTGGGGGAGAGTGAAAAGGTGGAGGTGGAACAGGGTCACTCAGGGAAGTGGCCAAGTAAGTGGACAGAATGCATGGACCGTGACAAAAGCATCTTTTCATTTGACTTCCAGGTTACTTGAAGCTGCACTTCAAAAAGAAATCCTTAAGTTCAACTTTGGCGCATCTTAGAAGTGCTTAGTTATTCTTTTATTAATAGCTTTTTCATTCATTGCTTTGTTCTTAATGATCACCTGCATGCTATTACAATACAGAGATTAGTGGGACAGAGCTTTGTCTGGCATTTAATAAGGTTTTACTCTAAAAGAACCACTTCAGATTTTTATTTTGCTCTCCCTTTTCTGTTCTGTGAGGAGTCAAATTGGTGGGAAGACGTAATCACCCTTATCTTCATCACAAGAATAAGTAAGAACATCCATGACATCCAGCCCTTGATAATGAATTTAGGGTACTTCATCTTTCGTAACAGAGCCCGTTCAGTATACCTGGCAAGCAGGACAGAAACAATCCAGATATTTCTTGCCACATGCTGAGAGAAAATGCCTGCACTTAGAAGACAATAGCTATATATTTTCTGAAGAAGCATTGTTTTCAAAGACCACCACTTTAGTGGTCTTTGTTTAGAAACAATATAAGTGAAGACTAATCAAACATACAAGCAGAGCAAAATTGCAATCACATTTTCCCATCTGTTGCAGCTCCTGCCATAGTAGAAAGATGTCCACTGAAAAGGCTGACAACTCTAAATTCAGTGAGTCAGCAATTGCCTGGGTGGCAAAACGAGTACAATATGATTAACCTACTGAAGTTTAAATGAGTTCCTTAGTTTCTAATGGCTTATTACAAATTGGGTTTCTGGTTGACAGAGGTATGCACCCTTTTTAAGCAGAAACCACAGCCCTGGTTAGAGTAAGTCACAAACACACCCTAAATTAACCCGTGCTCACCACCCTGGTAGCTTGGCAAACAGCAGTCAGGCTTAACTTAAGATTCAATGTGTAAAGTGTTTGTACGACACTTCAAAAACAGTAAAACAGTGAAAACACCACACAAAAAGATGCCACACCTGGTTAGAAAAATAGAGCTTAATTTAATGAATAAAACAAGACCAAACAACAACAATTCAATAAGTAGAACTCGAAACATGAATTTTTAAAGAATAAACTGTAAAAAAGTGTTTAGAAGCAGAAAGCACCAAAGTTCAGACTGACCGCGATGGAGTGCTGGCCAGCTACAGGACCCATTAACGCCCACTGAACAAAAGTACCTTAATCCTGGTTGTGTCAATGTCGAAAATGTGGGGAGTAGACTAAGGCAGGCGTCTGTGTCGATCCCTGCTGAGGATGCAATACGTTAGTCTTTCCTACTTAGTAGCGAAGATGCTTTGAGTTACTCCTTGCAACATCAGTGATGCGTCAGGTCGGAGATGTGGTGGTTCCGAAGGCGATGTACCAAGGTTGATCCACTATTGAAAAAGCGATTCTCCATCTCCAAACCACACAATGTGCCAGTTCTGATCCACGCAATGGGTGGATGCGTCAGTTCTGATCTGACTGCAATGTATTGTATTAACTGCAGCAAACACCTTAACCCCACCTCCAAGGGCTCAGGACTTGGCAGGCACCGCTTGGCAGGGCAGACTCACACATGACAGAGTCTAGGTGTAGATGTTGAAGGGGGAAATCTTTTAAGTCCATGAGACTTCAGAAAACAGGAGACCAGTCAGCTAGCGCATGGAGTCACTCTGGTTTTGAGTAATTTGGGTCCAGTCCTTCTCACCGAGGTAGAGAGGGCTGGGAAGCACAGCAAGAAAGCAGTTCTTCCAGAGCCGCAGCCCAGCAGACTGGCAGTCGTCAGGAGACAGCAGTCCTTCTTCCTGGCACAGGATCCACAGGTCTATAAGTGTACTGAAGTGGTGGTATCAGAGGTGCCGTCCTTATACCCAGTGGTGCCTTTGAAGTGGAAGAGGCTTTAAAGAAGGGTCTTTGAAGTGCACAGACGTCCTCCCTTCCTGCCTGGATCTAGACTCAGTACAGGGAGGATGCTGCCCTTTGTGTGGGGATAGGATACTGGCTATTCAGATGTAAGTGAGGCAGTGCTCAGCTCCACCCTGCCCCCATCAAGGCAGGTAATGGCCCATTGAGGCCCATCAAGTCACACCTAAGTTCCCATTGTGTGTGGCTGTCAAGAGGGAATACACAAATCCTGGGTGTCAGGCACCCCAGACAAGTGATCAGAGACAGGCAGCAGGCACTAAATAGCTAAAGTAGGAAAATGCCAACTTTCTAAAAGTGGTATTTTCAGAATTGTAATTTAAAATCTGACTTCATCATAAGTTATGGTTTTAAAATAGGAGTCACCAAACTTGAAAAGTCTGTCTCTTCCTAATTGGAATTTACACTTTGTTAGAAATGGGGTCTTTGGATGAAAGTTAGGTTGCCCCCTGTCCAAGCAAGGACCCTCACTCTAGTCAGGATAAGTCACACAATCCAAATTATCCTGTGCCCACCCTCAGGTAGCTTGGCACTGAGCAGTCAGGCTGAACTTAGAAGGCAATGTGTAAAGTATTTGTGCAATATATCATGCAATAACACAGTGGCAACACCACAAAAAGACACCACACAGGTTTAAAAAAAATTAAGATATTAATCTGATAAAAGGCAGGTCAAAACGATCAATGTTTGATAATTTTATGTCAAGATATCATTATTAAAAATGATAGAGTCTTCAGGTCTTAAAAAGTCATGTGTTTCTTGCAAGCACAAAGTACCTGGTTTGCGTCTAAATTATCTGTGCGGGACTGCAGAGGAAGAGATGCGTGGAAAGTGGGGAGGTGTGCGCCGGTTTCTCCGAGCGCACACAGACGATGCATTGATGCTTTTCCACACAGCAGGGGCTTGGATCGATTTCTGGCGTGCAGGCTTGGGTCCTCTTTGTGTAGCGGGGTATTTGGACACCCCGGGGATAATGCAGAGAAATCCTGGGCATGCAGGGCAATGTCACAGGAGCTGCATCGATCCGGTGGGCGATGCAGGCAAATTTATGTTGCACAGCAGGAAGTCGGGTTGCGTCGTTCAGCTTAGTGATGTGTCGATCCGGTGGGCTGTGCATTGAAGTTCCAGTGCCAGCGCCAGCGTTGCGACGATCTCCACTCGGGAAGCCGGGCTGCGTCGTTCCGGTTCCGTGATGCAGTGATTTTCTAACGCAGGGCAGGCTGTGCATTGATTCCGGCAGGCTGTGCATCGATTTTCACCACACAAGGAGTTCTTTGCAGAGATGAAGTCTTTTTGGCCCTGAGACTTCAGGAAACAGGAGGCAAGCTCAATCCAAGCCCTTGGAGAGCACTTCTTAGCAGAGCCAGAGGACAACAAGGCAGCAGGGCAACAGCAAGGCAGCAGTCCTTCACAGCAAAGCAGTCAGGTGAGTCCTTTGGGCAGCCAAGCAGCTTCTCCTAGCAGGTTGCAGGTTCTGTTTCGGAGTTTCTTTCCCAGGAGGTATCTTGTCAAGAAGTGTCTGAGTTGGTAGGGTCAGGGACCCAGTTTATATACCCAAGTGTGCCTTTGAAGTGAGGGAGACATCAAAGAGTGGTTTAGAAGTGCACAAGGTCCCTTTTCAGTACAATACTGTCTGCCAAGGTCCCAGTAGGGGGTTTGGCAGTCCATTGTGTGAGGACAGGCCACTGTCCTTTCAAATGTAAGTGTCAGACCCTCCACCCTGCCAGCCCAGGAAGACCCATTGAGCATGCAGATGTGTGTAGGTGTTACTGAGCATCCTGTGTTTGTAGTTGTCTGGGTAAAATACTCAAGGGAGCTGGCAACCATCCCAGCCAGACGTGGATTGGAGAAAGGCTGTAAGGCACAGAAGGAACAGAGTATAGAGAAATGCTCACTTTCTAAAAGTGGAATTTCTAGAATAGCAATATTAAATCCAACTTTGCCAATAAGCAGGATTTTCTATTACCATTCTGGCCATACTAAATATGACCTGGTTACCCCGATCAGATCAGAATCTACCACCAAACAGTATATGAGGGGAGCCCTAATGCTATCCTATGAAAGAAGCAGGCCTCAAAGCAGTGAAAAACGAATTTAGGAGTTTTATTCTACCAGGACATACAAACTACACAGGTACATGTCCTGCCTTATACCTACATAGCACTCTACCTTAGGGGTCACTTATATGTAGAAAAAGGGGCGTTTAAAGCTTGGCAAGTTCTTTTAAATTCCAAGTCAAAGTGGCAGTGAAACTGGTCACACAGGCCTTGCAGTGGCAGGCCCGAGACATGCTTAAGGGCTACTTATGTGGGTGGCACAACCAGTGCTGCAGGCCCACTAGTAGAATTTAATTTACAGGCCATGGGCACATGTAGTGCACTTTGCTAGGGACGTACAAGTAAATTAAATATGCTCATTGGGTATGAGCCAATGTCACCATGTTTTAGGCAGAGAGCATATGCACTTAAGCACTGATTAGCAGTGGTAACGTGCACAGAGTCCTAAAGCCAGCAAAAATGAGGTCAGAAAAAGAGAAGGAGGAAGACAAAAAGTTTGGGGGTGACCCTGTAGAAAATCCATTTCCAACACACTTATAAAATGTAATAAGGTAATCCTGATGTTATACTATGAGAGAAATAGGCCTTGCAATAGTGAAACTTGAATTCTGGAGTTTTTCACTACCAGGACATGTAAAACATAAAAGTACATGTCCTAACTTTTACATATATTGCACCCTGCCCTCTTGACTGTCTAGGTTTATTTTGCCAGGCCGAGATGACAGTGTAAAACTGCACCTACAGGCTCTGCAATGGCAGGCCTCAACATGTTTGAAGGGCTACTTAAGAGGGTGGCACAATCAGTGCTGAAGGTCAACTAGTAGCATTCAATTTACAGATCCTGGGAACATGTAGTGCACTTCACTAGAGACTTATAAATAAATTAAATATGCCAATTGTGGATAAGCCAATGTTACCACATTTTAAGGAGAGAGCACCAGCACTTTAGCACTGATTAGCAATTGTAAAGTGCACAGTTATAAAGCCAACAAAAAAGTATGCAGAAAAAATTGGTGCAGATAAGCAAAAAGATCACGGGTGACCCCACGGTCAGGTCATTTCCAACACAGCCCCTTCTCTTAAAGTGACACCACCAATGAGAGGCCGCTCCTCTGATTTGACCTCCTTTATTTTTACCAACAATTAGCTGCACAGGATTTTGGATGGTGGAGAAACGTAAAGCAGGAACTATCACCTAAACAAAGCAAGTCTTTCTAGGTGGAAGTCTTGATTTGGGTGTGAAGGGTCCGTGGTATAAGGTACACCCAGAGTTAGAAAAGCCACCAGTCGATGACCATTATCAAAAGGGTCCAGCTAGTGAGAGTACAGCACCTACTTGCATAACAAAATGTGATGTTAAGACGCTACCTAATATTTTGTAGCACACAATGCCATTCGTTCAGGCTTCTACAACTAGTGTGCTGAGCTGTTTGGAGCTGATTGTGTTTACTTAACCAGAATAAGTTAGAAGCTATGGAAAAATGAAAATACATTTCTAGTAAGAAGTCGATATTTTTTGAGTGAGTTTGAAAAAAAATGTTTTAACTTCTTCATTTGCTGACGATCACTGAAAAAAATAATAACTGCTTGGAAGATATTATGATGAATTACAAATGTAATCTGTCTCATCACCGCTACATAAAACGTGCACCGTTAGATGTGACTTTCTGATTTGCAAAAAGCAAACAATGGCCTTTGAATAATGTACTCAAATTTCAAACTGCATAATATGAAATTAACGGTTTTCCATTATGCCACTTAGGCCCTGATTTATAATTTTAAAGTTTAGCATTGGCTTGCACTATTTCTGTGCACTAGCCCGGCACCATATTTATGGAATGGTGCAAGCCGGTGCAAAGGGTAGGCTAGCGTAAAAAAAATGACGTTAGTCGGGTGGGGCTGGCGGTGGGGAAGAAGTGGGTTTTGCACCAAAAAATGACGTTATGCAGGTTAGAGTAAACAAAATGTCTCTAACCTGCCTAGAGTCATTTTCTGATGCAAATCCATCCATACCACATGACTCCTGTCTTAGAAAAGACAGGAGTCATGCCCACCCCCCAGTGGCCAGCACAGGGGACTAGGGTCCCCTGGGCATGACCATTGCACCCTGTGTCATGTAGAGGGGCTCATTTCAGGGCCCCCAATGGCACTTAAAAAAATACTTACCTGTACTCACCTATACTTACCTGGGATGGGGTCCTCCATCCTCTGCTGTCTCTCTGGTGTGGCTGAGGGTGTCACTGGGGTCTGGTGAGGGCACCTGTGGGCTTATTCCACGGTGTTCCACCATGGAAATAGGCCGACAGGTCCCATAATGCCTGCCCTGACCCAGGTGTTAAAAAATGGTGAAAAGTAAGCTTTGCACCATTTTGTGACCCCTCCTCCCTCCCATGTGTGATTTTAGCATGGATGGTAAATATGATGCTAAGGCCATAGAGTAATTTTTTGACTTTACATCCATATATTTGGCACTAGACTGGTATGGAGTTAGTTTTGCACCTAATTTGTGTTAAAAAAAATGACGCAAATTCAGCGCAAAACAAGTATAAATGTGCCCCTTAATATTTCAGGAAAGTAATATCCCCAAAGGGAGAAAGACAAGAATACCAACATGTTGACGAAGAGTACGGGGTTTATTTTGTTTGCTTCATTTTAGGCACAGCAGTGAGTAAGTAACGTGTCCAGTGAGAGTCTGTGAGAATGTGTGAGAACAGGAATGGAGGTTAAAAAAAAAGAGACCAATATGTTTCTGGAATCAGCAAAGAATTCAGTTCTAGGAGAAATGAAATGAAGAATCAAGGTGGTTAGATGTCACAGAGGGGAACAATAGGATCAGAAAAAAAGTAACACCCAAGTACAGAGTCTCAGAGCTGCACAATCTTTCTGACAGATGTGTGGGATAGGTAGCTGCAGCAGCAACATTTGAAGAGTATGTCAAGTTGTCTAAAGTACTATGAATAACTCATTTAGTTGTCCTGCACCATGCACTAGCATGTGTGTTAACAAATGCCACTCGTAGGAACTGTAATAGCATTTTTGTCACCTGGGCTGAAGACCAGCAGCGCAAATAATTACAGTGGCTGCAGATGACAGTAAAACACACCCAAACACCATGCCAACCACTGGATTGAGCATGGAACCTGATGTTAAGGCTTCGGATGAAGCAAAAATGGTTAGGATCCACCACTCACTATAGGTGGCAGGTGGATTGTGCAAGTCTCAACTGCTGTGCTGTAAGCTGCCCTATCAAGGACAGTAGGAAAGCCCTGGTCCCAGTTGTGCCACATGGTTGAACTTTGCAATTGGGTCATCCCTGTAATAGGGGAATGTAGCTTGTGAAACTCTTTACCAGTGACGTCTGGGCCTTAACCACTAGAATTTTTTTTGTTTTGGTATCTTAGCCAGGTCGGTCTCACCAGTGGACCATCATTTGCAGAATAAGGGTAAGATTACATTTTACATATTTGACTTGTTTCCCCCAGCACGGGACTGTTCAAAAAAATAGATGCAATTAATTTTTTGCTTTTAACACATAATGGCCCTCATTGCAACCCTGGCGGTCGGTGTTAAAGCGGCAGTAATACCGCCAACAGGCCGGCGGGAAAAAAAATGGAATCACGACCACGGCGGAAACCGCCAACATAGACAGCCACTTTAACACTCCGACCGCCACGACGGTACAAACAAACAGCGCGGCTGTAACTGCCAACAGGCAGGCAGAAGACAATGTACCGCCCACCATATCACAACCTGGCAATCCGCCACCTTTTCCGGGGTGGAACTAACGCGAATAAAAACACAGCGGAAACAGTACACAGAAGGGAAAATCACTCACCTCTCCACACCCCACGAGGAACCAGGACGCCATGGAGCCAGAACTGCAGATCCTGCCGGCGATGGTCTTCCTGCTCCTCTATCAGGAGCTCCAACGACTGCAGCGACGACCACGGTGAGTACTGCACCTACAACACAGTGGAGGGGGAGGGAAAAGAGTGACACACACACGCAACACCCCACCCCCACCCTCACCCACAACACCATACACACAAATACATGCTGCAACATTACATTTACAACCCCCCAGTCCAGTCCGGATAGTGCACCAATCATTGTCCATGGACGACTGGGCCCAAAATGCGTGGGCGAGGCCCACAATAGATACCTGACTCCAAACGGAGAGAACACTGCTGGGGCATCAGACGGAAAATATACAGGCACCTCTGGGGGAGGGGGAGGAGGGCACTTCAGCCTGATGAACGCACAACGCCACTGCTCCACGAGGGGGCTCCATGCCCATTGATGTATTCTGGGGAGTGCAGAGCCACAGTCTCTCAAGTCTTTTCAGTGGGTGGGTTGCCCACTGCTTCATCCTGGGGAATGCAAAGCCACAGTATCTCAAGTCTTTGCAGTGGGTGGGTTGCCCACTGCTTTATCCTGGGGAGCTCGAAGCCACAGTATCTCAAGTCTTTTTAGTGGGTGGGTTGCCCACTGCTTTATCCTGGGGAGTGCAAAGCCACAGTCTCTCAAGTCTTTTCAGTGGGTGGGTTGCCCACTGCCTTATCCTGCGGAGTGCAAAGCCACAGTCTCTCAAGTGGATAACAGTCTCCACTGGTTCTGGAGGGGGCTTTGTGCCCAGAGTGCTTCATCCTGCCAAGGACTGAGATAGTGGATGCCTTTCTCCACTGAAAGTGATGCTTCATGGAAGCTGCCCAGGCTCCTGGAGCTCACAACCAGCCTTGGACGACTGACCTCTGGGGATGGCAGCCATGTCTGCGGTGGTGCCACTGGCTCAGGATGTCGCGGGCCGCTGGCGGTGCTTGCGGCGGTGTCAGTCGCGGCAGTGCTTGCGGCGGTGTCAGTTGCGGCAGTGCTTGCGGCGGGCTCTGTGGCAGCGGTGCTGGCGGCAGGCTCTGTGGCGGCGGTGCTGGTTGCGGGCTCTGTGGCGGCGGTGCTGGTTGCGGGCTCTGTGGCAGCGGTGCTGGTTGCGGGCTCTGTGGCAGCGGTGCAGGTTGCGGGCTCTGTGTCGGCGGTGCTGGCGGCAGGCTCTGTGGCGGCAGTGCTGGCGGCGGGCTCTGTGGCAGCGGTGCTTGCGGCGGGCTCTGTGGCAGCGGTGCTTGCGGCGGTGTCAGTCGCGGCGGTGCTTGCAGCGGGCTCTGTGGCAGCGGTGCTTGCGGCAGGCTCTGTGGCAGCGGTGCTGGCGGCAGGCTCTGTGGCAGCGGTGCTGGTTGCGGGCTCTGTGGCGGCGGTGCTGGTTGCGGGCCCTGTGGCGGTGGTGCTGGTTGTGGGCTCTGTGGCAGCAGTGCTGGTTGCGGGCTCTGTGGCAGCGGTGCTGGTTGCAGCCTCTGTGGCAGCGGTGCAGGTGGCGGTCTTCTCTGCCGTACAGGTTGAGGTCGACGTGGAAAGAAGGTGTGACACTGGTCCCTCAGTCGGTGCCACCATGCCCTCTCCTGACCTGCCCTTCAGTTTCTGGCCCTTCCCCACCTTTGATGATGGCACAGCTCTCTTGCCACTATCCCCTTTCATTTTCCCTGACCCCTTGGTGGCAGGTGTTTTCTGCTTCTCCCTCCGGGATGTGAGCAACTTTTTTAGCTTGGCAGGTGGCAGAATATCCTTGCCCTTGCTTTGTGGCACACTGGCAGCCCTGATGGTTGGCTTACTCCAATAGCCCGCAGTTGCTGGCACTACTGTGCCTGGGGATGTGGTGGCTGAGGTGCTGGGTTGGGACCTGGAAAGCCTGGCCCTAGGGTTCGGACGGGGGGGGGGAAGTGTAGGGAAGAGGTCAATATTAGCCAGGAAAAGTTTTTTAGACACACTGGGATGGGTAGATGGAGGGGGTTTGGGAGTGGAGGAAGAGGTAGTGGTTGTAGGAGGTGTACGTCTGCTGAAATTGGGTGAAGGTGCATGGGCTGGAGGATGTTGTGAGGTGGATGGCTGTTGGGTGGATGTGTGCCTGCGTTTGTGTACTTTGGGAGGAGGGCTCACTGACACACTGGGAGAGGACACAGGGGATGTGTGAATGGTAGTGGGGGTGGTAAGTGCACGTGAGCGGTGTGTGGTGATGGGCGTGCTGGTGATGGGGGTAGTGGCTGAAGATGTAGTGCATGCAGGTGTGAGTGGAGACGAGACTGGGAGGGAGGAGGGAGACGTGGAGGAGGGGGACACAGTGGGATGTTGGTATGTCTGCATGGGTATGATGATTGTGTGAGTGCCTGCCGGATGTGTGGTGCTTATGTTTGCCTGAGCCACTTTTGTGTTTTGAGGTATGTGCATGCTGGTCTGATGGTGTGCTTGGGATAGGCTGAGGTACAGGGGATTGGGTCTGGGTGGAGGAAGTTGGAGGGGGAAGGCTGGACACAGGGACAATGGCTGCCATCAGTGCTGATGCCAGAGCGTGAAATGCTCTCTGTTGGGCTGCCTGGCCAGAATGAATGCCCTCCAGCTATGCATTTGTTTGTTGCAAATGCCTCTCAACACCCTGGATGTCATTCACAATGGTAGACTGCCCAACAGTGAGGGATCTCAGGAGGTCAATAGCCTCCTCACTGAGGGCAGCAAGGCTGACTGGGGCGAAGGAAATGCCCACCCTCCTGGGTGAGCGGGCACGGGACACACACAGAGGGGCTGCTGGGAGGGCGGTGCTGGTAAGGGGGGGGTGGCTGTACCTGTTGATGCAGGGGCACAGAGGGGCCTGCCACTGCAAGGGAGCTCCCATCAGAGGAGGAGTCTCTGTCACTACTGTCACCTCGTGTCCCCGCCGTGGATCTCCCCTCGCCCTCCGTCCCACTGGTGGCTTCTGACTCCGTTGTTTCGCCCTCCAGGGCCAAGTGGGATGCAGCTCCCTCCTGCTCCCGTGCCACTGCTCCTCTGCCTGATGATGCTATTACACACAAGAACAGGGAGACCACAAAAAGGGGGGGGGAAACAGAAGAAAGAGATGTTCAGTGCATGCAACACAACTACCGTTGGCGAACACTACAGACACAGCAGCCCTCTGCACTACGCCATGCACTTATAGTTCCTAGATTATTCACATGCCCATGGGGTACAAGGCCTAAGCCCGATTGCTGCACACATGGAAGTCACAGGAGCCTGACTAGGTGTAGATGGCACTAACCATTAGTGGGGTTGGGGTTCCACTGAACCTGCCTCTCAAGGGACCTTGCCTACCAAGCTCACCCTGGCCTAGGGGAACTCACTGCCCACCTCCCCCATCCAGACACCTCGTAATGCGTGCAATGTCAGATGAATGTGACTGTACTCACCCCCTTGTGGCTGCTGTGATGCCCTGAAGCGCCCATCCAACTCCGGATACGCCACCACCAGGATCCGCAACATCAGAGGGGTCATGGTGCGACGGGCACCCCTCCCGCGTTGGGAGGCTATCCCCAGCTGGGCCTCTGCCGTCTTCTTGCTCCAGCAGCGAATGTCCTCCCATCTTTTCCGGCAGTGGGTGCTCCATCTGTGGTGGACCACCAGGGTCCGGACGTCCTTGCCGATGGCACACCAAATATCCTTCTTCTGGTGGGCGCTGACCTAGAGGAATAGTACAGGGGAAAAGGAAGATCTTTACCCGTCCGGACCGTCATAATCATTGGCCCACGTTCCCACCCTTACCCTGACGCACATACACTCACCGTCCGCTCATGCAGGCCTCAGTCCCCCCCATGTATCTTCCATCCACACCACTCCAAACAGGTATTGCCCATGCAGCATGCTCACAGTGTACTCACCTGTTTGTCTGGAGGACCGTACAGTTGTGTGTACTGGGGGAGGACCCCATCCACTAATTTCTCCAACTCCTCTGAAGTGAAGGCAGGGGCCCTTTCCCCAGACACATGAGCCATCGTCCCTTCCAGAGTGAGGTCACAGCAGCACTTGCAGTGTAGGTCCTCTCCTGTTGAACGTCAGGTATGAAGTGAGTGAACAGACAGAAAATGGCGGTCACGTTCGCGGCTGTGGCTACTGTCACCATCGGCGTACATCGCCATTGGCTCCTCGGACCCATAGGGTCCAATGTTAACCAATGCAGGATTGCGCCACGGTCTTCGACCGCCTACAGCGACGGTGTAGAACGCTGGCGCAGTTACCTCATATCCCCTTGTCCCACCTTACAGGTCAGGCAGCCGCCATTTCAGGGGGCCACATGGCATTAATAATAACTGTGTCACACCTATCTAGGCCTTGCATGCACACAGTAACAGGCACATTGCGGATTAATAAATGTGTGCAAATTACATTTTGTGATGCCTCAGTGTAGGCTGACTCTCTGCTCGCTGTTCTCCTCCATAGGGCACGTCCGTTGGGGCAGGTGATCAGATTGCAGTATCCTCCTGTGTACAGACCGCTAGTGGACCTGTCGACAATGGAAGAGAGACACGTAATAGTCACCTACAGATTTGATCGTGAAACAATACATGAACTGTGTGCTCAGTTTGAGCCAGACCTGATGTCAGCTATCCACCATCCCACAGGGATACCACCTCTAGTGCAGGTCCTGTCAGTACTCCATTTCCTGGCAAGTGGGTCTTTTCAAACAACAGTGACCATTGCATCAGGGATGTCCCAGCCCATGTTCTCTAACGTGCTGTCCAGAGTGTTGTCTGCCCTGCTGAAACACATGCGCAGCTACATCGTTTTCCCTCAGGTGGAGGATTTGCCTACAGTGAAAGGTGACTTCTATGCCCTGGGACATATCCCCAACATCATAGGTGCCATTGATGGGACACATGTGGCCTTGGTAACCCCACGCAGGAGTGAACAGGTGTACAGAAACCGGAAAAGCTATCATTCGATGAATGTGCAGATGGTGTGTTTGGCCGACCAGTACATCTCCCATGTGAATGCCAAATTTCCTGGCTCAGTGCATGACGCTTACATTCTGAGGAATAGCAGCATCCCTTATGTGATGGGGCAACTCCAGAGGCACCATGTATGGTTAATAGGTGAGGACAAGGACCCTATACAGTGTGAATAGGTGTCTGGGTATGGGGTTGTCCCTACGGGTTAGTGTGTGTCTAAGAGTTGTCCCTCAAAATTTGCATGTGACTCTGGGTACCCCAACCTGTCATGGCTACTGACCGCAGAGAGAAATCCCAGGACAAGGGCAGAGGAACGCTACAATGAGGCACATGGGTGAACTAGAACAGTGATCGAACTGACCTTCGGCCTCCTGAAGGCCAGGTTCCGGTGCCTCCATATGACAGGTGGTTCTCTCTACTACTCACCAAAGAAGGTGTGCCAGATCATCGTGGCCTGCTGTATGCTGCACAACCTGGCTTTGCGACGACAGGTGTCTTTTCTGCAGGAGGATGGTCCAGCTGGAGGTCTTGTGGCAGCTGTGGAGCCTGTGGACAGTGAAGAAGCGGAGTGTCAACACCAGGACAGTGCGCGCTCTACGGGCATCTAGAATGCAAAAACCCAACACTCGTAAGATAATGTAATTTATGCATTGTGATGATATGTTATTGTTTAACCTTTTGCATTGCAGAATTCCATCCAAAAGATTCATTGTTAAGGTGCTTATAAATACTGTACATTTGCAATGTATTGCTGCAGACATTCAGAGTGTGTTAGGGTGTGGTCCCTTTCTAGGGCCTTCTAGAGACTTTCCCTGCAACATGCCTGGGCGTGGTTCTAGGCTGGGCCAAGACTCTATAAAAGAGAGTCAGCCCAACTTCCAGTGCTCACTATTTAGAGGTACCGGTGCAGAGCAGCAGCTTCTTCCTGAGCTCCTGTCCCGGCGGCCTATTTGGATTTTCCAGTCTTCTGCACTCATCTCTCATTGGTGATCACTGTTTCCAGGCGGTAAGACGGTGTTTGGACATTTCACAACACCGTAATTGAGAATTTTCATATTCTTGATTTTAATTCTTAAATGAATAACAGATTACTTGTGTGCTGCCATTTTTTGACATTTGTATGGTGGTTTGCAAATAGGGAGGACGCGCAGTTTATTCCATAAAGATTTGACTTCGTTATTACATTGTTGTTCATTGCGCTCTGATATTTCTTGACATTTACATGATGTTTTACGAGTTGGCAAGACGTGCAACTCGTTTCATGAGCATTTAACTTTGTTGTTCATTGCGCGCTACCTTTTCTTGACATTCACATGGTGGCATTTGAATCGGCGAAACGTGCGATTCACTTCTCATGTGTAATTCATGCTGTTCATTGTGCGCTGCCATTTTCTGGCATTTACATGGTGGCATTCGAATCGGCAACACGCACAATTCTTTCCTTGAGTGTTTTTTCATGTTATTCATTGTGCGCTACCATTTCTTGGCATTTGCATGGTGGCATTTGAATCGACAAGACGCGCAATTCTTTCCCTGAGTGCTTTTCATGTTGTTCATTGTGCGCTACCATTTCTTGGCATTTGTATGGTGGCATTTGAATCGGCAAGACGCGCAATTCTTTCCTCGTGTATAAATAATGTAAATTACTGTGCGCTACAATTCTAAGACATTTTCTTGGTAGCATTTCAAGTTGACATGTTGCGTGATTTATTCCTTGAATCTACGTTGTGTGATTTCATGGTGCACAATCCTTTATGGTGTTTAATACTCATATAAAAATCTGCAATGTGCGCAATTCACTTCCCAATGTTTTTTCTGAGATGAAGACAACAATACCAGAGTTCTAGATGTAATGCTGTGTGTTCCTGATATATATTCTTAAAAGGAGATTCATATGGTTGTTTAGAAATTGCTCAGAGTGTTTCCTGATTCTCATGCTAAAGAAAGTACTCGAATCTGAAAGTCCTATTTAACTTTTCCTGTTTCCTCCTCAGGCATTCGGTCATCTAAAGCCTAGTCAGTTTTAGGACTATTTTAGGGTTGTTCATGTTTTTTTGGAAAAGACGAAGCTTAGAGTTGTAGCATGGTACTGATTTCATGAGATATAATTTTGATGTTGTGTTTTAACCTTTTGCTTCCTACAGGTCTCCTTCCCAGCTGTTCCTGTCCTAATCCCCTTTTCCCCACTTGGACTCTCTTAGACTCTGATAAATCTAATCAGAGTATTGGAGCTGTCTTGTGGTGGAAGTGTTGGGAACGTGCACAGACCCCGAGGATCTGGTGACTCTGACACGGAGGCAGAAGAAGAGGATATCGACAACAGAAACAAAGTTATCCAGCAATACTTCCAGTGAGACACAGGTAAGAAGATGTCACTGCCTCACACATCTCATACTATTGTTTGAGCTATCAGAAGTCTTTCATTTCCACCCAGTGTATTGACCCTGACATGTCACTTTGACTTTCCATTTAACAGATGTGGGTCCCACTTTGTGCCCTCTGCTATATTTCCTCCAGACCTACAGCTGTGTTTCATCGGTATGAGGACAATTAAATTGACATTGCTATATTCCATAGTTATTGCAATTACACATTAGTGAAAGCACAGACTGACTCCTGATTGTTTTGTGATTGATGTGTGTTTATTTCTGTGCAAATAAGTGGAGGGGGTTGTAAAATGGGCAGGGGTGATGGTGGAGGCATGTCCATAGCAGAGTTCAGTCTATTTGTTTTACAGGTGCATTGTCAAAAGGGGCATAGGAAGTGGAGCAAGGGCAGTTGAAGGATGGACAGGGTGACAAAGTGGGACAGAAGGGTGACATTCAGGGGAGTCTCATTTCGTGGCGGGGGTCTTGGCAATGTTCTCTGTCTTGTTCCTGGATCTCAGGGACTGTTTGTGGGATGGCTCTCCATCTGCAGGGGGTGGGTTGCTGGTGTCGTGGTCCTGTGGAGGTGCCTCTTGTCCACTAGAGCCGGCGGAGGTGGAGGGCTGTTCATCATCCAGGCTAATGTCAGGGGCTCCTTGTTGTGCCACAGTGTCCCTCCTGGTGTTGACAAGGTCCTTCAGCACCCCTACAATGGTGACCAGGGTGGTGTTAATGGACTTCAGTTCCTCCTTGATCCCCAGATAGTGTTCCTCCTGCGGCCGCTGGGTCTCCTGAAAGTTGGCCAGTACTGTTGCCATTGTCTCCTGGGAATGACGGTACGCTCCCATGATGTTGGAGAGGGCCTTGTGGAGAGTGGGTTCCCTGGGCCTGTCCTCCCCCTGTTGCACATCTGTCCTCCCAGTTCCCCTGTTTTCCTCTTCCTCTGTCCCCTGAACCTTGTGCCCACTGACCCCAGGTCCCTGATTTTCTTGGGGTGGCGGGTTTGCCTGGGTTCCCTGTAGTGGTGGACACACTGCTGCTTGACGTGTCCTGGGGACAGAGGGATGGGCCCGCTGGGTGGGTGCTGTGCTGGTGTTTCCTGAGAAGGGAGGCTCTGTGGTGGCTTGTGCCAGTGTCAGGGGAACCGACTGTCCCGAGGTCCCAGATGAGCCGGGCGGGTCATCTAGATCCAGTTGTGCAGAGATGCTGTCATCACTGAGGGCCTCTTCTGTGGGGGGACTGGATATGTCTGGAACCTCATGTCCGGTGACGTTGGGTAGGGGTCCTGCAGGGGTGTAAAGGCATGATTATTGCATCTGTGTGTGCCATTGTGTCCAATGGGTGAGTGATCCTGTACTCCAGTGCTTGCATTCTTGTCTAGGTCCTTGTGTGATATTTGGTTTGGGGTCTGGTTGGGTATCTGTAGTGGACATGCTTTGGTGATGGGTGTTCCTGCTTTGGTGTTGCATGCAGGGCTTGGTGTTGGGATGGGTGGGTTGTGATAGTGGGACATATGTGAGGTGTTGGAGTGATGGGGTGAGGGTGAGGGTAGGGGCATGTGATGGCATGCAGGTAGGGTGGGGGATATAATATGTAAAGGGTTGACTTACCAGAGTCCATTCCTCCTGCTACTCCTGCGAGGCCCTCAGGATGCAGTATTACCAAGACTTGCTCCTCCCATGTTGTTAGTTGTGGGGCAGGAGGTGGGAGTCCACTGCCAGTCCTCTGTACTGCAATCTGGTGTCTTGAGACCGTAGGTCGTTCCACCTCTTCCTGATGTCATCCTGTGTTCTTGGATGCTGTCCCATTGCGTTGACCCTGTCGACGATTCTGTGCCATAGCGCCATCTTCCTAGCAATGGAGGTGTGCTTCACCTGTGATCCGAATAGCTGTGGCTCTACCTGGACGATTTCCTCCACCATGACCCTGAGCTCGTCCTCAGAGAACCTGGGGTGTTGTTGTGGTGCCATGATGTGGTGTGGGTGATGTGTGAGGTGGTGTGTGTTGTGATGTGTGAGGGTATGTGTTGTTGTGTGTTGTTTGAGTTGCGTGGATGTTGTGTGAGTGATGATGTTGTGTGTCTGTGGATGCTAGTGTTGTTTCTGGTGGTGTCTCTCTCTGGCCTTCTGTCGGAATTTTTGGTAGTAAGGATTTGTGGGTGGGTGTTTTATATTGGATTGGGTGTGTGTAAGTGGTGTGTGTATCTGTATCAGGTGTGTGTATTTCGATTTGTCCAATGTGGTTGTGTTTTGTAAATGTGTGTGTATTTTGAGCGCGGCGGTGTGTACCGTCAATGGAATACCGCGGTTGAAAGACCGGCGCTTGGGTTCGTGGGTCGTGATAGTGTGGGTGTATTCCTGTTGGCGTGACGGTGGAGGTTTTGTTTTCGCCAGTTTATCACTGACCTTTGGTGTGGCGGAATTGTGTGGGTGGGTGTCTGTATTGTGGCGGATTCCGAGCTGTGGGTCATAATAGCTGTAGCGGAATTCCACTGCTGCAGCCGTGTGTTGGCGGTCTTCTGCACGGTGGTAAGCGGCATTTACCTCCAATGTTGTAATGAGGGTCAATATGTTTTTTGAAATTGTTATATGTCATGGTCTGCGCATTCGCTGACAAGTTGTTCCCACCATTGCTTAATTTGCAAATAAAAATGTGCAGGTGCCCAAAGCCCTCCTCTTAAGCATGCGGCTGCTGCAATTAAATGTGGTAGCACAGAATACTGAGGCGGTGTAAACCTGAAGCCATCTCGGGCCTTTTCAATCCATATAAAGCCACTCCCTGTCCCTTCAGCTCACTCTTGCAACTTTCTACTTTCTCACTTTGTGATGCTTTTTCGTTTTTCCTTTCCTCCGTCTATCCTATATGTGTATTTAGCTCGCAGCAAATGCTTAAGGAAGAATGATAAGCCCCAGCCCTCAAAAATAAGTGCCGGTGCTGAGCACCGGAAACAACAAGCACAAATTAAGCACTGGTTACCACTTACATTGACATGCTAGTCAGATGTTCTGAACTGTGTGAAGTCATGTTATCATCATTGTGATCTTGTGAAACTTTTAATATTACACAGATGTTTACAGATTACAATGTTGAAAATGGTAAACATCAAAAAGCTGCATTTCTAAGTCAGAATTTTCTTCCTTTACAGCAAAAAATAGTGAAATTAAAACAGATCTCAGAAACTGAATTGTCTCAGAATCTCACCTAGTTTTCTGCAGGAGTGAGAGGAGGACACAATGCTAGCTCCCAATTACACACTCGACCAAGGTAGCTCAACATTAGTCAGAGCTAGCCAAGAAGGGTGGGGAAAAGGTGAATGGAAGATAAAAGAAACAAGTGTCCCATGAGATTGTGCTGTGGTGTTCATGTCTACCTCTGGCTTTTCAAGACTCCTCCTAATAGACAAATAAAGACAAAGAGGGAGTCAGTGACATTGCCTTTTTAGTGAGTGCTAAAGTGCACATACCCTTCTATGTGTAACTAAATACCTGAACAATTCCCTACTTCAGTTTATCTGTGGAAAAATAAAATGGCAGCTAAATGATGGTTTGTGCATATCTAAAGGAAAAAAGAGCAAGAGTACATGTATATAAGGTAAGGAGCAGCAGGAGGGATTAGAACATGTACTTCCTATAGTAATGCACACCTCAGGTTTTACTGTTCCTCTTTTTAGGAAGGCTAAAAAATACTGACTAGAAATTTAGACAAAAGACAGAAATGAAAAGAAAGGAGAGAACATACATTCCTATATGTATTTCATTTCTAGTCATAAGTCAAAAAGCAAAAATAAAAAGCCTTAAAAAGTGCACAGATAGGAAAACAATCTGTAACTTATTTCTATCCAAGATCCAAATTCAGGTAAATATAGTTCTGTTATCATTTTTTAAACATGTCAGCGCACAGAGCATATTACACCAGCTTGTTATCTACAGAGCTTCGATAATATAATGTTTTTTTCTTTTACAGATGTCCAGGAGTGAACAGTGGAGGCCACCAAAAGAGGAATCAGACAAAGCGGAGCAAAAAAAAT
Organism: Pleurodeles waltl; assembly: GCF_031143425.1. Classification (NCBI taxonomy): domain Eukaryota; kingdom Metazoa; phylum Chordata; class Amphibia; order Caudata; family Salamandridae; genus Pleurodeles; species Pleurodeles waltl. The sequence continues at coordinate 343,371,096 of NC_090447.1, read as the reverse complement.
TACAGTGTGAGAGGAACCCACAAGGGGCCACTGAGAACACCAAAGCAGCATGCAGAGAACCTGGAAGCAAGCAAAAGTGAAATTGATGGCAGGGAGCTGCAGGAAGGGAACAACTAGAGCACCAAGCAGCTTTCTGTCTGTCTCAGCTGGTTTATATTTGATGTGCTCCACCCTTGTTGCATCTGGAGAACAGATTGCAGCAGGCATGACAGATTGTGATTGGCACATTGTGACAATAGTTGATGATTTAGCCTTGCCATCATTTATTTCCTCTGTCCAAATGCCATTCATAATTCAGCTCCTCAGAACTGGTTTCATTGAATTACCTCTCTGTATGTGTGTAATGTCACAAATATTGTTTCTAGGAGTGGAGCTTTGTTGCTTTCTCTTGTTCAATGGGTAACCTATTGTCTTCAAAGAAATAATTTGTGTAATTTCCAAAGTTTTTACATTCAGTCTCACCATTATATTTTGAATGAGACGTGGACAGTTGACCTACACAGAAGGGGCATCTGCAAACCATCTTTTGGGCTCTGTAGGTCACAGAAGGTTCCACCCGCTGCATGCTGCTGTACAATTGTTGGTTCACTTTTGCGAAAATCGAGGTGGTTAATCTTAATGTTTTGCTATTAAAATCTCATGTTTTTTCTCTACTTTTTATCAGGATTGATCTTTCCCTAGATCAGATCACTGTACAGTGATTTTTTCTTATGTTGATATCATTTCTTATAATTGTATCAGCTCATTGATTACATAATTTACTTTAATCTATAAAGAGCTATAGAATTTGTATAAAAGAAATATAAATAATGGCAGGCAAATCATCAGTTAGTCCACAGAATGCCAAAGTCATGGAAGTTACTTAGATGTGACTAACCCTGGGAGTCATTTACGGTTCTGTGAAGTGAGATGTGTCTCTCATTTGGAGGAAGGGTTTTGGAAATGGCCCTTTCTGTAGGGTTATCCCCAATCTTTTTGCCTTTCTCCTCCTATGTTTCTGACCCCTTTTTCATTGGCTTGAGGACTATGGGGACTTTACCACTGCTAATCAGTGCTAAAGTGCACATGCTCTCTCCCCTAAAACTAAAAATAATTGGCTTACACTTGTATGGCATATTTCATTTACCTGTAAGGCCCATGTAAAGTGTTAAACCATATACTGAGGACCTGCAAATTAAATGCTACTAGTGGCCCTGCAGCGCTGATTTAGCCACCCACAAAAATAGCCTTTCAGACTTATCTCAGCCCTGCCACTGTAGTGCCTGCATGTGCAGTTTACTGCCACATTGACATGGCAAGTCAAACTACTTTCTAAGGCCTAACCTCCCTTTTTACTTCACTGAAGTCACCCCTAAGGTAGGCCCTAGCTAGCCCTATGGGCAGGGTGCTGTGTATATAAAAGGTAGAACATGCAATCATATGTTTTATATGTCCTAGTAGTGACAAACAGCCTATTTCGTGTTTTGTGCGAGGACTGCTCCTCTCATATGTTAGCATTGGGAATTATCTTATATATATGTCTAAGTGGTAATTTCTGATCTGTGAGGAGTAGCATGGGCATGTTTGGTATGTTTGAAATGGTAGTGAGAAATGGTGCTTACTGGTGTAGTTGGATTTTACATTCCTATTTTAGAAATGCCACCTTTAGAAAGTGGGCATTTCTCTGTGCTTGTAACTCTATATGCTTTGCAGCCTGACTCCAATCCATGTCTAGGGCAGAGTGACAGCTATACTCTATGCATAATTTCCAGACTGCCACAACATAAGAGTGGCTGGGTGTGACAGAAGAGGCATCTGTATCCATCTGCATATTGATAGGCATCCTGGGCTGGGGAGAGGAAGGGTTGTTCACAACTTACCTGTCAATAAGCTGTGTCCTGCCCTCACGCAATGGGCTGATTACCACCTATTAATGTCTGGAGACAGGGCTGAGCTCAAAGAGCGTTGTATTTCACTTCAAAGGGTCTCTTTGAAGTCACCCCTTGAACAAAAACATTTTTGAGTACAAGTACAGGGGCTCTGACACCATGATTTTTAGAGCACTTAGGGAACTGGGATTGAACCTCTGCCAGAAAGACTGCTGAGCTGCCAAAGTACTAATCTGGACTGCTCTTTTGTTGTTGCCCTGCTGTTGTGTACAGTTGTCACCTGTAGTGGGTCAGACTCAGTCTCCCACACTGCAGGCGATTCTGCCGCTCAAAATCCAGTAGTCTCATTAGAATAATGAAAGCCTACGCGAAACTGCTACCTGCTGCTGCCTAGGTGGCATAAATGAGTCACTGGATTGCTTTTCTGTTTCTGCCCTGCAGCTGCTGCTCCCTGACTTTGGCTTGCCAGAGGATGGATATTTACTGAGAGCAACCATGGTCAGGGCTATTTGCCTTAAGTGCTGGCCTGCCACTTGCTAGCCCCCTCTGTGCCCCACACCTAGTGTTCTGCAGTGGCTAGCTGGAGGACCCCTGATTCCTCGGAGCCTTCATGCCAGTAGCGTTCTGAGGCTGATAACTAGTATACCTCTTCTGGTGGGACAGTGCTCTATTTTCTTCTTCCTTTCCATAAGCGCAAAGGCGTGCAGATCAAATGCAGGTGCCATTACTAGACCGCCCATTAGAGTCCCCCCCTTCAGCGCAGCCTGCCTGAGAGGAAATGTCATGAGCTGTGAGAGGGTTTAGAGTTGGCCCGGTAAGGAAGAGCTGCACCAGGACCTGCGTGCCACCAAACTATCTTGTGCCAGTGGAGACATGATCCAACATGCCTTTGTTGTTGTCGGTGAGCAGAGTTCACAGATGTTGTCCCGGAGACCTGCTTGCACAGCCAGGAGGGGGTACACCGGACGATGAGCTGTGTTCACACTGCAGGGTATCACACAAGGTCTCCTGTGTAGCCCTTTAGTGGTGTCTCCCCACCTATTTATTTCATTGAGGGCATCCCTCTGGTTTTCCCTGGAATGGCAACCCAGGAGGAGGCCCCTGGAAACAGCTGGAAGCCATTCTAAGGGAAGCTACCATCAAGATTAGAAACCCCATACTGAGGCTGCAAGGAGAGCCAAAGCTTCGGGCCCCGGGGGTGACTATATGTGAGTTTCTTTTTTACAGAACCATTTGTACTCATGTGTCACATGCCTATGAAGGAATCGTTGGGGAATATCTACCTTTGGCTAGTCTAATACTGCTCCTCAGTGTTCTTACCTTTTATCCTGCTGCACCTACACTAATCAGTCGCACTGTTGCTGGCGGGGAGGGTAAGACTATCCTAGTGATCCCAGAGAGAGGCATGGGATTGCCTCTGTGGGGAGTCACTGAAGTTACTGTACAAAGTATAGGGGAAGATTTTGTGTTCCTTGTTTGTTACTGTGATTAGTGATGATTCATGTGGTTTCTGGCAGCCATTCAAGTGGTGATGACCTATGCCCCAGCATTTGTGAATGTATGTTAGCGTTACCTTGCAGTGTCTGAGAACACAAATCCTATTTGCACAGTGGCATTAGTTGCACATCAATTATGATTATTGCATAGGAGGACCTTTACTTATGGTATGTGTCACTTGACACTTGCATTACCAGTATAGCATGTACTAGGTCAGTGATCACATGCTATGCACCAAACCTATGATCTATGTTGTTGCGGTCCATGTCATATACACAGGATTGGGATCTTATGCACAGGACTTATGATCTATGTTGTTGTTGGTCTATGAGAAATGTTTACAATACAAGAAACCTATTTTTATATAACCTAGTGTGGAGTCTCCTTTGTGGTGTATTTACTGTGTCACTGTTGTGAATGTGCTACACAAATGCTAAACACATGACCTCTGGGGATAAGCCTGTCTGCCCTGTGCCAAGCCACAAGGGCGAGTGCAGGTTATCTTCAGTGTGTAACTTACTTGCCCTGACTAGAGTGGTGGGTTCTGCCTGGCTGAGATGCATACTCTAGCCAATTACAAACTCCATTTCTAACACAAGGGAGTCAATGTGTTTCAGACAGCATAAGCTCAGCTGGTTCACTGTCAGAAATCATTGATCAATTCCATCATCCACCACAGGACTGATGGTTCATGGTGGTTGATGCCTCATACCTTTTAAGGCATGACATCTGCTACTGATTCTTCCTGTTCAGAACTAGCATTCAAGTTATGGCAGACCTGGGCTGTACATTACAACAATGCCCTCAATGCACAGGGATGCATGTCAGAGTCATTTCTTTTCAGGTTCAGAAACAAATTCCAGCTTTTGGTGTTTGTTTCTGAAATGTGAAAATAATAATGAGCTGGTATAGATGCACAGAAGGTTTTGTTCGTTTCGTTTTTGTAGCAGCACAAAAGTATATTTCTGATTACCATAGCTCACAAAGTGATGTTTTGATCCTAAATGGTTCAGTGACTCTTTAAAAACTTGTTTTTGCTCAAGATCATACAGAGAAAGAAGCAGTATACACACTGTTGTGACATTTACACTTTCTGTGTCCTACGTTCTATCTTTTTGATGTTCCAGTGGGTAGGAAGCAAACCTTTGTCGGCAGCATCCAATCCAGTTTTGAAAAACAGGTTCTTACAATGTGTACGTTTTTCCTTTAAGATTTCCCGATGTTTATGATATAAGAGCTGTGGCAGGCACTAATTATTTTATTTTCTTTGTTGCAGTATTTTCTTTGTTAATGATGAATGAGAAGGAACAGCTGGGTGAAGTGCAATTCAAGCCCAGAACCCGTAGGAGGAGGAAGCAACATATTCCAGTACTATGATGGGCAATGGGACTCTGCAATTCACCTGAAAAATATTTCACACATTTTTTTAGTTTTCACTGTTTATATTTTAACGTTGTGCCCGGCAGACTATGTAGTCTCTACAAGTGTGAGGGCTTCTCCCAGATGCATCACTGTATTTTGTGCACTTTTTGGCGTGAGTCCCTAGCACGGCGTGGACTACTTCATGATGGAGTCTCTATTTCTCAACCAGTGTGTTATATTTTGATCTGTTTGCTGTGAAGATGGGGTGCCTCTGGATTAGAAAAGGCATGAGGGAGTCCACAGCAAAGTGTTATATTTTACTAGCATTGCTGCAATGTTATATACAATAGTCTAAGTGCTAGTCTGGGCCTGGCACACGCTACATCTAGTTGTTTTTCTCTCTTTGTTACTGATCCTCTCGCTTCTAGGTGATGTAAGTGCTGGTTATGTCTCCAAACGGAATTATTCGGCATCCATTTCTCTTCCCACCAGCCGATATTTTTGATTTTACACAGGTCCGTTGTCTGAAAATGTAGCATACAAAGGACTAAATAATTCACCATACAATTTGTGATCTATTCACACTATTCACAAAGGCATTTTGGAGTATGCAAAGTGGTACTCTTGTAGTACTCTTTTACATACTCTTACATGCTTTCGCGAATTGACCACAAAACATCCGTGGGACTAAAATGACAATATTAGAGAATATTCTCGAACAATTAGCACAATAGGAGATTAGCACAATCGTTGCATTTTCAGGTGGATGTTTTTTGACCAGTTCACAAAAGCATTTAGGAATATTTAAAATAGCACTTCAGTTGTGTGAATTACCCCCACATGCCTAGTTGTGATTTCCTGGAGCAAGGAGTTTCCTTCCAAGAGCTGCCTGCCATACTAGTATCATATGATGTGGACTATTTTTTGAATACGTATGCGGGACAGTCAAAACAATATACTTAAAGAGGCTGATTCACAAAAACATTTATGAGTGAACGAAGACGTGCTACAGAAATACTCTTTCACATACTCTTATATGCCCTTATGAATCAGCCCTGAAATGTTCAAATCCAAATTAGTAAAAGTGCAAAAAAGGCCCTTCCCCTTCTATTTATTATATAATGATAATAATAATAACAACAACAACAACAACAATAATGACATTTGAAGGTTCTCTGTATATTCCTATTTTATTTCGATTTAACACATTTTTGTGCCAATTCATGAAGACATACAAATGTATGTAAAGGACTTCTACAATAGTCCACTTCACAAACTCCCAAAATACCTTTCACAAAAGTCCTCATATATACTATGTATGTTTGTGTTGATATTTGTATGTACCTAGTTTAAGAGCAATGGACAGCATAAAAGAGGGCATGGCCTCAGGAAAATGGAATCACTGGGGTAATACCAAGTGTAGACAGTCTGGTCAAGGGTAGGGCTACTTGAAGAAGTATATCTTCAGCTTTTTCCTAAATTGTAGGAGAGGTGGTGCTCATCTGATTTTGATAGGAGTGTGTTTCCAGATCCTGGGAGCAGAAATGAAGAAGAAATACCTCTTGGCTTTTTCCTTCTTGCAATGTTTTCTCTTCAGTGTGGTGATATCCAGGCTTCTAGTCTGGGTTTGTCCTCCATACATGGCTAGTTTGTTTGACAGGTACACTTAGATATTTTTATTGAGGGCTTCAAAGTGGTGCATCTGGTCTTAGATACTGTCTATTCTGGCACTGGTAGTCTATGTAGGCTTTTTAATGTGGTAGTGATGTGGTTGATTTTGTTTAAAGTCTTGACGAGCAGTGATGCTGCGAGTAGGATACCTTTCAAGGGAAATACGGTTGCTTTGGAGAGAATACTGAGCAAGACGGTGCCTCCATCCAGATGGGAGAGGAGTAAGGCTTGTATTCTTTTTCTGAAGTTGTATTCAGAGGAAAATGGTTTCCGTTTTTCCAAGCTGTGCTGGTGTTCCTGGTGATTTGTTGCTTAAATGAGAGATGTGTCGAGGATGAATCCCAGATATTTTGAATCGTGTCATGTGTGGGTGAAGCCGAGCCAGGCTTAGTTCTGTCTCTCAAATGGTTGTTGGCTTAAAACAAATACTCTAACAATTTCAAAATAAAAAGGTAGCATAACAAAGTTCAAACTTCTGTTTACCACCCACTGGTTGTTTTCAAATGTCAATTTCATCTTTTGCAGAAAGGTTTTCACATTCTTACTTCAAGCCCAGATCGCCATATTCGTAAATGCAAGTATGCACCATGCACTGGCCCAACAGCTTTAGTATCAAACCGTACAAAAATCAGGAAAGTGTCTTATAAACTAGCAAGCACAGTAAGTTAAATTAATTGCCTTACTATTCACTACTGCGAGACTCTAGCTCAATCTTTACCTCAGGCACCAACATACTCACAATCACTTCAAGGAGACTGCTGTTGCTGGCCACAAGACGAACCCATTAGTTGGATGCACTATAGCAGTTTGACCTGCCACATTGCCTGCATCATGCAGCTTCAGCGAAGGCTCTTCACTCAGACAAAAGTATCCATTCCCTGGCCTTTCTCCTTCCCACATCATCTGGGGAAGAGGGTGAAGCAAGTAAGAAAACAAGTGCCACAACGTCTCCCTCACCAACTCTGCTGTAGCAAAAGACCATGATCAACTACAGAAAAAAATAAAACTGGAAAAAAAACAGGAAACTAGGAGGAGTGGTGGGTACAGGATGTGGGCACCTCGGCCCAAGACAGAAGTCAGGGGTGGATGCGAAAGAGTGGTAAATTCATTAAACACTTGTGGCGTCTGTGCAAAATTACTAAAGCCTCCTTTTGTGTGTGTTTTGTGTGTGTGTTGTGTTAAAAGCTGTTATTTTGTCACTGTTTCTGTCGAGTATCTTATATATGTATGGATTAGTGGATATATGAGTGCTGTCTGAATTTGTGTGTGGTTGCTGGAGAACTGATCGGCTGAGTGAGAAGGATCAATAAGCATGCCATTCTCAGTGACATTTGGTGGGGGACTCATCAATGAAGCCCTGGGGGACTGTTTAGAGTGTGAGATGTGTGCAGAGCTAGGTCCAGTTTTGTCCTCATGTGGGATGTCTACCAAATATTCTTATGTGAGGGGGAAGCATGAAGGGAGTAGGAGTTATCAAGAAACACTGACGTGATAGGAGTCCTCTCCAATTTCTGACATTGCACAATTTAAAACAAGGAACAACTAAAAATAGTCAGCGATTCCAGGAGTGTGGGTATTGATAAAAGATGAGTCTGAAGCAAAGCAAACTGGTTTAAGAAGTGGCTTCTCATTCACAGTATTCAACATGCAAGTGATGTGAATGATTTCAATTGTGTGTCCAATGTAAGATCTAAGTGGTAAGCCTGGAGCTAGTGATGTTGGTGATGGTAGTTGTTAGAGATGAGGGGGTCTTTGGTTGGCAATCAGATTTCCCCCTGTCCAAGCAAGGACCCTCACTCTAGTTAGGGTAAGTCACACACAATCCAAATTATCCTGTACCCACCCTCTGGTAGCTTGGCACTGAGCAGTCAGGCTTAACTTAGAAGGCAATGTGTAAAGTATTTGTGCAATAAATCATACAATAACACCATGTAGCACCACAAAAATACACCACAAAGTGTTTAGAAAAATATATATTTATCTGGATAAATGCAGGTGAAAACGATCAAAGATGCAATAGGTAAATGTAGAGACATCACTGAAAAGTGATATAAAGGCCCTGATTCTTACCTTGGCGGGCGGCGGAGGCCGCCCGCCAAAGTACCCCCGCCAGAACACCGCACCGCGGTCGTCAGACCGCTGCGGTGATTCTGGGATTTCCACTGGGCTGGCGGGCGACCGCCAAAAGGCCGCCCGCCAGCCCAGTGGAAATCAACCTTCCCACGAGGACGCCGGCTCTGAATGGAGCCGGCGGAGTGGGAAGGTGCGACGGGTGCTGTTGCACCCATCGCGTATTTCAGTGTCTGCAAAGCAGACACTGAAATACAAAGTGGGGCCCTCTTACGGGGGCCCCTGCAGTGCCCATGCCATTGGCATGGGCACTGCAGGGGCCCCCAGGGGCCCCACGACACCCCATACCGCCATCCAACAGGATGGCGGTATGGGGTGTCAGAATTCCCATGGCGGCGCAGCTCGCTGCGCCGCCATGGAGGATTCTTATGGGCAGCGGAAAACCGGCGGGAGACCGCCGGTTTTCCTCTTCTGACCGTGGCCAAAGCGCCGCGGTCAGAATGCCCTGCGGGGCACCGCCAGCCTGTTGGCGGTGCTCCCGCCAACCCTGGCCCCGGCGGTCCATGACCGCTGGGGTCAGAATGACCCCCAAAGTGTCTTAAGTCTTTTAAAAGCAAACAAAGTCTCCTTCAAGCACAAAGTACCTGGTTCGCATGAAAAATCTCTGCAAAGGGCCGCAGAGGAGGAGAAGCGTGGAAACAAAGGGGTGTGCGTTGATTTCTCGGGCCGCACATGGCGATGCGTCGTTTAGTTTCCACGCAGGGACGGCTGTGCGTCAATTTCCGGTGCTCGGCCGTGGATCCTCTTGGGGTTGCGGGGTTTTCAGACACCCCGGGGACGGTGCCTGGATTTCCTGCACTGGCAAGACGAAGTCACAGGAGCTGCGTCGATCCGGTGGGCGTTGCGTGAAATTTTCTACCGCGCGGCAGGAGCTGCGTCGATTCCTCTCTGGAAGTCAGGCTGCGTCATTCCGGCTCGCTATGCGTCAGTCCAGTGGGCTGTGCGTTGAATTTCCGGTCGCTACTCTGGCGCTGCATCGATCTTCTCGTTGCAAAGTTAGGCTGCGTCGTCCGGGTTCAGCGTGCTGGGAAATTTTCACAGCGGTGCAGGCTGTGCATCGTTTCTGGCAGGCTGTGCGTCAAATTTCGCACCAGGAGTCCTTCTTGAAGAAATTAAGGGGGTTATTACAACTTTGGAGGAGGTGGTAATCCGTCCCAAATGTGACGGATATACCACCAGCCGTATTACGAGTTCCATAAGATATAATGGACTCGTAATACGGCTGGTGGTATATCCGTCACTTTACCGTCACTTTTGGGACGGATTAACACCTCCTCCAAAGTTGTAATAACCCCCTAAGTCTTTTTGGTCCTGAGACTTCAGGGAACAGGAGGCAAGCTCTATCCAAGCCCATGGAGAGCACTTCTTCACCTCAGCCAGAGAGCAGCAAGGCAGCAGGGCAACAGCAAGGCAGCAGTCCTTCACAGAAAGCAGTCAGGTGAGTCCTTTGGGCAGCCAGGCAGTTCTTCTTGGCAGGATGCAGGTTCTGGTGACAAGTTTCTTCTCCAGGAAGTGTCTGAGTTGGTAGGGGCAGAGGCCCTGTTTATATACCCAAATGTGCCTTTGAAGTGGGAGAGACTTCAAAGAATGGCTTAGAAGTGCACCAGGTCCCATTTCAGTTCAATCCTGTCTGCCAGTGACCCAGCCAGACGTGGATTGTAAGGCACAGAAAGATTTAAGTGCAGAGAAATGCTCACTTTCTAAAAGTGCCATTTCTAAAATAGTAATATTAAATCCAACTTCACCAGTCAGAAGGATTTAATGTCACCATTCTGGCCATACTAAACATGACTTTCCTACTCCTTTCAGATCAGCAGCTACCACTCAAACAGTGTATGAGGGCAGCCCCAATGTTAGCCTATGAAGGGAGCAGGCCTCACAGCAGTGTAAAAACGAATGTAGCTGTTTTACACTACCAGAACTTGTAAAGTGCATAGGTACTTGTCTTGCCTTTTGCCTACACAGCACCCTGCCCTATGGTTTACCTAGGGCATACCTTAGGGGTGTCTTATATGTAGAAAAAGGTGAGTTTTAGGCTTGGCAAGTACTTTTCAAGTCGAATTGGCAGTGAAACTGCACAAAAAGGCCTCCTGAGACAAGGTTCAGGGGCTATTTAAGTGGGTGGCACAATCAGTGCTGCAGGCCCACTAGTAGCATTTAATCTACAGGCCCCGGGCACACATAGTGCACTCTACTAGGGACTTATAAGTAAATGTTACCATGTTTAAAGGGAGAGAGCATATGCACTTTAGCACTGGTTAGCAGTGGTAAAGTGTGCAGAGTCTTAAAACCAGCAAAAACAGTATCCAAAAATGGAGGGAGGCAGGCAAAAAGTTAGGTGTGACCACCCTAAGGCTGTCAGGTCTAACAGTAGTGCTACGAGAAGTAAGAGATGTGTAAGCAATCTGAGTGGTGTGTATGATGCAAATGGTGTGCAAGATGTTAGCGGTGTGATTTATGTGAGTTGTGTGAATAATGTAAACAGAGTGAGCAAAGCGAGCCGATTGAGCAGTGTGGGTGATTTGAGCAACGTGATTATTTCAAGTGATGCAGTGTTATTGATCAGAGAGCTATGATTGATATGATGTGAGTGGTAAGAACCTTATGAGCAACATGAGCAATGTGGATGGGATGAGTGATGCAAAGGATCTAAATGGGGTGTGATACGTTAATAGTGTATTATGTGAGTGGGAAGTGTTGGGAGTAACATGAGAGCTTTGAAGTGTATTATTAATGTGAATACTCTGAGTGATGTATTTGTGATTTGGGTGCCATACTTTACCTGATTGGCCAACGTTGTGTTTGATATGAGCAATGGTGTGTGATGTACTCAGGGTAAGAAACACAGACTTTGTGGGTTGTGTGCTTGATGTCTGTGGTGGATACTATGTGAGTGGCGTACATTATGTCAGTGGTGTAGGGTTTATTCACATTCACACATACCTACATGGACATGTATGAACACATACAAAGTGTATTAATTATCACCTACAACTGTGGTGTGGATACATGTACATATACATGCTGCTCACACGCACAAATAGAAAAATGCACAGTGCATGTGCTTACACACACACACACACACACATACTTGCAAAGTACTCACATACAAACACATGTGTAGTGTGCCAATGCCTACAAGTACTCATAAGCAGTTTAAACATGTACATGTTGATATTAAAGCATTGAATTCTCAACATTGCATGCTGGGTCTATGTTGGTGCTGAAGAGTGTGGACGAGTTGAGTGTGATTACTTAGTGTGAGTGAGTGATTGTGAGTGGGACCAGAAGATGGAGAGGGTTGTTCTTCAGGTTGGTGAGTGAATTTGAGTGATAGTGGGTGTGTGGATATGTAGGGGGTATCGAAATTTGTCTTGTGTTATTTTTGGGAGTTCTACTATTGGTACATATTGTCTGTAACCAGCTGATTGGAGCGTAATCAGCAAAGATGCCATTCTCAGTGACATGTGTGTGGCTCATCGTAAATGCCCTGCTGGTACTGTATAGAATGTCAGAAATGTAAAGACCCAGGCTTTGTTCAGGCCTCATGCGGGACTTCTTCACCAATTGTCCTTAGGGCAGGCAGTAGTGTAAATTGGTCGGAGGCATCCAGAAACACTGCTGTGATAACAGCCCTTCCCTCTTTCTGACATTGCATAATTTTAGAAAAAGGCACAGTTTAGTAGATCAGAGAAGTATATTGATCCCATTGTGATGAGGGTTGAAACATACTCATTTGATTATCCTTATTGTTGGTCAAGAGGACTGCTGACAAATTGAGGCCTATCAGGTCTTTGGCAATGTCTTTTCCTTCTTTTCCAGTGGTCTTGCATATTAAACAATATTTTCCTTTCCCGTACATCAGCATGATTTCAGGTGCACACAGAAGCCACAGCGGGTTCTTCCCATCAGTCTGTGTGTGTGTAGGAGGTAGAGTGACTGACTGGGTTATGCTATGTGCTTCTGGTTCACCGCTGCATGTCGCACCTTTGAACATATTTACATCAATCATTCTTCCAGGTTTTTGTTCATGCTAAATATTTTTAGGTCCAAACTGGACAATTACAGGTGTTACAAATCCTCTCTGTTCCCGGCCAATCGTCACGTTGTGCCTCCAGAAATTAGAAACTGAACAGCAAAAGGCTGACATGAAATCATATGTGGAGGATTGGGAAACTTTGAGCACCTAGGTCAGTATGGATATATAAAGGTCTTCCATGGTCGGGTACCCATGATAACATTTGGAAACTGTAAGCCGAACCAACGTGGGAGAAGGGAAGTGGAGGAACTGACCGTTACCAATACTTTTCTTGTGGACATGGTGTCCTCTTCATTCACCATTTCCAGAAATTGGTAACACAATGTGGGAAGCTGCGGATCCAGGAAGGGATGGATACAAAATCCAATGTTGACATCTTATGCTGGGGGCTCAAAGGGAGGTGACGACATCACTGGCGATTCTGGAACTCTCTAGTCCTAGGTCTTACTTTGTTGTCACAAACTGAAAAATTATAAAATATTGCATATGCCTGTAGGCATATCACAATAATGCAAATACGTCTACACACAGGGCCTAGCAGGGCAGTGCATTCTCAAAACCAGCAGTTACACATAAGTAGGTGGTATCAATAAATCTGCCACAATAGTGAAACAAGCATTTGCAATGCAACGAGTCTCGCGTTTGCTCATGTTAGAACTGATAGCGTTGTAAACTCCTAACCCGACTTTTCACCTATCGGCAAAAGTGCATTTATGTACGTAACCCGAAAAAGTGCAATTAACAATGTAAAGCGCTCGACTTCTGCCAAGCGAAATCGCGCTAGTAAATTAGAGAAAAAGTAGTCCACGAGCCGGACAGAAAACAGTGAGCCTAGCATGTTTTCTGTACTTGGTCGATGCGCTCGAGGAGGGCTAGCCACCGGAAAAGGCATGACGTATGCATGTCTTCGACTAATAAAAGCAAGCAGATTTTATTAGGCAATCCCACGAACCAATCAAAAACACTGACGTGACGTCGACAGGGCTCCGAGCCCTTTTCTAAACACTAAGGGGCATATTTATACTCCGTTTGTGCCGGAATTGCGTCGTTTTTTTGTGACGCAATTCCGACGCAAAACTAACTCCATATTTATACTTTGGCGTTAGACGCGTCTAGCGCCAAAGTCCATGGAGTTTGCGTAATTTTTTAGCGTGGACACCTACTTTGCGTTAATGAGATGCAAGGTAGGCGTTCACGTCTAAAAAATTGACTCCGAGGCATGTGCGCCGTATTTACACTCCCGGGCAAAATTCACGCCCGGGAGAGGGCGGGTCAAAAAAAAAGACGTACGGCCGCTTTTGCGCCGTTTTTTAGCGCCTGCAAAAGGCAGGCGTTAAGGGACCTGTGGGCTCTGAAGGAGCCCAGAGGTGTCCTCCCATGCCCCCAGGGACACCCCTGTCACCCTTGCCCACCCCAGGAGGACACCCAAGGCTGGAGGGACCCATCCCAGGGACATTTAGGTAAGTTCAGGTAAGTCATTTTTTTTTGTTTTTGTTTGTGGCATAGGGGGGCCTGATTTGTGCCCCCCTACATGCCACTATGCCCAATGACCATGCCCAGGGGACAGAAGTTCCCTGGGCATGGCCATTGGGCAAGGGGGCATGACTCCTGTCTTTGCTAAGACAGGAGTCATTTCAATGGGGGTTGGGAGTGAAAAAAAATGGCGCAAATCGGGTTGAGGCGAAAAAATTTCCTCAACCTGACTTGCCCCATTTTTTGACGCCCAAGCCCCATATCCCCCTACGCCGGCGCTGCCTGGTGTATGTCGTTTTTTTCCACTCACACCAGGCAGCGCCGGCGGCTAACGCCGGCTAACGTCATTGATTAAATACAGCGCCCGCATGGCGCTTCAGAATGGCGTTAGCCGGCGCTAATTTTTTTGACGCAAAACTGCGTTAGCGCAGTTTTGCCTCAAAAAGTATAAATATGGGCCTAAACATCTCGCTGCGATACGCATGCGCGAGCGCATGCAACGCAGACTCGACCCTAAAAAGGAACGAGTGAGATTCAGACGTTTTACTTTGTGCTAATTTCACAATATGATGGGGTATGGCAAATACCTCATAATCAGATTCCATGCCTCCAAAAGTATTTGGTGATTTTAGATAAGATGCAAAAGCTGTAAACTTCACTGCTTACCAAATGCATTTTAATACCATTGTATACCATCGTGTCACATACACGTGTACTCCAATAATCGAAAGCGTGTACAGCCACAAGTTAATGCCGTGTCTGCTTAGCATGCAGTATGTGCAAGGAAACAGCCAGTAATAACTTACATTTCTAAAAAGAAACGGACGCAATTATTTTTACATTGTTTTTCTTTCAGGCTGACAATAACAATGCACCGTGTTGGATTTCATTTATTTCAAACTTCATCAGTATATTCTTCTATCCTAAAGCAGTTTATGATGATAATTCCTGATGCTTTGTGCTAGTCCACAAAGGCAAACACTGTCCTTGCAAAAGAAAGACTCATGAAGATGTATTGCTCATAATCAGCCTTGCGTGGTAAAGCACCCAGTACAGAGACCATTGTCATAACAGCATACTGTGGATTAATTTACGTGAGTAATACTCAAACCCTTATATGGTTTGGCACTTGCGTCATTGAAAACATACAATGATCCATAAACTAAAACTTGCATTTTCAAAAGTAGGGGTTAGATCCATGTGGTGTTCCATCACAGCAAACTACACTATGACATGCTTTGATGGAGGTTTCCACCATTACACTTTGTATTGTTGATACCAATTTTGATCTTGAAGAAAAAATACAACCAAATGTAAGTGTATTAGTTTTTTTAACCTTAAATTGTAGATTAACTTCAAAACATTGAACTTCTTTCATTTCTAGGAGACATTGGGCCAGATGTAGCAAAGTATTTGCACATCGCAAACGGCGAAAATCGCCGTTTGCGAGGTGCAAATGCCTCTTTGCTATGCAGAAATGCATATTGCGAGTCGGTACCGACTCGCAATATGCATTTCCGACTCGCAAATAGGAAGGGGTGTTCCCTTCCTATTTGCGAGTCTGAGTGGTATGCACTACCAAGTGCGACCGCGTACGCGGTCGCAAATGGCATCGCAGTTACCATCCACTTCAAGTGGATGGTAACCCACTCGCAAATTGGAAGGGGCCCCCATGGGACCCCTTCCAGTTTGTGGCTGGACCCACAAATATTTTTTCAGGGCAGGGAGTGGTCCAGGGGACCACTCCCTGCCCTGAAAAAATACCGAAACTAAAGGTTTCGGTTTTTTTTTAACTGCAGCTCGTTTTCCTGTAAGGAAAACGGGCTACACTTAAAAAAAAAAAAAAAACTGCTTTATTTAAAAGCAGTCACGAACATGGAGGTCTGCTGAGGACAGCAGGCCTCCATGTTTGCGAGTGCCTATACTCGCTATGGGGCTGCAATTTGCGACCCACCTCATGAATATTCATGAGGTGGGTCATTGCGACCCCATAGCGAGTTGCAGTCGGTGTCTGAGACACCGTACTGCATACCAACTTGCGAGGTGCAAAGTGCGAGTCGCATGGACTCGCACTTTGCACCTCGCAAATTTTAAATTTGCTACATCTGGCCCATTGTTCCTTTTTCTAAATTTCTAAGAAATGGTAAAACCTGGGTGTGCTATGCCAATTGAAGATCCAAAGGAATGGCCCATCCTTATATGGCATTGATCATCATTCCCATCCCCCAGCATGTAATTAAGCAGTTCCATATTTCAGGGTCTGTAACACAACTGCTTTGTCACTTAGATGATCACTTAGATGACCAATCAGGTTGCCCTTTAGAAGGGGTGTCAATGTGTGTTAGTTGTTAGTTGTTGGAAAAGTACTCACTTTGAGTTATCACAGTTACATTTACTTCTACTAGCTCTGAAGGAACGAAAACTAAGGCATATTTACTAACCTCAAACTGAAAGGTACTGTCTGTTTTATTTTTCTATAGTTTAGGATGTTTTTATAACCTGGGGAGTGTGGAAAAACAACCAAGAATTCTAGCTTGTGGGCATTTTTTCTAACAACTTTGAGCACAGCCAATTTATAATCAATAAATATTTCCCCAGGTGCTTTTGATTGTTCTTTTCATAAAACACTATCAAAAAGTCAGTGTATGCTGTAAAATGTTGTTATGTAGCATTCTCAGTACACTTAGGTTCTGTTCTTATTGTTAATCTGGCTGTCTACTATATATATTTGGCTGAATGAATAGGGACAAGTTTTAAATGTTCCCACCATCATGCAAATATCACTACGTTCTACAATTAGAGGGTTATGTTGGGTAGAGAAAATGAGTACACATTTTTGTGAGTTAAGGTTATCATAAAGGAGAAAAGAGGTGTCAGTAAAAGTATTTTTAGATTCTCAGAAATTTTAATATGAAAGAAATATTCTCGTTGAGCAGAGAGATTTCTATTAACTTGCCTTTTTCTGTTTATAATACACATAAGGTTGGGAATGGCAGGCATGACTCCAGCAATGAGTCGGGGCTATTCATGGCAACCTCCATTAGAATAGATCTGGAGGGCTTCCTGAATTTGCCTGAAATAGTTCTATTTCTTAAATCTTTTGCCATCTTCAATGTAAGAGGCAGAGTGGTTATGCTCCTCGATCTTCTCCACATAATCCCACATAGTAATCTCTCTACCCATGCAGTTCACACATCTTCAGTGAGCTCTTGATTGTGGATTCCTTTGCATATCATAAATATAGCTTTTATCTGACAACAGTCTGTTTCCTTTTTTAGATAGAATATTTTTAGCTGGTTCCATATACTTCACTTTTGATTTCCTGTTTTTGCTGTTGAAAATGGACTATACGAGAATGTAAAAATTATAGAAAGTATACGTTTCAGATTTGATGTAATTTTAAGTATGATAAATATTTTTCACAATTTTACCTTTTGTTACTCGCTCCTTGAAACTTGAGTTGTTTCTGACGTCATGATCTTCGAAAGCATTGAGATTTGGGGTACAGTAAAGGTAGAGTAAAATATGTATTTTTTTGTATTTGACCCAAATCTTCATTTTTTCTCTATTAAAAAACAAATATTCATTATGTTTTAATATTATTAATTTAAACTTAAAAATTAAAGTTGACATGAACCTGTTTTATAAGGGCAAAATACAGCTTTTGATTTATCTTTTTTTTTTTAATCTGTTTTTATTTTTCCAAATCAAAAATTACAGACCAACATAAAAATCTACACAGTGCAGGTTCAGCAGAGCACGATCACAGACATATCATGATGCCCAAAGGGGTGCACACAGCATTGCATCATCGGTGAAGACATCACCAGACCCCCCCATCCAGCCCTCAGTCCTAGGAACCAGCCCCACAACTTAATGAGACCAGGCCGTTGATAACATAAACAAGTCGAGATAGATCAATTCCACATTTGGTAGTCATAAGTGCTGAGAGGGAGAGTGTGTCTCCCCGTCCCCCACCACCTCCTTGCTGCTCACAGAGCAGACATCCTCCCCATCAGTGAACCATTCCCGAAGTGCACTCCAAGCAACCAAAGTAGCAAGCACCTTCTCATCGCTACGTGTTATACGCATGTGTTGCTCCTCCGCCACCCCCCACTCCAGTAGATCCCGCAGCCAGTCAGAGACCACAGGGGTCCGCACGCTCATCCAGCCAATTGCTACTCTTTGCTTGGCTAGTACTAAAGCCAACTGTACCATCCTGTAGACGATCCCTCTACCCTGCCGCCTGCGCACCACACCCAGGAGACACGACAACGGAGTGACTTCCAATTCAAGCTTAGTAACCTCAGTGATCGCCACCGTCACCTCCTGCGAGAAAACATGTACAGCTCTACAGGACCATACCATATGTAGGAAAGAAGCACCAAGTTCACCACATCGAGGACAACAGTCCCCTCTACCTGGGTCTATTTTATTTAGTTTCCTAGGAGTGATATATGTCCTGTGCACAAAGTTGAAATGCAGCAATTTAAACCTATGATTACATGAGACCATTCAGACCAATGATAAGGTGGCATCCCAGTCAGCATCCTCAATAGGTATCCCCAAATCAGCTTCTCATGCCTTATGTCCTGTGCTAATCACCGCCGGTTGATCTTCCCGTAGTGCCCTGTAAAACTGAGCAATCAAGTGCGTATCCTCGCCCCAATTAAGAAGACCGTTCAAAATTGAGGAGGCCCTGGGGGCCTACGGGAAACCATCCCAGATTGCCCGGGTTACACTCTCAAGTTTGGCATATTGCAGAAACTGGCAAGGGCCCACCTCAAACAAATCCTGAGCCTCAGCAAATGAAAGAAATTGACCATTAGGGTACAAATCACTGACCACCTCACAACCACCCAATCGCCAGGCCTCCATCGACATTGTCCTTGCCATATCCCAAAACGGAGACGGATCCCATATCCTTAATTCCCTATCAAAGGGAGCCCGCCGGAGTACCCGCTTCACCATCTGTTCCCAAGTCCTCACCAGATAAGGCGCAGCGGTATATGATCTGCCCCCGGACATGAGAATGTGCTCCAAAGATTGCCTATTGCACACACCAGTATACAACCTCTTTTCCCAATTATCAACCTCCGACAACCATTTCCCTGCACATTGTAGCTGCGCAGCATAATAATAATGTCTGATGTTGGGGATCGCAAGCCCCCCATCTAGGTCATTCTGCAGCACAGACAGCGCCACCCTGCTGCGCCTGCCTGCCCACACTAGGGAAATCAATAGGCTATCCAGGCAGTGGGTACAAAGAGTTCTGTACCAGATAAAGGTACCGGGGTAAAAACGCCATCTTCGCTACTGAGGACCGACCCATAACAGAGAGGGGCAACTTATTCCAAAAAGTAACCGAGTACTCCAGGCCCACCACTACCCGCTCAGTATTGTGAGAGTTATACACATCCACGAGTTAGCGACCCAAATACCCAGGTAGCGAAAACACTCCACCTCCCAGTGCAACCCCACTTCAGGGAGCCCAACCGGAGGAACTCCAACAAGAGACACAAGAGGGAACAGAAGTGATTTTTTCCTATTGATCTTGAGACCAGAAACAGCCCCAAATACCACCATCCTCTGCAACAACTCCGGCACCGATATGCAAGGATCCCTCACATAGACCAAGGCATCATCAGCATACATAGAAATTATGTGTATGGTTCGACCCACCAGTATCCCCCACTGCACCATCTCTTCCTGAAGCCAAATCGCCAAGGGCTCCACTGCCAGGGCAAACAGGAGAGGCAAGAGCGGGCATTCCTGTCGTGTACCCCTGCCAATCTCACAGACAGCTGAGGTCTCTCCCCCTACATGCACACGCGCTGTCGGGTAAGTGTACATTAGTTGAACCCATGCACAAAAGCCGGAGCCAAAGCCCATGCTCCGTAACACCTCCAATAAATAGTCCCACTCCACTGTGTCAAACGCTTTCTCCAGGTCGATAGACACCAGTGCCAATTCCAACTCCTTTCCCTTAGTCTCATGCAGAACATGTGCTAAGCGACGCAGATTAAAGGACATACTGCAACCCGGCATAAACCCACATTGGTCTTCATGCACCAGGCACCAAATCACTCCTCTAAGTCGAGTGGCCAGTATCTTACAGAGTATCTTAACATCACAGTTCAACATGGTTAGCGGCCGATATGAAGAGGGATCCGCGGCATCCCCCCCCTGGCTTGAGAAATAAACACACTATGCCTTGTCGCATGGTTTCTGGCAACCTGCCACACACCCGCGCCTCCTCAAATACTTCCAACAGTCTCTCCCCAAGTGTGGAGGAAAAAGCCTGATACAGCGCCACAGGAAAACCGTCACCACCAAGGAATTTGGACCTTGCCAAAGCCTTCACTGCCTCTCCCACCTCCTATGCAGTGAGCGGGAGGTCAAGTGCATCCCTACTCTCCGTGTCCAACCTAGGCAATTGCAATTGCCGCAGAAACTGCTCCGCATCCCCTGCTGATGAATTAGTGCCAGCTGTAGATACCTTCTGAAAGTGCGATGCCAATTCCCTTAGAATGTCACCATGCCCCCTTAACAGCACTCCTTTGGTATCCCTTATGCCCATTGTTGGTGGAGCCTCCACCTCCCGTTTCAGGATCCACGCTAGGAGTTTGCCTGTTTTGTTGCCTTCGCGATGCAAACGCTGACTATACCCTCTCAGAGTTGTTCTGCTTAGTGTGTCCCAACATGTGTTCACCTCCTTATACAACCTAAGCTCCTCCTGCCTAGCGGTGCTTAAGTCAGGAGGCAACCGCTGTACCTCCCCCAATTTCACCTCTAGGGCCATAAGATCCAGCTCCAGTTGTCTGCGCACCCCACCCACCATGCTTATACATTCTCCCTGAATGACTGCCTTCATAGACTCCCATTCCAAGCCACAGGATGCAGTCGTGTTCCAGTTTATGTCCAGATATTGTTTTATGGCGTCACCCAATCGTTCCCGACATCCCTGATCAGTCTGCAAATCCGAGGGCATACGCTAACCTCGAGCCGAACGTGAGGCTGTCTCTCCCCACTGAAACTGGAGCTGAACCGGCGTGTGATCTGACAGAAACCGACACAGATGAGTAACCTCCAGAACTTGCGAGCTGTCGAGACCACCCAACAGAAACCTGTCCAATCGAGAGTGTGTATCATGTGTCCTAGAATGACAGGTATATTCCCCACCGTCAGGGTGTCGTTCCCTCCAACCGTCCCAGATACCCAAGTGCACCATCACATATCTAAGGGATTGTACCATTAATGGTTTGGTTCCCAGCTTAGGCGGGTGGCGATCCAATTCCCCATTGATCACACAGTTATAGTCCTCCGCCCAGACTAAGGGCTTACCCACACCGTCCCCCAAAATCTCAGGTATTCTGGAGTAGGAGTGATCGTCCGTGTTGGGCACATATAAATTAAGGATCACAATGGGTAGACCATCCAACATGCCCTCCACCAAGACATAGCGACCCTCAACATCCACCTCGCTGTACACATGGATAAAGGGGACCCCGGGAGCCACCCAAACAGATACCCCGTGCATATGAAGAAAAGGAGGAGGAAAACATCTGCCCCGCCACTTCTTGGCCAGTTTAAGTGCTTCCTCGTCCGTCATATGAGTCTCCTGGAGACAAGCAATATGTATCTTATGCCTACGAAGGAACGAATGTACCCTATAGCGTTTTGTGTAACTTTTCAGGCCCGAACATTCCTAGTCAGCATATTAATGAGGTGACCCATGGCAGTAGTAGTGGATGCCCCCACCCAACAGACACAACCCGCTGTTTGCTACCTCCCAAAATGAAACAGAAAAAGACAGCCCGCACACCCCGCTCCAGCACCCGCACTGTAAAATAAACTGTAAATGTAAACATACCCCCCACCACCCCTGTCCCACCCCGGAAATACAGTAAAACAACTAGAACTAACCATACTGTAAGACCAACCCGTAGATGCTGCCAGGACCACAGCCTAAACCCCACCCTACCACAATAAATGGCCTACCACAACTGTGGAGTGACCTCTCCCCCCCAGCATCAAACACAAAATACTCAGCACCCCCTGAACCTGAGACCCAAGCACCCACAACCCTGAGGGTCAGCCCCCACCCAGTCCTGCATCCCCCCCTCAGGACCAACGAGAAACAACACACAACAGAAATAACAATCAGGTCATCTCGGCATCCCCGCCTCCAAGTTCTTCTCCGAAGCTGTGCACCCATCCAGGTCAGCAGACACCACCGCCATTGTGCCAACCCGCTGTATCTCCACCCTGTGGCAGGACTCTGCAAGGCGCCCAGAACCATATGATCTCCAATCCGGTCCCTCTGAGCCAGGGGCCCGTTGGGCGGCGCCTCCAGGCCCCTCCGGTCAGCCCGGGGCCATCTTGTCACACATCTCCAGCCAACGCCAAACCTCCTCAGGACGATCAAAAAAGTGTGCCTTGCCAGCCGACAAGACCTTCAAACGTGCCGGATACAGGAGCATGTATCTGATGCTCATGGCTCGGAGTATCACCTTGACCTCCATAAATCCTTTACGAGAGTTCTGCACCTTATTGGTGCAATCAGGATAGATTGAGATCTTGCAGTTCTCGTACAACGCCTTATCCGACTCCCGAGCAGCGCGCAGAATACAGTCCCAGTCCTGTAATTAAGCAAGCATGCAATGATGGCCCTGGAAGGGGCGCCAGGCCTCGGAGGCGCAATGAGGGCCCGATGGGCACGCTCCACCACAAAGACTCTAGATAGCCCAGCCAGCTGCAACACGTCCTTGATCCAGTTCTCCACAAAGCATTCCGTGGCAGACCCTTCCGCACGCTCCGGAAATCCCAGCAACCTGATGTTGTTCCGCTGGGACCTCCCTTCCGCATCCTCCAGCCGTGCCTCCAGCCATTCCACCATAGATGTGGCATGTGCAATCTGCGTCCACAGTGTCCCCACCTCTGACTGAAGCTCCACAATGGAGCCCTCCGCCGCCTTCACCTTGTTGGATACCTTCCGCAGGTCCGCTAGTAGCAAATTGACCTCCACCGCAACTGTCTCTATCTTGGAGCCCTGGGTGGCCGCAAGTAGCTCCGCTTGCGACGGCTCACCAGCACTCAATGGCGCTTCGGCAACATCGCCACTCACCTCCGATCTAGCCGGTCTCTGCGGGAGGGCCACAGGGGTAGTATACTGTTCCATGGTGTTACCCTGTGAGGCCTCCGTCCACCTGTGGTAACCCATGCTGCTCCACACAGGCGAAGCGAATGGCCACCCCACTCAGATTCCAGACAGAGAAGCTCCACCAAAACAGTATTCGCAGCACTTCACTTCTTAAAAGTTCAGTGTCCAGAGAAGCAAGAAAATCAAATGGGCGCCAAACTCTCCAGCAGTTATGAGATAAACAAATAACTCTGCCCAGCAGAGTCAGAACAGGAACCGAAGCACAGCAGGAGCCAAGGATAGTGTGGGAACCAAAACGCCAAGACTCCCGAATCAGGATGACCAGGAGGTCCACAATGGACCCCTTTGCCGTGACTCTAACCGCCCATCCATGCGGCTCCGCAGGCCAAAACACACAGGCCGAGGGCCGGATACTCCAGGTCCCCGGGGGGGGGGGGTGAGGGCACAGCCACACACCTCCCAGCACAGAAGGTGGCCCCCCAAACCTGCAGCTGCTCCATTCAACAAGTGCAGCAGTACACAATCATCCTGGCTCACAGGCCAACCCAGAATCAAGGCCAGAGGGTGGGCACTTATCCCGTCCCCGTCCCTCACGCTGCAAACCAGGTGGTAGGCCGTTCCTAGCCACTTCAATACGGGCCACTGAAGATAACCCCTCGTGTGCCCAGAGGGGGGAGCTTCAATATCCCTCCTGCCCCCCCAAGGACCTCTCTGGGCGGTCCCATGTAGGATGAGGGCCACGCGGCATAAACCGCCCCAGCAGGGCCAAACAGGACTGCGCAAGCACCGCCGCCTGCGCGCAGCCAGGGACTGAAATTGGGTCCCGGACACGCCTGCGACCTCCTGAGGTCCTCCCGATCCAGGAACACGGCTCCCCAGGGCCTGGGGGCTGCAGGATTGCTGCAGGATTTCACTGGGGACAGGAGCGCACTAGAAGCACGTCCCGTCAGCCATGTTCCTTGACCACGCCCCCATCTTTTGATTAATGTTTATGCTGAACTTGTTAGTTTGATTTTTTTACATAGATTTTTTAGGGAATTTCTACTAACCTGAAGTTTGCCCTTTCTAAAATACACAAATCAGGGTGTTTCACAGTTAGCTGTTTCAGTGTCTTTTTAGTATTACAGATTCACTTTTCCTTCTCTGTTAAGATAAGGAACATACATCTGTGGCTTGTATGGAGAAAAGAAAAAATAATAATAATATCTGTGATTTTTTCATGTTTATTAATAGGTTCTAGTAGTCAGGTTTTGTTTTATCAATTTTATTTTAAAGTGTGCTTACCCTTATTGTGTGTAGATAGAAATGTGCTACAATAGTAGCACTCCCCATCAGTTCACTATTGCTCTTGACAGGAGTCTCCTCATGAGTGACAAGAAAATGGGAGATACTTACGTAAATATGTCTTTAAGATATTACAGTTTTTTAATAAGAATATTTGTCAAAATCACTGACAATTTTAATTGCAAATTATGACAGAAGTATATGTTTTTCTTTTCTGTTTGAAAATGTTTTCAGGATGTTGCAGCTGCCATTTTTGAAAATGTATTTTTTGCAGAGCTGTTCAAATTTCCTTCTCCTTCTTGCAACATATGTATTTTTTAAATATCAAGTTTATATTGTTTTTGAATATATGAAATAAATGCATTACAGTTTTAAATAATTATGTTTCACTATTTAAGAACAAATGAGAAGTAAAACATGACAACATGTTGTAATGGTTAGCAAGGTAGACATAAATTACATTGACATACATTATATAACAATTTAATGACCAGTGTGGTAAAAATCATATTGTAATACCATTGCAATGTAATGTACAACAATATACCAACTTATATTCCCTGCTCACATCATGCCACAGAAATTGTGAGGGTGATAGTATGCCAACACAGCAATTTTACATCATGAACAAACTGTAAGGTGAGTATAATAAGGTGTCAATGACAGTTGTGAAACTTCATGGGTGAACTAGAAAAAACTATTAAAATGGGCCAATGCCATGCCGATGACATTACAAGAAAACCTTATGAGTTAAGTGTGTTACTGCACCTAATGGCAGCCTGAATGCACTGCTGGGAAAATAAGATGCCTCTGCCATCAAAATCACATTTTCTGTGATATCATCAACCACAGCAGATTTTCTTAAACCTTCAAATATATTAAAGATAATGGGGGTCATTACAACATTGGCGGTAAAAACCGCTTACCGCCGTGCAGAAGACCGCCAACACACTGCTGCGGCCACGGAATTCCGCCACGGTCATTATGAACCACAGCTTGGAATCCGCCAAAATCCAGACACCCACACAAGTCCGCCACACCAAAGGTCAGTGATAAACTGGCGATAACAAAACCTCCACCGTGATGCCAACAGGAATACGCCCACACTATCATGACCCACAAATCCACGTGGTGGTCTTTCAACCGCGGTATTCCATTGGCGGTACACACCGCCGCGCTCAAAATACACACACACTAACAAAACACAACCACATTGGACAATTCCAAATACACACACATGATACACATACACACACCACTCCCACACATCTAATACAATATAAAACACACACCCACATCACCCCCAAACCCTTACAACCACAATTGCGACTGAGGGCCAGAGAGAGACACCACCATCTACAAACTAGCATCCACAGGCACTCAACACCATCACTCACACAACATCCACGCACCTCACACAACACACCTCTAAATATCACCCCACACATCACAACACACACCACCCTATGGCACCGCAAAGACACCCCAGGTTCTCTGAGGAGGAGCTCAGGGTCATGGTGGAGGAAATCATCCGGGTAGAACCACAGCTATTCGGATCAGAGGTGCAGCACACCACCATAGCTAGGAAGATGGAGCTATGGCGAAGAATCGTGGACAGGGTCAACACAGTGGAACAGCACCCAAGAACTAGGGATGACATCAGGAAGAGGTGGAACGACCTACGGGGGAAGGTGCGTTCCGTGGTCTCAAGACACCACATCGCGGTTCAGAGGACTGGTGGCGACCCCCACCTCCTCCCCCAAAACTAACAACATGGGAGGAGCAGGTCTTGGCTATACTGCATCCTGAGGGCCTCGCAGGAGTAGCTGGAGGAATGGACTCCGGTAAGTCAAATCTTAACTATTACATCCCCCACCCACCTGCATGCTATCACATACCCCCACCCTCACCTGCACCCCCATCACTTCAACTCCTCATGTATGTCCCAATATCACAAACCACACATCCCAAACTCAAGCCCTGCATGTAACACCAAAGCATGGACATCCATCACCAATGCATGCCCACTACACATACCCATACACCCCCCTAAACCATTATCACACAAGGTCCTACACAGGAATGCAAGCACTGGGGTACACAGTCACCCACCCATTGTATACCATGGCACACACAGATGCAATAATCATGCCTTTACACCCCTGTAGGACCCCTACCCAACGTCACCGGACAGGAGGGTCCAGACATGTACACTCCACCCACAGAAGAGGACCACAGTGATGACAGCAGCTCTGTCCAACTGGATCTAGATGACCAGCCCGGCCCACCTGGGACCTCGGGACAGTCGGTTCCCCCACACTGGCAAAGGCCACTACAGAGCTTGCCCCCTCTGGAAACACCAGTGCAGCACCCACCCAGCGGGCCCATACCTCTGTCCCCAGGACACGTCAATCAGCAGTGTGTCCACCACTACAGGAAACCCAGGCTAACCCACCACCCCAACAACACCAGGGACCTGGGGGCAGTGGTAGTGGGCACACAGTTCAGGGGACAGAGGCCCAGGAACACAGGGGAACTGGGAGGGCTGCTGTGCGACAGGGGGAGGACAGGCCCAGGGAACCCACTCTCCACGAGACCCTCTCTAACATCATGAGAGCCTACCACCATTCCCAGGAGACGATGGCAACGGTACTGGCCAAGTTTCAGGAGACCCAGCAGCTGCAGGAGGAACAGTATTTGGGCTTCAGGGAGGAACTCAAATCCATCAATTCCACCCTGGGCACCATTGTAGGGGTGCTGAAGGACCTTGTCAACACCAGGAGGGACACTGTGGCACAACAAGGGGCCCCTGACACTTGCCTGGACGATGAACTGCCCACCACCTCCGCCGGCGCTAGTGGACAGGAGGCACCGCCACAGGACCACCACACCAGTACCAAACGCCCTGCAGATGGAGAACCACCCCGCAAACGGTCCCTGAGATCCAGGACAAAGACAGAGAACAATGCCAAGACCCCCGCAAAGAAATGAGACCACCCTGATTGTCATCCTTCTGTCCCACTTTGTCACCCTGTCCATACTTAAACTGCCCAAGCTCCACTTCCTATGCCCCTTTAGACAATGCACCTGTGAGACTAATAGACTGGACTCTGCCATGGACATTCCTCCACGATCACCCCTGACCATTTTACAACCCCCCCTCCATTATTGAGCACTTAAATAAACACCCTTATATCAAAAAACAATCTGGAGTCAGTCTGTGCTTTCGAAAATGTGTATTTGCAATAACAGTGGCAAAATGCTATATCAAATGTAATGTCAACATACCTATGTCACACAGCACTAGTCCATGCGTAAACAAAGCAGAAGTCACACAGTGGGACCCACATCTGTGAAATCGTAAGGGAAAGTGACAACTCAGTGACCATACACAGATGAGAGGTAGTAGAATTAAATCAGATGTAGCAGGCTGTGTTGTCTTCTTACCTGTGTCTCACTGAAAGTATTGCAGGATCACTGTGTTCCGGTTGTCTATGTCCTCTTCTTCAGCTTCCTCATCTTCACTGTCCACAGGCTCCACAGCTGCCACAACACCTCCAAGTTGTGAAGCATAAAGCAGGCCACGATGATCTGGCACACCTTCTTTGGTGAGTAGAATAGGGAACCACCTGTTATATGGAGGCACCGGAACCTGGCCTTCAGGAGGCTGAAGGTCCTCTCTATAACCCTCCTAGTTCGCCCATGGGCCTCATTGTAGCGTTCCTCTGTCCTTGTCCTGGGATTCCTCACTGGGGTCAGTAGCCATGACAGGTTAGGGTAGCCAGAGTCACCTGCAAATGGCGAGGGACAACTGTTAGACACACACTAACCCTTAGGGACAATCCCAGACACCTAGTCACACTGTATCAGGTCCATGTCCTCACCTAATAGCCACACACGGTGCCTCTGGAGTTGCCCCATCACATAAGGGATGCTGCTATTTCTCAAAATGTAAGCATCATGCTCTGAGCCAGGGAATTTGTCGTTCACATGGAAGATGTACTGGTCTGCCAAACACACCATCTGCACATTCATCGAATGGTAACTCTTCCGGTTTCTGTACACCTGTTCACTCCTGCGGGGGGACCAAGGCCACATGTGTCCCATCAATGGCACCTATGATGTTGGGGATATGTCCCAGGGCATAGAAATCTCCTTTCACTGTAGGCAAATCCTCCACCTGAGGGAAAACGATGTAGCTCCTTTTTGTGGTCTCCCTGTTCTTGTGTGCATTAGCATCATCAGGCGGCGGAGCAGTGGCACCGGAAGCAGGAGGGAGCTGCATCCCACATGGCCCTGGAGGGCGACACTACGGAGTCTGAATTTACCAGTGGGATGGAGGGCGAGGGGAGCTCCACGGCGGGGACAGGAGCTGACACCAGCGATACGGACTCCTCCTCTGATGGGAGCTCCCTTTTGGTGGTGGGCCCATCTGTGCCCCCGCATCTACAGGTACAGCCGCCACCCCCTACCAGCACGCCCTCCCAGCTGCCCCTCAGCGTTTGCCCCGTGCCCGCTCACCCAGGAGGGTGGGCATCTCCTTCGCCCCAGGCACCTCAGCCCCTGTCACCCCTGCTGCCCTCAGTGAGGAGGCCATTGACCTCCTCAGGTCCCTCACTGTTGGGCAGTCTACCATTTTGAATGCCAACCAGGGTGTAGAGAGGCAGTTGCAACAAACCAATGCATACCTGGAGGGCATTCAATCTGGTCAGGCAGCCCATCAGCTAGCTTTTCAGACTCTGGCCTCAGCACTGATGGCAGCCATTATCCCTGTCTCTAGCCTCCCCCCAACAACTTCCTCCACCCAGACCCAAACCCCTGTACCTCAGCCTATCCCAAGCACACCATCAGACCAGCATGCACACACCTCAACACACAAGGGAAGCTCTGGCAAACATAAGCACCACACATCCCACAGGCACTCACGCAAGTATCACACACATGCAGACACACCAGCATCCACTGCTTCCACTGTGTCCCCTTCCTCCTCGTCTCCCTCCTCCCTCCTTGCCTCGTCTCCACTCACACCTGCATGCGCTACATCCTCAGCCACTACCTCCATCACCAGCACACCCACCACCACACCCCGCTCACGTGCAGTCACCACCCCACTACCATTTACATGTCCCCTGTGTCCTCTCCCACTATGTCTGTGAGGCCACCTCCCAAGGTACACAAACGCAGCCACACACCCACCCAACAGCCATCCACCTCACGACAGCCTCCAGCCCATGCACCTTCACCCAAAGTCACCAAACGTACAACTCTTACAACCACTACCTCTTCCTCCACTCCCAAACCCCCTCCATATACCCGACCCAGTGTTCCTAAGAAACTTTTCCTGTCCAACCTTGACCTCTTTCCCTCACCTCCCCCACCCCTTCAGTCTCCTAGGGCCCGACTCTCCAGGTCTCAACCCAGCACCTCAGCCACAACATCTGTGGGACCAGTGGTGCCAGTAGTAACCGGCTTCTGGGGTGCGCCAGGCAGCAGGAGAGGCAGTGTGGCAAGGAGCCACAGCACGGACAGTCCCCCACCTGTAAAGCATAACAAGTTGGCCAGTGCCCGGCGGGAGAGGGGAAAGAAATCAGCCACCAAAGCCGCTCCCAGGGGTACAGTTGGGGGTGTGGAGACAGCTGCGCCACCATCCAAGGTGGGGAAGGGGCACAGTAAAACCGGCAAGTCTGGGAAGATCTGCACGGCGGACAAGACCACCACCAGCCCCGCTGCCCAGGACACCGCCGCTAGAAGCACTGCTGCCCAGGACACCGCCGCCAGAAGCACCGCTGCCCAGGACACCGCTGCGACCAGCCCCGCTGCCCAGGACACCGTCGCCAGCAACAACGCTGCCCAGGACACCGCCGCCAGTAGCACCGCTGCCCAGGACACCGCCGCCACCAGCCCTGCTGCCCAGGACACCGCCGACAGCAGCACCGCTGCCCAGGACACCGCCACCAGCAGCGCCACTGAACAGGACACCGCCGCCAGCAGCACCGCAGGCCAGTGAGCACCAATGATTCCGATGTTACTGAGGCCGCCACGGGCAGGATGAAACACTCTGGGCACAAAGCCCCCTCCAGAACCAGTGGAGAACAGCATCCACTACCCCAGTCCTTGGCAGGATGAAGCACTCTGGGCACAAAGCCCCCTCCAGAACCAGTGGAGAACAGCATCCACTACCCCAGTCCTTGGCAGGATGAAGCACTCTGGGCACAAAGCCCCCTCCAGAACTAGTGGAGTATCATATCCACTACCTCAGTCCTTGGCAGGATGAAGCACTCTGGGCACAAAGCCCCCTCCAGAACCAGTGGAGAACAGCATCCACTACCCCAGTCCTTGGCAGGAAGAAGCACTCTGGGCACAAAGCGCCCTCCAGAACCAGTGGAGAACAGCATCCACTACCCCAGTCCTTGGCAGGATGAAGCACTCTGGGCACAAAGCCCCCTCCAGAAACCAGTGGAGAATGTTATCCACTTGAGAGACTGTGGCTTTGCACTCCCCAGGATTGAACAGTGGGCAAACCACCCACTGTAGAGACTTGAGAGACTATGGCGTTGTACTCCCCAGGATATCGCAGTGGGCAAAATACCCACTCTAGAGACTTGAGAGACTGTGGCTTTGGACTCCCCAGGATATAGCAATGGGCAAACCACCCACTGTAGAGACTTGAGAGACTGTGGTTTTGCACTCCCCAGGATATAGCAGTGGGCAAACCACCCACTGTAGAGACTTGAGAAACTGTGCCTTTGCACTCCACATGATATAGCAGTGGGCAACCCACCCACTGTAGAGACTTGAGAGACTGTGGCTTTCGCACTCCCCAGGATTGAACAGTGGGCTTGGAGCCCCCTCGTGGATCTGGTGTTGTGCACTCATCTGGCTGAGGGGCTCCCCACTTCCCTTCCCCCTGAGGTGCCTGTTTTATTTCTATCTGATGCCCCAGCAGTGTTCTCTCCGTCTTGTTCGGGTATTGAGTGTGGGCCTCGCCGATGCCTTTTGGGCCCAGTGGTCCACAGACTATGATAGTGGAATACCTTGGACTTGGATTCTTGGTGTATATATTTGTTTATAGTGTGAATATCTTAATATATGTATATATTTTTGATTACTGTCTTCGTATATATTACAATCATTCGACTAATTTCCTTTTGTCCTTGCATTCTTCCAGGGGGGATTGGGGGGTGTAACTGTGATGTATCATGATGTATTAGTGTGTGTGTTCTCGTGGGTGAGGATGGGGGTGGGGTTGTTGCGTGTTGCGTGTGTCACTGTTTTTTCCCTCCCCTGTGTCGTAGGTGCAGTACTTACTGTTGTCTTCGCCGCTGGCGTTCGCGCTCCTGGTAGAGGAGCAGGAAGATAAGGGCTGGAAGAATCTGAAGTTCCGGTTCCATGGCGTCCTGGTTCCTCCTGGGATGTGTAGAGGTGAGCGTTTTCCCTTCCTAGTCCTGTTTCTGCCGTGCTTTTGTTCGCGGTGTATCCGCCCCGGAAAAGGTGGCAGATTGGTGGCTTGTAATAATGTGGGTGGTACATTGTCTTCCACCTGTCTGTTGGCGGTTACCGCCGCAGTGTTTGTTTGTATTGCCGTGGCGGTCGGAGTGTTAAAGTGGCTGTCTATGTTGGCGGTTTCCGCCATGGTCTTAATTCCATTTTTTTTCCGCCGGCCTGTTGGCGGTTTTACCACCGCTTTAACACCGACCGCCAGGGTTGTAATGACCACCAAAGTTTTTCTATAATCAGTTTGCTTCCACTACCCATATGGTTTACTCAGGAGTGAATGAAATCTAGATCAAAGTAATGGAGAATAATGTAGTGAAGAGCTGGATAAGTGAGAATGATAGATTGTGCACCAGGCGAGAGGCTGATGTGGTTGATGAGAATAAGAGGGTAGGAAGAAGGAAAAAGGTGTATGGATTGCTTGGTGATCATTGAAATCGGAGGGAAATGGTGAGTTTTGTGGGATGAGTATGAAGGGAGGAGACTAGTCTCTGAAAGTACGATGATTGTGCAGGGTAGTCAGCAAGCACTTGTTAGCACTGAGCTGTTCAGAACTGTGTGAGTACCACATTTTTTGAGGTGGGCGTGCACATATTTCCTTACACTCCAAATGGCGCGGGTGATTTAGGCTTAATAGAGAGATAAAGGGGATAAAAGTGGAGAGAATCGAAGAAGCACTAAAGTCTTAGGGCCGATTTATAGTTCAGTGGACATCCTACTCAGTTACAAATG
This sequence comes from Pleurodeles waltl, assembly GCF_031143425.1. Lineage (NCBI taxonomy): Eukaryota > Metazoa > Chordata > Amphibia > Caudata > Salamandridae > Pleurodeles > Pleurodeles waltl. Next base: position 343,338,383 of record NC_090447.1, on the reverse strand, counting down.
TGACGGATATCCCATCGGCCATTTTACAAGTGCAATAGGATAAAATGCACTTGTAATATGGTAGATGGGTTATCTGTCACATTTGTGATGTAGCATCCTATCCGGCGAATATGAATTAGGACCATAATGCTCGGAGATGGTCCAAGAGTTAAGAGGTTCCCACAAAAGCTCAAATAGGGCTATCGTCAAGGAAAGCACACGTGACGCAAGATCTCAATGACTTCCCTGTTGCTTGTTTATAACTTATTTTGTAACTTTTTGCTGATTTGCTTTCATCACTAACATCATATTGCAGTGCATGCTTGTGCACTGTGCTGTGTCAGTTTTACACAATGCATTTCACAGTGTTTTTCTTTAAAATGACAATCAGTTGAGTGCACTTTTGTCACCTTTCCTAGACACATTAAAAAAGCCACACCCTCAGCTTTACTCCTACATTTGGGGGTACATGTATGAATTTTGGGAAATCATAAACTTTGTCAAGAGTGCTCTTTATACAACTGCACAAGCAAAACAAAATGCCTCACCTAGGATTTGTGGGTGATTCTTCCCATTTCTGGCCTGAATAAGGATTTTTACCTGCCTTTGACGGTTAAAGGTTAATCTCCGCTTAGTTCCAGGATGGACATGAACCAGAATAGATTTGTCAATACCTACAAACAAGGTTATTGGTGCTGTTTCCATGCTTTGAGGGTATTTCTTCTCTATAACATCCACCTCTGCCCCACCTAGATTTGCTTGTTCCATAACCTATCAGTCATATTTACAAGAAGCTTGTGCCGCCATTGCATCATTATTTTTGACACTCTGGCAGCACAGTCAGTAGTCCATATTTACAAGGTGACACATCTAGGCCAATGCATCATGTTTTGAAGGCCTGTGTTGGAATATACCTGACTCTGGACTGGCTGCGCCACGCAAATTATAATGTATGCAGAGTAGGCGTTCTTTAGAAAAATCTGGCTTACAACTGACTCAGTGATATTTACAAGTTCACAATGTGTGACGCGTCTTTTAGATGCATCATGCTAAACCTGGAATGTGTCAAAATTCCTACACCTAAATAACCCAGGCATGTTATCACTGTGGTATAGGAATCCGACCAGCTGAAGTCACTTAAAACACTGTAATAAGTAAGTAAATCACATCCCTTCAACTGGCAGTAGGCCTACACATGTATCAATCATGTCGGTCCCCTTGAGCAACCTGGGACATTGGCTCCTGTTATATTATCTTCAGCTGCAGCAATGCAATGTGATGGTGTGTACTTCATGTAAAGGACACGCCAGAATTGCCACATAACCATATGGAAATGGGTCCCCAGTCTAGCCAAGCCTACACCAAACCACAAAAGTTAAGTACACGCATAAGGTAGGTAACAAAGGAATTGGCACTTTACATTACATTATTTACTTGTATTCACTAACATAAAAGTGTCACTCAATATGTCAAACACATACTTAGGTGTTTTTGTACACATAAATAGACTATGCCCACTATAATGTGACACATAGTCATACTTCATACTTGTATGCTTTATATCCAGGACCAATGGAATATTGCCCAAGGTGAGTTTTCCACCATTTCACACTCTATTACATTAGTCCCCACACATTAGGGCAATTGCTTTGGACAGAACCGATGCATCACCTCTGTTTTTTGACGCACTGCTGAAATTGCTCTTGTTGTGAGGCCAACTTCAACAGTGCACCACTTTTAGGTCAGATGCATTGTGGCACCCTTCCCACAGATGCACCAGAATTTGTGACGCACCTAGGGAGCTTGCGCTATGGTGCACCATACCATTAATATGGCACATCCATCTTACTGGATTCTGTTGTAGTGCAGCACAAGTTTATTTTGACGCATCACTGCAACAATGCAGTGATGTATCAATTCTTGTAAATATGCCCATAAGTGAAAATAAATATTTTCTGAGTGTACAGCATATTTTGTGATTGACAAACACAGGTTAGTTACACTTGCAGAAGAATGTCACTCGTGCTTGTAGCAAAAGCTACATGCATTTAGCTTTGAGATGAGGGCAGATATGAATTTGCATTTTTTAAGGTTCTTTTTTGGTGTACTCACGTACATCTAAGTTGGTAATTTATTATTATGGTTGTTCACATTTAGGTTGTGCCATGGTTATTAGTAGGCTGACGTAGTAATAGTTAATTCCTGAAAACAGTGCAACTATCAGATGAGTATTTAAACATTTATAATAACTCCGATCTCATATTATCATTATCACTACTAAATAATTAACATTTAGGCCCTAATTACAACCCTGGCGGTCGGTGTGAAAGCGGAGGTAATACCGCCAACAGGCCGGCGGTAAAAAAAATTGGGATTTTGACCATGACGGTTACCGTCATCCAAGACCGCCACTTTAACACACCTACCGCCAGGGTGGTAACGGCCGCTGGGCTGGATACTTTGGTCTCCAACCCGGCGGCCGTCACAGTCCCATCCACGGGATTACGACCCGGCCTACCGCCATGGTTTTCGTGCCAATCTTACCGCCACGAAAACCATGGCGGTGGGCACTATCAGTGACAGGGAATCCCTTCCGTGGCACTGGTAAGGGTCTCCTCAACCCCCTCCCCCTCCCGAGCTCACTTCCCCTCCCCCTCCCTTTCCTGACCCCTTGCACATATACACACCCACACGTGCACCCATATACACACATGCACACACGCATACCCACCACCACCCACGCATGCACACATACATACCCACACACCGCAACACACACCAACATACCTTGTCACACACATACATTCACAACACACAACACTCATAAGCACTCATTCACGCATGCATCCTATGCGACTCACACCCGCGTGCACGTATACCAAAACATACCCCCCCACATACACACATCTTCCCTACCCCCCTCTCCAGTCGAAGAACCCGACTTACCTGCTTGCAGGGGCTCCTCCGGTTGGAGACGGTCCGCAGCGCTGCTGTCAGCAGCAGCGTCTGCCAGCAAAACACCGCCAGGCCGTATCATTGGTCATGATACGGTCGGCGGTGTTTTGTGGGTGTGGCGGTGCTGCTGTCAGCAGCGCCGCCTTGCCGCCTTGACCTTCGGCGGTGTTCCGCCAGCATTCTGGCAGAATACCGTCGGTGGTCATGATACGTGTAGACGGCTGGTAGCCACAGCAGCGGTACATTGGTGGCCGTCGCCGTGGTGGTAGGCGGTCATTACCACCAATGTTGTAATGAGGGCCTGATTTCATTACTGCTGGCTGCGGAATGCAGACCCACGTCTTGTACTTGTTAGTGGGGCTGAGCAATGTGAATGTGCGCACTCCCCTAAGAGGCCTTTGTTGTACTAATTAGAACATTCTGCCCCATATAGTAACCCTAGTATATAATAATAAAAAAAAAAATCATATAGAAAACATACACTGTTGTGCTGGCTCTTATTATACTAATGAGACTGCTGGATTTGGGCAGCAGCACCACCAGGTTGTGGGCAACTGAGACCAATTCCACACCATGTGACAACTGTCGGCCTAACCTTCCGAACCAGCTAGCAGTACCTCACCAGCACCTAAAAGTGGTGGTAACTTGTGGCAGCCGTGTGCATGAGATTCTGATTAGTCAGGGGAATCGTGGTGTAACAGATCTCAGCCTTTTCTCTCATTTACATTCATCTCACATGTGCAAACACAAACAGAAGCAGAAATTGGTTCAATGTATTGTATTGAATCAACTGCATTCTAGATAAAATACCATGTACTGCAATGATTAAAAGCAATGCAGTGACAAGGAAAGTGAAACATAAGAAAAGTGCCAGCATAGTGTCAGAATGCTATGGGTTGGAATTCCTACCTACGCCACTAAGGTACTACTAGAGCACAGCAGTGTTAGCCCTAATTCTCCTTTCAGGATCCCTAGGAAGACACCATCCCCCATACCTGAATATGGTAGGAGCGAAGCAGTCCGTTGGTATACTGAGAGTCCTTTCCGGGGTAGGTGGAAAATACATCAAGTCTCAGGAGACAGCTGCAATGAAGCGAAAGCATGCAGTAGCAGTTTTCTGGCTGGAACTCTCCATCTGACCTATAGGGGGCAGAGGGATGTTTTCTAATAAAACAGCTAGTGTTCTCAGAAAACCATCCTTACGCAAGAACACACATGTTTCCTCTAAAGTTGCAAAGATTGTGGTGTTCCTACTTTGCACTGAAAACAATATCGGGTACAGCCTTGAGCAAAGTACAGAACGAGAATGTCCTACTAAGAAAAATGAAAACAGTTCCTAGGCTAAACGTGTATGAAATAAAAAAAATAAAACATCACCACAGAATGAACCTTCTGCTCAGAAATTAAAATGGATAAAATAAATTGTTATTTAGCTAAAGGGCACAAACGGCAGGCCTATGGCTAAAATAACGTGCCCTTAAAAAGCTCACTAAAATAACCTCACAACAGCACCAATGTAGTTGGTGCAATATATGATCATAGTATTTGTGGGGGAGTAACAGAGAAGTTCACAGAGTGCGGCAATTTTAGTTTGTATATTTACGATGGAACTATAACTTGTAGAGCATCATTTTTTTTGGTGAAAATACATATGGCATTTAAAGCAATCCTAAAAGACATTCAAATAAACATAGGTAATATTTACAGCTGTGTTACAGTTATGGACAGGCTCCCTAGAAAGACTTGTATTTATTGACGATTCAGAAAAGCCATTAGAGGAATTGGATTAACCAAAAGTGTGTTTGAATATCCCAATATTTCTCTTATATGTAAAACAATAGTGTTGTATCATCGGATATTCTAATGCAAGTATAGTCCCACTTGAATACATTGGATGCATATTTTTACAATACATGATATATCCCTAAGCATTGCACGAAATGAAGAAATGTTTAACAACTAGCTCACAGTACCCACAGTCTCCTGAGAAGCATCAGAACTGAATCAACATAACTGCAGTTTTTAATTAGGAAATTAACGCATAATGAATTACTGGAAAGTGTGATCTAATTTTATTTTCCAAAGCGAAAAAGGAATGCAGGTTTGGTAATACAGCAAAAGGAGCAAACAATACATCATTTGGATTGCAATTTACAGAGTGTTAAGTGAAATATAAGTTTGGTAAAAGTGGAAACATTCATTTCTGTTTGTTGCCCGCACTATAATTACACATTACAATGTGTGAAATGGAAATAGTGGTTTGGCTGGAAAAAGAACCAATAAACATAATAATTACCCTGTGCTGTGTTCGGCTGGCGTTCAGAGCAATTACCTGCAAGAGAGGCTGAGTGATGTGTAAAGTGTCCTTTTGAAAACAACCTTGCATATTAACTAACAAACTCAAACCTGTGTAGAATTAATCACTTCGAAAACTGGTTCACATTCATCTTGGGTAAAAGGGCTGGAGTCCATTTCTGTTTCTGCCGGTTAGTCCTACTATATGTAAACTAGGGGAAACCAGAGAGACGAGGATCTATGTTGGGTAGAAAAAAACACAGAGCTTATGTCATTTTCTTTTTTTTAAAGACTATTTTTATTATTTCCAAACTGTGCTCATACAAGCCATAAAAGCATGCTTGTTACATTCTTATATACTACTTACGACAGTAGTACCCACAGTGACAGTCAGCTTTAGGCACTTAGCATAGCTGGTAATGGCGTTTTTAGGGCCAGCAGTTACATTTCGCACACTATCTGTTCTCTGTTGGTGTAAGGTGTCTTCCTATCTCAGGGTCTGTACTCTGCCCACATCAGATCCCTCTATATGTCTGCCATGCTCCCCACACCTTCTCCCACTTCTTATGACAGCCGTGGATTTGATAGATTACCTTTTCAGCTTGTTGGCACTAGTCTAAGTCTGACTTTTGGTCTGTAGGTCCAGGCTGGTCAGTACTCCTCCAAGCCCTTGCATTCTTTATCTTGGCCACTCCTGCAGCCAATCGCAATTATGTATTCTGAAGTGTAGTACAGTTCCCCTCTCCTGACACTGATAATAGGAGCCATTTTGCTTCTAATGTCAGCTCAATTGACATAACTTGAGACATAGCTTCCACCTCCCCCTTCAAATATACCTGTATTATCGGGCACTCCCAAAGGATATGATTGAAGGTGCCTTCCAGCCCACACCCTCTGAAGCATGTCAACGTGGGCACCCTACCTATCTTGGCCAGCCCAGTCCTGGAGTAATAGGATCTGTGTAGTATTTTCAGATGGTCTAATATAAACCATGTGCGTATTGCCATTTCATGTGGGCTTTGAATTGCTTAAGACCACTGCTCGTCTTCAATATCGCCCAAATCTCCAGCCCATGCTTCCCTAAACTTCACCAGTGGGTCAGGGGAATTAAAGACCAGCTTTCGATAGATAACGGTGATCATTTTGTTCAGGATATATTCTGGTAAAAGGCGATCCTCTAGCGGCGATGCCTCCGAGAGCTGCTCCCCCTCTAACATATGTTGTTGCAGCGCATGTCCCAGCTGTATGTATTTACAGTATTCTGAATCTGCCAACTCAAGTTCTTGACTAAGGGATTCAAATGTAATAAATGCCCGATCACTCCAAATGTCTCCCAGATGTTCAATACCTATTGTTTGCCAGTGCCTAAAACGTTTCAGTCCCCCCACATCACTGAGCTGATCACTGTCCCATAAGGGTGTCTTATTTGTGAGTCTATCTTTCCAACCCAATAGTTTATTTGCCTCCCTCCATACTTGCACTAAGGTCTGAGTTTGCTCTGGTAGTCCTCTCTCCCTTTCCTTCCAATACATGATTGCTTTGTAGCCTCTACTACCCATTGCATCTCTGTCCACTCCATACACCAGTTCCTGGCTATCAGAAAAAGCCCAGTTGTTGATCACCATCAGCTGAGTTGTCCAGTAGTTCTTATTTATGTCTGGAATCACAAGTCCACCATTGTGCAGCCCCCTCTGAAGCTTGGCTAAGGCAATACGTGGTGTTCCTCCCTGCCATGGTAAGGATAGGGCCTCATAGACAATTTTCTGAAAGAAACTTTGGGAGACCTTGTATGGGGTGTTTGTAGCACATATATCAGGTGTGGCAGCGTCATCTTATATAGCACTGGTTGGCCCATCAGGAACAATGGAAGCGCGCTCCAGTGGGCAACATCACTTTTCAGCCTCGCCAACTGTGGGAACAGGTGCCTACTCAAAAATGTCTGTTGGTCTCGAGTGATATATATCCCGAGGTGCCACACACCCCTTATGGAGCTGTGTATTATCTCCTGACATAGGGAAAATCAGTGATTTTGCCCAATTAATTTGATAGCCTGAGTAGGTGCCAAAAAGTTCAAATATATGCAGAACTCTTCTGATTGAGCGGGATGGGTCTGACAAATAAAGCTATCATCTGCATAAAGGGATATGTGCTCCTCCCAGCTCTCACCACAACTCACCCCGCAAATCCACAGATTTTGTCTTATCCAGGCCGATAACAGCTCAAGGGCCACTGCAAATTTCATTGGGGAAAGTGGACACCCCTGTCTTGTACCCTTTTGTAATTCGAATACCAGAGAAACCGTCCCATTGACCCTTATTCCAGCCAGGGGCTTCTGATATAATAGCCGAACCCATCTGCAAAACTTAGGGCCAAATCCCAGCCGGGCAAGCACAGCAAACATATAATTTCACTCGATTCTACTGAATTACATTTTCACATTTAGGGACATTACCACTGTCTGGTCTGATTTCAACCGTGCAGTCTCATGGAGCACACCAAGCAAACACCAACTGAGGTGGGTGCTTCTGTGGGGCATGAACCCTAATTGGTCCGGGTGTATAATAGATGTGATTATTTTGCAAAGTCTATTTGCCAACATTTTGCTACCACCTTATAGCTTCAACATTCAGCAGGGTTATCGGTCTATATGAGCTACAGTCTGTGGGAGGCTTACCCTTTTTGTGTATTACTATTATTGTGGCTGTACGTCGGCTAGCTGGCAGACATTCTATTTTCTGTGCTTCTCGGAACATAGCCAGCATGAGTGGAGTTACCTTGTCAACCATCCCTTTATGTATTTCTACTGGCAGTCCGTTGAGTTCTGCCGCCTTCCCGGATTGTAAACTCTGCAAAATGACTGCCAGCTCCTCAGCGGACAAGTCCGCCTTCGACGCATCCCTCTCCTCATTACTGATCATTGACATGTCTATCTCCCCCCAGTTCACTAAGTCATTTGCCGTTCTAGAGGTTGCGGACGCATAGAGGCCCTCATAATAATCTGCAAATGTTTCTGCTATGGAAGCATTAATCATCCTGAGGCTACCATGCACATCCACAACCCACAACACCCAGGATGGGTCTCTGTCTCTTTTCTCAAGCCATGCCAATAATTTATTGGTCTTATCTCGGCATCCTAGCGATGACACTGCACTGCCAATGTGTGATGTCGTACCCTCTCCTCTGACAATATTCGAAAGTCCTGCTGGTGAAGTCACAGCCAGTGTCTAAGCATCATCGTACCCTCGGCCTGTATTCTGGCTTTTAAATCCTGAATTTCAGCTTCAAGTCTAGCACACTTGAGATTGCACTCTTTCTTCATACCACCTATTAGTGCTTGAGCCTTGTCCCTCAGGACAGCCTTGAAAGTCTCCCAAACACACATGGGGACTCCACCGTGCCCTGGTTTTCAACAAAGTAGGCTTCCAGTCCCTCATTCAATTTCTCCCTGAGGCTTCTATCCTTCAAAAACCATGAGTCTATTCTTGGGGGTAGTGCAAATTATTTTTCTGGACCCTTTAACAGGACACTCACAGGGGAGTGGTCAGAGATCCCCCTAGCCTGATGTGCCACCTCACAGAATCTTCCCACACCCTCGTGATGAGTGAATATATAGTTTAGCTGAGAGAAACTATTGTGTGATGCAGAATAGAATGTGTATTGTCTCTGCTGTGGATGATGTAATCTCCAGAGATCCACCACACCCAAAGCCTCTATGAAGGACTGCAAAGGCCCAGCTCACTCGTTGCACCCACCCCAGTCTCTCCATCTGCCCCTGGGTCTACCACTGCATTCATGTCTCCCCCAAAATCAGGATTCCTACTGGCAGTGTAGTATGGTCAGTTTTATGTATCCTTTGTGCATTAGCTTCAGGCTTTAGGCCTTTGTGAACTTTGCCCTGGATGTATTTTATTCCTTTGCTCGCAGCTTGGAGCCTCTGTGCACTTTGCTCTAAATGCTTTTTATTCGGCTTCATACTGTTATTTTTCAAATAACCAGTTCTACGGTCTTGTTTTTTTTTTATATCACACTGTTTAGCCTACTTCAGCACTGGAGTTCTCAATAACACATTCCTCTTCACTCTGTGCTTCAGTCAAGGATACAGTCTGGTACATTGCCGATAGACGTGGTAGAAGTTTAGTCTTTGGCGTTCTTGCGTAGGGACATTTTGTGATCACGCTGACATGTTAGTTATAAAACACTTCCTTGTCCAAATACATGCAAGAGGGAGATTCCGACCAGGGAACCACAACTAGACGCTGACTGCCTCGTAGCAGATGCTGAACCAGATCATAGGCCTTTGCTCAGGTATGAGGGTTGATGGCTTCCCAGAGAATCTGAAAGGCAAGTTAGAAGCTTAACATGCTGTGCTCGAACTAGAACTAGCTGAGAGAGAGTAGAAATTGTTAACACCATGATAGCGTTATTCTTATGTTTCACTCTCCTCGTGACTATTTCAATCCTACTGTGTCGTATGGTTCTGGTTATTGCGGCTCACGCTTTAATATCTAAAATGCAGTTGTTTTATTAAAACAATATATAAAACTTAAACTGCCTTTGTCATTTGTATGTGAGATCATACTGTAAATGAGAGAGTTGGTTTGGATCTGAGTGACCACGACTTCCCTGAGAGGTTCCAAAGATGTCATGCGCTCGGCTGCCCAATCATCCCTTCCCCATGGGAGAGATGAGGCACTGCTAGTTAGCCGGAGGAAAACCGGATTTAGGGTGACAGAGGTCCTTCCAAGTGGGTCAGACTCAGTCCCCCACACCGTGAACGATCCTGCTACCTAGAAATCCAGTAGTCTCATTTAGGATAATGAGAGCCCACGCGACAGCAGGTCCAATAGTAAGGCACTTATATCTGGCAAAGTTGTATTATGGAGTCATGGAGGGGTGTACACAGAGCATCTGTTGAGTGTTTCACCTTCCTATTTGCCTGTTCTTGCCATATGTCTACCCTGGGAATCTTGCCACATATGCTGCAATGTGAATGGCACTAAGTTTTTGAGTAGGATTCCAACCCCCTGGGAGTCTGTGGTATATCCAGTGTGTACCCAATGAATACAATGAATAGCCAAACCTATTTAAGGCTTTATAATGGTTCCCTTTGAGAAGTGTTTCCTGGAGTAATATAATGTCTGGGATATGTCTGGGATATGTCGACGTATATATTGAAGCACCAACGTACGCTTTCCCTTGTTTCCCAGACCATTTATATTCTAGGTCCAAATGTTCAATTCATTCTGCTTGTTCCCAGTGATACTCCCAGCTCTCTATGTACGTGTATCTCGTCCATCATGTGCTACTACCTCACCTTTCAGCCACCATGGCTTCCCTCTGTCTGACCCTTGTGTATGTGAGCAGTTAGCCAAACAAATAAAAACAACAACAGTTAACTAAATCAGTGATCTTAACCCCCTAACTCCCCCCTCCCTGCTACCCTGCTTCGTGAGCCGAACACCACCCACTTTTGCAACTTACAGAACGTCTGCTGCCCCATAAAAACCATGTTTTACATGAGGATGGCTAATTCCGCCAGTATCAACTATGATGCACGTGAATAAACAGTGGTTGTTATCCCCCAAATTTAGTATTATCATAAGCCAGTTCCTCCTGAACAACTAAGGTTGGTCATTACGACCCCACCGGTTGGCGGTAATATGGAGGAAAGTACTGCCAACAGGCTTGCGGTACTTTCCTCCATATTATGACATTGGCGGTTTGGCTGAGGCCAAACCGCCAATGTACAACACAGACCGCCACAGCGATAACAGCTGCCAGGCTGGAGACATCAATCTCCATCCCAACGGCCGTGACTTGAACGCCTGTGGGATTATGACCCCGCCGACCGCCAAGGTTTTTGTGGCTTCCTTACCGCCACAAAACCATGGCAGTAGACACTATCAGTGACTGATAGGGGTCTTCCCAAACCCCCTCCCCCTCCATATGTTCACCCCCAGACCCTCTTCCTCTCCAGACCCCCATAAAACACGCCCCTCCCTTCACACACACACACACACCCATTCCCACATTCATCCACGTATGCATACATCCATTCACACACACATCCGCACATGCATGCATATATGCAGACATGCATTCACACAACATACACACATAAACCCCCCCAAACATGTACACACATACACCGGCATACACATGCGCACAGACATACACACACACACGCACACACACACACCACTACCCACCCCCCTCCCCTGTCGGAGCACCCACTTACCTTTGTGTAGTGGGTCCTCCGGCAGGAGATGGGATGGGATGCTGCTGCCAGGAGCAGCGCCTGCCAACAGAACACCGCCAGGCCGTATTAATTCTCATAATATGGCTGGTGGCGGTCTACCGGCATGGCGCCACCTTACCGCTGTCCGCTGGCATGGCCACAGCCGGATTTCCACCATCCTTCTGGCGGAAATCAGACTGTGGTCATATTATGGCAGACGGTTGGTAGCCACGTGATGGTCTTTTGGCAGCCGTCACTGCGGCAGTAGGTGGTTTTTACCGCCAATGTCATAATCAGGGCCTAAGTGTCTGTGAAGGCAAAACCCCCATCTGCTTGTTTCTGCACCACCTACTCTCCGCTTCCCACAATAGACTTAAGGAGTAACATTTAGCCCATTCAAGGTTCTCCTATGTCCTTTAGCGATTCTCAGGGCCCCTAGTGCTCTGGTGGGTCTGATCTTTGCACCTCTTTCTCGGTTGTTCGTCTTATGGCTCTCTGGTCTTTGGCGCCACTGTGGCACGCCATTCGCCAGCCCTCGATCCAGTCCCCCTCCTCATTGGAGGCAAAGTGCCATGACTTGCCTCCCTCCATCACTCGCAGTCAGGCCGGGTAGAGCATCAAGTACTGGATACCTTTGACCCGTAAGGTCTTATTGACTTCTTCAAAACTTTGCCTCTGCTTTTGGACCTGCAAAGTGAAATCTGGGAAAAAACGGACTGTTGCATTTTCAACCTGTAGGTCTCCATGTGTACGGGCTGCCTGCAGGATGGCATCTCTGTCTCCATAGTTCAGTATCTGGGCTATTATGATCCTAGGTGGGGCTCTGGGTTTTAGCCGCAGCCCGGCGTCCTATATGCCCTCTCTACCGAGAAAACTTTGGACAATCATTTAGGCTATGGGTATTTAGGAATAGGTCCTCTAAGAAGAAGTCCACACTTGAGCCCTCCATGCCCTTCGGAACCCCTGCCACTTGAATGTTATTACGCCGGGCCCTACCTTCCTGATGTTCCAACATGGCATTCATAACTGTGTTCTGCTTCGTCAGGGCCACAAACTGTTCATTCAGCCACTTCATTGTCAGCTGTAGGCCATTTATGTTCTCCTCTGCCTTTGTTACCTTCTCTGAGATTTTCCCCAAGTCAGCCCGCAATAAACCAACATCACCCGTTTACTTATCTAGTTTAGGCTCTAATGTGCCCTTTAGATCTTGGATCGCAGACATTGTTTCATGCAGCGAAGGCTCAGCCACACATTTCAGGCTGCCCAGCCCTATGTCCCTCTCCCAGTCTGCTCTGTTCCTCAGACCTGTGGAGGGGGGAGTGGCCAGATGGGCACCTTCTCTGCAGGGCTGTAGTGTGCTGGGACCATCTGCACCATCTTGATCTCACTTTGTCTCCTCTGCTGCTTCTTTTCCCGGTCTCCAATAGCCCAGGAACGTGGATCAAGAGTGAATTCTGTCTCCTGTTGATGTCAGGGTTTGGTACTTTTGTTTTGTAAAGGGAACTGGGCAGTTGTTCGTCGGATTTCAGGGGATATTTCACTGGCGGCTATGGAGCCGGCTCAGTGTGCGGCCATTTTCTCTTGCGGCTAGCCACGTCCCCGAGCTTTTGTCATTTTCAATCCCAAATATTCATAGCTTTGTCTTCGTCTGTGCTCCTGTTTCACCTTGCTTTGAAGTTTGAGAGAACATTTTTAAATGGCCACATCAATTGAGGATGCCGTTAGTAAACGTTGGGCCAGATGTACTGAGAATGGATTTGGTAAAAGGGTTTCACAAATTGTTCACTGTCTTTTACTAAAGTCACTCTGTTTTTGCGAACTGACCTATGTACTAATAGGTTGGTTTACAAAAACCTGCAACCTCATGAATAATAATGAGGTAGGTCTCAAATCGCAACTCACTATAAATCACATCTGTCACAGGCATGGTAGCATGTTGAGGTCAGCAGACTGCAACTTATGTGATGTCTTTTAAATAAAGCATTTTTTTTTTAAATGCTACTAAAATAGGGTGCATTTAAAAATAAAATTAAACTTATATCTAACATTTCTAAGGGTAAGCAGTGGTTAAACACTGACAACTCTTAAAATATATTATTTTCAACATTCACAAAGGGAAAATTTACAAATGACATTATTGTTTTGCAATCAGATTACATTCACAAAATATTAATACATCCCACTGAAGTTTGGAATCAGTTGCAAACAGCTCACTGGGCTGTTTGCAACTGTAAAATGCATTTTGGCAAGTACCAACCCTATTTTGGAGTCATTAACCTATTATCAACTCGCATAATAGGGTTTGTGAGTCGCTATTAGGAAGGGGTGTGTAAAGGGCACCCCTTCCAAATAGCGAGTCGCACTGATATGTACGAATGTTTTGTGACAGGGTATGCACTCACAAAACATTCATACTTTACTGACTCCGTGAAGGAGGTGGTAACTCATTTGCAAACGGGAAGGGGTCCTCAATGGAACCCTTCCCCTTTGTGAATGGGGGCACTATCATTTTTTTAAGAGCATGCACTGGTCCCACGGACCACTGCCCACCCAAAAAAAATGAAAAGGAAACTTTACATTTTTATTTTTGAAATGTATCCCATTTTCCTTCGAGGGAAGAAGCTTCATTATAAAAGAAACTGCTTTACAGACATAGGGGTCATTTTGACCTCGGCGGTCTTTTTTCAAGACCGCTGAGGGACCGCCGTGCGGAAGACCGCCAGTGGTGGCGGTTTGCCGCTCACCCTATTATGACCGCTGGCAGCTCTCTGTCCTTTTACGGATGGAGAGCCGCCAACAGCCATAATGGCGGGCGGCGGGAAAGTGGAGGTTGCTCCACCGCCACGCCAACAGAACCCCGCCCAGCGAATCACATCCTGTGATTCGGCGTAGCGGTGGTCTGTTGGCGGTGTGGTGTCAGCAGAGCAGCCCCCATGGCTCCCGCCCCCTCCCGGAGGATCGTCGGACCAGGTAAGTCGATCGTCCGTGAGGGGAGGGGGGTTGGGGGCGTTGTGTGTTGTGTGCGTGCGTGGGGGTGTGCATGTTTGTATGTAGAGGGGGTGTGTGAGTGCGTGTATGCTTGCGGGGTGTTGTGTGTATGGGAATGAGTGCATGTATGTCTGTAGGTATGTCTGTATGGATGTGTGCCTCTATGTTTGAATGTGGATGTGCGTGTCTGACTGTGTGTGTGGATGATTGCATGCATGTCGGTGTGTGTGTGTATGAGAGATGTTATGTTGGGGGTCTGGGTGGGGAGGGGGGTCCTGCCACCTTTGGGGGGTGGCAGGGGTGGTGGGGGGGTAGGGGAGGGAGTCGGGGTGGGGGTGGTGAGTGGGGGAGACCCCTATCAGTGCCAGGGAAGGAATTCCCTGACACTGATAGTGCTTACCGCCATGGATTTCATGGCGGTTTCAAACAGCATGAAATCCATGGCGGTAAGCTGGGTCAAAATACCGGCGGTGGTATAGTGACTGCCGCCGGGCTGGAGACCCTGTTCTGGCGGGCGGAACGGAGAACCGGCGGATGACCATGGCGGTAACCGCCATGGTCATAATACAAAAAAAAAGACCGCCAGCCTGTTGGTGGTCTTACCGCTGCTTCTCTGCCTTCCGCCAGGGTCATAATGGCCCCCATAGTGCTCTACTGACCTCAGCTGGCCACCATCCATGTGAGTACCAGCCGTTTTTAATGGGTCGCAAATTGCAATCTGCCTCATGCATATTAGTGAGGCAGGCACCTTTGGAATCACAAACAGTGTCTCAGACACTGTTGTACATCAGTGTTTGTGACTCGCTATTCGTGAACCACTAAAAATCACAAATTGTGAATCAAAAACATTGAGGGTTATACATTTGGCCCTTGCTCTCCAATGACTTGCTGTAACCTCCTCACTTTAGTGAAGACTTATGGAGATAATGATAACTGATGACCAGCATGGGTTTTTTATAGGTGGGAATTGTTTTGTCTTTTGTAAGAAAAGGGAGTAGAATAATTTAGGTGATGTGTTTGGTGGCTGCTCTCACTTAATCCTTCTTTGCAGGCAGCAGTTGAGGAGTGATTGAGTGTCAGGATGCACTAACCTTGTGTTCAGAATCCAACAAGTGATGTAGTCTTCCATCTATCGCCAAACCCATCAGTGACCACCTATAAAGTGCTATGAGGGCCAGTGGTAGAAAAGGTGAAGTATAAGAGAGAAAACAGAGACACTGGATTCTGACATTCAACACTTGTGTTGATCATGGCTGCCTGTAGGATATACTGGATATCTCAAGACAAAAATCTATCTTAAATTACTTTCCCTAGAAAGTTCTATGTTTAACTGTAATAGTGAATTACATACTTTAGCAATATCACTGTTTAACCAACTCTCTGTACTTTGATGTGTAACTTCTAATGCCTGAAAACCAAACATACACTTGAACAAGTATCTCAAATATAGGTTAACTAACACTGCTCTCTGAGACTTGAATACCTAAATTATTAAACTTCATCACTATGCACTCTTTCTGGTGAGTAAGTTGTAAATAAGTTCTGGTTTCCACTTGCAAGGTAACCAACAATGTTAATATTCTGTTGGTCCCTAGTCTTGGCAATTTTTATCTACATACTAGAACTCTAAAACTAGAACACTAATACTTTATACTTGACATTCATACAAACCACATTCCACACTGTCCCATTTCAGAATCCTTCACATTTTGTGACAGGATAATGCTAAGTAAATGTAAAAGTCCCCAATCTTCAGTTCAAGTTTTGTTTTCATGAAGAATGCAGCTTTCTGAATGTTTCTCTGTAATCTCAAAATCCTTCTATATAAATCCATAGGAAAGCAAATTAGTTTTGGCAGAAAATATGAAACCCCTATAGCGAGGTCCTGGTTGCAGCAATATTGTATCACAGTTGCCTAGAAAAGATGATGTAGGCCATGAGGGAAGTTATACCCAGATATCCAAGATGACAACCATCCCTCAGAATATGCAAGTGGTCTTGCCCTGCTGGAAATTGTAGTTCATTGATGGTATACTGATGCATAGCACCTAGTTCACATGAGTCCACCTAGTTTGGAAACTCTGTTATGACCATCAACCTTTCCGTCCCTAAAAAAAGCATTGTGAGCTGGTTTGGACTATCGACTGCCCGCACTTGTCCATAACCAAGTGGAAGGAAATGCTTCCAGCCCCGTTTCCTGATATTGAGGACCTGGTCTCCTTACATGCAGGGTGAAATTTGCAGAGGGATATGAACCCGTTAATACATTAGGTGGCTTCAGTAGAAGGGGGTAGTGATGGCTGCAGTTTCTGCTCCTGCACGAGGTGACTTACGGGACAGTGGATCCTTCGATTTGTAGTACTGGGAGGCCAGGGAGAGGGTTTATTCAGGGAATGTGTGGAGATTGGCCTGTTTTTTCAAACTATTTTATTGATTTAAACATTAAAGAAAAGTGATAACAAATGATAATGTACAGCGCAGCACAGACTTATATCACATACACACCCATCCAGTTTATGACAAATTTTGCACTCATTCTGATCCTGGCTCTTGTGAATGGGACCACCATGCTCCTCACACATTCTGGTATTTCTGTGGGCACCTTGTTGATATATAGACATACTCCTCTGCCCTGGCACATCAGTCCATGCCCTTAGTCCAGTCCCTCAATGAGGGTCTTTATATGCCAGTATCGGGCAATGTTCCATTTGACACCCAGCAGGTCCATAACTACTGGTGCATCAGCCCCCCATTCATCTATAAGTCCCAATATCACCATTTTAGTATTGGGCATGATAGATCTACCCCCAATACAAGACATGGACAGATGTGGGGCCTGTGTTAGTAGATCACAGGGCACTCCCAAACTGTGTGGTAGAATGTGCTGAGGTCGGTCCTACCTCTCAAACAATGAGGGTCTGAACCTCTCTTCATAGCGGCGAGTCTAATTGGGCTATTATATAAATGGTGGAGGTATTTCAGTTGGATCATCCTCATCCTCATCAACAGTACAAAAGGTGTAGGGTCTACCGTCTTTTGTGCTTGCCTTGTGACTATGTGGGCATCTCCGTTCCCTGAATCTGACCTGGTGCTACAATTTGTTCCTCGCTTCATGTCACATGTCTCCCCATCTATTGCAGGGGGTTTTGGTTGCTATGCTAAACACCACTAATGATATTGTTCAAAGGAGGGTACATGAAAAGATTTGGGATAGGTAGGTTCTTCGCCCAAGGGTGGGTTCTGTAAACACTGGGACACAAAAAAGTGTGTATATCAGATAGTAACTTGCATGGCAGGCAGCATAGGAGCCATGTTTTCCTCTATGCACCCCACACAGAATCAACAACCAGCTCCCTCCACAGTCAATAAGTAATCCCTATCTGTTTTAGGTTTATCATGCTGAGTGCAGTTGTTGAGGCAAAAATGGTGTCCCCCACAGTGCCGCCTGATCTAACATCCCATCACTGTGATCAAACACACAATCAGTATGTAACTTAACAAGATGAGAAAGATGAACTTCTAGCTGAAAAACGCGTTTCTTCCTCTGCCTTGGTATTTAAAATATTTAGACCTATATGTGTCCTACTGAACTGCTGTGTTTCTGTGTGTAAGTATATGGCTCATGAGAATCATATAGCATACAATACAAATTAAACTGTTTAGTGATACTCAATAAAAATGATTTACTGCTAATTTTAATCAACCTGGCCTAGCCTTCCTTGCAGTACAGCCTACAAAATCACCCATGACCCAAATATTCCTTGACATAGCTGCAGAAAATTGACTCTCACCCTTCAACATCATTATGACACACAACAAGCCAATTTTCTGCTGGTGAGAATGTGAGATGCCTTTCGAATTGCTAGGACTGTTTATTGTGCAGCCATCTTTTGTCCCGTAAAGTCCTCCCAGAGACAAGTGACTTTTTGCCAGTGCCCTACCAGACTCCTACGAACTAACATGACACCTCCTCACAACTATACCATTATCATTGATCCACCCCTGCATAGCTTAATGTCTGGTTTCCATATCTCCAGGGGTAGGTCTGATATGACCTGGGCCACTGGAATTATGCGATTGTGATGCTTCAGCGATTTTCGCATGATGATAGTTTTGCAGCATTTGCAAAATAGCCAATCATCTGCTGCATAATCTGCAGATTTTAACAGAAAAAAAATGTCTAGCTCAAACAGTTAAAAGGTTACTAAAAATGCAGTGACGTCTGTTGCAGTGCGTGGAAAGGCCCTTTGCAAATCTAGACTGGTCATCTTTTGTTTCTTATTGTTATATGTGAGTACTAAAATGGTACTAATGAAGTGCAACCAATGTCCAGACAGTGTTACCAAGTTTAAAATGATGAAATAATCAAGAAATACTATTACAAAATGTGCCGCATTATGCCGCATAATTTGTTTTGTTTTTTGCCACATCATTTACTCAACCCTGCTGCATAATTTGTCCCTCTCCTGCCATATAATTCCAGTGGCCCATACCTGGATTTGATGCATAACCTCCTAGTACGCTGCAGCTTCTCACAGTATCCTAAGAATATATGTTTTCCATATTTTTCTTAATCTAGGCAATCTGCACAGAGAAAGAACCATAAATTAAAGTTAGTGACAATCTAAGCTTTAGACCCTGTAGTCAGCCTTCTCTTGCTTGTTTTGGCATCTAGATCTGTCTGAGCTGAGCACCATCCCTTTGCTTACTAAGCAAACTGTGGGAAGTAAATCAGTCCGAATGGTGAAGAAGGTAGTGAGAGTTTCTAGATACATTAAGTGGGTAAACTCAATATGGGGCCCTACAAGGATGGAAGACAATTGATGAGATGAAAATGTACACTGCATTCGGATCCTAGTGGCCTGAGTTCAAGGTAATATGTGCTACTCGAATATGGCCTAGAAAATAAAGTTGCTGCAATGGATACAAGGTGATTGAGTGTGGCGTCTGACTATGACTCCTGCTCAGGTAGGTAGAGGAGGGTGGACAGAACATTTCCACACCTATACTTTCTATTTAACAGGAAACATCAGCCAGAACAAATTGTATGCATCCAACACAATGCAGAAACACTCACAGCAGAACTGCCCTCCTAGCAAAAATAATGTAATACTCAGAACAACACATTAGATACCTCTCTGGACACTCATTTCGTATAATTGCAGACATTCCAATACCACAAGCTCACAACAGCAGACACAAACACAGCTATGCATCCTTCTCTGATCTGGGAGGACGTGACTGGTACATAGAAGGTCATTGTGCATACAACAGTGTATTCTACTAGGGGCCTTATTATAAATTGTGTCCCGAGGGCACAACAAACATGTGCGCCAACCTTCTGTTGCCCTGGGGAAACAATGGTATTACAGAGGGGCTGGAAATGCTGGTGCGTCCCCTTCTGTTATGCAGAGAGTGCTGGCACACATTTTGCGCCAGTGCTATCATAAGTGTGCGTTCCCTCATTTGCATGGGGGCGTGGCCCCATGTAAACGAGGGAACCAGTTTGCCTCTCTACCTGTGCTATATTATGGACGCAGGCGCAGAGGCAAACATGCCTATTGCAGGCACACTGAAAGTGCGCCATGAAAAGGTGGCACACATTCAGTATGCCTCCTAAAGGCAGCCCTCTGGAGGGGAGAAAAGGGGTCCCATAGACACCCCAGATATCCCTGTTAGTCGGGTGCAGTCACTCACTGCACCCATCTGCAAGGGGATCTCACTCCCCTCTTTAGAGTGCGTGCTGTCTGCAATGTGTAACACGGAGCAACTTTTAAACAGCTGCTCCGTATTTCACATGAATGTGGCGCACTGTCCCTGTTTGTTCCCAGCGCACCTTTTGAAAGGTGAGCCATGACGTAAAGAGGAAAAGTGGGCTATATTCGTGATATGGCCCCTCGTACTAAGTAACATTCAACAGAACAAATTAGACAGAACACTAGTTTTTATTTGTGAACAGTCAAGAATACAAACTGCTTGTCAAGAAATTGAGATCAACACGGTCAGGCTAACTGACTGAAAATATTTCAAAACCATTTGAAGACTACACATATCACAGTGGTTTATAGATATGAACATATATGTATACATTTTTATGCATACATACCTTTTATGATTATCCTCTTGTTTGATAGGGATGCATGTGAAAACCTAGCTTCATGTTAAACAATATCTATTTTCACATCAGGATTCATTAACCCCTTCGCTGCCAGGCCTTTTCCCCTCCTGTGCCGAGCCTTTTTTTGGCTATTTGGGGCAGTTCGTGCTTAGGCCCTCATACCTTTTTGTTCACATAAGCCACCTACGCCAAATTTGCGTCCTTTTTTTCCAACATCCTAGGGATTCTAGAGGTACCCAGACTTTGTGCGTTCCCCTGAAGGAGACCAAGAAATTAGCCAAAATACAGTAAAAATTTAGCTTTTTTCAAAAAAAATTGAAAAAAGGGCTGCAGAAGAAGGCTTGTGGTTTTTTCCCTGAAACTGGCATCAACAAAGGGTTTGCGGTGGTAAGATCACCATCTTCCCAGCTTTCAGGAACAGGTAGACCTGAATTGGAAAACCCAATTTTTCAACACAATTTTGACATTTTACTGGGACATACCCCATTTTTACTATTTTTTGTGCTTTCAGCCTCCTTCCAGTTAGTGACGGAAATGGGTGAGAAACCAATGCTGGATCCCAGAAAGCTAAACATTTCTGAAAAGTAGACAACATTCTGAATTCAGCAAGGGGCCATTTGTGTAGATCCTACAAGTGTTCCTACAGAAAATAACAGCTGAAATAAAAGAATATTGAAATTGTGTTAAAAAACCAGCCATTTTTCCCCAGGTTTTACTCTGTAACTTTTTCCTGCGATGTCAGAATTTTGAAAGCAATATACCGTTAAGTCACCTGGACTCTTCTGGTTGCAGGGATACATATGGCTTGTAGGTTCATCAAGAACTCTAGGTACCCAGAGCCAATAAATGAGCTGCAACTTTCAATGGGTTTTCATTCTATTTCAGGTATACAGCAATTCATTTGCTGAAATATAAAAAGTGAAAAATAAGTATCAAGAAAACCTTTGTATTTCCCAAATGGCCACAAGATAATGTGTTGAGAAGCAGTGGTTATTTGCACATCCTTGAATTCCGGGGTGCCCATACTAGCATGTGAATTACAGGGCATTTCTCAAATAGAAGTCTTTTTTACACACTGTCTTACATTTGGAAGGAAAAAATGTAGAGAAAGATAAGGGGCAATAACAGTTGTTTTGCTATTCTGTGTTCCCCCATGCCTCCCGATCAAATTGGTACCTCATTTGCGTGGGTAGGCCTAGCGCCCGTGACAGGAAATGCCCCGAAACACAACGTGGACACAACACATTTTCACAAAGAAACCAGAGCTTTTTTTTGCAAAGTGCCTAGCTGTGGATTTTGGCCTCTAGCTCAGAATCACCTAGGGAAACCTAGCAAACCTGCGCAGTTTTGAAAACTAGACACCTAGGGGAATCCAAGATGGGGTGACTTGTGGGGCTCTGTCCAGGTTCTGTTAGCCAGAATCCTTTGCAAACCTCAAAAATTGGCCAAAAAAACACTTTTTCCTCTCATTTCGGTGACAGAAAGTTCTGGATTCAGAGAGGAGCCACAAACTTCCTTCCACCCAGCTTTCCCCCAAGTCTCCAGATAAAAATGGTACCTCACTTGTGGGGGTAGGCCTAGCACCCACAACAGGAAATGCCCTAAAACACAACATGGACACATCATATTTTCACAAAGAAAACAAAGCTGTTTTTTGTAAAGTGCCTAGCTGTGGTTTTTGGCAACTAGCTCAGCCGGTACGTAGGGAACGACAGAAAGTTCTGGATTCAGAGAGGAGCCACAAATTTCCTTCCACCCAGCGTTCCCCCAATTCTCCCGATAAAAATGGTACCTCACTTGTGGGGGTAGGCATAGCTCCCGCGATAGGAAATGCCCCAAAACACTATCTGCACACATCAAAATGATCAAATACAAAACTACCTGTTTTTGCGGGTGGCACCTGCGTTTTTGTGTAGGTGGGCCAAGTGCTTGTAAAAGGGAAGAGCCAAAAACATGTCGACATTGAGGGGATCCAAATGGGCAGTTTACAAAAAAACATTCTTAGGCTGACAAGTGCAGCAGAAGTTTTATTGGTATAGATGAGACAATGCTGGGTGGTAGGAATTTTGTGGATTCCTGCAGATTCTGGAAGGTTTCATCACAAAAACATGCGGAAAATGTGTGATTTCCAGCCAAGTTGGAGGTTTGCAGGGCATTGTGGGTACGACAATGGTGCAGGGTGCATGTGAAACACACCACCCTGGAATCACCCAGATGTTTAGTTTTCAGATGTGTCTAGGTCTTGTGGATTTTTTTTACATGGCAGCGTCCCAAAGTCCATAAAGTGCAGCCCTCACCATTCCAAGTGGGACGATTTTGAGAGTTAGCCAAGCTCTCATGGCCCAAATGTGAAACCAAAACCCAAAATAATCAAATGTCTTCTTGCTTGCTGTGGGATAAGATGTTTTAGAGTGCGGGGAGAGCTGAAAGACTGTTACCCCCTTCAGTTGTGGTGGGGGCATAACCAGGCCCATACTGGTTGGTAGCCACCACCCCAATATATATACATTTTTTAATTCCCTGGCATCTCGTAGACTTTTGCCCCCCCGCAGGGTGTGGCTCAGGGGTAATTGCCCCATCTGTCCACTGGTGGACAGAACAACTTTGGTCCTATTTATTTGGGGTGGGGAGATGCCCATACCCCACTCTCTTATTTTGGAAAAAATAAAACTTCCCTAGTCTCTGGTGGGCTTTCTGCCCCTCCTTGGGGGCAGATGGGCCTTCCAAAAATAGGCCCATCTGCCCTGAAGGGGGGCAGATATGGCCAACAGTAATGTGCCCCCATGGGGAGCGACCCTTACCCAAGGGGCTGCCCCCCTAAAGAAAACACACACATACACACAAACCAATCCCTGGTGCCTAAGTGGTTTCTCCCCCACGGGGGCAGATCGGCCTAATTGAAATAAACTGATCTGCCCCAAAGGGGAGCAGAAATGGCCAAAAATAAATCCCCCCCCACCCCCAGGGGAGCGACCCTTGCCTAAGGGGTCGCTCCCCAACTTTAAAAAAAACAAAAAAGAACACACAAAAAAACACACACAAAAAAGATCCCCGGTGCATAGTGGTTTCTGCCCCCCTTGGGGGCAGATTGGCCTAACAAAAATTGGGTGATCCACCCCCAAGGGGGGCAGAAATGGCCTAAATATAATTTGCCCCCTAGGGAGCAACGCTTGCCTAAGCGGCCGCTCCCCAACTCTAAAAAAACAAAAAAAAAACACACAAAAAAAACAAAAAAAATGATCCCTGGCGCCTAGTGGTTTCTAATAACAATAGGCCGATCTGCCCCGGGGGGGCAGAAATGGCCTAAAATAAATTTGCCACCAGCCCCTTGCCTAAGGGGTCAATCCCCTTGCGTGAAATTGGCGTCTAGTGGTTTCTGCCCCCTTGGGGGCATATTGGGCTAAGAAATCGGCTGATCTGCCCCCAAGGGCAGAACTGGCCTAAATATAATTTGCCCCTTAGGGAGCGACCCTTGCCCAAGGGGCCTCTCCCCAACTCTAAAAAAACAAACAAACAAAAAAAAAATGATGCCTGGCGCCTAGTGGTTTCTGCCTCCCCTGGGGGCAGACTGGCCTCATAAAAATAGGCCGATCTGCCCCCAAGCGGGGCAGAAATGGCCTAAATATAATTTGCCCCCTAGGGAGCGACCCTTGACTAAGGGGTCGCTCCCCAACTCTAAAAAAACCAACAACAAAAATATCCCTGCCGCCTAGTGGTTGCTGCCCCCGGGGGCAGATCGGCCTAACAACAATAGGGCAGAAAAGTCCTTGAAAAAAATTCTCCCCCCTGGGGAGCGACCCTTGCCCAAGGGGTCGCTCCCCTCATGCCAGTTTCTTTAAAAAAAAAATCCCTGGTGTCTAGTGGGCATTTCAAAAGCCGGATCACTTTGCGATCCGGCTTTTGAAATGCTCTGAGAGACTTCAAAGGAAAGGAAATTCCTTTCCTTCCCTTTGAAGCCTCTCAGGGTCCCCATCAGATGATCGGAAGAGAAATGCTAAGCATTTCTCTTCCGATCGCGCAGGAAGCTGGGGAAGTGGCCTCTGATGATGTCAGAGCGCAAATGCACGCTGACATCATCAGATGTCACTGAGGGGGTCAGGGGGTCAGGGTGGAAGGGAAAGGGCTTCTGCTTCCATCCCTGCCTTGGGGGGGTGGGAGGGAACCCACAGAGGGAGCGCTAGCGCTCCCCCTGGCTCAGTGCCGAGGACGTAATGGTTACTTCTTCGGCACATGAGCACTGTGCCGTAGGACGTGACCATTACGTCCACAGCACAGAAGGGGTTAACCTTTTCTGAAATCCATGCTGTGTAGATTTATGCCTACAGAGTGTGTCACATAACGTTCCCAGTAGTGTGCTTTGAAACATGCTTATTGTGCTACCTTCCAGGAATACTGGGCAGAGCAAGGCAGGAGAATATATGAAATTTAAATGACACAACAATGAAAGAGGGCAGGGACATACACCGCAATCTCTTAGTGAAGTCATCAAGGATTTTTCCCCTTTGGTTTTATGGATCATTGTTGGCAATGTGACGCGCTGTAAAGGAACAGGCATTAACAATTCATTTTAGACTTGTGAAGCCAAAGTGACTCCACAATGAGGACCAGGAATCAATAACTGTAATTTAAAGGGTTTGTTACAGGCTAGTAATCCATCCAGTACCTAAGCATAACAGCATTAGGGGCAAAATATACAGTAATACAGCTGACAAGCTGAAATATCTTAGTAGATTTTGCCATAATAAGATGAGATATAGAGTAGTAACAGCACAGCAATACAAAAACAAATCAAAGCAAATAGGTGTTCCATAAAGAAACTTCTCTTCTCCCTCATAAACAGAGGGCAACTATAAGATCCTCTAATAAGGCTTTAGGGAGTTAGGAAGGTGTTGGCATAGCAAAGACTTCTGGAAAAGTCTTGAGAAAAGGGACTGAGGCCCTGATTTAAGAAAAGTGGCGCTTTACCCACTGCAGTGGCACTTTTCTTGCGCCCCTTAGCATCCCCCTAAAGCCACCATGTGTGAGCCGTATCTAAGGTGCGGCGCACCATGGCGGTATTTAGGGAACTAGTGTCAACATTTTTGATGATAGTTCAGAGCTTTGCAGGATTAGCGTAAAAAATGTTGTTGATGCTAATCCTGCAAAGCCCATTGAGGCTCATTGAATACAATGGCATGCCTACTTTTAATGCCTGCTCTGAGCAGATGTTAAAAGTGCCGAAATAAATGACGCAAAGAAATCTTTTAGATTTCTTTGCACCATTGTTTCCACTCCCCTAACATAGCATGCCCCCTTTGCATACATTATGCCTGGTGCAGACATCATGTAGCACAAAGGGTTACAAAGTGGCGCAGAGATTTTGGCCTTGTTGGGCCACATTAGTGTGAAAACAAATGATGCTAATGTGGTGCATTTGGGGCTCCTAAATCTGCCCCTAAGTGTTTGGCATGAAGCTTCCCACTTGCAGGAATAGAGAAAGCAGAGAAATGTGTATCTTGCAGATTCTAATGGGAATCTACCTTACTACTAGCTGTGTGAACACCAGTTAAAACAACCAGAGTTTCAGCAAACATACTTATCGTTTCTTATATCCAAGTACCAATCAATTCATTACTTGAGAGAAGCATTTTGCAACATCCCTTAGGTTTCTTATAGCATCAAAACAGAGATTGTAACTGCAACTTTTAACATCTCTCAGTCCTGGTACATGATGAACAGAAAGGATCCCCTGACCATTATGTCTCCATACTCATTGCCAAGTTCTTCCCTTCAGGCCTCACTGTCTGCATTCTGTTACAAACAGTGCTGCCTTCTTCAGCTAAAAAGAATCATGATAATGCTCTTACAAAAAAAAGAAAGAAAGAACGCACTAGCATAGCTAAATTCACATCAAAATGGGGCCTGAAGTCATATTAAGCTAAATTGGCATTTAACATGAATTAAAATATTTGATTTTGCATACACAAGTATAGCTTCCAAAATAAATGCAAACGTAATTAAGAAACACCATGATTACGTGGTTACCTAAACATTAGTATATTTGTACATGTGAATTCTCTAACTTTTACAATGATAACATTTCGTTAATACATTTAAATGCTTCAGCCATGTTAGTAAGATTAAGGCACACAGTGAATAGAATGCCAAAGATAAGTATATAACTGCATAATCATGTCATAGAAGGCTGGCGCCTAAACTGTGTTGCTCATATCCCCCCTCTGACAGCAATATTAGCCATCACAATCAACATGTGGGGCTTATCAGTTGAGATCAACTCAAAATTCTGATGTTTTCAACATTTTTCAACTTATCCTAAAGTCTACACTGATTCTTGAAGAGGAAGACAACCGGTAAATTGCAGACTACATTTATTCATTATCAGTGACACCAGGCTCTAGGCAGCAACTGCCATCCTACAACCCAACAACCTGCATTCCAATTGTCTTCAGATTCCAGCTACAACATTCCAACTCCCAAACCCCACTGCAATTTATAAACCCGTCACAATTCCCTCCTTACAAAATAATAAAACAGTACTTTAGGAATATAATAAAATGGAAAACATTCGCAAATGGAGAAGCCAACTATGACACTAAGGGCCAGATGTATCATACAACCGATTTGTGATTCTCAAATAGCGATTTTTAAGAAATCGCTATTTCAGAAATGCAAAAAGTTATGTATGATTTTTGAGATTCGGTAATAGCGATTTCTAAAAAATCGCAAATGCTATTACCGAATCGCAAATAGGGAATCTGTCCCCATTAGCACCTATGGGCCTGTTGGCCCATATCTGCAAATATTTTGCATTTCCAAAATTGCGATTTCTTAACCGAAAGTCGCTATTTTGGAAATGCAAAACTCCAGGGTGCTGGGGGCCTAAGGCCCCCTCTGCTGCACCCCAAACATTTTTTTGGGACATTTAAGGTGCACACATGCCAAAAGGGCATGTGTGCTTTACATGTACATTTTAAAAATGAATTTTAAATGCATTTTTAAATTTTGCACATGGTTACCACCAGGTTCAACCTAGTGCTAAATAGCGATTCCTAAATGCCCAAATCGCATTTAGGAATGGCTTCATACATGTGCTAAGAATTCGCAAATAAGGAATCCTTATTTGCGATTTCTTATTTAGAGAGTCGCAATTTGCGACTCTCTAAACAGGGTCACAATTTTAAGGAATCGCAATTTTTGCGATTCCTTAAAATTGCGTTCAGAATGTCTTTCATACATTCTGAACTGGCTTTTTGCATTCGCAAACGGGCATTCGCACCGTTTGCGAATGCAAAAATCCTTGATACATCTGGCCCCAAGACCCATATTTATACTTTTTTAGCACTGCATTTGTGTAATTTTTTTACGCAAAAGCATCGCAAACTTCCAAAATACAATTGTATTTTGTAAGTTTGCGCCGATTTTGCGGAAAAAAACAACGCCAATGCGGCGCTAAAAAAGTATAAATATGGGCCTAGGGGCCATATGTACGAAAGCCTTTTCCCATAGACACAGAATGGGTAAAATCCTTTCGTACATCTGGCCCTAAGTTACAAGAGGAGCAATAATGTGCAAGAAAATATTACGAAGTGTAGTATGCATGTAATGGTACATAAATAAAAGTAATCTTGTAGAATATAATAAAGGCAATAGTGACATAGCAGTGAACATGCATCATAGTAATCTATTGGAAGTACATTAACTTAAGAATCCAATAATGATCAGAACTAGTTTATCACTCATTCATTACATAATCATTTAACTTGGAAGGTAGATTTGACCTGTATCACCCTGGAAAACTCCACTGAATCTGTCACTACATCTCTTCCATGCTCAGAACTGGTGCTTAAATTTTTCTCCACATAATCAGTCATGGCATCAGGAACAATTACTATCAAACTTTTGTTCCATATCTTACCATTCTCTGGCACCACAATAAGGTCTCGCCCCCAGTTTACTCTTTAACCAGTATTGTTTTCCACGAACCCTCAACAGTACTATGGGCCAGATGTATGATTCTGGCCCATTGCGATTTGGTAATTGTGATTTTTAAGAAATCGCTATTACCGAATCGCAAAGGGCCATGTATCACATTTGCGAATCGGTAAAAGCGATTTCTTAAAAATCGCAAATGCAATTACCGAATCGCAAATTGCAATACTGGCCCCATTCGCAGCTATGGGCCTGTTGGCCCATAGCTGGGAATTTTTTGCATTTCCTAAATTGCGATTTCTGAACCAGAAATCGCAATTTGGGAAATGCAAAAGGACAGGGTGCTGGGGGCCTAAGGCCACCTCTCCTGCACCCCACTTTTTTTTTTTTTACCATGTAAAGTACACACATGCCAAAAGGCCATGTGTGCTTTACATATAACATTTAAAAATGCAGTTTTACTGCATTTTTTAATTTTGCACCAGGTTACCACCTGGTTGCAGACAATGGTATTTTGCATGTGCAAAAACCATTCTGCGAAATATCGCAATTTGCGATTTTTTGCAGAATTGCCTTGCGACCTGGATTTTGCGAATCGCAAAATGCGATTCGCAAAATCCAGGTCGCAACGCAAAAAATCGCGAATTTTGCGATTTCTATTTTGTGGTCTGCGAATGCCTTTGATGCATTGCAGACCACGATTTTGTACTTGCAAACGGACGATTTCGCCGTTTGCGAGTGCAAAATATTTTGATACATCTGGCCCTCTATTTCTTTTGCACTGAACCTCTTATGTCGGCCACCCGTACTAGTTTACTTGAATCCATAACTTTTCTACCCATCCACTCCTTATTCAGTCTGGAACCCGCTAGCCTCTCCTTCAACAATGAAAAAGATGACATTTCAGTACTTGTGTGAGGTGTCGTCCTAATTGCACAAAGCATGTCTCGAATACTTTCTTTCCAACCCATCCCATCAACTAGTGCCAACTGTAACTGATCTATAATGGTACGATTAAATTGTTCTACTAACCTATTGCTGTAGAGATTATATAAGGAAAATCTAATGTGCTTGATTCTTACCGGTTTCAAAAACTTCCCTAATCTCTCTCGACACCAAATGGGTTCCATTGTCAGTTCCCAACTGCTCTGGGTAGCCTTCCCTAACAAATACCTCTTGTAAAAACTCAAGGACCGTCATAGTGTTCACTGTTTCCACAAACTTCAACGCAACTCATTTTGACATATAATCCATTAGAAATAAAACATACTTAGGAGTAGCACTACTAATGGCCAGTGGCACAGTGATGTCCAAGGCTTGCTCTTTTGTATATTATTGCTTTGCACTGGTGTGACAGGAGAAGGCCCAGTTACATGTGTTTTGTCACTCAAAAGGCACGCAGAACACTTCTATACCTAATGGTCAATATCCCTGTATACACCCTGCCACCAAACATCTTCATTTACTCTGTTTCATGGTACCTATATCTAAATAGCCTTCATGAGCAAGATTTAAGATCTTACTGTGAAGACCGCAGTATACAACTAACAGCTCACATATGTGCATCACTCTAATTATTATAGACAATCCCTCGGCAACTATCCAAATGGGAATTAGGGTTTCTCGTATTTCCCTAGTATGTGCCCATCTACCTGACAAACTCCGCCCAACTCCTTGTATTACCTCATCATCCAAACATGCTTTCTTCCTCTCTTCCTGTGAAAGTGTGCTATTTAATATTGCATCAACCGCACGCACAAGTTCCACTTCCTCAGAGTCCTGATCAATATTGTTAAATAGATCTTCCAAGTGCAACATAGATAAATAGTCAGCGGCAAAGCTTTGTACCTCAGGAACATATTGCACCTTTTATTAGAACTCCTGTAATCAGAATTGCCATTTGGCAATGTGTGCAGTAGCCCTCCCACCATACATGGTTTTGAATAAATTCACTAGTGGCCTATGATTGGCTCTCAGAAGAAATTCATTTCCGCATATAAAATTCTAGACACCCCTCCACATTGCCAAAGCTTCTTTTTCAATGGCATAGTAAGTATGTTCAGTACGCTAAAAGGCTCTGAAGGTGAATACAGTTACCTCTTCTGCCCTATTATTTCTTTTTTAGAGGAGGAAAATCCCTAAACCATAATTGCTTGCATCAGTGGCAATAATACACAAATCACAGGTGTTAAAAGATTTTAGGGGGACGGCTGCAATAATTTCCTCCTTGATAAATTTAAAAGCCTTATCACATACCACATCCCACAAGAATCTGGCATTTCTTTTTCAAAAGTAAACATAGGCATACAGTTTTTCAGCAAATTTTCAACAAACTTTGAATAATATTTGATGAGCCCCAAGACTGATTTTAATTGATCTTTATTTTTAGGTGTGAGTTCATCCTCAATTGCTTTCAAGATCTCAATTTTAGGCTCACCTCCCTTACCAGATATGTGGTGTCCCAAGTGGTCTACACCTGGCTGACTATGCGTGTGTATATATATATCCCTCCTTAGTGTAAGCCCACTTCTTCTGATTATCTGCAGCATATCTTTTAGCCTTAAATAGCGTTCCTTCTGATTTTTTCCTTACACCAATATGTCATCTTGGAAATATGCTGCACCAATCATATCCCTAAAGAAATATCTCATCCAATACAGTTGAGGCAGAAGCTAAAGTGAACAGCATGCGCACATAACGGTAAGCCCCTTCAGGTGTTATGAAAGATGTTAAAGGTCTTGATTACTTGCATAACTCTATTTGGTGGTAGGCTGCCAACATATTCAGTGATGTAAAATCTTCAGCCCCTTAGAGAGTGGTTAACATTTCATTTATATTTGGGAGAGGCTGCCATCCACCCAAATACTTTTCTTCAAATCATGCAAATCCATGCATAGCCTCATGACTTGTCAACTTTGCGCACTAGCACTATGGGTAAAAGTCACTCAGATCCCTCAATTGTCTCAATTATACCTAACGTATATAATCTCTCCAACTCTTCTTTCAACTTCTTCCTCAAAGCCAGAGGTATCTTTCACACTTTGTGCACCACTGGACAAGCATCCTTTTTCAGAACAATTCGATGTTGAAACCCCATAAACGTTCCCAGTTCATTTGTGAACACGACTGGGATAGTGACCAACACACTTGTAGTCACCAACTAACAACACGTATATTGTGCATTGTGTGAAGTTGTGCTCGAATTCAATATTAGCCCTGAATTTACCCAAAACGTTCACTCTTTTTCCCCCATGGGCAGATATTTATATTTGAGACATCTCAAGTTAAATATCTGGAAATTCTTTAAAGTCATTCATACACACTAAGGTACAAGGCGAACTGGAATCGGTTATTACTTTGATCATCTACCATTCACCAATATGTCAGAAAGAGATGGTTTTCTCTTCCTCATTGACCATACAGAAGCAATCTCTGCAAGCGTACCTTCCTCATCTTCAGGTGTTGATAATGTCAATATGAAGTTCTCATCAGACTCAGACTCCACATTACACACTACATTCACTGTTCCACCCTTTTGTTTCATCCCTGACTTACATACCCAAGCATAATGCTCTTTCTTACCTCATGTAAAACATGGCCCCCCTACGGTGAGACAACTCTTGCTGTTGCTTAAATGACAACTCCCATATCAAAAACAAGCTTGCTCGCTTCTTCGCCGAGCAAATGTTTCACACACACCAACATTTTGGGGTGGGCAATTGTCAACATTTTCTTTCTCTCTTGGCTTTTCTTTCTCTCTCATGGCTTTTCAGATTGTTTCACCAATAACTTCACTTCACACATCCCAGCATTTACACTTATCTCATTGACACAGTTATCAGAATGCGGACTACTTCTAGTAATTGAAAGCGCTTCTCTAAATCTGGATCTTCAGTAGATAACAGTTTCTCTTGGATTGTTAGTTTTTTCAATAATTTGATCACATACAATTTTTTGTTTAAACTCCCTCTCCCATATGATTTAATCATTAAACTTCATGTATCTACACTTTGCTGCAAATGTTTGCAATGCTGCCACAAAGTCATTGATTGGTTCACCCAGAAGTTGTGATGGTTGTAAGAACTTGTGCTATGCTAATACTGTATATTTCTTTGCGTTAAACCTGTTATTCAGAGTTTCCAGCACAGAAAGGTATTCATCAACTACCTCATTAGAGCTGTCATGCCTGTTTCCAGCCACTGTATGTTCACTCACAGCTTTTAAAGGGAGGATTTTCAATACATTTCTCACTTGAGGTCCTAGGTTAATGACTAATAAAGCCTTGTTTTTCTTTGAAGTGAAAATGTCACCATCAATGGCCTCTAAATATGCCTTGAACGCCTCCTTCCATTGTTCCCAATGTAACGGAGGGGTGCCGGGAGCTGCTATAAATATTGGGGGTGCTGCAATTTTGTTCATGGCTAACTGAATATAACTGTAGAAACTAATGTGGGTGAGTTGCTGTCTCCAAGAAATTTGATGTGTATGCAAAATCATATATTTGAATGTGTCCATCACTAGTAACAGAGGCACAAATATAAAATAAGAATAAGGTGGTCATTCTGACCCTGGCGGTCTTTGACCGCCAGGGCGGAGGACCGCGGGAGCACCGCCGACAGGCCGGCGGTGCTCCAATGGGGATTCCGACCGCGGCGGTAAAGCTGCGGTCGGACCGGCACCACTGGCGGGCTCCCGCCAGTGTACCGCCGCCCCATTGAATCCTCCACGGCGGCGCAGCTTGCTGCACCGCCGCGGGGATTCCGACCCCCCCTACCGCCATCCAGATCCCGGCGGTCCGACCGCCGGGATCCGGATGGCGGTAGGGGGGGTCGCGGGGCCCCTGGGGGCCCCTGCAGTGCCCATGCCACTGGCATGGGCATTGCAGGGGCCCCCGTAAGAGGGCCCCTACATGTATTTCACTGTCTGCTGTGCAGACAGTGAAATACGCGACGGGTGCAACTGCACCCATCGCACAGCTTCCACTCCGCCGGCTCCATTCCGAGCCGGCTTCATCGTGGAAGCCTCTTTCCCGCTGGGCTGGCGGGCGGTCTGAAGACGACCGCCCGCCAGCCCAGCGGGAAAGTCAGAATTACCGCCGCAGTCTTTCGACCGCTGGAACGGTAATCTGACGGCGGGACTTTGGCGGGCGGCCTCCGCCGCCCGCCAAGGTCAGAATGAGGGCCTAAGTGTGCTTGTCAATGGACACGTTATTTGCAAGCATTATGGTGTGCCTATTATCCTTAATGCAGTCACAACTGTAAAATAGGATAGATGTTCTATATTGTTCCCATAGTAATTCCTTTTCCTTACTACATTGCATTTCTTTTTCTTGCAGGGAGTGCC
Organism: Pleurodeles waltl; assembly: GCF_031143425.1. Lineage (NCBI taxonomy): Eukaryota > Metazoa > Chordata > Amphibia > Caudata > Salamandridae > Pleurodeles > Pleurodeles waltl. Next base: position 343,304,538 of record NC_090447.1, on the reverse strand, counting down.
CAATCAGCCCATAAACAAACCATCCCAATTTAAAGATGGCCACCCAAAGTGTGATTTGCGAAACCCAAACTAAAATGGTCGAGAAACACAAATCAGGAACATTTCCAATGCTAAAATATGGCTGTAGAGCATGATGTCTGCTGCCTAAATATGCACATTAGTTTCCGATGCTCAAAGATGAACACTTAGGCCCTCATTACAACCCTGAGGGCAAATCCCGCTTTCTGCTGTGCTGAAGACCGCCAACATACTGTTGTGGCGGTGGAGTTCCGCTACAGGTATTACGACCTACATCTCGGAATCCGCCACAATACAGACACCCACACAAGTCCACCACACCAAAAGTCAGTGATAAACTGGCAATACCAAAACTTACACCGTCACACCAACAAGAATACACCCACACTATCACGACCCACAAATCAACGCGGCGGTCTTACAACCGCGGTAATCCATTGGCAGTACACACTGCTGCGCTCAAAATACACACACATTTACAAAACACAACCACATTGGACAATTCAAAATACACACACCTGACACACATACACACACCACACCCACACACCCACAACACTATAAAACACACACCCACATTACCCTCAGCCCCTTACAACAAACAATTTTGGAAGAAGCCCAGAGAGAGAGATTAGCAAACACAACATCAGCATCCACAGGCACACAAAACCATCACTCATACAACATCCACGCACCTCAAACAACACACACCAACACATCTCCCCACACATCACAACAGACAGCACCTCACACATCACCCACACTACATCATGGCACCTCAAAGGCACCCCAGGTTTTCTGAGGAGGAGCTCAGGGTCATGGTGGAGGAAATCATCCGGGTAGAGCCACAGCTTTTCGGATCACAGGTGCAGCACACCTCCATTGCTAGGAAGATGGAGCTATGGCGGAGAATCCTCAACAGGGTCAATGCAGTGGGACAGCATCCAAGAACACAGGATGGCATCAGGAAGAGGTGGAACGACCTATGGGGGAAGGTGCAGTCAGTGGTATCCAGACACCAGATTGCTGTACAGAGGCGGTGGACCCCACCTCCTCCCCCACAACTAACAACATGGGAGGAGCAAGTCTTGACAAACTGCATCCTGAGGGCCTTGCAGAAGTAGCAGGAGGACTGGACTCTGGTAAGTCATATCTTTCCTACTATACCCCCACCCCACCTGTATGCCATCACATACCCCCACCCTTACCCTCACTCCCATCACTCCATCATCTCACATATGTCCCACTATCACAACCCACACATCTCAATACCAAGGCCCTGCATGCAACACCTATGCATGGACCCCCATCACCAAAACATGTCCAGTACAGATACCCACACAGACCCCAAACCAACTATCACAAAAGGGCAAACACAATTATGCAAGCACAGGAGTAGAGGGTACCTCACCCAATGCACAAGATGGCACACACAGATACTAAAACTATGCGCTTACACCCCAACAGGACCCATACCCAACGTCACCGGACAGGAGGTGCCAGACATATCCAGTCTCCCCACAAAAAAGGCCCATAGTGATGACAGCAGCTCTGCATGCCTGGATCAAGATGACCAGCCTGGCCCATCAGGGACCTCTGGACAGTCGGTTCCCCTGCCACTGTCACAAGCCACCACAGAACCTCCCCCCTCAGGAAACACCACCACAGCACCCACCCAGCGGGCCCATCCCTCTGTCCCCAGGACACATCAATCAGCAGTGTTTCGACCACTACAGGGAACCCAGGCAAACCCACCAACCCAAGAAAATCAGGGACCTGGGGTCAGTGGCAGTGGGCAGACGGTTCAGGGGGCAGAGGCACAGGATAACAGGGAAGCTTGGAGGACTACTGTGCGACAGGGGGAGGACAGGCCCAGGGAACCGATACTCCACAAGGCACTCTCCAATATCCTAGGAGCATACCACCATTCCCAGGAGACCATGGGCACGGTATTGGCCAAGTTTCAGGAGACTCGGCGGCTGCAGGAGGAACACTACCTTGGGATCAGGGAGGACTTGAAGTCCATCAACAACACCCTGGACACCATTGCAAGGGTGCTGGCAGACCTTGTCAACACCATGAGAGACACGGTGGCACACAAACAGGCACCTGACACTAGCCTGGATGATGAATAGCCCTCCACCTCCGCTGGCACTAGTGGACAGGACGCACCACCACAGGATCAACAGGCCACCAGCACCCCACCCCCTGCAGAAGGGAAACCACCCCGCAAACGGTCCCTGAGATCCAGGAACAAGACAGAGAACATTGCCAAGACCCCCGCCAGGAAATAAAACCCTCCTGAATGTCACCCTTCTGTCCCACTTTGTCACCCTGTCCACCTTAAACTGCCATTGCTCCCCTTCCCATGCCCCATTGGACAATGCACCTGTGAGACCAAGAGACTGGACTCTGCCATGGACAATCCTCCACCATCACCCCAGCCCATTGCAAACACCCCTCCACTTATTAGCACAGAAATAAACACCCTTGAATCACAAAACAATCTGGAGTCAGTCTGTGCTTTCACAAATGTGTAATTGCAACATCTCTGAAATATAGCAATGTCAATGTACTTGTTCACACACCAATGTTACACAGTCGTAGGCCAGCAGTAAACATAGCAGAGGACACAAAGTGGGAACCAGATCTGTGCAATGGAAAGCCAAAGTGACAAGTCAGGGTCCATGCAGAGAGGTAAAAAGGCAGATTTATGCTAGGTCCCACAATAGTATGAGATGTGGGAAGCAGTTCCATCCTCTTACCTGTGTCTCACTGGAAGTATTGCTTGATGATGTTGTTTTGGTTGTCTACATCTTCTTCTTCTGCCTCCTCTTCTTAACTGTCCACAGGCTCCACAGCTGCCACAAGACCAACATCAGGCCCATCCTCCTGCAGAAAAGGCACCTGGCGTCGCAAAGCCAGGTTGTGCAACATACAGAAGGCCAAGATGATCTGGCACACCTTCTTCCGTGAGTAGTATAGGGAGCCACCTGTCAGATGGAGGCACAGGAATCTGGCCTTCAGGAGGCCGAAGGTGCGCTCTATTATTCTTCTAGTTCACCCATGTGCCTCATTGTAATATTCCTCTGCCCTTGTCCTGGGATTCCTCACTGGGGTCAGTAGCCATGACAGGTTGGGGTAACCAGAGTCACCTGCAATTATAGAGGGATAACTGTTAGACATCCTCCAAACATTAGGGAATCTCCCACACCCAGACAGCAAATGAAACTGTGTGGGGACTTTAGGCTCACCTATTAGCCACACACAGTGCCTCTGGAGTTGCCTCATCACATAAGGGATGCTGCTATTCCTCAAAATGTAAGCGTCATGCACTGAGCCAGGATACTTGGCATTCACATGGGAGATGTACTGGTCTGCCAAACACACCATCTGCACATTCATAGAATGGTAGCTTTTGCAGTTTCTGTACACCTGTCCATTCCTGCGGGGGGGGGACAAATGCCACATGTGTCCCATCAATGGCACCAATGATGTAGGGGATATGTCCCAGGGCATAAAAGTCACCTTTCACTGTGGGCGGATCCTCCACCTGAGGGAAAACTATGTAGCTGCGCATGTGTTTCAGCAGGGTAGATAACACTCTGGATAACATGTTGAGAACATTGGTTGTGACATCCCTGATGCCAGGGCTACTGTTGTTTGAAAAGACCCACTGGCCAGGAAATGGAGTACTGACAGGACCTGCACTAGAGGGGGATTCCTGTGGGATGGCGGATAGCTGACATCAGGTCTGGCTCCAACTGGGCACACAGTTCCTGGATTGTTGCACGATCAAGTCTGTAAGTGATAATGATGTGTCTGTCTTCCATTGTCGACAGGTCCACCAGGGTTCTGTACACCAGAGGATGTTGCCATCTCATCACCTGCCCCAGCGGACGCACCCTATGGAGGAGAACGATGAGCAGAGGGTCATACACCACATAGGTTTCACAAGGCTGTTTAGTACAAACGTTTCTCTATGTGCCTTTGTCTGTCCATATTCCTGGCCTAAATAGGTGTGATGCAGTTAGTTGGCCTGCCATGTGGCCCCCTGAAATGGCAGCTGCCTGACCTCTAAGGTGGGACAAGAGGAAATGAGGTAACTGCGCTGGCGTTGTACACCGTCACGGTAGGCGATCGAAGACCGCAGCGCTATTCAGCATTGGTTATCATTGGGCCCTATGGGTTCCAGGAGCCAATGACGATGTACGCTGGCGGTGACGGTACGCACCGCGGCGGACGTGACCACCATTTTCTATCTGTTCACTCACTTGATACCTGACCTTCAACAGGAGAGGACCTACACTGCAAGTGCTGCTGTGACCTGTGTCTGGAAGCGAAAATTGCTACAGTGTTTGGGGAAAGGGCCCCTGCCTTCACTTCAGAGGCGTTGGACAGACTAGTGGATGGAGTCCTTCCCCAGTACACGCAACTGTACGGTCCTCCAAAAAAACAGGTGAGTAAACTGTGTGCATGGTGGATGGCACATGATTGTATGGAGTGTTGTGGATGGAAGAGACAGGGGTGGATGACAGGCCAGCATGTGAGGATGGTGTGTGTATGTATTTCTGGGCCAGGGTGGGAGGTTTGTGGCCAATGTGTGAAAAGAAATGTACGGGGGAGTAACATCCATTTTTACTTCACTTTTCCTTCAGGTCAGCGCCCACCAGAAGAAGAGTATTTGGTGTGCCATCGCCAAGGAATAGCGGATCCTGGGGGTCTACCATAGATGGAGCACCCACTGCCGGAAAAGATGGGAGGACCTGCACTGCTGGACCAAGAAGACAGTGAGGCCCAGCTGGGGATGGCCTCCCAACGCGGAAGGGGTGCCTGTCGCACCATGACCCCCCTGATGTACCGAATCCTGGTGTGGCATATCCGGAGTTGGATGGGCGCTTGAGGGCATCACAGCAGCCACTAGGGGTTGAGTACTCTCTCATTCAGCTGATTGCGCACTTGACGAGGTGTCTGGGTGGGGAAGGTGGGCTGTGGGTCCCCCTAGGCCAGGGCAGACACGCAAAGGTAGATCAATTGATTTGCAGACTCATTCCCAGTCCAACCCCAGAGGTGGTACTTGCCCTCTACACCTAGTCAGGTGCCTGTGGCTTCCAGCTGTGCATAAAATGGTTCTCAACAGAGTTCCCTATGGGCATGTGCTTTTCCCCTGCCCTGTCAGTGCATGGCTTAGTGCATAGGGCTGCTCCCTGTGGTTTGTGTCCACCAATGGTAGTGGTGTTGCAGGCATTGACCATGTGTCTCTTCTGTCTTCCCCCCCTTTTTGTTTTGTCACCCTGTCCTTGTGTGCATTAGCATCATCTGGTGGAGGAGCATTCGCACCGGAGCAGGAGAGAGCTGCAACCCACATGGCCCTGGAGGGTGAATTTACAGAGTCTGAGGGCACCAGTGGGACGGAGGGTAAGAGGAGCTCCACGACGGGGACAGGAGCAGACACCAGCGACAGCGACTCCTCCTCTGATGGGAGCTCCCTTGCGCTGGCGGGCACCTCTGTGCCCACCGCATCAACAGGTACAGCCGCCACCCCCCATACCAGCACCGTCCTCCCCGCAGTCCCTCATCGAGATTCCCGTGCCCTCTCAGCCAGGAGGGTGGGCATCTCCTTCGCCCCAGGCACCTCAGCCCCTGCCCCAGTCAGCCCTGCTGCCCTCAGTGAGGAGGCTATTGGCCTCCTGAGATCCCTCACTGTTGGGCAATCAAACATTTTGAATGCCATCTAGGGTGTGGAGAGGCATTTGCAGCAAACAAATGCATACTTGGAGGGCATTCATTCTGGCATGGTGGCCCAACAGAGAGCATTTCTGTCTCTGGCCTCAGCACAGATGGCAGCCATTGTCCCTGTGTCCAGCCTCCCCCCTCCAACTTCCTCTACCCAGACCTAATCCCCTCTACCTCAGCCTATCCCAAGCACACCATCAGACCAGCATGCACACTCATCGACACACAAGAGTGGACATGGCAAACATAAGCACCACACATCCCACAGGCACTCACACAAGCACCAACCCGATGCAGACACACCAACATCTCCTGCCTCCACTGTGTCCCCCTCCTCCACATCCTCATCCTCCCTCCCTGTCTCGTCTCGACTCACACCTGCATGCACTACATCTTCATTCACTGCCTCCATCACCAGCACGCCCATCACCACACATCACTCACGTGCAATCAACACCCGCAATACCATTCACACATCCCCTGTGTCCTCTCCCAATGGGTCTGTGAGCCCTCCTCCCAAACTACACAAACGCAGGCACACACCCACCCAACAGCCATCCACCTCACAACAGCCTCTGGCCCATGCACCTTCACCCAAATTCAGCAGATGTGCACCTCCTACAACCACTACCTCTTCCTCCACTCCTAAACCCCCTCCATCTTCCTGTCCCAGTGTGTCTTCCTCGCAAACCTTGACCTCTTCCCTACACCCCCCGTCCATCCCCTAGTGTCAACATCAAGGCAGTGCACGCTCTACGGGCGACAAGAATGCAAAAACCCAACAGTTTCAAGCTAACATAATTTATGCATTGTGATGATATGATGTTGTTTAACCTTTTGCATTGCAGAGTTTAATCTTAAAAACTTATGTTCAGCATGCATATAAATACTGTTCACATGCTATGTACTGCTGCAGGTTTCCAGACTGTGTCAGGGTGTGGTCCCCTTCCAGGGCCTTCTAGAAGCTCTCCCTGCAGCATGCCTGGGTGTGGTTTGTGGGCTGGGCCAAGACTCTATATAAGGGAGCCTGCCCAGCTCCACGTGCTCACTATTCAGAGGTCCCGGTGCAGAGCTGCAGCAACTTCCTGAGCTCCAGTTCCGGTGGCCTACTTTGATCTTCCAGGCCTCTGCCCTTCATTTACATTGGTGATCCTTAATCAGGGCAGTAAGACCGAGGTTGGGCTGGGCCCCGACCCCGTTATCGAGGACACTCGAGTTCTTGGGCCTAATTCTTACATGATAAACAATTTTACTCTTGCAAGTGTGAATGTGCGCTTTGGTGTTTCGTGGCATTTGCATGCTGACATTCGAATCTGCAGGACGCGCGATTCATGTTCTTGTGATTTAACCCTTGATATTCATTGTGCGCTACCATTCCTTAACAGTTACATGGTGGCATTCGAATCGGCAAGTCGCGCAATTCATGTTCTTGTGATTTAACCCTTGATATTCATTGTGCGCTACCAATCCTGGGCAGTTAAATGGTGGCATTCGAATCGGCAAGATGCGCGATTCTTTCCTCATGCTTAATTCATGTTATTCATTGTGTGCTACCATTCCTTGACAGTTACATGGTGGCATTCGAAACGGCAAGACGTGCAATTCTTTCCTCGTGCTTAGTTCACGTTATTCATTGTGTGCTACCTTTCCTTGACAGTTACATGGTGACATTCGAATCGGCAAGATGCGCAATTCATGTTCTTGTGATTTAACCCTTGATATTCATTGTGCGCTACCATTCCTTGACAGTTACCTGGTGGCATTCGAATCGGCAAGACGCGCAATTCTTTCCTCGTGCTTAATTAATGTTATTCATTGTGCGCTACCATTCCTTGGCAGTTACATGGTGGCATTTGAATCGGCAAGACGCGCAATTCTTTCCTTGTGCTTAATTCATGTTATTCATTGTGCGCTACCATTCCTTGGCAGTTACATGGTGGCATTTGAACCAGCAAGACGCATGATTCTTTCCTGATGCTTAATTCATGTTATTCATTACGCGCTACCATTCTAAGGCATTTACTTGGTAGTTTTCGAGTTGACAAGTCGCTTGATTTATTCCTCGAATCTACGTTGTGTTATTCATGGTGCACAATCCTTCTATGGTGTTTACTACCTATGTGAAAATATGCAATGTGCGCAATTCATGTTCCGACAATTTGAGAGAACAAAAAAGACCAGAGTTCTAGATGTAATGTTGTGTGTTAACTTTTGCTTCCTACAGGTCTCCTTCTCAGCTGTTCTCTTCCCAATCCTCTTTTCCCCACTTGGACTCTCTTAGACTCTGTGACAAATCTAATCAGAGTATTGGAGCTGTCTTGTGGTGGAAGTGTTGGGAACGTGCACAGACCCCGAGGATCTGGTGACTCTGACACCTAGGGCCAGGCTGTCCAGGTCCTAGCCCAGCACCTCAGCCACCAAATCATCCAGCACAGTGGTCTCAGCAAGTCCGATCACATCGCGGGCGGCACCCATCAGGGCGGCCAGTGTGCAACCTAGCGAGGCCAAGGAGCAGGCCATTCCGCCACCTGCCAAGGTGAAGAAGGTGCCCACATGCCGGAGGGAGAAGCCGCACCTACCAGCAAGCAAGGGCTCCTCCAAGCCAAAAGGGGACAGTGGCAAGGCACCAGCAGCAACATCAAAGGTGGGGAAGAGACACAAGCTGAAGAGCAGGTCAGGACAGGGCACGGAGGCTCCGGCTGAGGGACCAGAGTCACCCCTTCTGTCAACTAGAACATCAACCTGTGCGGCGGTGGACACCGCCACCTGCACCGCCATCTGCACTACCACCTGCACCGCCACCTGCACATCTGCTGCTTCAGCAACAGTCCCCAGCATCATCCCCAGTGGGCAGCCATCTGAGGCTGCAGGAGACGTCCTGCTGTTTCCCTCAACAGGTGCAGACACATGCACCACTGCCAGCACCTCCGCCACAGACACCACCGCAAACACCGCCACCAGCCCTGCGACGTGCTCAGACAGTGCCACCACAGCTGACATGGCAATCATCCCCAATTGCCAGTTGTCCGAGGCTGCAGGAGACGTCCTGGACCCTGCCCAGCGTACATGAGGCATGACTCCCAGCACTGTTTGTACCTGCAGGTGACAGGCGAAGTCGCAGCAGGGTGGAGTGTGTCTCTGCTCCATGGAGTATTATGCTACCTGTTCCCAGGAAATCTCGTGGCACACACACCCAGGTGAGGGAATGGGACCTGCCACACTGCATCTGAAGCACTCTGGGCACAAAGCCACCTCCAGAAACAGTGGGGATTCACATTCACTACCTCTGTCCTTTGCAGGATGAAGCACTCTGGGCACACAGTCCCCTCCAGAACCAGTGGAGATTCACACCCACTACCTCTCTCCTTGGCAGGATAAAGCACTCTGGGCACAAAACCCCAATTCACATCCACTACCTCTGTCCTTGCAGGATGAAGCACTCTGGGCACAAAGCCCCCTCCAGAACCAGTGGATACTGTTATCCACTTGTGAGACTGTGGCTTTGCACTCCCCGGGATAAAGCGGTGGGCAACCGACCCACTTGAGAGACTTGTGAGACTATGGCTTTGCACTCCCCAGGATAAAGCAGTGGGCAACCTACCCACCGGAGAGACTTGAGAGACTGTGGCTTTGCACTCCCCAGGATAAAGCAGTGGGCAACCCACCCACTGGAGAGACTTGAGAGACTGTGGCTTTGCACTTCCCAGGATAAAGCAGTGGGCAAACCACCCACTGTAGAGACTTGAGATACTGTGGCTTTGCACTCCCCAGGATAAAGCAGTGGGCAACCCACCCACTTGAGAGTCTTGAGAGACTGTGGCTTTGCACTCCCCAGGATAAAGCAGTGGGCAACCAACCCACCTGAGAGACTAGAGAGGCTGTGGCTTTGCACTCCACAGGACCAATCAGTGGGCACAGAGCCCCCTCGTGGAGCAGTGGTGTCATCCGTTCATCCAGCTGAGGTGGCCCACCTCCCCCTGAGGTGCCTGTTTATTTTCCATCTGATGCCCCTGCAGTGTACTCTCCGTTTCGAGTCAGGTATCTTGTGTGGGCTTCGCCCATTCATTTTGGGACACTGACCCACAGATAATGATTTCATTAATATCCGGACTTGTGTAGTTTCTGTACATATTTGTATATACTGATATTTGAATTTGGCCTATCTGATATTTCAATGATTACACTTGTTACAATCATTTCATTTTGTCCTTCCGTTCATCCAGGGGGTGATGGGGTGTATAGGTAATGTTGCTGTATGTTTTTGTGTGTATGGTGTTGTGGGTGAGGGTGGGGGTGGGGGTGTTGCATGTTGCGTGTGTGTGTCACTCTCTTTTCCCTCCCCCCTCCCCTGTGTGCTAGGTGCAGTTCTCACCGTGGTCGTTGTCGGCGTCTTTGCTGCTCCTGATACAAGAGGAGGTAGAACAGCATCGGCAGGACCTATAACTCGGGCTCCATGGCGTCCTGGTTGTTCGTAAGGTGTCAAAAGGTGAGTGGTTTCCGTTCCAAGTACTGTTTCTGCAGTGCTTTTGATGGCGTTGGTACCGCCCCAGAAAAGGAGGCGGAAAGGCGTGTTGTAATACAGTGGGCAGAACCTTGTGTTCCGCCTGTCTGTTGATGGTTACTGACGCAGTGTTTGTTTCTACCGCTGTGGCGGTCGGAGTGTTAAAGTGGCTGCCTATGTTGGCAGTTTCCACCATGGTCGCGATTCCATTTTTTTTCTGCTGGCCTGTTGGCGGTATTACCGCTGCTTTAACACCGACCGCCAGGATTGTAATGAGGGCCTTAGTGTGGTGTTCACTGTTTCTTGTGTGTGCACTAGGCCTCTAAAATGGCCGCCAATTGCAGTGCAAGCACCATGCTCCGCATCACCTAAATGAGTCTAGACAGCTGGGAGGCACTGACACTCACCAGAACCTGCCTGAAAAACCTTAGGCACCTACAATACCATGAGGCATGAATCTGGCACACCAACAATGCCTTGATAAATGGCATAGCTTTGATTCATTCAGAATCATGATGTCGAGGACACCTGACCTCAGGAAGCTGTATCAGACTATCACATGGTCCGAAATCTGATCCTGGAGCCGCTGGTACTCGTCGCCATGTGAAGAGGAAGGAAACTGGTAAGTTGGAGAGTCAGTTTATTCATTACTAGCAACACCAGGCTCCAGGCAGCAACTGCCATCCTGGAACCCAACAACCTACATTCCAAATCCCCGAGTTTCCACCCATAACATTGCAACTCCCAAATCACACAGCATTAGATAAACCCAACAACTCTCCTCCAACTCCATATCTTCTTCCTTTCTTTTCACTCCTTTCTCATTCTGCTTTTCTTCTTTGCCTTTATACATTTGTGCCCCTTAAAGATAATGAACAAGCAGATTGCACAAATGGCAATGCCTATTAGAGGTCTCAAAATGGAACCAAATGCCCCACCTCCAAAGTTTTCAAACCATTGGCCAACTCCTGCAAATCCATTTCCAGTTGCTTCCTAACTACCTGTAGCTTCCAAATCTCCTTTGAAGTCTGTAATGTTCTTAATGTATTTCTTTATCTCCTCGCTTTTATTAGAAATATAGGTGTAGCATTGCTGAACCTTCAGCATCTTACAGACTCTGCCCTCCTTTTCAAGAAGGATATGTAATGTAAGGTGGTTTCGCATTACCATGGACCTTATTGCTATCATTTCAGTGTCAACAAATAACAATGAACAAGCTGTAGTAGTCAGTAATTTATCAACTATAGTAGACAACGTTCTTTCAGATCATTTAAAATCACTCCAACAGAAGGAATAACTTCACCAAATGTATTTCCAAATATTTCAGCAACACTACTGCTTCATTTAGTTCTAACTCATGATTCCTACACAGAATAGTTTAATGTTCTCCATGATAAATCTTCTGGAAAACTACAGCCAAATAACATGTATCATACGACCCTAAGTGAAATGTAAAACATGAAGGTTCCCCACAGACATAGTAGACTCCAGGATAACAGGATTTTGTCCTCCCATGAATAAATGCCAGTTCCCTCCATATTCATAAATGTGATCACAATCACTTCTTCCCATATTACTAAAGTGAACAAAAGATTTAACCCTGCACACACTTTGTTTTCCCTTGTAATGTCAATCTAAAGTTAGGGTAGACATAATCCCTGACTGTTGTTGTTGTTTCATTTCTTCAGTAGCCCTCTTGCCCATTTACCCTTGATCCTACCCTGTTTTCCCTCTTGCATCCATTGCTCTACTCCTGTCTTCTACCACATCTAGAAATTTCTTCTCAATCTCAGTTAAGGACCAAGTCAAATTATATCTATGAGCATAAGCAGTATCGAGTGTCATAATAGCTTTAAAGAAACTATTAGCTGTTTCCATCATTTTAGCATTGGGCTGGTGATACACATTTTTAAACATAGGGCCTTCAGAAAGAACTTAATCATAAGTTTAGAAATAATACTGAAAATTACCCTGTCCATACAAAAGGCTCATTTAAATGCTACACATAATACCATACATAAGAGGAATATGGAGATAGGTAATCCTTTCTGTAGCTGACGTAAGTAGCTGCATACACATATACCAGTCTTTAGCATCCATAGTGTCAATGTAGTCATAAATCAACTTAAAATTTGTGATCCAGAAGAAATTTCCTCTTGATGAATCTACATGCAATACCTTATAGTCAAATGTGTGCAAACTATTGTCAGTAGGATTTGGGGTTCTAGGAGGTGATATTAGGTATAAGCTTAGCAAGTTTGGATGATGTAGATGAATATAATCCTAAAAGCAAAACAATCAGTCCTACAATAATAGCTGCAGCAGAGGCAGCCGCAAATATCAAGGAGTGGGCTGGGATGGGGGGAAATAAAATAATAATTAAATAAAAACATACCTGTTCCTGTCGCCCCTACCGCCGGCCACATTGTACCTTTTCCGAAGGTGTTGGTATCCCAGCAGTCCCTGGGACTCCAGCACAGGCTCCCCAATGAATCCTGGTGCTGCACTCATGCTATATCTAGCATGAGAGCAGCATCAGGATTGGTCTGAGTGGCTTGGTGTGCCACACTGGAGTCTATGCAGTTTCTCCAACCCTGTGCAACACAGCAGGGTTGTAAAACATAAGTGTCCATGTCAGTTTGGCCAGCCTAAGACAGCGAGCCAAACTGACATGCATGCTTAGTGCACGCACTCCACTCCTCCTCCTCCCCCCTTCCATGGCCAGCCATGTACCTCTCTGCACATGCTGGCTGAGCCAGCATCTGAAAAATAAAACAATAGTAAAATATTGTTTTATTTTTCAGCTGCTGGCTCTTAGCCAGTGGGGGGACAATCCTTTGCCATTGCGATGGAGCTGGCCCTGAATAGCTATTAGTATTCCAACTAAACCTACGTCTATTATGATTACTAGCTTCCATGGCATCACTAGAATCAGACCGTTGAGTTCAAAATAGCAGCAATAGATTTTTCTCTGTACGTTTCTACTTGTGCAAACAGCAAACCCAAGTTCATAAGATGTATAATGAACTTATTTACAAAGCCTTTGTGAATCCTCCCTAATCCTACTCCATCTTCTTCTGAATTGACACCCTCACACCCTTTCAGCAATGACAGACACCTTCTTAATTCTTTTAACCAGAGTCCATTAAATTTCTTTAATGAAAAGACAGATCAAAGTTCAATTAAAAAATCATGCCAGTTTCAACTCAGATCAGTTCATTCAATGATAATAGCAGATTCAAAGCACAGTTCAGCAAAAAAACTTAAAAGGTTCAATTGGGATCTCACTATTGTCCTCCATATCACAAGATCCCCCTTCTCTGTTCTTTGCCAGAAAGTATGTCCATTCAGGGAATGGGTGCCTCTGATAAGGTACCCTAGCTCTCTTTGATTTTCAGAGAATAGGCTGTCCGTTGTTACCTTCACTCAGTCCAGAGTCCTCATTGTCCTCTTAGACAGTACTTGGTAGAGGTTCTGTGGGCAAAGTTGGGACCTGATTTAGATTTTGGCGGACAGATTACTCTGTCACAATGGTGACTGATATCCCGTCAGCCGAAATCTAAATCCAATTATTGCCTATATGATTTATATTTTCGCGGACAGGATATCCATCAACTTTGTGAAGGAGTAACCCATCTGCTTAAATCTAAATCAGGCCCTTTTTCTCTCTTTCTCTCTGCCTCCAGTCTCCACTCATCTTGACACAGCACTAGGCCCTTCGTCAGGGTCTGAGTCAGACTCAGTCAGGGTCACAGGTGGAGACTCTTCAAATGTCGGCTCTCATGACCCCCTCAACCTGAGGAAGTGCTGTTACAGGCTCTTGCCAAGCTTCTGTACCTTATGCAACCTCTTCCAGCTGACTTTGAATTGGGGGCTGAATTTCAGGGAGAGGTACTGTTGCATCATTAAAAGGATACTCCACTCTATGACTGTGGGCTGCATGAATTGACCTGGTTAGACCTTCACACTTAACAGCAGTTTATATCACAAGGATCACTTGAAATGGTCCCTATTTTCATGGTTTCAGACATGTCTTCTGAACATGCTTCTTCGCCAAGACCCAGCCACCAAGACTGAGGTCATTGCACTGCTCCAAGCATGGTGAGACGGTAGCAGCGTCAACCTGGTGGGACACAGAATGGACCACATCAGCTAGTCCTTTGCAATTGTCAAGAACCATAGCATTCGTATTGTTCACAAGCGCTTTAGAAGACACTGCAGGTAGTCTCGTTGCTCGACCCATGATTACCTCATGTAACGACAGTCCTGTCATCTGATCAGGAATGCTGCGAAGACTCACTAACACAAGAGACAAAGCATCAGGACATTTCAAAGATGCTGATGCACACACCTTGGGCAAATTGCATTTCAAAGTTCCATTCACCTGTTCTACCATACCTGAAGCCTCAGGCTGATAACTACAATGTAGTCTTTGCTCCACTCGTAATGCTGCACACAACATTTTCAGGACCTCATTATTGAAATGAGTTCCTTGGTTTGACTCCAGCGAAGTCAGGAAATCGAATTTGGGGATTAGTTATCTCAACAACAACTAAGTTACTGTGAGGCTATCATTTCTCCTGGTATGGTAGGCTTCAACCCAATGTGAGAAGATGTGCACAATCACCAGGGCATGTCTCAGCCTGTTACATACAGGCATTTCAATGACGTTCAGCTGCACTATGTTGAATGGCCCTCCTGATCTATATGGCTTAATGGGCTTATTTTAGCTACATTCATCTGTTTGTACATAACACATCTGTGACATAACTCTTCAGCCACCAGCCTAAATTGAACAGTGAACCAGTACTGTTGAAACAACTTGACCATTGCATCCCTCACAACATGTTCAGGCCCATGAAAATATCTAACCATTGGAGATAGCAAGCTATCTGGTAATGCCAGTGTTTCATCCACAGAGACTCAGATGTCATCATCTCTGTTTACACAGCCTGCTCTAACCCACCTCTGCTGTTTTGCCTCTGGTACTTCTTCCTGCAATCTCTTCTCTCCTTCCCAAGTATCAGTTGTTGACAACAAAAGGCTGTAGTTGACCTCATCTTTAGATTAGTTTACATATTCTCCATTAAATGATCGGGACCCACAAGCACAATATTGTGCAACCTCATCAGTATATTATTTGGCAACTGTTACATAGTCAACTCCACATCTTTGGGCTGAACACTTCACAACAGCCATTTTTTCAGGCAACTGCAATGCGTCTAACAATCTCATGACATGGTCCCCATTGTGTATGGGGGATCCAGATGATGTCCAGATGATGTCATAAACCATATCTAACAAATTCATGAACCACACCAAAGCCATACTGACTATCTTCAAAAATACATCAAGATGCAGTAAGAGCAATCAGTTCAGCCACTTGTAGAAAACACCCCTTGAAGCCAGGAGACTTCCACATACCCCATCTGTCTCTTAGGCAAGACCTATCCACAACCAGTATGTAGTCAGACTCTATCAGTGGCTCATTCTGTATATCTTGTCTCAGCTTGGTGCATAGTTCTGTGACCTAAAAGACAGACGCACTAATTCCCCATCATCATTTTCACTCTCAGGCAAAGATAACAAGGTAACAGAGTTTAAAGAAGCACTTTGCTTCAGGGTGTCTTTCTTTGTGGCAAGTGTGATCTGTTCATATTTGGACAATAAACTGTTTTCAAGGGCTGTTTTCAAGTGCTGAGTGCATACACGCTTCAACAATACAACACTGGGGCACTGGGACAGTAAGAGAGTGTCCCATGACAATACTCTCACACCTTTCAATGCTGACACTTACTGTGCTACAGCTTTAAGGGGTCTGGGAAGCCCTGCAGCCACAGGATAAAGTTTAGCAGAAAAATAAGCCACAGGCCTTCTTGCATTCCCATGCATCTGTCTAAGCATTGAGAAAGAGCAACTCTCCCTCTCACTGCAGAAAAGCGTAAATGCTTTATTAGAATCTGTCATTGCCAGTGCAGTTCTCTCAGCTTTATGAAGGCAATCAAGCAATCATTATCCTATGGTACCGAATCCTACACATCATTGTGTGTCAGCCTCTGTAAAGGCTTGGTTACTAGGGAAAAGTTGAGAATCCACTGTTGACAGTAGCCCATAATTCCCCAAAACATCCCGACTTCCCTCCTGGTGGTTGGTGGAGTAATTTTCAGAATCACCAAGTTTCTTTCTTCCAACACCTTTCTTGCTCTTTTTTCAACATGATGTCCAAGATATAGAACTTCTCTTTGGCAAAACTTCTACTTACTCGTGGACACTAAAGTATTTGACAAATTTCATTAAATTAAAAAAAAGAATACAAATAACATCATGCATCAACCCCACAGAGCTTTGAAATTAGTTAACAGCAGTAAAGGATCATGAGCAGGCCCGGTTCCCCACAGTTCCCAAATTAATTCTCCACCTCAATGCAAAAAATAGTAGAAAACCCAGTCCACAGAGAGACTTACAATGCCTCATCCAGGGTTTGAACATAATCTCAAACAGGGCCCTAAAAGTCTCATGGCCTAGAGGAAGGAGGCAGTAATTCACTATTTGCCTCAGCCAGTACACTACACATAACCATGTCCTTCAACCAACTCTTTTAATCTGGGACACCAGAGGTCCCCTATGTCAGGACAACGTGGCTCCAGCTGAAGAGGGACGCCATCACCAACAATTTCCTATAATGCTTCGGGGCATCCATCACCTCACCCAACAGGAGCTACAGGGTTGTGATGGTGACCACTCCATCCACTATAATATTCAAGGACTGTGTTAGACCTGACAGCCTTAGGGTGGCCTTAACCCCGACTTCCTCCATGTTTTTAACCCATGCTAAAGTGCTTGTGTACTCTCCCCTAAAACATGGTAACATTGGTTCATACCTAATTAGCATATTTCATTTACTTAGAAGTCCCTCGTGAAGTGCGTTACATGTGCCCAGGGCCTTTAAATTAAATGCCACTAGTGGGCCTGCAGCACTGATTGTGCCATTCACATAAGTTGCCCTATAACCATGTCTCAGGTCGGCCATTGCAGAGCCTGTCTGTGCAGTTAACACTGCCGTTTAGACCTGACAAGATAAACCTTTTGCCAGGCCTAAACCTTCCCCTTTTATACATATAAGACACCCTACGTTTGAAAAGAATAGCTTCTGCTGTTCTAATAGTGGAATGGTTAGCACCAGTATCAATCACAAATGATAAGAGGTGGCCATTAACCTCACCTTCCACAAATGGACCAGTCTGATCTGCCTCTCAGACTGTGCCAAGTATACAATCTTCCTCCCCCTGCAGGCACTGTCATTGTAACAGATCAGAACCATAACTCTCAAGTTCTGGAAGGGATTCAGATTTTAATTTGGGACTGTTCAGAATTAAATCTAGGACCATTCATGCCTGACTTGTTACAAAAATCACATGGATTTGACTTTTTCAATGTTACCCCATTGATCCCAGTACTCTAGTCAATCAGGACACCCCCACCTCTACCTTGTTGCAGGTAACTAGTTCCACCATGCATCACAGGAGCTTCCTGTTGATATTCACCTTGCAGAGCACCAACATTCCCTACCTACAGTTGATTCTGACTTCCTCTTTGTGCTGCTTTTATCTGAGCAAGCATTAGCTTTTCTTTCTCTCGCTTCTGTTTCATCTCCAACTTATCATTAGAGTATTTTGCATATTTCAAGATCTCATCAACTGACTTATTCTGTCAACATCTCAAATGCTGCCTAGCAGTAAACCAGTCATCGGTCTCAATGTTGTCACAAACCAAGACACAAAACTTCCTATATCTTTGACTTTAACATTCTCGTTCCCACCGTGCTGAATAAACACTTGTAGCAATCTCTCATAAAAAGCATGCACAGACTCGTTAGGCTCTTGAGTAGTCCTGTCATTCTTAACCCAATCAATGTGCTTCACAGGAACTTTCCCTTTCAGAAAGGTAATCACCTGCTGATGAGGCATGCAATGTTGGATTTTTCTGAGGCTCTTTCTCTGGCCACTGATAGCTACTTTGCACTCTGCCCACAGATAACTTGGTACCACAGTGTTGAAAAGGGTATTCAAATCCATCCACAATACTTGTGAAATCTTCACAAAACGATTAACCTGGGTATATATACCATTCCACTGGCGTCTCTCTCAATTTAGGGAAATAATTTGTAAATGACTCAAGATCACTGCTACTCCACAGTACATGAGTGCAACCTCCACCAGGCACCTCTCTCAATGGAAAATTTGAAGTGTCTTCTCCATCTTTTAAAGATGGAGACTGCTGTCCATTTTCTTTCTTCTGAACTTTCCTCCTAGCCTATCTGCCTTCCCACTTGTCAAACTCATTAATTCCCTAATTTGCATTTTCATCCCTGACATCCTTTTGCCGATAATGTCATTTTCATCAAAACATACACAATAGATTTTCTGTAATGATTTGGTTCTATTTAAATCTACATCATACACTCAAGCTAATTCAGACAGCTTATCATGAGCTTGTCCTGCACACTTAGTGGCATCCTTGGACATACATATAAGCTAATTTTCTTGGTAGGTGTCTAATTGAGAAATGTCAATATTTCCTAATATCATCTCATATAATTCTAATTTTAATTTGATCACAACCACTGCATTCTCCCTTCCAGGAGACTGAAGTTATCTGCTCAAACCTGAACCCTTATCTTCTTGTAGTGACTCATTGGAAAACCTAATCAAATCATCGAACTCTTGTGAATTAACACCATTTTGGACTCCAAAGGTAACGGATGCTATTACGTCTTGGGGACTACTGCTTGAGATACACTGAAGTGAATCTCAAATGGAAAGGTGAGAATTTTGCAACCTCTTAGCGGGTCCTTCTGAGGAGGTGAGCACTGTCTGATTCATTGTCGATGATACAGAAGCAACATAAAGTGGAGTCACCTTACTTTGGACCAAAGGAGTTGTTCATGTTTCCCCCCATCCAGGGACAACAGGACCAGTAGTTGACATATTTACTCCAATAGGAACTGTTAAAGTGTGTGTAGTTGTTCCTGACGACAAGGGTTATACAAGGGAACTGCGGGGCCAATAGTAACCAGAATAGTTAATGGGTTTGTGGCATTTGAAACAGAAGAGTTAACAGGGGCACGGATCCCTGAAGTCTCTCCCAACAGATTCTAACTAATATTCACTTAGGCCTTGCTTTAAAGGAGTGTCCACCAGCAACCCCACCACTCATCCCTTCAGCCTGAGTTACATTATAAGAAGGTTGACGTGTTGATAATAACACATTCACAAAATCATTGCTAAAATCACAATCACTATCTTCACCTTAACCCTCTGTGCTCTCTACTTTATCCTCCTTTTATCTTTTTGTTTTCTCTTTCCTCACTCATCAATTCAGGGTATAACCTAGTTCCGACAATTATCTCAGCTCTCCATTTTTGTTGCTCCACATCCACCCTAGCTTTGGCACAGCTATGTACTGCCTTATGGACTCTTACCTGATACACCTCCTTTTCCTTAGCATGAACAGCATGCTCCCAAGGATTAAGTGCCTCATATTGTCCAGGTCTCGAAGGTGGCTTCATTTTTTACAATACCTTTCTCAGATTTTCAAAGATTCTCAGATAAAATGTGCCATAGCGTGGAAACATCAAAGCACCTTCTTTTTCAGTGATCTTATGCCATTTGCTTAGCCAAATACATGTGTGGAGCCTTGCGTTTTAATGCAATATAATGACCAGCCATGCTTTCTGGAAGTGCCTTTTCTCCCTCCCGAACAGGGACTCTCATACCCCCTCTAATTAAATCTGGAACAGCCATGAACCTTTTCATTTTTCAACAGCAATATCAACAATTATAGATACATTTTGTTTCAAGCAGGAAATAATTCCTCTAGTCACAACTCTTGTTCTGCGTCAACAACCAATCTCATCGCAGCACCTCTTGGTCCAACCTATCACTGCACAGCTCTCCATGATATACTCAACCAATAATAGCGAAGCACTAACCCAATCAGTCACAATTGCAGCATGGCACACTATGATGTATTTTGTTCTCCTCGCAGCAGTTCGTCCTCCTCTACAGTTTTCACACACATACTCTTCCCAATGCAAAACAAGCAAAAGAAATACTAAGCGATAAAAAAAAAAACTTCTGTCTGCTCCCCTAAATAATTGAAATATTCAATCACACAATAAATGGTCCAAAGCAACCAACCTGATTAATGCAGTTTTCTACAGGATCCGCTACACCAATCACAATACACACTCTCACAAAGT
Source organism: Pleurodeles waltl (assembly GCF_031143425.1). NCBI lineage: Eukaryota > Metazoa > Chordata > Amphibia > Caudata > Salamandridae > Pleurodeles > Pleurodeles waltl. The sequence continues at coordinate 343,284,022 of NC_090447.1, read as the reverse complement.
ATGTGTCACTATCACAATTGTGCAGCATATTGTACCTCATGACTGACACGACAAAACATAGCAGACAAGTTACAAGAGAGTGTATTCACACTTACTAATTACTACTTATCCTGGATCTTGGGCTACATCCAACCTGATAACCACTTCAACTGCTCAGCATTAAGTACATCCACATCTATACAACAACCACAACATTACTGCATTGCACCACACAATCTCAACAAAATACCGCAAGCCTGACTAATACAATTGCAATGTGCGACCCTATTAATACTCACTCCTCCGCTGTCACAACTGCTCTTTGAACCGCTGGAACACTGCTGATCCTTCATAATGAAACATTAGCTCTAAGAGCTAGGACTGGGTTTGGGCAATTCTAGGTTTCCTAGTGGGATACTCTCTGTGCTTCAATAACTAACTAGGCATTAACAATTAATTTCAGACTTGGGAAGCCAATGTGACTCCACAATGAGGAACAGGAATCAATAACTGTGATTAAAAGGGGTTTATTACAGAATATTAAATCATCCAGTATATAAGCATAACAGCTTTAGGTTCAAAAGATACCAAAGTACAGCTGACAAGCTGAAATATCTCAGTAGGTTTAGCAATAATGAGATGAGAGGCAGAATAGTAGGAGCCGCCGCAATACAGAAGCAAATCAAAGCAAATAGATGTTCCATAAAGAAACTTGCCTTCTCGCTCATAAACAGAGGGCAACTATAAGATCCTCTAATCAGGCATCTAATTATGGAGTTAGGGAGGTGTCAGCATAACAAAGACTCTTTAAAAATATTTGAAAAAGAGAATAACTGTTTAGTATGAAGCTTTACACTTGCAGGAATAGAGAAAGCAGAGAGGTCTGTACCTCTCAGAGTCTGAAGGGAATTCTACGTAGCCACTAACTGTGTGAACACCAGTGTTAGATATTGGGTTTATGGTTGGCAGAGGTATGCACCCTGTCCAAACAGGAACCACAATCCTAGTATGGATAAATCACAAACACACCTTAGGCTAACCTGTACTTACCCTGTGGTAGCTTTGCACAGAGCATTCAGGCTTAACTTAAGATGCAATTTGTAATGTATTTGTGCAACATTTTTAACAGTAAAACAGCAAAAACACCACACAAAAACCTCCACCCTTGGTTTGATCGATAGAGCTCAATTTAATAAATAGAACAACACCAAAGCAACAAAATTCCAGTAAGTAGAAGTTGAGATCTAATTTTTTTTAAATAATCATTTTAATATAGCTCTTAAATGGAATATCTGGTTGTACTGGACCGGAGCAAAATGTCAAAAGTTCAGGCCGATGGCAATGGAGCTTGCATCGGAGACAGGGGCCTTCTTGGGCCTGCTGAACCAAAGTACTGTGATCCGAGATGCATTGTCTTGGATGAAAATGTAAGATGAACCCAAAGTCATGCATTGGTGTCAAGCCATTTAGTGGGCGAGATGAGTCAATTTTCTCCACGGCCACTGTAGCCATGCATCAGTTCTGAGTGTGATGCACTGGTTCCGAATGTGATGAGAGGATGCTGCTGCTGCCACAGTAAGTAATGCATCAATTCTGAAGGTGCTGTGCTGATTCTGAAGCCAAATCACCGGACCCGCTCCACACAGCAACAAGGATGTGCTTGTTCCAACTCACGCAAAGGCAAAGATGCACTGGTTCTGATGAGGATGAGTGTGTTTGGTTATAGCATAACTTTATACCCACTTCCAAGGGCCCAGGACTGGGTTGAAACCCAGTAGCAGGGCAAGACTTGCTGCAGCAGGATGAGTTGAAGTCTTTTGTGTCACTGAGGCTTCAGAAAACAGGAGACCAGTCAGCTGGCCCTTGGGGACACTGTGGGACCTGGAATGTAGTGATGCAGGTCCAGTCCTTCTCACTCCCAGAACGGAGGGCAGCAGTTAGCATAGCAGAGCAGAAATCCAGCAAAGTAGCAGCTCAGCAGAGAGGCAGTCCTTGTAGCAGCACAACAGTCCTTCTTCCTGACAGAGAATTCATAGGTTCAGAAGTGTAATGAGTTGTTGATGCCAGCTGTCCAGTTGTGCCTTTGAAGTGTGAGAGACTTCAAAGAAAGGTCTTTCAAGTGTACAGATGTCCACTCTTCCTGCATTGGCTACAGACTCGCTATTGAGGGAGTGCAGCCCTTTGTGTGGGGACAGGGTACCACCTATTCAGGTGTAAGTGTTAGCTCCTCCCTACCATTCTGCTCAGGAAGGCCCATTAGGTTGTGGATGGCCCATCAGTCACATCTATGCTCTCTTTGTGTGTTGCTGTCGAGAGGAAATGCACACACCCAACTGTCACCGATCCCAGACACATATTCAGAGACAGGCAATAGATTTCAACTGGCCAAGGTATGAAAAAGCCAACTTTCTAAAAGTAGCACTTTCAGAACTGCAATTTAAAATCCAACCTCACTAAAGGTTGTGATTTTAAATTGTGAGGCGAGAGACACCAAAACTGACAAACGTATCTCTTCCAGACTGTGAACTACACTTATGAGATATAATAAGGCAATCCCAATGATATCCTGTGGGAGAGATAGGCCTTGCTTTATTGAAAAACAACTTTAGGATTTTTTCACCACCAGAACACGTAAAACCTAACAGTATATGTCTTACCTTTTATATACATTGCACCCTGTCATCTGGGCTGTCCAGGGCCTAACTTAGGGTTGACTTATATAAATAAAAAGGGAAGGTTTGGGCATAGCAAAAGGGCCATTTTGCCAGGTTGACATGCCATTGTAAAACAGCACACAGAGGCTCTGCAGTGGTAGGATTGAGACATGGTTAGAGTGCTACTTTGGGGGGTGGCACAATCAGTGCTGCAGGAACACAAGTAGCTTTTAATTTAGATTAATCTGACTGTAGGCCTCATTTTGAAATTCATTTAGCTGCATGCCAGTGTGTTCTTTCTTTCTTTTGCAGGAACATTATCATGATTTGTTTTAGCTAGAGAAAGGAGTATTGCTTGTAATTGAATGATGGTAATGGGGCCTGAAGGGAAGAACTTGACAATGAGTGTAGAGACTCAATTGCCAGGAAAAGCTTCCTGTTCATCATGTACCAGGACCACTAGATGTTCAAGGCTGCAGTTACAATCTCAGTTTCAATGGGAAACATAAGGGATGTGGCAAATGCTTTTCTCAACTAATGAACGAATTGGTTCTTGGTGATGTGGGAAAAGATTTTGATGTTGCTGAAACTCATGTTATTCTAACTGGTTGTTAGACCTGGCAGCTTTAGGGTGATCTTCCTCCCAACGTTTTACCTAACTCCTCCACTTTTCTGACGTGGTTTGTGCTGGCTTTAGGACTCTGTGTACATTACCACTGCTAACCTGTGCTAATGTGCTTGTGCTCTCTCCCCTGAATCATAGTAACATTAGCTTAAACCAATTGTAATATTTAATTTACATATAGTCCGTGGTAAAGTGCACTACATATGCCCAGGGCATGTAAATTAGCATTTAACATAAATTCAAATACATAATTTTACATACACAACTATGGCTTTCAGAATAAATGCAATTGTGAGAAAGATAGTCATGATTACATGGTTATCTAATGTAAATCTCTAACCTTTACAATTTTTACTTTGCAAGAGTACATTTAAAGGCTTTGCACATGATAATACGAATAAGGCACACAGGCCCATATTTATGGAAAGTTAGCGCTGCCTTACCGTCATTCTTTTTACGTTACAGCGGTGCTAACTTAACTCCATATTTATATTTTGATGTTAGACCCATCTAGCGTCAAAATATATGAGTTAGAGTCATTTTTAGAAAGGGCCAACCCACCTTGCATCTCATTGTGACAATGATATACAAGGTAGGAGTGCCCCTCCTAAAAATGATGCTAGCCCTCTAGCAACAAATTTACCTCTCAACGCTAAAACGACATGCACCTAGGAGGCGGACCTTAACAATGACGCTAAGGCCAATTAGCGTCAAAATTTAACACCTGGTCAGAGCAGGCATTAAAGTGCTGGTAGGCCCATTTCCATGGGGAACCACCATGGACTAAGAACATAGATGCCCACCCCAACCCCCAGCATCACCACCACCCACACCACAGGGACACTCTGGAGGAGGGAGTACATCCCAGGTAAGTGTACATGTATGTGTATTGTGTGCCACATGGGGCCCCCCTGGCTGAAACTGGGTCTGTTGGGGTTGTCCTAGTGACACTGGTCCCCTGTGGTTGGCAATGGGATTGTGGCAATGACTCCTGTCTATACTTAGACAGGTGTAATTTGTTGGCTGCTTGTATGTAAAACAATTACGCAAGGCTGACTAGCAGAAGATATTTTGCCGCTAATCAGCCTGCTAGCATTTTTAGCCCACTAGCGCCTTTTTCCCTAAAGCCATTCTGCACTGGCTAGCATCTTTGGTTCAGATGCTAGTCAGTCCTTAGCGCCATTGTGCGTCTTTTTTTAAATATGGTGCATGGATGGCACTAGGGAATGGCGTTAGCTCGTATGAGAAAAAATGACGCACAACTGTGCTAGGGCAGTGTTTTGCTTTACTGCAGACTGAGCCAAAGTGCACACACTAAAAGTAAAAAAGAACCTCTGGAATGCACTTCTTAGTCTAAAGGAGACATTTATTATTTCACTTCACAAGGCTCGTGAAGGAAGGTCAGTATAGCTGAAAATGCACTTTTAAAATGTGCAACAATAAAGTGAGAACATGTACAAAGAATCGTCAATCTATAAACAGCAAATATATACATACAAAAATACAAACACCTACATTGATATACATATTCATACACCATGCATAGCTAATAATTAGTAAAATTTCATCACTTTGGGGCCTTTCTGTTGCTTCATCCTTCTCCTGCCAGCAAGTCGTTGACCCCGGTGTGACTGCAATGAGAAAGAGAGAAGTCTACCCTCACGGGAAATGTATCAAGCATTCAACGTCTCAATCCTGACTTAGGTCTCTGAGTCTCCTACTGTTGACCTGGGTCTTTTATATACCTTAAACAAGCTTAACCTTAAACAGGTTGGAACTGGCCAGTTTCCCAAAGTGTCTCTCCCAAACCTAAACCGTTCCCTGCTATACCATAAACATCATTCTAGTACATCCTTATCTTGCTGACTGACTGACTCCTCCACGTTGTGTCCTAACCCTTTGGTAAGAAAAGAACACGCAGACACATAGAATAGAAAACACGTTGCGTAACATGTTTTGTAAGGAAAAATACTCGCACTTTTAATGTGGCGGTGAAGCTAAGGCTAAGCTAAATACAAAATGGAGTCTGTAACTTGTGACTGCTAATGTGACGGTGGACAGCTAAGCTAAGGGCAAAGTGGTGTGACACTGAGTCAGTGGTTAAAACACACATATCACAAGAGGCAGTTGGGAGTCATTTTTCATAAATATGGGCCTCAGTGACTGTAATACCAAATATGAGTATATGACTGCATAATCATGACGTATAAGGGTGGAGCCTAAATTGCACTGCTCCAACACTTTGGATCTCTCAGCTTAGATCACAGTAGGACAGAGGGTCTTTGACCCATCATCTTGTATCCCCTATCTTCATGAATCACAGAACTTTCAGAAAACAGGAAACAAAGACGCGCCAACACAGAAATGTATTTCATCAGTGTTTTGTTAACAAGGTGAATCCTAAACTATTTCGGCTGGTACGTTTGGACATCACTCGTCCTGTCTAGCAGATGAATTTAGCAGAGTCTGTGCATGTGTGTTACCATTTCACACACTGCGAAATACAATTAGAATGTAGGCAATAAAAAACAAGTAATGGTTCCACCTTTTGACCAAACTTGCTTTTTTTTTGCAGAAGGGAAAATGCAATTGTGATAAAAGCAGCAAACAACAATGAATGTTTGCTCCTTTCCTGTGTACCTACTTTTCACACACAGTAAAATGTAATTGGATTGCTCTTCCGTATAAAAGAAGCATCTGTTCCGGTAGTACTGCGATTTACCCAATAAATTGGCCTATGTATTCTAAAGCTAACAAACGCAAATATCAGCTTGCCTATTAAAAGAATATTTTCTGCAAGATTGCATGTTAGTTTTTCTGATTTCTAATTAGTTCTTTTTATCTGACTTGTATAATGTTCATTTTAACACTACAAAATGCCATGCTAAATGCCATCCTCATCAAGAAAATATTTTGGCTTCCCTAAATCAGCATGTAGAATTGTCTCTGCTGCCCTGATACAGTCTTTTGAAGGGAACCTTGCTGATCCTAAGGCCCGTATTTATACTTTTTTTAGCGCCGCATTCGCGCCGCTTTTTGACGCAAAACGGCGCAAACCTACAAAATACAATGGCATTTTGCAAGTTTGTGCCGTTTTTGCGTCAAAAAACGACGCAAATGCGGCGCAAAAAAAGTATAAATACGGGCATAATTGTCTGAGCTGGGGCAATCAGCTTCACCTTCTATCAGGGATGAAGGCATGATCTGTCTGTTGCCCAAGGTCTGGTAGCTGTGGAGGTCAGGAAGTAAAGAGAATGCTAGGCTCTGCAGTGGATTTTCCATGGAGAGAAGACCTTTTCTGCTTCAAGCCTTGTTTTTGGCCTTTACAGGAGAAATAAAAGAGATATCAGCATACACTTGTCCAGTACTGCCCCACGACTAGGCCCTAGAATCAATAGCCTGACGAGCCTGCTTATCTACAGGATCACATCTGTTGGAGTGTAGATTTTATAATCAAAATTAACATAAAATGTTTACGAATTAATGAATAATGACGCCGCATAGAAAATGTGTAAATATGCTTTTTACTAAACGTGTATTCGAAATGTGCCCACGGGGAGTGGCCACCAATGTATACGATGACTAATGAAATTGACTAATAATGAAATATTAATGTACTAATGTATGATTTTGTATTAGTATTAAGAGTTATATGTTAAGGTTTTGCTAATTAATCAATAGGCCTTAGTTAGCATGAGTCGGGGCCTAGCTGTCCGGTTTCATATTAAATTAGTTTTTCTAACTTGCAATGTGCTGACTTGCCGAAGGGCGTGTAGTTGTACTTTTCCAGAAGCTAGAAGATGTGTGTAACCGTAGAGAATTCTTTCTCATGAGACTCGACTTGCTCAAGGAGACATTCTTGCCGAATGCAACAGTGTAAACTTGCAATAGGTACAAGGTCGCATAAACTGGTATAGACAATGGAACTACTGACTGGGTTTGTGAGAAGACCACAAGACTACAAAATTGTACCTGGCATTCTACCCATTGGAGACGTCAATTACAGGAGCCAATCAACTACGTGAGAACTGTTATGGGGTGACAATCATAATGAGGCGACAAGTAAACTATTGGATGAAGATAGTGGTGCGCCAAAACTTGCCCAATTGGAAATTAGGGGACTGTACAACAAGTTTGATATAATTCTCGGACACAAGGAGAAATCAGCCATTATAAGCCATTATTTGCTATTACCCATCCACTCTGCTACTCTGCCTAAAGACTTTGCTGTTTGACTCTTCAAACCATCCTCACCTTTGCCTTGCCTGATTCATACTTTTCCTCCTTATGAGGGAGGTATTCTTATTGCCCGATCTTGCTGAACTTTGCTGAGCTTCCTGGCTGATGGCGAATCAACTGATGTCCTGAGGACGAAGACTGACTCTGTATGCTGACCCGTTACGGAGGGTAACTATATGATGATGAAATTGTAATTGTGTGTTTGCCTTTCCTTTCTAGGTACCAACTGCTTCTTTTGAAGAGACCTTAGTTAGATGTTTTCTAAATTTGTGTTGCTAAATTGTTTTGCATGAAGCCCAACATGCTAATGCTAATTTGAGGTTAGTTAAGGAGTTCACTAAACTGATGCAAATAGACAAATGACTGAATCTATGCTTTGTTGAGCAATGCACTAATGTTACTCTGCTAAGATTAATCCATGTTGACGTTGTGCTTTGTTCTAATGTTTATGATTCTTGCTTTGATTAAATCTTATTCAAGTTGCCATATTGTGACATTGATGATGTGTTTTATGGTTTTGAGACTAATAAACGTACTAGTAGAAGTGTAATCAATAGGGAATAAATGTCATAAATCTTACTAAATTCAGTGTGGTTATTCATGACCGACAGGTCATGGTGTGCTTAAATTCTTCCTAATGTCATTGATTAATTTTGATTGATTTGCTATTGTGATTATTGATGAGGTTATTGATCTATTGATTGGTATGTCGATTAATTGTCTCGACCTAAGGTGTCTTCAATCAGGGTCAAAAGATTCAATGGCCTAAAACGAGTCCCAGACTAAATAAATTATCTAGAAAGGGACGCTTTATCACATCCAGGGACTTGGACAATGCTGTAATGCTGTAAGTAGAAGAATTATTTGTCCATAATCCTCTAAGGTGCTTCAATCTGGTAAACATTTTTCATTTCTACACAACGTATCTTAGCCTTTGGGGTCTGATTATAGAAAACTGTGAGACAACCAAAACGCATGAGTAGAGTGTTCCATAGTTGGACCAGCCTATAGGGCAATCTGGTAGTGCCCGATGGGGTCATCTTACAGGGCAGTAGTGTGGCCAGTTTTTTGGCTGTTTGCGGGCCTGTTTTATGGTCTGCTGGGCCAGTCTATACTGTTGATTTGCCTGATATTAAAAAAAAACATTTCCTCAGCAAGCTCAAATGCATGGTGTCTTCCATACCTTGTATAACACATAGCATGTGTTTACAAGTTTAAAACTGTTCAATTTTGCAAACATAGCCCAATTTGTTTAGCTATCTAATTCACTAACGGGCCCATTTTTATTGTGGTGCTCAGACCTATTTTCTAACCCAGTCAGACTCTGGGGTGTTTCATAAACACATCGAAATTTGAAGGTAGTGTGCTCCTCAGAGTGAACTACAAAGCCATTAACACTTGCTCATTTCAGAGGTAAAAGCCCATAGAAATGGTTTTAGATTACTTTTTAATTTTCTTCGAACCATATAGTGAATATATTTTGTGGTGAACTTGTTTGGTCCTTGTAAACTTTTTTCTTTTAAATGCATTGCAGTGTGACTGGTTAACTTATTGCACATACATCCACCACATTATCTCCTTGTGAGGAAGACTTGCACTGAGCCCAAGCTTAATGTATGCAGTGCAATGCACTTTAAAGAGATCTTCAGCTTTACTCTGTGCAGCATTGTAGCCTAGGCATCGTGAAAGTTCAGGTAGAATATGGAAAATGTCTTTATCATTGAAAACAAGGACTTGGAGGTGTAAAAACACTGACCAGCCCTGGAGTATGCAGTGTTTCTTTCAAGAAAGGAAAAAGGGGGGATACGTCCTCTCAAGACTAAAATATCACTGACAAAAATCTAACCCTGTAATGTTTCAGTAGAAAAACTAACAACTTATCAAAATATCATTCTCTCTATTGAGATGTACGCAATCCAATTACTGAAAGGGTGGTTACTTACTTAATCAAGGCTCCTTACCCTCTATTGCACCGACTTGGCTCCCCTCTCCCCGGCTTGTGGCAATATCATCGTGCAAGAGTGAGTTTAAATGCCCCGGGCCCAGCTGTTTGTGATTACCGGTAATTGCTGTTTAGCCAATCAAGGGCATGGTGGAGGCAGCACAATTAAGCAACAGGCACATTACCAGTGGGTGGTCGTTATGGGTGTCTGATCATCACAGGTCGGCTATTTCTGGGATCAATGAAAACCTGCAGTATTCAGACAATACATTTTGAACAACCAGGCCATTTAGACCTGGCAGAAGGCTGCCTCCTGTATTATGAGACAGCATCTTATTAGAGGGGATCTTGTTACCTTGTGTGAATCCACCGGTGTATTTGTGGGAGAGAAAGCCGAGCAGTTTGCCAATCGAGCACCATGTTTTTTGGCCCTACTCCGCATTTTTTTTGCTTTTCAGAGAATGTCCTTGAAATGCAAGGCATTTTCTCCTAGCATGTGATGACCATTTCTCTTTTTTTTTGTTAGGGACCGCCATAATTTTCATAAATAGGGTGCACCTTCTGACATACATAGATCTATGGACTTTTGAATGATGACTATCAGACAAGGATTTCTGAGTTTTTGTCACAAAAACCTTGTCTGCTTCCCAATTTGGTGAACAATTTATCATCCTCATCCTCCACTTACTCAACCCAGGCCCTCGCCCCACCTGCACCCTTTCCAGCCCCACACACACTCATGGCCCCTTCACTTGCCACACCTGTCATTTTTGCTGCGCCTCCTCCCCCACACCACACACCAACCACAGCAACCCCCGACAACTCTCACAACACCCCCAACGCAACACACACCTGCTCTGCCCCCACCCCCACCAACCAGCCCCGCAGCACACCACCCCACAACCAGAACACACCCCACAACAACACCCTCATGCACCGCACCAACACCACCCACCACAACCGCCTCAACTGCCTGCTCCTCGACACCACTCCCTTCACAAACATGCCATAGAACTTTGGGACCTCATCACATCACAATCACCCGACATTGCCTTCCTCACAGAAACCTGAAACAACCCCTCCTCAGAACCCGACATAGCCATCGCCACCCCCCAGGGATACAAACTCCAACGCAAAGACCGCCTCAACAGGCCAGGGGTTGGCATCGCCACCCTACACAGGGACACCATCAAAGTCACCACCAGCTCCCAAGACACTATTGACAACACAGAACACATGCACTTCTTAACCCACATTAACAACAACTCCACCCTCAGAGGTACACTAATCTACAGACCACCATGACCATGCCCCGCCTTCTGCTACACCATCGCCGACACCATCAGCTCGCACGCCCTCAACTCCACAGACTACATCCTCCTCAGTGATTTCAACTTTCACTTGGAGAACCTACAAGACCACAACTCTTCATCCCTCATAGACAACCTCACCAACCTCAGACTCAAACAACTGGTCACCGCACCCACCCACTCAGCAGGACACATACTCGACGCAATTTTCACCTCAAGCCAACACATAGCCTACACCCACACCACCGAACTCCTCTGGACTGACAACCACTGCATCCACTTCTCCTTCGCCAAACCTCCCGCACACCACCATCAACACACCACACCCTACCGCATGTGGGACAAGATCCCCACAGAACCCCTGAACTCCCAACTGGCTCTCAACCCCCCCCCACAGCAACGACCCCAACACAGGAGCCCACAACCTCTCAAAATGGATCACCACCTGCGCAGACACACTAGCCCCCTCAGAAAACACATTGCCTCCCGCAACATCAAGAACGCCCCATGGTTCACCCCCGAACTCTAAGACTCCAAGCGCAAATGGCGCCAAGCGGAGAAAATATGGTGACAAGAACCCTCTACAATCAACTTCTCCACCCTCAAAGCCACCATTCGCACCCATCATAACTCATACGCACCGCCAAAAGAGACCACTACAAGACACGCCTTGACAACAACTCCCAAAACAGCAAAGAACTCTTCACCATCATTAATGAACTAGCCAAACCCAAAGCCAGCAACACAGACCCTTCACACACACAGCCCCTATGTGACGCCCTCTCCAACCACTTCCACCACAAAATCCTGGACATCCACGACAGCTTCATACCACACACACCCACCACACACACCCCTCACTCACCCAACTCAACCCCCACTCATGATCCCCCCACCACACTCACCACCTGGGCCCCCACCACACACGAAAAAAACGAAAAAAACATGAACTCCATCTGCTCCGGATCCCCCTCCGACCCCTGCCCACATCGCATCTACAACAAAGCCAGTCCAACCATCGCCCCCATACTCGGCGACATAATCAACTCATCCTCAGACTCCGTCACCTACCTAGACCCCTGGAAGCACCCAGAAATCACCGCTCTCCTAAAAAAAAAACAAAGCCGACCCAGAGATCCTCTCCAACTATCGCCCCATCTCCCTCCTCCCCTTCCCCGCCAAGGTCACTGAGAAACTAGTCAACACCCGCCTATCCCACTACCTCAAAGAAAACAACACTCTTGACCCCTCACAATCCAGGTTCCGCAAGAACCACAGCAGGAAACTACCCTCATCGCATGCACTGACAACATTAGAACCAAAGTCGACAAAGGTGAGACCGTCGCACTCATCCTCCTAGACCTCTCCGCAGCCTTTGACACTGTCTGTCACCACACACTCCGCACACGCCTCCACAACATAGAAATTCACCACAAAGCCTTAGACTGGCTCACCTCCTTCCTCACTGACCGGACCCAGAGAGTCCCCCTCCCACCTTTCCATTCCACCACCACCAAGACCATCTGCGGAGTCTCCCAAGGGTCCTCTCTCAGCCCCACACTCTTCTACATCTACATGATCCCCCTAGCCAATATCCTCCGATCACACGGAATCAGTATCCTCTCCTACGCAGATGACACCCAACTCATCCTCTCCCTCACCCGCAACCCCACCACCGCCAAAACCAACCTACACGCAGCTCTCCTCGACACCGCCAACTGGATGACAACTAACCACCTCAAGCTTAACTCCAACAAAACCAAGATCATCATCTTCGGCCCCAACAAAACCATATGGGATGACTCCTGGTGGCCCACCGCACTAGGACCCGCACCCACCCCCGCAAACCATGTACACAACCTCAGCATCATCCTGGACCGCTCCCTCTCCATGACACAGCAAATCAATGCTCTTACCTCCTCCTACTTCCTCACACTCCGCACTCTAAAAAAATCCTTCAAATGGATTGCCCCAGAGACCAGGCAGACAGTCACCCATGCACTCATCAGCAGAAGACTAGACTACGGTAAACCCCTCTACGCTGGCACCACACTCAAACTCACACGCAAACTCCAAAGAATCCAGAGCACAGCTGCGCGCCTCGTCCTTGGCCTCCCCCGCCACAAACAAATCTCACCACACCTCAAAACCCTTCACTGGCTCCCCATAAACAAGACAATCATATTAAAGATCCTCATCCACGCACCCAAATCCCTCCACAACACCGCCCCTACATACCTCAACGAAAGAGTGAACTTTCACACTCCCACCCGCAACCTCCGATCAGCCAACCTCGCCCTAGCCACAGTCCCTCGCATCCAACGCACCACCACAGGAGGCAGATCCTTCTCCTACCTCACTCCCAAAACCTGGATTTCCCTCCCCACCAACCTCCGCAAAACCAAAGACCTCCTGCTCTTCAGAAAGAACCTCAAAACATGGCTGTTCAAAGAGTGACCCTCCTGCCCCCCCCCCCCAGGCACCTTGAGACCCTCAGGGGTGAGTAGCGCGCTTTATACATTTTTTGATTGATTGATTGACATATGAGAGTGGTAGAGCACGAGGTCTGCTGATTTACTGTGGACATCAGCTCCTCTAAACTATAAGAAAGGCCCAGAAGCTTTGGAAAGCTGAGTATGAACATTTACACAGGAGATAATCAGTGGCAGCTGCCATGGAATAGAGAGGTGGTGGAGCAGGATTGGAAAAACACTTTTTAAAAATGTTTTAAAAAACACTTACCTGTTGAGGTCAGAGATGTGTTCGTCTTCTCCGTCCTCTTCCTCGTCAAGACGCACACAGGCTTTCAGACACCCCTCAGCCAATCACAACGCTGCTGTCACCATTATGACAGCAGCGTTGTGATTTATGTGAGCTCCCTGCTTAGGAATTCACAAGGGGAGTAGCACCCTGTGCACTTTGTCCTCCCGGCTGTGAAATACAGCCAGGTGGAGAAATGCAAAGTGTGCATGTCTGTTTGGCCACCCCAACACAGCTGATCAAACAGACATGCACACTTAAGGTGCAGGAACCACTCCTCCCTCCAGCCCCCTCCAGACCAGCTCCACCCTGCCTCGCCCTATCTTGCTGCCTCAGCTAAAAATAAAATGATAATAATGATCCGCTATTAACATTTCCTTTTTCTGCTCAAAGCAGCGGGTTGACGATCCTCCGCCTTGGTGGAGGAGGTGCCCATAGAGATGAGTCATGTCTTCATTAACAAACTGTTACATTTTCTAAAATGAAAATTAGGAATTAGCAGTTAATGGATCGTGGAGAGCATTCAGGAAGAGCACTCAAGAGTGAAAGTTTGCCACCTATTGACGTAATGCATAGTCTGTCTATGCTATGTTGGTTAAATCATTAACGAATAGCAGAACGAAAAGTTAGGGGCAACGGGAAGACTGTGTTTTCATGAAACAAAAGACCTTCATCTTAATGAAACAAATTACCAGTTACAAGCTTTTTACCTGGATGACTTTAGATCTACTAAGCACCAGGGCTGATGCTAAAATGCAACCTACATCTCCTTCAAGGGATTCCTCCATCTCATTTGCCCGAATGTCAGTACATGTTCTAGATACAGGAGCATTTTAGCCTTATAGGAATCTTTTAATGGTTGTAGTAATCTATTTCCCCTATTATGACTAAACCTAATTAGCTCTCCATTAATGGATTTGGTGATAGATTATTTTGCAATTTGTACACAAGTGTAATTAAGTGAATTATCAAATATCAGGTCTAGGAAACTGTATTCTTTGATGAGCTCAAGACAATGTGTGCTATAGTTTCTTGAACATTTGTTTGTACATTTCCCAAAAGTCATAATCCTAGTCTTGAGCTGGCACAGTATGTCTCTAAACTTTGTAGAACGCTTTGCAATCCCGCTACTGTGTGAATGAGCAATTTTTTGTCATCCACATAGAAAGTACATGTATGTGATTGAGGCTTGTTTTGAGAGGAAATCTGTAAATATCTAATAAAAGATCCTGCTTATTGTCAATAAAAAGGTTACATAATATCGGAGCTAATAAGCAGCCCAATATTATCCTCTTAGCATTTTCAATCTTACTTTTCAACCTTTGACGTCTGCCATATGGGTCAAAATCCAAGCCATGTTATGCATCAAGGTGATTCCTGTTATGATTCTGGTCGGCCCACCAGTGTCTTCAGTAAATAGTGATGTTCTTTAGGTGTATCAAAAAGAGTGGTACTGGAACATCAAGCTTTTAAATACAGTGCTACAAAAATAACATTGCAAAAATATTGATGACCAAAATATCGACAAGATAAGTACATACAGTAAAGTAGTGGTTTACCATACTTAAATGTAAGAAATTGGGTTATTAGATTTTTACGGGGGTACTCGCCTCAATTAACAATCATAACCTGTGTAAGGGTAAACCACTTAAGTCACTAAATAAACCTGTGCACAGCCCCTTGGTAGCTATGTCCAGAGCAGACAGGTTTAACTAGAGGCAATGTGAAAACTATTTATGCAGTACTAAAACAGTAATAAAGTTGAATTGCAAAACAATAAAAATATTGAAATAAATAGAAAAATAAAGTAATGTTTATTAAGTAAATGGACACCAAAATGATAAACATTCGATAAGGGGAACCAGAGACACAAATTTTTAAAGATTTAAGTAGAAATAGTGCCAAGAAGCACAAAGTGTCACTGATAGGCAATGAGTGCTGGAGGACAGGGTCCTGGTGCGATTTGACACTGACCACAATGAAAGCAGGTCGGACACACTAACCATGTTTGTCCTGGTTAAATATTTTATCAACAGACTTTAGTCCTTTACATTCCTTTAGATTCCAGTCCACCACACTGTGTACACTTCTAAAGCCCCCCAGGAACACAGAGGCCCTTAGAGACTCAAAGGTGGCAGGCCGAGGCCAACAGGAGGGTTTTTTCCAGGTTTAGTTGTTAGTGGCCTACTGAGTAGTTCCAGTAAAAGACCTTATTTAGCTTGTTGTGTCCCTGTAGCTTTAAAAAGAAGGCCATCCTTATGACCCTTTGAATCCACGTCTTTGTCTGCAATACAGGAGAGGGAACAGCCCAGTCCTCCAGGCCTCCTCTCAGATTGCAGACAGCAGGTTCAGTCCTCTTCTGATCTTCCTCAGGTCTGGAGGGGTTCTGAAGTGGGCACCTGCAGATTATCCATTTATGCCTCTCACAAGCTAGTGGGCAGGCTTGACCAGTGGGGAATGCCCTAATAAGTGGGTAAAGTAGGATCCTGGGGATAAAGGTACCCATTTTTGGCACTGTCACGATTGCTCAAGTCTTCAGCCACACTAAACTTGGGCTCTGAGGACCAGTTTGTGAACGGGAAATGTACTATGGTAATCCTAATGTCTTCCTACATTTAACAATAAAATCCCATTTTAGGCAGTCCCTATACCCCCAACAACTCAGAAACAGAAGTCCGGTAGGAAAAACTGAGCTTTCAGCAACCAGATAGTCGATACACACAAATTGTTTCGGCGTTCTGTTTCCCCTCTTTTGAAGAGCACCTCAAATGTCATAGGAATAAGCACAGCAGACCTATCAAGCAAGTCTTGACATTACACAGGATCTGAAACTGTGATGTTAACAAGAGGTCTACTGGAATAGGGGCAGTTCTAGCTGGGGGACAACAGAAGGGTGCAGGTCTGCTTGTGACAGGGTAGGCTTCTTTGAAGTTAACGAACTCCAAGGACCTAGCTCACAGGGCATTTGTCAAATGCACAACAATACCATCCCACATGCAAGGCCTTTTGTCTCTGTCCAGGGAGGAAATTGACATCTCATTCATGGCCATTGAAATGCTAATTGCTGGCTGTCAGAAGGAAGAGCACAAAAAACACATTTAGCTTCCAGGAAATTAAGGTGGGGCAAAGGTGGCTTTTTAAAATCATCTTTTTAAAATATTTATTACAAATCTCATCCCACCAGTACATTGGGCCTGTAATAAATATTTAAAACAGTTTAAGTTGTACCTGTTTTCTAGTAAGGGATGGAGTATTAACTATCAAATCTGAATCGGATAAGAAGGATAGAATTAGTTCAATTCATGAAAATCTGTTTGCTAAATTAAAGAATATCTTCTATGTGGCTGACAGATGTTCCACTGACCGGAGGGTCTCTCGTACTTGGTTTAATAAGACCTAAAGGGCTGCCAGAGTAGCCTTGGTTTCTGCAATCAAGCAGCAGGATAGGGGAGTGAGTCAATCTTAGAGGGCTACATATAAAAGAACCGTCTCCACTGCCAAAAAAGAGTGGGAAACATCCAAGTGAATGGATCTGTTAGACACAGTCAGGAAGGGGGATCACCGTGGGTTCTGGAACCTGGTGTCAGTAGACAAGAAGGAGGGGTTTGTTTTGTAGGCTCAACAGTTGTAGCAGCTGATTGGATCTGAGACTTTTACAACCTCTACTACTTGAATAGCCGGAAATTGCTCCTAGAACAACCTTTACAGGATGGGGAATCAGTGGATAATATGGTTGTGTCTAATATCTGTGAATCTTTCATGCCAATCACAGAGGAGGAGGTGATGTTGGCAGTTGCTAGAAAAGCCCCCAGTAAGGCCCTTGTACTGGACAAAGTTCCAGGAGATCTTTTTCTTAATACCCTGGATGTTTGGAGTCCATATTCTATGGTTATTTTTAATAACATCCTGGCCTGTTGCTGACATTCCCTCAACCTGGGCAGGTACTGAGATTATCCCTATTCACAGAAAGGTTTCTTTGGGGGATCCATGCAACTACAGGCCGATTAGCCTTCTCAGCTATCTACAGAAATTATTTAGTTCTATCCTTCTGAAACGGTTGCATCAATGGATGGATGAACATGAAATTGTGGCGCATCATTAAGCAGGCTTTAGGGATGAAATAAGCACTGTAGACCAGGTTTTTAGATTCCAGCTAATCTATTGGAAATCAGTGGTGTTGGGAAGTGGCAGCCTTTATGTCACCTTTGTTGACTTGCATTCTGCTTACAACTTAGTCCCCCGTGCAAAGCTTTGGTATATTCTGGCTAACATGGGGGTTCCTGCAGCTCTCATGCTGATCAGGCTTCATAGCAATACTTTTGCACAAGTCCGGCACAGATCATGCAGGAGTTGACAAACCCCTTTTCTGTAGATCGTGGGGTGATACAGGGTTGTGTGCTGGCCCCTATACATTTTTTACCATATGTAAATGATCTGGTTAGTCACCTAAACCGGTGTGATGACTATGTTCCCTGGTTTGCCAGCTCTAAGATCCTCACCCTTCTTTTTGCTGATGAGAGTCTCTTAATATCCAAGTCACCGATGGGTCTGCACGAATCTTGGATAGTTTTGAAAGATTCATCGTGATGAAGGGCCTTGAAGTTAATGTAGCCAAAACCAAATTCATGACACTGAATTTCGTCCTCACTTCCAGACCCAGTCCCAAGTTGTCTGGAGGACATCTAGAGGATGTGTATGTATTTGATTATTTGGGGCTGACTTTAACTGTCAATTTAGATTGGTGTCTTCAGATGGAAAAACAAAGGCTTAAATTGGTGCAGTGTTCGGTGGTGCTTTGGAGGGCTAATAAAAAGTCTTATTTTTGTCCAGTTTCCCTTGTTCGCCAAATATACAAACTGCAGGCCTTGGGAATGGCACTCTATGGGGCGGAGCTGGGGGGGTATAAGGATTTGTCTAAGCTTATTGATGCCAAGAACTCCTTTCTCCACCAGATAGTGGACCTCCCAACCAGTACCCCACTAACCCCACTTATATTTGATATGGATCTGAAACCTATTACTTTGCAAGCGGGCCTGAGACCTATTCTTTTCTGGAGAAGGTTGTGGGCCTCTCCAGAGCTTGGCTGTTTTCAAGAGGGTCTCAAGGAGGTGTTAAGCCTTTCAGGTTCAGGATCCATTTATTGGTTAACATATGTGAAAGAGACTTTAACTAATATGGGATGTGATGACCTTTGGTTTGAGCCTGAGGCTGCTGCTGGCTTTAGCAAAATAACTTTAAAAAGGTTGTGCAGGCGGCACAAAAAGGGTCTTATGTACGCTCATTCAGTCTCTGGCACAAATATTCCTCTAGTTCAAGGATGATTTCAGGTACGAGAAATTCTTGGATGATATTGAGCCCTTTATGGCAAGGAAGCTGTGCCTGCATTTCAGATATGGCACATTGCCCATTGCTGCCTTCACAGGTACTTGGGCTTCTAAGAAAGTACTTGCCAAGTTTGAATGTGGTATGTGTGGGGCAGCCAAAGAGATGGAGGTGCATGTTTTATTTTTCTGTTTGGCCTTCACCCAGAGCAGAAGAAGATGGATAATTCCCATTTCTCGGATGTTAGCGGTGAGGAATTATCAAACTGCATTTCGCATCTTGAAATCCGAATCTAGGCAATGTATAGTTTTTTGGCATATCATGCTTTTTGATGGCAATATGGAGGGTTAAGCTTAGATAGGTCCATTTACTAGTTTAACTATTAGGTTACGTTTGCTATGTAGTAATGGGCTTTTAAAAATATGTGTTTATTGTTATTAATTATTGTGAATTTAGCACCCTGATGTATTTACCCGGAAGTTATTTCAGTGAAAGGGTGGGATTGTAGTGCTGCTAAATGATTGTAATTTTGGTTGTCAGAATTATTAATTGTCAGGGAGAAGACTTAGGCCCTCATTTGGACCGCGGCGGTCTTTTTTCAAGACCGCCGAGGTTCCACCGGGCAGAAGATCGGCAGTGCAGGCGGTCTCCCGCCAAGCGTATTATGACTGCTAGCAGCCCTCCACCCTTTTTTGGATGGAGAGCCTCGCGGTTGGCGGTGAAGTGGAGGCTGCTCCACCTCCACTGCCACGTCATCAGAACACGCCCACCGAATCACAACCCAGGATTCGGCGTGCCGGTGTTCTGGTGACGGGGTGCTGGCGGCGGAGCAGCCGCCATGGATCCCGTTCCCTCCCGGATGATCACCAGAACATGTAAGGTGATCTTCCGTTAGGGGGAGGGGTTGGTGGGATGTTGTGTGTTGTGTGTTGTGCGCGTGCATGGGGGTGTGCATGTAAGTGTGTAGAGGGGTTGTGTGAGTGCATGTATGCATGCAGTGGGTGTATTGTGTGAATGGGAAATGTGACAAATGTCTGTGTGCATGTATGTGTGCGTGTATGTGTATGAGTGGTGTGAGCGTGCGTTTAGGAGGGTGTGGGGGGTGTGTGTATCTGGTGGGGGGCGGGTGTGCTACCACCTTTTGGGGAGTGGTGGTGGGTCATGGGTGTTAGGGGAGGACTCAGGGGAGTGGGAGGGAGGAGGGTCGGAGACCCCAATCAGTGACAGGGAACGTATCCCCTGGCACTGATAGTGCCTACCGCCATGAATTTCATGGCAGTACAAAACCCCATGAAATCCATGACGGTATGCAGGGTCCTGATACTCCCGGCGGTCTAGTGACGGCCGCCGGGCTGGAGACTGAAGTCCCAGTCCTTTGCCCTGTCCTATCTTTGCTGATGGTGAATCGACTGATGTCCTGAGGACGAAGCCTGATGCTGTTTGCTGATCTGTTGGATTGGTAACTATCTGATGCAAAATTGTAATTATCTGTTTGCCTTTCTTTCTAGCTACCAACTGCTCTTTTGATAGATGCCATAGTTTAGATGTTTTCCAAATTTGTGTTTGCTAAATGTTTTGCATGAAGCCCAACATGCTAATGCTAATTTGAGGTTAGTTAAGGTGTTCACAAATATCCTCCGAAATAGACAAATGACTGAATTCTTGCTTTGTTGAATACTGAATGAATATCTTCTATGCATTGATTAATTGCGTTCTAATTGCAAATCTGAAGAGTTACTAATGAGATGAATTGCTAATGAGATTAATAGAAATGACATTAGATTGTAACTAATAGGGAAATAAATATCCTAACAGTTGACTGAATTGGTGTAGTTATTCATGACTGAAAGGTAATGGTGTTTTCAACTTATTGATTCTTACTAAACGTTATTGATTGGGTTACTATTTAGTTATTGAAATTATTGATTGGTTTATTGATCTATTGATTTGTGATGCCAAAAAGACATCTCGTACTGGGAAGTCCCCGAACGTGGTCCAAAGGTCCGTCGACCTAAACGCGTCTCCTTGTAAGTTTACTTATCAAGGCTCTGACGCGCTAACAGTTTTTGGTAGCGGAGGTAATGGTTTGGGTCTTTGGGGCCCTAGTACGAAGGATCGCAGGGTGTGATAATTAACAGTTTTGACAACTGTGCGGATGGGTTTGGCCCTTTGGGGCCCCACTACTAGGGACTACGGTTTGACAGAGTGTTGCTAGAAAAGGTGTCAGTTTTTGGTAGAAATTGATGGGCGTGGTTTGGAAGTAAGCATGGTGTATCGGAAAAATTGGGTTTGGGAAAATTATTCCTTTTTCCATAATGCAAATTGGAGAGATGATATGCCCCTAAAGTCCCAAATGACTTTCCGGGAATCTCGGAGCTTGCTGAAGGAAGTTTGAGTATGTTCTCGGCGTTCTAGTGATAGTGTGAATGAAGTAGGTTTGGCGCTTGCACAGTGTATGCATACCGTAGGTGAATTGTGAAGTTTGTGAGGATTTTAGGCCAGATGATGATGTTTTAGTAGGAGTGTGTGTAATCCGCAGTATGAGAGTAGGGAAGTCGGCGAACTTCATGTGAGTGTGGCGCTTTGTGCTAAAAAATTGTCCTCGTGGTTGTTGATGATGTACGGACCCTGCGTGGTCTAAGACTCCGGAGTATATTGATAAGTGTATGAGACACTTGGTTTATGTTGTAATTTGCACGATTTAATAGGTCGATGGTGAAATCGACGAGTCGAGTTTGAGTCAAAGTGAGTGAATGAAAACTTTGATGGAGATTTGGTGAGTTCTAAAGTGCACTAGAACAATCCATTGACAAGTCAAGAGTAAAATTTGCAGGTCAAATTTTGCTTGCGAGTGCGGGTTCTGAGAAGCAGAGAGTAGCGGCCCAGGCTAAGCGAAATCTCTGTAAAGTTCTGAAGCGATTGTGTTACCCTTTCCTGTAGTAAACCGGCACATTTGAGTTTATTTTTGGTTGGTGCTCGCATTATATTGCATTAGTTTTGTGTGAATTTGAGAGTGGGAGGAGAAGCCGCAAGACTTTGTCAGCCGCAGTGTGTGTGAGTGTGACATCATTGGAGCCACGCTGGGATAGGTTGCTTAGTGAGAAGGGTCGCGCACGGATTGGCAGCCGTTCCTGAGAGGCAATTGGTTGAGAAGGTAGGCGAAGAGAGTTCTGGGAATTAAAGTCACTTCCTGATTCGATTGTGAACAAAGTAAAAGACAAAAAATGAAATTTTTCAAGGCTTTAAAGAGCGCTTTGAGGGGAGACGTATATATTACCGCGAGTGTAGGGAAAGTAGCACCGCCGGAGGATACACCGGCTTATGCTGTAATGGAGGAAAAGGGTGTCGCACCATGTCTTTGGCTAAAGCAATAGTGCAAAGCTACAGAGAAAGAAGGGTGTTTGGCGTTTCCAGAGCACGTAACGTTCAATTTGAGGATTTTGGAAAATTTGCGGAGGGTGCTAAATGAGCTAAAGCCACCTCCGAGGCCAGGACAGTTTGAGGCGTTAGCAATTTGGGAACTGATGGCAATACGACAACAGCAACAGAAATTTGAGAAGAGAATGAGGAAAGCAGAAAAGACACTAGCGGAGGCTAGATGGGATGGTGCACAGAGAGTTTGGAGGAGAGAAACAATAGACGGAGTCAGGCTGTTTCCAGCAATAGCTCAAGAAGGTGAAGACAAAGGGGGGAAAGCCACTTGTAAGACTGACAAAACTCCTTCCAAAGACAAAGAGGCTAGGAAGCCCTGGTCAGAGGTAGATGACTCAGATGATGATGAGTTCCTTAATCAGTTACTGAATGATCGACCAGTGCCATATGCGATAGATGACAATAGACTGAGTACTAGTACATGTCTTGCAAGTTCGTCCCAAGAGAAGGTGACAACGAATCCGATACAGGTTAGTCCGGTCTCAACACCAGTCCCGGTGCAGAGTAGTTTTAGCGTGTCCACTGCCCACGGTATGCAATCTCAGCTGCAACCACCACAGGTTCAGAGACTTTACCCTGATGTCCCCATCTTAGAGACTACAACGAATCTGATGGTGCCAACAGAGCAAGTACATGGAGGACCAAAGTTGATTCAGAATGATCCCACTCTACCTTTACTGCCCCAGGTACAGCAGCAAATGATTCCGAATTCTACTTCGGTCATGGGACCCCAGTCAAACATGGTGTCAGTGATGAGTTAGTCCCCCACAGGGTTTGGGAACAGACAGACCCCAGCCGCCATATCTTTGCCTATTACAGTTGGTCCACCAGTAACATTGTATGCGCAGGCGAAGCCTAGTGTATGCGATCAAGGGGTAATGACTCAAGAGATGACAAGAGGAGGGTTCGTAGGAAGCTCCCAAGGAAAGACTCCAGTGGAACCGACATTTGAAGGATTTAGGTCCCTGTCATTCTTCAGTCCGATTGGGGCTCCTCCACAGACCATGAGACGGACAGGTTCGAGACTGTTGACTCCACAGATCTCGAGTGTGAATATACCGCAGACACCTTTAACGCAGGCTGGGAATATCCCCTTAAAAGGTTTAACAGCACAACAGCTGACTGACTGGTTAGACAAGCTTAATACTCCAAAGACTGCTCCTGTAGCTGCAGGGAGAGCGGAAGGAGAAGAACACCTGCATTTTGTGAGGTTGGGCATGGAAGCAAATGAACTTGTTGAAGGGAGCATGGGAGTGAACAGGTTAGAGTCATACATGGAAGCAGAATTGAGATACTTGTGTCCAAAGATTACTAGAGAAATGAGCAGGGTGCACCAGAGGTTGGCAAATTTGGCAGTTAAATATGGCGTCGATTTTGAAAATACCAAACATCTGAAGAGGAGTTACAGGTTAGATTTTGAGCCTAAGGATTTCGAACACATGAGGTCTACTGGGGTGAAGGCACACCTCAAAGAGATACTGCAGAGTGCACAAGTTTGGGGAGCCTTAGAAAAGTGGGAAGGAAGATGGGCGAAGAAAAGAGAAAAGAGGAAGAGTGACTGTTCAGAGCAGCCAGCAAAAACCCTACCAGATACCGGTACGGTAAAGATGTTTCCAATGAGAGAGACTGCCGGAGGGGTTCTTGTCCATGTGCTGTGGACTTGAGGTGATATTCTGTCATTTATGAATGACTTTCCCAGGCTGAGGGAGAAGCCAATAGAGTGGTATCAGCAGACGGACAGGTTTGTGAAGCTTGCGAAATGTCTTTGGGAAGACCTGTACACTCTCTTTGAGATCATAGTTGCAGCTGATTTGTGGCTTGGGTGCAAGAGGGGCGTGGATTGGCCGACAGAGGAACCGGCAAGGGACAGAATCACAGGAACACCTTCTCCTGAGGTGATGAAGTATTACTATAAGGTGATTGAGTTTCTGAAATCGAGAGTTTCACAGAAGAATATTGATTGGCAAAAGATTGATCGGACGGCTCAGGAAGCCAAGGAGTCGATACATGCCTATTATGAGAGGTTGTTGAAGGCACTCAAGCACTACAGTGGTACAGAGGTTATTGAGGCGAAGGACATGAATCACCTTGTGTTTCGATTTGTTGAAGGGTTGAGACCTGAGATAGCCAGATGATTAAGGGTCACTTGATTTGCTGGCAAGCAAAGCCGATTGACGAGGTGTTGCAGTATGCGAAGTACTTTAGTGATGAGATTGAGTTAAAGCAGAGAAAGTTAAAGGAGAAAGCAATGTTGATGCAAATTAAGGCAGCACAGTCAGGGATGCAGGGAGGTTGTCTACAGCAGATGGTGCAACAGCCGCAAGGAAACAGGATGTTTCAGGCGCAAGTGAGAGGTAGAGGTCGAGGAGGTTTTGTGAACCGAAGTCCAGATTTGAACACTGTAGTAGTTCAAAACGATGTGCAGGGAATGAAGAAGATGTTACCTTGTCATGCTTGCGGGGTCATTGGACATTGGAAGCGGGAGTGCCCGATGATGGTGCAGGAGGGTATTGTTCAACAAAGCAGTGATGTCAGTTCATTCCAAAATGTGAAATGACCGAGGCTGAGAGGTCCTAATATGAATTGTCAGAGTAATGTGAGTCAAATGCAGGGATTCCAATCTATGCAGCAGGTACAGATGCCTTGTATGCAGCCGATGCAGTTACAACAAATGCAGCAGCAGGTTCTCATGGTACCCAGACAGAAAATGCAAGTGCCTTTAGCGCCAATGGAACAGCAACAAGTGATGCTTCCTCAACAGGTCGCAGGTCAAAAGATGAGTCAAAATAACACAGGGCAACAGTACCCATTGCACGGTGAGAATGGAATAAACGATGAATGGTCGGATGAGAGTTCAGATAGTGAGGAGTGTAGGCTTGCAGCGTCCTTAGAGGTAGACCAGAAAGGGCCCTATGTTCAGGGGAAGGTAATGGGTCACAAGGTTTCATTCTTGGTTGACACAGGAGCTACGCGTTCTACAGTCAGAAGTGCAGAGGTTCCGAAACTACCACTTTCGGGATGCACAGTTAAGGTAGTGAGAGTAGCAAACCAACTCCTGACTAACCCGATCACAGATCCTGTTCAGGTTGAGCATGGCACTTTACAAGGATTGCACCGATTTGTGGTTTGCGATTCAAGTCCCGTGTCCCTACTGGGAAGAGACTTACTGTGCAAGACAAGGTGTTCAATCACCTGTTCCAATGAAGGGATTGAGGTCCAGGCAAACAGTGATGATGAAGGAGAGGAGCAGGTGTCAGAGCCTGAAACTGAGACCACAGACGAGGAATATTCTCTGATTAACTTCTTCCCCATGTTCACAGTGGCTGATCTCCCGGCAGACTTGCAGGGAACAGTCCAAGAGAAGGTGTGGGACTTGACAGGGAAAGAAGTAGGGCTGATAAAGGGAGTAGAACCAGTTAAAGTCAGTGTGAAGCCAAATGCTGTGTTTCCCCAAATACCGCAGTATCATATAGCCCAAGATGTCCTTATAAAGGCTGCACAATTAATTGCAGACTTTGTGAAACAGGGAGTTTTGAAAGAAGTGATGAGCAGTCCATGTAATTCACCAATAATGGGACTGAGAAAGCCTTGTGGGAAGGTTCGAATTGTCCAAGATATGAGAAAGATCAATGACATAGTGGTGAAATGCTGCCCAGTGGTGCCACATCCAGCTGTGATCATGTTTTAGATTCCATGCGATGCAGAGTGGTTCACAGTAATTGATCCGTCCCAAGCGTTCTTTTCTGTGCCTCTTCATGAGGACAGCCAATTTCCCTTCAGTTTTAAATTCCTGGACACGGTTTACAGTTGGTGTCGAATTCCTCAAGGGTCTTCAGAATCACCTTCCATATTCAATCAAATATTGAAGAAGGATTTGGAGTCTTTGGAGTTGCCTTTTCAATCAACTCTAGTGCAGTACATTGATGATTTGCGGATCGCTTCTAAAACGAGGAACGAGTGCAAGTATGATTCGATTGCCTTACTGAATCACCTAGGAAAGAACGGACACAAGGTGTCCCCAAAGAAATTGCAATATTGCAAGAAGGAGGTGAAGTATTTGGGTCATCATATTGAGAAAGGTTCGAGGAAGTTATCCAGGGAAAGAGTAACTGTACTATTACAGATGAATCCCCCAACAACACGGAGAGATGTTAGGATGTTTTTAGGAATGGTGGGTTACTGTCGTCAGTGGATCCCAAATTTCTCAGTCATCTCCAAGCCATTGGTGAAACTGACAGTCAAAGAGGGGCCAGATGTGATAGTGTTGGGAGAGAAGGAAAGGAAAGAGTTTACTGAGTTAAGAGAGAGCATGTGCAGGGCTCCGGCTTTAGGTATGCCTGATTACAACAAGCCTTTTGTTCTGTTTTGTCATGAACATGATGCCTGTTCTTGGTCTGTCCTGACACAGGTCCATGGAGGTGTAAACTGACCAGTAGCATATTTTTCAGCTACGTTGGACCCAGTAGCAGCAGCCTTACCGGGTTGTCTGCGTGCAGTAGCAGCAGTTGGACAAAGCCTCCCTCAGTGTGAAGGCATAGTGATGGGACCTCCTCTAACAGTCATGGTCCCTCACTCAGCTAAAATTCTGTTGACCCGCCCTAAAACGCAGCACATGACAAATGCAAGACTGACTAAATATGAAACGATTATGTTGGGGTCACCAAATGTAACGTTAAAAAGATGTACTGTGTTGAACCCGTCAACTTTGCTTCCAAGTGAAAACACAGAAGTTGAAAATGTTGAAGATGTAGAAGATGATTGTCTTGAGGTAACAAAAATTTGCACAAAACCGAGGCCTGATATTAAAGATACCCAATTGGAAGAGAATGACCAAATTATCTTTGTTGATGGCTCTTGTTTGAGAGACTCAGTAGGAGTGCTGAGAGCCGGATATAATGTATGTGCAATTTCTGGTATCCTGAAAGCGTCTTGGCTTCAAGGAGTATATTCTGCTCAAGTAGCTGAACTGGTCGCTCTTACTAGAGCTTGCCATGCTTCTGCCCAGCTGAGAGTGACTATCTATACTGATAGACGGTACAGATTCGGAATTGTCCATGATTTTGGCCAACTGTGGTCACAGAGGGGTTTCTTTACCTCCTCTGGTTCGCCAGTTAAAAATGGTGAGAGAATTAAGGAGTTGTTGCACGCGATTCAGTTACCTCTTGAGATTTCCGTGGTGAAATGCAGTGCGCACCTGAAGTCACAAGACTTTGTTTCAATGGGAAATGGATATGCGGATCAAGTCGCAAGGTTTTGTGCATTGAACTGTATATCGTTTAAGGATCAGTGGGAATTGTTGCCTGAAAAAGAAAACAATACATGCACAGGTTACGTATTAAGGGTGATTGATACGCTAGAAGAGTTGAGATTGTTGCAGGGACGTGCCAGCAAGGATGAGAAGCTTTCTTGGGTTAGGATGCAATGCGTTCAAAGGCCAGATGATTTGTGGGTCTCAGACGAAGGGAAAATGGTCTTGCCGAACAGTCTTTTGTCACAGTTTGCGAGGTTTTACCATGGTCAAGCACATATTGGGAGGGATGCCATGATCAGGTTGTTCAAAATTGACTGGTTTAACCCGAAGTTCAGACAAGCTGCAGAAGTGATTTGCCATAGGTGTGTCATCTGCCAACAGATGAATGCGGGCAAAGGAACAGTGGTGAATTTGAGTCACATTAGGAGAACTGGAGGTCCATTTAGCAGAATGTAATTGGATTTTATTGATTTATTGAGATGCCCGTGTGCGGAGGTTTGAGATATGTGTTGGTGATTGTGTGTATCTTTAGCCATTGGATTGAAGCATACCCCACACACAGGACTGACAGCCTCACAGTAGCGAAGCTGCTGCTTAGGGAATTGATACCACGTTTCGTTTTTCCGATCTCTTCAGAATCAGATAGGGGAAGTCACTTCAACAACGAGGTGGTTAAGCTATTGTGTGCAGCATTGAACAAGGAGCAGAAGTTGCATTGTAGTTACCGCACTGAAGCATCAGGAGTAGTGAAGCAGATGAATGGTACCCTGAAGACGAGAATGGCAAAAATGTGTGCAGACACGAATTTGAAATGGCCCGATGCATTACCTTTGGTGTTAATGTCAATGTGAAATACACCTAACAAGAAAACAGGGTTGTCCCCTCATAAGATTCTCATGGGCCGAGCTATGAGACTGGCCGCAGTGCCTGTGAGTGCTCTTGTGAATATCACAGATGATATGGTGTTGGACTACTGCAAGGGTCTGGCTGATGTGGTCTGCTCTTTTTCTCACCAGGTGGAAGCTACCACCCTGCCACCGATAAATGATCCAGGACACAACATGAGAGCTGGTGACTGGGTTGTCATCAAGAAACACGTAAGGAAGACGTGTTTGGAGCCACGTTGGAAAGGGCCATATCAAGTGATATTAACTACTACTACTGCTGTGAAGTGTGTGGGAATTCCGAACTGGATCCATGCCAGTCACACAAAAAAGGTGACATGTCAAACTGATGAGGAAGTTGAGTTGTTGAAAGTACCTACAACAGAGAAGGACATTTCAGGGCCGGAGAGTGATCGAAGGGGAACTGAGACAGAAGGAAATACGTTGAGGAAGGCTTGGTCACTCCAGTAAGAGACGAGGGAGAAGAGATCCAGAGGGGTGACGGTGAGCCTATCTCAACAGAGGCAACAGGAGAGCCTAATCAGAGGGAGGTTCTCCCAGAAGCAGACGGCTATGGAAATGAGCTAGAGCATCTGACAGACCCAGGATGCGAAGGAGTTGAGGTGGAAGAGAGTCAGAGAGTCCAAACTCCTCCTGAGCAGATTGCAGGTCCGTCAAGAGAAAACACCATAGAGCCAAGAGAGAGCGAAGGGTTGCCACAGGAGAGATCAAAGGCCATAGAGATACTGAAAGGAGACAAGTGGCCAGAATTGCAAGTGAAAAAGGGAGAAGTGGTTGTCGAAGAGGCAATAGAGGAAGAAGTTGATACAACAAGGAGAGAAGACCTAAGTGAAGGAGAGTTGCAAGGTGATCGCAAGTTGAAGAGAAAAAGAGTAGCAAACAGAAGGTACGCAGGTCCTGAATGGGCGTATGCAACAACAGCTGAATGGCAACAAGAGTTCTTGGCATTTTGCTTTCATCGAGAAGTTCCAGGTCAATACTTTGGCACCTGAGTCTGGCTGAAGAGACTGAATTGGTGTAAAGATCGAATTAAAGTTGAAAAATGAGAAAAGGAGAGTGAGAATATACCGGATGAGACTTGAAAACCTGAATTGACTTTTGAAAAACCCGAGTTTGACAAGCTGCTTACCTGAATTGACAAGGATCCTGGGAGTGAAACTGAAAGCTGTAAATAATTGCTGAAAGAAGATTTTTCCCTTGTTTTGACTTTGCTGCGGAAAAAAAAAGAAGAAGAAAAAAAAAATCATTCTGACTATCATCTCTTGTTTGAATTGACCATCCTTCACTTTCTGATTCTTTATAGATCATGGCTAACACTGGGCAGGATAATAAAGGGCATAGGCATTGTAAATATTTGGGTGTTGGTTTGGGTGTTGTGTGTGTGATATTCATTATGGTTGTGGTTGTGGGTATGACACATAAGAGTGGGACTAACAATGCTACAATTTCGAAAACTACCACTGCACTAACAGCTTGGGAGAGGTTTGAGTTGGATACAAAATATTTGCATGAGGGAACTCACGCAAAAGGGGAACTTTCTACTAACGTTTTCTATCGCTTGCTGAGTGAGTATGTTGACACAATGGATGCAAAGGATTGCTTTGTGTGTACACAGATTCCTGTTTCGGTACAAGAGGGGGTTACCTATCATAGTCTGCCACTAACTTATGGGATAAGTTACAGTCAGTTACTAACAAGATTCTATAATCAGGAAGAGATTCATTACTTTTACTCAGACTATGACCTTGTGTTTTCTTATGTGCCTATACTAGAGGATTTGAGTGGGGTAGCTAGGTACTATAGTATAAAGTTAGTTAAAGGATTCTTTGAGTCGACATTAAGGATTAGTACATCTTATGCACACTGTAAAAATTTAAACATGTTTGCTTACACCTGTAGAGAAAAGCTTTCTAGATCACACGGAAGATAGGAGAAGGGCATTAAAGGGTAAATTAGAGAAAGGATTGCAGCAGCAGGCTTTTGCTAGTAGTGAAGATTATGGTGCAATTAGAGAACAAGGGAAGATAGCTTTAGATGCACTACACGTAGGGAAGCTTTGCATATCTAGGTCGAAATCATATTATGACAATGTGTTTGTGGGAATGAGTGAATGTAAGCATGTGTTTTTGTTTCAGAGTAAATGGACGTTCATGTTAAATGGACAGGATCCAGCGATCCAAGGGATCTATTGCACATGTGGACTTAATGCTTATTACTGTCTTCCAAAGGGATGGTATGGGACATGTTATTTGGGGATAGTTTTCACAAAGATATATCAACTTGACGATTTGAAAAGGTTTCCGAAATTGTCTGAATTACATCGTACTAGACAGAAGAGAGAAACTGCTAGTGGTGTTGTAGGAGACATATTTGGGGCGATCATTCCTTCAGTGGGAGTTATCTTAAACTCCACAAAGATTTGAAAGTTGTCTACTATTGTGGATAACATACTGACAAATTTTTCAGGGCTATACTCCTGATGGATACTGAACTTGCTGTGGAGAGGGCTATGACTCTTCAAAACAGGCTTGCTTTAGACATTCTTTTAGAGAAAATTTGTGGGGAAAGTTTTTGTGATGACAAGAGTCATCAGAGGAGGGATTGTTGGAGTGTGTCTTTAAAAAGCAATATGAACATGAGAAGCTTGCAAAATATTGTGTGATGAAGCTGCATATAAAATGTGTTAACATAGAAAATAATGCACGTGTTTGAAATGTGCCCTCGGGGAGTGGCTACCAATGTATACGAAGACTAATGAAAGCTGTTAATTCTGACTTAATTATGTACTAATGTTTTGAATTTGTATTAGCATATCATAATTAGAGTTATGTATTACGAGTTGCTTATTAATTAAAGGGCCTTAGCTTAGCAAGGGTCTGGGCCTAGTTGCCTGGTCTCATATTAAACTGTATTTTTCTAACGTGTAATGTGCTGTTTTCCTGAAGGACACGAAGCTGTACTTTTCCAGAAGTTATGTGTGTGTAGCCGTAGTAAATTCTTTCTCATGAGAACCGACTTGTTCAGGGAGACGTTCTTGCTGAATGCAACAGTATAATCCTTAAGAGGTGCAAGGTTACTGGAGTAGGAGAAAACAATGGAGACACTGACTGGAGCGCAAAGTGTAACTTTTCCTACCTGACATTCCAACCGATGAAGACGTCAATAACATGAACCAATCTGCGACATGAGAACTGTGGTTTGTAGAAAATTCTGGCAAGATGCGTGAAGAATTATTGGACAGAGATAATGATGCACCAATTATTATCCAATGAGGAGTTAAGGGCAAATTAGACAGTTTTGATTTAACGGAATGACCCAAGGAGGTTGGGGCGCAGAGACTTTGGGACTCCACTTACTTCACAGAGACTTTAACTCTTTTGCGTTGTCCTGATACTTTAAACCATTCCTTACCCGTTCTTACCTGATACTTACTTCTCCTCCATATGAGGGAAGATCCTATTCCTTAGCTATGCTATATCGAGACTTTGCCACGTCCTATCTTTGCTGATGGTGAATCGACTGATGTCCTGAGGACGAAGCCTGACGCTGTTTGCTAATCTGTTGGATTGGTAACTATCTGATGCAAAATTGTAATTGTCTGTTTGCCTTTCATTCTAGGTACCAACTGCTCTTTTGATAGAGGCCATAGTTTAGATGTTTTCCAAATTCGTGTTTGATAAATGTTTTGCATGAAGCCCAACATGCTAATGCTAATTTGAGGTTAGTTAAGGTGTTCACAAATATCCTACGCAAATAGACAAATGACTGCGTTCTTGCTTTGTTGAATACTGAATGAATATCCTCTATGCATTGATTAATTGCGTTCTAATTGCAAATCTGAAGTTACTAATGAGATGAATTGCTAACGAGATTAACAGAAATGACATTAGATTGTAACTAATAGGGAAATAAATATCCTAACACTTGACTAAATTGGTGTGGTTATTCATGACTGAAAGGTCATGGTGTGTTCAACTTATTGCTTCTTACTAAATGTTATTGATTGGGTTACTCTTTAGTTATTGAAATTATTGATTGTTTTATTGATCTATTGATTTGTGATGCCAAAAAGACATCTCGTACTGGGAAGTCCCCGAACGTGGCCCAAAGGTCCGTGGACCTAAACACGTCTAAGTTTACTTATCAAGGCTCTGACGCGCTAACAGTTTATAAACAATAAAAAGAAGGGCTAGGCCTCTCAAAAAGGGGGTATTTGGACAAATCGAATTTCCAGTTAATACCTGCCCAGCTGGGCTTGTAGACATGATTCATAGTGCTACTGCTGTGCTTGGCACAATGAGTACTGAAGTCCACTAGGAGCATTTAGTTTACCGGACCCATTTGGTAACATATACTACAGACTTATAGGGAAATAAGAAACTAATCAGGTGTGTCCCAATTCTGTCATGCTGAAAGAGGGAGAACAAACACTTTACTGCTTGTTGGAAGGAGTACAGGCCAAAAGCACTCCTTTGGCAAACACTTTGATTACTATAAACACCATTGCAGACAATCAGTAATTCAGTAATTCAAAGGTGATATGTAATTACATTGTTTGTAAAAAAAGGGGATCCAAATCAATCCTTTCCATTGGGACAGGGTCTGCCCCAGGTGCCGAATTGCCTTTATAACCTTACCTAGTATTGTTACAGACCACTATGTAAATGATTGGTGGATGATCCCAGCTCATCACCAGGGCTGTTTATTTTTTGAGTGGTTGGGACACTTAATCATTCTGAGTACACTTGCTGGGTAAATAATCTATTGTACCTTCAGGGATGGATGAGGAGAGTAATTCATAAGGCGTTTGCACTTGTACAGTAGGCTATGTTTTTTCAAGATTAAATATCTGTTATCTTACTATAATCATGTCAGTAATTCAGGCTACTACTCTCTGCAGGGAGGTACTATAATATAAGGGCATAGTCTGACTAATGATTTGCAGGCATACCTTTTCTGCTGAACTGTACTAATTTTTACAGCTAAGTTCTGATGTAATAATGTCCACTCTTAAAGCCGGCAGCCAAGAGTAAACGCAAGACATGGAGCAAACTTACAGCTGCTGTTTAAGCAGCTTTGTTTTTTTAAGATAAACAGTGATCAGTATAAATGAGATGTTTATGGCAACATGTTTATTCTTTGCTTGCTTTAGGAAATTCCATGAAAGATAGAACCTCTCTGCAAGTTTCTACTTAGTCTGTGCTACGGCAGTGTTTTGATCTGACTTGTATTACATTCTTTCTAACATCTCTTTGCAATAAATGTCTATCTGTGTTTAATTTTGCACTGTCTTTTCTACTTTTATTCTTCATGTCTGCAAATATCCTAGCTCTTTTATGTGAAAGGACAACATAGCAAGGATTTAAGCAGTTTGTGGGAAGAGTGATGTTTGACTATAGATTAATAGGAATAAAATATCCCTGATGTATATTATAAGGATATTACAAGTCACCTCGGAGTTCTATGCCCTTAAAAAGGCACTTGACCTTCAGCCTCTTTCATCTATATGGCCATAGAACTCCTCAGTGATTTGAAATAACTTTACAATATATGGGGGAACTTTATCCTATATATAATGCCATTTATGATCTATATGATGACTGCAACAACTGTTTCTAACAGCCATGGGTTTGAAATATATTGTATAAATATATTGTATTTTGAATCAGAACTCTGAATTATCCCAAGCATTCCTCCTAATCTTTTTTTAAAAACAGTCTCCTGATGTACACAACATTCCAGTTTCACTCAGCAGAAAACAAAATCATCCACTCACATCTCTATAAGTGTTGTGTTTGGTAAGTTGTTCTTAAGACTTGCAGCTCTTATCTTACAGGCATAGTCTTTATTAAGCATTATCTTCCATTTTCAACACTAGCTGGATCATTTACAAACACACAGAGGTGATGGAAGGAATGCTTGCAATTTGTCTAACCACTGGCAATTGCTCGAGTAGCATTGCAACCTATTGTAATAAGGGCAAAACTGATCTTGGGTTGCTTGTGCTGCAGTTCGGGGAGGATCTGGCCTGGCAGTTCAGGCTGGCCTGTTCCTATTGCAGGTTCAAGACTGATTTGCATATGGTTTTATCCAAATTGAGGTGGCATGGTGTGCAAAATAATTATTGACTGGGATGCTGCTCCAAGTAATTACCAGTGGCTGAGATTAGATCAATCATTCCATCCATCACTTTTTGTATACTTCATTGTACCACCCTAAGTGGGAGAGTTATGGGAGAGAAGTGGGTCCCTTGAGCACTGTGCTTCTGGAAACAAACTATGCCAGACTGATGAGCCCTAATAAGGGTGAAACCGGTCTTGGGTTGCTTGTGCTCTGATTCCAGGGCAACTTTCCATGACAGTTTGAGCTGGAAGGTTCCTATTGGGGCAAGATCAAGACTGATTTCCGTATGGCTCGGTCCAAATTAATGTGGCATGGTGAGCAAAGTAACTCAGAATAATCACCAGTGGATGAGATTAGTTCAAGCATCCCACCATCATTTCTT
The DNA here is from genome assembly GCF_031143425.1 of Pleurodeles waltl. Classification (NCBI taxonomy): domain Eukaryota; kingdom Metazoa; phylum Chordata; class Amphibia; order Caudata; family Salamandridae; genus Pleurodeles; species Pleurodeles waltl. The sequence goes on along the minus strand of NC_090447.1, from coordinate 343,249,098 downwards.
TGTATACTTCAGCATCATTTAAAAAGCTATCACAATCAGCACTCTGCATATCTTGCAGACAAGCTCATCATCTCTGGTAGTTTTAAGCAGACCTGCAGCCAGGATACCACCAGGCTGCAGACCAAGAAGTGTAAAAAAGAAGAAAACAACTCAGGCCTTTTATAAAAACATCATATGCAAATTTACAGACATGTTGATAATTGTTAAAGACACTTTCCTGACTATGAGAGAGAGGAGACACAATTGGGGACCTGAATGTGGATTGATGTTGGTGTAAGTGTCAGGCTGTGGGGGAGATAGTCACTCTTCAGATTAAAGATGAATTGAGCAATGTAGTTATGGGCATTTGCGAATCTAGAGTTTAAGATAGTATTAGATCTACTAGCAGGTTGAATAGCTTTACCTAGAACATTGTCCGGTATTGAAAGAGTAGTTATCCTCATATTCAAGGGCAGTACCATGATAAAATACAATTGCTTTGCAAATACATACGAGGGTCAGCTAATTCAGAGATAAGGTATTAGGATAACCCTGCATCATAAAAGATTGTCACTGTAAAGCCAGCAGGCAAAACTTGAAGAGCTTACGTATGCTTAGTTCATCTGGAAATGATAGCCACATGTTTGTAGCAATCACAACTACTTTTTGTGGAATTATCAACCACTTTGTGATGCTCTGCTGCAGCCTTGGGATACTAATATTCTTCTTCAGTAACAGGCCTATTCCTTAGGGCAGACAGGATTTGTGCATGCAAAGCAGTAAGATCTGCCCCTACACTCAAATTTTAAAACCTGTAGTGATCGTCTCATCGACTGTATAATGTATTCCAGATTATTCACATAAATTAAACAAAAAAATCAAAGCTGGCTGCTTTGCAGAAGACTTAGAGTAGTTTATTTCCAAAGTTTTACAGGGCTATTACCTGGTGCCAAACCAATTCTTAGCAGTTTCATATCATTTAAAATCTAAAAATCATATTTAAATATAGAGTATATTTCTTTGCAGGTGTTAAAACAAGCATTTCTTTGTTGGTATTAGCACTTTCTTTTTTTGTGTTTTTGTTTCAAATCTAAACCAATTTCCCATCCAAACCAACTCCTCTGTTGTAGTTTTCCTTCAGCTTAGCATGTGATACCAATAGGCTTTTTTTAAGGATTCTCTACTAATTGGGAGACATCATAATGTGTTGCCATATGAATTTTGAGAATTTGGTTAGCCTCTTCCAGTGAAAATCCACCCCACTGAGCAGACTTTACTTCTTCACCAGCCCACAGTCTACCAGATGTCCTGCTCCAGTGGTGACTAACATTTGATTGTCCTTCATCTATCCCTAATCCCACCCATTCAAGGGAATATTGCACAATTCACTGAGGCAGTAATTTTAGGACAAGCTACAACCCTCCTCGAGATCACCATTTACTGGGTATTCTACACTCCTTCCCAGAGCAGGCAATTTAGTTCTTAGTTTGTCTGACAAAATGCACACATTGAAAGTATGATATGCACGACTGTGTTTTTTTATTGACACATACTTCTCTCCCTGATATTTGAAGCCACCATGCTCCAAGGGTACTACTGGATGACTAGTAAGGGAGAATGATACCTTTCACACAATTCAGCATTTCACCCCACAGTCTAGGGTTGTACAGAGGAGAGCATCCCAAGAGAATTCTGCTCTTCAAGCACAGGACAGCACTGTGTACTAAATTAATTTGCATTACACGTCTCCACGCTGCAATCGTACTCAGTTCATTTCTACGAGGCATGAGACTTAACATGGTCTCATATAATGTTGATCCTCTTTTCACACTACCATGAACAAGTCTCCTAACTTATTATTTAGGCATACTGTGCCCACCTTGGTTACTTATCTGGTACTTTTAAGACTGTGCTTACTTCTAAAGCCTCGATAAGGTCACCTGTTGTGACGAAACACATATTGGCTTGCCTATGCAACGATGGTCATCCAGTCGAATACGATGGCTGTGGTTATGGTACGATGACCTTTTGATGGACATATGCTGATGTCTTTAAATAAAATAATCTACTATAACTGAACATAATTGAAGGACTTATTTATCGACTAACTCCTTTGAGTGCTGCGGTGTCTGTAACAAATTTTGTGTGGTGTTTCTATGGAATACCACAATATGCTCTAGGGTAGTGGAGCTCACTCAATCACATTACACCGCAGCTCTTTGCTAAATACTTAACATCATTTCTATACTTATACAACGTTTGGGAAGTGCACCTCATTTACCACCACTACCCATCTTCCTCTGTGTACACTTAATTCATTTGCATACAGGGGTGAGAGCACTAAGTGTTCCATCAACCCACACTACAAAACCCTTATTTCATAATATAGAGATAATATGATGAGTGTCCTGTTTCGAAGAAGAGGCCACAAACTATTGGCATTGGTGGAGAAAGAGCCCATATTTTTCAATTTTCCAGGATCAATTGGCTCACAAGATCTTTTTTAAGTAGCAAGTGCTGCATCTTTCGGAACACATAATTACTGAAGGTGCCGCAGTGATCCCTTAAATATCTCCTCACCTAGTTGTTCATGGTTCAGTCAACAAAAAAGATACTTTCACTATTATCTAGTGTTCTTAAGTTGGCTTAATAATTCCTTGGTTATTTGGCATATTGTACTCAAATCGTATGTGCATATTAGCGATATTTGTAAATTGTCTTTCATGACACATTAGTTACTTCACTCGTAGTATATGAATTGAGCCTGCACCCTACTGATCATTTTTAAATTGCAGTTACTGGTAGATGCTCAATCTTCTTTCTCTTTCACATGTCCTTACCAAAGTGAGATTCTACTCTGCAAAAGCAGCTTCATTGAATTCGCAGTTTTTTGGTTTAGTTTACTTGGTGTTTTTCCATAAAGTATCTGGTATTGTAAACAATGCAGTAATGCTAAAGGAGCTCTATCTAGTGCGATTAAATGCCAAGACAGAGTAAATATTCAAGTATCCAAGCAGGCTTATAAACTTGCTATACAGGAATCAAAGAGGGACAGGGAAACTAGGAAGTGGGAGGGTGTGTTAGCTGCTACCAGAGGGGGCGATTCACTGACATTTTGGATCATTGTTGGGACGGCAGTGCAGATGGATACCTCCTGAATGAAAATAATATAAAACCCTCTGACTGGGTGTCCCACTTTTTTGCATTATATTCCATTTCGGAACCCACTGAGCATTTTGAACTGGTCCCTGGCAGCTCTGGAGGTGGTGATGTTTCTGGGCTGGTGTCTCGAGCCGGTCTTTTTGTTGTTTTGCCTGACAGTCAATATGATTCCTCGTACATTAACACAGAGGAAGTCATTACTAGTAATAAGTCGGTGGTGCTGCTCTTAGCCAATCTGAGGCTATACAACAGCGAGCCACCGACATAGCTGAAAACACAAAGCTCTGAACTTGATTAGGATACACTGCTTCATCATCCCCTAATAAAATAAGTTGTAAAGTTATAACCATTTCATGCTGCATAATCCTTGTTAAATACTTCGTAATATCATAAAAAAACACTTGAAGCTGATCACAGGTAAAAAACATCTGCATTAAATCTGCTGACAGGAAAAAGCGGTGAGCCATATCCAAGGAAGTCATAATGGAAGCTTCTGAAGTGCCAGTGCCGGTGCTGCATCCCCACCTCTCAACATGTCTCCCTAAATCATCAGGCATTAAATCTAAGAGAAGTGGGTATACAGCACTCACTCGCCACCTACCTGACTTATCCAAGACCTCCAAAACAAGATTTCTTTCCCCAAGTGGCCCGCTGATAGCAGAGGACAACAAAAAATCCCTAATTTCCGAATATAAAAAAAAATCTTTGCTATCAAGGAGAAAAACAGCTTTCAATTCATCAAGTGATTTAAATTGCCCATCTCTGTAAAAATCCCCAATGCGTCGAGCACCCCGTTGAATCCATTTAGCACAATATTTATCCTTTAAAATCTCAGGAAGGCTGGACATATTTGCGAAAGAAGTATAAAAATTAAACCTACCAATTCCCATTCTGCATTTAATACAAGACCAAACCTTGAACGCAGCCCAAACCGTCTTAAATTTTACCTTTTTAAAACAGCTTGGCTCAACTATTCTCATCAAAGCAGCATTAGCACTCTTACCCCAAATCATACTATAAATGGTTGGGCAAACATCACCATCCTCTTTATTGCCAGAATCTTTATAAATAATTAATGGCTGAATATACTAAAGGGCTGCTGCCCAATAATAAAGTTGGAAATTAGGGGATGCCCACCACCCTTTCTTTCTCAGGAGAACTAGATATTTATATGCTCGCCTCAACTTGGAGAAGGACCATATAAAACCATTTGCTATATTTTCCATACATTTAAACCAGCTATTACTAATTTCCAATGGAATAGTTCTAAAAAGATACAAAACCCTAGGCAAAAAAAGCATTTTAATAAGATTGCACCGTCCTATAATCGTTAAATGCAGATTATTCATGTGTTGCAACTCCTTTCTAGTTTTAGCTAATACCGGAGCAAAATTGCTCTCAACAATCCGATTGAGATTAGACATTATTCTAACCCCTAAATATGTTGCCTACTCTACATTCCTACTATCTTGAAAAGAGACCCATTCATTAACAATTATTTGACACTTAGACTTATTTAATAAATATCCCGATACCTCACCAAACTCTCTTGTTAACTTCTCTATTTCTTCTACTGATGTCCTCGGATCTGGTGAAGTGATATCGGTGTCATCAGCATACGCCAGTACCTTACAGGTACCCTCCAGCATCCTCATAGGGGCAATCATCATATTATCTAATAGCCTTCTAATTAAAGGATCTATATAAAGTGCAAAAAGTAGAGGCGAGCAGGGACATCCTATCAGAATAGGTTCGGGACATGCCCTTGCCATCTGTATTCGTGCCAAAGGCTTCTGACTGACAGACTTCTTATGCGGGTAGGAAAAAAAGGTATACCCAGGATCAGGAGCCTTGCAATGCTGCCAGGCATCCATCAATCCTTGGCTCTGCACCAAAGCTTGAAGAGCTTGGAAAACCTATGGTTTTCTTCCCATATACTGTCCCCGGCTCTGCAAGGGGGTGCTGATCTCAATATGCACATTCAATTCCCCACAAATAATAATCGGCAAAGCCCACAGTGCAAGCTCCATATTCAAAAACTGAATGACTTCTGGCTCATCAAAATTAGATCCATACACAGAACACAAAGTAAACCTAGAAGCCCCCATAATACACTCCAAGATCACCCATTGACCCCATTTATCCACAGATTTCTTAGCAACCTCTACCAAATTATATTGTGCCATTACTGCCTCCCCTTTTGTTGTCGTTACTTGCATAGTATAAGCCAACAATTGATACCCAGGAAATTCCAACATATATCTCTTAGAACCAATAACATGTGTTTCCTGCAACAAATTATAAATTACAAGGCGCCTTTTCTTAGAATCATTTAACCCTCAGATATTGATTGTAGCCATCCGCAAGTTATTACAGTATCCCATTTTGGCCTTTATCAGCAGCAACCGAAATCACAACCATACCAAACTTTCCTGCGTGATGTGCATCACCATGCTTTACTGTGCATCCCCCACCTAAAACCCTGACCCACTCCCCCTCCCCCTTCCACCCAACCCTTGACCATTCCCCCCTCCCCCCCAAACCCCCCCAATCCCTACCAAATGAGACAGCCAGACAGAAGGTCTGTAAGATTGCTTAGGCCCCTCCACTCGACCACTCCACCAACCACTTTTTTTCCCCAAGAAACCAATTAATCAATATCAAATATAACGAGCAGTTCCCATATAATAATAGCCTCCCCACACATAAACATCCATCTCATCCCCCAAAGGAAAACAAAATAACCCCATAGAGTACAGTCAAATCAAAGATTGTAAATACTCTTTGGCTTTGATTTCTGAGGAAAAGACACAAATTGCGCCTTTATATATTGTCTTAAGACGAGCAGGGTTCAGTAAATAAGCCTCTGCCCCCTTCTTCTGAAAGGGGTTTATCACCTGTCTGAGATGCCAACTTCTTTCCACTGTACTATGACAAAAATCAGGGCGAGCAAAAAAAACAACACCCTCACAGTTAATTCTTGAATCGGGGCGGGCCTTCTCAAAAACAGCTTGGTGGAGCAGATAATTACCAAAATAAACAATAATAGCCCTAGCATGAGGACGATTCACTGAAGCTTCTTCCGACATTCGTTGTTTTTTCAGGTACAGTGGAAACCGATGGGCTCTTTCTATTTCTTTCTCCCAATCCCAACCATCAAAATCAGGGAATGCAGCCCTGAATATTTTAACTATGAAAGCCCTTGGGTCTTGGCCTTCCACACCCTCCTGTATCCCCAGGATACGCGAATTGTTACGGCATTGTCAATTTCTGAAATCCTCTATTTTCCACTGAATATCTGTAAGTTGAGTTTTGTGCAAAGCCGACTGCTGTGCCATCGTCCCACTTCTGCTTCGAGCACGCTAGAACAAGACTTAATCGTGGCAATACGCTCCCCAATCTCTGAGCACGTTTTGGCAATTTTACTTACTGCAACATGCAGTTGTTTAGTAGCAACCCTAGCTTTCTTATTATTGCCCTGGATCTGTTTATAGTTTGATAGATCAAGTGCAGAGATGGTGCACCATCCCCCGCAGAGTCAATTATATCCTCTGAACCTTTAAACACTAAAACTTGATCTATGTCTTGGTCATGCTGGAGTTGTTGAGTGCATGTATAATCCAAAGACATTGCTCTTCGCCTGCTTGCTGTTTTTTTTCTTTTCTTTTTTATCTTCTCTTTAATCACATCTCTGGCCATATCCACATCATCTTTCAGAGGATTATCTTCTGTAGTCCCTCCTCGGCATTATTTCTCAGTCTGCCCCGCCCTAACCATCAGGAGGGCAATAAAGCTATTATAAGTCTCTGAATCCGACGCAGAGCTAGAGTTGAAACTGTCAGAGCCCTAGATTGATCTGATAGCGAGGAAAAATTCTCTCCTGTCTCTCTTTGATCCATCGCCCTGTTTTTTCTCACTCTACTATTAACAGCAGACTCATAAATTTTGTCCAGGGGATAAGAGCCTTCACTTATCTGGAGATACAAAGCTGTCACTTCACTGTCACATTGCTGATTTCCACTGCCTTGAGTATGTGTTCTTACTTCTAATAGATTAGAGTCATATATACTAATTTGCACTCCACCCCCAGAGACAGACCGCAAACCCTCAAGGCTATAGCCGGGAGCAGAAATATTAAATCCAGTCAGAGCAAGACCCCCAGCTGATTCAGCTAATTCCCGACATCCATTATCATCAGCACTAACCTGAAGCTGGGTGTTACTGCTCTCAGTTGGGATTACCATATTCCACTGGTCCAGCCGGCTGTTTCAAATCATGTAATCATAGTAATAATAGTAGTAGTATTAGTAGTGCTGATCGACAGCTCAGCTGAAGGAAGCCGGCAGCTTGTATGCTGAGAATTTTTGAACATTTTGGGTATAGTTGGTTTTCCTTCCGGGTGTCCCACACTCGTAGTCTTAGTCATACTCCTACTCCCATCATCCACCACAGATGCAAGTTGTTTATCCTCCGATGCCCCCTGGATTTTAGAAGTCGGCTTCTTCCCGGTATTTTCAATATTGGGGGGTGTGCCCAAAGGAAGGAGCTGGGGGGTCTTCACCCCTTGGAACTAGGCTTCAGCTGGTCTCCACGCGAGCTTGTCGGGTGCATAGCCCTTAAATGTTCCCGTTGCCCAGCTCGCGAGTCCTTAAGACTCTGTAAACCCAGCAGCCATCCCTGTTGCCATGGGTCTGCACTTTGTTTATGCGCCTGAACAAAACTCAAGCGGCCGCCGCAGCGCCGATCAACTCTGCCACACTGTCGTCTAAATGGCAACAGAATAACCAAAGCTGCTGCTACAATCTTTCTCCGCATCTCCACATACCAGGAGCGTGGGCGGGGGGCGCAGAGCAATCCTGGAGTTACCCGGGGATGAGCGCCTATAGTCGCTGGAAAGACACGGCCGCCATGTTGTCAAAAGACCCATTCCTGGTTTACAGGGGGGTCAGACAGGGATGTGTTCTCATATCAACACTTTTCACACTTTTCATTAATGATCTGGTAGCCTGTGTGGACCATTGTGAGTCAGACGCTCTGTGTCTTGCAGGTACTAGGGTTCTGGCCCTGATATTTGCAGATGATACGTTGCTTCTGTCGAGGTCTCAGATGGGTCTCCAAAAAATCCTTGACAGAGTTGACTCTTTCTGCAACCTCAGGGGCCTAGAAATAAACATTGGTAAGATGAAGTACACAGTTTTCGACCCCACGCTTAGAGGGCCCTCATTGGACAGTGTCTGCACCTTTGATTATTTGTGGTTTACACTCACTGAAAACCTTGATTGCCAGAAGCAGTTAGTAAGGTGCAGGCTTAAAATAGATCAAATTGAAGGAGGAATAGTGATGATGTGGAAGGGCTCATATTTTCGTCCTATTGCCCCTGCCCTACAAGTATATAATTATCAGGCACTTGGATCTGCCCCTGCAGAGTTGAGGGGTCATAAGGATGTGTCTACTCTCGGAATAGCCAAAAAATAGCTTTCTGCATCAACTTATGGGCTTTCCTTCCAGCATGCCATTGATTGCTTTGAGGCTCAATGTGGTGCATAATAGTGTGGTGGACAAAATTATTTTAAAACCCATCTTATACCGGAAGAGGCTATGGGCCACCCCAGAATTGGCCTCCTATCAAGCTGGCCTAGCCGAGATACTGCGATCACTGGGAGCATATAAAATTCCTTGGTTAATTAAGATCAGACACTAGCCAATGTGTCGTATTTGGGTTACCGTGGTTTTTGGTGCCCATGTGGAGGATCAGATTCAACTGCGTCTTGATTAATTCTGCTTGCTGCTGGCTGTGACTGCTCCCCGTTTATATGTGTCTTTTAAACTATTTGATATTGTGCATTTTTATTCTATTTATTAGATTTGAATGTCTTAGCTCTGGTCTTACATTTTATATTGCATTGTAGATGACTTTGATTGCATGATTCCTGAATAAAGTTTTGTATGACATCATTGATGACATTTCAGAATTTCTGTGGTTTATTGATCCTATTTAAAGTTAAGTACATGCTCTACAACCTTGGGCAACCTGCAGAAACCCACCCTCCCCACCCCTGGCTGCACATGGCCTTTGGCTCTGGGCAATGGGAGTTAGTCACAGGTACCAAGCCATTGGCCAGGCCCTGTGCCCATCTTCCTGCAGATGCTCAACACACCCTCTGGACAGTCCATGTGCCCATACCGCCGCAGGTGCCCAATTCCCCTCAGGAAACTTCCTGCTGGTGCCTATTTCTCCAGCCAGGTCCTGCACACATCCCCAGCGGTGTCCAACCACCTGTGGACATGGCCTATTGTGGGTTAGCACTACATCCAACCCCCATGAGCACCCAAACCCCACTGTGCATGACCTTCACCATAGGCACCCAACCACCAGCTGTGCACAGACAAAGGCTTTCTTCAGCAGGATTTTGGGCACATGGTCTGGCCTTCAAACAGGCAGTATATGTGAACCCTACCAGCACCAAACCCCTTACTTTCTACGTGAGGCACAGCCACCAACCTGCAGTGGGTGGTCAACTGCCTGCTGTGCACAGCTTTTGGATACACCCCTGGCCTCTGACTTGAGCCTGCACTTAAACTCCTGCAGCACCAGCCCCCCCCCCACGGTGTCCAATCTCACAGTGCCCTCAACTAAACACACTATAGGCAACTCATGTCCACTGAGCCCAGCCCAGGGCTTACACAATGGCAATGTGGTACAGCAATACTGGTACGGTAGCACCAGAGGGGTGTTGCACCTGGTACTGTGGAACAAGGCTCTATTACCAAAGTACCTGTGGCTGAAAATATATATATTTCAAATTTTGACTTAAGGGCTGGGGTCCCCTTGGTTCCCCCACATTGCCCTTGGGGTCAGGAGTTCCCACCCGGTCCATTTATGAGGTCTTTCGTTTTCTTTTTCAGTCCTCAGGACCAAGGGCCAGATGTATAATTTATCTGGATAGCAATGACCTAATTGCAATTTTCTGGGAATTGCAATTATGTAATCACTATTTGAATGTATGAAACTCCAGGAGTTTCATTTAGTTATTCCCATTGGCTCGCAAATTGGCCTACCGCATTTATATTCATGAGGTAGGTTGCAATTTGCGAGCCATTGTGAATGGCTACAATCACAGGGATGGTGGCCTGCTGGGCTCAGCAGACCACCATGTCTATGATTGCTTTTCAATAAAGCAATCTTTTTTTTTAATGCAGTGATGCGTTTAGAAAAGAAAAATTCAAAGTTTTCTTTTCATTATTTTAAGAGCATTATTTTAAGAGCAGGCAGTGGTCCCTGGGACCACTGCCTGCTCTTAAAAAATGTTTTTGCATGCAGTCAAAAAAGGAGGACCCCTTTCTGTTTGCGAATGGGTTACCACCTACTTAAGGTATGTGGTAACATGCAAATGTTTTGCAACCACAATTCAGTCACAAAACATTCCTACATGCTGCTGCGATTCGGTATTAGGAAGAGACGCCTTTTAAACGCCCCTTCCTGATACCGAATGAGTGTGTAGTTGCAATTCTGAATTGGATTCGATAACAAGTTACTGAATCGCAAATTGGGATTTATACATACCAAAATCCATTTCAGGCAGTTTGCGACCGCAAAAATGCTTGATACATCTGGCCCCAAGTCCCTTAGTCCTGTATTGTCTGTGAAAATATATTCTAGATGTTCAGGCTAGCCAAATAGGATCTGTCTATTCATTGCCAATCAGAACATATGTGGATTTCAACGGTCCAGATATCTCTATTTTTTCCAGCATTAGTTCCATAATGACCACTCAGAGAACCTTTTTAAGGACTAATTTCTCAAAAAGGGCTCAACAGAGTTACCCCAATTCACAAAATGCACACTTTACGAGTAACATTCTAGCTTTTTGCCAAATTTGGTGTAAGTCTGTTCAGCCATTTTTATTGTTTGAAGAGCACAGTTTCCTATGGCTGACGTTATGGAAAATCGTGTCTTATAGGAAATCACACTACTGCTCCCTCTCCTTTTTCTTGGCTCCCACTTAATGGGTTGGGGCTCGGAGGAGCCAAGGTGGATGTACTTTTCTATAAGGGTGGTGGGCACCACTGTTTAGTTATGGTTAGGTCAGAATGTTTTGTTTTGTTGACAACTTGTGCTGTTTGATGGTCTGCCAAAAACTTTCCACAAAAAAGTCAATTTACCTTCGGCTTCTCTGAGGAACGTTTCATGCTTATCTGTCAATTTATGACCCTGTGGTCAACCCCTCTCTGCGCATGGTCTAAGGCTACAGACATCATGCAGTCATTATGACGCCAACCATAGGGTTTGTGGACTTGCATTAATTCAACATGCTACACCTGTGGCTAATTTTATATCATCAATCAAGAGATAATGAACATACTGTTTGACCACATACTTGACACAAAGTATATCTGAAAGCCACCCACAATCTGGGGATGTTGTCTTCTTTTTACTGATATTCACCCACCTAACAAAAAAAATGCCTCCATAGATTTTAATGGGGTCAGCCCTTTTTAACTCCTGACCAACCTCCAAAAAAGAGTTCATACTCTATTCATCCTAACGTAATCATCCTCTTAAAGGCTTCACATGACCTGCAAGACAGGAGGTAGACAGGTTTGTATTTACCACTGATAGGACACTCTCTGCCATGTCCTATTGTCAACTGTCAGGAGTTTGCTAAAATACACTACACACACATTCCTGAGATGAGCACAATGGCATACAACCTTGGAGTCATGCTTACAATCCCAGAGAGAGTTAAATCACCTCTAAGTGGGACACCCCTTCATTCTACATTATTCAACAATCTCAGTGCCTTGAAATCTTCAGCGAAGCTCTGGAAATAAACATCTACACCTAATAAATGCCCTTGTTCTATGGAGCTTTTCTAAGGCACTGTATTACAATAATAACATGGGCATGTGCCCGGACAGCCACTGGTAATAAACCATTGTCAACAGAAGTGCTTACGTTTACATTCTATACACCCACATATGTAAACACAACAACTCTTTGCTGTGCATGACTGTGATGTTTTCAGTGTTATCATCAGTGATGCTGTCAATGATGTCATTTAGCACGTAATGAGTGATGCTATATGCATTCTGCAACAAACATAGAAGGGGAAAATCCTCTTCATTGATTGTTTTTGTGCAGGAAGGTATCCCTTCCTGGATAAAAACAATCATCCCCACAATGCAGGCACCCTTGCACCATGGTACAAGGGGGCCTGTGTTGGTGCATGGCAGCAATTTGTGCACAGAGCAGGGGGAGAGGACAGAAATGTGCCAGATCTTGTAGATCCAGCACATTTCTGCCCTTTCTCAGTGGCACAGGGTGGCTCAGCAAGGGACTTGTTGTGCTATTGGCCTTGTTAATATGGCCCTAGGTGCATCGAAAAGCTCAGGAGGTTCAGACTTTCTAACTATGAACAATTACTCCTTCCATTTATATTTTTTAAAAGGCGCACTAAACAAAAGGTAGAGTAGCACAGACAGTCATGGGGAATAGTCATAGAGGCTCACATCATTTGGGGCCACTGGCAGCTACTGAGTAGCTTATAGACAGACCCTTTTAGGTTCTTATGTGAATAGACATTTCATAAGAAAATGAGGTTCAGTGTCATTTGGGCACAATAGTTTACCGATCAAAAAAATTTTTCGCTCATATTTTACAAGGCCAGCCCTTCTAGTCAGTGTCAGCAATCATTAGTAAGAAAACATCAAAAGCAAAGCAGAGACTAACATTTGGCAAATATCACTGAGTAGAGCAATAATTCGAACCATATGTCCTCTTTATGTTGACAACTAAGCTTAAAATCTGCTTATAAACTTATAAATGTCATAGTTCAGAAATGTTACTGCAGTTTCTGTCTGTTCGCTCATCTGCTGCTCAGATTGTACAGATGTTGCGAATCCTATGCCTCCATACATCATCCCAGAATAATATTTCTCTTATGCTGTCAAAAATAAAGGTCGGGTTGAAATATAATCATAAAACATTTTTGAATTACTTCATTCAGAGATCAGTGACATTTATGCCATCACTGTCATGTCTCAGAAGGGTGGTTGTGGTTCTGCTGTATGACAAATCCACTTTTTAACAAAGAACGTATTGAGCTGCACGAAACAATATTATGGCTTCACTTTTCAAACGAGCAAGATACAACTTTAACTTAATGTGTCAGTAAAGGCGATTTATGGTGTGACAGGTTTTCATCTAAATTTTATTGCTGAAAAATAAGGAAAATGCAAGTCATTGACTGAACACAGATTTTTTTGTTCACTACTTTGACACTATTCTAATATTTTTTCTGTACACTACTATCTCTATAATTCTGATTGATGCACTGGTGTACCATGCTTCATTTGTAAGAAGTAGTTATTGACTGTTTTTGGATCTTCTATTGTGCATTCGTTTACAGTGTTACCATACAACACTTAGGACTGGCCTAGCATTTTAGGAGGTAATTCTGGCCTGGCAAATATAGCTATCTGTATGTGGAAAACAATGGGGCCCAGATTAAGTGAACCTTTGCATGGCCCCTACATCGCACAAGACCACACAAAGCAACACAGGCCCATATTTCAACTTTTTGACGCAAAACTGCCCCGTCGCAGTTTTGCGTCAAAAGAATTACCGCCGGCTAACGCCATTTTGGTGCGCCGTGCGGGCATCATATTTATACTTTGACGCACGGTGGCGCAAACAACAGGTGGGAGTCATTATTTTTGACGCACACCGCGGCGTCAAGTCGTAAAGGAAAACAACGTTAACGTGGCGGAAATGACTGTGGGTCGATTTACGACACCGCAAACCGTATATGCGCCATTTTTTTTACGCAATAGCGTAAAAAAAAAACGCAAAAACTGCCAGTTCACCAGAGGAGAGCCAAAATGGATCCCAGATGCCACTACAGACCCCAGGAAGATGACAGCAGACCAGGAACCAGCCAGGAGGATCCATACAAGAACCAGGACACTTATAGAAAGAAAAGAAAGTGTCGCTTCAGTGCAGAGGAGCAGGAAATCCTGGTTAAAGAGGTGACGGAACACCAGCACCAACTGTTTGTCACCTCAAAGTTGCCAATAAGTAGGAGAGAGGCTATATGGCAACAAATTGTTGACAAGATTAACAGTGTGGCTGAAGTACGCAGAACAGTCATCGAGTGCAAGAAACGCTGGCATAACTGCAAGTGCAGGACCAAGGAAAAGATGGCCAGAAACAGGAAGGCAGCACTGCAGACTGGAGGTGGGAGTCCAGCACCGCAGGAGGCCCTGGACCACATGGAGGAGATGGTCGCAGCCGTCATCCCTGAGGAGATCGTCACAGAGATTCAAGGACAGGACAGCGCAGACTACCAAGAGACAACGCACATGCAGGGTAAGTCGCATGGGGAATTATAATGCAAGAATGTCAACTGTGAGCAGGGGGGGAATACCTACTACACATTGCATGTAAGTCATCATATACATGGAGTGGCATGGGTAAAGGGGCATGGCAGGGGGGCATGGCCTGCACAAACATAAGCTGGGGCACACCATTACACTACACCAACAACAGGCCCATGGGGGCATGCTGTCATGCCAACGATGGAGCAAAGGGAAAGCCACGACAGGAGGGAAGGCCACTATGTCAAACTTACATCCTGGCACTCGTCAGCCAACATACCTCCTACATTAACTAGGGCCCTATTAGCAATCCTCTAGCCAAACCGACAACTGCAATGTAACTGCAACAACAGTAGCCACTACCACCTCTGATCTGTGTGCAGCTCAAGTAGCCAATGGCAGTAACCTCCCCATGGAACATACATACCTAAATTAGGGGGTGAGGATGACAACTGCAACAATCTCCAGAAACAAGACAAAGGCCCCAGTACACTCAAATGTCAATGCCCATAGTTTCCACAAACATCAGCCAATGTAAACAACAATAGGAGTGACACAGGACTAAGGACACACCCATGCTGCATATGTCAGGGTCCATCCTGTGCCTGGCTAACAAGGCAACATCACAAATGTCATACTGCTCAGACAACGGCATTGAGGAGGGGACACAGGTAACTGGTCACTGAAATACACCTGCACAGTCAGAGGGGGAAATAGGACACTGATACGATTATCAGGACAATCCAATGTAACACACATTACCCAACATCAGCAGGACACATCAACAATGTCAACATCCATATCACATCATAACATTGCCATGCATAGGATATGTTACATGTCAATTACAATTAAGTTGATGTGAAATATCAGGGATTGGGGCAGGTCCTAATACTTAAGTGTGCTGCCAGGGCCATCAGAACACCCACAGCCAGTGAAAGGTCTCACCATGAGAATGGATATACACGGAGGGTCGAGTAGGACAAAAAGGTGGCTATTCTCTATTTGGCATAAAGCAACACCTTGAGGCAATGAGGCTGACAAGTCTGATAACTCAATAACATACATGTAACACACAGGTGGACCATAGGCCTGAAACAATGCCCATCTGAAGGACTGCAGATATTAATACAAAACAAGATCCCAAAGTGAATTCATCAAAAGGCAGGCACGTTACGTCAAAATTGTCACAACACAGACACACTAATTGTACCCTGTTTCATTGCAGAGGAAGATGGATCTCCTGCCGATATGCCTGTCCCAGATTTCCCTGATGACATGGATGACGAGCAGATAAACATTCCCCAGGAGACCATCCAAAAGGTCCTTGAAACCCTCCAGACCCCACCTTCAGTCACAAGGAGGAGCACAGAACAAGCAGCCATCGCAGAGGATCCACCCACCACCACAATTGTAAGACCTGCCAGCTCCAATACAGCTGAGGACTCAGACGACACTGGCACCAGCTTTGAGAGAACTGTAGTTGGAGTACAGCGGGAGCTGGCCAAGGAGGTGCGGGTGGGGATGCAAAATATGGCAGCCAGCCTTGAGGGGGTGTGTTCGTGCATGATGTCATCTGCAGATCAGGCAGCAGCTATGCAAGCCCTAACATCCATACTGCAAGGACTACAAGAAACTGTCAAGGAATTCACCACTGCAGTAAGGGAGTTGCCACAACACCTCGCACCCCAAACATTCCACTGCATGCACGAATGCAATCATGACTCCCTCAGGGCCGACCTGGCTGCCTACTATCGTGATGTGGCTGCTATTCTCAAGAACCAGCAGATCCTCCTTGCTGCAGTACTGCCCTTAAGACCTTCACAGGGAGCAGCGACCGGGATGTCTGACTCTACGTCTTCTAACACTGAGGTGTGTGTTGCCCCTTCACAACCAACAACAACAAGGACAAAGCAGGCAACACACACATCAGAAGAAGAAGACATGGAACAGATCACATTCACACGGAAGAGTACCCGGAAGCACTAGTTCCTGCACCATGGCAAACTTTTACCAAGGTCCTACGTTTTGTCAAATGCCAGTCTTACAACAACTCTACTCAATGACTGTTCTGCTAACCACTGTATATCTTGTCAGCATGCCCAGTGAATGTCTCTCTCCTACTAATCGGCAAATCCTGTCCCTCTGCACTGTCTGTAACATCACCCCAGCATGTCAGTAGCATTACCTACACCCCTTCTGTAGGATCACAATGTAGGATTTCACTAGAACGGACTCATCAAACATGGACAATGTACATATTGCACTATAGCACTTTTCAATAAATAGCACTTGCACAACAAATATGCCTATGTGTAATTTGACACATCAACTGTGCTGGAGATAACACAAATGTGCCTGTGTTCTAATCATGTAGCTTGTCAATACAACTGTCCTGACATCATGTAGTCAGATACATCTGCACAGTGGCCAGGATTGCATCATAACCTGCCCATCCTGAGGAGAATAACTGATGAAGTGAGAAACCACACACCATCATGCTGTGATGGACAGAATAATGCTTCCTCAAGGGATATCAAAGTCAACTAATAGTGGCTGATAAATGTTGTCACCATGCAATACTAACACATGGAACTGTGCAGTCTAATCTAAGCAAACACTATAAAACACTGCATGAATTAATCTTTCTGAGTTAACATCCAAATAGGTAATCATGCTGAATAGTGACACAAATGATCTATGTGAGTCATGAAGACAAAAAGACAAGAGTGTTTACAAGAACACTGCAGTCAGACCTAAAACTGTCCCCCCAATACCAAGTCTGGAAGCACACTTTGTGACGTAGAAAACATACTCATCAACAAAAATCCTTTGTGATCCATGTCAACTGTGATTGGTGGTTCAAACAAATGGTGGATTCTTACCAAGGTAGCTCTGGGGTAGCTGCCATTTTACACCTCAGTTTGCATTTGTTTTTAGCATAGGACACAAATGTCATAGAACAACAATCATCTACATTGATGCCAAGGCCATGATCAAGTAGCAGTTAACACATAATGTGAAGGGTTATCTATGTATTTATTCAAAACTAATCACACAAGAGGAAACTAAGGGAAAAGTCATAC
The DNA here is from genome assembly GCF_031143425.1 of Pleurodeles waltl. Classification (NCBI taxonomy): domain Eukaryota; kingdom Metazoa; phylum Chordata; class Amphibia; order Caudata; family Salamandridae; genus Pleurodeles; species Pleurodeles waltl. The sequence continues at coordinate 343,231,495 of NC_090447.1, read as the reverse complement.
CTAGCCTAATCTAACCTGACTACTCATTAGCCACAACTGTCCCTAACTAACCTAAGCTAAACTTACTCATCACATGTAACGTATCGTTCTAAACATCAACCCCCTCCCCCCATTATGAGACAGGACACATGGAGGACAACACATACTAACCTACACACATACTATACTATCCTAAACAATCATATTTTCTTTTCTTTTTTTGTTTTTTTCATATTTGTTAAAAAAAAAATTTTTTTTGTGTGTTTTTTTAATGAAACACACAGGAACCCCAACTTTGCCCCCCACCCACCCACCCACACACTTAATAAGTAAAAGTAGAAAGAATCAGGACCCCCCACCCCCCTCCCTAACACTAACTAAACTAGGGAGGGGAGCAAATCATATCCATTGCAAAAAGATGTTTCTAGAGGTTTGCCCTCCGGAGGGTCCGCCTGATCGATTTGACCCGCCTCTTAATGTAGCTGACATCCTGGGTAAGATTGTTCACCCTCTTCAAAACTCGGTCCATCTTATGTTCCAAAGCCAGGAATGCCGCTGGGTCTACTGTTGGTGCTGGTGCCGTTTGTGTCCCGGCCGAGGTGCTCTGTGGCCGTGTGGAACCCAGCCCACTGGACTGTCCTGCAGCTGTCACACTGCTGGGGCCTGGGTGTGCTGCAGATGTAGGGACAACTGTCCCCGCTGTGGGTGGGGCCACCTGGGGAGAACTGGTGGTTGTGGTGGTGGTGGCTGTGGTGGGTAACGTTGGGCCACCCTGTGGTGAAGCCCACCATGCTCCGGAGGCCCGATCTGACTGGTATGTACGGGCCATCCTTCGGAACCCCAACTGCACCTGCAGGATGTGTCTGTACCTGATGGCCCGCCTCTCAAATTCATGCTTCTGGGCGGGTGTCATGTTTGCAGCTGTGAAGACAAAGGGCAACTATTTACCATAGGAACTGCATTGTGTGAAATAGCACAAGTGGTCAATCTGACAATACATCTACTGTACTTGTAACAGCTCATATCACCATACAGATCATTGAAAGTCAGAGGAAGTACATGGAAAGCCTGCCTACAAAGGTCATCTCACACTTAGCACATCCAAACCCTACTTGATGGGTAACAACTGGCAATAACTTGCCATCAAAGTACTGACAGTTGTCAGCTAACAATCATGCAGCACATCCTCCGCCTATTGCTTGGACTACATATGTCAGTGTATGTGATGATAAACACAAACCACAAGGTCTGCTATTTGTAATAGGATTTGCTAGTACAGTACTCATGTGCCGTACCTGAGTGTGAACACTAGGTTCAAAACAAATTTTCAAATAGTCACAAGTATATGTAACATACTGGCTGCTTCTGTCCTAGGTACCCTATTCACAAACCCATGCCTGTGTTTGGGGGGGGGGAAGAGAACAACAAACAATTCCAAACTACATGCACACCCAGAAGTGTATAGAAAGCTCAACATGTGTTTGGCTCTACACACACACCACCAATAAGGGCTATCAACAAATCGGAGTCAGCTAAACCTTGACCTATCCAAGGCCCACACATGTCAGAATGTACTGACCTAGGTCAACATCACATACTTCCAGTGAGGCATTATTTTCAACAGACACAGAGTAGCAAGAACACCCATGATCATGATTAGCATGCACACCTAGGCCTTTGCACTCTAGGTCCACACACTTGTAGTACAACATGTGGAAGTACATGCTCCCAGAAGGTTCAACCTACAGTGTACTCAGTACATCGGTGAATAGGGAAGCAGCAGTCTTCAGAAAAGCAATTTGCAGAAGCTATCTGGGAGAATGTGAGTCTGACATGCAGACTCAGTCTGAGACGAGTCCCAGTGCAACTCTTATTGTAACTAGTGTATTCCACATGACTCACCCCAGTTCTCATAGCGGGGCCTACAGGAATGGTCTACAAACCCTAGATCAGACAATTGGATAAGCATTGGTCAACTCAAAATTTTATAAGAACTGAAATCCCACTAATGGAACAAGACTAATGGTTGGGCAGCGCATCACACCTTGCAATGTGTTCAACACACAGGAGTCCATCACACATCACCAGCAAACACAAAACATAACACACATGTCAACACTCACTGTAGGTGTCGGGGTCCTCAAAACGAGCCACCTCTCTCACTGTGTACGGTGCAGGTCCACCTGTAAAGCATGGAAGGAAGAATGTGCTCAGAATCAGTGCACTGACAAACAATTTCAATAACAAAAACAATGTGTAAGCTGACATAAGTAATGAAACCCTTTCAGACATACTCATACTGCATGGAATATCTCACGGCCAACATTTACATAGGATGGGTCTCCTGCTACAGTTACACACACTTCTACACACATGCAGTGGCCCTGACTGTCATGTGGTGGCAAACATGCACCTCCATTAGTGAGCAGCAACAATATTGGTGTGTATTCGTCTCATCATGTGCATCCAAGAGAGACATCCAAAGGCTGGTTACTTGAGGACTGCATGACCTGTCAAACAGCCTATGTGGTCATGACACATTTGTGACAGATAGGTACATTGTACAGAGAGGCAGGGACTTTGGCAATACCTCATGTAGTTACAGTTTCATAAATTGATGTGTCCCAACAATGGTGATTGGCACCAAACATAGATATTTGTGCCCTAGTCCATACCTTTGGACTGCCATCCCTAATCGGATTTTGGCACAAGAAACAACAAATACCTGTCTAAGATGTTAGCTGAGGGCACCTGACTCCTTTCCAAAAATGGTTCATGTCCAAATCTGGCACGTATCAATAAAATATGAAGGAGCACATTAATCCCTAACAGGCATAGCACTTCCATGAACACTTTCCTTACACACTCACCAGACACACATGAGACATATGTCTGGGCCACATTGCTATCATCAATTGACGTGAAGGCAGCACTCATTTTCAGCATCATGTAGGGTTTCCAATGTCAGTCTAGCTATAGCGTCAACATATGTAGGTATGATGTTAGTACATCCATACTTCACTGGCAATTGTGACCTGTAGAGTCATGATTGCCGCATTAATGTTTAGCTTGTCTGACACAAAGGCAGCACTAATTTACATTAAGCAACAAGCATCCTGTAAGTTTGCGGAGCATGAGCTGCCTGACTGCTAGCATTTGTCATCCTTCACATAGTGCATCAATTACCCTGTATGTTTCCTCAGCATTACACACAGTCAGCAACTTATCTGGCAAATTGTGTACCAATCACCTCATGTCACTACCCAGCTTTTAATTGTGCACATTTACATGATCTGTACTCACCAACAGGGCCACCAATCATGATTCCCAGGTGGTCCAGCAGATCTTGCTCCCTGGAGATCAGGTCAGCCCAGCGGTGCTTCAGCTGGTGGTCATTGCGTAGGCTCCCATACACACGCACCAAGTGATGCCGCACCTTCCCCCACCGGACTTTTCGGGCCTCAGTCTGATACCCCTGTATCACCCTACCCCCAGCCTCGAGCATCAGTGGGAGGAAATGGCACACCAGCCATATGAACCCCCCCAATTCCCCCTCACCCATCCTGGCAAGACGTGGCCTACCCGACATCTCAGCACAGAAAAGGGGAAAATGTAGTGGAAAAAAGAAGAAAGGCGAAAAGGGGGAAAGTAGGAGTAAGGAAATACAAAGTAAACTTAACAATTAGAAGAGCCCAACTATCCCCTATATAACAGTACCCACAACAGACTCCCACAGACAATAAATACACCACTTGACTGGACAAATGTAAACAATACACACTCTCACAGTATTATACAACAATATTTAAATGACAAAACAACAAGTAAGATAGCACTCAGGACACAAAAGCACAAAATCACAGGACAACACTCTGCACATAGCCACACAGTCTAGAAGAATCACAGACTGCAAAGTGAAAGTGAAAGTACACCCACTGTTCAGATTCTGGAAACAGGATATCCTATTACATCACATCCTGCATAACATGGCCGCCGTTTTTTTCAATTATGCGTCATATTTTCACGCATACAGCTTGTGCGTCATATTTTTTGACGCACAGGAGTGAAATTAATGCCGCCTCCAAATATTATTAATAAATGATAAATATATTTTGGATGCAGCATAATTTTCACTTCCAGAGGTGAAAAATATGCTGCATCCAAATAATATTTACCAATAATAATAATTTTTGGATGCAGCATTATTTTCACTCCTGTGCGTCAACAAATATGACGCACAAGCTATATGCGTGTAAATATGACGCATAATGCAAATTATGTATTTTTTATGTCCAGATGATTAATGCAAATTTGCTTTACCTAACGGTGCTAAATGCAAAATACTGGGCTTAGCGAAAGCAAATGTGCCTTTCAGGATGTATGGAAGGCATTCACAGTGCAATAGTAAGGATTGGCCAAAATGGAGATTACTTATAATTGCACACACATGTAGATAATTGCAAATTGAGACTCTCCAAATATGAAAGAGCCAACAGGGTGTCCTTATTAGCTAATTTGTGAGCACATGTATCAAGCTTTTCCTAATTGCAAAATGGCCATTTAGGTAATGCAATTGACGCCTAAACAATTTTTGGTGGTAACCATGTGCTAATTACCAGATTATTTTGAAAAAAAAAATGTTTTACTATAGACATGTAGCGCACACATGCCCCTTAAGCATGTGTGTGCTTCACGTGTCTGTAAAAAAAGTTTTTAATTGGGCTGCAGCAGAGGGGGACTTGGGCCCCCAGCACCCTGGAATTTGCTGTTCCTGACTTGCTAATTAATCAACGGTTTTCCCAATTTCTGTACTGCTAAGCCATTGGCAGCAGGCCCATAGATGCAAATTGAGTTTGATTCTCTTTTTGCAAATCAGTAATACCATTTGCCCATTTGAAGTTTTCCATATTACTGCTTTAGAAAAATCAGACATACCATTTAGCATTTAATAGCAAATTCTTAAAGTTCCATATGTTATAATAGCAATTAGGTTTTTGATGCATGTGGCCCTTAATGCATTACCTGGTTTAGTGGCATGTTTCAATCTTCATGCTAGGTTACAATTGGGACACTACTGTGATAGGCTGCTTGCAACCACTTTGGTGATTGGTGGTGTAATTTCATATGTGAGACATCATACTGCCGCTGACAATGCACCACTACTTCCTTAGCTGGAGTTTGACGGTTGGCTGACGCACTAGTTGACCAAATGTCTGGGCTACATATATGTCTTGCAGAATTTGGCCATGTTTGCCATCAGGAAAAGATAGCAGTGTAACGTACATGGGTACGATACCTCAATGCCTATGGCTCACTGTGTGTGCAGTGGCCACTAATGTAGTTGTAGGCCCAGTGTGTGTGCATCACAAGATGCATTATAGCAAATTTGCTTGTAGTATGTGTAGTCAATGTATCCATACCATAGATGCAAGTCAATGTGGAAATGTGTTAGGAAATGTGTGAGTCATACATGTGGCAACATCCATTGTGTGGCCTACCAAGGTTTTGGGTAAGGTAGACACCACAAATGGAAAAACATGCACCAGATGGATGGCTGACATTTGGTAATGAGAATTGGCCACAGTCGGACCTTCCTATTGTCCTGGATATTTGTAAACTGCTTCTAGGGCACTTGTTGGTGACTCTGACAGTGAGTCAGGGAAAAGCCTTGACGAAGTGGGTACCTTGTAATTGTGCCAGAGAGCCAAAGGTGGAGCAGATATGTATTATGAGGCCACAGTTGATGACATATAACTGAGCCACACCTCTCCAGTGGATCTGGTGTACCAGCATCTGAGGAAGCCCGTGTCCACATATTTCCTGTGATCAATTGCACAGAGGTGTCATGTTCATGTGTGTGGTCCAATGTTGATCCTGTATCAACTGTTAAGGTGTATGTTGTCACTGTTACGTCCAGGTCTCATCATGAGTTAGTGGCAGCTAATCGTGTATCTAATGAGTATCCTTGGGAGATAAATGTGAGTAAAGTCATTGAGGACATGGTAACCTACACGTGGATGGTCCCACCCTGTCACTGAAGACGTGTAATGAGACTTTCAACTGGGCAACCTTGGTGTGCTGAGTGAGAGAATGTCTCAGGTATCAGGATCCGGCATGTGTCATTGCAACATTTGTACTCAGGTTGGCCTCTGTGGATGCAACTGCATCTGGGAACATCATAGCCTCTGTGCAGAATAATATGGCTGCTATTCACCACTCACGGGCCATCTCTATTATTTGGACAATGTTACTCAGCATGTGAACTGTCAGGGTCCTATAATGTGTAGGCTTTTCATGGACATTATCTGAGGATGCTGGTTCTGCTGGAGGCCACGTACACCATCCAAGGCTATGGGCCTGGTACACTGTTACACTTTGTAGTTTAGGCATTAATGAGGCCCAGACAAGGGATGGGGCATGATTTAGCTATTCAAGGGCACTGTAACAAATATGGTACAAATAAAAGTCAGATGATGCAATACAATGTATTTGAGTATACATTGATGAGGCAAATGTCAAATTAGCCTCTGAGGAATGAGAGGTTTTGAACAGCAAGTGTGGTCCATATGTGGCCACCGGGAATCTTTAGGGTGACCCACGGACAGGTGCCAGTCAGGCTGACAGGATGCAGGGTCAATCAGGATCCAGCTCTTTCACAATTGACATGATCAGTGGTCTGACTAAGACTGGTCGGAGGGAACAGTAGACAGTTGACATGTCAAACTGTGTATGTCCTGTGTTGTTTTGAAGGTGACACATGAACCCAGATACAGTGTTACACGGCTACATTCGTAGCAATGCTTAACGGTGTATTTGCCAAAATGTCAACATCTATGCTGTTGGAGGCATCAGCAGGGACGGTGCATGTAAATTTGGGTGGTGTGCATGGAGGTGATCACTGGTGTGGTCTCCATCAGTGTCTTACAAGTCCTGTCGGATGAGATTTACTTCCAAATGGCCTACAGTATCTTTCACACGGGAAGCAATCTACAGGTGATACCAGGCCTTATAAACTCCAAGGCAGTGTATTATTTGAGCTGACGTCCATGCAGTCAGATAGTACTATGACAATGGTATACCATAGGAAAGTGTGTGGCACACTGGATGACTCTTGTTAGTGTGTTTGTGTAGATGAGGGAATATCAGGGTACACATATTTGTATTCCAGGCACCTCTTCAGACAGGTGGGGTGTGACCAGGCGCATGGGTGTGTCAGGATTTTAGAAAAGGGCTGACATGTAGATGGGATGTAATGTGCTGGATGCTTGACATATGTGTGGCACTTGTGCTGTGTATGTTCTGCTTATGTGTAACTCTAGTGACAGATAGGGCCTGATTACAACTTTGGAGGACGGTGTTAAACCGTCCCAAAAGTGACGGATATACCACCTACCGTATTACGAGTTCCATAGGATATAATGGACTCGTAATACGGTAGGTGGTATGTCCGCCACTTTTGGGACGGTTTAACACCGTCCTCCAAAGTTGTAATCAGGCCCATAGTCTTTGCAAAGATTGTATGTAGTTGGACTTACTGCTGTCAAGGGTCTGGTCATACATTCCTGTTCCTGAAGTAAAAGCATGTGAACTGCCTGATGTATGAGGCCTGTTTTCCCCTACTTGAGTGATGGTGTTTTAGTTGTGTACCATATGCTGCGATGAACCATGTTTCCAACATGTATGTGTTTAATAGGTGTGGTCCTCAGCTATTGCCCTTCAAAGGTGAACTGTACAGGATGTCGGTCATTTACATTGTGTGTGTATGTGACCGTTGTATGATAGGCATCACATTTGTAGTGGGATTTTCTGTGTCCTGATTGTTATATCATCAATGCTCCATGAGGCGACACTCTTCTTCTGATAGTTAGAGCTAAAGGTGTGCAAAAATGATTAGCCAGACCATGATGTGGTGTTTCTTATCAGTGTTTATTTACAATAGTTCATAAAGTGGTGATGGTGATTATATTTAAAAGAAATTGTTCACAATGTGTTGTCGCCTACGCACTCCAGCAGCCGTGTTTGGTTGTTCCCCCTCATGTTGCAGAGCAGCATCCTCCTCTTCCTCGTCTTCAGGCATGTATGGGTCTGGGTCCAGGAGGGGAATGTTCCTTCTTATGCAAATGTTGTGCAGGATGGAACATGTTAGTATGATCTTACATACCATCTCAGGGGAATATAGGAGGCTACCACCAGTGATGTCGAGGCAGCGGAACCTTGACTTGAGGATGCCGAAGGTCCGCTCGACAATGCTGCGTGTCCTCCTATGGGCCTCGTCGTATGCATGCTCTGCAGCTGTACTCGGGTTGCCAAATGGTGTCATAATCCATGGCTGGATGCCATACCCCTGATCAGCTGCAAGAGAAAATGAATGGGATCATGTTGATGTAGATGGCACTATTGAAAAGACCTTTGATGGCAGTAGTTGTCTTGTGTTGTCTGTGTCTCTTTTGTGTACTAATGTGACATCCTGTGCTTGTAGGCTATACCATCTGCATTGTGTTGTTTCCTTGGCTGAGCAAGTGTTTGTCTGCTAACCGTTTGTCAGCAGTATGTTTTGGGATTTTCAGTACAGTGTGCCCTCTCTAGCATTGTGACTTGTGATACAGGTGTCCGTGTGTCTTCACTGGGGGTGAAATGATAGTTCCATGCAGAGTTAAAATTGAAAGTGTTGTTAACACGTTCATATTAAAGTACCCTGGACATCCCATACCTTTAGATTTCTGCAATGTATTAATGTAAAGGTCATTGGGACACTTACAATTTGCAAGGTGACATTTAGGCAACCACACTCATTAATGTCTTAACATTAGGCTGTACAGTAAAATCCGATGTGTGACAGGTTCAATGGTGACTTAAGAAACATGGCTAGTGATGTCAGGACCTCAGTGTGTTCCTGTTGACATGTTGCTGTTGTGGTGTATGTGTTGTGTGTCCTAGAAGGTTGCTGTGCAGTGTATATATATGTAGGTTTTTGTACTTACCAACAAGTAGTCCATTGCCATACCGTCCATCCTGGAAGTGTTGATTGATGGTGTAGTGACGGAAGATGAAGGAGTCATGTACACTCCCAGGATATTTAGCCACGATGTTGGTGAACATTCCTTGGTGATTGACAATGGCCTGCACGTTGATGGAATGTGTGTGCTTCCTGTTGCGGTAGAGGTGTTCAGTTGCAGCAGGTGGCACAAGGCGTACATGTGTGCAGTCGATTGCACCAAGGACGTGTGGGAAGCCACTGATTGCGTAGAACCCCTGTTTAGATTCCTGCTTCATCTGCAGTGTGTTAGGGAAGCAGATGTGGCGGGTGTCAGTCGAATGATGGCGTCCAGTACTTTGGGCAAAAAGGCAGAGAATGATGGTTGTGATATTCCTCCTACCAGGGCACCAGTTGTTTGAAAAGAGCCACTTGCCAGCATATGAAGTACGGCAAGCAGCTTTGTTTCTGTTGGAATGGTGCGGGGTGTCACCAAAGTGGGGGCCAACTGCTGTTCAATGTTTTGCAGCAGCTGCTGAATGGCCTGCCAGTTCAACCGGTACCTCTGTATGATGTTGTGTACCCTGAGGCCCTGAAGGATTGTTCTTGGGCGGAATATCCTCTCCTGCCTTCTGCGCTGCCTTTGGGGTCCCTGCTGGTGTTGTTGTAGCTGCTGTTGTTGTTGCTGGGCTCTGCGTCTGCGTGCACGCTGGATTAGAACCACCTCCATGGCTCCCTGTTGCTGCTCTGCTGCTCTGCTGTTTGTTCTGTGTGTTCTGATTAAATACAGGTGTGTTTGCCCCATTTTAACGCCTGCCCTGACCCAGGCGTCAAATTTTGACGCAGATCGGGCTGTGCGTCATTTTTTGGCTCCGCCTCCCGGCTGTGCGTCATTTTTGCCCTAAAGCATAAATACGACGCACGGCCGTTTAAGCCATTTTTTGGACGGGAACGCCTACCTTGCATATAATTAACGCAAGGGGGGTTGCTGCATCCAAAAAATTATGCACATGGTGGAATTTTGTCATCAGCGGGCGTCAAACTTTAAATATGGGGCAACGTTTGCGCTGATTGTGCGTCAACATTTTTGATGCACAATCGGCGCAGACGGAGTATAAATATGCCCCACAAAGTCTTAAGAAAAACTTATATAACCACCCAGGGGTGATTATTGCCGCCTGGCGTGACTATGCAAAGAAATGTAACGCAACACAGCGATTTGAACTGTGCTACTTTTCATTACAGTAAGCATTCTATGGGTAGAGCATGGGCATCCCTGTGCATACATCCATGGAATTTGATGCAATCCCAGATTTACTGAGATCACTAAATCTAGGGTTGCGCTAAAATGATTAGCCACCATGATTATGATGTAAGGAGGAGAAACATGTTTATTTCTTCTCATTATTTCCTCTTTCTGTGCATGACCCCTAGGATCCTCTCTCAGTCCCACCCTTTTCAATGTCTACATGGCACCGCTCGCCAACATCGTCCGATCCCACGGCCTCAACATTGTCTCCTACGTGGACAACACACAACTGATCCTCTCACTCACAAAGGACCCCGCCACCGCCAAGACCAACCTCCACAACGGACTTCATGCCATCGCCAACTAGATGGAGGCGAGCCGCTTCCAACTGAACTCGGATAATACCTTGATCGCCAACCTCGGCTCCAACAAACCAGCATGGGAAGACTCCTGGCGGCCCGCCACTCTAGGAGCCGCCCCAACTCCCACCACCCACGCACGGAACCTCAGCTTCATACTGGACTCATCGCTCACAATGACCCAGCAAGTCAACGCCATCTCATCCTCATGTTTCAACACCCTCCACATGCTTCGCAACACCTTCAGATGGATCCCCATTGAAACCAGAAGAACGGTTACCCACACCCTCGTCAGCAGTAGACTAGACTACAGCAATGCACTCTACACAGGAACAATGGCCAAGCTCCAGAGAAAACTTCAGCACATTCAGAACACCTCAGCACGACTCATCCGTAACCTCCCTCGCCACAAAGACATCTCAGCCCACCTCAGAGACCTTCACTGGCTCCCCGTCAACAAAAGGATCATCTTCAAACTCCTGATCGACACTCACAAGGCTCTCCATGATGCCGGCCCTGCCTACCTCAACAAGTGTCTCAACTTCCACGTCCTGACACGCCAGCTCTGCTCCGCCAACCACGCCCTCGCCACCGCCCCCTGCATCCACCGAACCACAACCGGCGACAGATCCTTCTCCCACCTTGCTGCAAGACCTGGAACGCCTTCCCCCTCAACCTAAATCTGACCCAGGACCTTCTGACCTTCAGGAAGCGTCTCAAGACCTGGCTCTTCGAGCAGTAGCAACCCTCCGTCCCCCTGCTCATTAGTGCCTTGAGACCCTACCGGGTGAGTAGCGCGCTTAACAAATAATTGATTGATTGATTGATGAATTCTGCATAACACATAGAAAGAGGAAATTGCTTCTTAGGATTGTTTTTGTGCTGGCAGGTATTCCTTCCCGCAAAAATACAATCAGGCCCATAACTCAGACAACCTTGCACAGTGATGCAAGGGTGCCCGCATTGGTACTAGGCAGACTCAAGAGAGCCTGTGCAAGTAATGAGCCGAAGAGTGCCATATTTTAGTAAATATGACACTGTTCAGCTATCTTCTGTTTGCACAACACAGTGCAGCAACTTTGCTTGCTGCCTTGTGTTGTTTGAACGTTTAGTAAACATGGTACTAGGTAGAATATTAAACACTTGAGAACAAGGCTAGCACAGTTATCTGCACGTTTCCCACATAAATTCAATCAGAATCTCCCTGGCAAACATTTTAACAGGGATTGATGTAATATATATTTACAAACACCTTTTTATGCTTGAATCTGGATTACTTATATATGGGCACCATAAGGAAGGTATTTTGTACAATACAAATCAACAAAACCAATGTTTTGTACATTATTCGACTGTCTAAATCGTTGTCAACCAGTACTTACTCATTACATAACTTGCCTTCTGCCAGTGTTCAGGACTGATTCCATTTTGAATAAAGATTTTGAACATCTGTTCAAATCAAGCAAAATCTGCTTAAAAACTGAGGACTATGTGGTTATGAAAAATGCATATCATGAATTTACCACAGGTATAAGTTTGATGACATCCAAAAGGAAGAAAAGCACCATGGTTCATGTGCCTCGTTAATATTGATGAAAGTTGCCCATAAAGCTTTATAGGGAGGTTCACCCGAGCCACATGCAGTAAAATCTGTACTTACTTAGTGAATGTATAAAACAGAATCACATATAGTACCAGCCATTCCCAATAACTGGAGACATCTGCAGGTTCCCACCTCAAAGTAGAGATGGGTACTATTTTTGCTATTATTAGAGGAGCATAAGTGAGCACTAGGCTCAGAGTAGAAAGCTGTTATAGATGAGCGATCCATAGCCCATTGCTTACTGTTTGAATATAATCTTGATTGTAAGATACTTCTTAGAAGCCCAAACTTATCCTCACCCTGATTAATGCCATAATCTTTGTCATCAGAAGATAGCAGAAAGTGTGGCATTCACTGATTATTAGAAGGGGCATGGTTTTGGCACTTGTGAAGATGTATGCGTCTAGCTGGTGCGCCGAGGTTTGGAAGGCTATCCCATAACAGTAAACCATTCACAGCTGCTTTCATGGGTCTGAAAGGTAGATGAAAGGCGTTGTGTGGCATGGGTAGGTGGAAGGTCTACTTTCTGGAGTTCCTGCTCTCATTGTTTTCATTCAATCCCTTATCTCCCTGCTCTCCTCAATGGAGCTGCTCTAACGCCTGGCATTTTCTACCCGAAGGCAGGGAGCACGGTTCAAATGACAGATCTCTGATGCTCCGCCACAGCGGCTGGGTGAGTGGAGCTTCTTAATCACAAGGTGTTAATGATTTAATTACCCACTATTGCCTCTTTTTTCATGGGAAAGGATCTTTTCACGTCAAGTTCTGACCTTGCTATCTTTATTATACAGCTACCAGCAGGGAGTTTTTAATCTTAATTTTCTGAGCATAATTAGACAATTCGTCTAAGAGCTTTTTGTGTCTTTGGTGAAAAATACTTTTTATTTATTCTCCTCATACAGTGGATTCATTCATGGGTCACACCAATAAGATTAAGGGGGTCATTCTGACCCCCGCCGGCCGCGGTATCCGCGGGGACGGCGGGAGCCGCCAGAATACCGCGGCGCGGTCACAAGACCGCCGCGGGTATTCTGGGTTTCCCACTGGGCAGGCGGCCGACCGCCAGGAGGCCGCCCGCCAGCCCAGCGGGAAACACCCTTCCACAAGGATGCCGGCTCCGAATGGAGCCGGCAGAGTGGAAGGGGTGCGACGGGTGCAGTTGCACCCGTCGTCTTGGTGGGGCCCTGTTACGGGGGCCCCTGCAGTGCCCATGCCCCACGACACCCCATACCGCCATCCTGTTCCTGGCGGCCGAACCCGCCAGGAACAGGATGGCGGTCGGAACCCCCATGGCGGCGCAGCAAGCTGCTCCGCCATGGAGGATTCCCCAGGGCAGCGGAAAACCGGCGGTACACCGCCGGTTTTCCGTTTCTGACCGCGGCTGTACCGCCGCGGTCAGAATGCCCTTGGGAGCACCGCCAGCCTGTTGGCGGTGCTCCCGCGGTCCCCGGCCCTGGCGGTCCATGACCGCCAGGGTCGGAATGACCGCCTAAATGCTTTAATAAACACTTTTATTTTGTTTCAAACCCCAAGATTGGTGCTGCTTCAGAAACAGAGCCCTCAAGAAGTGAGGTCTAACAATAGTGCTGGCACTGTAGAGAGTGGCACTTTAGTGATTGCATATATATACTTACCACTATTACTAGAGCAATTCCTAAAAAATAAGCTTCTGTCTCAGCTTAAAGGCCTAGGAAAGACTTGGAATATTCTAGTAAGTCTCTCACTCCTCTAATAGTGGAAGATTTAATGGATGAAATAAAAGCTCCTAAACTATTAATTGTGGATACTAATGCTACTTTACAGAGAATAGAGGGAAACTGGTATAATTTGGTGTATAGAATTACTGAGGCAGAACAGAGAATAAGTAAGACTGAGGCTGATCTACACATTTAGGAATGTGTCCAAGGACCATGAATCTTTGAACAAAGTTATGGATGATTTGGAAAATAGAAATATAAGAAATAATCTGTGCTTCTATTGAACTCCTGAAGGATCTGTGTGACGGACATATTTTCCTTTCTTCAGTCTTTGCTCCCTGAACTGTTGGAGTGAGGGAACATCATTTAATATACAAAGAGCTCACAGAATTGGACCAAGATCCACTGCAGCTTCTTTACAGCTTTACCTAGGGCCACTATCCTGTACTTTCTGCAATATACAGACTTGATGACAGTTCTTTTGCTGGCCAAAAAGAAGAAATAACTGTATTGGAAAAGACATTTTATTTCTATCTCGTAGGATATTTCGAGGTCCACAGTTATAAGCCAGAATGAATCTCAGAATCAAAGCTTTCACAAATACATGCTCAATATGGTGTCATTTATCCCTGTCTTTTCAAAGTTACGTTTAGTAACAGAACTTACTCTTTTGAACATCCCATTAAACTTAAAGAGTTGGTTTCAAAATATAACTCTCATGCCATGGAATTAGGTCATGGGGTTTCTAAGAACAAGGGAAACCCAAGGATATAAGAGGGACCTGGGGTCACTGTAAATTTCGGGACACAAAGGTCCCTCATTACCAGTACAAATCACAATATTAACATAGAGATCCAATGAAACCTATGTAATAATGTAACATTTATTAAGTACATCATTATTGAAAGACAAGTAGAAAACAAACACACAAGGAGCCTACAGAAAAACAAAGAATTTAGTCTTTTCAGCACAGTTTGTCATCCAAATATACAAAAGTGATGGAAATTATATTTATAGAACGTGAATGCCCAGTCACAAACCTTAGGCCTATCAGGCTGACATAACCAAATGCAAAATTTCTATGTCAAATAGTGCAGGTACACGTACTCATACATAGAATTAAGTCTCAATTACAGCGTGAGTCATGGTACCACTGTCGATGTTTCGATCCCCTAAGCATGGAATTAGGTCATGGCTCAGTTTCTTGAAGTGGCTCCGTTTCTGTTTTTTGTACCTAATCTATTAGGGTGTTTCTTCAATTGAAAACTAATGAAGTTCATTGCTTATGTATAATTGAGATTTCCACTGTTTTGATATTGTCCATGTGCCATGAGTCTGTTTCATTGTCTTTGCTCTGTTTTGTTCTTTCTGGATTGCTACTATGTGCTTCTGGAGGTTGTCTCCATTTCCATGTTACTCTCCATTTGGTAAATTATAGTTCCCACTGTACTTTGTTCATAAATGCACTTGTTACTTATTACATATATTTATTTGCTGATGACAGTGATTGTTGCAGCTTCATGCTTGTTTTTATGTTTAAGATGGAGGATGTCCCATCTTCACTTGTCTGGTGTTTACCACCTCTGGTTATTTTCATCAGGCGTTAGACTAGTTTTAATGTTTCTTCTCAGCTTTTCTGAACTATGTACCATGGGCTTCATATATAGTTTTTTGTTGTTGTTTCTTTTCTCTTTTCCCATATTTCTTATCTTTCTTTTTAACACAAGCATATTAGTCATGGTAATTTCTCTTTACCATTTGATCTATAGAGATATTTCACATAGGTACTGTCTAGTTTCATGTCTTTGCTTAGAATTATAACATGGGATGTAAAAGGTCTTAAAATCCCAATCAAGAGGCAAAGAGTGTTGGTTCATCTTGCGAAACTTGATGCCCAGCTGGTATTTTTGCATGAAACTCATCTTACATTAGAAGATATTGGGAAGTTGAAAAAGCAGTAGGAGGAAGATGTTTTGTGTTCCTCAGCTATTAACAATAAAAACTGAATTGGTACCTTGTTTCAAAAGAAATTACACTTAGACATTTTTCCGAGGAATCCGACGATGATGGACGCTGGATTATTACTGAACTTAAAATTAACAGTACACCTTTTTTATAATGATTTTGTATGGCCCTAATCACTTCAGAAATGGTTTTTAGAAAGCCATTTAGTAAACATTAATGATATACTCTATTGATAGCCTGGTGGTTGCTGATTGTGGAGGATTGCAACCAGGTTCTAGATCCACTTTTGGATAGAAACACATTTACCAGATATGTCCCCAACTCGGCTCAAAACCTTTTTTTTATTTAAAATATTCTCAGAGGGCATTATCAGATGCTGGGAGACTGCTTAATCCGGAGTGTAAAGAATATAATTTTTTTCTCTCTCATGCATAACACTCATTCTAGACTTCATTATATCTTTGAAGTAAAGGTTTGCCTCCTGCATTGGATGATGCAAAAATAGAGGCTATACTAATCTCAGTTTATGTCCCTGTCCTTGTTGTGCTTGAAATATTACCTTGTAAAGGGAAAACTAGTAGATGGTGCTTTATTAATTCCCTGTTATCCGATTAATTTTTCTTTTCTAAATTTGAAATATTTGTGACAGTATTTTTTTAGCTGAAAGAGACCCTACAGTCACAATTTTATGGAATTCTTTCAAGTCAGCTGTTGAAGGCTTTGTTGTACATTTTCTGGCCACAGTAAATCAAATACCCATCTTGCAGAAATTAAGAACTTGGTGCATGTTTCTTATACTTCTGGGAATAATGGAGAGTTTTTGGACAAATTGACAGCAAACAAAATTGAGTTTAACAAGGCTTAAAATGAAGGGGTTTGTGGATTCCTAATAAAAGTGAACATTAGATTTTATTGAGGTCTAAATAAATCTGGTACATTTTTGGCCATCTGACTTAAGATCAAACAAGAAAGATTTCAGATTAAAAGTATTTGAATAAGCATGATTTTTAAGTCTTTCAACACACAGATATTTCTGACTTATTTGATAAATCCCATAAAAAACTGTACAGAATGGATATAGAGTATTTGGAATCTGAACTAACCATAGCAGCAATTATTTTTTTCAGAGGTCAAGAAAAAGAGGTCACTGAAATTTGAGAAGCTCTTACTAGACTTCCTAAAGATAAAGCCCTTGGACTGATGGTTTTACAGTGGAATTTTACTTGCAGTTCTCTAAAATATTAATTCCTCACCTATTCACCCTTTATATTAATTTTCTTTGCTTGGGAAAGCAGAGAGTATGTTTACAGAAGCTAAGCTCTGTTCAACCCTGAAAAGACACAAAGACCCCCCATGCCGTAAAACTTATCACCCAATTTTATTTATTGATGTAGATTGTAAGATATTCGTAAAATCTCTGGCGTGGCACATCAAGAAAGTTTTTCCAGGGTTAATTGTTCTGGAAAAAATAGGTTTTGTCAAAGGCTGAATTATTTCAGATAATTCACAGTTCTTCTTGATTGTGGATCACGGGAACTCTAGGAGGAAAGAATACAAGACTGCAATATTTTTTGATGCTGAAAAATCATTTGATTGATGTAAATGAGATTTTATGTACAAACCCGCCAATGGAATGGTCGTGGCCGCGCAATTCGAAGATATGTTTCTTTTTTATACTCATCTTTCCAAACTAGGGACCATGTTTATGGGACTTTGACCCAGCACAGCAAAATCACCTTCCTGCACTGTGCTGCATCAAAGAGAAATGGGAAGGAATGCACCGTATTTAAAAGAATATGGCACAGTCCTACATTTGTGCCTTTGCTGGCGCCATTTTTGCAGCCTAGCACCATCGAGGGGACTCTTGCATCATGGTGCTAGGGTATCTGCATGATAACGTGGATTGTTTTTCTGCAGGAAGGGGGTATCTTTCTACACAAAAATTATCCCTTGAGCCATAATCTTCTTTCTGTGTGTGCTGCAGCACACATAGAGAGAGGAAGTAACAAGAAAAAATTAAGATATTTCTCCTCATAATGCCTCACCTGGGAAGGCGTAGCAGTTTGGTGCATTCCCAGGTAAACCTGGGAGTGCACCAAAACTCCATAGATACACCCATGGAACGCGTCCCTGGGGCAGAATAACATAACACAGGGGTTTGTACTGCATTGGTTTGCTCCAGATTTATGAAGCCACTCAGGGCCATCCAAGGTAGTTTTGTGTAGCTTCATAAATCTCATTTTTGAGGTGCGTCGCACATGCACCACGTTGCGTGGTGCAAGTGCGATGCATTTGGGCTGATAGTGTTTTTGTAAATTATTTTATGCCTCCATATTTTTGGTGCTACAGAGCAAATGTCAAGATTTCCCTTTATCTCCTCTGTTTGTTTTGGCTTTAGAATTGTTTTTGGAGCGTGTCAGACAAAATAATTCTATTTCTGGTTTAACATATCACTCAAACCAACTCAGGTTCACGGCGTATGCAGATGATATTTTATTATTTATTTCATATCCCTTAATTTCCCTGTCAGCTTTCTTCTTAGAGCTCTGTGGTGTTGGATTATAAACTGAAT
The DNA here is from genome assembly GCF_031143425.1 of Pleurodeles waltl. Classification (NCBI taxonomy): domain Eukaryota; kingdom Metazoa; phylum Chordata; class Amphibia; order Caudata; family Salamandridae; genus Pleurodeles; species Pleurodeles waltl. Next base: position 343,213,097 of record NC_090447.1, on the reverse strand, counting down.
ATAGACAAATACAAGGTTGTGCCCCTTAATAACTATTGTTTAGACACACTTTACAACAAGTAGGTTTACGTTGGAATATGACCAAATAAAAATAATTAGGAATCTGATATACTAATCCATGGGTACTCACAAATATTTAACCAGGAGCCAAAAATTGGGGTCTGTGGTGTGACGGAGGGCCACATTTCTGCCAGCAGGGTGGGGGTCAGGTGCTTGGGGGCAGGTTGGGTGCAAGCTGGGTGTAGGACAAGCAACACATAGACATCAAGTTGTTGAATTGCACAATGTGAAACCAAGAAAATCTGCAATTAATCCTAGCTTCCCCCTTAACCAAGTATTGTGATCCTAGACAACTGCTATATTTCACCCCCCCCCCCTTTTCTTCATTAACACATATAAGAGGACCTTGAAAAACATAACTTCAGGATTTGCGCTGTACAAATCCTTCTCCTGTGTTTGATTTAACAAACTGTAATATTGACCATGCACAATAGCAAACCAGGCCTCTCAGTAGGTGCAAATAACAACAGACCTACGGCTTAGTCCACTACGGCTATTTTTGGCAGGGTGTGCAGGGGAAAATAAATGTTTCTAAATTCATGTTTGAAAACAATCACTTTAAAAGAAACTATTCCTCAATACACTGGTAGAATCTGATGCACTATGGTGAAACTGTACTGCATGTAAATTAAACACACTTTTGCTGCGAGATGTCTTAAAAAATGAAGGTGTTTCAAAAGTTAAGTTGTGCAGGACACCCTACTTACTTCCTTTTAAACAAAACTTTAAATAACATTTGAATAAATGCTTGCCCATTTTCTTAACATATTTTTAATGTTAGCAAAGAGTCACATAAATAGCTGCCCAGTGCTTCTTTTGACCAGGGGACTGCATGTCAAGGTCAGGAGGGCAACATGCTTTCCGTGGGCCATACTTTGAGTATTCCTGTTCTAATCCAATATGCAACACACTTAGATTTAATTTGGAAGAAACATCTCAGTAGAATTAAGGATTTGGCGACAATTGTTCCCATTTCTCGTTTTCCAAGTGGGGCCGCTCAGGTACAATCAAGATGATATTTCTACCCACTATTAATTTTTTCTTGACAATGTTACAGATTAAGAGCACTAATTGTTTATTTTCTAAAATAGACAATATATTACCTAATTTGTTTTGCAATAATAAAAGGGCAGGATGTTCTTTCAGGCTCTTACAAAAATGTAATGGGGGAGTACATTTTCCAGTTTTTATTAAATATTACCAAGCCTTTAGATTAAAACAAGTTTGGGATTTCAAGTTTCAGATTCCTAATACTCTAGCTAAAATCTGGCTTCAATGGAACAGGCTACGTATCAGCATTTCACTTATAATGAGCTACTTTTTATACCTCAACCTTCAAAGCATTTTCTGGAAACTGCCTCATCAATTACATTTAATTTGCTTTACCCCTCATGGCTAGGTGCCTATCTCCCAAAGAGAGTTTTCTTGCTAGTACACTGAGGTACAACAATACAGTTACATTGAACAATGCAACACTATTCTGTAAGGTCTGGAAGAATTGTGGAACTAACAGTATATGTCTTGTGATTCTGCCACTATATCGCTCCCTGAATTAGTTTAAATATATAAACTTCTCACATCATGCAGACAGCAATATGATGTATTAATTGGGGCTTTCCGTGAAGGACTTTAAGGTTCTCTACCACATCCTGATGAATCTTCCAAGGTACTTTCAAACAAGTTCATGATGTCTGGTGGCATGATGGCTTCCAAGTTATATAAACACCTAAATGTACTCACATATCCCAGGGGAAATCCAGTACAGAAATTAAGTGAAAGTTAGATCTGGGAAATTAATGTTCTATTGGTTTATGTGACACAATTTATTTGAAAGTACATTACACCTCAATCTGCAGGTAATACTCAGTCATTATGTTTATATTATTCAAGATTATTCTTTACTCCCATACATTTTTAATTGAAAGTTCTTGCACAGAATACTTGTTGGTTATGTCATACTCACATTGGATTTTCTATGCATATGTTCTTGAATGCTCTGCTGTACATCAATTTTGGGTTCAAATGTGGTTAAAACTCAGAACTATTGTGGATTAGCTGTTCATTTTTCCTATGTCATTGTATTGTTAGGTGGTTGTCATGATTCCTAAACACATCATAAGTGTGTTGTTAAATATTTTAATATGCTGATAGCTAATGCCATTTGAGTTATTACGTAAAACTAGAAAGATTTAAGTAATATTTGTTGAAATTCCTGGTGGAATCTAATTTGCAAAAGCAACAGATTAGACACATACAAGGATATACTTATATAATTAGGGCCAGACTAACTAAGGTGAACTTTTGTGTATAATTTTTCGCAATTCACAATGCAATTATATAAGTAGTGTCTTTATGACTGCCTATCTATTTATGTACAGAGTCTCAGCCACGAGCTCAGAGACTCCACACTCATAAAGCTACTACTTCTAAAATTCCTTTGTGAATTAAAAAAACCTGGACTTACACAAAAGTGCAAGTTTACTGTTGTAAATCAGGCCTTCTGTGTTCAAAAGAGATAAACTTTGGCAGTCATTAACAGACTACCTGCCTCATTCTACCAATTTGTCACAGTTTGCTAAGGTTACTTAGAAACTACTGTAGATATTATTTCCAATTATTCCTGCCTTTTAATTCCATTTAGATATTTTTTATATATTCCATTATTTATATATTTAAAGCAGTATGTTATCCTACACCTCTTTTGTTGGTGCAATCTGTTAACTTGACATTTTCCTCCTGTTTTAGGTACCGTTAAATCCATTCTGTACACTTATGCTCCATTGTATTTCGGTTCGAGGTCTTTTCAGATTCCTCAGAATTGTACATGGCATTATACAATATACTTTCATTAGTTTCACATTTTCTTTATTCTGTCTTTAGTTTACTTTGACTTTCCTCATAATTTTAGAGTTAACAATATCTAAATGGATGATAAATCCTGTTGATAACATGTTTTATTTAAATAAAAACAATTTGTTAGATATGTCTACAAAAACTGGTAGCTCCATGTGTCTGTCAGATTTCACATCATCAAACAGACAAATGAACAGAGAGTGAGCTTTGGGTCAGTCTTTTTCAGCCATTGCTTGTTTGGTATGTCTGTCACATGTTGTATTAGCAGGCAAGAGTATGGAACAGTTATACATTTTGTAAAGATGATTTTACATTGGCAATGGGTCTAAAGGGACTGCATCTTGGCTATAACACACTCTCATCTAATATCACTATTCCATAAAAGTGATGACACAGTGACGACCTTCTACATGGGTATTCAGTATGTTTAGCTATCGGCCAGCAGCATTCATTCATTTATAGCACCTTTCCTGGGCTGACTTTAACACTGGTGGCTCCCGGTGCAACAATCTTTTTTGGCACCCCCCAACCCATGACCACCTTCTCAGATTCCCTCACTACCATCCGGCAAATGTGCCCCTCATCTCTCCCTAGCGCCTCTCTCACCTACATTTCATTTGTTTTAAAGCACTGGGAAGGACAGGCTTTACTGATCCACTCATCTATCCACATAAAATATAGTTCTGCTCTTTACAGCAGGCATATTAACCCTCTGCAGCTACTTTATATTGAGTCAAAACTGCACCTGGACAAACCTTCATCTTTCTCTTTCTAGCAGGAACATTAATCACAAGAGTGATCTTGACATTTTAATTGCTTCCTGAAGGCTGGACGTGCAAGGAACTTTTCCGCAGGTTCTTTTAAATCGCAAGTTTCGTAAGTTATTGCTAAACACAGCGCCCCCGCCGAGGTCAGCGTGCCCCATCCAGGCCAGCACCCAGTGCAGCCACACCATTCACAGGGCCCTAAAGCTGGCCTTTCACTTTTCCAGAGTGTAGGAGGCTGGACTGGCTTGTAGTGAGTACCAAGGGGTACTTGCACCTTGCACCAGGCCCAGTTATCCCTTATTAGTGTATAGGGTGTCTAGCAGCTTAGGCTGATAGATAATGGTAGCTTAGCAGAGCAGCTTAGGCTGAACTAGGAGACGTGTGAAGCTACTACAGTACCACTTAGTGTCATATGCACAATATCATAAGAAAACACAATACACAGCTATACTAAAAATAAAGGTACTTTATTTTTATGACAATATGCCAAGGTATCTTAGAGTGTACCCTCAGTGAGAGGATAGGAAATATATACAAGATATATATACACAATAACAAAAATATGCAGTATAGTCTTAGAAAACAGTGCAAACAATGTATAGTTACAATAGGATGCAATGGGGAAACATAGGGATAGGGGCAACACAAACCATATACTCCAAAAGTGGAATGCGAACCACGAATGGACCCCAAACCTATGTGACCTTGTAGAGGGTCGCTGGGACTATTAGAAAATAGTGAGAGTTAGCAAAATAACCCTCCCCAAGACCCTGAAAAGTGAGTGCAAAGTGCACTAAAGTTCCCCTAAGGACAAAGTAGTCGTGTTAGAGGAATAATGCAGGAAAGACACAAACCAGCAATGCAACAACTGTGGATTTCCAATCTAGGGTACCTGTGGAACAAGGGGACCAAGTCCAAAAGTCACAAGCAAGTCAGAGATGGGCAGATGCCCAGGAAATGCCAGCTGCGGTGCAAAGAAGCTTCTACTGGACAGAAGAAGCTGAGGTTTCTGCAGGAACAAAAAAGGCTAGAGACTTCCCCTTTGGTGGACGGATCCCTCTCGCCGTGGAGAGTCGTGCAAAAGTATTTTCCCGCCGAAAGAACGCCAACAAGCCTTGCTAGTTGCAAATCGTGCGTTTGGCGTTTTTGGACGCTGCTGGGGCCCAGGAGGGACCAGGAGGTCGCAAATTGGACCTGAAGAGAGAGGGGACGTCGAGCAAGACAAAGAGCCCTCACTGAAGCAGGTAGCACCCGGAGAAGTGCCAGAAATAGGCACTACGAGGATGCATGAAACGGTGCTTGCCGAAGTTGCACAAAGGAGTCCCACGTCGCCGGAGACCAACTTAGAAAGTCGTGCAATGCAGGTTAGAGTGCCGTGGACCCAGGCTTGGCTGTGCACAAAGGATTTCTGCCGGAAGTGCACAGGGGCCGGAGTGGCTGCAAAGTCGCGGTTCCCAGCAATGCAGCCCAGCGAGGTGAGGCAAGGACTTACCTCCACCAAACTTGGACTGAAGAGTCACTGGACTGTGGGGGTCACTTGGACAGAGTCGCTGGATTCGAGGGACCTCGCTCGTCGTGCTGAGAGGAGACCCAAGGGACCGGTAATGCAGCTTTTTGGTGCCTGCGGTTGCTGGGGGAAGATTCCGTCGACCCACGGGAGATTTCTTCGGAGCTTCTGGTGCAGAGAGGAGGCAGGCTACCCCCACAGCATGCACAAGCAGGAAAACAGTCGAGAAGGTGGCAGGATCAGCGTTACAGAGCTGCAGTAGTCGTCTTTGCTACTATGTTGCAGGTTTGCAGGCTTCCAGCGCGGTCAGCAGTCGATTCCTTATCAGAAGGTGAAGAGAGAGATGCAGAGGAACTCGGATGAGCTCTTGCATTCGTTATCTAAAGTTTCCCCAGAGACAGAGACCCTAAATAGCCAGAAAAGAGGGTTTGGCTACCTAGGAGAGAGGATAGGCTACTAACACCTGAAGGAGCCTATCAGCAGGAGTCTCTGACGTCACCTGGTGGCACTGGCCACTCAGAGCAGTCCAGTGTGCCAGCAGCACCTCTGTTTCCAAGATGGCAGAGGTCTGGAGCACACTGGAGGAGCTCTGGACACCTCCCAGGGGAGGTGCAGGTCAGGGGAGTGGTCACTCCCCTTTCCTTTGTCCAGTTTCGCGCCAGAGCAGGGGCTAAGGGGTCCCTGAACCGGTGTAGACTGGCTTATGCAGAATTGGGCACATCTGTGCCCAAGAAAGCATTTCCAGAGGCTGGGGGAGGCTACTCCTCCCCTGCCTTCACACCCTTTTCCAAAGGGAGAGGGTGTCACACCTTCTCTCAGAGGAAGTTCTTTGTTCTGCCATCCTGGGCCAGGCCTGGCTGGACCCCAGGAGGGCAGATGCCTGTCTGAGGGGTTGACAGCAGCAGCAGCTGCAGTGAAACCCCAGGAAGGGCAGTTTGGCAGTACCAGGGTCTGTGCTACAGACCACTGGGATCATGGGATTGTGCCAACTATGCCAGGATGGCATAGAGGGGGCAATTCCATGATCATAGACATGTTACATGGCCATATTCGGAGTTACCATTGTGAAGCTACATATAGGTAGTGACCTATATGTAGTGCACGCGTGTAATGTTGTCCCCGCACTCACAAAGTTCAGGGAATTGGCTCTGAACAATGTGGGGGCACCTTGGCTAGTACCAGGGTGCCCTCACACTAAGTAACTTTGCACCTAACCTTTACCAGGTAAAGGTTAGACATATAGGTGACTTATAAGTTACTTAAGTGCAGTGTAAAATGGCTGTGAAATAACGTGGACGTTATTTCACTCAGGCTGCAGTGGCAGGCCTGTGTAAGAATTGTCAGAGCTCCCTATGGGTGGCCAAAGAAATGCTGCAGCCCATAGGGATCTCCTGGAACCCCAATACCCTGGGTACCTCAGTACCATATACTAGGGAATTATAAGGGTGTTCCACTAAGCCAATGTAAATTGGTAAAAATGGTCACTAGCCTGTTAGTGACAATTTGGAAAGAAATGAGAGAGCATAACCACTGAGGTTCTGATTAGCAGAGCCTCAGTGAGACAGTTAGTCACTACACAGGCAACACATTCAGGCACACTTATGAGCACTGGGGCCCTGGGTTACCAGGGTCCCAGTGACACATACAACTAAAACAACATATATACAGTGAAAAATGGGGGTAACATGCCAGGCAAGATGGTACTTTCCTACACAGAGTTACTTCCATTGCAACTGAAATTGCAACACTTATGTTTTGTAATAGTGTTTGCAGTGCTGTTCTCACAACACATCCATCAAGCAGCAGTACAAACTCAGCAAAGGGAAGATCAAATAAATAGTGATAATACCAAAACAAAAGAGCATCTATTTGTGGTACAGTGGCTTTTGTCCTCGTATTGTCTTCTTTCAATTTAAATCCCGGTTACATGCAGTGTATTGAAAATTATGGGGCATCGTTCTCTTTTTCAAGATTACAATACAACTAAAAGGAAAAACATCTTCACTTTTTTCAAGGCCCATGCTTCTACGCAGCACCTACCTGTGGTAACTGTCATGTTAGGTAACACATAGGAAGATTGGCTCCACAGTTACAAACATACTATTTTACATGTCAACATTTAGGCAAAATGTACTTTTTTAAATTAAAAAATGCTTCAAAATGTCTTTATTTAGCGAGGCAACATTTGAGTATATAAACTGTTTAAAATCACATGCTTAGGGACATTGCACAAGTTTTGTTAAAGAATGAGTTGTTCTATTCTTAGTTTACATTACTGAATCAACAGAACTGCAAGAAAAGGTTGTTTAAAATGAACAGTGATAGTAGCACTGCTGAACTAAACCGTACCACCTTCTATTATCTACTAATAATATTCTCTTGAAATTTAAATCATGGTGAACTGACACTACATTAAAAAAAGATGGAACTAAGTGGAATGTCATGTTGCACTTTCTTCAAGTGTCCCAATATGCCTTGCACCACCTATCTGTAGTAATCTGCATATTAAGATTTGCATGTTAAGAAACACATACATTGACCACAATGCAAGAAGGATCCTGTTTCACTTTATCATTTTGGCAATTTCTTTAATTTAATTATTACTTTTAACATCCTTGATGTGGTACACTATATTTATATAATAGTGCTTTTAGATGCGGTAATTTAGTTCAGCAATATTTCCATTTAAAATAACGTTTGTACTGACAATAAAGGTGCTAGTAATGACCAAAGGCACTGTACCCCTTCAGATGATATAATCCATCCAGTTTTGGGCAAACCAAAGAAAGGAAAAGTTCAGAGTATTTTTTTATTTTTCTTATTCCTACTTATGTAGCCTATTTTCAACACTATAGTAAATATTGCATAATCTCCAATGTTATGTCTATAAGCATGCCTACCAACAATTACGACCCCATTATGAGTTTGCCGGATGAAAAACTCGGTCTGACAAACTCCCGACTGGTAGGCTGCCGCCTACACGACGACCTCCCCGCTGGAGCTATTATGGGTTTCCTGCTAGGTCGGCGGGCGGAAAATCTAAGTTTCTGCCCACCGGCCTAGTGGGAAACAGGCTACAGCTTTGTCTCCACCTCATAGTTGAGGCGACTGCAATGCTGTTGCCTGCAGGGTGCACCAACACTCTTGCAATGTTCACTGCCTGCATAGCAAAGCTCCCTGCAGTTATGGTCGTGGTATTTTAAAAGGATCCTTTGGCCAGGAAGTGCAGCACTGACATGACTTGTACAATGGGTGAACCATACAGTATACACTAGAAAAAGGACATGATGACCTCAGAAGAGGATTTCATCCTAACCTTAGCATCATGGACATTAAGAGAAGCCCTACATCTTATAGCCTGTAATTGCCTAAGGAAACTAAGAGCAGGAGGAACAAGGGCACAACCTAAAAGAGAAAAGGGAAAGGCCCTAGGATGTAACCCTCAAAGGAATGAGGATGAACCAGTGGCACTGCGCACAGACTTGTTATTGGAAAAGTAAGCCAGAAGTGAAAAAGAAAAACAATCTCTTTGTGTAGAATTGCAAAAATGGTGAATAAACTGTTTTAGGACTCTGGTTAAGTAATTCTGCCTGACCTTTGGTCTGAGAATGGAAGCCTGAAGACAAGGCAACTTCAATTTGAAGAAATTTGCAAAATGATTTCTAAAAACGGGATAAAACTGAGGGCCTCGATCAGACACAATAACCTGTGGAACCCCAAGAAGACAAAAATATTCCCTCAGAAAGATTTGTCCCATGCCTTTAGCAGGAGGTAATTTCTTTAAGGACAAAAAAGGTACAATTTTTGAGAAGGAGTCAATTGTTACCATATTGACTTGAGCACCCTCAGAGAGCGGTAATGCTACAATAAAGTTGGTAGAGAAGGTATGCCAGGGTTGGAACAGTACCGGAATTGGGATGAAGAAGACTGAAGGGTTGTGAGTGAGAAGTCTTTTTTAGAGCACAGTAAGTAAAATAGAGGTTAGTTTCCTCTCTAATGGAAGGCCTTCAAAAGGAGCAGAGTATAAGTTCTATAGTTACCTTGACTCCTTTGTGGCCTGCAACTGGAGAACTGTGGCACATCTGAACTACTTCCTCCCTTAAATGTTTAGTGTCAGGGAAATGTGTAATAAAAAAGTCATACTGATTTAAAAAGTAAGCCCAACAAGCCTGTCAACTTTCTCTGAATTGAAGAGTCCTAAGACATTGAAGATTAACATGGTCAGTTCAGGTTTGGAAAGTGTCTCCACTCCAAAAAGGCCATCTTCATGGCAAGGAGCTCCCATTCTAGAACCAAGTAAGTTCCCTATGAGTCAGATAGAATATGAGACAAATAAAATATTGGGTGTTCCAAACCATCCTTTTCGTGAGTCTGTAAGAGAACAGCCCCTACAGTCTGGTCGGAAGTGTCATTAACCACAATTGATCTTTTTTTTTGGGAGCAGATGTCAAAGAATTGGAGCTTGTGAAGGCTTGTATGAGTTTGATGAAGATTTACTCTGCTCAAGCATCTGAATGAAAACTGTGACATAACGTCCTTTTTTAGGTTTGGGTGATTTTGCTAGAAAATTGAGTGAAGTCTCCAGTAAATTGCTGATTACAATTGACAAACCAAAGGAAGCATTGAGTCTCCTTTACATTACAAGAAGAAAGCCGGTTTAGGATGGATGCAATTTTTTTCTGATCCATGGACTCCCTTGTGCTGTTTAAATGAGAGCCCAAATATTCCATTTCAGGTTGATCAAATTCACATTCACGCTTTTCCAGTTTGCAGTACAACTGTTTTTGACATAGTCTGTGTAATACTGGACTGACATGTTTGTGATGTACAAGGGGGCCTTTGGAATATATCAAGGTGTCATTAAAATAGACCACAACAAATTGAATTAGCATGTATTAGAAAAAAACTGATTCATACAACTCTGGAATGTAGTAGGAGCATTACATCACCCAAAGGGAAGACCACCACATTCCAATTCCAAATCCCAAATCTTGGATTTGGAAGCTATATCCCATGAATTCTCACTATAAGATTTAACCTTTAAGATAAAAACTAGCACCCAAAAGAAGATTAACTCTTGTAAAGATTAAGGGCCATATATATACTTTTTGACGCAAAACTGCGCTAACGCAGTTTTGCGTCAAAAAAATTAGCGCCGGCTAACGCCATTCTGAAGCGCCATGCGGGCGCCGTATTTATTCAATGACGTTAGCCGGCGTTAGCTGCCGGCGCTGCCTGGTGTGCGTGAAAATAAATGACGTACACCAGGCAGCGCCGGCGTAGGGGAATATGGAGCTTGGGCGCCAAAAAATGGGGCAAGTCAGGCTGAGGCAAATTTTTCGCCTCAACCCGATTTGCGCCATTTTTTTCAACTCCCAACCCCCATTGAAATTACTCCTGTCTTAGCAAAGACAGGAGTCATGCCCCCTTGCCCAATGGCCATGCCCAGGGGACTTCTGTCCCCTGGGCATTGTCATTGGGCATAGTGGCATGTAGGGGGGCACAAATCAGGCCCCCCTATGCCACAAAAAAAAATATATATATTACTTACCTGAACTTACCTTATGTTCCCTGGGATGGGTCCCTCCATCCTTGGGTGTCCTCCTGGGGTGGGCAAGGGTGACAGGGGGGGTCCCTGGGGGCATGTGAGGGCACCTCTGGGCTCCTTCCGAGCCCACAGGTCCCTTAACGCCTGCCCTGACCAGGCGCTAAAAAACGACGCAAAAGCGGCTGGACGTCATTTTTTTTGACCCGCCCACTCCCGGGCGTGAGTTTTGCCCGGGAGTGTAAATACGGCGCACATGCCTCGGAGTCAATTTTTTAGACGGGAACGCCTACCTTGCATATCATTAACGCAAAGTAGGTGTCCACGCTAAAAAATGATGCAAACTCCATGGACTTTGGCGCTAGACGCGTCTAACGCCAAAGTATAAATATGGAGTTAGTTTTGCGTCGGAATTGCGTCAAAAAAAAGACGCAATTCCGGCGCAAACAGAGTATAAATATGCCCCTAACTCTTGTAATGGAGACTCCAGAAGAGTACCTGGTGCCTTGAAGTAGACATTTACAGAGACATTTCCTGCCTCCCCTGCCCTGGCTGGCTGCATAAACAATAAATTGGTGACAAGTCCTTTGTTTGAAGGCAGGACACATCCTATTGATTTGCAGGTGGCGGTGTGCTGTGCTCCACCCACTCATCGTGCCAGTGATGGCTCATCCAAGCATACCTAATCCCTCTATTGTGTGGCTGTCTGGGAAAAATAAACAAAGTTCAGCTGACAACTACACTCATGTGGCCCAGGAATAGGTTGCAGGCACCAAATAGGCGGGAAAATACCAACTTTCTTAGTTTTCTAACTTTTCAATGACATTGTTAGGCCTGTAAGCCTTAGTCTTCCTCCAAACGTTTTGCTTTCATCCCCCTATTTTTGTGAATTTGGTTTTGCTGGTCTTGGTACTCTGTGCACATTACAGTTGCTAACCAGTGCTTGTGTTCACTCCCTAAAACATAATAAAATTGGCTTCTATTTGATTGGCATATTTATTTTACTTATATGTCCCCAGTAAAATGGTATACCATATACTCAAGGATTGCAAATTAAATACTACTGACACCTATTGTGTCACCCACTTAAGTATCCCTTTAAAACATCCAAGACCTGCCATTGCAGCCTATTTGCAGTTTTAAACTGCCAATTTGACTATGACATGTAACACTCTTGCCAAGCCTACAACTCCCTTTTTATTATATATAAGACACCCTAAAGTTGGCCCTTGACAGTCCATGGGGCAGGGTGCATTGTAATTGAAAAGTTGGACATTTACTTTTAAGTTTTACATGTCCTGGTAGTGACAAACCTGCACATTTGCTTTTCACTGCTGTGAGGCTTATCTCTCCCATAGGATGGCATTTGGTTACCTTATTACACTTATTAAGTGCTAACTTTTTGGGGAACAGGTGGGAAAGTCTTATTTGGTATCTGTGAAATCTTAATTTTAAATCCTGTTTAATGGTAAAGTAGGATATTAAGTCACAGTTTTGAAAATGTATTTTTTTGTCGTGATGCAGTTTTAGAAAGTTGGCATTTTCTTGTCCCAACCATTTGGTGCCTGCAGCCTGTTCCTAGGTCACAGGACTATGTGTAAGTGGTTGTCTCACAGCTGAGGGTCCCTGCACCATCTGTTGTGAAGCACTATCAGCCCTGCAACCACTTAAATGTGGAAGAAAGTACTTGCTTATAGCCACAGCTCGGGTCACGAGCCACCACAGACATCTTCTCTGCTCCCTTCTCAATTGTATGCAATCCATACTGGTCTGTTGCAGTATCCTACTGACTGAAAGGTTCTTCATGGCAGCCCTCCACATGCCTTACCACCAACATTTGTGTTTCTCTATGGCTCTCTTAGGATGTCTTTTTAGAGTAGCTCTCGGAAGTCACTCTTCTTGGCTCCCGCTGGGAATGCTCACTGGACCACCTTTGGAATGTGTCACCTAGGGGCCGCTTCTGACTTCCTGCTCTCCACCACCACTGACACGCCTCTTGAGCCAGCTTAAATCCCTTGCAATAGGCAGGCTGTGCCCAACGACTACTACGTCACCTTCCGCCCGGTGCTGTCCTTTATAATTGGCCATGTTGGAGTTGTTATTGCCACACACCAGGTCCATCTTACACCACCAACTCTATGCTAATGTAATGGAGAGATAGCAGCAGAACACAGTTACATGAAACAACAGCAAACTATTGTGAATAAATTCAGCACAGTAAGCTAGTGGAAGGGCCTTCAGAAACAGCAACATTATTGTATCCATTGTGGAAAGTTTTCTTTGAGAACAGCAAGAACAACATTCATGAAAATAAAACTTGACTATGCTTGACTGTGTGCTGCAGAAATAAAGAACAGTGAACATGCAAGAGGAGACATCCATTGTGAACAAGACGGCGTCAAGGCCTAATTAGGCCTTGTTAACATAAGCCATAAAAGGCGATTTAACATGTCATAGCAAATTTGTTTCAAATGTACCATTTCTATATATAAATGTAAACTTGAGAGAAAATTCATGTTCTGCACATTGTTATTCTAAAAGTACCCACAGTTTGTGGAATTCCCGGGAGGAAACAGAGAAATTAGCCAAAATACAGTTACATTTTGGATTTTAGGGAAAAGTGAGAAAAAGTGCTGCAGAAGAAAGCATCTGTTTTTTCCCTGCAAATGCCATCAATGAAGGGTTTATGATGCTCAAATCAACAGCTTCCCAGTTTTCAGGAACAGGCAGACTATAATCAGAACATCATATTTTCAACACAGTTCTGACTTTTTACCCCATTTTTCCTATTTTTGTGCTTTCAACCTCTTTCCAGTTAGTGACTGAAATGGGTATGAAGCCAATGGTGGATACATTATACATTTCTGAAAATTAGACAAATTATGAAATTAGCAAGGGGTCATTTTTGTAGATTCTCAAAGGGTTTCCTATAGAAAGTAACACTTAAAATAAAAAAATATTGAAATGTGCTAAAAAACAGTCATTTGTGTCTAAGTTTTCATCTGTAATCTTTCCTAAGTATGGCAGATTTTCAAAAGCAATATAGTGTTACCTCCGCTGAACCCTTCTGGCTGAAGGGATAAATACAGCTTGTAGGTTGTCCAAGAACACAAGCTACCCAGTGTCAATAACTGAGCTGCATCTTGCATTGGTTTCTCATTGTATACAGGGTATACAGGAATTTATTTGGTAAAATATCAAGAGTGAAAAATAGGTATCAGGGAAACCTATGTATTTCCAAAATGGGCACAAGGTATGGAGTTTAGAAGTAGTATTTATTTGCACATCTCTGAATTTGTGGGAACCTATACTAGCATGTGAATTAGACCATTTCTTAAAATGACTTCTTTCTTACTCACTGTCTTACATTTGGAATGTGCAAATACAGAGAAAGACAATTGGCAATAACACTTGTTCTGCTATTGTGCATTCCCTCATGTCTCCTGATAAAAATGGCCCCTCACTTGTGTGGGTAGGCTTAGTGCCCGTGACAGGAAACAATCCAAAACGCAACATTCACACAGCACATTTTGCAAATTTAAACTGACTTTTTTTTTGTAATGTGCCTAGCTGTGGATTTTGGGCTCTAGCTCAGTCAGTACCTCGGGAAACCTAGCAAGCCTGCACATTAATAAAAAACTAGCCGTCTAGGGAAATCCAGGACAGGGTGACTTGTGTGGTTCTACCAGGTTCTGTTACCCAGGATCCCTTCCAAACTTCATAATTTGCCTAATGAAACACATTTCCCTCATATTTCTTTCTTGGAAAGTTCTTGAATGTGAGTGGAGCCACAAGCTTCCTTCCACCTAGCATTACCCCGAATCTGCTGATAAAAATAATACCTCACTTGTGTGGGTAGGCCTAGTGTCCACTACACAAAACAGTTAAAAATGCAACGTGAACCCATCACATTTTTCCAACCAAAACCATCCCTATTTTTGCAAACTGCCTGGCTGTGGATGTTGGGCACTAGCTCAGCCTGCACATAGGGAAAACTAGCAAATCTGTATAGTTTTTTAACACTAGATACCCAGGGAAATCCAGGATGGGGTGACTTGTGTGGTTCTCACCAGGTTCAGTTACCTAGAATCCCTTGCAAAGCTCAACATTTATCTAAAATACCACATTTTTCTCACATTTCTGTGATGGAAAGTTGTGGATTCTGAGGGGAGCTACAAAGCTCTTCCCGCCCAGCCCTCTCCCATGTCTCCTGTTAACAATGGTACCTCACTTGTGTAGGTAGGCCCAGTGGCTGTGACACGAATCTGCAAAATACGCAACATTGACCCATCAAATTTTTCCATCCAAAGCTGACCCTTTTTTTGCAATGTGCCTAGCTGTGGTTTCTGTGTCCTAGCCCAGCTGGCGCCTGGGGAAACCTAGCAAACCTGTCTATTTTTGAAAACTAGACACCCAGGGGAATCTAGTATGGAGTGACATGTGTGGCTCTCATCAGGTACTGCTACCCAGAATCCCTTGCAAACCTCAAAATTTGTCTAAAAACTAATTTTCCTCAAATTTCTGTGATGGAAAGTTCTGGAATCTGAGGGGAGCCACAAACTTCCTTCCACCCAGCATTCCTCCAAGTCTCCAGATAAAAATGGTACCTCACTTGTGTGGATATGCCTAGTGCTTGATACAGGGATGGGCACAAAACGTATTGTGGAGACATCAAAATTATTTATCACAAAATGACCTGTTTTTGCTAGGGGTGCATCTGCATTTTTGGTCCCGGGCTCAGCAGCCATCTAGGGAAACCCACCAAACACAGATATTTCGGAAAACTAGACACCGGAGGGAGACCAGGAATGTGTGGCTTGCTTTGATACCCCAATGTGTCCAAACCCAGAATCACCTGCAAACCTCAAATTTGGCTACAAAAATCACATTTTCATCACATTCCTGTGTGAGATCAATGCACAGCAGAAATTTCCTACCACCCAGTTTGCCCCCCCGGTCTCTCAATGATACCTCACTTGTGTAGGTGGGCTAAGTGCCAACGAAAGGGAAGGGCCAAAAACATGTCAAAATTGAGGCGGAACCAAAGCAGGTCTAAAAGGGAAGTTTTTTAAATACGTTTTTAAGTTGACCCACAAAGGTGGGGCAGAAATGTTATCAGTACAGATGAGGCAATGCTAGGTGGTAGGAATTTTCTGGATTCCTGCGGATTCAAGATGTTTCCATCACAGAAATATAAGGAAAATTAATGATTTCAGCAAAATTGGACGTTTGCGGGGCATTGTGGATAACAAAATGGCATGGGGTGCATGTGAAGCACACCACCCTGGACTCCCCCGATGTGTAGTTTTCAGATGTGTCTGAGTCTGTTAGGTTTTTCCAAGTGGGAGAGTGCCCAAGTCCAAAAAGTGCAGCTGCTAACCATTGCAAGTGGGACGATATCGGGAGTCAGCAAAGCTCTCTTGGCCCATATGTAAAATCAAAACCCAAAAAAGTCAAATGCCCTCTTGCTTGCCTTCATAATGAGATGCTTTAGTCTGCAGGGGGAAGCTGAAAGACTGTTCATTCTTTGGCGTGGAGGCGCATAACCATGCCCATGGTGGTGGGCAGCCTCCACCCCTCTATCTTTAAAAAATTCCGTGGCTTCTAGTGGGCTGCCTGCTACCCTCCCCCCGCGGGGGTGGATGGGGTTAATTATCTCATCTGCCCCCCCAGCGGGTGTAAAAACACATTGTCCCCATTTATTCGGGGTGGGGTCCTGGCCATTCTCCACCCCTCTTTTTTTTTTTACAAAAAAAACTCTTTTCTGGTGTCTTTTGTGCTTTCTGCCCCCCAGGGGCAAATCAGAGATAATAATCTCCATCTGCCTCTCCACAGGGAGGCAGAAAACATCTTCCATGTTTGGGGTAGGCAGGGACATTGGCTAGCCCAGTTTGGCCAGCACCCTCACCCCAAAGTTTTTTTTAAAAAGCATTCCCTGGTGCCTAGTGGCCCTTCTGCCACACCTGAGGGGAGGCAGATTCCCCATCTTCCCCCTAGGGGGCAGAAAGAAGGTTTAGAAAGTTGGGGGTAGGTGGGGGCATTTGGGCAACTCTCCACCCGTGTACAATATAAATAAATGTCTCTGGTGCCTAGTGTACTTTATGCCCCCCTGGCAGAGCAAAAAGACTGAAATACTGCCTAAAACAATAGTTGGCGGGGCAAAAGCCCTTGTCCAAGGGGCCATTTGCCCTCCCTGTCCTCCTGCAGTGATCCTCAAGCAGAGATCCACTAGAGAGGGGTACCATTAGAAAGTGTTGATTCTTCCCTTTCCAATGATAGCTCTCCCGTCTGCCTCCATGCATGGGGAGCTGGGCTAGCCCCTTGAGCTCCAAGACAGAGTAAGTGAAATGAGACGATCAGCTCATTTCACTATCATTTTCATTGAAATGACATTAACACACTGCACGCGCTGATCGTCATTTCAATGAAAACCAAAAACAGCCTTGGGAGGTGAAGAAGCTGTTCCCCACCTCTTGAAGCAGGGAATCCTTCTGGCACCTGCACCAGAGAGATTTCCTGACTCGTCTGCACAGGAGCACCCTGGCTGAGGATGGCACCTATAATGGAAGGGTTTAATGATATACTTTTTGAACTTTGTGTTGATTGAAAACCTGTTTGTAGAAGTGTACATTTCTCAATATAGCTTTTGAGAATTAGACATTTAAATGTAGTGAGATATCAGCAAGTATTGCACTTTGTGTTAAAAATGGACTGTTCACTCTGTATGTAGTTGTACGTAAAAGATGCACTTTTCTTAAATTTTATAACAAAAATGTGGAATCTGTTAAAGCAAGCTCTAGTGTATTTATGAACTTTAATGTAAACGTCTGCTTCCTCTATGGGATGTTCGAGTGGAGATATTGCTATTTGTAGAGTAAACACCATGCTCACAGTTAGCAAAGATGTGTTAAGAGAAATGTGTTACTTTATAAACCTTATTAAACCAGGGTTGACAGCATGTGATAATTTAATTGTGAAAAAGTCAGCCTACACTGTTTGAGGGTTTGGAATTTTTCAGGAGAAAGGAATAACAAGTTACTGGTGGACTAGATATAAATATGTGATTGTGGGTGAAAAATATAGCAATGTTTAGAGAATATAGTGATCTATCACTGTTATCAATAATTGATTAGTAGGTCACTTTCAAATTATTGGTTATTTTGTCTTTTTATAGGAGGAAAATGAGAAACAGAGGTCCTGGAAAAAAGTACTGTGTCTGATAATATATGGAAAAGAAAAACATAATTTGCTCATTTTGGAAGAAACAGGAACCAATAACAGTGTGGAAAGTCAGGAAAAATAACTTAATTGCAGAACGGATTTTGCTCCTACTGCCAACAAGGATATTTGTTTTATTGCAGAAGCTTGTTTTGTACAGCTGTACTTGCGTCTGACGAGAAAATGATCTGGTTATATAAACAGCAAAAAGGGCTTTTTTTAGGTAAACATGGCTGATGTCTGCTTGAGCAGTAAGTACCCGGGAAGAGACAGTATCAGCGAGTTGAAAGGACATGGAAGGACCTGAATAAATATCTAGTTTGGCTGCATGAGCTAACTTTATCTGAGCTAACCTTTGTGAATTGATGGGTTCACAGGTGGCCATGGAGATAATTTTATGTTAAGATCTAGGTATTTTTCAAGCATGGCTGATGTATAATATTATGTATATTGAACTTACTCTATATATTTTTGGACAGGTGGTGTCCTCAATGCAGTTAAACATATACTAGGGTGTTTTTGCACTAGAGAGTGTGCACCAAGTGAATTGAATCATAGATGTAGCTCACTCAGAGAAAACATGTTTGCATAAAGAATGAATTCCTTGCTAAACTGTTTAATACTGAGGTTTCACCCTGTACAGAGGTGTTTTGAAGAGAATGCACATTGAAATTAAACAGAAGCATTCATAGTCTATAAAGTTGATGATGTACACTGAGATGTTTATCAAATTGCACTTTATTTCACGTGTACACTGTACAAATGTGGTTTGAACTGTGCTGTAATTTTATAGGATTCTGTTTTATAAACCAATTATACATGCCATTCACTGATAGTAAACTTCTTTGTAGAGGGATGGCTTTCTAATGAAACTCTTTTACAACCAGCATTTTCCATGTGGAGAACTTTCAGTAGAGAAGACATTTTGTTAGTAAAGTCTTTCACTGGTACTGTTTAGTTTGCGAAGGACTGTCAGAACAGATGGTGCACTCTTACAAAACTTAACCAGTCACTTATTTAATCTGTACACTGTTAACATGTGTTGTGTTACTGCTGTGATTGTATAGGGATCTATTTCATAAAACAACTATACATGTGGTTCATTGACATACATGTCTTTGTTGAGGCATGGGCTTCTCACAAAAGTGTTTTACATACAGCATTAACATGTGGAGAGGTCTGAGCAGAGAGGCCGTTGTGAGTAAAGTGTTTCACTGGTACTTTTTAACATGTAGATGAGTGTCAGGACGGATGGTGAGCTCTTATAAAACTGAACCAGTCACTCTGTACAGACTTGAAGAGGAAGTAGTTACTCTTTAATGAAACACTACCACACCCCAACTGTCCCCTGCTTAATTCTGGTGAGAGATGGGCTAGTGTTTGTCTAAAACCTTTTACACCAACCCTTTACTTTCTTTAGAGGTATCAGTAGAGACCTTGCTATCTGTAAACCCATTCATACACCATATTCTGTCAGAAAAGACGTCTTTGTGCAGGGATAAATTACTCATTAAAGCATTTTACACCCAACCTATAACATCTACAGACCTATTAGTAGAGAAGTAAAATGTAGTAGCACAGGGGCCAGTGTTTGTCTGAGGCCTTTCACACACACATTTACTCTGTTCACAGTTATCAGTAGGCAGCTTACCCTTTATCAAGCCATGTAACACAGGCGGTACTAGCACCCCGAGATCGTCTACACAAATCGTTAGCTCTCTCTTGCGCTGCCATTTAGAGGGACTGCTGTTACAAGGTAGCATGAGGTACGATCATTGTTTGATCAAATTGTACCATGCTGAAATATAGTTGCACAGAGCCTACTTGTTCTGTAAATTCTTCTACAGTCTATTTATTCTGCTCAGAGGAATCATTAGAGAGTTTGTTCTTACTGTACTGAACTAATCACCCTATTCACTCAGACAAAAAGTCTAAGAGAGGGATGATTTTCTCAGTAAAGCATTTCACCCCCAGCCCTCGCCATGAACAGATAGCTCAACGGAAAGGCTATGTTGTCATAAGGAAAAAGAAGTATTTAGCCTGTATACATAGTGATAACAGTGTTTGCAAGGATCCATCTACATACATACTTTATTCTCTTAAAGTGCCAGTAGACAGATATCTGTTTGTGAACTGAACCTAACACCCTTTTCACTATGAGATAAACATCTGTTGAAACACATGCCTCTTTAACTAAAGCCCTTCAAACCCACTGGTTAACCTGTATAGGGCTGTGAGGAAAGATCGTGTGCTGTTGCAAAACTGGACCATTCACTCTGTAGGCACATTTATAAGGAGGAGTAATTGTTTCATGAAACATTATCACAACCAAGTTGTATCCTAATTAAATATGGTAGCAAAGGGCCTAGTGTTTCTCTAACACTTTGTACACTAAACCTTTACTTTCTTCGGAGGTATCAGTAGAGACCTTGCTGTCTGTAAACCCATTCATATACCATATTCTATCAGAAGAGACCCCTTTCTGCAGGAGTGAATTGCCCACTAAGCAATTTGTTACCCAACCTATCACCTCTACAGACTTATTAGAAGTGAGGGTATGTTCTGATTAAAGTGAGCCAATCACTATGCATTCACGTCTATTGGAAGCCTCTCATACTGCATCAGACTTTCCCAAAGGTCAAAACACAGGCCTTTTACACACACCCTTTACTCTTTTCGCAGACATCAGTGGACAGGTTGCTGTTTGTGAACCCATGTAACACAGGAGGTGCTAGCTCTCAAAGGTGTTCTATACAAAACATTAGCTCTTTTTTGAGCTGTTACTTAGAGAGACTGCTGTATGAGGGTAGTATGAGATAGGATCACTGTTCAAGTAAACTGTACCATGCAGAATCTGTAGTATGTTGAAATGTAGTGACACAGAACCTAGCTTGTCTCTTAATCCTTCTATATACATTAATTTATTAGTAATAAGTTTGTAAGAAGCAGAGATACATTTTATGTGTGTTTTATTTTCCATGTAGGACTTCTAGTCATTTATAGATGCCGACGAAACAGCAGAAGAAAAAGAAGACAAATTAACAGCACTACGAAGAATTCTCCAAACATAAAACACAGCCAGAGAACGGGAATGATGAGAAAGGAAAATTCAAATCAAGTAGGAACATTTTTTTGTTTAAAAAAATAAATAAAAAATTACATTATGGAAACTTCATTTTGCAGTTGTGAGTAGGATGGAAGATGTCTCAACATCTAGCACAAAATCATAATGTTGTTCAAAAAAAGATGGTACCATAAAAAGAATAGTCCAAACAGACAGATTTAAGAAAAGGAATTTTAAAGAACGTCATCAGAAATTCTTTTGTAGAAGAGTAGTGTCTGATATTATAAGAAGCATGAAAACAGTAAAAAGCAGAAGAATGTTGTAAAACCAGAATTGGTTTGTTGTCTAGTTGACAAGGACTTTATATTAAAGAGAAAACACTTTTTCTCATTTTGAAAAATAAATTAATTGAACAAAAAATGTGCCAAAAGGTTATATTTAATAAAAGAAACCTTTGCAGTATCTTCCAGGGAGAGTTGAAACACATTTACAGTGCTTGGGCATTTTTTATTAAGGGGATTTCTTTACAGTAGACTCAATTAGTGTTTGCAATTGACAGAGACGGTTGTGGATGTGAAATCAATGAAGGTACACTGATTGAAAACAATAGTGCTTAGGAATGTAGAAGAAGAAATAACTAATAGAGTATTAGGTCAGTGTGCTTGACATCCAGTTTTTTAGTGGAAATGTAGAAACATATGCAACATAAGACAATAGTCTATTAAACAAACTTGGACTCTTATTAAACAAATACAGCAAAGTAAATGTTAAACAAAAAATCGAAACTACTCCAATGCATTGATACTTGTTGTTAGGAGGCTGACAATCCTTCAAAGACAGCCATCTTATCACATCAGATTTGTGATAGTACTTTCCGTCATATAGGGATACAGTCTATGAACCACACTAAAATGCGTAATCTTGTAAAGAGATTATATTTTGTAAAACGTCCAGCTCTTCGGCTTCAAAAACTAAATGATATGCTATTAAGAGGTAGTTATTCTGATGTCAGTTCTGTTATAGATGACATTCAGATGCAAGCTTTGACATATTGACTACTCTGTTCATTTACATTGACTATCTCTGAGTGTTCTAAGTGAATGTGTCCTCAGTACTTATCATTTGAGTCCATTTTGTCATGTAAAATAAATATATCCTTCGTTGTGTTGCTTTTTTAGTATCCTTCACCATGTCACCTTCATTTGGACATTTAAAAGTTGTTACGTTGCAGTTATATGCTGCTGTTACAAAGTACAAAGGGAGCATGGGTTGATCCTGAGGAAGACACACACTTTGGTTGTACATATCTTGTACAAAGACAGCTTGCACAGTGATTGAATAGATGCTCTTGAGATTGCATTAGACCTGTTTTCAGTTCAGTGTTGCCACCAAGGAAATGTGTGCTGCTTAACTTGTTTTAATCACACATATAAGTTGAGCCATTGAATACTTCTCTCCCTTCAGAATGGCTAAATCCTAATTTTCTGTTAAGTGTACGAAGCTGTTGATGTGTCTCATCATAGTGGAAAGAACTTTTTGTATCACACCACAGAAAATTGGTTG
Organism: Pleurodeles waltl; assembly: GCF_031143425.1. Lineage (NCBI taxonomy): Eukaryota > Metazoa > Chordata > Amphibia > Caudata > Salamandridae > Pleurodeles > Pleurodeles waltl. The sequence continues at coordinate 343,190,520 of NC_090447.1, read as the reverse complement.
TGACATACCACCAGATACTGCCATGGTGTATATACATTATCATGTTGCCACAAAATGTAGTAGTGTCATGATTTTCACTATTGATGTTAGCTATGTGGGTTTCCTATTGTGAAGGACGATGTCTGGGTCCAGCTGATGACATAAACCAATAATAGTTTGCCTGTTAAATCTATTTTTTTTAGGATTATATCTTGTTCTTCCACGGTGTCAGGGTTTTGACTATTTTGCATTGGTTGTACATTTTTTCAGAATGTTTTACAATCCATTATTTCTTAAGGATATATGTAGTACATACCTTGAGATTTGTGTTTTGTTATTTTCTTTTCTTTTTTGGAAATGGGAGAAACATTACATGATTGTAACTTTTTTTTAGAATGAATTGTATTTATTATTAGCTTTTTTAATTAATGGTGGAAGGAAGAAATAAAGAAAGGAAATACCACAAGAAATGCATCACAAGTCTTTGACTTTGTGGTTTTTTAATTTACTTAAAAAACAGAACTAAGCTTAAACCAAAGAAATGAACAACCCAATGAAAAGAGTCAATCATGATGGATGAAACTATTTTTATAGAGGTTAAATAGTTTGAAGTACAATGTACAAAATACATTTGTCTTCAAAAAAGGTAACTGTGCCCATAAATTAGTCTACAGAGTGGATGGTTGTCACACACTGGAGGAAATTAGGTTCTGCTTCTCTTTCTGGTAATGATGGAGGTCTTGCCAGCCTCTCTTGGTGGTCCGGATGAAAATCCCCTCTGAAGGGGGTATCCACATTTGCATGGACTGGGAGGGTGAAGCCCTTTCCTGTTGTGGAAGGGTCTCCTTGTCTGTGGCTGAGACTGATATATTTTGTCCAGTAGTTGAGGAACTACAGACAGGGAAAATGGTACAGGAACAGCCCTGCACATAGGATGATAAATGTGTAATATCACCTCAGTCGGGGAGCATAAATTTGAGTTGAGAATCTGCATCTCTACATTGTGCTCCCTGTGCACCTGCTTAATGTCCTGTCCTGGAGCTCTATTAGGACCTGGCCCATCAAGTCTTGGGATGTAGGGCTCGCAAAATCTCGTCGACGTTGGTCTGGGTGACAGTATACCTAGTGGCCTCACTTTTGTGGCCCACAGATTCCCTGTCATGACCCCTACCAACACTACCCTGTGCTCTTTAGGCAGTGTGACCCATCTCACTGTGCTCTGGCTGAACTAAAGGTGGTGTTGGCTCAACAGCAGCCAGGACTGGGGACACAAGATGGGTGTTATATTTCTTTGGACACAGGAAGTTGAGGTATCCTGAGTCTGAGGTGTTGTTGCAGCTGGGGTAGGCAGTGTAGGTGTTGACTGAGTGAGACCCACTGGAGCTGTCTGTCCAGATAGATCAGATGGACCAGAAAGCTCATCATCATTCAGACTTGGGGGAGTCGTGTCCTCTGGTGCTGGGTGTAGGACCTAAAATGGATTTCAAACAATCAGAAATTAAAAGTCTAGATTGTAGGTATGATTAGACCTTTCTGCGATTTTTGTGAATTTCACATACATGTTAATTTACACACATGCAAACTTCAGAAATACTGGTGAAGAGATGTCCTGAAAAGAAAAAGGTTATTTAGAAAGTGTACATTGCATGTAGCAAACATCCAACCCTACACAGTGAAGAAGGGAGTTGAGAATTAAACCATTCCACTGCCTAGCAGGCTAAAAATCAGACTATTTCACATCTTAGAGGAATTAATGGCATTAGCCAGCATATGAACATTGCAAAGTAAATTGTTTATCAATACTACTTATATTCATCATTCAACAGGACATGATTGAAAGTCGTCCAGTCAATATACTATGATTTGTGAAAACCAATTACATAAATTCTATCAAATGAAAAGAACATAACAACATACTATTTATACTTTTAAAAAATTACATTTTAATCAATATCATAAAACAGTGATTGTCAAATACATAACACTTTGACATATGTGCATATATGGAAGAAATGAGTGACCGACATCACATTGCAATATTATTTTCCAGAGACAAAAAACGGCAGTGTGGCAGTTGCAGTCATTTCTATTCACCGTTATTAACACTTGTAAAAATGTGAGTTAAACATACCTCATAAAACATAAGCAGTGAAAATGAAAACACATTTATAATATGTGTACACATCTGTGAATGATGTAATTAGGTGAAAAGGGCACTAAGGATCATTACTCCTTCATGTGGAACTAGATGGAGTTTGGAACCTGTTTTCTTGAGTACAACACTATAAAACAAAACTAATCTGCAAACTAGGCAAATACAAGGGTTGATCCATAGAGAACGACACACATTATGACAAAAAATATTGATCATTGTTAAAAGAGAGATAGAACCCTAATGCTACTAATTTAATGAAAACAATATATTTTGAAACTCTAAAATTGTATTTATATGTTTTAATAAGCATCTAAAAACATTATCAACAGCTATGGGTAAAAACTGCATTTCCGAATAGTGACATTGATTAGTCAAACTTACCAGTGTCCACTCCACCAGGGATTCCTGTCAAGCCTTCAGGATGTAGGATCTGCAAGATCTTCTCCTCCCAGGGAAAAAGTTGTAATGGGGGGCTGGGAGAACCACCACCTGTCCTCTAGGCCTCCAGGTGACACTTGGGGGCCAGGGAACGCACTCTCCCCTGAAGGTCTTTCCACCTCTTGCGAATTTCCTCTTGTTTGTGCAGGTTGTTTCCTACAGCATTCACTCTGTCAACTATTCTGGCCCACATTTGTCTTTTCTGAGATGTGGTTGTATTTTGCGCTTGGGCTCTAAACAATTGTCACTCTACTCTGATGATTTCATTCACCATGAATGACAATTCTTCCTCTGTAAAACTTTGATTCCTCCTCCCTGCCAAAGTGAGTAACTAAAAAACAATTAAATAGTGGCCCACAAGTTGATGAAAAAATGAAAAATTAGATAAAAGACAAAGGACAGAGGGAGAAAAACCCCAAATCACCTGGCTCCTGAGTGGCAAAATAAACAGAAAACTGGTGTAGTGGAATGGCAAAATATCATGGTCTGAAATGGAGTGTGTTTTATGGTGGTTTGCAGGTGTTCACAGTTCACCAGTATACATCATGTATGTGCTTTTAGCATCCATCCAATAGCTACATCCATAGTTGAATGTTGAGTGGGTCCCACAACGGACTCCTTCCACCAAGAATCCACTGCCAGAACGACGCCAGCACGACACCAGCACAACGCCAGCACGACTGTGAAACCTAAATATTCTAGGTGCAATCCTGTTGCCCTGACAGTGATGGAGTACTGTTAGTCTGCATTGGAGTTCGCTACATTTGCCGTGGGAGACCACTTACATGGAAGACTCTACTCTTTCAATGCAGAGAGAGGTTCATCAAAATTCGATCTAAACACAGTGGTAGGAAATCCGTCAGATTGATGAAGTACTAGAAACCTCCATCACTGCAGAATGACTGAACTCCATCCAAGATCTAAATCAGGCCCCTAGCCATATTAATCAATGATGAGAAAAGATAATCTTTTTTTTACCTGGCTCTTTTACAACATTTAAACCTTTGCATTCAGAAACTGAACTGCTAGGTAACTATCTCTTGTATGAAGATGCTTTCAAACCAGTCAAACATAGAATGCAATATGAAGTGTGTCTCGCATATCAGAAAATGTTAAATGCTATAATGCAACAGGAGTAAACAATTGTTATAGTAGTTGCAAAGGACAGTTCACAAGATAGCCCAAGCTCAGGGCCTACTAGAAAGGATCTCCTTGGCCAGTCGATAGTTGGAAATGAAGTGCCCTTAGCAATGAACGAAATAAAAAATGCTATGGGTCAAGTGAAGAGTGAGGACATTGATTTACAAAGTTTGATCTCACAACTTAATGAAGAACATCTCAATCTTTTTGAACAAATAATAAAATCTGTGGAGCATGGAATGCTACATGATAATTCTTAATATACTTGTAAAACATTCAAACCTACACTTACCTATGTTAGTAGTCAGGCAGATACAGCAAAAGGTTTCTCATTAAAGCGCTGATGGCATTTGTTCACAGTAAAACTAGTTGTGATCTATCATATGTTGTGACTGCTCCTACTAGATTAGCTGCTCACCACATTAAAAGAATCCCATTGCACATACTACTTATGTTGTCTGTTGAATATGACAACAATCTAGGGTCCAAGAAGTTATCTCATGATGCTTATCATGGAGGGTCCAGAGCTCTCAAAAGATTGAAAGCTCTCATTATTGATGAGGTTAGCACAGTGTCAAACCTAAAGCTAGCTTTCATTCATCTGAGGATGCAAGAGGTCCTCAGAACTGACTATGATGTTCTGTTTGGTGGTAAAAACATCATCGTTTTTAAAGACCTTTGACCGTTAACTACGGTCAAAGGTCAACCAGTTTTATAAAAAAAACTTGTTCACGAAGAACCTAAAAAATCATTAGGGAGTATTGGAAATGTTAACATATGGTTACATTTCAATATGCTGAGTTGAAAGAAAATATGAGACAGGCAACAGATGTAGAGTATGGGAATATATTAAAAGACAGGAGAATAGGAATAATCAGCAAACAAGCTTAGAAAGCTGTTGCTTCTCACAAGGTTAGATCTCTATTTCTACACAAAAAAGTCACCAGCTTCTAAAATGCAACACGTTATGAAAACTCATAAACAGAATGTGTGCCTAATGCCAACATTGGATGATTGCGCACAATTTAACTTCAAAATGCTTCATTTGAAAAAACAGGAGATTCTGAGTCTTACTAGTAAAGACAAAATGAAACATCAAGGTTTAAACTGGCTACTATGTCAATCAGTATTAAAGAAACTGGAATCAGTAGAGAAAACAGTTTCACATACTGCTGGTTTAGAAAAGACTCTAAACCTGTGTTAAAATAGCATTAATTGTGCATCAAAATCTGAAGATGGAAGAGGGATTTGTGAATGGTGTAGTGGGAAATGTTACAGACTTCATTGAATATACAACAGAGTGGTGTATGAATATATTTTGATTAAATTTGATCACGCTGAGGAAGGAAATAAATTGGAAGGTGCACTGCCAGATTTCTCCTGGCAAAAGAACTGTATGTGAAAAGGCAACAGTTTCCTCTGTGTTTGGCCTACGCTGTCACCATTCACAAATCACAAGGATTAATTTTGAATGAACCAATGATAAATATAGGTCAGACAGTCTTCAAAGAAGGAATGTCTTATGTTGCTTCATCACGAGTGAGGCCATTGTTAGGGTTGTACCTTCTTGATATTGACGAGATCAAAGTCAATGCTAACTCGTCATGTGTGTAGAATACAATCATTTGCGAAGGTTCTATGTTCCTCATCTCAGCTTATATTCAATTGTTGACAAGCATCCAAGTTATAGAAAGCAAAAACGTTCTGAGATGGTACACTTTTTCAAAAGTTTCAAAACTAAGTGAAGAAATTACAAAAACTTCTAAAAAGCCAAAACCTAATTAACTCAGTAATGTAATAGGTTTTCTATTTTCTACCACCTCTAGAGTTTCATTTTACTGTAATGTATTACTTAATGTTCTATTTCATCTACAACTGGTGGTTGAAAACATTCTCCAAATCAATGAAAAATCTTTACGCCAAGCTTTGACAACTCCCTCTCATTTACTACATGCTGAGAAACATATGGGTAATTCTTACACATCTGTATGAGATATAGTTGACCCCTATAACAGTGATACTCAGTTTATTTTGAACGTGCAACAAGATGCACAGGAATTGTTAATGGTAGTGTTAAATGTGTTAGAAAATGAGGTGGTTGCAATTAATGATTTCTTTAAATATTCATGGAAAAATGAGTGTGTCAATTGTCCCATTCAATCTGGGCAATTTATGTACCTTACAGTACCAGACTGCAAGTCAGTAGCGTTTGAAAATACTTTTTGTGAAGGCTCTATAGAACAACTCCTGCCCCAACTGCACATCAGAAATACTATCCACATTAGTTTTAAGACACCGTTTAAAATATTGTATTCTTCTGTTACAAAGATGTAGAGCTGATGTGAATAAAATCAGTATTGATATCACCAACTTTAAAACTGGTCAGATATCAATTCATAAGAACACAGACACTGCTCTTGCCATTATTTTTCATCATGGGCACTCAATCAACTCTGGTAACTGCATAGTCTACGTAAAAAATAATCTGCTTGGACTGAATATGATGATGTTTCTTTTACAGTGAAGCATAAATTTCACTGGAAACTTCCAAATTCCTATCTAACATTTCTATAACTGAAATTTTAGAGACATTAATATTTACAAACTTCTACGTGGATGTAAATAGAGAAAAAGTATTAATGTTCATTTTTTTTCTCGATCTGTGGCCTACCAAGGATAATGACTGTTGAATGATTGGTCTTTTTCTAATAATAATAGACGGAGTTTTAATGTGTGCTTTGTACCAATGCTGGTTCACACATATAAAACACGTGGGTTTTTTAATAAATCTAGTTGATTTATTTTTCCCTACAGTTACCTAATGGATTACATTGCATTAAACAATACACACTGTTAATATTCTGGTATATAAACTATACATATTACATCACAATATCTTCAGTGTAAATGCAAACTCCATCATAATAAGTATAGTGTTGCAAAAGAGGCTCGTGAGAGCAAACCCAGAAGCACTGCCCTCTCAGACTGGCTAAAAAGAGCCATTTTGGTTAACATTTTCCAACAACTTTACATTTTTTGTGTTTCTCCAACTTTGTAACAATTTTTTGAGTGTTTAAATATTATAATAGGTTAGAACTAAAATATACAGCTTGGAGGGAGAACAACATCTCATTAAAACCAAAAAGAAAACAATGCTAGAGAAAATAACTGTTAAAAAACGACTTCCTGGGAGAGCGTTGTCCTGTGCAGACCTGTTTGTCTCATATGAAAACATGATCTGTTTACATAAGCAGCATAATATTGCTTTATTAAAATAAGCAGGGTTGCTATCTGCTTCAGCACACAGTACTTGGGCAGGCACAGTATCTTCAGGTTTAAATGAGATCGAAGCCCTTGAATAGTTGTTTAGCTTCACAGCATGAGCTAACTGTACCCAAGCAAGCTGTTGTGGATGTATAACCCTGAGGCGCCTCCACATGCCTTTGGTACTTATACCATACTGCTTGTTTTCACTCCTTCTTGATAAGTTTGCAGTTGACATACTTTGCAGAGACTGTTATCCCACCTGGCCTCATGTCAAAAAACTGCTATACCAACGATTTCTTGGCAGGCTGAGGTGGCTGAACCTGTGCAACTGCACCTGACTGCTCATCAGAATCTGATAAAGACAGTTTAGTTCTGGAAAACAAACAGGAAAACAGAGCAAACCATAAAGGTCTACCCATAGTAAAATCCAATAGGGAAACAAAGCAAAAAGAATGGCATCTTCTTTTTCTAAATAAAGACATCCATATGAACCAATCATAATCCTTCCTGAGGATGTGTTTCCACTCCCGGACCTCTCATGAATATCTCCAAAGCATCTTGAGAGACCATAAAAATATATTATTCTTCAATGAAACAGTATATAACCAATTTGTCTAAGTTAATCAACTTCTCCAATGTCTTACTTATTCAAAATTGCAAAAAATCACTGTTTTTAGCTTAGTTTTTAAGTGTACGATCTTACTAATGGTTCACAAGAGCCATACAGGAAGTACACCCCCCTCAGACTCCATGCAGGGGATTGTGTACATGGCTCCTGTGACAGCCTTTTCATAGATTAGCATGACATAATAACTGAGACATGAAAAAGAACGTCATATTATAGATTAAAATGAAATTTACAACTCTATGATCTCCATTCATCCCGTGAGCAGCTCATGAGCCTCTTGCAAGAGTAAGGACACACCTTAAAAATAGATTTACATAGTGAAAACTAATGCTGTACAATATTGCAAAAAATCATCACTCTCTTTCTAAATTATAATTACGACTTTAATGTAAAAAACATATACAAAGTCTATGACAAGTATTGTATTAGAATACTAACGAACTCCCTGGGAAGATGTCTCAATGAAATAGTTACAGGAAACGAGGAGACGCACAGTTTCAACTGAAATGTTGTATAGCTCTGCATTATAATCATGCATAATTTTTAGATATGTTTTGCAAACTGTGAACCCTTTTCTCTTATGTTACAATAAAAATGCATTCACTCTCAAAATAATGTCTAAACACAGGATAAATAATACTGCTATTCTACCATACATACACTCAAAAAATAAGTTACTTAAAAAACGTAGAAAGTCACTGGAAAAGGTTAAAGTACTATTAAAGTTAGGTGTAACAAAAGATTATACCCCAAAGTTTCAACCTTATGCCCTCATTTTTATCGGATTTCCCCACTCTGAGAGGTAATTTGCTTTTCTTTGGTGAATATCAGCATGCCGCTGAGTAACAAAGAGCAGAGACAAAGATAGGTGTAACCATAGGACAAAGTTTGTTTTTGATATCAGACAAACACGATTCCTACCTCACTCCCATTAGCACTCCAATTAGTAATGCTTTATTCCAACCAACCCACCAGGGGTAACCAGAACTTACAGCTCTTAGCAGTCGAATCCATGGTGTCTATTATCAAAGTGCTTTTTGCCAAGCTGAGCCATTCAGCATAAGTCGGTGGAGACTCCATTATCCACTTCCAGAAGAATCAAATAGAATTGCAGTTTTTCCCATCTTTACTCAGTGTCACTGGGTCTTCTTTATCGCCAAAGATAATAAAGGAAAGGCTTAACTTGAGGTCTATTTCCAGGATACTCCTCATTGCCTTACCCACATTATCCCAGAAGCTGTGGATCCTGGGGCATTCCAAAAACATATGGATGCCCCTGGCCATCTTGAGTTCACATTTCATACATTTAGCTATGCCCTCTTTTTCCCTCTTCAACATCTTGCCAGGCGTCTAGTATGCTCTGAAATGGGGAAAAAAATGGTTCCTTGTTGGGCTATAGGGTTTAACAGTACTGTATAAAGTGCTCATTGATACTTGCCATAGTTCTTTTTACTGGATTCCTTGGCAATTATTCTCCCCACAGCTCCTCTGGTAGTGTGACCTTCCCAGCAACCATATCCAACTAATACCATCTTGAGACTTCTTTCCTCTTTAGTGTTCCTTGCATTAGGCTTTACTCCTGCTCATTGGATTCCCCTATCACATAAGTTAAACTTTGGATCCAGCTTTTCAGTTGCGGATATTTGAACCTTGATATCCCCTCAGACCATCCCATGGTAAGAATTTTCCATCTTGAAAAAGTTTACCCCATCTCTGGCCGCCCTCTGCTTTTACAGAAAGTGACAGTTTATCCTTAACACATTCTGGCGAGTTCGGTAAATCCCAAACAGGTGCAAATGTACTATAATATGTAAGTCTAGTAACCTTCCTAATTTGATACCACAATTGAGCCATTGCTCGCAATACCTTAAGTCTGACCTTTTTGTAGCACTTGGGTTCTTCGAATTTGTACATGAAACGAGTCTCCCCACCCCTAGGGCCCCTTATCATTGCCCTATGCAGAGTGCCTATCTCAGAGCTATCTGGACTATTTAGCAACATTCTGCTGTTCTTTAACTGGAACACTCATGCATAACACCATATTCAGCCTCCCCCTTTCACTTCTTTTATGAAGTTTCCTCCAGGTGATCCTTGATCCTTCTGAGGCCCAAATAAAGCTATTGATCCTTCCTTGCAATCTTTTAACCAACCCCTTTATAAAACATAGAGGTATAGTGTTGAACAAAAACATTAATTTGGGCAAAATGACCATCTTAACCAGATTAGTTCCCCCAAAAACAGTAAGCGGGAGGCAAGACCACCCCTTCATCAATTTACATGACTCTGTCAGAGTCATAGAAAAAATTTACTTCAGGGATTTTTCAACTGTGACTAACCCAGTGTCTTTTGGCAAGTTTCATACCAACATTTCCATTTTAGAAGTGTTAACTGAGTAGCTGGCCACCTGGCCAAAGTCCAATGGTAACCGCTCAATAATTGGAAGGGCAGCATGTAAGCCGTATATATAGACCATATGATTGCCAATGTATAAATAGAACTTCTATGCCCAGTTGTCGTAAATACAGGGGAGAGTGGCGCTCTCATTCCTAAATTTACACGCCAGTGGCTCAATGTATATGCTAAATAATAATGGTGAGAATGGGCAACCTTGTCTCATACCCCTGGATTTTTTAAACACCCATGTAAGGCTGCCATTCGCAAATACGCTAGCTGAAGGATTTCAATAAATCAAATGTAAGAAATTACAAAACATGTCTCTCTGTTTATAATGCTGTCATACCGTATTTAAATATGTCCAATCAACTTTATTGTATGCTTTTGTAGCATCCAAGGTTCCAACCTCTAATGGTACCTTACAGGAAGTGGCCAGATCCATTGAACCAATGAGGTCATGGGTTAACTTTTGCAGTGCTCTACCCCTTAAAAAATCCCATTTGATCTTCATGTAGAAGGCCTCCTATGACTGTTCAATCTCTTAGCCAAAACTTTTGAGAAGATGTTGTAGTCACAGTTTAAACGTGATATAGGTCTGTTGACTCACAGCTACTGGGATTGTTCCCAAGCTTAAGAATTAGAGTAACCTTGGCCTCCTCATTCCATGAAGTGGGCAAAGGCGACCCTTTCTCAAAGATCTGCCTGAATATGCTACACAATACAGGCAGTATGATCTCACCCAGCACGATGCATAGTTCCACTGGCAGACCATTGGGACCTGCTGCTATTTCAATTTTGCTGGACCTAATCATCAATTTAACCTCACTGGACTCAATATTGCTTTTAAGCTGATTCTTGTTCTGCTTGCTGAGTTTACCTTGCTCCTATCCAGCAACCCACTCCATTACCCTCTCCTGAGTTATCACTAAATAATCTGTGTATAACTCTTCAAAAAAGCTGTGAAAAGCATTGTCAATCTCATTACTTCTTCTTTAGCTCACCCCAAACATATTACACTTTATTTCTTTAATTGAGTTTCTTACTTGGTCTGATTTAATTTTCCAGGCAAGGAGCTTCCCAAGGTTCTCTCCATACTTAAAATTGGCTTTTTACCCACTTCCCTCCTCTTCCAGACTCTGGCCTCCAGTATGGCAACCAGCTTATCTTTTAAGCCTTGTAACCTATTCTGCAGTACTGTTCTTTCATTGAGTACTAGCTCCTGTCATTGCAATTCTTTCTCCACATTCCTTAGTTCAGTTTCTAAAACTCTGACCTTATGATAGGCCTTCCTCTTAAAAGATGAAACACTAGTAATTTTTCCAATCAGAAAGTTTTAAAAGCACCCCACCCTATGTCCATCAGAGCCATGACTATATTAAAAAAAAAACCACTCTTCTATCTCTACGTTAAGTACATTACCGCCTCCTGGTCCAATAATACCATGCGGTCTAGTGTCCATCTTCTCAGTTCTGCCCTAAAGACCGGTTTAAATTCTAATAATACTGCAGAATAATCCAACATATGTGCCCCCACAAACTCAAACTCTTGAATCTTATAATCTGATCTAATAAAAAGTTATCACTCCTTAACTGATGCCCATATTTTTTGTTGTGGGAAGTATAACCTTGTTGTGGCCCAGCTTTCTCCCTCCATACATCACACAGTCCTAGCTGTCTTATACTTTTACTAAATGATTGCATTTGAGGGATACAATTTGTTAGACTTGGCATCCTTGGCGTAGTCTCCCTTAACTTTTTGCCTGTGCTTCTCAGGCTGTTGATGTGTGCTGGACTCTGTTTTTGTTGTATTTGATATCCTGGGCACTTTACCTCTGCTAACCAGTGCTAAAGTGTAAGTGCTCTTATGTAAAATGTATGTGTAATTGGCTTATTCAAAATTGGCATATTTGATTTACTAGTAAGTCCCTAGTAAAGTACACTAGAGGTGCCAAGGACCTGTAAATCAAATGCTACTAGTGGGCCTGCAGCACTGGTTGTGCCACACACACTAGTAGCCCTGTAAACATGGCTCAGACTTGCCACTGCAGTGTCCGTGTGTGCAGTTTTAAACTGCCAATTCGACTTGGTAAGTGTACCCACTTGCCAGGCCTAAACCTTCCCTTTTTATACATGCAAGACATCCCTAAGGTAGGCCCTAGGTAGCCCCCTGGGCAGGGTGCAGTGTATGTTAAAGGTGGGACATGTATTGCTGCGTGTTGCAAGGCCTATCTCTCACACAGGTTAACATGGGGGCTGCCTTTAAATAATTAGTTTAGGGTCTCTGAACTCACAATTTAAAAATACATATTTTAGTGAAGTTGGTTTTTAGATTGTTAGTTTGAAAATACCACTTTTAGAAAGTAAAATGAACAAATGATGGACGGAATGCTGAACAATGCAGACATTCACCCCCAGTCGCAAAGATCTGGGTTTAATCCATGGTTATTTTACTCGCCACGCCACCCCAGTTTGGACCCAGCCATATGCAAATCAGTCTTGGTCCAGCGAGGACCTGACTTGGCAGTTCAGGCTGGACTGTTCCCATGAGGAACAGGGTCAAGACGGATTTGCATATGGCTAGGTCCAAACTAGGGTGGCGGGGTGAGCAAAAAAACGATGGATTAAACACAGATCTTTCTAACTGGGGTGAATGTTTGCTTTGTCCAGCATTCTGTCAATCATCTGTTCTTTTAGTATTTGTCGCCCCAAGTGGGAAGGATATGCCCAGACATGGGTCACATGCTCACTGCACCACTGGATTCAAGCTAGCCTAGCAGATAAATGGTAATACCCTGAAACTATTCCTAGGATGCTTGTTTCTGGTCCAGGAAGGATATGGCTTGGCAGTTTGGGCTGTACTGTTCCTATGAGGAACAGGGTCAAGACTGATTTGCCAATGGCTAGGTCCTAACTGGGGTGGTGTGGCGAGCAGAAAACCAATGGATTAAACCCAGATCTCAGTGACTGGGGGTGAAAGTTTGCATTGCCCAACATTCCGTCCATCATCTGTTCTTTTTGCATTTGTCACCCCAAGTGGGAAGAGTATGCCCAGACGTGGGTCCCGTGCTCAATGCACCACTGGATTCAAGCTAGCCTAGCTGATGAAGAGTGATACCCTGAAACCAGTCCTAGGATGGTTGTTTCCGGTCCAGGAAGGACCTGGCTTGGCAATTCAGGCTAGACTGTTCCCATGAGGGACAGGGTCAAGACTGATTTGCATATAGCTAGGTCCAAACTGTGGTGGTGGGGTGAGCAAAAAATTATGGATTAAACCCAGATCTTTGGGACTGAGGGTGAATGGTGGCATTGTCCAGCATTCTGTTCATCATCTGTTCTTTTTGCATTTGTCACCCCAAATGGGAAGGGTATGCCCAGACGTGGGTCCCGTGCTCACTATGCCACTGGATTCAAGCTAGCCTAGCTGATGCAGGGTGATACCCTGAAACCAGTCATCAGATGCCTGTTTCCGGTCCAGGGAAGACCTGGCTTGGTAGTTTGGGCTGGAATGTTCCCATGAGAAAGAGGGTCAAGACTGATTTGAATAGGGCTAGGTCCCAAACTGGGGTGGCGTTGCGAGCAAAAAAACGATGAATTAAACCCAGATCTTTGTTACTGGGGGTGAATGTTTGCATTGTCCAGCATTCTGCCCATCATCTGTTCTTTTTACTTTTAGAAAGTAGACATTTTCTTGCTTAACCATTCTGTGACTCTGCCTGTTTGTGGATTGCCTGTCGGGGTCAGTTTGACAGTTGGGCTGTTTGTGAATCCCCTTTAGGCAGTGGGACAAAGGGAGCTGAGGTGTAGCCTGCATAGCCTGATGAGGAATCTGAGCTAGAGTGGAGGGTGGAGTGGCCACTTACCCCTCAATGGGCTGTACCTGCCCTCTCACAAGGCAGTCTCCAATCCCCTAGTGTGTGTCTGGGGCCTGGCCTGGGCAAGGCATGATCTTGTGAACAAAGCAAAAACAACAAGTGATGGACGGAATGCTGAACATTGTCAAACACTCACCCCCAGTCACAGATCTGGGTTTAATCCATCGTTCTTTTGCTCACCATGCCACCCCAGTTTGGACCCAGCCATATGGAAATCAGTCTTGACCCTGTTCCTCATGGGAACAGTCCAGCCCGAACTACCAAGCCAGGTCCTCACTGGACCGGAAACAAGCATCCTGGGACCGGTTTCGGGGTTTCACCCCTCATCAGCCAGGCTAGCTTGAATCCAGTGGCATGGGAAGCACGGGACCCACGTCTGGGCATTCCCTTCCCACTTAGGGCGACAAAGCAAAAACAACAAGTGATGAACGGAATGCTGAACATTGTCAAACACTCACCCCCAGTCACAGATCTGGGTTTAATCCATCGTTCTTTTGCTCACCATGCCACCCCAGTTTGGACCCAGCCAAATGCAAATCAGTCTTGACCCTGTTCCTCATGGGAACAGTCCAGCCCGAACTGCCAAGCCAGGTCCTCACTGGACCGGAAACAAGCATCCTGGGACCAGTTTCGGGGTTTCACCTGCCTCATCAGCCAGGCTAGCTTGAATCCAGTGGCATGGGAAGCACGGGACCCACGTCTGGGCATACCCTTCCCACTTAGGGCGACAAAGCAAAAACAACAAGTGATGGACGGAATGCTGAACATTGTCAAACACTCACCCCCAGTCACAGATCTGGGTTTAATCCATCGTTCTTTTGCTCACCATGCCACCCCAGTTTGGACCCAGCAATATGCAAATCAGTCTTGACCTTGTTCCTCATGGGAACAGTCCAGCCCGAACTGCCAAGCCAGGTCCTCACTGGACCAGAAACAAGCATCCTGGGACCGGTTTCGGGGTTTCACCCCTCATCAGCCAGGCTAGCTTGAATCCAGTGGCATGGGAAGCACGGGACCCACGTCTGGGCATACCCTTCCCACTTAGGGCGACAAAGCAAAAACAACAAGTGATGGACGGAATGCTGAACATTGTCAAACACTCACCCCCAGTCACAGATCTGGGTTTAATCCATCGTTCTTTTGCTCACCATGCCACCCCAGTTTGGACCCAGCCAAATGCAAATCAGTCTTGACCCTGTTCCTCATGGGAACAGTCCAGCCCGAACTGCCAAGCCAGGTCCTCACTGGACCGGAAACAAGCATCCTGGGACCGGTTTCGGGGTTTCACCCCTCATCAGCCAGGCTAGCTTGAATCCAGTGGCATGGGAAGCACGGGACCCACGTCTGGGCATACCCTTCCCACTTAACAGTGATGGACGGAATACTGAACATTGTCAAACACTCACCCCCAGTCACAGATCTGGGTTTAATCCATCGTTCTTTTGCTCACCATACCACCCCAGTTTGGACCCAGCCATATGCAAATCAGTCTTGACCCTGTTCCTCATGGGAACAGTCCAGCCCGAACTGCCAAGCCAGGTCCTCACTGGACCGGAATCAAGCATCCTGGGACCGGTTTCGGGGTTTCACCCCTCATCAGCCAGGCTAGCTTGAATCCAGTGGCATGGGAAGCACGGGACCCACGTCTGGGCATACCCTTCCCACTTAGGGCGACAAAGCAAAAACAACAAGTGATGGAAGGAATGCTGAACATTGTCAAACACTCACCCCCAGTCACAGATCTGGGTTTAATCCATCGTTCTTTTGCTCTTGTGAACAACACAGACTTTTCTTTGAAGTAGGCCTACTTCAAAGACAGAAAGGAGTGTAAGTATTGGACCCACAACCCCTGAAGATTAGATTACTTAAAGGATTCAAAAGGAATCTCTGCCTGGACAAGAGCTGAAGAGCTGAGGAGAAGTGCTGCCCTGGCCTGTGCTGTGTTGGGCTATCCTGCAGTTGCTGCTTCTGCCTGTTCAAGGGCACAGAGACTGGACTTTGTTTTGCATTCCTACTTGAGAGGTATCTTCAAGGGCTTGGAGTAGAGCTTGCCTCTTGTTCTGAAGCCTCAGGGACAGCAAGGGCTTCACCACCCAGTTTTGTCTGCCTTCTGTGAACTCTAGCGTGCCAGAGGGTGCCATTCCAGTTCCTGGGCCACTGGAAGTGAATTTCTGGAGAAAAACCTGTCTAATGATGCTGGACAGTGCCGTACAACTTTATAAAGGATGCCGCTGCTCAGAACTGCGGCGCCGCCTGGCCCAAGGCCATCAAACTCGCAGAAGTGCGATGACCCCGACAACCCTGTAGGCTTTACATTGCTGCAGTTGCTGATCCCCCGACTTCGATGACTTCAGAGTGTCGTAAGTCCGATGTCCGTGATATCCAACGACATTGCAGCGCCTGCGGCACTGTGATGTCATCTCAACCACCTGAGGTTGTCCTGCAGCATCGTGACTTCGCCGGACTTCGTAGCTGCCGGAATCAATGGACCAACTTTGCATTCGATGCCACTTCACCTCCACCACTCTGCAGTAAGGACTTGATGCCGCTGTGCGACACCTCTGCCCTTCTGCCCTGCGGCACCGGAACTGACACCGCATTGGATCCAGCGACGCCTTGCTCCCCGACTCTGTGCACCAGCCTGTTCTCCACTTGTTTGCTAAGCTATTGTACCTTGGGGGGGGTCGAACGACTCCGTAAACAGCGTCATTGGCATCACATTGTAGGAAAGGACTCCGTCACAATGCTGTTTAATACCAACTTGCTGCATTTGTGCCTCTGGGCACTAATTTTGTGCTTTTGGGTGCTACATTCATATTTTTAACTGTGCATTGTGGATTTTTTTTATCGTATTTGGTCTTGTTTATTTAGATAAAATAATAACTATTTTTCTAAACCTGTGTTGTAGCATTTTGTAGTGGTTCCCTATATTACTGTATGTGTTTGTACGAATACTTAACACATTATCTCTGAAGTTAAGCCTGCCTGCTCGTGCCAAGCTACTAAGAGAGTGAGCAGGGGTAAACTGACTGCCCACCAAAGACCCCATTTCTAACACAATTGTTCAACTTTTGGGTGACTTACCTAACATGATGTCCAGTACTATATTAAAGTCTCAGGCCATTATAACTGGGGAGGTAAAATCAAGTTGATTGGAAAATATCATTCCTTAGGGACTTATATTTGGATCATAATAACCTACTAGGGTATATGTATGGTTTGAAACTGTCAGCTTAGTGATGATCCATCTTCCTGATTTATCTGTGATGCTATCTGATCAATATATTTGGATTTTTTCAATCAAAATAGCCACCTCCCCCCTTTAGTACTAGCATTCTGGGTGGTACAAATCATCTGTTGTGCCAATTTTCTAGTCTTGAAAAGGGCCACACACTCTTCCCTAGTCAAATGTGTTTTTTGTAAAATGATAATATGTGCTGGGGAGTCTCTCAAATATTGTAGCAATCTTTCTGTCCTCCCTTTTCCCCATAAACCATTTATGTTCCACAATAATATTATTACAGTCATAATGTTACCCCTACCTTCCCAGCTCACATACCAAGGGGTTGTGCAAACACCTTCTGAATCTGATATAAGCAGAGGCATCTGGAGATATGTTTTTGTTTTTTTTCCCAAGTGTTCCCCACCTTGTGCCTTCCTCTCTACCATTGCCTCCTACCTCAAACCTGCATACCTTTCCTACCCTCCCTTGGAGAACCCTCCCTGACTGAAAGCTGGGTACTGTTTGCTCTATGGAGACTGTTCAGTCTGTGCCACGCTGTTTGTAAACAGTGAAATTCTTATGAGAAATATACCACAGAGTAATAAAAAAAATCCACTAAGAACAGTGAACACTCAATGCAGTAGTTGTCAAAAACACACTATCTGGAAAAAAATAACCACGAGCTGAAGATGCTAAAGATCATACTACCTGTATCCTTCATACTGTGGTGAAAACTTTGTAGATAACCCATCTTCTGAAGCAAAACAAGCACACATAGATTGGTTAGTATATGTTGCACACAGTCTTGTATGTTACTAGACATCTAATTAAATTAATTTAATTTTGAATTTGAATTTAGATTAAAAATTTAAACAGATGATAAACATGTTGGAAAAGGTAATGGTGAGGATTAGGGTTGGCATTATCAATCCATGTAGTTGAATGAATTAGAACTGAAATGTAATTTAAAAAATAAATGAAAGTTGTCAGGTCATTCGGTTAATTCAGTGTAGTGGCAAAGTACATTAAAAACTTAACAAATAAATGTTGATGTACTGAGGGTAATTTAGTTATACCTTCTTCTAATGGTAGTATTGTAATGAAATGCAGATCTCCCAAGAGGGGTGAAACGTGTTTGGTAAACTCATCTCTGTAATTGTTTATAAGATAGTGTGAATTGCTGGTTATAGCTTGATGCTATTTCATTTGTTTATTACAGATGACATACTTCTGCAAATATTTACAACTAAACATTACATAAACCCAGTGCCTAATTTGCGCTGGTGGGTTCCAGCAATCACTTTTGGGGATCAGAACATATTTTTCATCATCATACTTTGGTACAGAGTAAGAGAGTGAAAGAGAGAAAATGGATAACGAAGGAGGAAGAAAAAGATGGGAACACACTGACAGGAGGAGAAGGAATGGATGAAAAATAACCAGAAACCATGAGATAAACGTAAGTGTTGAGTGGTGGAAGGAAGAGGCATGAGATTGAATCTAAACTAGACAGCCTTGGCATACATTAGCCCTGGCATTCACCAGCATCAAAAGTAGGCTCCTAGGAATAACTTTGGGCCCATGCCCTTATTTATTCACTTGTTGTTTTACAAAGAAGCACCAGACAAATCCGATGAATTTATGGATTGAGGGGTCAAAGAGAGGTGATATAATCATGGCTGACGTTTTCTTCTCACAAGAGATCGGCTTGACACTTGAACTTGTTAACGCGTCCCTTTATGATAATTTATTTTACATCAGGACTCGTTTTAGGCCAAGGAATCTTTTGACCCAGTTGAGAGACACCGTAGGACGAGATAGCTAATCAATATATCAATCAATTTATCAATAATGACATCAATATTTATCACAACAATACATTTCACTTTAGTCAAAGTCATTAATCAACTCAACGATGCTACCATGACCTTGCAGCCATGAATAACAACACTAGTTTAATAGAATTTTAATGAATTTTATTCCCTTTTAGTTACAGTCTACGAGCAAAAGAGTTAACCTCAACACCAAGAAACATAATAGCTTAGTCACAATATGGCATCTGTGATAAGATTTCATTAACACGAGAATCACAAACATCAGAACATAACACGGTGTGAATATAGATCAAGTTTAGCAGAGTGTCAATATCATATCAGTTCAACAAAGCATAGTCTCAGTCGTTTGTCTATTTGCGTCAGTTTGGTGAACACCTGTCCTAACCACTAATTAGCATTCGCATGTTGGGCTTCATGCAAAACAATTTAGAACACCAATTTGGAAAACATCTAGCTAAGGTCTCTGTCAAAAGTAAGCAGTTGGTACCTAGAAAGGAAAAGCAAACAGACAAATTACAAATGTGTTGTCATAATTACCCTCCAAAGATTAGGTCAGCACATAGGTTCAGTCTTCGTCTTCAGGACATCAGTCAAATCGCCATCAGTCAGAACTCAGCTCTTGGGGACAAAGGGGCACTTCCCTCATAAGGAGGAAAAGTGTAAATGGGAAGTCTATGTGTGAGGATGGTTTTAATAAATCTCAAGTCACCGATCAGAGTGACAAAGTTTCTGGATAGAATCAATAGCATTCCCTAACTCGCTCTCTTGACCTTTCTGTGACATGGGTTTTTATCCCTTTTTCGTAGTACATTCCCCTAAAATTCTATTGGACACTTGCTATACACCACTATCTTTAACCTATTAAATTTGACTTTAGGTAATCCCAATCTTCACCCCATATTGGTTTACAAGTCTTTGATTGGTCTTCGTAATTGACATCTTCAGAGGTGGCACATCCGGTGTTACTTTATCTCTTTGTAATTCTTTGTACCTCTTTTGGTCAGCAGTTCCTTTGTCGTCCCCGGTTTGAATGACCTTGTACATTACATTAATCTACACTGTTTCAATATATTATAACATTTATTCCAGAGCACAGAAGATGCGCCTGGGAACGGAATTTAACATGGTTACATTCGTCTTCCAAGTCGAAGAAAAAGGACATTGCGGGGTCATGGCCCCTTGTGAGTCAGCACACTGAAAAATAGAAAAATGCATTTAATATGAAAGCCGAGCAGCTAAGCTGCAGCTCATGCTAACTTAAGGCCTATTAAATTTTCAATACAGATTTAATAACGCAAAGGTTAATACAAGCTTAGTTGAACATAACATAAACATTTTAGTCAAGTCAAGTCAAGTAATAGTATGCGTATACATTGTTGGCCACTCTTCGTGGTCACAATTCAAGTGCACGTTTAAGCAAAATTGCTATTTATTATAGTTTCTATGTGGCAGTGTCATACATTAGTTCATAAACATTTTATGCTAATATAGATTATATAAACTACGCTCTCGCAAACTCATTGTGGGTCTTTTCCTCATACTCAGCATTATTAGACTGCTCGTGCAAATCTGGCCACGGGGCTAGTGTCGTTAACAATAATTCAAACTGGGCCCGTTTATGTGAACTACATCTTAAATTTGCCCGTTGCCAGTACACAAAAGACAGCAGTCTAAAATGGCAAAAAGCGTGGCTGTAAGTGCTCGGTGACAAATTTACGCTCCGTGGCTTTTTGAAGATGTTTTCATGGTAAGCATTTAAATGAAGTGTACACTTCCTTTCTCGCTAAACAGTTCACCTCGGCAAGCACGGTGTGAACAAGTACCTGGCCACATTCGTACAGCGTAGCTTTGTAAAGGTAAAGAGGGCTTCCATGGCAGGTGCGCATTCTTTGATTGTTCTGCAATGGTGGAGGGTGTGGGGAGGGGTAAGCCATTTGAGCCTTCTCTAAGCCTCTTGTACCGTATTGCACATTTCAGAACACCGTGTTGCTGGGGAAACAAATTGTACAATTTTGGGTGGCAAATGAGCTCAGCGCGATTGATGTTGCCTAAGAAGGATAAACTTTGTCATGGCTTCCAGGGAGCCGAGGAATCTGTCGGTGTACTTTTTTATTTGGTGTTTACTGCAGCAGCAAAATCGTATTAGTGCAAATTTGTATTGCACCACCATGTGCAGGTCACTTAATTTTCATATCTGTGTGTCCAGTTAGTCATGTGTACAGCAACTGCCCATGATTTTACTAGTATCTGAATATTCATTTGAATAAAATGTCTAAATGTTTCATTACAATGTACAATAAATAGTGTTATGAGTTACATGAGAGACCAAATCAGGAAAACTGCCTTATACTGGTGGTGTTTATGTTTGTGGTGGTGGAAACTGTCAACGGTAATTGAAGGTGTTATGCAACATGCCTTTCAAATAAAAAACTCTAGTAACATTAACAATATATTACACAATGTAATATGAATGCATAGTGCAACAATCCATTCAATGCCAATCTCAAGTAACAGTGAAAGTCTGTATTGCGGTGTAATATTATACATGCATTGTGCAACCTGCTATTTGATGAAAACATTCTAATAACACTTAAATCTATATTATACAAAATAATATGAATGTATTGTGCAACATGATATTTAATTAAAAATCTACAGTAATTTATAATATATATTGATGTAGCATTGTGGTAACATCAATTGCGGCATGTTTAACCAAAGGCAAATCCAAGACAGCTTTTACCACTGAAATAAGTATATTTACGCGATCAGGACAATATACTAAAAAAATAAAATTAAAATACCTCTAATTTAGAGCTTATTATGTAATACAGCTTCAAGGGTCGGATCATAAAATATTTTTGACTGGTGGTGTTGTGTTAATTTTTTCCTGCTGTATTTTTGCGCTGGCTTTTGAATTTTGATTTTGTTTTGTTTTTTACAAGTTTTATGTTGAGCTCTGTTTTGTTGTGATGTTACATTTTATATTTTATTTATGGTTTTATGTTGCTTTGTGTATGCAATTGTGTTGTGTTTGGTTGTATACTTTATATATATATATCAAGAAACTTTATATTATTTCCAATCAAAAGCTGCACATGCCTTCTACGTTCCTGAGACAAGCAATTATTTACCCCTTTCTAAAGTGGTAAGATAACTCTGCTCCAGATCTTCCACTACTTAAAACACCCAACCAACTTACAAATGTGTCAGTTGCAAATGCTCACTTTACATGACATGCCGCAAGGGGCGCATCATATAAGCGCAGAGCAGATCACCTGTTTTTCTTTGTATAAAGCTTCTAAGGTTTCATACATATAACTCAGAATTTCTCCTAGTTAATGCATGAACTTCAGACAGAGCAAGTCAGAAACAGAGAGAGACAATTTCAGGTTAACATTACAGACATGTTTGGTCTTAAGTTCATGCTTTACCTCAAAAAAATTCTGAGATATATTTAGGGACTTTAGATGCCTCCATTGCAAAAACAAAACGTTTGCTCAGCTCTGCACTGAGCCAGTCTACCAGATCATGACACGTCCCCTGATGGGCTTTATTGGTGCAGTGCAAAGTTGAGTGCCTGCATTATGCACCTGCAATGTGTAAAGTGAGTTAATTTAGTCAAATATTTATAGGAGACAGTGCATCATTTTAGATAGCACAGCCCAGAAACAGAGAGGCAAGTCTTGCTCACTGTTTCTGAGCCAAAGTCTAACATGATACCACCTCTGAGGCCATATCATGATGGAATGCAAAGGTACGGGGTAGAGCTGAGCTCCTGTTTCTTTGGGATTGAGATGTGTAAAGTTCAAACTTATTATTCAGATTTCTCTAGTTAATGCACGAACTTTAAACAAAACAAATAGAAATCAGTTTGCTGAGATGTCCTCTCTCTGTTTCCAAATTCTTCCCTCTAAATTTTAAGCATTAACTTTGAGAAATTACCAGATATATGTTTCAATGTTAGACACTTGGGGCCAGATTTATCAAATTGTCATGCGAGACAGCAAGAACACTTGCTGCGCCACATGACAAGGAGAAAGAAGAAATTTGCCATAGCTGCTACGGATGACACACTCCTGCTCTCCACTTGTGTACCTGAGATACAGGCATTATTATTTTTGTGCAGAAGGGGCACTTTCCTGCACATAAACAATCCTCAGTGGCATTTTCCTGTTTCTAAGTATACTTCCGAATGCAGCACACCTAGAAAGTGGAAACAACACAAAGAAATAAAGATATTTCTCCTTGTCACGCCTGCTTCAGGTACCATTTTGACACAATTCCAGGTTTACTGAATTTCGGAAATCTGCGACTGTATCAAAATCCGTGGGTAAATGCATGGGCACACCCATGATCCACCAACGAAAAGCCTTCCCAACACAAAGTATCGAAAGGCAGAGATTTGTCCTGCCTTGACCTACTCTGAATTTAGTAAGCCATGCAAAGCAATGCAAAGTTGCTTTGTGTGGCTCCGTAAATCTCCTTTAAGCCCTTTTGTAGCATATGTAACCTTGCATAATGCAAAGGCAACACAAGGGTTTCGTAAACTTGGCTCTTAGGGCCAGATCTACAAGAAAGTGGTGCATCAGTCGTAATGCGCCACTTTTCTTGCACCTCCCTTAGTCCCCCTAACTTCCCCATGGTAGTGCTGCATTTACAATACTGGTGCACATTAGCACAATAGCATCAGAATGTATGATGCTATTGTGGTGCTTTGCTGGATTAGCCCTATTAATGATGGTGCTAGTCCAGCAAAGCACTAGGGAGGTCTATAGTTTATAATGGGCCCATCACTTTACCGCCTGCAATGTGTAGGCATTAAAATTGACTGAAAAAATGAGACAGTGAAATCTTGTAGATTTCACTGCACCATTTATTGCGGCCTCCCTGCAGGGGGACGCCCCCTCTTGCATACATTATGCCTGGTGCAGGCATTATCTGACGCAATGGGTTTCAAAGTGGCGTGTCAGAAATGCCTACCTAACGCCACATTACCGTCATAAAAAATGACGCTAATGTGGTGCAATGACCTTGTAAATCTGGCCGTTTGCGGGCAAAATACCAGGGCACTTGGCTCTGCCCTGAGCCAGCGCAGCCCATCACGATACTGCTCCTATTGTCTACACTGTTCTATCTGCAAAGCCGTGGGATAGCACCCGGAACTTCCCTTTTCAAGTAAACCCTCAGTTAGAGCTATTCAGAAAACATTCCTATTTGTTCCTTAGTTATCTGTAACTCTTCTGCCCACTAATGGATCCTTTGTTTAAAAGAAGATTTAGATAAACTAATGAAGGTAGAGCAGATTCCATTCACAGCACGAAGAATACTGTTCAAATAGATGTATTCAATTAACATATGTAATACTCATTAGCAGACAATCCCAGTTTTGTGTCAAGGTACCTGGCAATGATTTGCATGAGTTGTTCCCACCTTGCCTACAAGCCGAATAATGATGTGCACGTGCAACCCGTGTTTAACAGAGGAATAAGCTGCAAACTGCAAACTGCACATGCTGTTTCTTTGCAATGACTAATGATTGTCAGGAACCGTCCGTGCTGTTTCTCCGTATTGAGAAATGAGCCCTGGGGTGCAGTGGGGAGTCCTTGCTGTTTCTTCGTACTGGGTAATGATTTGTATCACATGTCCATGCTGTTTTATATATGCTAAATAATCATTACTACATATGAGATGCTGTTTCAAAATGCCAAGTAATGATTTTAGAAGGCTTTCGGCGATGAGATTA
Organism: Pleurodeles waltl; assembly: GCF_031143425.1. Classification (NCBI taxonomy): domain Eukaryota; kingdom Metazoa; phylum Chordata; class Amphibia; order Caudata; family Salamandridae; genus Pleurodeles; species Pleurodeles waltl. The sequence continues at coordinate 343,165,844 of NC_090447.1, read as the reverse complement.
CAGGGAATGCATTATTTACAACAGTGAATGTCCGTGTTCATTCTTTGTTCTGATTAATAAATCACTGGAGCCGATTCTTTATTTTGAGGTATGATTTGCAAAGCTACATTTTTTTCTAAATACATTTATCTCTATAATGTTATTATTTACGTTTACAAATGTCCAATGTCACTCAGTGTCTTGTGTTTTTTTTATTTATTTTTTATTAAGCCTCTTTGTACTCGACAATATACAGCATACACCATATCAATAAACTTTAGGTAAACATAATTCTTAATACTTTTTATATAACAAATAAAGCACGTTTTTTTTTTCTTTTTTCATTGTAACTTCAGTTATACTTTCACAGCACAGGTACTTTTTCATCAATTTCTGCCAGCAGAAAAGTAATGACCGAGTTCACGAATTTGAGGTTTGAGGATATTGTATACATAAACCAAGCCTCTTTTTCATTGTTTTGCGTTTCAACATACCTTTCTTCATTCCCTTGGTCAGACTTAAAATTTACTGACTTTGCACTTGACTTTGCACGTGCTTTTTATTTCGGTTTCGATTAAATGGACATTTCAAACATCACTTACGTGCCTGCAAATGGAACTGAAAAAAGAGGAACCAGGTCGATGATTAGGAAAATGTCCTTAAGGACCATATATTGACCTTATTATATGCTGATGAGGCTGGTGGTCCAATGCTTCAAATGCTGAAGAGATGTTCAAGGGGATGAGCAGCTAAGGTGTAAGGTGTGTCACATGAGATCTGGAGTGCAGCGATGTTAGTGCCACCGCCTAGCTTGGAAAGTGATTTGGTATCTCTAATTGAATAATTATTTGATGGGAATAATTTTATCTGGGAAGGTGTACAGCTTTTAATATTTTTCCCTAGGAATGAGAGTCTTATAATGGGGAGACCTTTAGCATCCATCATGAATAAAGCTGTCACTTCAGGCCACTAGCCACGTCTGTGGAAGGAGGCAGTGGTCAGGCCTCTGCTTAAGAAGTCTAATCTTGACCCCAATGACTTCAAGAACTATCGTCCTATTTCCCTGCTTCCGTTCCCAGTCAATATCCTGAAGAAATATCTTAACTCGCACCTAATGGCCTATGCGGAGGAGTACGGTCTGCTGGACGTTTTGCAGTTCCGGTTCAGAAGTAATCATGGAACAGAAACAGCTTTGGTATCTGCAACAGACAGTATCAGAGCCTAGTTGATGCAGGGCAGGCATTTTGGTTCTATCTGTGCTTTCGACACCAACTCGCACTCCCTGCTCACTGAAAGCTTACAGGAATTGGGTCTTAAAGATGCAGCTTTGCAACTGATCATTTCTTTTCCCACATACAGATCCCAGATGGTGACTGTGAATCAATTTAAATCTGACCCATTTTCTGCCATGGTGGGGCTCCACAAGGTTTGTGAGCCCCACACTGTTAAACTTATACAGCTCTCCTCTTGCCCCTTGCACTCAGATAATTGGCCCTATTTCTAAAGACAGGGATGCCACTGCTATCAACTTCAATAATTGCTTGATGGCTGTGGCGAGGTGGATAAGCATTAACTATTTGAAGCACAACTGTGATAAGATAGAGGTGTTGCTTTTCCAAAGCCAACCTACTATCCAGAATAAGAACTGGTGGCCAGTACATTGGGTACTTTACCTACTTCAACAGACTCAGAGAAAAATCTAGATGTAATCCTGGATAGTGACTTGTCACTGGACCGTCAGGTCAATAATATTGTTACAACTTGCTTCTGGATTATCATTTATCTCCAGCCCAGCTCGTAAATAAGTTGCTTTAGCACTTGTCTCCTCTAGGATTGACTATTGCAATGCACTATATCTTGAGACCAACAAAACAACTCAATCTTAGCTGCAAATAGTGCAGAATGTGGTGGCATGATTGATGTTGGACATCCCTAAATGTCATTCAGTTTTAAAAGGCTTACTTGAACTCCTCTGGCTTCTGGTCAAAAAGTGCATTAGGTTCAAGGCATTATGTATTGTGCATAAAGCCCTATGTAATGTTAATCCTGATGAAATGAAAACTATGTTTCAATGGTACATACCACTGAGAAATCTCCGCTCAGCAAACCATAATCAGGTTGTTGCCCCAAAGTTTGAAAAAAGAGATGGGGAGGCAGAGCTTTCATAGTTGCGGCAGCATGGCTCTGGAACTCACTTCCCCGTCATCTTATGTGTATGAAGATGCACACTCCCTTCAGTAAAGCTTTAAAGATCTGACTTTTTACCCTGTAAGGAGGTCTTAGTTCTATCTGTGCACTCAGGTTCAAGCCTCAGGCAGAGTTGTAGAGCAGGACTAATTCTATAGCACCTTGACACCCCTGGGCATTTGTGCACTTCTACAAATTTGCCTCATAACATATCATATCATTGGGATGCTCTGATTTTCAGCAGTGGGTAATCTGTTCTACCTTCACACTTTGAGTGAATAACCCCAGTCTTAGGGATGCAGTAATGACCGTAAGTCAAATGGGGACAGGCTTTGGAATGCTTTCTTCGTCAATAGGTTATGTATTTGGTTCCCTAAATAGCTTTGTGGTTTGAGATGACCAGTCTTTAAAGGACTTCCTATATGAGAGAGAATTAAAATTCTATTAGGTGCCTATTGTGTGGCTGCCTGGGGGAATACACAAAGACCAACTGCCAACTACAACTAGTCATTTGACCCAGGAACAGGCTACAGGCACCAAATCCTTAAGGCAAGAAAATGTCAACTTTCTAAAATGTTCCTTTTTAGAATTGTGACTTAGAATCTGACTTTCACTTAACAAAGGTTTTAAATTACAATTCCCCAGACACCAAACATGACATGCCTATTTGCTCTCACACAGATGTTCTCACTTATTAATCTAATAAAGTAACCCCATGTTTTGGAGAGGTGGGTATCACAGTAATTAATAACACATGTGTAACCTTTTTACTACCAGGGCATGTAAAACTTAAATGTCCAACCTTTTAAAAGCAATGCACCCTGTCCTATGAACTGTTTATGGCCTATCTTAGGCGTTACTTATATGTACAACAAGGGAGGTTTAGGCTTTGCAGAACTTGTATTTTGTTAAGTTGAATTGGCAGTTTAAAACTGCACACACACGCTGGAATGGCAGGCACGAGACAAATTAAATGGTTACTTAAGTGGGTGGCACAATTAGTGCTGCAGGCCTACTAGTACCATTTAATTCATAGGCCCTGGGTACATGTAGTATCTCTTTACTAGGGATGTATAAATAAATTAAACATGCCACTTGGGTGTAAGCCAATTTTACCATGTTGAGAGAAGTGAGCACAAGTACTGTAGCACAGGTTAGCATTGGCAAAGTGCACAGAGTCCTAAATGACAACAAAAATGAGTTTAGAAAACAGAAGAGTTGGATACTAACAGTTTGGGGGTGACCTTAGATAGAGGGCCCGGTCTAGTGTGCCCAAAGTGCCTTGCTATTAATCTTCATCTATGCCAAAGGAAATGTGTTCTTTACTCTTTGTGGGGTTTTTCTCCTAAATGGAACCATCCTATTGAAGAACTTAACACTGTTCACATATACTATTCTATGCACAGTAGAACCTTGAGGAGGAGTGAACCTTTCTTTGAGCAATCAAGCAGGGGACTCAATGGCCCTTCTCGCTGTCCAATCCCTGACAGGTACCCAATAGCCTCACACTGGCATCCATGCACTGTTTACATTGCTTGATCCTTCTAAGGCTTAAGTTAAAGGCCTGAAAGTAGAAAAGATGTGTAGGTCCATGGATAGACTTATTGAGCCTGTAGTAGTGATATCAGTCTTTTGGTCATTGATAATTAGATTACACATTGCTGGGAGTGATGAGTACCTGCAGTCAGGGTTCTTGAAAGCCACCTAGAAGTGATCTGTCTAGGGGTTTGAGCACCACCCAGAATCTTTTGACAGCTTGCATGGAGTTAATTGAACCAATTTACAAAAGGTGATAGAGAATACGAGTGTGATACTAGTTTATGAAGTTACTGATAGTGGCCTTTAGAAGACAATTAATGCATTTAAAAACTTGCAAGGATTGAAGATGAAGACAAAAGAGGCAGTTTTGCTATTTAAAACCCTTACGTGTATCAATTACTGCTGAAAATACTATTTGTTTAGTGGACTGTTAGAAATGTCAGCATTTACTTCTAGACCTTAAAATTAATTATATTAATGCACTTTAACAGCTGTGAAATGTTCTGTTTTACGTACCCCATCTTTACCCACCTATTCTCTCAGCCTCTTTTCTTGAGCCTGTTTAAGCAGATTGTTTCACATACATAGCACTCGCCACATTGCAATCAGTGAATGGAAACCTGTTTCCAAACACTGCATATGCTCTAATCATGGCTCCAGTCTAGCTTAAATGGCATGCAATTGATTGTATCCTCTGACTACTTAAATGAGCAAGCACATGATTTTATGTTAATACATGGGTTCCCCTCACCTAGCCCTCCTTATCAAAGTATGCCTCAATGCCTCCAAAACATCTACTCCAAAAAGGCAATATAAATGGCACTAGGCTGCATAAACATACACACATGTGAAGCTTATGTATAATGAAACAAAATGTGAAATTTTACATAACTGCTGAGGTTTTAAAAGAAATATTTAAACACATTTTCCTCAATGGAGTAATGCACTCTCATGAATACATATTGAATTTATGGAGACAAAACTTTTGTTGAGGTAAATAGACATCACCTGTCCATTTAAGAGAAGCACACAAGTAGGAAATTGGTAGACAGTCATATTCTGTAGGCTTAATAATGTTGATGCTGAGGAGTCTATCTGGATCTGCAGCTGGGAGGGAAGGCAAGATGCTGATGTAGCGAGGAGAATGCATCAAAGGATGGTTTTTGTCAGGAAGGCATCCCTTCCTGCACAAACACAATACTGCCTGTTACTGTAGGCATCATTACACCATGGTGCAAGGGTGCCTTCATTGGCTCTATACAGCACTCAGTGCACTAGCACAGGGAGAGAGCAGAAATGTGTCTTAATTTAGTAGATATGCATATTTCTGCTCTCTCCCTGTCACACAATGCAGCATGTTGTCTTACTGCATTGTGTTGTGTGACTTTATGACAAGTCTGCTCCAAAGGAGAAAGGGTCAAAGTGTTAGGTGGAGGAAGGGATGGATGAATACAGAATAGATGTGACTGCACAGTGTAAGTAACCACTGGACTCTGCAGGTGCAGGTCATTGAGCTACCTCATGGACCTAAACAAGCACAATAATGTTCCTATCGTAGCCTGCCTACGTTGCCAAAATATCAAGTTTTCATATCAACCTGCAGTTACATCAACTGTACAATATTGACTAACATTGTTGACAAAATTGATAGATGTGGAGTTAAAATTGTAAATCTATAATTCTATATCCATTCTTACATTGACAGTATGTTGCTAGTCAATACTTAGGTCAATATTAGTACAGGTCAATACTACTGACCTCTTTATTTTGACACATAACTGTGCAAGAAGGTTTTTATGTGAACAAATTGGCAAGAATCCCATATACCTAATGGGCACTGCCAGGTACCAATGCTGGAAATCTTGATATGGATTATGGAACATGATTAGACTATACCTAACAATGCCCTTAAATGAATGACCACATTTGTCATAGAGTCAGTAGTAGATATAAATAGAAAGGAGCCTATTTACTCAGTTGTAAAAATTACATTCCCAAAATAAATTTCTGGTAGACATAAACCCATTTACTGTAACAGAGATCTCCACCCCAAATGCAAATATTGGTGCAGCTATAAATTCAGATCAAGGATGAGAAGTGGACTTATCACTGTGTGTCATGCCTTGGAAATTTGGCAACATCCATAAACGTATATTTGTGGTTCCCAAACTCCATTTCAAACCCTATTAAATTGTGAAACAGTGGTAAATTTACTTCGGCTTAGGGCAGGCATAACTATTATTCCAAGGTGAGGAGAGGAATATATGAAGCTCAAGCTTAAATGACCAGATGGCAGAGTGCACAGTATTTAAAAAGTAGGACAATGCATATTTAATGCTCTACATGCCTTGGCAATGAAACACCTCCAAAGTTGTTTTTTTCACTGTTGCAAGGCTGGAGATGAAACTTTTAGAGAGTTGTCATTTTCTTGCCTAAAGCAGAAAGGGCCTTTCTGCCAGTGCCCTGTGTCACAGGACTGCTGATGGCTCCCCTTTTGTGAGATGTGGATTTCTCCCAGACACAGGGCTCTAGATGTGAGGAAGGGAACTCCTTCTTTGACAGGATGGTCTGGGGGCTGTACCAAGCCCCTTCCTGAGCTTCAAAAGATGCCTACCATGTCACAGGCAGCTGAAGCTCACACCCAAGTCTTCCTCCTTTTTGTCTCTCTAGTCAGACTGGCACGAAACCCAGTAGGATTAGAGGAACTGACTAGAATTAGTTTAGGGGATGAACAAAGGCTATCGCTCCACTCTCCACACACAGGCTGGAACTGGGCATACAAGTGGACACCACAGACCTCTTCTAATAACAGTCCTGGACCTTTTAGGAATCAAAAAGACTGGCCTATTGTCTGAAGAATCTGAAGGAAGATTACACCTCCTTGCCTTGAACCCAGGAACTGTGAAGTGACTCCAAGGGTCAGCTGGCTGATCTCTCAATTGAGCCACAGTGACACAAACTTCTAGAGGCCTGTCTCCCTGCAACTACCCAGATGACCATTCCAACTGGGCCTGCCCTGGACCCTGCTGCAGGCCTCTGCTGGAGTGAGTCCTAACTCCCAAATGGTGCCCACCACAGGTCCTGGAACCTAGCCTGGTTTGAGTGTTCTCTTCCTGTCCCAAAACTGCAAGAAATGGGTCTTAGAAACGTTTTGCTAAACTTCTTCCTGGAGAATAAACTGGGACTGGGGTTGTCATCAAAACTGCAGCCATTGATGTTGAATTGCTGTATCGGCCTCAACCTGCTAGCTTGTCCTGGTGAAAAAGATCCAACTTCCAGAAAAGTTCTTAAATCCAAATGGTGGGGGGATTCACCAAGACCAATGTTGAGCCAAAGCCGGTCAACATCGAGTTGATCCAGGGAAAATACTTCATACTTCACCAGCTTTCCTCTATTTGTTGACAACTGCACTGGGACCTCACTTTTCACAGCCCACTGTCATCAAGCCCCACTTTGGATCCAGCCTGCAACTTGCCACTCTGACAACTCGTCCATGACCATTTTGTCTCAATACAAGTTTCCAAGCCAGAACGTGAACTTTCTACTGGGACAAGGCTGTATCCGAACTAGCAATCTCTCTTAGTCAGTCTTAGCATTTGACTATGACCTGGTCTAATGCGACCATTAAACCACTGATAGTGCTTTGTGCTTTCTGGCACTATTTTTAATTTCAACTTATTTATTAAAACATTCTCTATTTTTCTAATTTGGTTTCAGATTTTACTTGTGTTGTGTTTTCCCTTTATTACTGTTTGAGTACTGCAAAAATACTTTACACAGTGGCTCCAAGTTAAGCCTGACTGCTGTGTACCAAGCTACCACAGGGTTAGGCACAGGTTTAACAACTTTAGTGGTTTACCCAGAGAAGGACTGTGGGCCATATGTCCAAAATTCAACATATTTTACAATTTACATAGAAATCACTGTGTCTGATGTACGTATTGAGCAATTTCTATTTGCGATTTCTACAGGGACGAAATTGCAAATAAGACGAAATTGGTATGTAAGAAATCACAAAATTGTGATTCCTTATCAAGAAATCGCACTTTTAGAAATCCAGGCCAAAATTAAAATGGAAGCCCAGGTTAGAGTGAATAAAAGGCATTGCATCACCCTGACTCAGCTATGGAAGCAGGGAGTGGCCCAGACACACTTCTGCAGAGACAGGGAAGAAGAAGAACACCACAGCATGGCTGCAGAGGAGAGCAGGGAAGCTGAAGGCAGCAGAAAGTGAAAATTGAAATTTTCTGTGAGTGAGCTGGTGGTCCTCACTGAGGAATGTGTGTCCATCATCGACCAGATGTTTGGCAAGGCCTCTATGACAGGTGTCAGAAAATGGAGGGACGAGTAAGTATCTTTATAGAGAATTTCATTGATGAAACTTAGGGCAATATCAGTCTCTTATCAGGTCGCCTTTGATGGCCGTTGGTTCATTTCCTTCTTTCTGCCTTCTGTCTGGGTCTTCACGCTTGTCCTCTTGTCTTTCCTTCTTTTCTCAGGGTCAACTCAGGAGGAGCATGTAAAGGAAAGAAGAAGACAGGTAGTGGGTAAGTGGGTTCTTCCGTATTCTCTCCCTGTCCTGCCTCTTCCCCCCTCTTCTCCTTTCTTCTGTCATTTTCTGAGTAGGATCTTTCCTCGTCCTCGCTCTCTCTCTTCCTTTTCTGCTGCTAATCTCTCCTTATGGTTTTTCTTCTTACTGACACTCTGCCCTTCCTCTATTTCTCTTATTTTTCTTTTCTTCTTTTCTCTTCTTTTTATCTTCTCTCTCTTTTCTCTCTCTCTGATTGAAGGAGTACTTTTTCCTCTGTCTTTTTTACTGAGTTTTCTAGCCCAATAAAGTTTTGTTGCAACTTTCAGGTCTTGGGGTTTTATGTTCAAAACAAATAAATTTGCCCGGGAACACTAGGTTCTTTGGGGTCTTAATTGATAGTTCTGGAACAACAGAAACAGATAAAAAAAATTGACCAAAATAAGAATAATGGGCTTCCTGCCGCTAAGGTCTGGTTCAAGGTTTTTTTTTAAATGTGAGCACTAATATAGTGAAAGCTAGTTGTAGGCTTAAAAAAAAAAAAACAAAGGAAAAGAAAGGTTTATTTTGGGTACTGGTCACGCTATGGAAATGCTATTCTCCAGGACCTCTAATTCCCACAAGACACAACCACAAAAAAAAACGATATTGAAACAAGCCGTTCCCAACTCCCTCCCGCCCCTCCCATCCCTCCTGTCCTGTACCTGGTGTGGCCATATTGAAACAACCCGTTCCCAACTCCCTCCCGTCCCTCCCGTCCGTCCTGTCCGGTACCTGGTGTGGCCACGCTCTCCAGAGCGTGTCCGGCTTCAGCGCGGGCTTCCTCCTGGTTCCTGGTTCCTCATGTCAACAGCTGGTAGCAATCCTTCTCCTGGACGTCATCAGGGCTCCCGGACGCATCTTCCCTTGCCGGTTGGTGGTTCCATTCATGGCGGTGTGGGCTCCTAAGAAGCCCCGCTGCTGTCTCCTCCCCCGTCCTGCCGGGAAAGGCCAGAAGTGCTTCTGGGTCAGGAAGCCTCTCTCCGGAAGGCACCCCGGGGCCTTCAGCACTCTGGGGCGTCTTGGGCAGAAGACTCCCCATCACAGCCTCCTTTTCCATACCAGAGGCCCAAAAAACTAAATTTAGATGGAGATCCAGCAAAAGGTCAGTTCCTTGGGGGTCACACAGAGGATCACTCCAGAGCTGCCCAAAAGGTGGTATGACCTGTTCTTCAGGGCAATGGAGAAGATGTCCAGCAGGATGGTCAAGAGGTGTGGGGCAGGAGGAGGACCATCTACCCAAACCCCCTGACTGCCATGGAGCACCTCATTGAGGGGACTTTGGAACCTGCCAGTGTCACTGGATTAGAAGGCAGCTACACCTCCCTCCCAGCAGGCACTAGCCAGGGTATGTGATATACCTTTACGTTTCTTCTAGGCTATACTGTTAGGCAAACCACAGCACATAACACACAATGTGGACTACTCCAGTCAGGTGTCTCACCCACTCATCCAATGTATCATGGGAGTTGTAGTGCACTCATTCCTCATGCTGTACTATGTGTGAATGCCCACATTTAGCAAGCAGCCAAATCTCCTAAAGCACATACACACATGTAACAACATAACAACATAGTTGTGCCCAAAGCAGTAAACTTTATTTAAAATTAATGTGTGCATATGTGTTGAACAGATCCCAGCCCAGATGTCCCAGAAACAGCAGCAGGTTGTGATGACCAGCTGGAGGTAACAGCTGCCACATCACCCACCCCTTGAACCTCCATCCCAACAGCCATGAGATGCAGGATCACCGCACTACTCAGCTTTCATGAGAGTGATGATGAGCACTCCTCCACAGGGGACCATACCAGAGCTGACCCCAGGCCTATCAGCATGCCCACTGTGTCTACTCCTGCAGCTTCCGCAGCACCAGGTGTCTATGGTGGCTTGGAGAGGTTGATCATCAGGACACAGTGCCTGAACAATAAGAAAATTAGCAGGGTGACCAGGGAGCTATTGTACCTGACAAAAACAGTGGAGAATCTGCGGGAGCACTGGCACAGTGTGATGGAGCAGGAGCACAGGCTGCAGCGTTTGAGACATAGACAGTTCATGGCCCACTTTGACTCACACACCAAGGCAATAAACTGGCTGGCCAATGCTACCCAAAGCCTGTCAAGGCATATATTCTATATCTAAATGGATATGTCACATTGCTGCCAGGATGTTGCCAGGGGCCTGGTGCAGGTGAAATCGGCATTAGAAATCATTCAGACACACAACTCTTATGTTTGCTGCGAAACCCACCCCCACCTGGAAGCGAGGGTAGCTTCAATATGAGTAACATGTCTGCTCAGGAGACCTGTACCACTAGGCATGATCCCAAGCTACAGCTGGAATTTGATACAGCAGCAAGACCAGGGTGCATTGTACCTGGAAAAAGGAGCACAGCAAGGGCTCGGAGAAACTAAGCCCGCATGGCACATCTGAGTTCCACAACAATTGGCACAAAAGTAACATATTTGTTTAAACAGGTTTAGTTTTGTTTTGCGTATGTTACCTCCTGAATAAAAAGTGGGCACAATATTGTGCATCAAACACTAAGCCACATGTGAGTTGTCTCATTGATACCATAACATGTCATGCCTTAACTCAGAAATAGTTGTTTGTGATTTCTGTGTGGCTAGCCCATCCCTCAGCTGCATGGCTGCCTTCCTGTTGTCCCTATTGTGGCTCTAGTTCATCATCAAAGCCTTCATCAGATTCAGGTTCAATGAGGAAATTGTGTAGTCCACTCTTCATTGATCTGTAGTGCAAAATGATACAGGTCACTATAAGCTTACAGCATGTGTGTGGCCTGTGAGAAGTGCACCTCCAGTCTTAGGAATGATCCTGAAGTGGGATTTGACTATGCCAAATGTCTGCTGAATGACTGAGTGTGTTGCTTTGTGTGCCTAGTTGTACCCTCTCTCACTTGGTGTTTGGGAGGTCAGGTAAGGTGTGAGAATCCATGGGCGTAATGCATATACATTGTCCCCTACGGAGCATGAGTCGGGAAACATTAGGTCAGTTGATACATACACTCCTGGATAGTGTGTGCAGTGATTATGGGGTATAGCTACCAAGCAGGAATCCATCTTCATTTCCCCCTGTGGCAGTGAGTTGTAAATTTCACTGTGGCGGAACATGAGTGAGTTGTGTGCGCTGCCTGGGTACCTGGCCACAAGGTGTGTGATGACAGAGGAAGCATCACACACCACCTGCACATTCAGGGAATGCGTACTCTTCCTGTTTCAGTAAATATATTCTGATGCTGAAGGGGGGCATAATGCAATATGTGTGCCATCCGAGCAGCCAATTACATTGGGTAACTGTGCCAACTATAGAAAAAGTGATTTGTCTGCTGCAATATCTGTGGGGTATTTGGAAAATAGATGTGTTGGTGCAGCCTACCAACCATTACATCCAGAAATTTGTGGATAATGCGCTTTGTGACACCCCCACCCTGCCACTGGTATGACTGACTGGTTGCTCCCTGATGCAAAGAGATGTAGGCAACATAACACCTGCACATGGGATGGTATAGGTTTGCTGCACTCTGTAGGGGACTGTAACTGGGCCTGTATATCAGCTATCAGGTTAAATATGACCTAGCTAGACTGTCTTTACCTGTCTATTATCTGCTTCTCTGTCAGGTTAAAGAGGGAGACCCTCACCCTAAATATTCTCTCCTGTCTCCTCCTTCTGTCCCTCAAAGCCTGGATCCTCATCCACCTTCCTAGGCTGTATGAGGCTGCCATTGTGAATGTGCCAGATGCATTTTGGGGCTTGTTTTTTAATAGTTTACCCATGGTTACCACCTGGGTCAGGTTGGTGGTAACTGCATTTCTTAACAGGCCTTTTTTGTTTAGTTGCAAATTATAATTTTCTTGGTAACTGTGGTAGTGATTCGCAAATAGGGAATCAGTAATAGCAATTCCCTATTTTTGTGATTTCTTAAGTGCTATTGCTACAGCGTAGGAATCGTAATTTGCAACTGGGTTTTCTGCCTTCATACATAGCAAATACGGATTTTGCATTTCATAATGGCCCGAAATAGTGATTTGGTTCGTTAAGAAATGCAAAATCATTTTGTACATCTGGGCTTGTGATTCTTATTTAACTTGGGCCTCCCCTCCAACTAATACCCTGATTTCTTGCAACTCTAAACCAGAGTATTGGTACATTTCCTTTCTAGAACATCCATAATCTGAACAACTACCTCATTCTTCAGTTCTTTTGTGAGAGCAGTGATGTTGCATAGCACTGGTCTGGGAAGACAAGATGGCAGTAACTCTTGTTGGAGTCCACATATCTGCTTCTCTGTCTCTCTTTAGTATCAGTTAATTTGATTCAAAGTCCTGAAAGATCTGGATTGTGCAGGAGCATGCTCCAACATATGGTTTAAAGACTGGGACCCAGTGCACTCTGGGAGCTCCTGTCATGAACAATTCATCTCCATCTCCAGAAATTCAATCTGTTCTGTCGTATGTGGGTTGTTGGCGTATTACCTGTAAAATCTTTGTCTAATGCAATTCTTTTTAGACGACCCGCAAGGCCACTTTTACTGTTTGTCAGGTTTTTCAATAATGAAAATAATATATAACATAAAAATACATAAAGAGAGCTTGGTTTAGCCCCTTTTGGTTATTGCTTTCTTTAAGTGTAAACCAGAGTTTGAATCAACTCACACAACACAACAAATATACTGCAGGCAATTGTTCAATCCACTTCAGCCGTTGTCTTTGTTGCAAGTGTCATTGACTTTTTGAGTTACTCCACTTGACAGCTATTTGGTGTGCAGAGTGTAGCGCAGTGTGTGAATGAGTGATGGAATTTTGCCTGTTTATATGAGAGTGTGCATTGGGAAGAGCCCAGACCCCATAGGCAAATGAGTCTGTCTGTAGGAAATGTCTTGGGCACAATGCACATGCTCTCCATGGAGCTGCTTTGCAGATGTACGGAGACAGTAGTGCAGCCTTGATCTTTGCAACACATTTGCAAGCAACCTTTAGGGGCCTTGTTGCTGGTGCTGCACTTGAGGTGCTCTCCAACACGGCGTGCATCCTGGGCCATACTTTTTTACTGCCTGCCATTGTCATGCCACCATTATTGGATTACACTTTTTTCCCTCTATAACTACTGGCTCAGGATTGTAGGTTTGCTGCACACAGATTCCTTGTCTACAGCCCCTGATCCAGATCTTTATGATTGCACATGTGCAAGGCAGTCCTGTTGTCCAAGTTGTCCAGTGCAGGGATTCTGAATAAGTCCTTGTACAACCATAGATGTGCAACACTCAAAGGGCCTGAGAGATTGACTATAATGTGGGATGCTGCAGGGGTGGCATTTATTGGCCAGATGGGGATCGACCAACAGCCCTTTATTCATAAAATGAGGTGGCGGGACATGCAATTCTTTAAAGGTACTGTGACATGCGTACGTCAGACACATGAGTGGTTAGACACGGATGGTACACACTGGTACACAACACATATCGCACACATACACAACTGTCACTATGATGACAGTATTCATTGGCAAATTAATCCTGGCACCACAATGACAGTACATTCACACCTGTCAACTGTGTCTATGTGTGCACATTGCGAATCAGTATGTGTATTTGTGTATGCGATGCAATTGGCTGGGTGAGGGTGAGGTAGTTGGAGTGGGTTGTAGGGTTGTGTCTTTATGTGTGTCACTTGCATAGGAGATGGTGCACCAGCAAGGACACCTCTGACACAGCAGCGTTCAAGACCTCGCGTTCAAGACCTCCCTCAACCTCTACTACTGTCTGCTAAGGGCAGCAAAAAAGACAGCCCTCACCGCACACATCAAAATCAGTGCCAACAGCACAATACCAAGGAACTTTTCAACATTGTTAAGGAATTCTCCAACCCGGCTGCCAGCAAAAACAACATCACACCCTCATAGCAGCTGTGCGACAACCTCTTCCACTTCTTCCAGGACAAGACCGCAACCATATACCGAAACTTCAAACCCCAACCCACACCTATGGACTTCCTTGACAGATACACTACCATCGTAACCGAAACAAACCACACCTGGCCACCTGGAACATCCTCTCCACCCAGGACATCAGCATCACCATGAAATCCATCCACTTGGGACCCAGGCCCACAACACATCTTCAACTTTTAAAACTAAAAGGTCGGCCAGGAGCTCACCACCCTGCTCAACATCTCTTTCACCAGCGCAACATTTCCAGATGCCAGGAAACACACTGAAGTCAGACCACTACTCAAAAACCCTCCACTGACCCCAGCAAACCCAAACACTACCGGCCAATCCCCCTTCTCCCATTCCCAGCGAAGGTACTGGAACAAGCAACTCATGAAATACCTAGAGAAGAGCCAGCTGCTCAACTCCTCCCAATCCAGCTTCCGCAGCAATCACAATTGCCTTGATCACAGCTACCAATAACATCTAAACCCTTCTTTGAGCCTCCTCAACCTCTCTGCAGCCTTCAACACCGTATCCCACCACATGCTGATCGAAAGACTTCACCACACCAGCATCCAAGGGGATGCCTCTCCTTCCTCCTGGGAAGAACCCATAGGGTCCACTTCCCACCTTTCACCTCCGAACCCCTGAAGATCACCTGCACCACACTCTTCAATGCATATAAGTCCCCTGTCCAACATCATCAGATCCCACAGTCTCAACATAATTCCCTACACAGATGACACCCAACTCATCCTCTCAATCACCAGTGACACTCCACCAACAGAACCAACTTCCACAGATTCATGACAAGCGTCGCTGACTGGTTGAAGAACAACTGCCTGCAGCTGAACCCAGACAAGATAGACGTACTGATCTTTGGCAACAGCAACAAAGCATAGAACGACTCCTGGTGGCCAACAAACCTAGGAACCGCACCACGCTAGAAGCCTCTGAATCATCATTGACATCAAGCTCACCATGAAAACACAGATTAACTTGGTCTCCTTTGCTTGCTTCCTCACTTTGCGCATGCTACATAGGATCTTGAAGTGGATACCCCTACACACGAGGTGCACCGTGACACAGGCCCTCATCATCAGCTGACTGGACTACGGTAACACCGTCTATGTAGAAATCGTCTCACACCTCCTACAGAGACTCCAGACTGTCCAGAATGCCGCAGCCAGACACAACTTCAGCCTTCCCACATCACACCCCTCTCAGGCAACTCCACTGGCACCCTGTACAGAAGAGATGCAAATTCAAGCTGCTGACCCATGCACACAAGGCTCTACACAATGAAGGACCCGCATACATCAACCACTGCCTGAACTCCCACCAACCGTTGAGACTACACTCTGCCTCCCTTTCCTTTCACTTGCCAATACTCCTCGTATCTACCAAAGTAGAAGTGGAGGACGCTCCTTCTCTCACATTGCAGCAAAAACCTGGAACAGCCTCCTCAAGCACCTCCAGAGCATCACCTCACTTCTGAAATTCTGAATGGCCTTCAAGACTTGGCTGTTCGAACAAGCCTCCAGGACCTGCAAGCACCTGGATACTCTATTGGGTGATTAGCCATGCTTTATAAATCCTGATTGATTGATTGGTATGAGACTGATGCTGTTGTGTATTTTGTGCTGCCTTGTGACACATTCAGGTGAGCGTGGTTGTTGTGTGGTGGGCGTTGTTGTGATGTGTGTAGTTGTGCGTGCATGTTTGTGAGTTTGTGTAGCTGAGTGTGTAGTTGTGTTGGTTGTTGTGGTTGTGTGTGGGTGCAGTGTCAATGGTTTGTGTTTGTTGTTTCATGGATGTATGTCAATGTGTGTTTTCGGCCTGTTTCATGGATGTATGTCAATGTGTGTTTTCAGCCTGTGCTAGTTGTGTTGTGTCTGAATGGTAATGGGTTATTGTGTGAATGTGGTGTATTGTGTAGTGGTGTGTACACATATAGCTGAGGTAGAGTGTGTGTGTTTCACTTTTGTCTCTTCCATAACCCCTGGGTCCGCTGCCATCTCCGTCCATCAGCAGTCAGTCGCCAGTTAATCCGTCTGCACAGCTGTAACATCTAAATATGCGGGGGAAGTCTTTCAAATTGGTGGTCTTCTCAGGTCTGCGGCTGATGCAGCCTGGCAGTGTGGCCTCCAAGATCTAAAGGAGGCCCAGAGATTTGCAGCCAAGCAAACAATCAGCTGTCAGTTCAGAGGTATGTAGGTGGCTATACCTTTGTTTTTATTGTACTAGCTGTAATGGCATTGATTGCTCTGAGAGCTTGTGCTACCAGCACTCCGACTTTGTGAGATTTGTAAGACGTTGCTATCCAGAGTAACAGCAGGGGGCTTTGGTCTAAGTAGAACTGCAGCAAGAAACATTTTTTACACAGCCTTAGGCTTATTCCACAGATATGATTAGAAGAGTGCATCCTTCTTATGAGACTGTGCATCAGACTATCATTAGGATCATACACTGCCGCAGCCTTGCTTTTAAATCCCCTTGTTCTGGCTATCTAACATATCTGATATTGCTTTTCTCAGCTTCTGCATTAGTGGCAGAGAATGTCTACAACTGTTATACATTTGTAGATTGTTCACAGAGTAAAGAGTGTGTTAAACAATTCTGTCTCTAAAATGAGTACCCTTAAATTGGATAATAGCACCGCTGTCATCTATACCATTTCGAAATGGCCAAGGTATGGTATAATATGCTACATATTTGACATTTTTTACTAAGGGATGAGAATACATGCATGCACTAATGCTTCCTATATGCACTCAGCTTATTTTATCAAAGATCAGCCTTAATCTTTGCTTGATGGCGACATTGCCACTTTAATCACTGAGGTTGCTTGATTTTGAGCTTGTATACATTTCTATGTAGGTGGTCTCAGAACCAGACTGCTCAGCTTTGGTGTCTTCTGTGTGTGCATCTATACTTTTTTG
This sequence comes from Pleurodeles waltl, assembly GCF_031143425.1. Classification (NCBI taxonomy): domain Eukaryota; kingdom Metazoa; phylum Chordata; class Amphibia; order Caudata; family Salamandridae; genus Pleurodeles; species Pleurodeles waltl. The sequence goes on along the minus strand of NC_090447.1, from coordinate 343,148,684 downwards.
TTCTGAGCCCAGCTGTTGAGTAAGTAACATTTGCAAATGATTTCATGAGTCAATCAATAATTCCCATCAAGGGCTCCAAATCGGTGGATGGGTCTCAGACACCAGTATGGCCATTCATCAGTGTGGCTGTTTTGGCATAGTGACCAAGCTATCCAAATCAATCAGAAGAGCAAGGGTTCACATGTCAATATCACCATCATCCTGAGGTGCCCAAAGAATGTCTGCACAGTGATAGTGTGTTCAAGAAAGTGAGAGCTTAATGCTTTTTATATTGCAGGATATTCATGATTTTTTGTGTTAGCGGAGAGGAATACGATTAGGAAACTATTTCAATGATATACAAATGATTTTGCTGACATTATTTCAAAAAATGTTTTTGAAATATACCATGCCAGAAAAAAAACTACTCTTTCTCTCTTACTTTCCCTATCTCTCTCCCTTTATCTCCTTTCATCTAAATTATGTCACTGTCAGCCTACAGCCACCAAGGAACCCATTTGGATTCCAATTTCAAATAGTTTGTCATTGGTATGGTTTCACCCAGCTCAATAGTGTCTCTCATGGACTAGTGATCAACATCCATTAATCTCTCCTTCCAGATTAAGGATTCACTTTGTGCTGTTGTCATGTTCTGTGTATGCCTGGAAATCTGTTTAAAGGATTTGCCCAGCAAGTATAAAGTCAATAGATTTCATATTGCAAAAAACACCCACATGTGTTCCATAATTACTGAATTAGCTCACATTCATATGTGATTCCTCACTGAATTTTACTTTCAGATCCTATGTTATAGGTGTTTTAATGCCGCTCAACATAGTGCCTTTTGTGGCCTGGTGTAAAGTTCAATGACTCTAGAATTGAGTGTTCAAACCCCTGTGTTTTCTTGTTGTGTCTGCATTATTGCACTATTGACAGTGAGTGGAAACTCTACATCTTTCATATAGCAAAGATAAAACAACATGCTTGTGGTAATGAGAAAAAGAGTATTTTTGTATTTACTGATGGAGCCTCATTGAATTTCATCTTCTGATCGTATACCACTGGTATCAATCAAAAATACTAGACACTCCTTGACAGCTACACACAATAGCAATAAGAAAATTTGGAAAGGATGAAACAAACACTGTTGAAATATAATTCTGCAGTTCTGATAATATGGACTTGGGGTAACCCTACCAATTAGCAGATCCATTTGCTGGGACGAACACATGTGGATAGAACAAGAAGCATAAACAGGACAAGAAGAATTTAGATAAAGGAAATCTGGGGACATAGGTGAGTAACTAAGGTGGACAAAAAGTGAGTAAGACAGGAAAGGCATCATAATTTCAGAAGCTCAGTCAAGAGCTTTCTTCTGTGGGTTAGGGAAAAATCTTTCTAAGTCTCAGCAAGGCATTTCAAAGGGGCAAAGGGTATAGAGGGCTATACCTCTCAGAGTCCAAGGAATTCAGCAAACAATGAAGAATAGAAAGGAGTCCTGCTGCGGAGTCTAGTGTGGGACTCTGCTCAAGGGAAAAGCGAGTAAAGGAGAATGCTGCAGGTCCATCTAGGGAACAGTATAATAAAGTTCATAGGGAAGATGATTCGTCCATCTATCACTCAATATGACCCATAAGATGAAAATGTTCAATGGCAAGCAGTCAAATGATTCAGACTACAACATCAGTGAAAGTTCTCAGGTTCTTCATGTGAAACGGCTTCCATCTTAGTTCACCCATGTGAATTGGAACAATTGTATGCATATTTATTCCGCAATTCCTGAATGTATGCTGTTCAAGGTTTGATTCCCAAGCCTACTATGCATAAAACAATAGAATATCAATTTCCAAGCTAACTTTCTCATAAGAACTGCAGGAAAGTACCATCTTGCCTGGCATGTTACCCCCATATTTCACTGTATATATGTTGTTTTAGTCTATGTGTCACTGGGACCCTGCCAGGCAGGGCCCCAGTGCTCATAAGTGTGTGCCCTGTATGTGTTCCCTGTGTGATGCCTAACTGTCTCACTGAGGCTCTGCTAACCAGAACCTCAGTGGTTATGCTCTCTCTGCTTTCTAAATTTGTCACTAACAGGCTAGTGACTAAATTTACCAATTCACATTGGCATACTGGTACACCCATATAATTCCCTAGTATATGGTACTGAGGTACCCAGGGTATTGGGGTTCCAGGAGATCCCTATGGGCTGCAGCATTTCTTTTGCCACCCATAGGGAGCTCTGACAATTCTTACACAGGCCTGCAATTGCAGCCTGCGTGAAATAACGTCCACGTTATTTCACAGCCATTTACCACTGCACTTAAGTAACTTATAAGTCACCTATATGTCTGACCTCCACCTGGTGAAGGTTGGTTACAAAGTTACTTAGTGTGTGGGCACCCTGGCACTAGCCAAGGTGCCCCCACATTGTTCAGGGCAAATTCCCCGGACTTTGTGAGTGCGGGGACACCATTACACACGTGCACTGTACATAGGTCACTACCTATGTACAGCGTCACAATGGTAACTCTGAACATGGCCATGTAACATATCTAAGATCATGGAATTGTCACCCCAATGCCATTCTGGCATTGTGGGGACAATTCCATGATCCCCCGGGTCTCTAGCACAGAGACCAGGGTACTGCCAAACTGCCTTTCCGGGGTCTCCACCGCAGCTGCTGCCAACCCCTCAGACAGGTTTCTGCCCTCCTGGGGTCCAGGCAGCCCTGGCCCAGGAAGGCAGAACAAAGGATTTCCTCTGAGAGAGGGTGTAACACCCTCTCCCTTTGGAAATAGGTGTCAGGGCTGGGGAGGAGTAGCCTCCCCCAGCCTCTGGAAATGCTTTGATGGGCACAGATGGTGCCCCTCTCTGCATAAGCCAGTCTACACTGGTTTAGGGATCCCCCAGCCCTGCTCAGGTGCAAAACTGGACAAAGGAAAGGGGAGTGACCACTCCCCTGACCTGCACCTCCCAGGGGAGGTGCCCAGAGCTCCTCCAGTGTGTCCCAGACCTCTGCCATCTTGGAAACAGAGGTGCCTGTAGCACACTGGACTGCTCTGAGTGGCCAGTGCCAGCAGGTGACATCAGAGGCTCCTTCTGATAGGCTCTTACCTCTCTTGGTAGCCAATCCTCCTTCCTGGGTAGCCAAACCTCCTTTTCTGGCTATTTAGGGTCTCTGCTTTGGGAATTTCACTAGATAACGAATGCAAGAGCTCATCAGAGTTCCTCTGCATCTCCCTCTTCACCTTCTACCAAAGGATCGATCGCTGACTGCTCAGGACGCTGCAAAACTGTAACAAAGTAGCAAGACGACTACTAGCACCCTTGTATCGCTTCATCCTGCCGTCTTTCTCAACTGTTTCCAGGTGGTGCATGCTCTGGGGGTAGCCTACTTCCTCTCTGCACCAGGAGCTCTGAATAAATCTCCCGTGGGTCGACGGAATCTTCCCCCTGCAACCGCAGGCACCAAAAGACTGTATCACTGGTCCTCTGGGTCCCCTCTCAGCATGGCGAGCGTGGTCCCTGGAACTCAGCAACTCTGTCCAAGTGACTCCCACAGTCCAGTGACTCTTCAGTCCAAGTTTGGTGGAGGTAAGTCCTTGCCTCCCCACGCTAGACTGCATTGTTGGGTACCGCGTGATTTGCAGCTGCTCTGGCTCCTGTGCACTCTTCCAGGATTTCCTTCATGCACAGCCAAGCCTGGGTCCCCGACACTCCTTCCTACAGTGCACAACCTTCTGAGTTGTCCTCCGGCATCGTGGGACTCCCTTTTGAGACTTCGGGTGGACTCCGGTTCACTTTTCTTCTAAGGGCCTGTTCCGGTACTTATGCGGGTGCTGCCTGCTTCTGTGAGGGTTCCCTGAGTTGCTGGGCAGTCCCTCTGTCTCCCCCTCCAAGTGGCGACATCCTGGTCCCTTCTGGGCCACAGCAGCACCCAAAAACCCTTACCGCGACCTTGCAGCTAGCAAGGCTTGTTTGCGGTCTTTCTGCGTGGGAACACCTCTACAAGCTTAATCGCGACGTGGGACATCCATCCTCCAAAGGGGAAGTTCCTAGTCCTCTTCTTTCTTTCAGAACTCCAAGCTTCTTCCAACAGGTGGCAGCTTCCTTGCACCCTCAGCTGGCATTTCCTGGGCTCCTGCCCACTCTTGACACCGTCGTGACTTTTGGACTTGGCCCCTTGTCTTACAGGTACTCAGGTCCAGAAATCCACTGTTGTGCATTGCTGGTGTTTGTTCTTCTTGCAGAATCCCCCTATCACGACTTCTGTGCTCTCTGGGGGTAGTAGGTGCACTTTACACCTATCTTTCAGGGTCTTGGGGTGGGCTATTTTTCTAACCCTCACTGTTTTCTTACAGTCCCAGTGACCCTCTACAAGCTCACATTGCAATCTACTGTAACTTTACACTGCTTGCATTACTTTTCTTGCTATTACCTGCATAATTTTGGTTTGTGTACATATATCTTGTGTACATATCTTATCCTCATACTGAGGGTACTCACTGAGATACTTTTGGCATATTGTCATAAAAATAAAGTACCTTTATTTTTAGTACTTCTCTGTATTGTGTTTTCTTATGATATTGTGCATATGACACCAGTGGTATAGTAGGAGCTTTACATGTCTCCTAGTTCAGCCTAAGCTGCTTTGCCATAGCTACCTTCTATCAGCCTTAGCTGCTAGAAACACCTTTTCTACACCAATAAGGGATAACTGGACCTGGCACAAGGGCAAAGCAGTACTCCAAGGAGGGAGAGGGTCCAAGGACACTAGCTTTCTGTGTGAATGCCTTTTTAATTGTGTTGGCGTGGGAGCTTAGCCAGAGGACATGGACCCAAGTCCTCCAAAAATGAGATATACTGGTTGCTGCGAATTTAATTCTTAAGGTGTGGGCCACATATCATTAATTTTCGGAGCATTCCGCATTTGCATAAACCTTTTCTGAAGCACCTTTTCTCACCCGATACTTTCAAAGCTATAAATAGTGTTTTTCCAGTACCTTTGTTCCTACCATGATGGGCATACTTATAACGATTTTCTTTGCGAGACTTTGAGTCATCTCTGTTAATCATCAAGATCTTTGTATTTCTCACAGACATAGAATCCACCATTAACTTACCAAGGCAGCTGCTATGTGGTATAATTCTACTGCTCCTGCCCTTCTCTTCATGTACACTTTTGCTCACCACACCATCAACTACCCAACCGTACTGTAAATATTACATGTCGGTTGTATGTATTTATTTTGCAGATTATCAGAATGGAACAATGCTTATATAACTGTTTTCCTTAGCAAGTTGAATATTGTCTACAGGGTATGTTTGCAGTTATATGTCATATTTAACACCTAACCTTGACTATGCTATCATTATTATCTCTATTTAGAGTATTCCTAATTCAGCACATTCATCTTCACTCTCCCACCTCTATTTTAAAAACGTAGTCACAGGCACTACTAACCTTGTTCTCGTGATAATTATCTGTTGCTTACCTTGACCATATTATTGTTCACAATCTGCAGGTGATTTCTTCACGCCTCCTCCTTCACCTTATCTCTCTAATTGTTATTTTTTCCTAGTCAGTATGTAACACAAGCACCAGAACCTCCATCGTTTTTCTAATTATTAATCTTTAACTTTTTCTTCAGCATGTCCATTTTTCCTGCATCACCAATCATTGGGACACAGTGGGCCTCATTATGACCCTGGCGGGCGGCGGAGGCCGCCCGCCAGGATCCCGCCCTCCAAATTACCGCGCCGCGGTCAAAAGACCGCGGCGGGTATTACGAGTTTTCCCCTGGGCTGGCGGGCGGTTCCAGTTAAACCGCCCGCCAGCCCAGGGGAAAACGACCTTCCCACGAGGATGCCGGCTCGTAATCGAGCCGGCGGAGTGGGAAGGTGCGACGGGTGCTACTGCACCCGTCGCGTATTTCACTGTCTGCAAGGCAGACAGTGAAATAAATTTTGGGGCCCTCTTACGGGGGCCCCTGCCGTGCCCATGCCATTGGCATGGGCACGGCAGGGGCCCCCAGGGGCCCCGCGACCCCCCCTACCGCCATCCTGTTCATGGCGGCTTTCCCGCCATGAACTGGATGGCGGTAGGGGGGGTCAGAATCCTCATGGCTGCGGAGCGCGCTCCGCAGCCATGGAGGATTCCAATGAGCAGCGGAAAGTCAGCGGGAGACCGCTGACTTTCCGCTTCTGACCGCGGCTGAACCGCCGCGGTCAGAATGCTCATTGGAGCACCGCCAGCCTGACGGCGGTGCTCCCGTGGTCGGTGGCCCTGGCGGCCACCGGCCGCCAGGGTCAGAATGACCCTCAGTGTCTCTGAGAACCTAATCTTTCTGCACGAATCCGGGTTTCCACCCCTCGGTGCCGCTTTTTCCTATCACTTTCTTTTTCAACACAATCAAATTATTTTTTCTAGCCGTATGTTGTTTTCTTTCTTTCAGCCTTGAGAAAGCCCTGGCGTATGCACCTGTGGGGCGAAACACGTGTTGGCTGACCCTTGTTTCTTTCTCTGGAACTATCCTGTTGTATCTCAATTGGGAGTTACTTGTCTTCTCAAATAAATAATTCAAATTGGAGCAACAAAAACTCTTGTCGTAATCCTGTTGATTCCAATTCACTGAACCTATGGCACCTCAATCCTCAACAAAGACTTTTTAAGTGGGACCTTACCTTTTTCCTTCCAGTGGACCTGGCACAAGGTGTAAGTACCTCTGGTACCCACTACAAGCCAGGCCAGCCTCCTACAAGAACAATGTCTGAAAGGAAAGTGCATGTTAGCATGAATGGCTGAACATTTTCTACACACTGCACGAAACAGGGCCTTGCAGGCCTCATTTGGGATAATCAAGTGAATTAAAGCATCTCATTTATTTATGCATTTAATATACATTTAGCATTTTAAAAACTAAACTCAATATTAAAAAGCTCTTGTCAGTGTTCATGTTGCAATAAATTCAAAATAAAAAACTCTGTTCTCCCTTTCAAGTAACTATAATGTAGTACTGCATTCTCTACATTTGCATGTCACTTTTAAAATATTTTTTATATAAAATCTATTATTGTTTTAATGCAAAGCGTTAATTAACATAAAAAAACTATAAAATGAAAACAAATTAATCTGTTAACCATAAACTTATATGGTTATACCACGTCTTTAACTGATAACCTACAGTGAATGCTCATTAATATGGCTTTTCAGTGCACCACTTCACAGCAAAACTATTAGGCCCATATTTATTCTTTTTGACACAAACCAGCACCGGCGCTGGTTTGTGTCCAAAAATTGACGGCCGGCTAACGCCATTCCAATGCACCAGGCGGGTGCTTTATTTATGGATTGTTGTTAGCCGATGCTGCGGGCTGGTCAGAGTAAAAAAAAATGACTCTAACCAGGCAGCGCCGGTGTAGGGGAAAATGGGGGTTGTGCGTCAAACAATGGTGCAAGTCAGGTTAGAGTAAAAAAACCATGGCTCTAACCGGACTTGCACCATATTTTGACGCACAACCCCCATGGAAATAACTCCTGTCTTAGCAAAGACAGGAGTCATACCCCCCTGCCCAATGGCCATGCCCAGGGGACTTCTGTCCCGTGGCAGTGGCCGTTGGGCACAGTGGCATGTAAGGGGGCCCAAGTTAGGCCCCCCATGCCACTTAAAATAAAATGAAAAATTACTTACCTCAACTTACCTGTACTTACCTGGGATGGGCCCCCCATCCATGGGTGTCCTCCAGGGGTGAATGGGGGTGGCAGGGGGTGTCTCCGGGGGCAGGGAAGGGCACCTGTGGACTGCTTCCATGGTCAGAGACCATGGACATGAGCCCACAGGTCCCTTAATGCCTGCCCTCACCCAGGTGTTAAAAAATGGTGCACAGAAGGGTGGGCGCTGTTTTTTAAGGCCCGCCCTCTCCTGTGCGTCAAAATGACACGGGAGTATAAATAAGGTGCACATGCCTTAAAGTCATTTTTTGGACGGGAACGCCTACCTTGCATGTCATTAACGCAAGGCGGTTTCCCGCATCCAGAAAATGACGCACACAAAGGAATTTTAATGTTCGCGGGGGCGGGCATCATTTTATAAATATGGTGCAAGGTTTGTGCCGAATGTGTGTCAAAATATTTGACGCACATTTGGCGCAAACAGAGTATAAATACGCCCGGTAGTATTTTGGTTATCATATTGCATAAATTGTCACAAATAGATTATCACTGTGACATGAGGGACCTTTCTAAAATTTCTGTTACATCAAAGGCATGATTGATTACAAGCTGTTTGAAGAATCTCTTAAAAACAGTGAAAACATAATCATTTTCATATTAAAACAATATGTTCCATTTTTTATTTATTAATAGGAAACAAGCAGGATTAGGGAACACATATTTAATGATATACAAATATTTTTATTGGGATTATCTCTTGAAATGTTGTTTTAAAATTATACATTATACCATATCACTTTTTCTGCCTATTCCCCCTTTTTAGGTCAAGCGTAAGCGTTCAACCTGGTGTATACTTAAGTTTGCTTATACTGTGGGTTAGAGCAATTTCATTTGTTGGTTGCCATGTCCTTTAAAAATTATTGCTCGCTAGTGGTCAGTTCTGCCTTTTTCTCCCTCCTTTTTCTGTTTCAGAACAGTGGCCTACTACCATATTGTTCCACTTTGGTTTCTTTATCTGTTGCTGTGACTGACTATTTTTGACATTTCTTTGGTGTTCCCTTTTAGGCTGGTAGCTGCCTGTGTTTTATTGCAGCATTCCATTCCCCCCACTTCCTCCCATGTCGCTGACATTTGCTTTGGCTTTATTCCAGTGCTGTCCTCTACCCTGCTCTAAAACAAGCTTATTTTACAAATGAGTTTATTTTACTAAATAAACGGCTCCTAAAATAAGCTTATTTTACTAAATAAAAACACCATATGCCCTCGCATAGCATCACAGAGAGTCTCTCACTCTCTCCAGGGTCTCTCCCTGCCAGCACTCATGACATCGCACACAGGGCATTGCTTATCTCCTTTATGGGGCCATAAATCTTCTCAGGCTGCTCTGCTAACTTCATTAGAGCTTTGTTGAAATGCGAGGCAAAAATGCTTGTCTTTCATTTGCATATTTATACTAGAATAAGTCCTTTGTGTTCTCATTGCCACGTCCGTGTTTAGTATTCAGCATGACGAATTATGATAACATGACATGAAACACATAATTGGCAGTTTCTCTGTGTAAGACTGTTTTAAGTAGCCAAAGTGACTAGGCACAGAGTAAAAACACTGACAGTACTGCTGATTAAAATGGGACAAAAAAGCCCATTTAGTGACATTGCTTGGGTAGAGGGGCTTGTATCATTTCTTTGCCAACTAAGACCAGGTTTCTATTCCAGTCATATCCATATGGTATGTCTTTGGTACAAAATAATGTGCTTTTTTGACCATTTGTAATCAGCTTGGCACATGGATTCTTTGGCTGGATAGTTCGAGCCTCGTAATTTGTCCTTTTCATTTTCTTCTCAGGCCATGTCACAAGACAACGTAATCCCATACAGTTTGGGACACTGCAGATTTGTCCTTGCACTTTGGCAGAGATGTGTTAGTCTTTTTTTATCCAGTATGTGAATTAACCAGTAGTTTTTTTATGTTTTTATTTGGGTTTTCTCTTGTGCCCGGAGACTATCTGTCAGGAGAGCATACCCAGCGGCATTCCTGCTTTTTGAAAGTCTTGAGAGTGCAGCTATTGTTAGTAACCATAGCACCTCTACATCTGTTCAAGGATTTATGGCTGCCCCGATAGGGCAGAAAGGGGCGGGGTGTGGGTTGCTCGGGCTACATGTTAACCGAGATCCACGGACTGAGATAGGGCAGGATCGCTTGGACAAACCCTACCCCTATCAGATAAACTGGCTGAGGATTAGGCGAGGCCCCCACTACAAACTGCTGTGTGGTGGCTCCCATTCTGGAGGTGAGATGCTGCAGTAGATTATGATGAAGCTGTTACATTGAAGGCTGTCAGGGTGAAGGGCACAAAAGCAAGGCTCGCACTTCTGGACGACTTTGTATCATTTCCACCATCTCATATAGGCAGGAAGATACTGGACCAGCAATGGAAGCCAAGAAGACCTGTCTTTTAAGAAGATGGGTCGTTGGTGGGGGGGCAGAGGGATACAAGATTTAACTGTGCCCCACAAACTTGTTTTTATTATTAAACTGTGTGACCTCAATGTACAGCAATGGTTGTGGTCAGTAATATCTTCCAACCAACCTTGGCCCACCCCAGGAGAAGGCACAGTTTATGTTCACTTCCGTCTAACAAAGTGAAAGGCAAGGTTTTTGTGTTTCGTGAAATCTTGGTTTGATCAAAGGATTCTGGGACAACAGAATCGAGGGTATATGAATAGGTGGGGGATAAACCCTTGTGTTGTTGTGTACACCACTTGCGGGACTTGAAGAATGCTAATATGTTAGGAGGACATATCATGACATATCAATACGAGTCACCCCTAAACAATACGAAATACACCCAAAATCAATATCCATAGACAAAGCCACTGGAATTATGTGATTGTGCACCTATGGCGATTTTCACATAATTATAGATTTCCCGCATTTGCCACATAATCCATCATCTGCCATATATTCTACAGATTTTAACAAAAAAACTGTTTTTAGCTCAAAAGTCTCAAACATTACTAAATATGCAACAACACGTGGAAGGCCCTTTGCAAAGCTGAACTGGTCATCTTTTGGTTGCTTATTGCTAGCTTTGGGAGACAAACTGATACTAATGTGGTGCAACCATTGCCTAGACAGTGTTAATAAGTTTAAATTGATGAAATAATAAAGTAGTACTATTACAAAACGTGCTATATTATGCCTCATTATTTGCCTTTTCATGCTGCATAGTTTACCTAATCCTCCCACATAATTGGCTCCCCTCCTGCTGCATAAATTCATTGGCCCTGTATCGACCACTTTGATGCCGGTCAATGAGAATCTAAGAACTGTAAAGATTTTGAAAGAGCTTCAGAACCAAAACTGTTGTAGGAATGCACTATATAGAAACACTTTACATGAAGAACGAGGCACTGTGTTGCGTATGGGGTATGGTAGGGAGCATCAGGTCAGACAGGCTAAGGCTAGCAGCACAATGTGCTATGATCAAATTGTGGCATCCACAGTGTACAAAATGAAAAGACAGGCATGCATCCCTTAACAAAATATGGTTTTCACAAGTTGCTGGCCCTGAGCAGAATTGGTTCTAGGAACTTTAAATTCAGAGGCTGGACAAAGTGGTGCCTGAGGGTGCTGGATCGAGAGCCTTCTATAGGAGTGTCCATGTTCTTTTCCTGCTTTGGTGGAATTTTGTCAAGAACTAAGCAGAGGAAGCAGATTTAATTTACCCCACCCAGTATTGAAAAGTAGAAACATCCTTTTTAGGTTGAGCGCGCAATACGCCCATCGCTATCACTCGTTCATGGGCTTGCCTTTCAAAAATACTTTATCATCATTAGTAAATGCTTTACTTTTGTCCCTTCTGGGGCGATTTTGTTACTGCCTTGACCATCGACCCTGATGGATAATTGCATGATTGCCGATATGTTTGACTGCAAGCTTACTTCTTTTTTCTTTTGGATCTCTCCTTCACGCTCACACTTATGGTGGCCGTGGCGCTTTGAGTCAGCTCATTTATGTCAACTGTCTTACTTTTCATTTTCAATATATGTGGCAAGAAAAGTCCAGTTAGGAATTTACAACATTAATAGCTCTAACTCGAGCAAACGAGAGACGCATTCTTTGCAAAAGCTTGTTCTCTCTCCTCCACTTCCTATCGTCTAAAGGATGTAGTTGTCAGCTTGTAATAAGTAACCTAGGGTGCCCCATTGAATTCCATTTTCGAATGATATATCATTGGTACGTTTTCAACCAGCCTGTGACAGAGAAGTGGAGCAGCGATCGTCTCTTTATCTGAAACTGAAAGTTACGTTGCTCTGTCACCATGGTAACATGTCTGGTTGAAGGCCTGTGCAGTCACAAGCCTATTCATGAATCATTACAGTTAGTGAAAAATGAATAGCTTTCATATTGCAGAAGCATAACCACATGTGTTCTTAATGGGATAAGTGTTAGCTCGCGGTTACCTATGGAGCCTAAATGAATTCCACTTTCGGATCGTATGTCATTGGTTTGTTTCACCCAGGCCTATGGAGTGTGCCGAGTGTTTAAGATCTCAGATTTTCAGCCTAAAGGTTAAGTGCTGAAATCCAGCTGTCACCGTTGTCATGTCTGCCGGAAGGTCACTTACCTTACATTATGTTTCAATGACGTGTCCAGAATGATACAATACGATATATTTTAGAGTGTACAACTATGAGAACATTTTTGATGATGAAAAAAGTTCAGTTTGCCTTTGCCCTCCCACTCCTGGTTTATCCAGAATACTTCACCGGCTAAGCAGTGACAATTGCATAGAGAAATAAAGCAAAGGCTTGCGTCCTTATCCTTTGGTCCCATTGCCTCATTCTCTTGCTTTCAGCATTCACGCTAGTTTTAGGGAAGGACTGTCCTTCCTGAATGTGTACCCAGGACCGATTTTCCGGGTGTATCTCTGTCCACTTCTCAAGACACAGGTTGACATTGCAAGCCTTCTTGAACAAATTTAGTTTTTTTTGCGTGAGCCCTTGGTCTTTTAGGAGGTTTGCTTTTTTTGTGGGGTCATCTAGCTGATGAGCTTCTCTGAACTTGTCTAATCTTCAGTGCTGCTGCTCCACAGGTACAGTTTTCTTTTAAGCTGAAGCAATGCTAAACTCATACTCTCATCCTCATAGTCTGATAGGCCTGTAGAGTTGCTTGGCTGCTTTGTATCAGTGTAGGTTTCCTACTAACTACTTGACCCTTCAGCATCTTGTTTGTTTACTACAGCGATGCAAGTACTACTATCACTACTGGCTGACTGAGAAGATGCCCCTGCCCCCCACCCCCCCCCCCCACCCCCCCGGGTTAGCAGGAGGGCCTTCTTTAGGATTCAGAAAGATACGATAAACAGAACTAATAATAGCATCTGTGTGGTCCCTGGCTGTACCCTCTGCTCTGGTCCTCTTGCACTGCCTCCTATAGGGTGTCTACTCTTCTAGTTCTGTCCGAGACAAAGAGGTGCTCCTATTCCTTTCAAGGGTTATTTTGTTGGATTATATTTAAATAGTACAGGTAATCATCATATTTGTCACATGAAATGATATAACTCCTGAAGGCACTTCATATAGAAACAATAATCTTTTGTTACTTTTTTTTCCAAGCACCGACACAGCCAATGGGACGGGCCTTATAGTGATACACGTCATTTGCGAATGCGATACATGAATTAAGCAGTCATTAAACCCTGGGTTTTAATTTGTTGGTACAGGAAACCCACAACTGTTGCCTTTGACAGTGCTTGTCATTCTATTTTTTATGAAGAATGCACTGCATTTCTTTTCTGTTCGTTTCGGAGAGATGTCATAGTTGAGAGTACGTTCCAGCCTCCAAGTTTATACCTACCTGTGGTTTAGTATTGGTTTCATAATGCCTTATTTTGTTATGCTTGATTAGTGTTTGATACATTTACGTACCTTATTTTCCAGCCATTTTACTACGCCAACGAGATCAGCAATGCACTGGATAATGTATACTACTTTAGGCGTTATTCATTCACTAGTCAATGTTATGTGTGAATTGTATATTTGAGGTCGCGGACAATGCACTGTCTTGACGCCCATGGAAGTCATGTAAGGTCACCAGGGACCACAGCTGCGAACCGTGGCTTGTTCCTTGTGATCCCTGGCACGGCCCCTGATACATCTGGGTTCAGATAAGCAGGCAGAAGGAGTTTGCTAAGTAATATTTGTTTTTTAAACGTAAGCGTGCATGACACTTGCCTTTAAATTATTTCATGAAGAATTAAGGCTTTTTTCACTGCACCGGTGTTGCCAGAGGGGACATATTTATGGTTCAACAACACAGAAGCAGGAAAAAGGTAGAGGTCACACTTTAGGCAGGAAATACGTAACAGGTGAACCAGGTTGGAGAAACATGTTTGGCATGGCGTTGAGTGAGTGAACATGCAAAGTGTGCAAGCTCAAGCTTATCTAGAGTTCAAGGGTGTGGGATTTGTAAAGTACAATTATCAAAAAATATGGTTAAAAAAATGACGTTTTCTACGCTTTTCTTGAGGAGTGCTCAAAAACACCGAGGTGTGCATTTTGAGGCTGACCATCCAGAGGGTTTTGCGGTTTCCCAGGAAAGTAATGGTGCCTATAACTTAATATCCTGAACACCCTAATGATTCTTCTGACCAACTTGCCCAGAGTATAAATTTGATTTTCCCAGTTTGTACCAAGCCATATGTAAATCAGTCTTGAACCTGTTCCCAATGGGAGCAGTCCAGCCCGAACTGCCAAGCCAGGTCCTCCCTGGACAGGATTCAAACATTTTGGGACTGGTTTCAGGGTATCACCCTTCATCAGCCAGGCTAGCTTGAATCCAGTGGTGCAGCAAGCAAGGGCCCAAGTCTGGGCATACCCTAGCCCAGTGGTTCCCAACCTGTGGTCCGGGGACCCCTGGGGGTCCATGAACCTTCCTCAGGGGGTCCACGACTGCTTAGAAAATTAAATAATATTAACAGATTAGGTCCTAAGCTTTCAGTAATGACTCAGGGGGGTCCTTGGATTTCAATAATGATTCAGTGGGTGTAGGAAGTTGGCTCTGTATGTGCTATTTCAAAGTAAGGAATAGCATGCACAGAGTCCAAGGGTTCCCCTTAGAGGTAAAATAGTGGTAAAAATAGATAATACTAATGCTCTATTTTGTGGTAGTGTGGTCGAGCAGTAGGCTTATCCAAGGAGTAGTGTTAAGCATTTGTTGTACATACACATAGACAATAAATGAGGTACACACACTCAGAGACAAATCCAGCCAATAGGTTTTTGTATAGAAAAATATATTTTCTTAGTTTATTTTAAGAACCACAGGTTCAAATTCTACATGTAATATCTCATTCGAAAGGTATTGCAGGTAAGTACTTTAGGAACTTCAAATCATCAAAATTGCATGTATACTTTTCAAGTTATTCACAAATAGCTGTTTTAAAAGTGGACACTTAGTGCAATTTTCACAGTTCCTAGGGGAGGTAAGTATTTGTTAGGTTAACCAGGTAAGTAAGACACTTACAGGGCTTAGTTCTTGGTCCAAGGTAGCCCACTGTTGGGGGTTCAGAGCAACCCCAAAGTCACCACACCAGCAGCTCAGGGCCGGTCAGGTGCAGAGTTCAAAGTGGTGCCCAAAACACATAGGCTAGAATGGAGAGAAGGGGGTGCCCCGGTTCCGGTCTGCTTGCAGGTAAGTACCCGCGTCTTCGGAGGGCAGACCAGGGGGGTTTTGTAGGACACCGGGGGGGACACAAGTCCACACAGAAATTTCACCCTCAGCAGCGCGGGGGCGGCCGGGTGCAGTGTAGAAACAAGCGTCGGGTTTTCAATGTTAGTCTATGAGAGATCTCGGGATCTCTTCAGCGCTGCAGGCAGGCAAGGGGGGGATTCCTCGGGGAAACCTCCACTTGGGCAAGGGAGAGGGACTCCTGGGGGTCACTTCTCCAGTGAAAGTCCGGTCCTTCAGGTCCTGGGGGCTGCGGGTGCAGGGTCTCTCCCAGGCGTCGGGACTTTAGGTTCAAAGAGTCGCGGTCAGGGGAAGCCTCGGGATTCCCTCTGCAGGCGGCGCTGTGGGGGCTCAGGGGGGACAGGTTTTGGTACTCACAGTATCAGAGTAGTCCTGGGGTCCCTCCTGAGGTGTTGGATCGCCACCAGCCGAGTCGGGGTCGCCGGGTGCAGTGTTGCAAGTCTCACGCTTCTTGCGGGGAGCTTGCAGGGTTCTTTAAAGCTGCTGGAAACAAAGTTGCAGCTTTTCTTGGAGCAGGTCCGCTGTCCTCGGGAGTTTCTTGTCTTTTCGAAGCAGGGGCAGTCCTCAGAGGATGTCGAGGTCGCTGGTCCCTTTGGAAGGCGTCGCTGGAGCAGGATCTTTGGAAGGCAGGAGACAGGCCGGTGAGTTTCTGGAGCCAAGGCAGTTGTCGTCTTCTGGTCTTCCGCTGCAGGGGTTTTCAGCTGGGCAGTCCTTCTTCTTGTAGTTGCAGGAATCTAATTTTCTAGGGTTCAGGGTAGCCCTTAAATACTAAATTTAAGGGCGTGTTTAGGTCTGGGGGGTTAGTAGCCAATGGCTACTAGCCCTGAGGGTGGGTACACCCTCTTTGTGCCTCCTCCCAAGGGGAGGGGGTCACAATCCTAACCCTATTGGGGGAATCCTCCATCTGCAAGATGGAGGATTTCTAAAAGTTAGAGTCACTTCAGCTCAGGACACCTTAGGGGCTGTCCTGACTGGCCAGTGACTCCTCCTTGTTTTTCTCATTATTTTCTCCGGCCTTGCCGCCAAAAGTGGGGCCTGGCCGGAGGGGGCGGGCAACTCCACTAGCTGGAGTGTCCTGCTGGGTTGGCACAAAGGAGGTGAGCCTTTGAGGCTCACCGCCAGGTGTGACAATTCCTGCCTGGGAGAGGTGTTAGCATCTCCACCCAGTGCAGGCTTTGTTACTGGCCTCAGAGTGACAAAGGCACTCTCCCCATGGGGCCAGCAACATGTCTCGGTTTGTGGCAGGCTGCTAAAACTAGTCAGCCTACACAGATAGTCGGTTTAAGTTTCAGGGGGCACCTCTAAGGTGCCCTCTGTGGTGTATTTTACAATAAAATGTACACTGGCATCAGTGTGCATTTATTGTGCTGAGAAGTTTGATACCAAACTTCCCAGTTTTCAGTGTAGCCATTATGGTGCTGTGGAGTTCGTGTTTGACAGACTCCCAGACCATATACTCTTATGGCTACCCTGCACTTACAATGTCTAAGGTTTTGTTTAGACACTGTAGGGGTACCAGGCTCATGCACTGGTACCCTCACCTATGGTATAGTGCACCCTGCCTTAGGGCTGTAAGGCCTGCTAGAGGGGTGTCTTACCTATACTGCATAGGCAGTAAGAGGCTGGCATGGCACCCTGAGGGGAGTGCCATGTCGACTTACTCGTTTTGTCCTCACTAGCACACACAAGCTGGCAAGCAGTGTGTCTGTGCTGAGTGAGAGGTATCCAGGGTGGCATAAGACATGCTGCAGCCCTTAGAGACCTTCCTTGGCATCAGGGCCCTTGGTACTAGAAGTACCAGTTACAAGGGACTTATCTGGATGCCAGGGTCTGCCAATTGTGGATACAAAAGTACAGGTTAGGGAAAGAACACTGGTGCTGGGGCCTGGTTAGCAGGCCTCAGCACACTTTCAATTGTAAACATAGCATCAGCAAAGGCAAAAAGTCAGGGGGCAACCATGCCAAGGAGGCATTTCCTTACACAACCCCCCCCCAAACGAAAGAGGATGAGACTAACCTTTCCCAAGAGAGTCTTCATTTTCTAAGTGGAAGAACCTGGAAAGGCCATCTGCATTGGCATGGGCAGTCCCAGGTCTGTGTTCCACTATAAAGTCCATTCCCTGTAGGGAGATGGACCACCTCAACAGTTTAGGATTTTCACCTTTCATTTGCATCAGCCATTTGAGAGGTCTGTGGTCAGTTTGAACTAGGAAGTGAGTCCCAAAGAGGTATGGTCTCAGCTTCTTCAGGGACCAAACCACAGCAAAGGCCTCCCTCTCAATGGCACTCCAACGCTGCTCCCTGGGGAGTAACCTCCTGCTAATGAAAGCAACAGGCTGGTCAAGGCCATCATCATTTGTTTGGGACAAAACTGCCCCTATCCCATGTTCAGAGGCATCAGTCTGCACAATGAACTGCTTAGAATAATCTGGAGCTTTGAGAACTGGTGCTGAGCACATTGCCTGTTTCAGGGTGTCAAAGGCCTGTTGGCATTCCACAGTCCAGTTTACTTTCTTGGGCATTTTCTTGGAGGTGAGTTCAGTGAGGGCTGTCACAATGGATCCATATCCCTTCACAAACCTCCTGTAATACCCAGTCAAGCCAAGGAATGCCCTGACTTGAGTCTGGGTTTTTGGAGCTACCCAGTCCAGAATAGTCTGGATCTTGGGTTGGAGTGGCTGAACTTGGCCTCCACCTACAAGGTGTCCCAAGTAAACCACAGTTCCCTGCCCTATCTGGCATTTGGATGCCTTGATAGAGAGGCCTGCAGATTGCAGAGCCTTCAAAACCTTCCTCAGGTGGACCAGGTGATCCTGCCAGGTGGAGCTAAAGACAGCAATATCATCAAGATAAGCTGTGCTAAAGGACTCCAAGCCAGCAAGGACTTGATTCACCAACCTTTGGAAGGTGGCAGGGGCATTCTTTAAACCAAAGGGCATAACAGTAAACTGATAATGCCCATCAGGTGTGGAGAATGCTGTTTTCTCTTTTGCTCCAGGTGCCATTTTTATTTGCCAGTACCCTGCTGTCAAGTCAAAGGTACTTAGAAATTTGGCAGCACCTAATTTATCAATGAGCTCATCAGCTCTTGGAATTGGATGGGCATCTGTCTTGGTGACAGAATTGAGCCCTCTGTAGTCCACACAAAACCTCATCTCTTTCTTTCCATCTTTGGTGTGAGGTTTGGGGACTAAGACCACTGGGCTAGCCCAGGGGCTGTCAGAGCGCTCAATTACTCCCAATTCCAGCATCTTGTGGACTTCCACCTTGATGCTTTCTTTAACATGGTCAGATTGTCTAAAGATTTTGTTCTTGACAGGCATGCTGTCTCCTGTGTCCACATCATGGGTACACAGGTGTGTCTGACCAGGGGTTAAGGAGAAGAGTTCAGGAAACTGTTGTAGGACTCTCCTACAATCAGCTTGCTGTTGGCCAGAGAGGGTGTCTGAGTAGATCACTCCATCTACTGTACCATCTTTTGGGTCTGATGACAGAAGATCAGGGAGAGGTTCACTCTCTGCCTCCTGATCCTCATCTGTTACCATCAACAGATTGACATCAGCCCTGTCGTGGAAGAGCTTAAGGCGGTTTACATGGATCACCCTCTTGGGGCTCCTGCTTGTGCCCAGGTCCACCAAGTAGGTGACCTGACTCTTCCTCTCTAGTACTGGGTAAGGGCCACTCCATTTGTCCTGGAGTGCCCTGGGAGCCACAGGCTCCAGAACCCAGACTTTCTGCCCTGGTTGGAACTCAACCAGTGCAGCCTTTTGGTCATACCAAAACTTCTGGAGCTGTTGGCTGGCCTCAAGGTTTTTGGTTGTCTTTTCCATGTACTCTGCCATTCTAGAGCGAAGGCCAAGTACATAGTCCACTATGTCCTGTTTAGGCTCATGGAGAGGTCTCTCCCAGCCTTCTTTAACAAGGGCAAGTGGTCCCCTTACAGGATGACCAAACAGAAGTTCAAAGGGTGAGAATCCTACTCCCTTCTGTGGCACCTCTTTGTAAGCGAAAAGCAGACATGGCAAGAGGACATCCCATCTCCTTTTGAGTTTTTCTGGGAGCCCCATGATCATGCCCTTTAATGTCTTGTTGAATCTCTCAACTAAGCCATTAGTTTGTGGATGGTATGGTGTAGTGAATTTATAAGTCACCCCACACTCATTCCACATGTGCTTTAGGTATGCTGACATGAAGTTGGTACCTCTGTCAGACACCACCTCCTTAGGGAAACCCACTCTGGTAAAGATACCAATGAGGGCCTTGGCTACTGCAGGGGCAGTAGTCGACCTAAGGGGAATAGCTTCAGGATACCTGGTAGCATGATCCACTACTACCAGGATACACATATTTCCTGAGGCTGTGGGAGGTTCTAGTGGACCAACTATGTCCACACCCACTCTTTCAAAGGGAACCCCCACCACTGGAAGTGGAATGAGGGGGGCCTTTGGATGCCCACCTGTCTTACCACTGGCTTGACAGGTGGGGCAGGAGAGGCAAAACTCCTTAACCATGTTGGACATATTGGGCCAGTAGAAGTGGTTGACTAACCTCTCCCACGTCTTGGTTTGTCCCAAATGTCCAGCAAGGGGAATGTCATGGGCCAATGTTAGGATGAACTTCCTGAACAGCTGAGGCACTACCACTCTCCTAGTGGCACCAGGTTTGGGGTCTCTGGCCTCAGTGTACAGGAGTCCATCTTCCCAATAGACCCTATGCGTTCCATTTTTCTTGCCTTTGGACTCTTCAGCAGCTTGCTGCCTAAGGCCTTCAAGAGAGGGACAGGTTTCTTGTCCCTTACACAGCTCCTCCCTTGAGGGTCCCCCTGGGCCTAAGAGCTCAACCTGATAAGGTTCAAGCTCCAAAGGCTCAGTTCCCTCAGAGGGCAGAACTTCTTCCTGAGAAGAGAGGTTCCCTTTCTTTTGCTGTGTTGCAGTTGGTTTCCCAGCTGACTTTCCTGTTCTCTTGGTAGGCTGGGCCATTCTTCCAGACTCCAGCTCTACTTGTTCACCCTGTGCCTTGCATTGTGCTCTTGTTTTCACACACACCAGTTCAGGGATACCCAGCATTGCTGCATGGGTTTTTAGTTCTACCTCAGCCCATGCTGAGGACTCCAGGTCATTTCCAAGCAGACAGTCCACTGGGATATTTGAGGAGACCACCACCTGTTTCAGGCCATTGACCCCTCCCCATTCTAAAGTAACCATTGCCATGGGATGTACTTTTCTCTGATTGTCAGCGTTGGTGACTGTGTAAGTTTTTCCAGTCAGGTATTGGCCAGGGGAAACCAGTTTCTCTGTCACCATGGTGACACTGGCACCTGTATCCCTCAGGCCCTCTATTCTAGTCCCATTAATTAAGAGTTGCTGTCTGTATTTTTGCATGTTAGGCGGCCAGACAGCTAGTGTGGCTAAATCCACCCCACCCTCAGAAACTAGAGTAGCTTCAGTGTGGACCCTGATTTGCTCTGGGCACACTGTTGATCCCACTTGGAGACTAGCCATACCAGTGTTACCTGGATGGGAGTTTGGAGTGGAACCTTTCTTGGGACAGGCCTTGTCTCCAGTTTGGTGTCCATGCTGTTTACAGCTATGACACCAGGCCTTTTTGGGATCAAAGTTTTTACCCTTGTACCCATTGTTTTGTGAAGAGGCTCTGGGCCCACCCTCCTGTGCAGGTTTTTGGGGGCCTGTAGAAGACTCTTTACTATTTTCAGTTTTGGTTGTCTCATCACCCTTCCCCTGGGGAGTCTTTGTGACCCCTTTCTTTTGGTCACCCCCTGTTGAAGTCTTGGACACCCTTGTCTTGACCCAATGGTCCGCCTTCTTTCCCAATTCTTGGGGAGAAATTGGTCCTAGGTCTACCAGATGCTGATGCAGTTTATCATTGAAACAATTACTTAACAGGTGTTCTTTCACAAATAAATTGTACAGCCCATCATAATTACTTACACCACTGCCTTGAATCCAACCATCTAGTGTTTTCACTGAGTAGTCTACAAAGTCAACCCAGGTCTGGCTCGAGGATTTTTGTGCCCCCCTGAATCTAATCCTATACTCCTCAGTGGAGAATCCAAAGCCCTCAATCAGGGTACCCTTCATGAGGTCATAAGATTCTGCATCTTGTCCAGAGAGTGTGAGGAGTCTATCCCTACACTTTCCTGTGAACATTTCCCAAAGGAGAGCACCCCAGTGAGATTTGTTCACTTTTCTGGTTACACAAGCCCTCTCAAAAGCTGTGAACCATTTGGTGATGTCATCACCATCTTCATATTTAGTTACAATCCCTTTAGGGATTTTCAACATGTCAGGAGAATCTCTGACCCTATTTATGTTGCTGCCACCATTGATGGGTCCTAGGCCCATCTCTTGTCTTTCCCTCTCTATGGCTAGGATCTGTCTTTCCAAAGCCAATCTTTTGGCCATCCTGGCTAACTGGATGTCCTCTTCACTGGGGCTATCCTCAGTGATTTCAGAGGTGTTGGTCTCTCCTGTGAGGGAACCAGCATCTCTGACTATTATTTTAGGAGTCAGGGTTTGAGGGACCCTGTCCTCCCTAGATAGGACTGGTAGGGGGGAATTTTCCTCCAAGTCACTATCCTCTTCCTCTGAGTTGCCACCCTCAGAGGGGTTGGCCTTTTCAAACTCTGCCAAAAGCTCCTGGAGCTGTATTTTGGTAGGTTTGGGGCCCATTGTTATTTTCTTTATTTTACAGAGTGACCTTAGCTCCCTCATCTTAAGATGGAGGTAAGGTGTGGTGTCGAGTTCCACCACAGTCACATCTGTGCTAGACATTTTGCTTCTAAAAGTTGGAATACTTTTTAAGAATCTACCACTGGTTCTAGAATCTAATTCAAACTTTTACAAACTTTTAAACTCTAAAAGAAATGCTAAACAGGATCTAACACAAGGCCCTAGCAGGTCTTTTAAGAATTTAGAAAACTTTTCAAATTGCAAAAATCAATTTCTAATGACAATTTTGGAATTTGTCGTGTGATCAGGTATTGGCTGAGTAGTCCAGCAAATGCAAAGTCTTGTACCCCACCGCTGATCCACCAATGTAGGAAGTTGGCTCTGTATGTGCTATTTCAAAGTAAGGAATAGCATGCACAGAGTCCAAGGGTTCCCCTTAGAGGTAAAATAGTGGTAAAAATAGATAATACTAATGCTCTATTTTGTGGTAGTGTGGTCGAGCAGTAGGCTTATCCAAGGAGTAGTGTTAAGCATTTGTTGTACATACACATAGACAATAAATGAGGTACACACACTCAGAGACAAATCCAGCCAATAGGTTTTTGTATAGAAAAATATCTTTTCTTAGTTTATTTTAAGAACCACAGGTTCAAATTCTACATGTAATATCTCATTCGAAAGGTATTGCAGGTAAGTACTTTAGGAACTTCAAATCATCAAAATTGCATGTATACTTTTCAAGTTATTCACAAATAGCTGTTTTAAAAGTGGACACTTAGTGCAATTTTCACAGTTCCTAGGGGAGGTAAGTATTTGTTAGGTTAACCAGGTAAGTAAGACACTTACAGGGCTTAGTTCTTGGTCCAAGGTAGCCCACTGTTGGGGGTTCAGAGCAACCCCAAAGTCACCACACCAGCAGCTCAGGGCCGGTCAGGTGCAGAGTTCAAAGTGGAGCCCAAAACACATAGGCTAGAATGGAGAGAAGGGGGTGCCCCGGTTCCGGTCTGCTTGCAGGTAAGTACCCGCGTCTTCGGAGGGCAGACCAGGGGGGTTTTGTAGGACACCGGGGGGGACACAAGTCCACACAGAAATTTCACCCTCAGCAGCGCGGGGGCGGCCGGGTGCAGTGTAGAAACAAGCGTCGGGTTTTCAATGTTAGTCTATGAGAGATCTCGGGATCTCTTCAGCGCTGCAGGCAGGCAAGGGGGGGATTCCTCGGGGAAACCTCCACTTGGGCAAGGGAGAGGGACTCCTGGGGGTCACTTCTCCAGTGAAAGTCCGGTCCTTCAGGTCCTGGGGGCTGCGGGTGCAGGGTCTCTCCCAGGCGTCGGGACTTTAGGTTCAAAGAGTCGCGGTCAGGGGAAGCCTCGGGATTCCCTCTGCAGGCGGCGCTGTGGGGGCTCAGGGGGGACAGGTTTTGGTACTCACAGTATCAGAGTAGTCCTGGGGTCCCTCCTGAGGTGTTGGATCGCCACCAGCCGAGTCGGGGTCGCCGGGTGCAGTGTTGCAAGTCTCACGCTTCTTGCGGGGAGCTTGCAGGGTTCTTTAAAGCTGCTGGAAACAAAGTTGCAGCTTTTCTTGGAGCAGGTCCGCTGTCCTCGGGAGTTTCTTGTCTTTTCGAAGCAGGGGCAGTCCTCAGAGGATGTCGAGGTCGCTGGTCCCTTTGGAAGGCGTCGCTGGAGCAGGATCTTTGGAAGGCAGGAGACAGGCCGGTGAGTTTCTGGAGCCAAGGCAGTTGTCGTCTTCTGGTCTTCCGCTGCAGGGGTTTTCAGCTGGGCAGTCCTTCTTCTTGTAGTTGCAGGAATCTAATTTTCTAGGGTTCAGGGTAGCCCTTAAATACTAAATTTAAGGGCGTGTTTAGGTCTGGGGGGTTAGTAGCCAATGGCTACTAGCCCTGAGGGTGGGTACACCCTCTTTGTGCCTCCTCCCAAGGGGAGGGGGTCACAATCCTAACCCTATTGGGGGAATCCTCCATCTGCAAGATGGAGGATTTCTAAAAGTTAGAGTCACTTCAGCTCAGGACACCTTAGGGGCTGTCCTGACTGGCCAGTGACTCCTCCTTGTTTTTCTCATTATTTTCTCCGGCCTTGCCGCCAAAAGTGGGGCCTGGCCGGAGGGGGCGGGCAACTCCACTAGCTGGAGTGTCCTGCTGGGTTGGCACAAAGGAGGTGAGCCTTTGAGGCTCACCGCCAGGTGTGACAATTCCTGCCTGGGAGAGGTGTTAGCATCTCCACCCAGTGCAGGCTTTGTTACTGGCCTCAGAGTGACAAAGGCACTCTCCCCATGGGGCCAGCAACATGTCTCGGTTTGTGGCAGGCTGCTAAAACTAGTCAGCCTACACAGATAGTCGGTTTAAGTTTCAGGGGGCACCTCTAAGGTGCCCTCTGTGGTGTATTTTACAATAAAATGTACACTGGCATCAGTGTGCATTTATTGTGCTGAGAAGTTTGATACCAAACTTCCCAGTTTTCAGTGTAGCCATTATGGTGCTGTGGAGTTCGTGTTTGACAGACTCCCAGACCATATACTCTTATGGCTACCCTGCACTTACAATGTCTAAGGTTTTGTTTAGACACTGTAGGGGTACCAGGCTCATGCACTGGTACCCTCACCTATGGTATAGTGCACCCTGCCTTAGGGCTGTAAGGCCTGCTAGAGGGGTGTCTTACCTATACTGCATAGGCAGTAAGAGGCTGGCATGGCACCCTGAGGGGAGTGCCATGTCGACTTACTCGTTTTGTCCTCACTAGCACACACAAGCTGGCAAGCAGTGTGTCTGTGCTGAGTGAGAGGTATCCAGGGTGGCATAAGACATGCTGCAGCCCTTAGAGACCTTCCTTGGCATCAGGGCCCTTGGTACTAGAAGTACCAGTTACAAGGGACTTATCTGGATGCCAGGGTCTGCCAATTGTGGATACAAAAGTACAGGTTAGGGAAAGAACACTGGTGCTGGGGCCTGGTTAGCAGGCCTCAGCACACTTTCAATTGTAAACATAGCATCAGCAAAGGCAAAAAGTCAGGGGGCAACCATGCCAAGGAGGCATTTCCTTACACAACCCCCCCCCAAACGAAAGAGGATGAGACTAACCTTTCCCAAGAGAGTCTTCATTTTCTAAGTGGAAGAACCTGGAAAGGCCATCTGCATTGGCATGGGCAGTCCCAGGTCTGTGTTCCACTATAAAGTCCATTCCCTGTAGGGAGATGGACCACCTCAACAGTTTAGGATTTTCACCTTTCATTTGCATCAGCCATTTGAGAGGTCTGTGGTCAGTTTGAACTAGGAAGTGAGTCCCAAAGAGGTATGGTCTCAGCTTCTTCAGGGACCAAACCACAGCAAAGGCCTCCCTCTCAATGGCACTCCAACGCTGCTCCCTGGGGAGTAACCTCCTGCTAATGAAAGCAACAGGCTGGTCAAGGCCATCATCATTTGTTTGGGACAAAACTGCCCCTATCCCATGTTCAGAGGCATCAGTCTGCACAATGAACTGCTTAGAATAATCTGGAGCTTTGAGAACTGGTGCTGAGCACATTGCCTGTTTCAGGGTGTCAAAGGCCTGTTGGCATTCCACAGTCCAGTTTACTTTCTTGGGCATTTTCTTGGAGGTGAGTTCAGTGAGGGCTGTCACAATGGATCCATATCCCTTCACAAACCTCCTGTAATACCCAGTCAAGCCAAGGAATGCCCTGACTTGAGTCTGGGTTTTTGGAGCTACCCAGTCCAGAATAGTCTGGATCTTGGGTTGGAGTGGCTGAACTTGGCCTCCACCTACAAGGTGTCCCAAGTAAACCACAGTTCCCTGCCCTATCTGGCATTTGGATGCCTTGATAGAGAGGCCTGCAGATTGCAGAGCCTTCAAAACCTTCCTCAGGTGGACCAGGTGATCCTGCCAGGTGGAGCTAAAGACAGCAATATCATCAAGATAAGCTGTGCTAAAGGACTCCAAGCCAGCAAGGACTTGATTCACCAACCTTTGGAAGGTGGCAGGGGCATTCTTTAAACCAAAGGGCATAACAGTAAACTGATAATGCCCATCAGGTGTGGAGAATGCTGTTTTCTCTTTTGCTCCAGGTGCCATTTTTATTTGCCAGTACCCTGCTGTCAAGTCAAAGGTACTTAGAAATTTGGCAGCACCTAATTTATCAATGAGCTCATCAGCTCTTGGAATTGGATGGGCATCTGTCTTGGTGACAGAATTGAGCCCTCTGTAGTCCACACAAAACCTCATCTCTTTCTTTCCATCTTTGGTGTGAGGTTTGGGGACTAAGACCACTGGGCTAGCCCAGGGGCTGTCAGAGCGCTCAATTACTCCCAATTCCAGCATCTTGTGGACTTCCACCTTGATGCTTTCTTTAACATGGTCAGATTGTCTAAAGATTTTGTTCTTGACAGGCATGCTGTCTCCTGTGTCCACATCATGGGTACACAGGTGTGTCTGACCAGGGGTTAAGGAGAAGAGTTCAGGAAACTGTTGTAGGACTCTCCTACAATCAGCTTGCTGTTGGCCAGAGAGGGTGTCTGAGTAGATCACTCCATCTACTGTACCATCTTTTGGGTCTGATGACAGAAGATCAGGGAGAGGTTCACTCTCTGCCTCCTGATCCTCATCTGTTACCATCAACAGATTGACATCAGCCCTGTCGTGGAAGAGCTTAAGGCGGTTTACATGGATCACCCTCTTGGGGCTCCTGCTTGTGCCCAGGTCCACCAAGTAGGTGACCTGACTCTTCCTCTCTAGTACTGGGTAAGGGCCACTCCATTTGTCCTGGAGTGCCCTGGGAGCCACAGGCTCCAGAACCCAGACTTTCTGCCCTGGTTGGAACTCAACCAGTGCAGCCTTTTGGTCATACCAAAACTTCTGGAGCTGTTGGCTGGCCTCAAGGTTTTTGGTTGTCTTTTCCATGTACTCTGCCATTCTAGAGCGAAGGCCAAGTACATAGTCCACTATGTCCTGTTTAGGCTCATGGAGAGGTCTCTCCCAGCCTTCTTTAACAAGGGCAAGTGGTCCCCTTACAGGATGACCAAACAGAAGTTCAAAGGGTGAGAATCCTACTCCCTTCTGTGGCACCTCTTTGTAAGCGAAAAGCAGACATGGCAAGAGGACATCCCATCTCCTTTTGAGTTTTTCTGGGAGCCCCATGATCATGCCCTTTAATGTCTTGTTGAATCTCTCAACTAAGCCATTAGTTTGTGGATGGTATGGTGTAGTGAATTTATAAGTCACCCCACACTCATTCCACATGTGCTTTAGGTATGCTGACATGAAGTTGGTACCTCTGTCAGACACCACCTCCTTAGGGAAACCCACTCTGGTAAAGATACCAATGAGGGCCTTGGCTACTGCAGGGGCAGTAGTCGACCTAAGGGGAATAGCTTCAGGATACCTGGTAGCATGATCCACTACTACCAGGATACACATATTTCCTGAGGCTGTGGGAGGTTCTAGTGGACCAACTATGTCCACACCCACTCTTTCAAAGGGAACCCCCACCACTGGAAGTGGAATGAGGGGGGCCTTTGGATGCCCACCTGTCTTACCACTGGCTTGACAGGTGGGGCAGGAGAGGCAAAACTCCTTAACCATGTTGGACATATTGGGCCAGTAGAAGTGGTTGACTAACCTCTCCCACGTCTTGGTTTGTCCCAAATGTCCAGCAAGGGGAATGTCATGGGCCAATGTTAGGATGAACTTCCTGAACAGCTGAGGCACTACCACTCTCCTAGTGGCACCAGGTTTGGGGTCTCTGGCCTCAGTGTACAGGAGTCCATCTTCCCAATAGACCCTATGCGTTCCATTTTTCTTGCCTTTGGACTCTTCAGCAGCTTGCTGCCTAAGGCCTTCAAGAGAGGGACAGGTTTCTTGTCCCTTACACAGCTCCTCCCTTGAGGGTCCCCCTGGGCCTAAGAGCTCAACCTGATAAGGTTCAAGCTCCAAAGGCTCAGTTCCCTCAGAGGGCAGAACTTCTTCCTGAGAAGAGAGGTTCCCTTTCTTTTGCTGTGTTGCAGTTGGTTTCCCAGCTGACTTTCCTGTTCTCTTGGTAGGCTGGGCCATTCTTCCAGACTCCAGCTCTACTTGTTCACCCTGTGCCTTGCATTGTGCTCTTGTTTTCACACACACCAGTTCAGGGATACCCAGCATTGCTGCATGGGTTTTTAGTTCTACCTCAGCCCATGCTGAGGACTCCAGGTCATTTCCAAGCAGACAGTCCACTGGGATATTTGAGGAGACCACCACCTGTTTCAGGCCATTGACCCCTCCCCATTCTAAAGTAACCATTGCCATGGGATGTACTTTTCTCTGATTGTCAGCGTTGGTGACTGTGTAAGTTTTTCCAGTCAGGTATTGGCCAGGGGAAACCAGTTTCTCTGTCACCATGGTGACACTGGCACCTGTATCCCTCAGGCCCTCTATTCTAGTCCCATTAATTAAGAGTTGCTGTCTGTATTTTTGCATGTTAGGCGGCCAGACAGCTAGTGTGGCTAAATCCACCCCACCCTCAGAAACTAGAGTAGCTTCAGTGTGGACCCTGATTTGCTCTGGGCACACTGTTGATCCCACTTGGAGACTAGCCATACCAGTGTTACCTGGATGGGAGTTTGGAGTGGAACCTTTCTTGGGACAGGCCTTGTCTCCAGTTTGGTGTCCATGCTGTTTACAGCTATGACACCAGGCCTTTTTGGGATCAAAGTTTTTACCCTTGTACCCATTGTTTTGTGAAGAGGCTCTGGGCCCACCCTCCTGTGCAGGTTTTTGGGGGCCTGTAGAAGACTCTTTACTATTTTCAGTTTTGGTTGTCTCATCACCCTTCCCCTGGGGAGTCTTTGTGACCCCTTTCTTTTGGTCACCCCCTGTTGAAGTCTTGGACACCCTTGTCTTGACCCAATGGTCCGCCTTCTTTCCCAATTCTTGGGGAGAAATTGGTCCTAGGTCTACCAGATGCTGATGCAGTTTATCATTGAAACAATTACTTAACAGGTGTTCTTTCACAAATAAATTGTACAGCCCATCATAATTACTTACACCACTGCCTTGAATCCAACCATCTAGTGTTTTCACTGAGTAGTCTACAAAGTCAACCCAGGTCTGGCTCGAGGATTTTTGTGCCCCCCTGAATCTAATCCTATACTCCTCAGTGGAGAATCCAAAGCCCTCAATCAGGGTACCCTTCATGAGGTCATAAGATTCTGCATCTTGTCCAGAGAGTGTGAGGAGTCTATCCCTACACTTTCCTGTGAACATTTCCCAAAGGAGAGCACCCCAGTGAGATTTGTTCACTTTTCTGGTTACACAAGCCCTCTCAAAAGCTGTGAACCATTTGGTGATGTCATCACCATCTTCATATTTAGTTACAATCCCTTTAGGGATTTTCAACATGTCAGGAGAATCTCTGACCCTATTTATGTTGCTGCCACCATTGATGGGTCCTAGGCCCATCTCTTGTCTTTCCCTCTCTATGGCTAGGATCTGTCTTTCCAAAGCCAATCTTTTGGCCATCCTGGCTAACTGGATGTCCTCTTCACTGGGGCTATCCTCAGTGATTTCAGAGGTGTTGGTCTCTCCTGTGAGGGAACCAGCATCTCTGACTATTATTTTAGGAGTCAGGGTTTGAGGGACCCTGTCCTCCCTAGATAGGACTGGTAGGGGGGAATTTTCCTCCAAGTCACTATCCTCTTCCTCTGAGTTGCCACCCTCAGAGGGGTTGGCCTTTTCAAACTCTGCCAAAAGCTCCTGGAGCTGTATTTTGGTAGGTTTGGGGCCCATTGTTATTTTCTTTATTTTACAGAGTGACCTTAGCTCCCTCATCTTAAGATGGAGGTAAGGTGTGGTGTCGAGTTCCACCACAGTCACATCTGTGCTAGACATTTTGCTTCTAAAAGTTGGAATACTTTTTAAGAATCTACCACTGGTTCTAGAATCTAATTCAAACTTTTACAAACTTTTAAACTCTAAAAGAAATGCTAAACAGGATCTAACACAAGGCCCTAGCAGGTCTTTTAAGAATTTAGAAAACTTTTCAAATTGCAAAAATCAATTTCTAATGACAATTTTGGAATTTGTCGTGTGATCAGGTATTGGCTGAGTAGTCCAGCAAATGCAAAGTCTTGTACCCCACCGCTGATCCACCAATGTAGGAAGTTGGCTCTGTATGTGCTATTTCAAAGTAAGGAATAGCATGCACAGAGTCCAAGGGTTCCCCTTAGAGGTAAAATAGTGGTAAAAATAGATAATACTAATGCTCTATTTTGTGGTAGTGTGGTCGAGCAGTAGGCTTATCCAAGGAGTAGTGTTAAGCATTTGTTGTACATACACATAGACAATAAATGAGGTACACACACTCAGAGACAAATCCAGCCAATAGGTTTTTGTATAGAAAAATATCTTTTCTTAGTTTATTTTAAGAACCACAGGTTCAAATTCTACATGTAATATCTCATTCGAAAGGTATTGCAGGTAAGTACTTTAGGAACTTCAAATCATCAAAATTGCATGTATACTTTTCAAGTTATTCACAAATAGCTGTTTTAAAAGTGGACACTTAGTGCAATTTTCACAGTTCCTAGGGGAGGTAAGTATTTGTTAGGTTAACCAGGTAAGTAAGACACTTACAGGGCTTAGTTCTTGGTCCAAGGTAGCCCACTGTTGGGGGTTCAGAGCAACCCCAAAGTCACCACACCAGCAGCTCAGGGCCGGTCAGGTGCAGAGTTCAAAGTGGAGCCCAAAACACATAGGCTAGAATGGAGAGAAGGGGGTGCCCCGGTTCCGGTCTGCTTGCAGGTAAGTACCCGCGTCTTCGGAGGGCAGACCAGGGGGGTTTTGTAGGACACCGGGGGGGACACAAGTCCACACAGAAATTTCACCCTCAGCAGCGCGGGGGCGGCCGGGTGCAGTGTAGAAACAAGCGTCGGGTTTTCAATGTTAGTCTATGAGAGATCTCGGGATCTCTTCAGCGCTGCAGGCAGGCAAGGGGGGGATTCCTCGGGGAAACCTCCACTTGGGCAAGGGAGAGGGACTCCTGGGGGTCACTTCTCCAGTGAAAGTCCGGTCCTTCAGGTCCTGGGGGCTGCGGGTGCAGGGTCTCTCCCAGGCGTCGGGACTTTAGGTTCAAAGAGTCGCGGTCAGGGGAAGCCTCGGGATTCCCTCTGCAGGCGGCGCTGTGGGGGCTCAGGGGGGACAGGTTTTGGTACTCACAGTATCAGAGTAGTCCTGGGGTCCCTCCTGAGGTGTTGGATCGCCACCAGCCGAGTCGGGGTCGCCGGGTGCAGTGTTGCAAGTCTCACGCTTCTTGCGGGGAGCTTGCAGGGTTCTTTAAAGCTGCTGGAAACAAAGTTGCAGCTTTTCTTGGAGCAGGTCCGCTGTCCTCGGGAGTTTCTTGTCTTTTCGAAGCAGGGGCAGTCCTCAGAGGATGTCGAGGTCGCTGGTCCCTTTGGAAGGCGTCGCTGGAGCAGGATCTTTGGAAGGCAGGAGACAGGCCGGTGAGTTTCTGGAGCCAAGGCAGTTGTCGTCTTCTGGTCTTCCGCTGCAGGGGTTTTCAGCTGGGCAGTCCTTCTTCTTGTAGTTGCAGGAATCTAATTTTCTAGGGTTCAGGGTAGCCCTTAAATACTAAATTTAAGGGCGTGTTTAGGTCTGGGGGGTTAGTAGCCAATGGCTACTAGCCCTGAGGGTGGGTACACCCTCTTTGTGCCTCCTCCCAAGGGGAGGGGGTCACAATCCTAACCCTATTGGGGGAATCCTCCATCTGCAAGATGGAGGATTTCTAAAAGTTAGAGTCACTTCAGCTCAGGACACCTTAGGGGCTGTCCTGACTGGCCAGTGACTCCTCCTTGTTTTTCTCATTATTTTCTCCGGCCTTGCCGCCAAAAGTGGGGCCTGGCCGGAGGGGGCGGGCAACTCCACTAGCTGGAGTGTCCTGCTGGGTTGGCACAAAGGAGGTGAGCCTTTGAGGCTCACCGCCAGGTGTGACAATTCCTGCCTGGGAGAGGTGTTAGCATCTCCACCCAGTGCAGGCTTTGTTACTGGCCTCAGAGTGACAAAGGCACTCTCCCCATGGGGCCAGCAACATGTCTCGGTTTGTGGCAGGCTGCTAAAACTAGTCAGCCTACACAGATAGTCGGTTTAAGTTTCAGGGGGCACCTCTAAGGTGCCCTCTGTGGTGTATTTTACAATAAAATGTACACTGGCATCAGTGTGCATTTATTGTGCTGAGAAGTTTGATACCAAACTTCCCAGTTTTCAGTGTAGCCATTATGGTGCTGTGGAGTTCGTGTTTGACAGACTCCCAGACCATATACTCTTATGGCTACCCTGCACTTACAATGTCTAAGGTTTTGTTTAGACACTGTAGGGGTACCAGGCTCATGCACTGGTACCCTCACCTATGGTATAGTGCACCCTGCCTTAGGGCTGTAAGGCCTGCTAGAGGGGTGTCTTACCTATACTGCATAGGCAGTAAGAGGCTGGCATGGCACCCTGAGGGGAGTGCCATGTCGACTTACTCGTTTTGTCCTCACTAGCACACACAAGCTGGCAAGCAGTGTGTCTGTGCTGAGTGAGAGGTATCCAGGGTGGCATAAGACATGCTGCAGCCCTTAGAGACATTCCTTGGCATCAGGGCCCTTGGTACTAGAAGTACCAGTTACAAGGGACTTATCTGGATGCCAGGGTCTGCCAATTGTGGATACAAAAGTACAGGTTAGGGAAAGAACACTGGTGCTGGGGCCTGGTTAGCAGGCCTCAGCACACTTTCAATTGTAAACATAGCATCAGCAAAGGCAAAAAGTCAGGGGGCAACCATGCCAAGGAGGCATTTCCTTACAGTGGGGGTCCCCGGGTTCGAGTAATAACAATGTTGGGGTCCACAGAAGTCAAAATGTTGGGAACCACTGACCTAGCCACTTAGGGTGCACAAGGCAACATCACCAAATAAAATGATGGATGGAGTGTTGAAACTTTTCAAACACTCACCACCAGTCACAGATCTGGGTTTAATCCATTGTTATTTTGCTTGCCACATCACCCTAGTTCAAACCCAGCCAAATGCAAATCAGTCTTGCCCCGTGGGGCAGTCCAGCCTGAACTGCCAAGCAAGGTCCTCCCTGGACAGGATTCAAGCTTCCTGGGACTGGTTTCAGGGTATCACCCTTCATCAGCCAGGCTAGCTTGAACATAGTGGCGCAGCAAGCAAGGGAACCACGTCAGGGCATACCCTAGCCACTTAGGTGCACAAGGCAACATCTCAAAATAAAATGATGGACGGAGTGTTGAAACTTTTCAAACACTCATCCCCAGTCACAGATCTGGCTTTAATCCATTGTTATTTTGCTTGCCACGACACCCCAGCTCGGACCCAGCCATATGCAAATCAGTCTTGACCCTACTCCCTATGAGAGTCCAGCCCGAACTGCCAAGCCAGGTCCAGTCGAAAGGGCTCAATAGGTGCGCCCCCCCCAACCTCCGCTTAAGCTGGTGGAGCGGGGGTCTAATGCCACCATTGTTCTCTGATGTACTAGAAGAAGGTGCTTTTCCAAGTGTCCAAATTTGCAACATATACTCTCTGGGTTGATGAATGTGTGTGATGTGAGAGAAGCTGAACAGCTGGCAGGTAACTGCAATGACATTGCCTGTGAACATGTCTGTGCCACCGATGTAAGTGGTTTAATTCCATGAGGTCTTTCGGTGCCAAAGCAACAGAACTCAGCTACCAGCCTCAGCTTGTGACTGAAACATATAGACCACTGGATCTAGAGCAGGTAAGATGCTGTTCCTCCCACTCACTCACCCACATTATGCAGCAGTCAAATAAACGTAGATTCACACACTGATTATTTTCTTCATTTTTACATGCATTAAATAGCACTTTATGTCCCTCAGCTTGCTATGCATTTCCCTCTATATATTATTTTCTTTAACATATATATGAAAATTAAGCTAGTAAATAGAAGATGTAAACAGCGGGTGGAAGCAGTTTTTCTCTTAAAATCAGAGACATGGTGGAAATTCCAGTTGGCTGGCTTGGGCATTAGGTGATTTTTAGGTTTTTAAATACATGCAGCTTCAAATTTCCAAGTATATTTTTTTCTGTGTGCACAGTGCGGCTTCTCATTCTTGTCTATGTGAACATCGTTTGAATTACCTATTTACAAAGTTTACAAAATATCAAATAACCAGTTCTCATGATGCTTTCTTAAACCTTTGTGCAAGAATGCTCTCCATTCTACACTTGTCTGTGTCATATAGTAGCTAATTGCAAACAACCACAAACACCAACATTTTGAGTTGCTGCAATGTCTTTGATTCATCTTTCACATCTAACACTTCTACTTTTTTCTAACAGTGATTAATGAGCCACAATACGTTAATCTAAAAGACAATTTTTACATAATGGCTGTTTTTTACGCAGTGCAGTGCCTCAAATACACTTTGCTCTGTGCTTCACGCTTCTAAAGTGACTGGTGGAATGAGGAGCCATGGTGTGCAGGCCTTCAAGAACTTACTGTGAGTTCTGTGTGTTAAATTTGACCCTCTTATATTGTGTTCTGGTAAAGGGTATAGATCGTTGTTGGTGGAACAATAGTGCAGAAGGCTGAATGCTGGCTGAAGAAACCTGTGTAAACGGTATGTAGTCACAGTTGCAATTCCTCTGCATTTCACTCATCATTCTACTAGATACAGGGGGTCATGCAGGTGACCGCCAGGGCCAACGACCGCGGAAGCACCGGCAACAGGCTGGCGGTGCTTCCATGGGCATTCTGACCGCGGCGGTATAGCCGCGGTCAGAAACGGGAACCGCCGGTTTCCCGCTGCCCCAGGGAATCCTCCACGGCGGCGCTGCAAGCAGCGCCGCCATGGGGATTCCGACCCCCTTACCGCCATCCTGTTCCTGGCGGCTTTCACTGCCAGGAACAGGATGGCGGTAACGGGTGTTGTGGGGCCCCTGGGGGCCCCTGCAGTGCCCATGCCAATGGCATGGGCACTGCAGGGGCCCCCTAACAGGGCCCCACATTGATTTTCAGTGTCTGCCAAGCAGACACTGAAAATCGCGACGGGTGCCACTGCACCCGTCGCACACCTTCAACTCCGCCGGCTCCATTCGGAGCCGGCTTCCTCGTTGAAGGCGCTTTCCTGCTGGGCCGGCGGGCGGCCTTCTGGCGGTCGCCCGCCAGCCCAGCGGGAAAGCCAGAATGGCCGCCGCGGTCATTTGACCGCAGTGCGGTCATTCGGCGGCTCCCGCCGGGCGTGCGGTTACCGCCGCCGGCGGGAATCAGAATGACCCCCCATAATTTTAAAAAACATATATCATTGCATTTTTAATACGTAAACATAATGTTTGCATTAGGCATCATAGAATCTGTTCATATTGCCGGTCGAGTAATATCCACTGCAAATACAAGGTACATCTAGGTTTTATGCATAGTAAGAGGACTTTTAAAGTGCATGTAGACATGTTCTCATGTCTGTATATCAAGCAATAAAGAGTAAGGCAAACATAAACAACAGCAAACACTGTCCCCCACCCTCCTGAGCTTATCTGCATTGCCATTCAATGCACCACAACCATCAACTTACCGTAATAAAAGTGTGTGCGGTCCCTGCACTCAAAACATCGTAGGGGGCCATGCACTTTGTCAATCTCAGGTAAAAGGGGGTCAGTCTCGGGCATGTGTCTTAAAATCAGTCCCTGTCCTCCTTTTTTACTTTAAAGTGTTCTAGCATGGCGACGCACCCTATGGTTATGGATTGTTGATGTAGCCCACATCATTCAACTCTATGTAGCGCCAAGCTCTCAGTGAAGCTCTAGCGCCAAACTTCCTCATGCCATCCTGTTAATAGGGGTGCAGCGGAGGACTTCCAGCTGTGCATTATCTGTTTTTTGGTGATGAAAAGTGCTAGATCCACAAAGTGTGTTACCGTCTTTTAGGATTGGGGTCTAGGGTATAGTCCCAGGAGACAATGTTCTACCATGTCCCAGTGTGCTCTCCCCATAAGGGACCTAAGTGATTCCCTTACATCCACCTAATAAAGGAGCAGAGTGGGACATGGTCACATCAGATGCAAAAAGTTTGAATCTTTGGTTCAGCATTGCGGTCATGAGGATGGGGCAGTAGGGAAGATCCTAAGTAATTTAGAGGGTGTTAAGTAAGTCATATGTAGCAGTGTGAACTGAATGAACTTGAAATGCATGTTACAGGGTTTCATGCTGGGGTATTCCAAAATGAAAGTGTATATGACAATTGGAGTGTGCGACCAAGGTCTGTCTCCCACGGGGCCCACAGGAGGGAGCGTGAAATGTGCTAATGGGAGCATAAGCCTTTAAAAAGCCACTTGACTAAGGCCTTCATTTTGACATTGGCGGTAAATTCCTCTTACTGCCACGGTGACGGCCACCAACATACTGCTACAGTGGCGAATATCCATTTGCCATGTTATGACACACACCAAACCGACAGAATACTGCCACATACACAAATCCACCAGCCCAAACGTGAATTTTGTTTTGGTCCTGATGAAGCGTCGTAGGATCCTGCTGGACCGATTGACGAGAAACATGTTGCCCCTAGATTAGTGGTGTCTTCTAGTTTGTTATGTTGAAAGTATTTGAGCATTATCACTCATTATATTTACTTTCGCTTGGTTTTTAATCTTGGTCTCCACCTCACCTATACTGATTAAATTTATGATGTTCTGAGGCGGATAACCAATTTTATTTATCTCGGTCGGTGTTGGATCCCATTCCAGGGTCCATACCTTGATCTACCTGCCACTTAGAGAGCTACGTGGTTAAGAGCTCCCTGTGGGGATCCCACCAGGCATTGCAGTACCAGCCTGGTGAAGAGCGTTCCCGATGATGAAGCGAGTCATCCATTGTGATGCATAAGGGTTTTGCGCTCTAGCCATTCCAGGTCCCTTGGTAGGCTATATATATATATTTTTGGAACAGTGTACACGTTATATTATTACTATTTTGGGAGACCGTACACTGGACCACTAATCTCCCGGTCCCTCCCACTTGTGTATTTTGTCTTCCAGTGTAGCCAAGTCCACAAGGGGTCTGCACATGGGGTCTTGCCTCCTCCTCTAAATGCTCCACAGTGTTAGGTATCTAAGGGACACAAGAGTGAGTAGGCTGTCACAATTTGAACAATGGAAGCACCATCTCAGTGTACATAGAGCAGTAACATGTTGGGACATTGGTAATGGCAATGTATGTGCAAATTATAGATGTGATGTAGTTCTCGATTATCTGAATATTGTCCACCACCATAAAATGGTGTCCGCCTGTCCTGTATGGAAGGACAGGTGGAAGTGAGCTAAGTCCGCCGGCGTTGCGTGTCATGGCGGAAGGCGGTCTTGCACCGCCATGCTATTCCTCATTGAATAACATGGGGCTCTATGGAGTACAGTGGCCAATGGGGATCACCGGAGGCAGTGATGGTGTACACCCCCGTGTACGGGACTGCCATTTCTGCCTAGAATCTCACTTGTTTCCTGACTTTTCACAGGACAACACCTACACTGTGTGTGCTGCTGTGACCTGTGTCTGGATCCTGCCATGGCCCTTGTGATGGGGGGAAAGTCCCCATGCCTTCACTTCAGAGGAGTTGGAGCCCTTGGTGGATGGGGCCCTACCCCAGTATAGGCTGCTGTATGGGCCTCCAGACCAACAGGTGAGTGCGCCTTGGGCAGAAGGCATCTGACAAGGTTGCATGGAGATATGTGTACAAGCATCGTGTCATTTGGGGGGGTCGTATGTCTGGTGGTGGTGTACGTGGTGGGCGCTGGGTGATGTGTGTGCCAATGGGGATGGAAGGGGATTTGTTGGCCAAATGTGTAACAGGCTGGATTGCCTGGTTAATGGTGTACTCCTGTCTGTGTTTCCTCTGCAGGTCAGCACCTATCCGAAGAAGGGATTGTGGCGTGCCATCGCCAAGGACGTGCGGATTCTGGGGTTCTACGGCAGGCAGAGCACCCACTGTAGGAAGAGGTGGGAGGACCTGAGTCGCTGGGCCCAGAAGACCGCGGAGGCCCAGTTGGGGATGGCCTCCTAACAAGGGCGGGGTGCCCATCGGAACCTGACCCCCTGATGTCCCGCATACTGGCGGTGGCCTACCCAGAGCTGGATGGACGCTTGAAGACATCACAAGGGGGTGAGTACAGAGTGCGTTACAACTATGATTGGTAGGTGGCATGGGAACCTGGCGGTGGGTGTCAGTTCGTGGGTGCCCCTTAATGCCAGCTCAGTGAACTCAGTGTGATCCAGCTCACGGGTAATGGTTGTATTGCTAAATCTGGTAACCTAGCTAGGTTGCATTCCATGTCAGAAAGGGCTTAGTGACTCCCAGGAGGGGTGCAGTTGGCGGTGTTTTGCTCTCATCTTGCTGTGGTACCTAGAAAATGTAATGCCAGTGCGATGCATGATGCTCAATCCTTATCCCTGTGTGTGATGGAATATGAATGCCATCTGTGGTGTTGGTGCTGTAATTGACCCAGTGCTCCCTTTCTCTCTCCCTCCCCTTTTTTCTTCTGTCATCCTGTCCATGTGTGCATTAGCATCATCTGACGAAGGAGCAGGGGCACCGGCGACAGAAGGAGTTGCATCCCACAGGACACAGGAGGCAGAGTCCAGTGACGCCGAGAGGACCAGTGGGACGGAGGGCGAAGGGAGCACCAAGACAGGGACAGGAGGTGACAACACTGACTCAGATACCTCCTCCGATGGAAACTCCCTGGTGGTGATGGACACTTCTGGAACCACCCCAGCTACAGGTACAGCCGCCACCCCCCGTTCCAGCACCACCCTCCCAGTCGCCCCTCAACGAGTTGCTCGTGCCCGCTCACCCAGGAGGGTGGGCATCTCCAGCCACCTCAGGTCCTGCCCCAGTGAGCCCTGCCGCCCTGAGTGAGGAGGCTATTAACCTCCTGAGATCCATCTCTGTAGGGCAGTCAACCATTGTGAATGCCATCCAGGGGCTGGCATCCTAGATGCAGAAATGCAATGCATTTCTGGAGGGCATTCACAGTATATTGACAGCCCAACAGAGATCGTTCCAGGCTCTGGCCTCCTCTCTGAAGGCAGCCATTGTGCCTGTTCCTACCGTCCCCCTCCAACTACCACTTCCCAGTCCCAATCTCCTCAACCCCAGCCCATCCCATGCACACATACAGACAAGCATGCACACAAAAATCACACAAGAGTGGCACAGACAAACACAGGCAGCACTCTTCAGACCACAAGCACTCACACAAACAACAGACAGTTGCACACACAACAACATCCACTGCCTCCACTGTCTCCCCCTCCTACTCCTTCTCCTCCTCTTCCCTCACTGTCACATCCGCACTCACACCTGAATGCACTGCATCAACAGCCACTACCACATCACCACACCAAGCAGTACACACACCTCACTTGTAGACACCTCCACAACATCCATCCACTCGTCCCTGTGTCCGTTCCCATCCTTTCTGCTCCTCCCTAAGAGACGCAAACGCACACACTCAGACACCCAACAGCCATCCACCTCACATCAGCACACTGCTGATGCACTTGCACCCAAAGTCAGCAGACATACACCTCCAAAAACCACTCCGTCAACCTCCACTCCTATCCATCCTCCCTCACCCCACCCACCATCCCTAAGAAGCTGTTCCTTGCCCAACTTGACCTCTTCACTCTTTCTACCCCGTCCTGCACGTAGGAGCAGGGTCTCAACAAGCCAGCCCAGCACCTCAGCCAAACAGTCCCTGGGGACAGTGGGGGCACCTCCTAGTCGTGGAGGCAGGAAAGGAAAGGATCCCACTCCACCACCCAAGAAAGGGAAGGATCACACTTCCCCAACCAAGAGAGGGAAGGATCACACTCCATCACCCAAGAGAGGGAAGGATCCTACTCCACCACCCAAGAGAGGAAAGGATCCCACTCCACCACCCAAGAGAGGAAAGGATCCTACTCCATTACCCAAGAGAGGGAAGGATCCCACTACACCACCCAGGAAAGGGAAGGTTCCCACTCCACTAACTAAGAGAGGCAAGAGGCTCCCTCCAACAGCAGTAGGCAAGGAGCCCTCACCTCCAGCTGGGACACAGCAGCACTCACCTCCATCTGGGACACAGCAGCCCTCATCTCCAGCTGGGACACAGCAGCCCTCACCTCCAGCTGGGACACAGTAGCCCTCACCTCCAGAGGGAAAACAGCAGCCCTCACCACCAGCAGAGGGCATGTAGGCCACCCTCTAGGGACTGTTGTACATGGAGCCCCCTCCAGCACTAGTGGGCAAGTCCCCCAACTCAGAGACTGTGACCTTGCACTCCCCAGCTAATTGTAATGGGCATGGAGCCCACTCCACAACCAGTGGACAAGTCCCACACTTCAGCTGAGGTGCCCCCCGCCCCCCTCCCCCTGAGGTGCCTGGCCATTCACAACATGATGCCCCTGCACAGTGTAGTGCTCATTACGTCAGGGAACGAGTTGGGCCTTGGACTGTGCCCTGTGGCCATGTGGGCCTTTTGTACTTTGGACTGGCCATTGGCCCTTTCGGAACAGTAAATCAAGTATTTTTTGTCATATGGACAATATGGTGGCTGTTGGCATACACTTAAATTATCAGTACTGCCTAACTCTTGTCCTGGCTTTATTAGGACGTTTGTCCGATGACACTGTTTTTCCTCTGCAGCTGGTTGTGTGTATGGTGTGTGTGTGAATGGTGTTTTGTGCATGTTTGTCACTCTCCTTTTCCTCCCTCCCTTGTGTGCTAGGCGGCTGTACTCACCTTCGTCGTCCTCGTCGGCGTTGGTGTTCCAGGTGGAGCAGGGAGTAGAATAGCATTGTGAAGACTTGAAGTTACAGTTCCATGGCGGCATTGATCTTCTCTATGTCTCTGATGGTGAGTCTTTTGTCTACTGTGTTCTGTTTCAGCCAGGCTTTTGATGGCATTGGTGCCCCCCGGAAATCGTGGCGGTTTGCAACGTCTTAATATGGTGGGCGGTACTTTGTCTTCCGCCTGGCTGTTGATAGCTACGACCATGGTCAGTGGTATTAACACCCTGGAAGTTGGTGTGGTACATTGGCCTAGGGGAGTTATCACAGCAATGGTCATAATTTGGCGGTAATTGCCGCCAGCCTGTTGGCGGTATTACCGCCACTTTAACAGTCACCGCCAATGTCATAATGACCACCTACGTGTCTACCAGTGCCCATTTCATGTATCTCCTGTACAAATGTGTGTGCGGTAGCTTCTGAACTTGTCGGTGCCCAGTGTATTAAAACGTAATGCAAGCTGTTGGCTTGTGTAAGAAAATGGGCTCCCAGAAGCTCATGTAATTGCATTAAGTCCTGATGGGGCAGTATCTGGCCATCCTTGAAAAGGTTACCAACTATAGTACTCCCCACCTCCTCCAACGGCACCAGTCTTGTGGGCCTGAGCTTGACCAGAAGGGTAGGCAGACCACATAGGTTGATGGTAAGACGTTGTGTCATGTGTGTAACAGAGTGTATCCATCCAATGTATTATGGCGTTTTGTAGGAGTATAGGAAGTGTGGGGGGATGTATGACTTTTGGTAATAGCAGTTTGTGTAAACATCCAGTGCGCATTGTGGTTTGTGTGTAACTGAATTCCTGTAAATCTATCCCTGCCAACCAGTGAGACAGCCATTGTGATTGGGCTGCGAAGCAGTAAGACCTTAAATCAGGGGTTCCCAGTCCTCCACTCTCTGTTGGTAGTTGTAGTTTCAGGAGGCCAATTTTCTGTCTGCCGTGGCCCTGGATAAGGTTGAAGAGGAGGGTGTTTAGACATACAAAGACAGACCATTGGATATTTATCATTAAATTGACAATGTAATGTATTAATTTGGGTAACATGACCATTTTGGAAAGGGCCAAACAGCCTTTTATGCCAGTGTAGCCCAGAACTTCACCTGATCCCGGAGCACTGCAGCGGCCTTAAGCAAGTTCCTGTCTAGTAAGTCCATGGTTGATCTGTAAACCTGAATGCCC
This sequence comes from Pleurodeles waltl, assembly GCF_031143425.1. Lineage (NCBI taxonomy): Eukaryota > Metazoa > Chordata > Amphibia > Caudata > Salamandridae > Pleurodeles > Pleurodeles waltl. The sequence continues at coordinate 343,106,602 of NC_090447.1, read as the reverse complement.
AGGTACAGGAATGTGTGGAGTGCAACTCGTATGGACTGTGTGCAAATTGTAATTGTATCCTGGGGAATGTTGTTACAAAAGAGGAAGGATATGGTTTAGCATGATTGACTTGGAGGCCGGCTAGGGCTCTAAATGAGTGACACATGGTGGCAACCGGCTTGAGGTCCATGATGAGGTCATTCACATAAACAAGCATATCGTCAGCGTATAAGGAAACCACATGAGACAGGGGTTCCGTTGGGATACAACGTTGTGTTGCTTCCTGCCTAAGTTTAAGAAGGTGAGGGGAATATTAAATGTTCGCAGAACTGAACACATATACTCCCAGTCTAAGGAATCAAAAGGCTGTTGGAGATGCAATGATAGGCAACCGGCATCAGGGAATGTATCATATGATAATTCCATCATCTGACATAAGCGCTTAATGTTTAGAAAGATGCTCTGGCGTGGGATGAAGCCACATTGGTCTCTGGGCACCAGGTCAGGGAGCAAGGGGAGCAGCCTTCGGGCCAGTACTTTACTAAGGATTTTATTTTCAGAAGTCAAGAGGGAGAGTGGTCTATACAGTGAGATCTATCCGAGGCCTGGCCGGGTTTAAGCTCGGAGGTGACTAGAGCTTGTTTTGTGGTCAGAGATAGTGTCCCTGCTTCCACGGACACTGTGTTTAATTTCTCCAGATGCTGGACCAGGTGGGAGGGAAAGGTAGAGTAAAATGGCCAATTCATCTATGCCAAGTGTTTTATTACGTGCCATCTACTTTATTGCTTGACGTAATTCACCTGGCATCAGAGGGTCCTCTAACCGCGCCCACGCTTCTGGTGAGATTTGAGGGAGTCTTAGGTCACACCAGAAGTCGTCCCTGTCTGAGGAAGGCAGTGTAGGTTGAGCACTGTAGAGCTTGGTATATAAAGAGCAGAAGACTTCATTAATCTCTACTTGAGTAGTGCAATATTTTCCAGATTGTGTTATGATAGTCAGGATTGGAGTCGGAGACATTGGCGGCTGTATCATGCGGGCAAGCAATGTTGCAGTCCTATCTCCCTTGGAGTGGATCTTCTGTATAATCTATAGTCAATTAGTCTAGTAACTCTGTGTTTTGTATCCTAGTGTTCTGGAGTTCCTCTAAGCATGTGGGATCATATACTGACTCGTGCTCAAGGAGTCCCAACTGTGTTTCTGTGTGTTGCAAATTACAGAGGGCAGTATCTAGCACCTGTTGTACTAGCTATGGATACTCCGCTTATCATGACCTTGAACGCCTCCCATTCCACAAGTGACGTGGAGGCCGTGCCTTCATTATCAGTAAAATAAGAGTCTATTGCAGTGCCTAGGGTGTCTCAGAAGACTGTGTCCTCAAGTAGTGTTGGTTGCATGTGCCATGTGGGGATAGGTGTTGGGACCCTGCCCCAGGTCAGAACAATCTCTAGTGGGCTCTGATCTGAAAAGGTCTGCCCCAGGTAAGTGGCATTGGTGAAGTTTTCAACCATGTGTGATAAACGAAGGATACGGTCTAAGTGTGCATAGAGGCAATGTCGGGGGAAAGAATGAGTATTCACGCATGCCTCTATTATATTCTTTCCAAATATCTATCGGGGACCAGCTTCACACCTATACGGAATGGGCCTTAGCCTGTTTGGTGATCCCTGTGCTCGGTAAGGGGTGTGTGTGAACAGTTGAGATTAACGTCGAGGACTGCATTGAAATTGCCTCCTATTAACCAAGGTAGGTGAGACCATCCTGCTAGTATTGAGGATATATGTTGGAGCAATAGGTCTTGCTCATTGTTTGGTGCATATATGCTACCTAGGACTCTCATCTCCCCGTCCAGAGACCCTCTGACAAAGACATAGCACCCATTCACGTCAATTTTAGTGGCCTGTGCTTCTAAAGGTGTTCCAGCCCTCAACCAGCTAGCTGCTCTGCGGGCAAGCCCCAAATATGCAGTGGCAAATAACTGACCCCTCCATTTGGTGTGCAGTATAGTGGCCTCATGGGTAGAGAGAGCTCAGGTGGCTTTAGGCACTTCAGAGAGCCACAGCAGTTGTTGCGCCGCAATGGTGCCTCCCAGCCATGCAAGTGATACTCACCATGCGGGCTGCTCAGCGCAACTCCCTAGGTGATAGCAGTTTCTGTGCAGCGGCCTGATTTGTCCCGATCTCATCAGGGGCCCAGTCAATCTGTTTCTCCTAGGCCTGGGGGAAAGTAATGTCACCTTACCCCACGCTACTGAGGTGATGAACAGTGTTTGAGGGTCTCATCATCAAGGCTGCACACTTCTCCACTCCAGCATTGCCTCACTCTGTAGGCATTGTGAGGATTGTTGACACAGCTCACACCTGTTATCTTAAGCTCTGCACTAGGGGTATTAGCCAGTTGGGCCGTGGGGCTCGCATCTGCAGTTCTACTGTCCAGAGGCATGCCGAGCGCCGTCTTCTGGAGCACTAAGGGCATCCAGGGTGATGTGAAGATGTACTGGGGACTATGTCCGCTGCAGCGATGGCCCTGCAGTTGGGCAGACGCTCCAAGTGAGGCAATGGAGAGAGCAGTACAAGCACATCGTCCCAGGAAGATAGGCGGCACCCCACGCTGCCACCAGGTCAGGAATAGCCAGCACGGCATCTAAGCAGCGAAGGTGCACACTAGATGTATCATCAGCCACAGCTAATGTTCCTCTTTATTGTGTGGTGTGCTATATACATGGCATATATTTTTGGTGCATGTGAAACCAATCTATTATAATTATTGAACATTTTCCATGCTTATGATACACAAATCAGTAATCAGACTATGATGTTACTAAAATAGACACACCAGTTTCCTAAGTACACACTGAGTTGTAAGGAGAAGAACTCACTAAATGTCCTACAGTGTGTGACCTGAGATCCCTTTTAAGCTGTGTGCAGGCTGGTTCTGAAATGCAGGACAGTCTGCACACAAGATGTCAATAAGCTGCAATTAGGCATGTGATGCTAGAATGATTGTGTCAAAGCAAATGAGGGGTTGTGTTAGGCCATTTGTGATTGTACTGGGGAATGTGGTGATTGTACTACTTGCCTTATAGTTGATCTATAACATTTGCACCTTTGTTATACCATAGCAGCACTCTGATAGAGGCAACCTCAACATTTTTATCTAGTTTGGTATTGTTTTCCTTATATTGATTTTATTGTTTGAGTTTATGAAGATTAGTGGTGTAAATTCCTGTAATATAAATAGCGTCAAATGTCATGTGACGTAACATCCTGTGATGCTTTCAGGGTCAAAAGTCACGTTAGTTCACTTCCTGTGAAGTCATGAGGGGAGGAGACAAAGACAGTGATATCAGTTCCACTACCCCTATCCTTTTTCTGAATCAATGTCGATGGGTGCACCAACTTCTGAGAGAATGACTGCAGATTGGGGGGGCTGCCACAAACATTTCGACTAACCATTATTATTTATTTAATTTTCTTTAAGTGTTCTGGTGAAATTACTCAGGTGCTAGTGTTTTTGCTAAACATAGTAAGCTAGATAATAAAGCGTGAAACTATGTGATTTGTTGTTTCATGAGTTTTTTGTGGAAGCCAGTAGGACGTTCTTATAAATGTACCAGTCTCATTTCTAAGCTTTTTCATAACTTTTTGGGGTAATCTCCAAACAGCTCTTGAACACCTCTGTAGGAAATAGTAGTCTTTGCATTGCTTATATTTTCTTGTTGAGTGAATTAATTAGCTATCAGGAAGATTTTGATGTAAATTTTAGCTATGATGTTGTTTGAAGTGCAGCAATATGCTTTTTGTCAGTTGCCTGTTCGCCAATTATGCTTTCTTTGGATCCCACAGTAGTTAGACCTAGGATTTTGATTTTCTATTTTGCTTTTGTGCATTGTGAATTTGCGATCTGGGTAACAATTAAATGCTAAGTATGGAAGTCTTAAGTAGAGTATCTCCAGGCCTGTCATGATCATTTGATCCTGGCTCCTTTCTTGACCAGTTTTTATGATAATACTCTGATTATTTTCAAGTGATTAGTTTTTTCTAACTTCTCTAAGTCATGTGGAACCAATTATTCAAATGAGGGAATTTGGGATTCTGTGCCTTAGAATGAGGGTGTCAATTTTGATGGTACTCCAAGGCCTGTCTGTTCTTGACCTGGACACAAGGTATCAGCTCAATTTGATAAGAAGTATGATGCTGCCTTACAATTTTATAAACTGAATACTTTTTTGTACAAAACAGTTCTCCTGGTTTTAACATAGTCAACATGTTATGTTATGTTGTTCTGTTATATTAATGTTATGTTATGCTATGCTGTGCTATGTCATGTCATGTTATGTTATGCAGTTTTCTAGCACGCTCTTTCTCATGAGAAGGTATCCTGCCACTAAGCAGGTGTGAGTCTAGGCACACCTAGTGTCTAATGGGACTACTCGAAAAGCTGGGTCTTCAGCTTCTTGCAGAATTCAATACGTGAGGACGAGGCTCTTATGTGTAGAGGTAGGTCGTTCCATGCTTCAGGAGCAATGTAGAAAAAAGCTTGACTGCCAGTTCTGGTTTTCCGTATGCATGGGTTTTGTGGAAGTAGGAGTCTGGAATAGTAGAGGTGTGTGGAAGGGTTGTGAAAGCAAATGCGATTGTTGAGGTATACTGGGACGGAGTTTTGTAGTACCTTGAAAGAATGGTGAACCAGTGGAACTCTTTCAGGTGTGGTGTCATGTGAGTGCATCATGGGACATTGAGAGAGATTTTGGCAGCGGAGTTCTGAATGGTCTGCGCCTTCTGGTGAGGTTTTTGTTGATTCAAGCATAGAGGGTGTTTCCATAGTCCAGCTTGCTTGTGACCATGACGTCCATGATGGTTTTCCGGATGCTGACTGGAAAATCTTTCTCAGGATCTTCAATAATGCAGATATTGAACTTGACCCTGGTACTGGGCATTTTTTCAGTGAGGCAGAAACATAATTGTGTGTCATCTGTGTAGGAGAGGACATTGGCATTGTGTGAGCAGATGATGCTAGCTAGAGGGATCATGTAGGCATTGAAGAGGGTCAGGCTTATGGAGGCTCCTAGCAAAACTCTGCAGTTGAGGTTATGGATGTCAAGGGGCGTGCGGTGCCACACCGACTGACTAGGTCCTTCCAGTCGGGAAGGAGCAGATCCATCACAGTGCTTGTCCTTGGATGCTAATGTCCTGCAAGCGTTGGATGAGGATGAGATGGAAGGCTGTGTCAAATGCTGCAGAGAGGTCCAGAAGTATGAGGGCCGCTGGGTCTCCTCTGTCTAGAGTCATCCAGCTGTTATTTGTGGCAGTAATGAGGGCGGTTTCCATGCTGTAATAAGGTCTGAAATCAGACAGAGTGGTGTCAAGTAGTTGGTGGTTATTAGGGTATTCAATAAGGTGTCTGTTGATGATTTTCTACAAGATGTTGGCCGGTAATGGTAAAAGGGAGATTGTTCTGTAGTTGATGAGCGTTGAAGGGTCCACAGAAGGGTTCATCAGCAGTGGGAGGACAGTTGGGCATTTCCAAATATCTGGGCAGGTCGCGAAAGAGATGTAAGCATTCAGAATTTCCTTGCAATACCCCAGTCTCCACCTATTGTTTCATATTTTTGCAGGCAGCTGCATGATTTATACATAGTGATCTCTAGTATCATCAGTGATCCATTGCTCATGCCCAATTCTCAACAGTAGGTAGTCCTTGCTCTGCCATACTTGTGTAATGTTGCATTTTGCAATTACCAGACCATCTTGCCAACTTATGTCAGTTTGTGTCTACGTCTAGGGGTATATGAAGGAGTAACAGTTTTGGATCATTCGTGTTTTGCCAATTAGTTATTTCTCTCAGTGTACCTCTCACCCTGTCCCAGAATGGCTGCATCTTGGTATGCACTAGGTCAACTTCATTATTTCCACATCCAATGCAATATTGGGAGACAATGTTCCAAAACTGCCACCATTTTTGACAAGTGCTATAAGTCTTGCTGAGAATCTCCCACTGAGTCATCCGGGAGTGGCAATCGCTACCTCACACTGTGCCATCTAGGTTGTTTGCAGTCATTGTCTGAAAGTATTCTAATGTCTTTTCCCATGCCAGTCTAAGGGCGTTAATGGTGTTGTGAGTATGGTTTATCAATGAGTTGTATATTTGGGATGTCCTATGGGAGCCATGTCTCACAATAGGAGCTTGCACTTCAGTGCACGATGGTTGAATGGAACACATGGTGCTGTCAGTCTTAACTAGGTCTGGGAAAAATTGAAAGCACACTGGCATAATTTGGGTAATTTCAGGAATTTCACACTACATGTACTATGCAAAATTCCCAAAATTATGCATTACTCCACTTCACCACTCCACTTTACTCCACTTCACATAATTATGTACCCTTTGTGGTAAAAAAAGTACCAAGAACAGCAAAACTCATAGTAATTCATGGTAAATATTTACTGCAACCAAACGGTAAATCAGAACATGAGCACATGGTGTTCACTGTGCTCTTGTTTAAATGCATCCTCACACCACGGATTGACCGGAGGATGCATTTTGCACTAAAATGTAGCATGTATTTACAGATTTACATTTTGTGTGATCATGCTTCATTTCACATACTTTTTCTCTAATTTTGCATAATAACGTGAAAGCAACTTACCCACATTTCATGCACCCCTCGTCATAACGCCCTCCAATTTGGATATTCCAATTATTTTAATATCGATTTATGGATCCTATTGAGGGGGCTAATGTTTTCAAGCATGGTTCCCACTCAGAGGGATGTTTATTTAGTTAGTGGCGTATTCCACCCTACACCCCTCAAAGTCCTACATCATAAATTGATAACAGTTGTTGGGGTGGGTTGTAAGTACAATATTTTAGGGAACATCAGGGTTAAGTATCTCTCATCCACCATTTTCTGTTGCCAAAGAGGAGCCTTTTTAAATATCAGTCAGCCAAAAATGTATGATAACCAGGTGTGCTGCAAGATAGTACTTCATGACTTCTGCTGCACCTATTCCACTATCGTGAAGAGACTTTCAGCATTTGGTCATGGAAATGCGTGGGACTTTTTCTGTCTACCAGAAAGATTGGATCCTATGAATGAGGAAGTTACGCAGGATACTGCATGGGAAATTTTGGTAAAGGGGCCATCTTAAATGTACAGTGGACCCATCAACGAGGGAACCAAAATATGTGGTCACTCTGTAGTCTCACTATTAGGGGAATAAGTTTGCTGTCTGAGGTGTGTGGCGTGAGGCGTTGTTCTATATCTAGATATAGTCACCCAAATAGTGAAACCACTTGGTGGCTGTCATCAGACCAGCTGCCTACTGGTACCTTTGACCTAACCAGGAATATTGTGGTTTTTGCTAAGTTTGTTCCTAGACTTGTGTGTTTTCCAATTGCATGAAGTATTTTTAAGGGCTTGGGTCTAGACTCTTCTGGCTGCAGAAAGGAATAACACAAGGTCACCGCCTTACAGTGAGACTGTATCTGTCACTCTAAACTCTGACTCAACCCCCACCAGAAGAGAGTTGACTCTGGCCCACCCTAGCAGAGGTCCAAATGCAATTGTGAAGAGCGGTGGCAGCACACACCCCAGTCTGGTTACTCTCTTCACTAGAAAAGTGCCTGATAATATTCCACCAAGATAAGCTATTGCTTCCAAATCAGTGTACAAGAGATGAAAATAGCTTCAAACTTCTGTTCCAACATTGAACCTCTTGAGCAACTCAAAGAAGTAGTCCCAATGTAACAAGTCAAACATTTTCTCAGAATCTACCATCAGCAGATCCAAAGAGCCCCACACAGATAGTTTAACAAAGCCAGAGCATTATAAAGGTGGTGAATATGTATATAGTATATAGCCATATTGATATGGGTGCATCAGTGACTGCATTTACTCCTAGCAAGTAGGTGGTAAAACTTTATCAACAAATTTTAGCTTTGATAATATTAATCAAGGATATGAGGAAGGTTATGAGAAACACAATGTCTGTGGTCGACCTTATTTATATACAACCACTATGCCCACGATTCCAAGGTTGTGGTGGAACAATGCAAGAGCTTACTTGCTTTGTTAGCCTGTTAATACATGCAGCTTTGAGATTCAATCCCAGTGGCTTTTGAATCATTTTGTAGAATTTGTGATAATGTTGTATTGTGATGCTCAATATTTCAGAGTATTTCATAGTTTTGAATATCAATAAATTTAGACTCCAGCGGTAAAAGGGCTGCCTCCAGATCTGTTACCTTCCAGCTCTGCTGGCAGTGGACACTAGTAATGTGCCTTATTATCTTGCCCAGCATAAAAGCTTTGAAAATTTCCATGAGCATTATATGGGAAGCAAATAATTATTTTTAAACCACATAGTTAGTATCAGTCTCCTCCTGAAAATAGTTTTTGAATTTGGAGCTCATCATCCATCAAGCATTGAGTTTCCAACCCCCCGTGCCTGCATGTTGATTGTCTAGTACACGTTACATAGGTGAGTGGTCAGAAAAGCCATTGATCACAATGTGCACCTGTTTAACATCAGTAAAATGCTTTTTGGGCATAATGAATCAATCCAGCCTTGCAAATCTATTATAGATCAAGGAAAAGAAGTCTATTTGTTGCTGGTCAGATGCAAACAGCGCCAGGCATCATTCAGTTATATAGCTGTTAGGAATTGGCTAACACTGTGTGGTCTGCATTAGTAAGTGCTTGTCCATTCACGTCCATCTGTGAGTTCAACAGTCCATTAAAGTCTCTCTCTAATAAAAATATTTCCAGTGGAAGTTGGGTGACCAGCTGGCCTAGCCATTCAAGGAAAGTGACCACTAATGGGTGGAGTATAGACAAATATAAGGGACATAGGTGTTGCCTGTAGGCTGTCAGTCACAACAATGTAGCATCCTTGGGGATCTCTAAAGATATGGGTCTAAATGGGAGGGATTTTCTCATAAGTATCACAGCCCCTCATGAACTGTGGAGTAACCCGGAAGTGCCAGAAATGGGCATTTTTTGTCCAGTAGAGGAGTTTCCTGAAACAGTGGAAAGGCAGTATGATATTGAGTAGCCACCTTGCGCACTAATTTTATTTAGTAGACCATTTATATTCCATGTCACAAGAAGTACAGGATCCTGGTCGGGCTTATTTATGTTAGAGGGCGTGATGTGTGTGTGCATAGTAGTGACATGCCTAATGTATACATGTGTGATGGAGTAGCATGATTGAAAAACATGCTAATTTTAACCACTTGCATGTGTAGGACAGCTGGGAGCCGCCCGATGCTGCAGTGGGCGTGTGCATCGGACAGCTCCAAGCCGTCCTAGCATCCACCCATGGGGGAAGCACTGCCGCTCCACCATAGGCTCCCCTTCTGCAACCCTCCACAAGGGCCACCCTCAACTGCTCCCCTGCAGCACCTGATGAATTCAGCACGCACTGCGTGCCAACGTCATGAGAAGTTGACAGGGACGCACTGGAGGCATTTGCTTCCAGTGCCTCAGAGTGGAAACAGGTGAGTTTTTCCTCAAGGAGAGGGTCAGGAGAAAACAAAGAGTCATCAGGGGAAAGGAAACGTCTTTCCTTTCCCCCAATGTCTCTTTGGAGCATTTCTACTGCATGATCAAGCATTTGGCCGCAATCGTGCAACAGGAATGCCAACTAGAAACCAGGGAATTTGTTTTATTTTTGTTCTCAAGTGTCTTTACAAATGTGTTTTTATAAGGTTGGGGAGTGGTCCCTTGTGGAAGGGTTACACCACTTTGGCCATTTTGTAGGCCCATCTATCCCCAAGGACGGCAGAAACCACTAGGGGATTTTGTTTTGCAATATTGGGGACCAGCCCCTTGGGCAAGGGTCACTCCCCTTTTGGGGGCAATTATTTTAGCAGTTTCTGCACTGGCCTTTGTTTTTTAGGCCCATCTGCCCCCAGGGGGACAGAAACCACTAGGGTGCCAGGGATGCTTTCCTGGCAATGTTGGGGAGCAGCCCCTTGGGCAAGGGTCACTCCCATTTGAGGAGCAAATATTTTGTCTGTTTCTGCCCCCATCAGCCTTTTTTAGGTCCATTTGCCCCCAAGGGGCACAGAAAACCACTAGACACCATGGAAGTTTGTGGACTGGTGCACCATTTGTATTTGTGATCATAATGTTTTATTTCTGCTTTTTATTGTAGTTCAAAGCTTTTGATTCCTTTGCTGTGACTCCTGCTTGTGGTTTTGGCAGTGCTAGACCTGAACTTTGCGTAATTGCATGTATTTTTAGAATCATCTTTTTGTACTATTTACTCCAAATGAGTACCGTTGTCATGCATTAATGTGTTTTTTGTAAACGGCGTAATAATAGAAGCATATTTAGCTTATGTTTTATTATGTGTGAAAAGTTCCTCGGATTAGTGCACAGTGTGTTTTGTGTTGTCTTATGCGTAATTTTATTTTGTTTTTCCTTTTTAGGTGCATATTTTTGCTGCTTGTTGTGTGTGTGCAGTGTAGGTGCCAGTGAGTCTAGCTGTCTCTGCAAGTGAGTAGTATCATTTTTGAGTAAATAGGTCTTTCTGATAAAGTCACACTTTATTATTTATTTGACACAGTGTTGGTTGTTGTTGACTTATTTGTCAAATTACTGTTATTAGCAAGGATTATGCCTATCTACAGGATTATCGCTCAGCAGGTTGTTAGTATGCTTTTTGAATCTTCCTCTGACCATTATTATGAGACTGACTGCATCTGAGGCAGATGAGGAAGTGCAAGATTCTGGCAGTTAATTTTCTGTCCGAGAAGAATCATCTGATGTTGAAGCCACCCTTAGTGCGGAGGAAGTGCCTGTTTTAGAGAGGAACACTGATGTGCAGCAAGAGGCATCTGGATTGCAGCCTGGGGCTGAAAGGCTTCCATTAGAAGAGCTGATCTCTGGGTTGCCCCAAGCATGGTGCAGTATGTGTTGCCTGCCATTTCTGGTGTTACAGGTATAGAGTGAATACTGAAAACATTTTGCCTATAAACTTCTTTCAGTTGTTTATGGACGATGTATTTTTGGATGAGATTGTTGATTAGACTAATTAGTGGGCTGAGCAGTATTTGAGGAACAATAGTGCCAGATTTAGGCCTGGTGGACTCCCACAAATTTGAATGAGGTTGAACGTGGATTTAACTTTTTTGATGGGCTTGATAAGGAAGCTGTAGCTGTCCTCATATTGGTCCACCAGTCTCTTGATGGTAACGCCATATTTCCTACAATCATGAGTCGTGATTGGTATTTGCTTCTGCTTCCAATGCTGCATTTGTTTGATAATGCTTCAGCGTTGTCACAAGATCACCCCAATTGGACTGTCTTTTTAAGATTCAGCCTGTTCTTGATCACTTTGTAGATACATTTTCTGAGATCTGTGTTCCAGAAAAAGAAATAGCTGTGGATGAGTCTTTGGTCGTGTTCGAGGGCTGTTTAGTTTTTAGGCAGTACATTCCCAGCATGAGGGCACTTGTGGAGTTAAGATATATATGCTGTCTGAGAGTAATACAGGTTATGTCTGTAATTTCTGGGTGTACACTGGTAGGTATTCCACTGGTGACCACACTGGTTGTCCATCCACTTTTGGAGTTAGTGAGAAAAATGTTTGGGAACCTGGTAGAGGACTTTGTAACAAAGGTCACTATTTATACACAAATAACTTCTACACTGGTGTGTAATTGTTCAGAGAATTGTTCAATGTGGACACTGTTGCTTGTGGCACAGTCTGCTCAAACCATAAAGGTTATCCAAAGGAGCATGTTTGTAAGAAATGTGACAAGGGACAGTGAAGTGCCTTGCATAGTGAAGAACTGCTAGCTCTGAAATTTCTAACAGGGGTGTCTACATGCTGACTACCATCCATGATGAATGTACTTCATCTGTGACTGTTTGGGGTCAGGTTGCCGAAGTGCACAAGCTTGTGTGAAATGTATACTACAATAAGCACATGGGTGGTGTAGATAGAAAGGATCAGAGATTCGAACCCCACAGTGCTGTTCGTACGGCTTACATTTGGTATACGAAGTTGGCTATCCATTTGTTAAATCTCACAACCTTCGATGCTTTTGTTGTCTTCAAGGATTTTTCTCCAGAGTCAATGGTGTTTGCTCAGTTTCAGGAGGCTGTGGTTGGCAGTCATGTTGTAGTGGAATAGGCAAGTGTTTTTAGAGTTGGAGTGGTGGATGATGTGGCTAGATTGAAAGATCACCACTTTGCTCATCACATTCCTCCTATGCCCAAAAAAAACAAACCCTCTAAGAGATGTAGAAAGTTTATGCAAAAAGGCATGCCGAAGGAGAGACATACTCACTGCCCTGAGTGTCCTTCTAAACCTGGTTGTGTGTGCCTTTTCGCCTTAGATTGCACCACACGCAAAAAAGATTTTAGGAGCAACCGTGAGCATAAAAATGAAGTGCATGGTCTGTGTTGTTTCATATTTTTTGTTCATTTTCATGGTTGGCATTAGTTTGATGTATTTCGTTAGAGCTTTTATGTTTTTAGTTTTGTATTTACTCATAATTGGTTTGTATTTTCTTTTTTGTTAAAAAAATGTGATGACTGTGTGCGTGAACTAGTGGTTGGCTAGCTGTGTGCATGGACTAGCGCTTGGCTGGCTGTGTGTGTGGACTGGCACTTGGCTGGTGGTGTGTGTGGACTGGCACTTCGCTGGTGGTATGCGTGGACTGGCACTTGGTTGGCGGTGTGTGTGAGCTGGCGCTTGTCTGGCAGTGTGTATGAGCTGGCATTTGGCTGGTGGTGTCTGGATAGTAACTTGCTGCTGGTCACTACACACACTACTAGCCAAACGCCTGTCCACACACTCCGTCAGCCAGTGCGATTGCTGTGTCAGGCATGTGGGTGTATGAAAGTGATGGGCTGTTGAATGGTGCTGTCTGTTATGTGAGTGTTGTAATGTGCTGGGCCGGGACTGGTGGGGTGAATGTTCCGGTGTGTATCCCTTATGAAAGGTGTGTGAACGGATTATGAAGATGCAGGTACATTGGCCAGATTGTAAAGAGGCAGGTGCCTTGACGCAGGTTTACAGATCTCAAGCTGTGAGTCATTGGTTCAGTTTTTTGACCTTTCAATAATTAACAGTGCATTTCTTTTTTGTGAAATCTCTTGATATAAAATTATATATATTGAACCATCATTCACCCTCGAGCCAAATCCAACCAGTATGTGTGTGTGTACCAATAAAGAGAGTGAGAAGGGAGAGCTTGCTCACCTTCCCAAATTACTATCAACAACCACAAAAAGCGACCATGATACCAAAGCCCATGTTTATGAAACAAAAGCAGCGCTAACTTAACTCCATATTTATATTTTAACGCTAGACCTGTCTAGCGACAAAATATTGGAATCAGTGCCATTTTTAAGAACTACCAACCCACCTTGCCCCTCATTGCGACAATGAGATGTAAGGTGGGCGTTCCCTTTAAAAAAAGAATGCTAGCCCTCTAGCGCCATATTTACCACCCAACAGAAAAATGATGCACACCAAGGAAGCGGGCTGCAAAAATGACGCTAAGGCCCTCATTATGAACACGGCGGTGTTAACCGCCGTGTTCATGCTGGCGGTCATTTAAATGACCGCCAACCCCCCTGGGACCCTGCCGGCTGCATAAAGAACATTCTGCTGGGCGGAAACATTGTTTCTGCCCGCCGGCCCAGCAGAATGCATGGCCGGGACATTGCCAGTGGCTCCACATGGAGCCACCGTCAATGCCTCTGTGCAGCGGGTGCAGCTGCACCTGTTGCACAGATCACTGCCTGTAAATCGGGCAGTGACCTGCGCAATGGGGCACTGCCCAGGGCATGGGCAGTGCAGGGGCCCCTAGGAGGGCCCTGGACCACCCCTTCCGCCAGCCTTTCACCGGCGGGGGAACCCGCCAGGGAAAGGCTGGTGGCAGAAGGGATCTTTGTCCGAGGGGCAGCAGCGCTGTCCTGTCAGATAATGATTCCCTCCACCATCAGGCTGCCTGTCGGAGGCAGCCTGACGGTGGAGGAAGGCCACCTACGGCGGCCCTCACTGCGTTCTTTATACGGCGTTTCAGACCGCCATGCTGGTGGTGGTCTTTTCACCCACTGCCATCATGGCGGTCTGAACCGCCGGGGATCATAATGACCCCCTAAGTCAGATTAGCGTCAAAATGTAATGCTTGGTCAGACCAGGTGTTAAAAATAGGCCCACACACCACCACTCAAGGAAAACACACAGAAGGAGCATTTGCAATCTCCAGGACAACATGGAAGTAGTACGGCTCCAGCTTGGCACGCGCCACAGACGGCAGCAAGACAGCAGGTCCCTCCACCACCACTGCAACAACCCCAAACACCACCACAGCAGCCACAAAGGCAGCGCAGACGGTGGGAAAGGATCTTCAGACAGCAGACAACCATCTTTAGCCTCAGGGAACAAGATGTCATCAGGATGTACTGGGAGCCCATTGTAAGCCTGCTACACCACATTGCGCCACACATCACAGCGAGAGTGTAAACTCCCACAACTATTCCACCTATGACAAAACTCCTCACAGTCCTTCATATGCTGGTGTCTGGATCTTTGAAGATAATGGGCGCACAAGTGGCTAGTATGTCCCAGCCATCCTTCTCGGTCCTCCTACCTAAGGTCCTGGATGCAATAATATGCCTCACCCTACCACATCTGCTTCCGAAACACCCAGCAACTGCAGCAGGAGACCAAGCAAGGTTTCTACCTATTTGCTGGGTTCCCGTATGGGCTGGGTACAATGGACTGTACCCATGTCCAACTAGTGCCACCTGCAGCAACCGAACTTCTATATAGGAACAGCAAGCACACCCACTCAATCAATGTGCAGGCCATTGTGGAGCACCGTGGGCTCTTCACTAACATCCTAGTAAAATATCCCAGCAGCATCCATGATGCCTACATATTCTGCCATTCCACTATCAGTGAGCAGTTCCAGGATGGGCAATATGGCAATGGCCTACTAGTAGGTAAGCCACCATACCAATCATTACACACACAACATACCAACCATGTAGGACAAACAAGACATACACCACACAGAATACACATGGGCAGGGGAACACAGATGTACAGGCAACAACACATTTGCAACATGCCACACTACAGGCAATCATTGCACATAACAAACACATAAAACGCATACACCCACATGTACATAACACAGCCGTAACCTGACTGGCACACCACCTGTGGGCAGGTGGAACAATGTCCCCTTTGCATACAGAAGCTGCCCACAAACCACTACAAGTGTCCACTGGTTTACACCAGACAAAGAACAGCTCAGCTATGTCACTGGCATAGGCCATGACCATTTAAAGAAAGTCACACATAGGCACAGCCCCATGTAATTCATGATGTGCAAGACTCTGGCAGCACCTACATCAAATGCCACCCAATTGGTGCCATTACCAATAACATATTGTTAGAAATGGGGTGTTTGATTGGCAATCAGGTGACCCCCTGTCCAAGTAAGGACCATCACTCTAGTCAGGGTAAAGGTGAATCACACTCAGTTAACTCCTGCTCACCCCTGTGGTAGCTTGGCACGAGCAGGCAGGCTTAACTTCAGAAGCAAAGTGTAAAGTATTTGTACCAACACACACAGCAATACATTGCAAACTACAAAATGGACCCCACACAAGTTTAGAAAAATAGGTAACATTTCTTTAAACAAAACAAGATCAAAATGACAAAAATCCAACATACACAAGTCAACATATGAATTTTCAAAAGAATAAGGCCCTCATTACAACCCTAGCGATCAGTGATGAAGTGGCAGTAATAGTGCCAAGCGGCGGGCAGTAATAAATTAGAAATTATGACCACAGCAGAAACCGCTCAGACAGACAGCCACTTTAACACACTGACCGCCAGGGCGAAACCAACAGCCACCACGGCGGTAACTGCCAACAGCCAGGTGGAAGACAATGTACCGCCCACAGTAATATAACACACCTATCCGCCACCTTTTCCAGGGCGGTACCAATGACATCAAAAGCCTGGCGGAAACAGAACACAGAAGGGAAACAACTCACCTCTGGAGACTCAGGGAAGAACCACGCCTCAATGGAGCCCGAGTTGCATGTCTTCCCCATGGTCTTCTACCTTCTGCTCCATTACGAACACCAACGCCGGTGAAGACGACCACGGGGAGTACTGCCTCCTAGCACACAGGGGAGGAAAAAGAGAGTGACACACACGCAACACCCCCACCCCCAACACCACACACACAACCAGATGCAGTAACATAACATAAACACCTTGTACCCCTCAGGAATAATGCAAGGACAACGACTATAGTGTAAAAAGGCTGTAATAAGATAAATATAGGTGAAATTTGTGCATCCAGATCAAAAAGTATATACATATTCACAATGCAAGGGAAACTGCCCAGTCATCAATGTCCGTGGGCCACAGGGCCACATCACAAAGTCCACGGCCCAACTTCACTCCTGCAACAACACGGAGAGAACACTGCAGGGGCATGAGGGCATAAATAGACAGGCTCCTCAGGGGGACGGGGAATGGGGCGGCACCTCAGCCGGAAGATGGTACAACGCCACTGGTTCTGGAGGGGGCAACATGCCCTGTGCCTGATCCTAGGGAATGCAGGGCCACAGTCTTTGAAAGTGGGTGATTTGCCCACTGCTTGGTCCTGGGGACTGCAAGGCCACAGTCTCTCAAGTGGGTGATCTGCCCACTGCCTGGTAGTGGGGAGTGCAAGGCCACAGTCTCTCAAGTGGGTGATCTGCCCACTGCCTGGTCCTGGGGAGTGCAAGGCTACAGTCTCTCAAGTGGGTGATTTGCCCACTGCTTGGTCCTGGAGAGTGCAAGGCCACAGTCTCTCAAGTGCGTCACTACTTCCACTGGTTCTGGAGGGGGCTTTGTGCCCAGAGCGCTTCATCCTCCCAAGAACTGTGTTAGTGGATGAATTTCTCCACTGGTTCTGGAGGGGGCTTTGTGCCCGGAGTGCTTCATCCTGCCAAGGACTGTGTTAGTGGATGCATTTCTCCACTGGTTCTGGAGGGGGCTTTGCGCCCAGAGTGCTTCATCCTGCCAAGGACTGTGTTAGTGTATGCATAACTCCACTGGTTCTGGAGGGGGCTTTGTGCCTAGTGATGCTGCACCAGGGGTGTGACAGTTCCCATTCCCTCACCTGGGTGTCTGAGCCACGAGATTTGCCAGTAACAGGTAGCATGATACTCCATTGAGGCAGAGCCACACTCCACCTTGCGACGACTTAGGCTGCAAACTGCTGGTAGTGCCAGTGCTGGTGCCTCATGTAGTGTGTGCAGGATCCAGGACATCTCCTGCAGCCTTGGACGGCTGCCCACTGGGGATGCTGCTGATGTCCTCTGTAGTGGCACTGCCTGGGCACGTTGCAGGGCAGGTGGCGGTGGCTGGGCGGTGTTTGCGGCAGAGATGCTGCCTTTGGTGCCTGTGGTGCAGGTGTCTGTAGTAGTGGAGGGAGACACCAGGCCGTCTCCTGCAGCCTCGGAAGGCTGCCCACTGGGGATGATGCTGGTGACTGTAGTTGTGGCAGCTGCCGTGCAGGTGGCGGTGCAGGTGGCGGTGCAGATGGCGGTCCAGGTGGCGGTGCAGGTGGCGTTCGTTGCGGCGGTGGTCACCGTAGTACTGGTTGCTGGCCTGTCTTGAGAAATGGGGGTCACCAGTCCATCACCCGGAGGCTCCGTGCCCTGAGGTGACTTTCGATTGCTCTTGTGTCCCTTCCCCACCTGGGAAGTCGCTGAAGGGACCTTGGCACTGTCCTCTTCGGTTCTGGATGAGCCTTGCTGGGTGGGTGGTGCGGCTTTTCTCCTTTGCATGCTGGCCCCTTCTTTACCTTGGCAGGTGGTGGGATAGGGTGGTCCTTGGCTTCAGTAGGTGGCACACTGGCAGCCCTGATGGGTGCCCCCTTCGATCCGCCTGCGCTTGCAGGGACCACAGTGGACGACGATTTGGTGGCTGAGGTGTTGGTCTGGGCTCTAGACAACCTGGCCCTAGGGGAAGGACGGGGGGAGGTGTAGGGAAGAGGTCAGTCGTAGCCATGAAAAGTTTTTTAGACACACTGGGACGGGAAGATGGAGGGGGTTTGGGAGTGGAGGAAGAGGTATTGGTTGTAGGAGGTGTACGTCGGCTGAGTTTGGGTGAAGGTGCATGGGTTGGAGGCTGTTGTGAGGTGGATGGCTGTTAAGTGGGTTTGTGCCGGCATTTGTGTACTTTGGGAGGAGGGCTCACAGACACACTGGGAGAGGACACAGGGGACGTGTGAATGGTAGTGGGGGTGGTGATTGCACGTGAGCGGTGTGTTGTGATGGCCGTGCTGGTGATGGAGGTAGTGGCTGAGGATGTAGTGCATGCAGGTGTGAGTGGAGACGAGACTGGGAGGGAGGTGGAGGACGTGGTGGAGGGGGACACAGTGGAGGTAGTGGATGTTGGTGTGTCTGCATGGGTATGGTGCTTGTGTGAGTGCCTGTGGGATGTGTGGTGCTTATGTTTGGCTGAGCCACTTTTGTGTGTTTATGTGTGTGCATGCTGGTCTGATGGTGTGCTTGGGATAGGCTGAGGTAGAGGGGATTGGGTCTGGGTAGTGGATGTTGGAGGCTGGACACAGGGACAATGGCTGCCATCAGTGCTGAGGCCAGAGGCTAAAATTCTCTCTGTTGGGCTGCCACGCCAGAATAAATGCCCTCCAGGTATGCATTTGTTTGTTGCAAATACCTCTTGACACCCTGGATGGCATTCAAAATGGTTGACTGCCCAACAGTGAGGGATCTCAGGAGGTCAATAGCCTCCTCACTGATAGCAGCAGGGCTGACTGGGGCAGGGCCTGAGGTGCCTGGGGCGAAGGAGATGCCCACCCTCCTGGGTGAGTGGGCACAGGAAACACGCTGAGGGGCTGATGAGAGGGAGGTGCTTGTAGGGGGGGTGGCGGCTGTACCTGTTGTTGCGGTGGGCACAAAGGTGCCCGCCACTGCAAGGGAGCTCCCATCAGAGGAGGAGTCACTGTCGCTCGTGTCCACTTCTGTCCCTGTTGTGAGCTCCCCCCGCCCTCCATCCCACTGGTGCCTTCAGACTCCGTACATTCACCCTCCTGGGCCATGGGGTTGCAGCTCCCTCATGCTCCGGTGCCACTGCTCCTCCGCCTGATGATGCTAATGCACACAAGGATAGGGTGACAAAACAAAAAGGGGGGGAAAGACAGAGGAGACACATGGTCAATGCCAGCAACACCACTACTGTTGGTGGACACAACACACAGAGAGTAGCCCTATGCACTAGGCCATGTACTAACAGTTCATAGGAAAATCGCCTGCCCATGGGGGACTATGCTTAACCCCATTTGCTGCACACCTGGAACCCACAGGAGCCTGTCTGGTTGTAGATGGCCACTACTACTATTGGGGTTGGAGTACCACACCGCCTGCCTAACAAGGGACCTACCCTAGCAAGTTCGCCCTGGCCTAGGGGAACCCACAGCCCACATCCCCCACCCAGACACCTAGTAAAGTTAACAGAGTCAGCTGAATGAGACTGTACTCACCCCCTTGTGACTGATGTGATGCCCTCAAGCGCCCATCCAACTCCGGATATGCCACTGCCAGGATTCGGAACATCAGGGGGGTCATAGTGCGACGGGCACCACTTCCACGTTGGGAGGCCATCAACAGCTGGGCCTCCACCGTCTTCTTGCTCCAGCAGCGCAGGTCCTCCCTCCATCTATGATAGACCCCCAGGGTCCGCACTTCCTTGGCGATGGCATGCCAAATACCCTTCTCTTGGTGGGCGCTGACCTAGAGGAAAGGTAAAGTATGAAAGGAATTTACTCCCCCGTCTGGTTTGTCATACTCATTGGCCACCAGTTCCCACCCATGCCCTGACACACATACACTCACCGTCCTCACATGCAGGCCTCAGCCGCCCCCAACATGTATCTTCCTCCTCACCACTCCATACATTCCTGTCCCAAGCATCATGCTGATAGTGTACTCACCTGTTTGTCTGGAGGACCGCAGGGTAGCGTGTACTTGGGAAGAACCCCATCCACTAGTCTCTCCAACTCCTCCACAGTGAAGGCAGGGGCCCTTTCCCCAGACACTCTAGGCATTGTCGCTTCCAGACTGAGGTCACAGCAGCAATTGCAGTGTAGGTCCTCTCTTTTGAAGCTCAGGTATCATGTGAGTGAACAGCTAGAAAATGGCAGTCATGTCCGCGGCGGTGTGTACCATCACCACCGGCGTACATCGTCATTGGCTCCTGGAACCAATAGGGCCCAATGATAACCAATGCTGAATAGCGCGGCGGTCTTCGACTGCCTACCGCCACGCTGCACAACTCCAGCACAGTTACCTCATTTCCCCTTGTCCCTCCTTACAGGTCAGGCAGCCGCCATTTCAGGGTGGCACATGGCAGGGCACCTAACTGCGTCACAGCACATTTCGGAAAAAATACGGACAGACAACGCCACACACCGATTTAATCACATTAGTGAAAAACACCCTTGTGCAACCTATGTGGTACATGAACCTCTGCTCACCATTCTCCTCCATAGGGCACATCCGCTGGGGCAGATGAGGAGATGGCGCCATCCTCTGGTGTACAGACCCCTGGTGGACCTGTCGACAATGGAAGACAGACACATCATTATCACCTACAGACTTGATCGTGCCACAATCCAAGAACTGTGTGCCCAATTGGAGCCAGACCTGATGTCAGCTATCCGCCATCCCACAGGTATCCCCCCTCTAGTGCAGGTCCTGTCAGTGCTCCATTTCCTGGCCAGTGGTTCCTTCCAAACAACAGTGGCCATGGCATCTGGGATGTCTCAGCCAATGTTCTCTAACGTGTTGTCCAGAGTGTTATCTGCCCTGCTGAAACACATGCACAGCTACATCGTATTCCCCCAGGTGGAGGATTTGCCCACAGTGAAAGCTGACTTCTATGCCCCGGGACACATCCCCAACTTCATTGGTGCCATTGATGGTACACATGTGGCATTTGTCCGCCCCCGCAGGAATGAACAGGTGTACAGAAATTGTAAAAGCTACCATTCTATGAATGTGCAGATGGTGTGTTTGGCAGACCAGTACATCTCTCATGTGAATGCCAAGTATCCTGGCTCTGTGCATGACGCTTACATTTTGAGGAATAGCAGCATCCCTTATGTGATTGGCCAACTCCAGAGGCACCGTGGGTGGCTAATAGGTGAGCCTGAGGTCACGACACAGTACGAATAGGTGTCTGGGTATGGGGTAGTCCCTAAGGGTTGGTGTATGTCTAACAGATATCCCTCCTCATTTACAGGTGACTCTGGTTACCCCAGCCTCTCATGGCTACAGACCCCAGTGAGGAATGCCAGGACAAGGGCAGTGGAACGCTACAATAAGGCACATGGGTGAACTAGGAGGATTATTGAGTGGACTTTCGGCCTCCTGAAGGCCAGATTCCGGTGCCTCCATCTAACAGGTGGTTCCCTATACTACTCACCGAAGAAGGTATGCCAGATCATCGTGGCATGCTGCATGTTGCACAACCTGGCATTGCGACCCCAAGTGCCTTTTCTGCAGGAGGATGGGCGTGATGTTGGTCTAGTGGAAGCTGTGGAGCCTGTGGACAGTGAGGAAGAGGAGGCAGAGGAAGAAGATATTGACAACTGAAACTACATCATCATGCAGTACTTCCAGTGAGACACAGGTAAGAGACTGGCACTGCTCATCTCATATCTGACTACTGTAGGACATTGTATAAGTCTGTCTTTTTACCTCTGTGTATGGACCCTGACAATTCACTTTGGCTTTCCTTTTCACAGATCTGGGTACCACATTATGCCTTCTGCTATGTTCACTGCTGCCCAACAACTGTCATACTTTGGTATGTGCAAATGAACATTTACATTGAAATTTGTCTAAGAGGTTGTAATAATACATTTGTGAAAGTACAGACTGACTCCAGATTGTTTTGTGATTCAAGGGTGTTTATTTAAGTGCTAATAAGTAGAGGGGGATGTGCAATAGGCTGGGGTGATGGTGGAGGAATATCCATGGTAGAGTCCAGTCTCTTTGTATCACAGGTGCATTGTCCAATGGGGCATAGGAAGTGGAGCAATGTCAGTTCAATGTGGTCAGGGAGACATAGGCCCTCATTCTGACTTTGGCGGGCGCGGTCAAAAGACCGCGGCGGCCATTCTGGCTTTCCCGCTGGGCCGGCGGGCGCCCGCCAAAGGAGCGCCCGCCGGCCCAGCGGGAAATGCCCTGCAACAATGAAGCCGGCTCCGAATGGAGCCGGCAGAGTTGCAGGGGTGCGACGGGTGCAGTTGCACCCATCGCGATTTTCACTGTCTGCAATGCAGACAGTGAAAATCTTTATGGGGCCCTGTTAGGGGGCCCCTGCACAGCCCATGCCAGTGGCATGGGCCGTGCAGGGGCCCCCAGGGGCCCCACGACACCCGTTCCCACCATCCTGTTCCTGGCGGTAAAAACCGCCAGAAACAGGGTGGCGGGAAGGGGGTCGGAATCTCAAGCAGCGCCGCCATGGAGATTCAGCCCATGCAGGGGAAATCCGGCGGGAAACCGCCGGATTCCCTTTTCTGACCGCGGCTTTACCGCCGCGGTCAGAATGGGCTGGGACCGCCAGGGTCGGAATGACCCCCATAGTGGGACAGAAGGGTGACAATCAGGAGAGTCTTAGGGCCAGATGTAGCACAATCCGTTTTTGCGACTTGCAAATTGCAAGTCTGCGCGACTCGCAATTTGCAAGTAGCAAAAAACGGAT
This sequence comes from Pleurodeles waltl, assembly GCF_031143425.1. Lineage (NCBI taxonomy): Eukaryota > Metazoa > Chordata > Amphibia > Caudata > Salamandridae > Pleurodeles > Pleurodeles waltl. The sequence continues at coordinate 343,083,848 of NC_090447.1, read as the reverse complement.
GCAGAATGGTGTCTCAGACTCGCTATGGGGTCGCAAAGACCCACCTCATCAATATTCATGAGGTGGGTCGCATTTTGCGACCCCATAGCGAGTCCCTGCACTCACAGGGATGGTGGCCTGCTGTAGTCAGCAGACCTCCATGTCTGTGACTGCTTTTTAAATAAAGCAGGTTTTTTTAAAGGAAAACGAGTTGCAAAATGAAAAAGAATCCGAAACCATTTGGTTTCGTTTTTTTCAGAGTAGGCAGTGGTCCATCGGACCACTGCCTGCTATGAAAAAATATTTATGTCGACATTCACAAAGGGGAAGGGGTCCCATAGGGACCCCTTCCCTTTTGCGAATGTGTTACCACCAGTGTGACACTGGTGTTAACTGCGAGTTGGTTTGCGACCGCATTCACAAAGCAACTCTGAATTGCAATGCGAGTCACAAATAGGAAGGGAACACCCCTTCCTATTTGCGAGTCGCATTTCCAAATTGCGAGTTGGTACCGACTCGCAATTTGGGAATGAGCATCGTGTGAGGCTGTTTGCATGGCGCAAACTGCGTTTTTCGCAGTTTGCGCCATGCAAACGGCGTGCTACATCTGGCCCTTAGTTCTGCCGGGGGTCTTGGCAATGATCTCTGTCTTGTGCCTGGATCGCAGGGACCGTTTGCAGGGGGTGGGGTGCTGGTGGCCTGTTGTTCCTGTGGCGGAACCTCCTGTCCACTAGCGCCGGCAGACATGGAGGCTGTTCATCGTTCGGGCTGGTGTCAGGGGCCCGGTGGTATGCCACTGTCTCCCTCATGGTGTTGGCCATGTCTGCCAGCACCCCTGCAATGGTGACCAGGGTAGTGTTAATGGACTTCGAGTCCTCTCTGATTCCCACGTACTGTTCCTCCTGCAGCCGCTGGGTCTCCTGAAACTTTGCCAGTACCGTGCCCATGGTCTCCTGGGAATGGTGGTATGCTCTCATGATGTTTGAGAGTGCCTCGTGGAGAGTGGGTTCCCAGGGCCTGTCCTCCCCCTGTCGCACAGCAGTCCTACCAGTTTCCCTGTTATCCTGTGCCTCTGTCCCTTGAACTGTGTGCCCACTGCCCCCAGGTCCCTGATCGTCCTGTGTTAGTGGGTTTGCCTGGGGTCCCTATAGTGGTGGACACATTGCTGATTGATGTGTCCTGGGGACAGTGGCATGGGCCCGCTGGGTGGGTGCTGTGGTGGTGTTTCCTGAGGGGGAGGTTTGAGTGGTGGTTTGGGACTTTGGCAGGGGAACCGACTCTCCAGAGGTCCCTGATGGGCCGGGCTGCTCATCTTGATCCAGGCATGCAGAGCTGCTGTCATCACTGTGGGCCTTTTCTGTGGGGGGACTGGATATGGCTGGCACCTCCTGTCCGGTGACATTGTGTAGGGGTCCTGTTGGGGTGTAAATGCATTATTATTGTATCTGTGTGTGCCATCTTGTGCAATGGGTGTGTTTCCCTCTACTACTGTGCTAGCATTATCGCCTTGGCCTTGTGTGAGTGGTGATTGTGTGCCCTGGGTGAGTCTCTCCCTTGGACATGCTGTGGTGATGTGATGGGTGTCCATGCAGGTCTGTGATGGTTGTCCATGCATTGTTGTCACATGCAGGGCTTGGTATTGGGATGTGTGGGTTGTGATAGTGGGGTATCTGTGAGCTGTTGAGGTGATGGGGGTGAGGGTAGGGGTAGAGGTTTGTGATGGCATGCAGGTAGGGTGGGGGATATAGTAGTAAAGATATGACTTACCAGAGTCCAGTCCTCCTGCTACTCCTGCGAGGCCCTCAGGATGCATGATCGCCAAGACTTGCCCCTCCCATGTTGTTAGTTGTGGGGGAGGAGGGGGGCCACCGCCAGTCCTCTGTACGGCTACCTGGTGTCTGGATACCATGGAACGTACCTTCCCCCGTAGGTCGTTCCACCTCTTCCTGATGTCATCCTGTGTTTTTGGATGCTATCCCACTGCGTTGACCCTGTCGACAATTCTCCGCCATAGCTCCATCTTCCTTGCAATGGACGTCTACTGCACCTGTGATCCGAATAGCTGTGGCTCTACCCGGATGATTTCCTCCACCATGACCATGAGCTCCTCCTCAGAAAACCTGGGGTGTCTTTGCCGTGCCATGATGTGGTGTGGGTAACGTGTTTCAGGTGTTTGTGTTTTGAATTGTCCAATGTGGTTGTGTTTTTTAAATGTGTGTGTATTTTGAGCGCGGCGGTGTGTACCGCCAATGGATTACCGCGGTTGAATGACCGCTGCGTTGATTCGTGGGTCATGATAGTGTGGGCGTATTCCTGTTGGCGTAACGGTGTGGGTTTTGGTACCTCCAGCTTATCACTGACCTTTGGTGTGGCAGACTTGTGTGGGTGTCTGTATTGTGGAGGATTTTTAAATGTAGGTCATAATACCCGTAGTGGATTTCCGCTGCGGACACAGTATGTTGGCGGCCGTCTGCACGGCAGTCAGCAGACTTTACCGCCAGGGTTGTAATGAGGGCCAATGTGGTGGAGAGGACATTTGGGCTTCTGAAGTCAAGGTTCAGGTGCCTGGCCCTGACAGGAGAAAGCCTCTTGTATGCTCCACCATTGGTATGCAAAATCATACTGGCATGTGCAATCCTCCATAACATATGTATAAGAACATATGTTACCTGGGATGAACAGGTTGACATCCCCAATGAGGAGGATGATGATGATGGAGCAGCTAATTTGCAGGGGGAACAACAAAACACTGCTGCAGGAGTTCCCAGGAGACTTCACATAGTAGAGAACTTTTATACATAGTCGCTGGACTATCATCATCACATTGTAAATAGCACAAATAAAATACTTTGCATCTGAATCTTCTTGGTCTACTCATTCTCTACTACATATACCATTAGAATGTAAATCAAACCTCAGAGAGCAGGTAGGAAACACAATAGTTACAAGTCTGGTAGCAACATGGTTGGTGATGTAAGAGGGTCTACTGCCTCTATTTGACATATCAGTGACACGCAATTCATGGGCATGTGACTCCTGAAGGCCTAGATCCATGCACCTCTACATGTATTGTGCTGTCAAGTGGGCAAGGTGCTAATTTCTAGCCCTTTTCCCACGTCAACACCACGCCTACCAGGATGTATGCAAGGGGGTACCCATAAGGTAGGAGCTGTGATCAAATGGTGTTTAAGTAATGTATGAACTGAACACTGTCACATCTCAGGGAGATTACTGCTTTGCCTGCACAGTTCATGTGTGACAAGAGGGGGACATCATTGGTAAGTATGGCCCGTCAGTAATTGTACAGGGATTGTAACCAATGTTAGAGGCAGAGCCTGTTCAGTGTTTCCATGGGATTACATCCTGGCACTGCCATTGGGCACAACCCTGACACATGCTGGACTGTACCTCACTTATGGCACACAAACATTGGCTGTGGTGTTGCCAGACAATTTAAGAAGCTATGGGAGCTGGATCACTATCCAGAGGGGTCAGGTAGGAGTAATATAGTTCTACTATGGTTGTTCACAAGGTATTTGTGTTTATTGTATATCTATATGTGGTGATCAAAACAACTTTTATCCTGTGTTCTTCTTTTTCCCCTCTTTAGGTCTGGTCTGGCATCTGCAAGCCTTCAAGGGAGTACTGAACTGCGTGACACCTTCTCCCGGGTCAGAACCACAGTGGATATTCCTCTGAACAAAGAACAGGTACTGGCTTCAGGTAAGTGTGTCTAGCATGTACAGTGGGGTTAGGGTTCACCGGGGAGGTGCAAGTGTAGGTCAGTGGGGTATTTTAATCAAGGTGCTTCACACAAACAAAAATAATTGTGCTTCTCATGCATATAGGTGCAATTTATCTCAGGCTGCTTTCACCACCCATCAGATTTTGTATATTTTAAGTAGGGGTTACAACCAGGAAGTATTAATTCTCCTTTATTGTCTCTCTCTTCCTCCCCTCACCCTTCTTAGAATGGCCCTTCTCTCCTTGAAATAGCGCTGTGCCTTGTGCAACCACGTCCCTCCAGGAACGTGGCTGGGCTGCTCCGTAATGATCCCTGGATTACTCGGTTCCTGCATTTGACTCTCGTTGTTCCCCTCGTCTGTCCGTCTCCCATCCAGACTCCCTCAGCTTCTCCAAAACGGGTCCTGTGGCTTCTCCTCTTCCTGCTGCATTGTGTGCATCTTCCTCTCTCCTAGCTGTGTTGTGTGCATCTTCCTCCTCTTCATACGGGACGGTCAGTCTTTTTAAGTCGTGACCCTGGAAATCGTCATCTTCTGGGGAGAAGGTTCTCCCTATAGTGCCCCCGGGGGAGATGTCAGGTGGTTCCCTCTCCCAAGAAGGACCGAAGACACCAATGTTGTTGAGTTATGCGGCTGCGTGATCTTTATAGGTAAGAAGTATTTTATCCATGAGTCTTTGAAATGTGGCAGGGGCTCCATGCAGACTGAACGGCATTACCATAATGTGATATAGGGCCAGATGTACGACCCCGGGATTTGCGACTTGCAATTTGTCACTCATTTGCGAGTCGCAAATTGCGAGTCGCAAAACCATATGTTCAACAGTGTACTTCACACTGTACGATTCCCAATGGGGTCGAAAATAACCTACCTCATGAATATTCCTTAAAGGAAAACAGGATGCATTTCGAAAACAAAAATGAAAAGTTTTCTTTTCATTTCTTCAGAGCAGGCAGTGGTCCGTGGGACCAATTTCTGCTCCGAAAAAATGTTTTTGCATGCATTCACAAAGGGGACCCCTTCCTTTTTGCGAATGGGTTAGCACCAATTTGAGACTGGTGCTATCTGCAATTGTTTTTTTACCGCAGTTGCTGTCAAAAAACAATCATCCATCGGACTGCGACTAGCAATTAGGAAGGGAATGTCCATTCCTAATTGCGACTCGTAAACCCTTTTTTGCCATTCGGTAAATAGATCACTGAAATGCAAAAATGGGTCTGTACATACCAAAATGCTTTTTTCTCGTGGCAAACGGCCCGATTCGACAAATCGGGCCGTTTGCCACGAGAAAAAAGGTACGTACATGTGGCCGAAAGACCAGATGGAGTGGTGAAGGCAGTTCTGCACCTATCCTGTAGAGATAAGGGTATTTTCTAATACCCTTTTGTCAGGTCTAAGGTGGTGAGATATTGAGCTGACCCTAATTGTTCAATCATTTCATCTACCCTGGACATAGGATAAGTATCAAAGCTAGACACCAAGTTTAATTGGCGAAAGTCTATGCAAAATCTTATAGTGTTGTCTGGTTTTGGGACCAATGCAATTGGGGAACATCAAGGACTTGAGGATGGTTCGATTATATCACCATCCTACATCTTGGTTACTTCTTCCTCTATGGCTGTTCTCCAGGCCTCAGGGATACGATACAGTCGTAAACAGATGTGTTTCCCTTTCTCAGTGTATATGTGATGTTGAGCAAAAGGAGTTCTACCAGGTTTTGTGGAGAAGACGTCCCTGTAGTGATTGATTAAGGACACTGCCTGTTCTTTTTCTTCAGGTGTCCAATTCTCATTTAGGGTTGGAAAGGGTTCCTTAATCTCAGAGGTTGTGTGTGGAAATTGTATATTCAATGTCTGGGTGTTGGTAATTAGGAATACCTGGGTGGATATGGTGTTCTTATTCTCCTCCTCTTTCCATTCTTTCAGTAGATGTGGAATATCTGTTCATTTTTCTTTACATGGAGTACTGCTATCCTATACGTGACTGGAGACACTTTTGCTATTACCAGTTAGGGTCCCTGCCATTTTGCTAATAGTTTATTCTCAGACGAGGGTAACAGAATAAGCACCTTGTTACCAACCTGTAGTTCTCTTAACTTACTTACCTGATCATAATAAAGTTTTTGCTTCATTTGGGTATTCTCCATTTGTTCATGTACTTCCGCCCACAGGGAATGTAAGCTGTCTTTTAAATTCTGGGTGTATTCCAACAAGTTCTTACCCTCATCTTCTTCCTCTTCCCAGCTTTCTGCTGCCATATCTAATAAGCTTCTAGGAATTCTTCCAAAAACCAATCAAAAGTACAGTGTCCTGTGGAGGATTGACTATGGGGACGAATCGCATATAGAACTAGTGGTAGTTTTCTATCCCAGTCCCACCCAGTGTGAGATATGGTTTTTTTTAGCAGTGATTTAATGGTACGGTTGTATCTCCCCACTAAACCATCTGTTTGTGGATGGTACACTGAGGTCCTTATTTGCTTTATACCTAACAGATCACATATCTGTTTCATTAACCTGGCTACAAAAGGAGTTCCTTTGTCAGTTAATAATTCTTTAGGGAATCCTACTCTCGAAACAAATTTGGTACCTGGTGGCATAGTCAATGAGAAGTAAAATGTACCTATAACCCCTTGCAGATGTGACTAGGGGACCAACCAAGTCCATCCCCACCCGGGTAAATGAGGTTTCGATAATGGGTAATGGATATAAGGGTGCTTTGGGTTGTTGATGTGGGTTGGTTAACTGACATCGGGGACAAGAGGCATAAAATTTCCTTACGTTTGAGTATACCCCAGCCCAAAAGAACCGTTTGAGCAGATAGGATTCAGTTTTTTCTCTACCATAATGTCCCCTACCGGTTTGGCTATGTGCCAAGTGCAAAATTTGGGGTCTTAATGGCTTCGGTACTAGGAGTTGGGTTTGGGTTTGGGTTTTGCCTTGGGTTTTTACTTGTCGATATAACAAACCCTTTCCTATGAAGAATATAATTCCTACCTTCTCCTGTGTCTCCGGAACGACCTGTCCCAGACATTCCTAAATGTAGGGTCTTCCCTCTGACTTACACGGAAGCTCCCAAGCTGAGAATCCCCAGGTTGTACTGTGGAAGAGAAGATAAACATGTGAGATAGGCCAGGGGTGGCATATGTCTTTTTATTTTCTCTCTTTGCTTGTTGGCTCAACTTGGTCTTTTCCTTACCTCCCTCCAACACATCACCATGAAAGGGAGCCTCTAGCAACCATTGTTGCTTCGTCTCTTGGATGATAGCTTTATTCAGTAACAACAGGAAGTTGTGGTAGTCTGTTCTTATTATAAGGTCCTCTATTAACCCTGGGATACCTCCAACCTTAAGTTCTTCAATCCTTCCTATCCATTCAATTGCAACCTGAGCAAGGGGATAGAGTCGGGTCTCCCCATGTACACATGTTATTACTGTCTTATCACTCTGTTCCCATTGAAAAGGTTCCATCCTTGCGGCTCTGATTACAGACTGACAAAACCTTGAACCAATCAGTACTTGGGTGGGTTGACCATTCACTGTCATTTCTAGGACATATTTAGTGCTTCTACCACCTGTGCAGAGGACCCTCCCTTTCAAAAAACCTATTTCCATGGTTCTGGATTTGGGATCCGTCTAGGACAATTACGGGCTATGTGGCCCCATTCAGCACAGTTATAGCACTGGGGTTAGGATACCTTCTTTTTCCCCAAAGATCGGGGAGGCCTACTAAAGTTGAGGAGACCCCTAGGAGTATTTCTCTCACTAGGGAACTTCTCCCCAGGGAGAAGAGCTCTGTAACCCCGGGAAGGATGAGTCTTCACATCTATAGTACAGTAGTAAGCACTGGCTAATTCAATAGCATCTGTTATGTGATACTTTAGGGTGTAGTCTCATCCACTGTCGAGTTGAGCTGGGAAGGGCCTTTAAGTATTGTTCCAACAAAATCTTTTGTACTAACTCTTCCTTCATAGACATTTCTAGTTTTAGCCATCTCAATCCTACATCTTGTATTCAGTAATATAAGGCCCGGGGAATATTGTTATTACCCCACTTCTCGCAACAGAATTTTACCCTGTAATGTTCGCTATCGAACCCCAGTCTTTCAAATATTGCCTTCTTGATCTCATCATATGGGGTAAATCCCCTGGGGTTGGCTGCTTGATAAGCCAATTGTACCTCACTAGTTAACAAAGGGGCAATATACTGTCCCTATCTTTCCTTAGGCCAGGTGGCAGAGAAAGCTACCTTCTCAAAGTTGGTGAAGAAGGACTCCGGGTCCTCACCTGTCGGATATTTTTGCAAGACTGAACTTGGTACATTTGGGTGGACCTTGGAACTTGCAATTGTTTCAGTTAATTTCTGTAGGGCTGTATCGTGGACCAATTGATCGTGGGCCGTTATGGTTGCCTGATTAGGATCCGTTACAATAACCCATTGTCAGGATTTAAAAATTAAATGGGACAATGCACCACCAAATAATTGTCTGGGTGGAATGCAGGCAGAGTGTACTACACTCCATATGTACATACGATGCACACTTTTCACATATCTGCTTCTGACACATGCCTACAGCAATTCCAGATAAACATGTGAAGACTGATATATGTGTGTATGTCCTAGGCATCAAAGGGTTTTACTAGTACCAACACGACATTACATGTGTCAGAATGGTTACCTAGTATGCTCTGTATAACAAAATCACATCGCAATACACACCACTCATTGTCACTCACATGCCAGAACAAGTGCAAAGTAGCAACAGTTACAAATTATCCCATACATGTTTTGGGCTCCAACATGGCAATCAGGTGTGGGCTGTGCAACTATGTCCAGCAATGTTAAAAAATGTCAGAGACCCATCAAAAAATGAATGGGAGTAGAAGTAGCCATATATGTTGCATTTGGCAAATGAAAAAAATCAGCACTGACATGATTTCATCATTCAGACATGGTAAGAGTTACCTAGGGTGTGGCATGCTGGAAGAAATGCATACCCATGTTCAACAGAGGATGTGGATGGACAGCTGAGAGACACCCACAGATACTTGCAAATACAACATGGGATGTCACTTGGAGACAACACAAGTGCTGTGGCAGGTGTAATGTCATGTGTGAGTGGCACTTATTACATCTCACAAATACCGTCAAAGGGATGGTAACTATCATGTATACATCTACAATTTACACAAGACACATGTTGCATCCTGTCCATATATGACCAGACAATGTTGCTGTAGAAGATGTGAAAAAAGTGTAAGCTTCCTAAAGAATGGGAGCAATGTAGGAGACAATACACACCTTACAAGTAATGCGGAAAACATGGAGAAGGAACACACATTGACCAATACTGACTGTGCAACACATCAATGTCTACATGTAATACAACATATAGCACAGAGCATACAACATATGCAGTATGTAGCATTACCTGTAGATATGCATACAACATATGTACAGAGATCGTGGCCTAGTCAGTACATAACTCAGTCATGTTTGCCACTACCATAACCTGGTAGTTGCCCATTGCATGCCAACATGACATAAGACAGTGACAGACAACACCATCTGTACCCTTGTATGTTCCCAAAATAAAAGTCACAACAGATATACAACCGCTAACCAAGCTGCCTTTGAAATTTACTAGGGACATTAAATGATGAGACATGTCCTACACATACAAGTACCCAGTCCTCTGTACATGAGAGGTGAAGGCTGATATCAAGTACCGTAGAGGAAAATGTGATAGCCCGTCTGTGTGATCACAATTGTGCATGTGTTTGTCTGCAGAGAAGTGTGCATTGTTCTGCTAAGTAGCAATCATGTAGAGTATAGGTCTCTGCTCAAAACACCCTAACACCACTGCTCTGGCTACATAAACTTATGACATTGTCAGGGGCCTGGTTCATGTGCACAGTGTCGTAGTTTGACCTTGTTCTAGGCAAGACTGCTGGTTTAAGGATGACAGTACTTATGTTTGTAGGCGACTATGCCAATGCTACAACAAGTCACAACTGTCATCCCAACCCTCCCAGCCCACAAGCAGCACTTCACCAAAAACCCGAACAGTAAAAGGTGATTTGTGGCAGCCTTTACGCGTGGACTCAGGAGTGTGACATCTCAGGGAGTGTCCTGGTTAAACGGAGATTACCCCTGTCTCACATGAACAACATGTCTCAATTAAACATACAGGCAATGGAGGAGATGCAGTAAAAGCTTAGTAGGTTTTTATTAATAATACTGCAATCTACGATAAATTTCATGCGCTGCAACGATTAGGATAATGAACAATGCAGGAGACAGAATTGTGAAAACAAGAGTCATTAGTACAACGACCCCCACCATCTTGCAATAACATAAAGTGACATGAGATATATATCCTAATACCTTAGCATGATGAACCTAACCCCTAACTTAAAGAGAGCTAGGTGTGATAAACCTAATCTGCCAATGCTGTGTCCATGAGAAGAGCCACCCAACCCTTGTTACCTTGGAGTGAGGTCTCTAGATCAGACTCTGTGGGGACACGAAGTCTGGGTCAGCATCAAGGCAACGTGCAGCATCTATAGCGTCGATGGCATCTGGTAGGAATCCCACTGACTATGGGCCTGATTCTAACTTTGGAGGACGGTGTTAAACCGTCCCAAAAGTGGCGGATATACCATCTACCGTATTACGAGTCCATTATATCCTATGGAACTCGTAATACGGTAGGTGGTATATCCGCCACTTTTGGGACGGTTTAACACCGTCCTCCAAAGTTAGAATCAGGCCCTATGTGTCTGCGTGAGATGTATTTATACAGATCTGATCGGACCCCTGACTTAGGTCTGTTCCCAAATAATAGATAGCAAGACATGCTTGGAGCGGCAATTACATAAACAATTTGCTTGATAGTGCCGCCTTAGCACAGTGACACTGATAACATGAAACTAAAACATTGGCCTAACTAAAAACAATGCAGCCATCTTGGAAAGATATAATTCAATAATTATGCTAAAACAGAGCAAACTAAACATGTTAAAAGTTGCTACGGGACGGGGGCACGAGTCTACAAGCCAGAAGGCTAAGCTAACTCTTGCTTCCCATTAAAACAATATAGGATTCACTACACCCTCCCCATTGCTGGAACAAGTACAACGCCATAGGATGATGCCACTGAAGGCGAATGAATCCAAGGTAAAAATGCTCTGGACTAAAACAAGTTAACATCTTTAAAAACTAGCTAAAATCATGTTTAAAACATGTTAAAAAATAGCTAAAAACATACAAAGAGATGTAATGTCGACCATGACAAGCACAGTAGGCCAAAGTAAAAAGGCCATCTTTGAATTTGGTGAGATAAGCCAATCATCAGATCTATTTAACAGTAGTCATGATCATGAAGAGTGTCTTTGGAGCCATTAAATGGAAAGACCCTCAGAAAGGAGGCCACATCGTCAGATGTTAGATCGATGACAGGATAGGCAGATGGATCCATGGAGCAGTAGTGTGTGTCAGTCTCTTGTGCAAGACCTCCTGCAGGGGCAGTACCCTCCACAGCACCAAAAAGAACCAGATTGTTCTCCAAGGGCAGCTCATAAGGGGTCTCGCGAATCAGTCTTGGTGTCAAGGGGCACAACCATGAATGAACCCTCATCAGGGACATCAGCAGTGCTTGGTCCACAAGAGGCACTGGTGTAACAGCAAGGCACACTTTAGGCAAATGTTCGAATAGGCACCACACGCAGGAAAATATGGGCTGCACACACCGTAGGACTGGTCTGAATGACAATGACCAGTCATGCTCCAACTCTTCCAGCAATGGAACATTAAAGAACTGAACCATCCGTTCATGGCACAGCTGGGCTGTTGGTAGTGGCTCTATCACTCCGCTTAGCTGGAAAGGCACAACCACTGTGAATCAGAAGCAATAGCAGTAGTATTCCGCCTATTAACGCCAAAGTTATAGGAAAGCCGCCAAACACACTTGAAAAGAGTGAATGGGTGGCTGGAATAATGACTCTGAAGACAGTCTGGAAGATGGACACAAATCCAGACCGACAGCCTTAAAGAAATGGACAATCCTGTAGTGCTGGAGGCATTGAATATTCTGGATATTGTGTTGTGTGTCTGAGTGAATGAGTGCGTGTGTGAATGTGTCTGTGTGTGTTGTGTAGTTTGCATGTTTGTATGCATGTGAGTGAATGCACGTAAGAATGGTGAAGAGAGTGTGTGTCTGCAGGTCAGTGTGATTGTGTAAGAATGTGTGTCAGTATGTCTGTAAGTATTTGTGTATGAATGTGTGTATGCAGTGTGTTATTGAATGTGTGCATGCAGTGTTAGTGAATGGGTGTATCTGTGGTGCGTGTGAGTGTTTGTGTGTGTATAATCGTGTATGCGGGGAGGGGGAGGGACTCTGTGATTGGTAGGAGTGGTGGAGGGGGTGATATGTGTGTGTTTGGCTATGGAGTCAGTTATGTGGTGTGTGCGTGTCTGCAGGTCTGAGCGTGAATGGAGGTGGAGGTGTGTTTGCGGATCGGAGGGGTGGTGGGGTGTGTTGATTGGAGGGGTAGGGGTGTGTTTGTGGATCGGAAGGGGTGGGGTGGGTGTGTGTGTGTTGATCGGAGGGTGTGGGGGGAGTTTCGATGGAGTGGGGTGGGGGAGTTTAGATTGAGGGGGGTGGGGGCATCTGGTGAGTGTTGGGGGGTGGGGGAGCCGCCTACCGGTGACAGGGAAACATCACGAAAACCATGGTGGTAGGCAGGCTCATAATGCTGCCAGCCGTACTGTGCCGGCCGCCGGGCTGGAGATTTATCCGCATAATGTTTGGGCTCCCCACAGGTGGAGTTGAACAGTGTCCCCACTAAGTATAATTAAATACTGATCTATGTCTGGCTGCACGGTGCAGGTAGTAATGTCCCAAGTTGCAATAGCAGAACACTTTCCCATAATTCTTTGTGTTAGTATACACATCATCAATTTCAAATACCCCATAGTATTTCATTTCAGTTAACATTGAATCAACTGTCTGGACATCCCAATCATCAGATACAACACTAGGTGTAATTACATCAGTCATAGGTATTTTGAAGACATAAGGAATCTGCATGACCTCAGTGGGCCCGTATATATCGAATGGAACTTTATCTCACACAATCCCATCGGGAATCGGTACAGCTGAAATGTCCACTGGGGGCAAGTCTCTTCGGACCTTATGTGCGGAATGATAAGGAGTTAAGATTTTATCCACAGGCTCAACAGAGGAGCGTTCAGGAATGACCATTTATGAGCAGAAAGAAAACTGTCACAAAACAAATCCAATCCATAGAAAAAATGCAAATAATGTCAAAAATAACCACTGATAGTTCCATGGGTGAATTCAATACTTATTTTTAAGCCATACATATGCGTCTTTGAAACATTTTCAATTGCAGGAGTGGATGAAGTTGAAGAAAAGTCATCAATGTTGATGAAATACCCAGAAGCAGTCTCTTCAAACGCAGGATTAGGTGCATTACCGGTGGATGGATCCACTTCGCGTGGAGGCTCATAGTAGACAAAGTTGTCACAGCCACATCTTGGACAGGTGATGTCGTTGAGGTGGTAACAGGAATCAGCAAGAGCACCTTTTCCGCCCTCCCAATGGTCGAGGAGGTATTTGTAGCATAGTTGGACATGCTTGTTTAGTCAGAAGTATTGTTGTTTCCCCTTTGAAGTGATATGTCCTGTTGGGTAGTGAGAGGGGACCAAGAACTACCCAAGGGACCTCTGGGTCTACTGTGTAGGATGGGCCACATGGTGAAGTTGGATGTCGTCAATGGAAATTAATCTGTTTGCTTTAGAGCCTGGCAGCGGTGCCAAGATGACAGTTCTGGTACCTTGTATTCCCAGGACTGGGACTGGTGCTCTGTAAGACGGGCCAAATTTCTTCTTCACAGTGATCTTCTCACAAACCAGATGCTCAACTTTAGGAATCCAGTCAGTAGAAGTTGTTGGCAAATCCCTTATTCCTAAGGTGGCAGCACTGGCGGACGAATTATCATCATGAAATTGCTGAAGCTCCTGTAAGACAGTGAGACATTCATTTATGTCAAATGGTGTATCTGCTGCCACCATACCAGGGTCATCAAGATTTGGGACATCCATAGGTATCCCAAAGAGAACCTCATAAGAAGTGACCCCTAAGGACCGTCTTGGGAGATTGTTCAGTGCCCTCTCGACCCCATATAGGTGATGAAGCCAACTGTGGTCTGAACCTAAAACTTTGGCTGTTAAGGAATGCTTTAGATCTCAATTCCTCCTCTCCATGACTGAATTGCCCTTGAAAGATATGATGAGGAGTAATGGAGTTCAGCACCCATCGTCCCCATTGTGTCCCTGAATTCCTTGGACGCAAAGGCAGGGCTCTGGCCCGAATGGAATGCTGCAACCGTATATGTACAGATAAAGATCAGCAAGTCTTTTATAACAGTTTGTGCGTCAGCCGACTGCTGAGGCCATACTCAGAGGAATCTAGAACCGGAATCTACAGCAACTAAAATGTAATCATGTGCACCATCTGGTTGGAGAGGACAGCAATGGTCCAGGTACACACATTGTACTGGCCTGTTGGACGCTAAGAGGGATGTCTGCTGTGGGCGTTTGATGTTGGAGCCCTCAATTTGCTGGCAAATGTCACAACAAAGGACAAATTGCTTTGTCTGTTTGTATAGACCTGGCCACCAGAAACGTTTCTGTGAGAGTGTTATTGTGGCTGAGATACCAGCATGACCAGATGCAACACCCTCATGCGCTGCTCTGATGAGATATAATATCTGGTCTTGGTTGGGGATTGCTCGGTCTCCAACCACAGGAATTGTTGCATATGCACCATTCTGTACACCGATGTGATATGAGTATTTTGTAGGGTATGCTTTTGGGAGAGGCTTGCCTTCAGCCGAAGCTTTCACAGCAGTCAGAATTTCATTATCCAATCTCGTCTGAGAATGAGTCACTGCAGCCACAGAAGCTGTAGCTACTGCAGATTTGTCTGCTTCATCAGCCAAAGTGTTGCCAATAACGTGTACTCCTACACGTTGGTGGCCAAATGTATGCAGTACATGGCCACAAGGTAGCTTATCCTTGAGATTAGCCACCCTCCCCCACAGAGTTCTGTGTTTTATGGTGTTTCCTTTGGAATCTCTAAACCAGTTCAAATTCCAATGATTAATATAATCATTGTAGGACTGGACGGAGTAGTATGAGTCACAGACAACCAGAGTGAGTAGTCCTGGCTCTGTGTGCTCTAGGGCTAGTACAAGGGCTTTGAATTTCAGCCAGCTGGGCTGTGCAGTCCCCTAGGGTCTGCGTGTAAGTATTATGAGGGTGGAATACACCATCCTTCATCACTTCACTCATGGCTGCTCAAGCGGCTGAGTATTGATGTTTGGTACCTACAGCTGGTTGTGCTGAACTATCAGTGTAAATGACAGCATGGTATCTGTCAAGTGGCAAAATATATAGAGGTGCTGGGTACTCCTGTTCATATTGGAGAAATTCTTGTGTCTGAAGTTTTGGATCAAAGATGTAATCTACATTGGTGGCAGTCAGGGAGGTTGCCCACTGAATCTAACATGGATGTAATGCTTTAGCGTTAGTGACGCTTGCTTTGGTGACAGCCTCTAAGGCTGGCACCGGGGTAATGACAATAATGTGTTTCCCTCAGACAAGTGGCCTCTCCTTGATGACAGCCATCTGTACAGCAGTTAAAAAAAAATCTGTGGGTGCAAAACATTGTTCTGCATTGGAGTATAAATGTGATTTATATGCAATGGACACTGTGTCACCCTCGTTAAAGGTGACATCAGTGAATCCGATGGCTCCAGCAATTATTCTGATGACCAAATTTGTTTTGTTTTCACTGGTGTGTGAATGTTTTGCTTCTAGAATGTTAGAATGTCCTGTTGAAATACCCTAAGGATGTATGTTTGTTGAACTGCCCAGTGTCTGCTAGAGAAATCAGGGTGTATTAAATAATTAAGTGGCTTGATACGTTGTGTATAGTCAGGAATGTATGTTCTGCCAAAGTTGAAGAAACCAAGTAAAGACTGTAGTTTCTTAATTGTATTTGGTTGTAGTTGAGCACATTTTTCTAGAAAGTGCAGGGCGAGGCTCTTGCCCTCGTTTGATAGCTCAGATCACACTAATATTGCGTTCTATGTTCCCCTCAATTTGAATGTTTAAATCATAAATCTTATCGGGTGGGAATACACACCAGTCCACACTCTCAACTGCAATGACGTCACTAGTTACTGTTGCATCCAGATGATCTTTCGGACTCTGGCGACCTCTGCTGTGCTGTCTAACAGTGTCACTGCCCACGTCTTGTTCTTCAGCAATGTTCTCAAGTGTACCAGCATTTTTAATTGACAGTGCTGCCACCTTTTTTTTTTTAAATTGTGTCTTTTGTTGTGGGGACTTGTCTTCTATTTTGTTTGAAGACTGTGGTGAGTCTTTCTTCTGTTTCACGTATTCAGGACGTCAATCTGGATGGACGTCTCTCGCTTTCTCGCTACTTCAATCCAGTGCATCCTGAAAGGAACAGGAGGGACATAATCAGTATATCTGTCAGCAGCTTTCATATTTTCTCTATTTCTGAGATTATATCTCTCTGATTTCATCTGTCTTTAAACTGTTTTTGTTAATCCCAGCACTTTTTAGACCCTTCCTGTGCTTGTTTAGTACCTTCCTTACGGATAGTACTTTGTATTTCAGGCTTTTTTGGTTTGGCTCCCAAACTTTCCCTCCCTATACTGGTATATGTGTTGGAAATTATTTTAGGTAGCTGGTCCAAATGTGGAATCCCTCGGAGGTGCTGGCGTATAGCCAGTGCTACCGCTTCCCCTTTAAAGTTACTGAGTATGATTGAGGAGACTGTGTCAAAGTTAAGCATATATTTCATCCCCAAGTCTAGGGCTGGTGCAGCCCCGTGCTCATTCTGTATTTGTTTGAACACTTCCGTTAAATTGGCAAGTGTTGAGGTACCATGTGTGGTAGTGTATATTGCAGCGAAGGCTGTACCCCACGTGGCGCAGGCATCCACTGAAGGAGCCATCCCGAAGGGCAAGCACATAGTGAGAATTCTATGTTTTTCCTGCGGTCCGATATGGGGAACACAGCTTCTAGCTGATTTGTTTTCTGGGCTATCCAGACCATGATTTTCTCTCGTTCTGTGGGTTCTTTACCCATGATAGAATGTACTGTTTGTGGATTAATCCCAGTAGTAGCTAATTGATACCCAGTAGGTGCTGGTAGTGCTGGACGTGCTGGTGTAGTGTTCAGAGTTCGCATTACACACTGAACAAATCCTCTATATAGTGTTACTAGCTCAATGTATAAATTGTGCAGATCAGGTGCCTGCATGTTTTGTACACCTGGGTTAGGTGTGTATGTGGCAAACATAGGCCACGTTGGTCCTTGATTACCTAAGGGACCTAGTCTCATGGGTTGTATTACGTGTGGTAGGGCACCATTAAACCAGTTCTGATGTCCTTGATAAGCAATTGGTATTTCAAGATACTTGTATGCTTGGTACCGTTGAGGTACATTTGCCTTTTTGTATGTGTGGAATGTGAATGATCTTTGGTCTTCCTCAGGAAAGGTGACCTAAGAGTAAAATGTTTCTGTTTGGTAAGCTTCACTAGCTTCTACTATGAATGTGACATCCTCGCCCTCTTCTGTTAAGCCATGCGCTACTAGGTGTAATGTTAATGCTTGTCTAGCATTCTCAGGAATATCTATGGCGTTAGCCATATTGTGTAATAGGTAACAGAGATGAAACACCAAGTGGGAAGACAAAGTCCTTTTAATAGTTTGAGTTCGAACAACCTACAGCCTACTCAGGTGCTCCCTGTTCAGCTTAGGAGGTTCTTCCCTAAGACCACGGACGTCTCCTGATAATAGTACTTAGGGTACCTGTTGAGTGTTGTGCACACTGTTGTGTGTGAGACAGTGATTTTCAGGGTATTCGAAAAATAGTGCCATGTCGTAGTTTGACTTTTGCTCTATACAAGACTGCTGGTTTGAGGATGACAGTACTTAAGTTTGTAGCCGACTATGACAAGTCGCAACTGTTGTCCCAAACCTCCCGGCTCACAAGCAACATCTCACAAAAAAAGTAACAGTAAAAGGTCATTTGTGGCAGCCTTTATGCATGGACTCAAGAGTGGACATCTCAGGGAGTGTTGTGGTTATACGGAGTTACCCCTTTCTCACATGAACAACATGTCTCAATCAGACACACAGGCAATGAAGGAGATGCAGTAAAAGCTTAATAGGTTTCTATTGACAATACTGCAATCCACGATAAATTGCATGGGCTGCAATGTTTAGGATAATGAACAATGCAAGAAACAGAATTGTGCCAGCGAGAGTCATTAGTACAAAGACCCCCACCATCTTGCAATAACATAAAGTGACATGAGATATGATATATATCCTAATACTCTAGCATGATGAACCGAAATCTTAACCTAAAGAGATCTAGGTGTGATAAACCTAATCTGTCAATGCCATGTCCATGAGAAGAGCCCCCTAACCCTAGTTACCTTGGAATAAGGTCTCTAGATCAGACTCCATGGGGACAAGAAGACTGGGTCAGTGTCAAGGCGAGGTGCAGCATCAATAGCGTCAATGGCATCTGGTAGGAATCCATCTGACTATCTGTCTGTGTGAGATGTATTTCTACAGAGCTGATCGGACCCCTGACGAAGGTCTGTTCCCAAACAATAGATAACAAGACATGCTTGGGGGGGTAATTACATAAACAATTCCCTTGAAAGCGCAAAGACGGAAAGTACCTAATATGAATACCTACAGTTTGTTTATCTTTGTCGCTTGATAGTGACGCCTTAGCACAGTGGCACTGATAACATGAAACTAAAATATTGTCCTAACTAAAAACAATGCAGCCATCTTTGAAATATATTAATAAATAATTATGCTAAAACAGAGTAAACTAAATAGGGTAAACGTCACAGGGTGATGGGGGCACGAGTCTATAAGCCAGAAGGCTAAACTAACTCCTGCTTCCCATTAAAACAAGATAGGATTCACTACACAGTGGGCTGAGTAAACTAGAGATCCATAAACCTGCCCCTTCACATGTAACCATGGATTTGTGTTGCCATACAAACTCCCACAGTAGTAATGAGGAGTAGGCTGCCATCTGTGCCAGACTGCTACACAGTGGTATTACATTGTGTGCGACTGTCATTACAAACATGAAGTGGACAAATGTGAGTGCCTAGTTGGTAGCATGCACACATATGCCACATATTTAGGCAGACATGTAGCACTGTAATGGCTCAGGTATGGTAATGTGTATAGGGCATAGGTATCACAAGATCAGTGACTGAAAGAAATTACCTTCACATGTGTTCCGACATACAGAACCATAGGTGGCACTGATATGACTCTCCATGAATTTGTCAAGGTCCAACATGTGTCCATGCAGGAAGATAGTAATCTGAGGTTTCACATCCCATGAACACACCACTGTGGTCATATGTTACTAAAATGACACTGCACATTTCTTTACACACAGCATATACCAACCTTCAGTGACACATGTGTACATACCATCTCCTACAACTAAGATGCATGGGGAACTAAATGTCAGACATGTAGCAGAGCATCATGAAGGCAAAACCAACACACCACAGAGTGGAAACACATGCACGCACAAATTGGCAGGGGTGGCATGATGTCAACCCAGTCCTAGTCCACTGCATACTCTGAGGACAAATTGTCATGGTCGTCACATGCCTTACCATGTGTTGGACATAGGGCATCATATATGTTGTGTTGTTAGTATGTGTACATTTGTATATCAGACATAGGCCCTCATTATGACATTGACGGTAAATCCCACTTACCGCCACACTGACTGCCACCAACATACTGCTGCCACGCCGGATATCCGTTCACCATATTAAGACACACATACACCAATCCGTCACAATTCAGCCACACACACAAACCCGCCACGCCAAAGGTCAGTGATAAACTGGCGGTATCCAAACCTACACCATTACGCCAACAGAACAATGCCCATCACATTATGACCCACAAATCACCATGGCGGACATTCAAGGGCAGTAAACCATTGGCTTTACATACCGCTGCGCTCAAAATACACACACTCAAACAAAACAACACCACATTGGACAATTCAAACAACACACACTTGACACCCATACACACACCAAACACACCCACCCACACCACTATAAAACACACACTCACATCACCCACAACCCTTTACCATTACAAACCATTGGCACGAGACAGACACCACGACCACAGACAAAAACAGAGCCACACACTACTTACACCTATACACCACCCACCCACCCCACATCACACACCCCAACACATCACCCTACACACCCTCAACTACACAACTCACACAACACCCATGGCACCACAAAGACACCCCAGATTCTCAGAGGAGGACCTAAGGGTCATGGTGGAGGAAATCATCAGGTTAGAGCCTGACCTTCAACAGGAGCGGACCTACACTGCATGTGCTGCTGTGACCTGTGTCTGGAACCTACCATGGCCCGTCTGACTGTGGAAAGGGCCCCTGCCTTCACTTCGGTGGAGTTGGAGAGACTAGTGGATGGGGTCCTATCCCAGTACGGACTGCTGTATGGGCCTCCAGACCCTACAGGTGAGTACACTGTCGGCATGATGCATGTGGCATGAATGCATGGAATGGTGTATGAAGGCATTGTGTAAGGGGGTGGGTGGATGTCCTTGGCGGCGTACAGGTTGTGTGCTGGGCCATGTGCGTGTAAATGGTGATGTGAAGGGGTATGGTGGGCCATAAGTGTAACGGGCAGGACGGTCTGACCTATACTATTTTCTTGTGTGTATTCCTTCTGCAGGTCAGTGCCCATCAAAAGAAGGGTATATGGTGTGCCACCGCCAAGGACTTGCAGACCCTGGGGATCTATGGCAGGTGGAGCACGCACTGTCAGAAACGGTGGGAGGACCTGAGATCCTGGGCACGGAAGATGGCAGAGGCCCAGCTGGGGATGGCCTCCCAATGAGGAAGGGGTGCCCATCAAACCCTGAACTCTCTGATGGTCCGCATACTGGCGGTGGCCTATCCTGAGCTGAATGGGTGCTTGAGGGCATAAGAGCAGCCACAAGGGGGTGAGTACAGTGCCCATCATTACAGCTTACGCATGGTAGGGATGTATCCGGCTGGGGTATGTGTGTCAGTGGGTGCCCCTAGGCCAGGCCTAACATTGCAAAGCAAAATATAAACGCTGTGGGAGAGCGTAACTGGATGGACGGAATGCGGAACCAATCAAACATTCACCCCCAGTCACAGATCTGGGTTTAATCCATCCATTATTTTGCTCACCATGCCACCCCAGTTTGAACCCAGCCATATGCAAATCAGTCTTGACCCTGTTCCTCATGGGAACAGTCCAGCCCGAACTGCCAGGCCAGGTTCTCCCTGGACCGGAAACAAGCATCCTGGGACCGGTTTCGGGGTTTCACCCCTCATCAGCCAGGCTAGCTTGAATCCAGTGGCACAGTGAGCCCGGGACCCACGTCTGGGCATACCCGGCGCACTTAGGGCGGCAAAAGCAAAGCAAAATATAAACGCTGTGGGAGAGCGTAACTGGAAGGCCTAACATTGCAACATAGGTCCCCTGGTGGCAAGGGTCCAGAAGGGATAATCCTGCTACCTAGCTCGTAGACATCCACTACTGGTCAAGGCTGCGTGGGTCCCAGATGTGCTGGATTTGCTGGTGTGTGCCCCTCCCCATGCTTTGGTGGCTAGCAATATCACTGGTAGTGAAATGCATAGTGTGTAAGCCTGTACCGTGTGTGTGAGTGTGCTGTGTACACCAACGGTGGTGTTGGTGCAGCCATTGATGAAGTGTATCCTTTGTTTCTCCACCCCCTTTTTGTTTTGTCATCCTGTCCTTATGTGCATTAGCATCATCTGGCGGAGGAGCTGAGGCACCAGCGATGGAGGGAGCTGCATCCCACAGGACCCAGGAGGTGGAGTCCACCGATGCTGAGGTCACCAGTGGGACAGAAGGCAAGGGGAGCACCACTGCGGAGACTATAGGGGACAGTTCAGACACAGATACCTCCTCCGATGGAAGCTCCCAGGTGGTGGCGGACACCTCTGTGACCACCCCAGCTACAGCCGCCACCCCCGTACCAGCACCACCCTCCCAGCAGCCCTTCATCAAGTTGCCTGTGCCCGCTCACCCAGGAGGGTGGGCCTCTCTTCACCCCAGGCACCTCAGGCCCTGCCCCAATTAGCCCTGCTGCCCTGAGTGAGGAGGCTATTGACTTCCTCAGATCTATCTCTGTAGGGCAATAAACCATTGTGAATGCCATCCAGGGGCTGGCAGCCCAGATGCAACAGACTAATGGATTCCATGAGGGCATTCACACTGGCTTGGAGGCCCAACAGAGATCAATCCAG
Source organism: Pleurodeles waltl (assembly GCF_031143425.1). Taxonomy (NCBI): domain Eukaryota; kingdom Metazoa; phylum Chordata; class Amphibia; order Caudata; family Salamandridae; genus Pleurodeles; species Pleurodeles waltl. Next base: position 343,061,648 of record NC_090447.1, on the reverse strand, counting down.
GATCTGGCCTCCTCTCTGATGGCAGCCATTGTCCCTGTTTAAACCATCCCCCTCCAACTTCCTATTCCCAATCCCATTTCCCTCAACCCCAACCTATCCCAAGCACACAGGCAGACGAGCATGCACACAAGACACCATACAAGAGTGGCACAGGCAAACACAAGCACCACACGTCATCCCACAGGCACTCACACAAACACCATCCAGATGCAGACATACCAACATCCACAATTTCTACTGTCTCCCCCTCCTCCTCCTCCCTCATCTCCCTTCCAGTTCCGTCTACACTCACACCTGCATGCAGTACATCCTCATCCACTACCAGCATCACCACAACACTTAGCAGAACACACACCTCACAGGCAGACACCGCCATAAGAGCCCTGCACACGTCCCCTGTGTCCTCTCCCACTGTGTCTGTCCCCCTTCTAAAGTACACAAACGCAAACACTCAGACACCCAACAGCCATCCACCTCACAACAGCACAGGGCATGTTGCCTCTCCAGAGCATGTGGGCAAGTCACCCACTTGAGAAAATGTGGCCTTGCACTCCCCAGGATCAAGCACAGGGCATTTTGCCCCCTCCAGAGCATGTGGGCAAGTCACCCACTTGAGAAAATGTGGCCTTGCACTCCCCAGGATCAAGCACAGGGCATTTGCCCCCTCCAGAGCATGTGGGCAAGCCACCCACTTGAGAGACTGTGGCATTGCACTCCCCAGGATCAAGCACAGGGCATGTTGCCCCCTCCAGAACCAGGGGTCTTGTTCCATCTCCCGGCTGAGGTGCTCCCCCATCCTCCTTCCTCCTGAGGTGCCTGCCTATTTACCAACTGATGCCCGTGTAGTGTTCTCTCCGTGTTGATGCAGGTGACAACTGGGGCCTTGGACTTTGGCATGTGATCATGTGGCCCACGCAAACTGAGGTGTGGGCAGTGTCCCTTGAACCGTACAATTGTAAATATCTGTAACACTGGCTAAGTTATTTTTATACTGTGTTGATATTATTACACTCACTTTAGTAAATTCATTTTGTCCTTGCATTATTCAGCCGATTTAGGGGGAATAACTTGTTTTCTTGTGCATCTGGTTGTGTGTATGGTGTGTGTATGTCTGGTGTGTGTTGTGCGTGTGTATGTCACTCTCTTTTTCCTCCCCCGTCCCTTGTGTGGTAGGCGGCTGTACTCACCACCGTCGTCTTCACCGTCGCTGGTGTTCGTGGTGGAGCAGCACGTAGAAGAGCATGGGGAAGACATGCAGCTCGGGCACCATGGCAGCGTGGTTGTTCCCTTTGTCTCCAATGGTAAGTCCTTTCACTTCTGAGCTCAGTTTCCGCCAGGCTTTTGATGTCGTTGGTACCACCCCGGAAAAGGTGGTGGTTTACAGGGTCTTAATATGGTGGGCGGAACATTAACTTCCACCTCGCTGTAAGTGGCTGTCTATCTGAGATCTATCCACCATGGTCATAATTTGGCGGTAATCACTGCCATCCTATTGACGGTATTACTGCCACTTTTACACCAACCGCCAGAGTTGTAATGAGCGCCACAATGTAGTACTCCCACAAATTAGCATTAAAACACATATATACACTCGTAGTACACATGTGCTAACATGTATGGGGACACACTGCAGCTACACATGCACATATAGACAATGTATGAGTAAACGCATGCAGCAGACTCATAAACACACATATAGGTTCAAAATACCAATGTCACCATAAAGCTATGACTGGATAGTTACACACATGTAGCCATACCATAATTACAACATTGTTGCATAGCCCGTTTGACATGGTAAGTGAATCTGGGTGCACTCAAGGCCTACATTGCAAAATTCCACTCATTCCTGTCATGCGTAAAAAAAAATGACGCAAATGGCTCAAATATACACTCTGCAACGTCAGAAAAATGACACCTAGCCCGTGAGCATCTCTCACACGTTCACAGGTCTTTTCACGCACCATAGTAAAAAATCGACGCATGACCGTGATGCATCAAAAATATAGATGCAAAAGCCTAGACGTCATACTTTTCTCCACAGCTAAAAGACACCTGGACCCTGAGCATCTATTGTACGTCCACAGGCCTTTTCACAGACAATGAGGAAAAATTTGACGCATGGCGGTCATGCGTCAAAAATTTACATGTATACGCATATACCATACTTCTCTCCTAAGCTAAAAGATGCCTAGCCCCTGAACGTCTATCGCATTTCCACAGGCCTTTTCACGCACAATGGGAAAAATCGACACATGACCGTCATGCGTAAAAAAAAAGATGCATGACTGGAAATGTGATGCACAGGCCCAGGAAGTGATGAAACAGGACATTCTTCCAGCATACATGGTACAGTGAGACCACTTTCACTTCACAGTCTTATTATCTGTGACTGTATGAGGGTGTGTGGAGCTGGTGCAGTTGGAGTTTTGGAGTATTTGGAGTATTTTTTTGTGCTGTGTCATGTAGTTGTTGTGTTTTATTTGTAATTTAATCTGCCTTTTGTATTGTAAGTGTCCTGCATCTGCCACTGTATTGTGGGGTGTTTTTCTGGGGCAGTATAGTTGTTTGGGTATTTGGGGTAGCTGGGGTAGTCTTAGGGAATTTTATTATTTTTTGGGTCAACTGTATTTGCAGTCCAATATGTAGGGGAGAGGGAGGATTGCCAGGTTGTCGGCCGATGAGCTGTAGTGCTTCATATGGTTGGTACAGCATTACCTCCCCATGATGCTGGTACTGGGTGGCCATGTCATATAGGGCTACCCCACAGAGGCCAGGAAGCTCTGGTGCGGCAAGGTGCTCCACCGTCTGACTACAGTTTTTGCCACAGAAAAAAATTACCACCAAATAAAACGCCACTGGGCTGACCTTATCACAAATGAGCAAGATATGCTGGATCACCTGGACATCGACATTGGTGGAACAGTTGGTAAGTATCCCATTTCCATACAAAGTCCATTATTTGCATGTGCATGACAGGTCTGATACGGTTGAGTGCAGCATGTAATGGTTATGGATCAAGACATGTTGGATGCTGCCTGTGTGAAGTGCCCCATCGCCACCACAGGGCTGCCATTCCAATGTACAATAATGAAGCTGAGGCAGGGCAGATGTACCATCTTCCCTGCACAACCATTACAAAGTGTTGTGATGCATGCATAGGGCAACTTGGTTTTGAGCAGCACAACATGAGGCCTGCACCATGCGTCATGTATGGGAGGAGGGCCCAAAACCTGTTTGGGGGCATATGTAAAACCCTCTGAGAAAAATTAGAAACACGTACATTCCATATTTTGTGCACTTTTAATGATTGCTGAGAGTGGGTGTTATATGTGGGCATATAAATGTATGTCATGGGCCCCCATGTACTCAGCAGAAGTCATTATGATCTGTTGTGTTGCAGCTCCTGCTGAGTACACTATTTCCTACACATAAATAGATGCAGTTGGACCCTACTTGCATCATGCTGTGCCTTAATTCTCCCGAGAAGCACACATGGCGGAGGTAAAGGGTGCACTGAGGGCCACAAGGACTGTAGTGATGCACTTGGTGCTGCACCACTGTCCTTCAATCTGCCCCTTTGTGTCATTGGCCAAGGCTTTTTAAGAGAGCTTGACTATGCACTTGGTCCAGATCACTAGCACGTTCCTCTTCCTGTACATTGTGTATCACATTTACCCTAAACTATGTCTATTACCACACACATGTGCTGATTTAGTTCAACAGGCCTGACGCATCTGACTGACAGTATGGGGTTGACCTGCATCTGCTCCATCACTGGCACATTACTCAGTAACCTGCACCAACAAATGCATCCTTGGACAACAGAGCAAGTGTGTCTTTGTTGATGCATATGTCTCTGAGCATGTTCTTATCCCTCCCTGGAAAAATAATGGTATACCATGCCAACAATGGCTGGCCACACACTATTGACAATACCATCATGAATTCAATCAGTCAACGTGCAGGTAGGTACAACTATTTTCACAAGTAAACTCCCATTGTATCATCGTTCGTGTGTGTGCCTTGTGATAGCACACACATATTAGTTACTTCACTCAAGGATGTATCACAGCATTCCTCAACACTTTGGAATACCCACACAGCTCCTGGGCAGTTGTTTGTCAGTTTGCGGTGACAATGAAGTAGATGTCTACAACATCTGAGGCAGACTCAAATGCTATGTGTGCCACAATGGGATAGCCACTGCAACAACCATGGCATGACCCTCAGATGCAGTATACAGTGTCATGTAGTCCCATATGGTCATGGAGGTGTAGAGCTCACAAACACCTGCATGACAATGGCATGTATAAATGGTGCAGTGAAACACACCACAGGAGTGTCTGGGAAAGTGATGGTTTGTAGTGCATGGGTCTCCATTATCTGAGAATATGGCCCTAATTAGGGGCACGTTGGCGGTGAAGACCGCCACATTATGAGTGTGGCGAGTTGGCCTCTGCCAACCCGCCACATCCCCACTCATAACGCCAAGGCGGTGTGACCCACCGGGCCGAAGATGAACATCTCCGACCCGGTGGTCCACAGAAGACCACCAGAGTTATTTTGATCCGGCTTTCCACCAGGGTTTCTGCGGCGGTAGCACCGCTACAAAAATGCTGGCAGAAAGGCTACCGGTGGCAGATGACTCCCCCCCAGCAAGCACAATACTCCCCCGCCCCCTCCAGGTACAGTGCTCCCCTCCCCACATACATGCACATGCACACAGACACCCACATGCACTCATTCACCAACACTGACATACACGCATTCACTCACATGCATCCATACACACATTCACTGCAACACTCATACATGCATTCACTTCAAAATTCATACATGCATAACGCATGCATACACACATGCAGATAAACACTCACACACACATGCATGCACACCATGCAGACATACAGACAAACATGCATACACACACAGACAAACACGCAGACAATCACCCACTCAAACTTGCACAGACAAACATCCACTCACACATGCATACACAACACCTTCCACCCCCCACGCCCCTGTTGGATGCCCGACTTACCTTATCCAGCAAGGAGGACATCCGGCAAGGAATGGGAATGGGTGCTTCCACCTCCAGCAGCGCCCCACCATCAGGACACCGCCAGGCTATATCACTGCTCATAATATGGCTGGTGGAGTCCTTTTGGCAGGGTGGACCAGTGGTGTAACTGCCCACGTGCCTCTGCCCACCAGCATGACTACTGCTGGATTTCTACCCAAAATGTGATGGAAATCCAGCAGTACTCCCAACATGGTGGGCGAAAAAGACCGCCAAAGTCAAAATGAGGACCTATTTGTGATTGACTGGTCACAGATGTTTGTCAGTTGCTCTGATGTACCACTAGGATCACTTGCTCACTCAGCCTAACACGTTGATAGTGAACAATGTCATCCATTAACTGATATGTACAAATTTCACTAAGCAATGTTTTCCATTAATGTCTTGCAGGTGGACCTCTACCCTACACCGTTGGTGAGGTGGCCCGATTTGAAAACCCCGATGCGGCCAGTAAATGTAATCTTGTGCATCATGTGTGCCAATCCAGGGTTTGGTGTGAGTCAGTCTAATGTGTGGAATGCTATGAATAATGGTTTTGCCTGACCAATTATATGATATCATTGGAGTATGGATCGTGACATCATGTCTGTTCGAATGTTGAGCACTGAGAATGGCTTGCTTGTAGCACAAGGGGAAATGTGTGCTGGCATGGAATTGTGGGTATCAGGATATGGAATGGCTGGCCATATATTCATTGATGTCTATCATGATAGGTGTTAGAGCAGCTGTTTATATAAATAGCATGTCTGTTGACAACTACTTTGTTACAGCACTATTGACATCACTGTGTGCCACACATAGCTTACCCTTACTCACAAGATGGTATAGATGTAAGTTACATATTTAGAGGTCTCTAGGGGGATTATGAAGGGGACACATGCACCACAGCTGCCTCACTACCCTTCAGTTATATATTGAGACTGTAGTACCTCAAGGACCCAAATGTGCTGGACAACAGTCAGTAGTGTACACATTTAGGAGACAACTTAGCTCTAGATGGTTGTGAGAAAAGTCTATGAATTTTCCCAAGTTAGATCTTAGCAGTATTCACAACATGGTCCAGCCACCATATTTGTGAGTGATGTAGATCACATCACATGTGCATATGATGTGACTGCTGCATGCGTACCTGGTACTCTGATGATGTCAGAATTGCATGTGCACATGATGTTCAATATATCAGGATACTGTTGCAGCACCCAGTGCAGTGCCAAGATCACTGTGGGCCTAAGGGCACCCATACAACCAGCATGTGTGTGCCGTTTTACACACATAGCACAATATAGCACAGGGTAGGGGGTTTAGTTCTGTAATGTGTAGACAACTTTGATGTGCAGGTCAGGTTTTGGCCAAACGTTCTGGGGACATTGCATAAGTTGTACTTATGGGCACATCATGGGCAATGGTGTGCCCCCTTGTAACAAATGCTGAGGCCAGGTCTTACACCAGGTGACATGAATGATGATTCACCAAACGTTAGATTTGCCGGAAGTTTCCATACCCCCTATCATATGACCCCCACCTTGCATCCATGATGGCAGGGCAAGCCTTGATGTTTCACCAGGGGTGTCAAGGTGGTGGATTGCATCCCAAGCCCCTCTTATGGACAAGGACACAGGAAACCAAGAATTGTTGGGACACGTGATCCTCACAAGTTTGATGACACAAATTTTGATCATGGACAATTTAGTCCACTCACCTCAGGGCCCTGATGGTCAACAATGGATAGCAATCATCCCAGTGACATGTCCATGATACCATAGATGGCTGGTAGGAAATAGTCATAGATGAGGAATTAGTCATTGTTGAGGAATGTGTGGTGGACTGTATGTGTTATCTGCAGTTGCAGTATAGATTATGGCGGTCATTACAACATTGGCGGTAAAAGCCGCTTACCGCCGAGCAGAAGACCGCCAACACACCGCCGCGGCCGCGGAAATCCGCCACAGCTATTATGACCCACAGCTCGGAATCCTCCAAAAATCAGACACCCACACAAGTCCGCTACACCAAAGGTCAGTGATAAACTGGCAAAAACAAAACCGACACCGTCACGCCAACAGAAATACGCCCACACTATCACGACCCACGACTCCACGCAGCGGTCTTTCAACCGCGGTATTCCATTGGCGGTACACACCGCAGCGCTCAAAATACACACACTCTTCCAAAACACAGCCACATTGGACAATTCCAAATACACACACCTGATACACATACACACACCACTCCCACACACCCAATACAATATAAAACACACACCCACATCACCCACAAACCATTACGACAACAAATCATGAACGAAGGCCAGAGAGAGACACCACCATCAACAACACTAGCATCCACAGGCACACAACACCATCACCCACATAACTTCCACGCACCTCACACTACACACCACTACATATCAGCACACTTATCACCCACACACCACCCCACACATCACTTACACTACCCCATGGCACGGCAAAGACACCCCAGGTTCTCGGAGGAGGAGCTCAGGGTCATGGTGGAGGAAATCGGCCAGGTAGGACCACAGCTATTCGGATCACAGGTGCAGCACACCTCCATTGCAAGGAAGATGGAGCTATGGCGAAGAATAGTGGACAGGGTAAACGCAGTGGGACAGCACCCAAGAAATCGGGAGGACATCAGGAAGAGGTGGAACGACCTACGGGGGTAGGTGCGTTCCTTGGTCCCAAGACACCACCTGGTGGTTCAGCAAACTGGTGGCGGACCCCCACCTCCTCCCCCACAACTAACAACATGGGAGGAGCAGGTCTTGGCACTTCTGCATCCTGAGGGCCTCGCAGGAGTAGGTGGAGGAATGGACTCTGGTAAGTCAAATCTTAACTATTACATCCCCCACCCTACCTGCATGCCAGCACATACCCCCACCCTCACCCCCATCACTCTAACTCCTCACAAATGTCCCAACATCACAAACCACACATCCTAACACCAAGCCCTGCATGCAACAACAAAGCATGGACACCCATCACCAAAGCATGCCCACTGCACATACCCATACACCCCCCTAAACCATCATCACACGAGGTCCCACACAGGAATGCAAGCACTGGGGTACACGGTCACCCACCCATTGCACACCATGCCACACACAGATGTAAGTACCATCCTTTTATACCCCTGCAGGACCCCTACCCAACGTCACCGGACAGGAGGGTCCACACATGTCCACACCACCAACAGAAGAGGCCCACAGTGATGACAGGACCTCTGTCCAACTGGATCTAGATGACCAGCCCGGCCCATCTGGGACCTCTGGACAGTCGGTTCCCATCACACAGTCACAGGCCACTACAGAGCTTCCGCCCTCTGGAAACACCAGCACAGCACCCACCCAGCGGGCCCATACCTCCGTCCCCAGGACACGTCAATCAGCAGTGTGTCCACCACTACAGGGAACCCAGGTTAACCCACCACCCCAACAACACCAGGGACCTGGGGGCAGTGGTAGTAGGCACACAGTCCAGGGGACGAAGGCACAGGAACACAGGGGAACTGGGAGGGCTGCTGTGCGACAGGGGGCGGACAGGCCCAGGGAACCCACTCTCCACGAGGCCCTCTACTCCATCATGGGAGCCTACCACCACTCCCAGGAGACGATGGCAACGGTACTGGCCAAGTTTCAGGAGACCCAGCGCCTGCAGGAGGAACAGTATATGGGTTTCAGGGAGGAACTCAGAACCATCAACTCCACTCTGGGCACCATTGTAGGGGTGCTGAAGGAAGTACTCAACACCAGGAGGGACACTGTGGCACTACAAGGGGCCCCTGACAATAGCCTGGATGATTGGATGATGAACTGCCCACCACCTCCGCTAGTGGACAGGACGCCCCGCCACAGGACCACCACACCAGCACCCCACCCCTTGCACAGGGAGAACCACCTCGCAAACGGTCACTGAGATCCAGGAACAAGACAGAGAACGATGCCAAGACCCCCGCCAAGAAATGAGACCACCCTGATTGTCATCCTACTGTCCCACTTTGTCACCCTGTCCATCCTTAAACTGCCCCAGCTCTACTTCCTATGCCCCTTTGGGCAATGCACCTGTGAGACTAATAGACTGGATTCTGCCATGGACATTCCTCCACCATCACCCCTCGCCATTTTACTACCCCCTCCAATATTGAGCACTTAAATAAACACCCTTAAAGCACAAAATAATCTGGAGTCTGTCTGTGATTTCGGAATACTGTATTAGCAATAACTGTGTCAAAAAGCTTTTTCATTGGTAATGTCAACATAACTATGTCACACAGCTCTAGTCCATGAGGAATCAAAGCAGATGTCACACAGTGGGACCCACATCTGTGAAATCGTAAGGGAAAGTGACAACTCAGTGACCATACACTGGGTGAAAACGACAGACAGTAGAGAGGCAGTAGTGTTTAAGTACATGTAGTAGGCAGGTCTGTATTCTTACCTGTGTGTCACTGGAAATATTGCTGGATCACTGAATTCCTGTTGTCCATGTTTTCTTCCTCTGCTTCCTCGTCTTCACTGTCCCCAGACCCACACAACCATTCCCACTGACTATCTTCCAGGTGCCCACCTAATAGCCACACACGGTGCCTCTGGAGTTGACCCATCACATAAGGGATGCTGCTATCCCGCAGGATGTAGGCGTCATGCACTGAGCCAATGAACACAGCATTCACATGGGAAATGTACTGGTCTGCCAAACATACCATCTGTACATTCATCGAATGATAACTCTTCCGGTTTCTGTACACCTGTTCACTCCTGTGGGGGGGGACCAAAGCCACATGTGTCCCATCAATGGCACTTATGATGTTGGGGATATGTCCCAGGGCATAGAAATCACCTTTCACTGTAGGCAAATCCTCCACCTGAGGGAAAACGATGTAGCTCCGCATGTGTTTCAGCAGGGCAGACAACACTCTGGACAACACATTGGAAAACATAGGCTGGGACATCCCTGATGCTATGGCCACTGTTGTTTGAAATGACCCACTTGCAAGGAAATGGAGTAATGACAGCACCTGCACTTGAGGGGGGATTCCTGTGGGATGGCGGATAGCTGACATCAGGTCTGGCTCCAACTGGGTACACAGTTCCTGGATTGTGGCACGGTCAAGCCTGTATGTGATTATCACATGTCTTTCCTCCATTGTCGACAGGTCCACCAATGGTCGGTACACCGGAGGATACTGCCATCTCCTCACATGTCCCAGCGGACGGTGCCTATGAAGGACAAAAGCGAGCACAGAGTCAACCAACTCAGAGGTACGTACCCACAGCTTACACAGAACACCATTCATAATCTAAAAAGTGGCCTGTATGTGTGTTGAGTCTAGGCCTAGGTATGTGTGACGCAGTTGAAAATGAAGCCACGTGTGCACCTGAATTGGCAGCTGCCTGACCTGTAAAGTGGGACAATTGGATGTGAGGTAACTGCGCTGGCGTACACCGTTGCGGTAGGCGGCCGAAGACCGCGGCGCAATGCTGCATTGGTTAACATTGGTCCCTATGGGTCCCAGGAGCCAATAACGATGTACGCCGGCGGTGACGGTACGCACTGCCGCGGACGTGACCGCCGTTTTCTATCTGTTCAATCACTCAATACCTGATCTTCGATAGGAGAGGACCTACACTGCAAGTGCTGCTGTGACCTCGGTCTGGAAGAGACAATGGCTCGAGTGTCTGGGGAAAGGGGCCCTGACTTCACATCGGAGGAGTTGGAGAAACTCGTGGACGGGGTCCTCCCCCAGTACACGCTACTCTACGGTCCTCCAGACAAACAGGTAAGTACACTGGGAGCATGCTGTATGGGCTATGCCTGTGTGGAGAGGGGTGGATGTAAGAAAGAAGGGGGGAGAGTGCGGCGTGCATGAAACGACGGTGAGTGCATGTGCCACATGGCAAGGATAGGGATGGGGGCCAATCACTTTGACGGTGCAGTTGGTAATAACTTTCTCTTCCCCCTGTACAAATCATGTAGGTCAGCGCCCACCAGAAAAAACATATTTGGCATGCCATCGCCAAGGACGTCCGGATTCTGGGAGTCTACCACAGACGGAGCACCCACTGCCAGAAAAGATGGGAGGACATTCGCCGCTGGAGCAAGAAGACGGCGGAGGCTCAGCTGGGGATGGCCTCCCAACGTGGGAGGGGTGCCCGCCGCACCAATACCCCCCTGATGTTCAGGATCCTGGCGGTGGCGTACCCGGAGTTGGATGGGCGCTTGAGGGCATCACAGCAGCCACAACGGGGTGAGTACACTCTCATTCTGCTGATTTTGCGTGCAGTGGAGGGGTCTGGGTGGGGGAGGTGGGCTGTAGGCCAGGGCGAGTTCCGTAGTCAAGGTCCCTCCATAAGGCAGGCCATGTGTCACCCCACTGCACCTCTGTAGGGTGCCAATTACACCTAGTCATGCCCCTGTGTCATCCATGTGTGTAGATGTCGTCCATAGCCTAGTAGGCCATTTACCAGGAATTGAACAGTGGAGCCCAAGAGCGTGACGTAGTGCAGGGGGCTTGTGTGTCTGTAGTGTCCGCCAACTGTAGCGGTAATGCATGCACTCAACATGTCTTTCTTCTGTCCCCCCCCCTTTTTGTGGTCTCCCTGTTCTTGTGTGCATTAGCATCATCAGGCAGAGGAGCAGTGGCACCAGAGCACGAGGGGGCTGCATCCCACATGGCCATGGAGGGCCACACTACGGAATCGGAGTTCACCAGTGGGATGGAGGGCGAAGGGAGCTCCACTGCAGGGACAGGAGTTGAGACCAGTGACACGGACTCGTCCTCTGATGGGAGCTCCCTTGTGGTGGCGGCAACATCTGTGCCCCCCCATCTACAGATACAGCCGACACCCCCCCTTCCAGCACCGCCCTCCCAGCAGCCCCTCAGCCTTCTCCCCGTGCCCGCTCACCCGGGAGGGAGGGCATCACCTTTGCCCCAGGCACTAAAGGCCCTGCCCCAGTCACCCCTGCTGCCCTCAGTGAGGAGGCCATTGACCTCCTCAGGTCCCTCACTGTTGGGCAGTCTAACATTTTGAATGCCATCCAGGGTGTAGAAAGGCAGTTGCAACAAACAAATGCATTCCTGGAGGGCATTCATTCTGGTCAGGCGGACCTTCAGCGAGCATTTCAGACTCTGGCCTCAGCACTGATGGCAGCCATTGTCCATGTGTCTAGCCTCCCCCCTCCAACTTCCTCCACCCAGACCCAATCCCCTGTACCTCAGCCTATCCAAGCACACCTACAGACCAGCATGCACACACTTCAACACACAAGGGTAGCTCTGGCAAACATAAGCACCACACATCCCACAGGCACTCACGCAAGCATCACACACATGCAAACACACCAACATCCACTGCCTCCACTGTGTCCCCCTCCTCCTCGTCTCCCTCCTGCCTCCCTGTCTCGTCTACACTCACACCTGCATGCACTACCTCTACAGCCACTACCTCCATCACCAGCACACCCATCACCACAACCCGCTCACGTGCAGTCACCACCCCACTACCATTCACACGTCCCCTGTGTCCTCTCCCAGTGTGTCTGTGACGTCCCCTCCCAAGTTACACAAACGCAGGCACACACCCACCCAACAGCCATCCACCTCACGACAGCCTCCAGCGCATGCACCTTCACCCAAAGTCAGCAAACGGACACCTCCTACAACCACAACCTCTTCCTCCACTCCCAAACCCCCTCCAGCTACCCGTCCCAGTGTGTCCCAAAAACTTTTCCTGTCCAACCTTGACCTCTTTCCCACACCTCCCCCACCCCTTCCGTCTCCTAGGTCCCGAACTAGCACCTCAGCCACAACATCTCCAGGACCAGTGGTGCCTGTAGTCACCGGAATCTGGAGGCACCGGCCACCAGGGCAGCCAGTGTGGCACAGAGCCACAGCACAGACAGTCCCCCACCTGTGAAGCATCAGAAGTTGGCCAGTGCCCGGCGGGAGAGGGGGAAGACTCCAGCCACCAAAGCCGCTCCCAGGGGTACAGGTGGGAGTGTGGAGTCAGCTGCGAAACCTTCCAAGGTGGGGAAGGGGCACAAGAAAGTCAACAAGTCTGGGAGGAGCAGCACAGCGGAGAAGACCGCCATCATCCCAGCTGCCCAGGAGGCCAGCACAAGCCCAGCTGCCCAGGAGGCCACCGCCAGCACTAGCCCAGCTGCCCAGGAGGCCATCGCCAGCACAAGCCCAGCTGCCCAGGAGGCCACCGCCAGCACAATCCCAGCTGCCCAGGAGACCACCGCCAGCACCAGCCCAGCTGCCCAGGAGGCCACCGACAGACCAAGCCCAGCTGCCCAGGAGGCCACCGCCAGCACAAGCCCAGCTGCCCAGGAGGCCACCGCCAGCACAAGCCCAGCTGCCCAGTAGGCCACCGCCAGCACCAGCCCCGCTGAGCCATGAAGGACCGCCAGCAAAAGCCCCACTGGGACAGAGAGGACCGTCAGCAAAAGCCCCACTGGGACAGAGAGGACCGCCAGCACAAGCCCCGCTGGGACAGAGAGGACCGACAGCACAAGCCCCGCTGGGACAGAAAGGACCGCCAGCACAAGCCCTGCTGGTCCATGAAGGACCGCCAGCAGCTGAGTCACTGCAAAGGAGGCCGCCGCTCCAAGCACCGCTGAACAGGGCACCGCCGTCTCAAGCACCGCTGAACAGGGCACCGCCATATCAAGCACTGCTGAACAGGGCACCGCCGTCTCAAGCACCGCTGAACAGGGCACCGCTGTCTCAAGCACCGCTGAACAGGGCAACGCCGTCTCTAGCACCGCTGAACAGGGCACCGCCGCCTCAAGCACCGCTGAACAGGGCACCGCCATCTCAAGCACCGCTGAACAGGGCACCACCGTCTCAAGCAATGCTGAACAGGGCACCGCTGTCTCTAGCTCCGCTGAACAGGGCACCACCGTCTCAAGCACCGCTGAACAGGGCACCGCCGTCTCAAGCACCGCTGAACAGGGCACCTCCGTCTCTAGCACCGCTGAACAGGGCACCGCCGTCTCTAGCACCGCTGAACAGGGCACCGCCGCCTCAAGCACCGCTGAACAGGGCACCGCCATCTCAAGCACCGCTGGCCCATGAGCGCCAAGGGCACTGACGCTACTGACTCCGTCACTGGCAGGATGAAGCACTCTGGGCACCATGCCCCCTCCAGAACCAGTGGAGACTGTCATCCACTACCTCTGTCCTTAGCAGGATGAAGCACTCTGGACACAAGGCCCCCTCCAGAACCAGTGGAGACTGTCATCCACTACCTCTGTCCTTAGCAGGATGAAGCACTCTGGGCACCATGCCCCCTCCAGAACCAGTGGAGAGGCTGTGGCTTTGCACTCCCCAGGATATGGCAGTGGGCAACCCACCCACTGTAGAGACTTGAGAGACTGTGGCTTTGCACTCCCCAGGATGGTACAGTGGGCAAACCACCCACTGTATAGACTTGAGAGACTGTGGCTTTGCACTCCCCAGGATTGAACAGCGGGCAAACCACCCACTGTAGAGACTTGAGAGACTGTGGCTTTGCACTCCCCAGGATTGAACAGTGGGCAACCCACCCACTGTGTAGACTTGGGAGACTGTGGCTTTGCACTCCCCAGGATTGAACAGTGGGCAACCCACTCACTGTATAGACTTGAGAGACTGTGACTTTGCACTCCCCATGATTGAACAGTGGGCAGACCACCCACTGTAGAGACTTGAGAGACTGTGGCTTTGCACTCCCCAGGATGGTACAGTGGGCATGCAGCCCTCTCGTGGATTTGGCGTTGTGCACTCAACCGGCTGAGGTGCCCCCCCTTTCCCTCCCCCTGAGGTGCCTGTTTGCTTGCTCTCTGATGCCCCTGTAGTGTTCTCTCCGTCATGGTCGGGGATCTTGTGTGGGCCTCACCCATACCGTGTGGGCCCAATGTTCCACAGACTTAATTGGAGCACTACCTGGACTACTATGCTTGGTATATATTTTGTACATGGTGTATATATATATATTTTTGCCTACTTGATTTTACCATATTACAATGGTTACACTCATTTTCTATTGTCTTTGCATTCTTCCGGGGGTTTTGGGGGTGTAACTGTGATGTATTAATATGCATTAGTGTGTGTGTTGTAGTGGGTGGGGGTGTTGCGTGTGTGTGTCATTCTCTTTTCCCTCCCCCCTCCCCTGTGTCGTAGGTGCAGTACTCACTGTGGTCTTCGCCGCCGGCGTTCGCGCTCCTGGTTGTTTAGCAGGAAGACAATCGCAGAGAGTATATGGAGTTCCGTGGCCATGGTGTCCTCGTTCCTCGTGGGGTGTGTAGAGGTGAGCGTTTTCCCTTCGAAGTCCTGTTTCTGCCGTGTTTTAATCCGCTGTGAATCCGCCCCAGAAAAGGTGGCGGATTGGCCTGTTGTGATACTGTGGGCGGTACATTGTCCTCCGCCTGTCTGTTGGCGGTGACCGCCGCGCTGTTTGTTTGTACCGCCGTGGCGGTCGGAGTGTTAAAGTGGCTGTCTTTGTTGGCGGTTTCCGCCACGGTCGTAATTGCAACATTTTTACCGCCGGCCTGTTGTCGGTCTTACCGCCGCTTTAACACCGACCGTCAGGGTTGTAATGACCACCTATATGTCTGTTCAACCTCCACCCAATGTTGAATCTGATGCTTGATTCTACTCATTTTTCAGCTGCCAATATGACACCTGACCAAAGGCACGCATTCCACAAAAGGGCAGAATGCTACCTGCACATTATGGAGGTGGATGCTGGATACCGCAGTATGGGAAAGAGGTTCCACAAGTTAAAGGCGACTGGGGAATGGCATGCGTTTGCACATGGGAGACCTCCACAGCAGCTGCAGCAAAAGGACAGTGTTGGGAAAACATCAGGGGTGCAGGGGGCCTCTGCAGGTCCAAGCCCCTCCATGTCAGCTGACCAGTTAGGAGCCAGGCACCTGTTCAGCCACATGCTGCAGTAGTAAGCAGACAATTTGAAATGAAACAGGACATGGCCAAGAAAAAACTGAAAAAATGAAGAAATTAAATGTGCTTGTTTAACAGCCTCTCAGTTCCTTCTCCTTCCTTTTACTGTTGTACATAGTTTTAGACTGGGTTTTAGAAGGATAGTATTAGGTTAGTGTAGGGTAGGCATAGGTTAGTATGAGTATAGTTGGTGGTTGGTTTTTCTACATTTTATACTGGTGGCGGGATGGGTGGGGGTTCATGTTGGGGTATTTATGTATAAAAAAAATATAAACAAATATTTAAAAAAAATATTTGTTTAGGCCATAGGTTAGGTTAGTATATGTGTAGCGATATTTTACGTTGTCCTACTTGTATCTTGTCTCTTAAGGGGGTTGGGACAATGTTTAGAGTGTTGTGTTACATGTGTAAGTTAATTTTAGAATATGTTCTATAGGTGTAGTTGTTGTTTAACTTAAGTTAGTACAGATTTGTTTAGTGTTTAGGTAGTTTTAGGTTAGTAGTAGGTATATGATTGTTAGACATTGTACAATAAATCCAGTTTCCATTGGACTATTTTTTTTGTAAATTGATTGAGTATCTGGGGGTTCTCATGAGTGCACTGGCAAGTTGGAGGAAAGGCCTGGAGTATGCTTACTGTCTTGATTTCCAAGGATTACCATGTGCATCCCCTATGACCAAGGAACAGTCAGATTGGCTGCTGCATAACATCAACTAGTCCATACATTTGCCACCCACTGTTGCAGCCATTCACAACGTGTATGTATAATTCATCTTGGACAGGTAAGTATGGAACTGCAACTGTCATTGGTTTGGTCCTGCAGCTCCATTGTTGGCAAGTGTGGCACATCTGACAACAGGGAAAATTGGAACAGTATCCTGCAACACTGGCAGGTTAGCTTCTCCTGTACCACACAAATAAGTTAAATATTTTTTATAGAATACTCAATAAGTTAATTGTAGCCAACAACACCATCATTCACTTTTCTCATGTTAGGATCCTAGATTGTGGCTTTGTGTCTGACAGTCATGCACTCATGTACTGACATTCTGTACTCGTTGACATGGATACACACAATGCAATAATTTAGCTGAGAAGATAAATCACAGTAAACATTGAAATGCTACATGTTTACAAGGTGCTTTATTTACAGGTGCAAGTGTATTTATGATTTCTATACAATGTCCTGTTCACAGACCCCATGAGTGAACGTTAGCCATATGTAGCACAATCAGAGTCCAGGGTTGAGGGACAAGTCATGAGACATGGTTAGGAGTAGTGTGCATTAGTGAGGAGTTTTAAAAAATCCCAATTGGTGAGAAAGAGACAATGACAGTACATAGCAGACAAGTCAGCAGTGGTTGGGTGAAGAGAACACATTTCACAATACTGGCATGAGCTTAAGCCCAGAACTAAGGAGAAACTGTCCATGTGGCACAGACTAGTGATACCGGGTGCTTTTCCTTGTGAATTTTTTTCCTTCCACATCTTCATCCTCTGATGTGTGTGGTGCCTTCTGTGCCATGGCTGGTGCTGTTGTAGAGGTAGAGGGGGCCACAAACACTTCAGGGGATAGAGATGTGGAGTCAAACGTTCCGGCAGTTGCCATTTGTGGGAAAACATAAGGCATCACTGCAGCAAGGGGGGCCTAATGATTTTTCAATGCCACAGCAACATCAAGTGGTAGTCAGACATGTTTTCCATGAGGGAGGCCACTTCCCACTGTATGGACTCCAGGGTAATCTGCATAGCCCCCAGCGTGTTGTCTGTTATGCTGCTGCGAGTTTGGAAGGGCAA
Organism: Pleurodeles waltl; assembly: GCF_031143425.1. Classification (NCBI taxonomy): domain Eukaryota; kingdom Metazoa; phylum Chordata; class Amphibia; order Caudata; family Salamandridae; genus Pleurodeles; species Pleurodeles waltl. The sequence goes on along the minus strand of NC_090447.1, from coordinate 343,043,805 downwards.
TTGTGTAGCCTCTGTCTCCTGACAGCAGCTATGTCGGCCAGAGACTGCTGGAGTCAACGTAGCGGGGAGCGGGTGCCTCTGATGGCAGCTGAATTGTCCTATTTTGGACTGAGGCATGTCCGCACTCCCTCCAGGCTGCCTGCCATAGTCTCCATCCTCACCCGCACCTGCATTCACAGCTCCCCCTGGACTCCCACCACTGTCCTCTGAAAGGTGGCCTCTGGTTCCTCGGAGTCCAGGGCTGTATGAGTACTGGCTGGTGGTGTGTGCTGGTAACTGGGTGGTTCATGTGGAGACCCCATGATGTTGTGTGTCCTCCCAGCGACTGGAGGTGGTGTCTGGGGGGATCATAGGACATCCTGGTGAGTCTGTTCATTGATGGTTGTCAGCTGCTCATCCATGTCATCTGTAAAATGCAGGACAGGCAGCTTGGCAGGAGGTAAGCCATCATCCTCTGCAAGGAGATAGTGAAAGGTCAATCTTAGTTTTGGCTGTTGACATGGCAAATCATTTATTTGCCACTGGAGGCTCAGTGACATGTTACTGACCCAAGTTTGAAGTTACACTCATGTGTTGCATTGTGCATCACATGGGTCAGGCTTACAAGGTATTTTGGGGCATATTTAGGTGCCCTGAGTGCCACCTGAGTATCACTTTTGGTGAGGCTCCTGTGGCGCAATGCCCTGCGCCGCATTTACAAGGTGGCATAACGCCACTTTTTGTACCATAAGGTCACCTTGTAGATATGGCCCCTTCAAATGCAGCACTTTGCGTGAAAGGTGTGTGCAATGGGTATTGCTGTGGGCGTGCCACGGCCTCACCCATTGCGTTTTGACACTGTCTCAGATTTATGACTTTTTGTAAACCGGAAGCTGCGCCAAAATCTAACGCCAGCCCAGGGGTGGCGTTAGCATGACAAAACTAGGAGTAGTGCTTACATTTCTACTAGATTTTTTGCTTTTTGTATGTGTGCTGCATTCTGCATCACACACAGAAAGAGCAAATTGCCATTAAAGTTCATTATTGTGCAGGAAGATGTTCCTTCCTGCATAAAAATAATCTCTCCCTCAATGCAGCCATCCTTGCACTATGGTGCAAGAGTGGCTGCGTTGGCATACAACAGCTAATTTACCGCTTGCGCAGGGGGGTTCAAAGGGGTGCTTAGTATTCTTATGAATATGGCGCATCCCTGCATTTTGAAAATTACGGTGCGTGATGCTGCCTAATTTGGCACAGCAGCACGCACTATCATTTTCTGTTTGATCTGTGCCTCTATCTTGTCAGATGGTGAGATTGCAGCTAGTTATTCAGCTGCACACATGATGTTCACAGACATGCTCCATGTGCTGTGTGTGTTTTATTTTGTGGCCATTCCCATATGGTTGTCTCTGAGTCGTTGTGGGTTCACCTTGAATAGGTTGTGTTCCACAGGTTGCAAGCTTTAGGGCAGATTTTTCTCATGTGGCATGGCTCAGGGCAGCTGCAATATGTGTTGCAGTACACTGCAGCATGTCAGGAATCCCCAAGGTGCCTCCTGCGTTATCTGTCATCATCCCCAGGGATTAGGGTTAAATCATATCTCTGTTGTTGGTTAAACCTTCATGTTTCTAAGTAAACATAATGTGCTGTGTTACACAATTGATTTTATCAATGCTTGTTTTACCAATGCTTGTTTGCTAATGTGAGAAGGTGTAGACATGTGCTTCTAATTGGGTGTGGTGTAGACGTGCTTCTAATTGGGTGTGGTGACTCATCCACATGTGGTAACTCAACTGCTTTCCTGATTGGCTATAAATAGCAGAGTGAAGCATGCCTCCTTACTTGGCTTTGTTTTGCTTCCTGATCTCAGCATCTGATTTGGCCATTCAGCCCCTGCTGTCATCCTTGTATGCAGGACTTTTAAGGCAATTATTTTCTTTGTTCTTCTACCAGCTGACACCAGGCATTCCTCCAGCACTCCGGAAAAGACTGCAGCTAAGTGAATAGTATTCTCCAGAGAGTTTGTTCTTTGAGCGCTGCACTTTCCTAGAACAGATGGTGTATTTCAGACCTCGTATTTTGGCTGAGTGCTTATCTTGAAGAGACAAATGCATTTCTGAATATTCTACATCATTATTGTAGTTACTTGCCTAAATGTGCTTCCAGAAATTTGCTTGAGCTCAAGTACTACAAAAAGTGACAGTGCAATTTTAGAAGAGCATTTACATGACTTTTCGTTCTCTAATAGCATAACTCTTGGATTTAAATTGTGTCATTCATGCCTGTGTTTCAGAATTGAGGAGTTTGCTTTTGAAGGGTTTTTCACACACACAGTGAAACCAAACCAAACTGTGCCACCCTAACTGTTTAAACCCAGAGTGGACATTTGTATTCCTTGGATTGTTTTTGTTCCTTTTAGTTTAACCTTATGCATGCAGGAAAGTTATACATGATATAATTAATGCCCTTGTTTGTCTTTCTTGTGATGATAAGTGCAACCACAGTTCTAATTGTAGTGTGCAACAGTGAATCTCTGTGAAGCTAGCCCTAGTGTTGTAATACTTATTGTTATGGTATTCAGTTTGGGTTTTTGGTAATGCAGTGTTAGTATTTGTGCCAACAGTTATTATTATCCAAGAAAAGTGCTGGAGCATCCCGGTGTTCTTCTACCGCTCCCGTGCCCATATCAGAAAGAGAGATTCAGTTTCAAGGAAGTTGAGTGCACTAACTCTACTATCAATCTGTCAACAACGACCTGCTCCCCGAAGATACAGGGTGCCTGGCTGGACCGGCAAGATGTAGCAGTGTTTTGTCTCTTTCTCTTCCACTCCCCCTTTCCTTTTGGGACACCTGCCGGGGTTTCTGTGTCTACCAGGAAGTGCCGAGAGGTGTTCCAGGAGGTCAGGGGGCATACCATCGCCCCTGCAGACATCCCGATTTTCAGGTGAGTGGCCCTGTCTTGACACAGGAGTTTAGATAAGCTAGGATGTGCCATGTTTACTTGAATACAGGACAGCCCTGGAATTTCCCCAGCACCTGCACAGATTTGTTCTCCCTGCACCAAAACAAGTATTGTTCTGGCATGATGAAGGGGTGCCTGCTTTGAGGGGATGATTTTGTTATGTGCAGGGAGGTGTCGCTTCCTGCACATGTGTAAGGTATTTTTGCTAAGGTGGCATTTCAACGTGTGCTGCAAGATGCAGCACACATGAGTAAAGGCAATGCAACAAGGAGGAAGTGAAGCATTTTGGCTAGAGACACCACCCTGACACCACCCATGGGGTGGTATTGACTTCTGTCCTAGTCTTTGATGTCTACGGTGTGTTGGTACAGGGGCTTTGACAATATGCAATGGGTGTTGTCATGGCACAGCCACACTACTTGCACGTCCCTTCCAGGTAATGTGCTGCATATTTGCATGGTGGAGTATAGCCATAGTGAGTGGCCTCTGTTGATGTTGTGTATACGTTGGAGTGACAGTCCTCTTCACCTCTGCCACGCTGTTGACATTTCTATTATTTGCTGCCATATTGCATCTCTCCTCTCCTAGCAACTGGCAATTTGGAGGTGAAGAAGAGCTGGTCCATCATGCGTCATGGACGACGCTAGCTTGCGTGAAAAAAGTGATGCACAACTGCGCTTGTGTGTCATTTTTCATAAATATGGGCCCAAGTATCTTACTTCTGTGATGTCCCAAACACTCAAATTATGAAAATCACAGTTTTTAACCTTTGTCCAAGGTTACCACAATTAAAAACATGCCATATTTGTGGGTAGCCACAAGACAATTTTATTGCACTTCTCCTCTGTGATGGGAATTCAGCTCATGAAAAACCCCGCTCTGCTGTAATCAGGCGTTGAAGCACAGGTGCCTTGGGTTGGACCTGTTTAATAAAACCTAAGGATGTTATTTTCAAAATGTGAATGTTTGGGACATCAAAGAAGTAAGAGACTTGGTAACATGCTTGGTTCTTGCCTGGGGAAAATCTACCAATTCTAGATATGTTCGAAAACTAAACACCCAGGGGAGCACAGGGGAGTACAGGGTGCTGAGCTGCTTGTGGATCCCAACGGATTTTCTTACCTCCAATGCCATGCAAACCTCAAAATGTAACTAAAATCACATATTTTCCTTGCATTTCCTTTCCATATTCTTCCACAAACAGAAATAGACCACAAATTTCGTATCGCCCAGCGTTCCCCTCATTGTCCTGATAAAAATCAAACTTCCCTTGTGTGGGTGCCCACAGCAGACTCAGCCTAAAAACATAAAAAAATAACTTCCCTTTTGAACCCACTCTGGTTCCTCTTACATGTTTTTGGCCCGTCCCTATCGCAGGGACTTGGCCCACCCACATAAGTGAAGTATCATTCCCATCAACAGAAATGTGTTTTTTCAAACACTTTTTGAGGTTTACAAGAAGGGTCCAGCAGACATAACAGTATATTGTTTTTCAAAATATGCCATAGTTAGAAAACGTTACAGATGAAAACGTAGATGCAAATGTCTGTTTTTTCAACTCAATTTCAATATTTTTTTATTTCAACTGTAACTTTTTATAGGAAAACCTGGAAGGATCTACACAAGTGACGCCTTGCTAAATTCAGAATGTTATCTACTTTTCAGATATGTATAGCCTTCTGGGATCCACCATTGGTTTTACACCAATTTCTACCATTTCTAACTGGAAGGTTGTTGAAATCACAAAATATAGGAAAAATTGAGTATGTCCAAGTAAAATGCCAAAACTGTGTTGAAAAATGTGGTTTTCTGATTCAAGTCTGCCTGTTCCTGAAAGCTGGAAAGGTGGTGATTTTAGCACTATACTCCCTTCATTGATGCCATTTGCATGGAAAAATACAGACGCTTTCTTCTGCAGCACTTTTTTCCAATTTTTCCCCAAAAACACAAATTTAGCTGTATTTTGGCAAATATCTCGGTACTGTCTAGGGGAATACACAAACCCTGGGGGCCATATTTATACTTTTCGACGCACAACTGGACCAACGCAGTTGTGCGTCAAAAAATGTAACGCCGGCTAACGCCATTCTGAAGCACCATGCGGGCGGCGTTTTTATTCAATGACAGTAGCCGGCGATAGCCGGCGGAGCTGCCTGGTGTGCGTAAAAAAAAATGACTTACACCAGGCAGCGCCCGCGTAGGGGAAAATGGAGCTTGGGCGTCAAAAAATGGGGCAAGTCAGGCTGAGGCAAAATTTTGGCCTCAACCCGATTTGCGCCATTTATTTTGACTCCCAACCCCCATTGAAATGACTCCTGTCTTAGCAAAGACAGGAGTCATGCCCCCTTGCCCAATGGCCATGCCCAGGGGACCTATGTCCCCTGGGCATGGTCATTGGGCATGGTGGCATGTAGAGGGGCACAAATCAGGCCCCCCATGCCACAAAAAAAAAAAAGAAAATACTTACCAGCACTTACCTTAATGTCCCAGGGGTGGGTCCCTCCATCCTTGGGCGTCCTCCTGGGGTGGGCAAGGGTGGCAGGGGGTGTCCCTGGGGGCATGGGAGGGCACCTCTGGGCTCCTTCCGAGCCCACAGGTCCCTTAACGCCTGCCCTGACCAGGCGCAAAAAAATGACGCAAAAGCGGCTTGACGTCATTTTTTGGGACCCGCCCACTCCCGGGCGTCATTTTTGCCCGGGAGTATAAATACGGCGCACATGCCTCAGAGTCATTTTTTAGACGGGAACTCCTACCTTGCATATCATTAACGCAAGGAATGTGTCCACGCTAAAAAATGACGCAAACTCCATGAACTTTGGCGCTAGATGCGTCTAACACCAAAGTATGAATATGGAGTTCTTTTTGCGTCGAATTTGCGTTAAAAAAAACAACGCAAATCCGGCGCAAACAGAGTATAAATATGGCCCTGGGTACCTTAAAAATCCTTAGGATGTTAAAAAAAAGGATGCATATTTGAGGTGGATAGTTTATGTGGAAAAAACATTTTGGGGGGGCTCAGTGAGAATTATCCCAACTAGCCCACAAAATGCTTATTACAGGGGTGGGGCAAAGGCCTAGAAGCAAAGGGGTTAAATAGTAGAATGACAGCTTCAATCCACACATTACTCTCCCTCCACCTTACACAAAAAGTCAAAGCATCTATCAGTTAAGGTATGGACAGGCCTGAAAACATGGTTGGCTCGCCATTGCACTCCTTGCCTTTGTATCCCCATCCCCAAAATTCAACTTAAATCTCTCCAATTATGGTATTGTCACCTAAAATAGAGATAGCATCTTAAGGCCTCTCTAAACTCACCCTACTCTTCAGTTTCATCTTCACTTTCATGTAAATTTCTTCATCAAGACATGAATCATTAGGACCACCATGCCTAGTGATCCACCAGCATCCCATTGGCTGCCTGAGTGCCAATTGCCCTACCATTACCAAGGCATATTATCAATACTATGAGTTAGTTCACAATATTATCAAGGGATTAGGAGCATAATTTTTTTAACATGTTTTTATTGACACTCCCAAAATGCAATACACATACTTGTTAATATACTATTATGCATGCACGATAGACCTTGATTTGGCAAAAGAGGACAAAAGAAGACAGTGAGGGAACTCAGCATGATGCAACCTCCAATGTTCATTGTTTCTTGACATACCTAGTGTGGCTATCTGGATGAACTATTAGAAAGCATTTTTGAATTTTTGGACTCAACTCCTTTTCCTTCCCCAAGAGACTCACCACAGGGAAAGGGTATAGTTGTGTGGACTTTGGACCTGAGATCATATCCAAGAGTCCTATTTCCAAAGATTCACTGGTTTGTGAGAACGGCAGGGGGAAACAGGCATGGGGTCAAATAGTAGTCAAGGCATTTATGGGAGGAGGTGAGGGCCTATGTTGAAAAGTTGGAATGTGCAAGTGTTGTCCCTAATGTGTGTTGTAAAGTCTTGGCAGGCCATGTCCTAATGTATTCCTAGGTGTTATGTCCACAGGCCGTGCTTCTCTTCCTTGTGAAGAGCAGTGTCCTCCACCTGTGTGCATTGAGACACCTCTGCTTACAGTTGCGCGATGGATGGGGCAGTGGCAATTTCCGTTTCATTGCCTGAGCCCATTTAGTCAGGAGCAAGGCAAATTCTATGAGTAGTAATTTTTCCTTTTTGGTTTTTGGGCTGGGAAGAGACCGAGGAGTAGTGTTGAAGTGTGTTGTCAATCCTGACCCGTAGCACAGGATATGTCTGATAGTACCAAGTCCCAATAAATCCTTAGTGTTCCACATGTCTAGAACATATGAAGAAGGTGCTGGAGGGCACACTGAGGTCTTCTTCCCACCTAGAATTCAGAAACCGCGCACACTCTGGTGAGATGTCACAACCTGTCTCACCTACACTAGAGGTTGACAGGATCTTTGGACTCAGTGAGGAGTGTGGTAATCAGACTCATTTAATATACATCATCAACATCAGAAACACATACAATTTTAAACACCATGACCAATTTAAACACAGAATCGAACTCTAAACTGAATAAAGTTTCAAAGCCACAAAGTCAATGTAACATAAAAGGTGCCCAAAACTAAGTTTTAAACATACATGAAAACCATAGGCTGACCAAAACGTTTAAAGAGATTAAGCCTACTAAACATCAATCCTGTGAAACACTCCAAGAGGATAACACAAATTAAGAGCACTATAATATGCACATTCAAAATCAGATTTCAAAATCAATGATAGTGACCTCAGTAAATCATCAAACTCAATTAATAACAATTAGTTTTTGGGCTGGGCCATCCCTATCCCTAACAAAAATTTGGACATGTATGTGTAGAAACAGACTTGCACATGTGGGCAAAAACAAAAGAAGAGACAAAAATAATTTGGATAATCATCTAATTAGGGTGACTCCCTATAAAAAATACACTAGTGTAATCATCTATGCTGAAAAGGAAACAAGATATCACATTATGAATTAAATACCTCTCATCATGGGATAGCAGACAGGAAAGTTCACAATGCTCACTGCTTCTCATCATCCGTAGGCAGCAGCATCAGAGGCAGTGCAGAACACGAGCTGCACATAGGGCAGGTCAGCAGTTCAGAATTTATTGGGCATATTAGTCCTGAATAGCATAAGCAAATGGGGTATTAGGAAGGATGATTTAATTCTTCAGAAGACATCTAAGGGTCATAAGGATTCAGAAGAAGAGAGCCCAGCACTAAATCAAGGGGTTGTCAGCAAGACTCGACTGACTAAAAGTTTAAAAAGTACTTCCCTAACTAGAAATGTCCACAAGTTTCAGATTGGTTCATCATGTGGGCTAATCTTTGCAAATTAATCAACATCCACTGAAAAATCATTGACAACATCAAGTTTACAACTATTCCGGATTTTCTCAGGGAGTGTGCGAAGTCATCTCGATTAATTCATACAATTCCACCAAAATATAACACTTGTTTATCAATTTAAACTTTATGATTCTTTCCCACATTGCACAGGATAATTCTAACAGTTTTCATGTGAATTTAACAATGCTTCCTGTTTTGTTGACAGATAGAACAAATACTGTTATGTTTGTTATTAGTTACAACGTTCTCTGTTTTTAATACAATAGGACATTCTCTAACACATCGGCAACCAAGGAATTTATTCAGGTCAAAGGGAACAGAATAAAGTAGCACTTTTCCTCTACTGCTGCAAAAATGAATCATCAGGCCTAGTCTAGCTAAGGAAACCTACTAATACTAATGCAATTAATACATTTAAATCCTATTGCACACCTTACAATTTGAATCAAATATGCAAAGAAAATTATTTAATTGCAATCATAGTTTCTGCCTGACATCAAAAATAGTTTAAACTAGCATTTATTTTCTACACACATGTTACACACACGTTAAAGCTCATTTAAATCAATATAAGTATGAGTAATTCATGTTCATTTAGTTCTCATAATTAGTCTTCATCCCATACTATTTTTCTAAGAATAATACTTTAAATATTAATTCATGACAGTAGATGACTTGAATATAAATGCACAACATCCTTCATGGCAAAACAAACTGTCCAAAAAAGAAATGGAGGTCACAATCTCTGCCATAATTAAAACATGCAAATTCATACATTTCATATTAATTTCTCTGTTAGGCTTTTAATTGAAGGTTTATAAGTCACCAAATGCTAACCTCTATGCCACTAATGTACTGGGAAAATGTGATCTCTATCACAGGTCTGCTGATATTTGACTTGCAGCTGGGGTACTTGTCTGGAGCAATGCTGTAGGTTAGGTGTAGGCACTGGGCGTTCAGGTAGGTCATATGTAGGATGTCAATTTAATATATTTGAAGTGGCTATTCTGGGGTACCTTGCTGGGATATTTCAGAATCTCAAGCCACTCTGAGTCCCGGAACACCTAAGGTTATAAGCACCTTAACAACTAGAAAAGTAGAGTGAGCAATATTTCTGCCTTTCCATCAAGAGGGCAGTACGTAGTTTCTTTTGTTGCATACAACTGTAGTTTTCATTGAGTACAACTTTCAATTCTGGCTTGGTTGGGAGTGGGGTGCTTACCTCACATAGGTTCTCCTATTAGTGTTAAAGAGTATGGGAGAATGTGTTTGTGCTCTTCCTGAAAGATAGTATTGTGGTCCTTATAATTCAGGATCCTGGTTATGAGTGTGCATTGTGGAGCACTGAGCAGTAGCCTCTGCTCTTGTGTTCAGTGAGCTTCCCTCACGATGAGGCAGAAAAACAACTCATTCACAGGAATCCATGTGTTCAACTATTCAGCAAGGAAATGTTCCAGTCTGGTCTATCCACCCCTCCAGGAAGCCCACATATTGTACATTATTTTCTACAAAATCTGATCTCTGCATCAGATGAGAGTTCTCTGGGAGAGGTTTGGTGGAGTATGGACCTCGGATTTCAAGTATCAGACTGTGTCTTCCAGTTCAGAACTTCTTCCCTACTCCTCTGTGACTATCTCAGTGTTCTGTAAATAGTGCTGTGCAGAATGACATCAGATCTAGCCTCTCTCATACATGTCTCAAAAACCTGCAAGTGCTTTCATTGGCCTGCAGGGTGGCCATTGGGTTAGAGTTCAATACATCTTCTGCATTATCCTCATGCCACTGGGAGTGGATGTGGCATATGTATTGATGTGGATATGCTGAGGCTTGAGGGTGGCTTTATTTTTTATCATTTTGCATTAGCACTACCCATATAGGCAGTCCACATGTAGCAGAAGGAAATTCCCAGGTTTGGAATTGATCCATTGGTCACCTGGACAGCACTCTGTATCAATGCTTTGTCTCTGGGAATTGTTAAGAGGCCAGACAATGTCTGCTCTATTGGAACATTGGAACACTGATTAGATCTGTAGGGGGCAAATGGCCTCTCATCAGCTGTGTTTGTGACGGCTGTTTGATTCCTCACCATCTGAAAGCGTGGGAGAGATCCCTCCAGCCTAATACTTTGTTTACAGGTGGGGGCATGTTCCAGGCGTGTTACCGGCAGCAAGCCCCGCCAACAGTCTTATCCAAGCTTGTGGCACTGCCACAGGCACTTCAAAGCTATCAAATGTTCCATGGAGCATCCAGGTTCACTGTAGGACAGGCCCCACAGACCCTCTCTACTTTAGATCTCCCACTGTAGGCAAAACAAGTCGCCTACTGATTTACTTCGGCTTATCCCAGAGGGTCAGGCTTTAGTCACCTGCCACAGTACAGAAGCAGTAGTACGGAGAAGGGGCCAAATCTCCAAATCTTCCATTGCTCCACAATAGCAAAAGGAAATGGGTCTTGATAATGCTGAATAGCATTGGCAAAAAAAAGTGTAATGGTTTATACGCAGGAATGCATAATTCCACATAGTTGATATGGCAGTCCCTTGCTTGATGACACATGTATGCATGCTTCACCATGCATGCATGCTTTGTCATGCATGCCCACACACCTGTGATGACACAGTGTTCATTGTGTGTTTTGTTTTAGTGTACTATTGCAAGATGGCTGACACCCATTTTGGATAGATAAATTAAAAAATATAAAAAGTGCGACATTGCACATTATTTTTAGGACAGCGTGAGAGTGATAACTCTTTACTAATACATTAAAGGCATAGAAGCTAGCAAATGGTGATTTATAAACTGTCATTTAAAGGCCTAACAGAGAAATTAACATGGAAATGTAAAATGTGCACGTTTGAATTATGGTGAACCATGTGGCTACCATTCGTATTAAACACTATGGGGGTCATTACAACATTGGCGGTATAAGGCGCTTACCGCCGTGCAGAAGACCGCCAATACACCGCCGCGGCCGCGGTAGACCGCCACAGCTATTATGACACACATCAGGGAATCCGCCGAAATTCAGACACCCACACAACACCGCCACACCAAAGGTCAGCGATAAACTGGCGGAAACAAATCCTCCACCTCCACGCCAACAGAAACACGCCCATGCTATTACGACCCACGAATCCACGCGGCGGTCTTTCAACCGCGGTATTCCATTGGCAGTACACACCGCCGCGCTCAAAATACACACACATCTCCATAACACCGCCACATTGGACAATTACAAATACACACACCTGATGCACATACACACACCACTCCCACACACCCAATACAATATAAAACACACACGCACATCACCCACAAACCCCTACGACCAGATTTTCTGAGAGAAGTCCAGAGACAGCACAGCTATTGACAACCCCATCACACAGAGGCACACAACACCATCACCCACACTACATCCACGCACAAAACACCACATACCACTACACTCACCACACTCATTAACACATACACCACCCCACACATCACACACAACACCCCATGTCACGCCAAAGACACCCCCGCTTCTCGAGGAGGAGCTCAGGGTCATGGTGGAGGAAATCCTACGGGTAGATCCACAGCTATTTGGCTCACAGGTACCTCACACATCAATCGCCAGGAAGATGGAGCTATGGCGCAGAATAGTCGACAGGGTCAACGCCGTGGGACAGCACCCAAGAAATAGGGAGGACATCAGGAAGAGGTGGAACGACCTACGGGGAAGGTGCGTTCAACGGTATCCAGGCACAACATCGCGGTGCAGCGGACTGGCGGCGGAACCCCACAACTAACAACATGGGAGGAGCAAGTCCTGACCATCTTGCATCCTGAGGGCCTCGGAGGAGTCGGTGGAGGATGGGACACTGGTAAGTCAAATCTTATCTATCATATCCCCCACCCTACCTGCATGCTATCACACACCCCCACCCTCACACCCTCACATATCACCCCAAATCCTCACTAATCTACCCATGACACCAACCACCCATCCCAACACCAAGCCCTGCATGACACAACTAAGCATGGACACCCCTCACTAAAGCATGCCCACTGCACATACCCAGAACATCCCCCCAACCATCACCACACAAGCCCCCACATAGGAATGCCTGCACTGGGGATCACGCACACCCAACCATTTCACACCATGAAACACACACATGCAATAATCATGTTCTTATACCCCTGCAGGAACCCGAAGGAACGTCACCACACCAGAGGGTCCAGACAATACAACTCCGCCCCCAGAAGAGGCCCACAGTGACGACAGCAGCTCTGCCCCACTGGATCCTGATGACCAGCCCGGACCATCGTGGGCCTCAGGACAGTCGGTTCCCCTTGCCCAGCCACAGCCCAACACCGAGCTGCCACCCTCTGGTAACACCGGCACAGCACCCACCCAGCGGGCCCAAACCTCCCTACCCAGGACAGGTCAATCAGTGGTGTGTCCACCACTACAGGGCACCCAGGGTAACCCACCACCCCAACAACAACAGGGACCTGGGGGCAGTGGTAGTGGGCTCACAGTCCAGGGGACGGAGCCACAGGAATACCGGGGAACTGGGAGGACTGCTGTGCGACAGAGGGAGGACAGGCCAAGGGAACCAACTCTCCACGAGGCCCTATCCTCCATCATGGGAGCATACCACCACTCCCAGGAGACGATGGCAACGGTCCTGGACAAGTTGCAGGAGACCCTGCGTCTGCAGGACGAACTGTATTTGGGGTTCAGGGAGGAGCTCAGGACCATCAGCTCCACCCTGGGCACCATCGTAGGGGTGCTGACGGACATTCAAAAGACTTTGAGGGACACCGTGGCACTCCAAGGGGCCCCTGACACTAGCCAGGACGACAAACTGCCCACCACCTCCGCCGGCGCTAGTGGACAGGACGCCCCACCACAGGACCACCACACCAGCACCCCACCCCCTGCAGACGGACAACCACCATGCAAGATGGCCCTGAGATCCAGGAACAGGACACAGCAAGATGGCAAGACCCCCGTCAGGAAATAAGACCACCCTAATTGTCCGTCCACTGTCTCACATTGTCACCCTGTCCAGATTGGAACTGCCCCAGCTCCACCTCCAATGCCCAGATGGGCAGTGCACCTGTGAGACTAATAGACTGGACTCTGCCATGGACATTCCTCCACCATCACCCATCACCATTTTACAACCTTCCTTGATTTTTTTAGCACTTAAATAAACACCCTTGAAAGCCAAAAAAATCTGGAGTCAGTCTATGATTTAGAACTTTGTATTATCAATTACAGTGTCATAATGGGTTACCCATTGTAAGGCTAACATACCAATGTCACACATCACAAGCCCTTGAAGGATGCAAGCAGTTGACACATAGGTTACCACACTTGTGAAACTGAAATGGAAGGGTACAACTCAATTAACAAATAGTGAGTGAAATGTAGGTACAGGATAGAGATAGACGTGTGAAAGTTAATGTAATGTTAAACCAGAAAATGTTCTCACCTGTGTCTCACTGGAAATATTGCAGTATGACTGACTCCCTGTTGTAGTTTTCTTCATCCTCAGATTCATCCTCATCACTGTCCACTGGCTCCACAGCTGCCACAACACCGTCATCTGGATCATCCTCCTGCATAAAAGGCACCTGGCGTCACAATGCCAAATTATGGAGCATGGAGCAGGCGATGATGATGTCGCACACCTTCTTTGGTGAGTAGAATAGGGATCCACCTGTCATATGGAGGCACCTGAACCTGGCCTTAAGAAGGCCGAAGGTGCGTTCGATCACCCTCCTAGTCCGCCCATGGGCATCATTGTACCGTTCCTCTGCCCTGGTCCTGGGATTCCTCACTGGGGTCAATAGCCAGGAAAGGTTGGGGTAACCAGAGTCCCCCAATAGCCATACACGGTGCCTCTGGAGTTGACCCATCATATCAGGGATGCTGCTATTCCGCAGGATGTAGGCGTCATGCACAGAGCCAGGGAACATTGCATTTACCTGCGAGATGTACCGGTCTGCCAAACAGACCATCTGGGCATTCATCGAATGATAATTCTTCCTGTTCCTTTATACCTGTTCACTCCTGCGGGGGGACCAGAGCTACATGGGTCCCATCAATGGCACCCATGACGTTCGGGATATGTCCAAGGGCATAGAAGTCACCTTTCACTGTAGGCAAATCCCCCACCTCAGGGAAAATGATGTATCTCCTCACGTGTTTCAGCAGAGCAGACAACACTCTGGACAAGACGTTGGAAAACATAGGCTGGGACATCCCTGATGCCATGGCCACAGTTGTCTGAAAAGACCCACTTGCAAGGAAATGGAGCACTGACAGCACCTGCACGTCAGGGGGGATTCCAGTCGATGGCGGATTGGTGACATCAGGTCTGGCTCCAACTGGGTACATAGTTCCTGGATTGTGGCACGGTCAAACCTGTAGGTGACGATGATATGTCTTTCTTCCATTGTCAACAGGTCCACCAGCGGTCGGTACACCAGAGGATTCCGCCATCTTCTCATATGTCCCAGCTGACGGTGCCTAAGAAGGACAACAGCGAAGAACCAGTCATTATTCCTCCAGGTATGTACCCACAGTTAAACACAAGACTACACCAGACAAAAAGCCCTTCCTCTGTGTGTGTTGAGTATAGGCCTAGCTATGTGTGACGCAGTAGTAAATTAAGCCATGTGGGCCCCTGAAATGGCGTCTGCCTGACCTCTAAACTGGGACAATGGGATTGTGGGGTAACTGCGCTGGCGTTGCACACCGTTGCGGTAGGCGGTCGTAGACCGCGGTGCAATGCTGCATTGGTTAACATTGGACCATATGGGTCCCAGGAGCCAATGAACAGGTGCGCCGGCGGGGCTGATGCGCACCGCCGCGGATGTCACCGCCGCGGACGTCACCGCCATTTTCTATCTGTTTACTCACTAGATACCTGACCTTCGACAGGAGAAGACCTACACTGCTAGTGCTGCTGTTAACTCGGTCTGGAAGCGACGATGGCTGCTGCGTCTGGGGAAAGGGCCCCTGCCTTCACTGCACAGGAGTTGGAGAAACTTGTGGATGGGGTCCTCCCCCAGTACACGCTACTCTACGGTCCTCCAGACCAACAGGTTAGTACACAGGGAGCATGTTGTATGGGCTAGGCCTGGGTGGAGAGGGCTGGGTGGAAGAGGGAAGGGGGCAGAGTACATAGAACAGTTATGCATGGGAATGAATGGGCCACATGGCCAGAGTAGGGAGGGGGCCACTCACATTGACGGTGCAGTTGGTAATGACTGTTCCTCTTTCCTTGTGCATGTCATGTAGGTCAGCGCCCACCAGAAGAGGGACATTTGGCGTGTCATCGCCAAGGAGGTCCGGACCCTGGGGGCCCACCAGAGACGGGGCACCCACTGCCATAAGAGATGGGAGGACATTCGCCGCTGCAGCAAGAAGACGGCGGAGGCTCAGCTGGGGATGGCCTCCCAATGTGGGAGGGGTGCCCGTCGCACCATGACCC
Source organism: Pleurodeles waltl (assembly GCF_031143425.1). Taxonomy (NCBI): domain Eukaryota; kingdom Metazoa; phylum Chordata; class Amphibia; order Caudata; family Salamandridae; genus Pleurodeles; species Pleurodeles waltl. Next base: position 343,028,016 of record NC_090447.1, on the reverse strand, counting down.
CCCTGATGTTCAGGATCCTGGCGGTGGCCTACCCGGAGTTGGATGGGCGCTTGAGGACATCACAGCAGACACAAGGGGGTGAGTACAACCTCATTCTGCGGACTTTGCGTGCAGTGGAGGTGTCTGGGTGGGGGAGGTGGGCTGTGGGTGTCCCTTGGCCAGGGCGAGTTAGGTAGGCAAGGCCCCTCCGTAATGTAGGCCATGTGGCACTCAACCCCACCTCAGCAGAGTGCCAAGTTGAGGTATAGTTGCCCCTGTGGCATCCATGTGCGCAGATTTCCACCATTGCCATGTAGGCCATGTTCCAGAAATTGCATGTGCAGAGGTCAGGAGCATGGCGTTATGCAGGGGGCTGCTGCGTCTGTCTTGTCCGCCAACGGTAGCGGCATGCCATGCACTAAAACTCTCTTTGTTCTGTCTCCCCCCCCTTTTCCTGCTCTCCCTGGTCTTTTGTACATCAGCATCATCAGGCGGATGTACAGCTGCACCGGAGCACGAGGGAGCTGCATCCCACATGGCCATGGAGGGCCACACCACAGACTCTGAATGCACCAGTGGGACGGAGGGCGAGGGGAGCTTCACGTCGGCCACCGGATCACCAACCAGCGACACGGATTCGTCCGCCGATGGAAGCTCCCTTGTGGTGGCGGCACCATCTGTGCCCCCCACTTCTACAGGTACAGCCGCCACCTCCCCTACCAGCACCGCCCTCCCAGCAGCCCCTCAGCGTTCGCCCCGTGCCCGCTCACCCAGGAGGGTGGGCATCACCTTCGCCCCAGGCACCTCAGGCCCTGCCCCAGTCACCCCTGCTGCCCTCAGTGAGGAGGCCATTGACCTCCTCAGGTCACTCACTGTTGGGCAGTCTACCATTGTGAATGGCATCCAGGGTGTAGAAAGGCAGTTGCAACACGGTAATGCATTCCTGGAGGGCATTCATTCTGGTCAGGCTGTCCTTCAGCGAACCCTGCAATCTCTGGCCTCAGCACTGATGGCAGCCATTGTCCCTGTGTCCAGCCTCCCCCCTCTAACCTCCTCCACCCAGACCCAATCTCCTGTACCCCAGCCCATCCCAAGCACACCTACAGACCAGCATGCACACAAGTCAACACACACAAGTAGCTCAAGCAAACATAGGCACCACACACACCACAGGCACTCACGCAAGCCTCACCCACATACAGACACAGCAACATCCACTGTCTCCACTGTGTCCCCCTCCTACTCTTTTCCCTCCTCCCTCCCAGTCTCGTCTACACACACACCTGCATGCACCACATCTACAGGCACAAGAACACCCAGCACCACAAGCCGCTCACCTGCACTCACCACCTCCACTCTCATTTACACGTCCCCTGTGTCCTCTCCCAATGTGTCTGTGACGCCCCCTCCCAAAGTACACAAACGCCGGCAATCACTCACCCAACATCCATCCACCTCACGACAGCCTCCAGTACCTGCACCTGCACCCAAAACACCTAAAGTGACACCTCCTACAACCACCTCCTCTTCCTCCACTCCCAGACCCCCTCCAGCTACCCATCCCAGTGTCCATCAGAAACTGTCCCTATGTCAAATTGACCTTTTTGCCCCCACCCCCTCCTCCAATTCATCAGTCCCGTCGTAGCGCCTCAGCCAAAAAGCCTCCAGTACCAGTGGTGCGTGTTCCAGGTTTTTGGAGTGCACCGGCCACCAGGGCACGCAGTAGGACCCGGAGCCAAGGCACTGGCAGCCCACCCCCTGTAAAGGCTCAGAAATTGGAGAGTGGACGACGGGACCGTCTTAAGACTCCTGGAGGGACAACAAGTGACATGGGATCGAAGGTGATTGGTGAGTCCGCTGTAACTACAAAAAAGGTGGGGAAGGGCCAGAGGAATTCTGCCCAGCCTGTTGTGAGTGTCACGGCGGAGAAGTGCGCCATCATTTCCGGCGGTCCAGACACAACCGCCAGCACCGTCGTCACTGGTCCAGAAACCACCGCCAGAGTCACAGCCTAGGAGGGCACAAGTATCGTCACTGGTCCAGAAACCACCGCCGGAGTCACAGCCCAGGAGGGCACAAGTATCGTCACTGGTCCAGAAACCACCGCCGGAGTCACAGCCCAGGAGGGCACAAGTATCGTCACTGGTCGAGAAACCACCGCCAGAGTCACAGCCCAGGAGGGCACAAGTATCGTCACTGGTCCAGAAACCACCGCAGAGTCACAGCCCAGGAGGGCACAAGTATCGTCACTGGTCCAGAAACCACCGCCGGAGTCACAGCCCATGAGGGGCCAGGATGCCACAGCCCCGCTGGGCAATGATGGAACGTCATGCCACACACCAATGCCCATTGTAGAGATCGTCATGCCAAACACCTATCCCCAATGTAGAGATCGTCATGCCACACACCAATGCCCAGTGTAGAGATCGTCATGCCACACACCAATGCCCAGTGTAGAGATCGTCATGCCACACACCAATGTCCGTATCAGAACCGCCATGTCAAAGCACCGCTGAACAGGGCAAAGACCGCCATGGCAAAGCACCGCTGAACAGGGCAAAGACCGCCATGGCAAAGCACCGCTGAACAGTCCTGAACCGCCATGTCAAAGCACCACTGAACAGGGCAAAGACCGCCATGTCAAAGCACCGCTGAACAGGGCAAAGACCGCCATGGCAAAGCACCGCTGAACAGGCCAAAGACCGCCATGGCAAAGCACTGCTGAACAGTCCTGAACCGCCATGTCAAAGCACCGCTGAACAGGGCAAAGACCGCCATGTCAAAGCACAGCTGAACAGGGCAAAGACCGCCATGGCAAAGCACTGCTGAACAGTCCATAGACCGCCTTGGCAAAGCACCGCTGAACAGGGCAAAGACCGCCATGGCAAAGCACCGCTGAACAGTCCATAGACCGCCATGGGAAAGCACCGCTGAACAGGGCAAAGACCGCCATGGCAAAGCACCGCTGAATAGGGCATGCACCGTGTAGGAATGAATGGACCGCCACATCAGGCATCCTTATCCCATGTGCAGCTGGGACAGTAACAGGACAGGTTCTTTCACTGGGAGACTCATCCAGTCTGGGCAACAGTCCCCCTCCAGAACCAGTGGAGAACTGCATCTACTTGAGAGACTGTGGCTTTGCACTCCCCAGGATGGCACAGTGGGCAATCCACCCACTGTAGCGACTTGAGAGACTGTGGCTTTGCACTCCCCAGGATTGAACAGTGGACAAACCACCCATTGTAGAGACTTGAGAGACTGTGGCTTTGCACTCCCCAGGATTGAACAGTGGGCAAACCACCCACTGTAGAGACTTGAGAGACTGTGGCTTTGCACTCCCCAGGATACATCAATGGGCATGGAGCCCCGTCATGGATCTGTCTTCGCATTCATGTGGCTGAGGTGCCTCCCCTTCCCTTCCCCCTGAGGTGCCTGTAGTGTTTCTATCTGATGCCCCGGCAGTGTTCTCTCCGATTTTGGTCAGGTATCTATTGTGGGCCTCGCCCATGCATATTTTGGACTGTTGGTGCACGGACATTGTTTTGTACATATCTGCACTACTTCTTGGATTGTATGTGTAAATAAGAGTGATTTTGAGATATATATCTGTATATTTTTGTATGACATGTATATTGGCACATTACAATGTTTGCCTGAATTTCACATTATCTTTGCATTCTTCCAGGGGGATTGTGGGTTGTTACTGTGATTTTTGTGACTGCATTGGTGTGTATGTTGTGATATGCGAAGGTGGGGGTGGGGGTGTTTGGTGGGTATCCCCCTAACTTTTGCCTCACCCCTCCCCCGTGTCGTAGGTGCAGTACTCATCGGTATCTTCTGCACCTACGTAGCTGTTGGTCGTAAAGGAGCAGAAAAACAAGGGCAGGTAGGATTTGTAATTCCGGCTCCATGGTGTCCTCCTTCCTCGTGGGATGTGCTAAGGTGAGCGTTTTCCCATTGCAAAAGCTGTTTCTGCCGTGTTTTTATCCACGGTGATTGCGCCCCGGAAAAGGTGGCGGATTGGCGGGTTGTAATAGTGTGGGCGGTACATTGTCTCCCGCCTGTCTGTTGGCGGTAACCGCCGTGCTGCTTGTCTGTACCGCCGTGGCGGGCGGTGTGTTAAAGTGGCTGTCTTTGTTTGCTGTTTCCGCCAGGGTCATAATTCCCTTTTTTTTGTCCGCCAGCCTGTTTGCGGTATTACCGCACCTTTAACACCGTCCGCCAGGGTTGTAATGACCACCTATGTTTTAATATGAGAGTTTTGCATTTCTATTAAATGAAGTACTAATGTGAGTTTAAGCTAAGAGCGTTTTATTAAATGTAGATTACAAATTTAGAATATTAGAATGTATATGAATTAATTGCACTTATATTTAATTAAATGAATTGTATTAATTCAAGTTACATGCATGCAGAAAAATAAATGCACGTTTAAATTGTTCTAACATGTCATAAATAATGTTTCCAAATAAATCATTTGCTTTGCATATATGAAATTGTAAGGTGTGCCATATGTTTAGTAATGTTATAATGTATTAGTATGTATTAAGTCTTCTTAGCTTGACTAGAACTGAAAGATTCATTTTGCAGCAGTAATGAAAAATCACTTGTTTATTCTGTCCCTGCTAACCTGAATTCTTTTCCTTGGATGTTAACGTGAAGTTGAATGTCCTATTGTATTGAAGGCAAGAGACATGTTTCATAATAATAAAGTATGACTATTTGTTCTAGCTGTCTAACAAGATAGGAAATGTGTAGTTCTCTTGTGAAAAGTATTTGTTTAGTTTTTTGTGTGTTTTGAGAAAGGATCTGAAGCAACAAATAACTAGACAATGTAATATTTTGTCTGAAACTTGTGTCCTCTAAACTGGTAGAAATAATACTAACAAGCCCTCAAGAACCGGTTGCCCCGAAGTTCTTAGTAGCAGGCGATTTCAACATGAAATTGTGATATCCTATTGAAAGAGGGTTAGATTATCCAGCAGGACCTAATGTGGGCAGTCCTGCCGCAATCTATGGGGTCTACAGGCTTAGGTAAAACTGAGGCCAAGACAGTCTCCTTTGTTAAAAATTTGGAGGCCCCTGGGCTCAGAGTCCTGAATGGGAGATTTCAACAGAATACTCCTTCCGCTGCCTCCTGCTATGTCTTTGGAACCCAACCAACAATCGACTATACAGCGGTCTCTCTGCCCTTATTAACTTTAATAACCACCTATCACATTATAAAGACAGAGAAGAGTGACCATGGTCAACAGAGTATTGAGATTGATTATTATTTCCCTACATTTAAACCTGCAGTTACACTCTCAGGGGATGTTGCTACTATGAATTTTAAGAAACTTAATTGGTGTGAAAGCTCAATGGAAACTATAAGTGAATATTCAATTGCGCTGTACAACCAATGCAGGGATGACCCATCTAGTGACCCAATAACTTTATGGTCAACCTTCTTAGTTAAGTTTGCAGCTAGATTTCTCACTGACAGATCTCAAAACGTTTATCAGGGCCACAAGTGTGATAAAGTTAAAAATAAAATTGAAATCTCAGCCTTCATTGCTCGATTAAGAAGGAAGCAGAAGAGACTCTTAAGATTGGCCAAGAAGAATCAAACCGACTACCAAAGTAAAATTGATTCAAAAACTATTATTAATATTTACCGGGAAACAAATTTGGGATTATACGATATAGAAAAGACATGATTTTTGGGTTAAGGCATTATTCCTAAGTAAATAAAGTAACTCACAGGGGTTCTGGAAAATGGTAAATGAACTGAATAAAGTACCTATGCACCTAACTAGCTCGAACATTTCAAAATCATCATGGATTGCTTTTTTAACTCAGCACTTCAATCGATTTAATAAAAAAAAAGAGATATGTTTAACATGGGAGGTGCGACGGGTGAATTGCGCTTAGGAGTGGGTATTAATATGCCCCCTTAAGTTCAAAAGGGCGTTACAGAATTATCCTTCTCAGTGGCGCAGGTTACTAGGCTAATAAATAAGAGCAGGCATGTAGGGGCCCAGGCCCAAACGCGATCCCAAATGCACTATACAAATCGAACCCGGAATTCTGGGCAGAAAGGTTGGTTTCGGTTTTTAACTATTCTTTAGAGCTTGAAAGTATTCCAAGCTCTTGGAGGGGCGCAATAATCCACCCAATATTTAAAGGAGGTAACCGATCCCACCTGGAGAACTATTATTTAATTACCTTAACGGACTCCGAGGTCAAATATTATGCGGGTTCACTGTTAGAGCACCTGTATGAGGGGCGACTATAAACAATATTATTCCAGCCAATCAGTCAGGCTTTATTAAGGGGCCCATAACAGCAGTTAATATCTTATCTCTCTCCATCATTATTGATCAGTGCAAGCAAAATAACCAACAATTGTTCTTGTGCTTTGTCGATTTTATATCTGCCTTTGACTTGGTACAGCAAAATCATCTATGATAAAAGCTAGCCTCTTGGAGCATCCCTGTGTGATTACTAAAAGCCATACAGATGTTATATACTGACACATGGGTCATAGTGAAGATAGGGGATGGTTCCTTTCTATTGAGGAGAATTGAGACAAAACAAGGACTGAAGCAGGGCTGCGTACTGGTACCGTATCTTTTTTATATTTTTTTTATCAGATTTGACGGTTAAACTTAATGAGGTGAACGCGCATCCCCCAAAGGTTGGCGATGTGCCCATTTCAATTCTGCTTTATACTGACACCATAGTCCTTCTATGTGAAACCAAAGTAGGACTACGTTGGCTCATTCTTAATTTAACTGAATTTGCTGAGGTGAATGGAATGATAATAAATCAGACTAAAATCAGAGTGATCGAAGTCAGTAAAAAAATACATAAAGTGAGTAAGTAGTATATATAGGGAAAACAATTAGAACTAGTGAAACTTTACAGATATTTGGGCGTATTATTTGATGAGAGGGGATCCTTTCTTCCTCAGAAGCAGGACTTACACCAGAAAGGAAATACACTATTGCTTGCTTTCCATACATTAAAAGGGTTGCTTGATGGCCCTAGCTATCGACCTTTGCTACAAGTAATTGCAGCTAAACTAACGTCAGTCATCAGGTATGGAAGCGAAGCTCTGTGAGAAAGAGATCCTGGTATTCTGAATGGGATAGTTGGAAAAGTGTTTAGGTCCCTGTTCCAACTACCAGGGAATTTCTCCTAGGCTCAAATTAGGCTAGAATTTGGGTATTTGAACAAAAATATAGCAATGAAGGGCTGTTATATTAAGTTTTGGAAACACATATAGCATATAAAGTGGGAATCAACTTTGTCAGGCACTTTGGAAGGAGATGAGTTTGAACCCCTTGACCAAATGCTGGCAGTATTTGGATCAGGCCCTTGAAGATTTGGAGCTCCAGTCATTGTGGGATGAAAGTCTCTACTATTATGCATTTAAGAAAATCATAAATCACACAGTGAAGAGGAAATCATGATTTATGGGTAAGGGTCTATTTGCAGTCAAATGCCACTCATGGATGATAATAAGCAAGTATAAAACCCTAAAATATCAGCCATACCTGGAAGGCGGGGTGGTCAAAAGCTGTCCAGGACTTATTTATTAAACATCGATTTGGCCTCATCCCAGGCTGTGCCTACTCAATCACTTGGAAATGCTCTGGTTTAAGCCCTTTGAGTAGCCTTGTGGTGGTAGGGTAGAAGATGCCATGCATCTGATCTGTCCGTGTCTGTGTAGTTATTAAATGAGCGTAGGAGCCTCTTGAAGGTTGCTTTCAATGGTGATCACCTGTTTTAATCCATCCGCTACTACTTTGAATGTTAAATTAACAAACATTTTACGTCTGACATCTAAAAAATTTGTATTTGCACATAGTAAGATGAATTCAAATGCAGCAGTTTACTAAGGATTTCATCCTTGATAGATGTGGTCTAAACTGTCTGATATGATGAGGTTTTATCTTGATCCCAAGTTTATCAGGTGGATGGACAATGTGGTAGACATGTGATGAGTACACAGGCTTTTAGGCTAAATATCCTATTCTGCACTTTAATGTTACATTGGCAGGTTGACAGGGTTATACCATATATATTATTAGGGGGTAAATTTCCAGTAAATCTACATGGTCTAAATTTCAAATATGTAATGTTTTCAATTTTATTTAACTTGCCTGACATAAGCCAAATGGCTTCTGGAATATGATGTATGTTGTTACTTATGCTTTTGCACAAAGTGTTTTATGTAGTATTTTAACCTTTAACAATTTATGGGTTTATAGTGAAAGTATTTATTAATTTGAAATTATTTTATTTCTATTGCACTGTGTATTGTTTTTTATTAACTATGCACTTAATAAATAAATTGAAATTGAAGTGTCTGAAATATGTGAAGTCATGGGATTATTAATGCACTTTTGCTGGTGGTGCAATCTGCAGCCATTAGAGGCTCAATCTGATGTCTGACGTGTGTCCACCAGAAGATCCAATAAAAAGGATTGTGCATAATTTAATTAGTGAGAAACTTTGAGTTTGGAGTCAGTTCTTTAGTTAGCGTTGTTGGAGTCTGTCTTCAGTAATCTTCACTTAGTTCCACTCCGGCCTCAATGCTGTTCAAAACTTTGTCGGAGTCTGCTTAAGTCTGCTGTCACCCTCCTATTCTTCAAGTCCCCAGATGAGTTTACTCATCATAGTCTTATTTGGCCTATTCTATTATGTGGGTCAGTACTAATAAGGCCAACTAATTCTGCACTGCTGAATGTTCCTATATGCAGTCTATGTTCTGCATTGTTCTGTCAACTGACATTGAAATGTGACCATTGTGCTTGATGAATTATCACTGTATGCTGTCCCGTGAGGAGAGGTGTAACTAAATGTGGCTTATTGTTTCTTTTTTAGTTAGGCACTTACACCAGCATATTTTTATAGTAAGTTACCCTAGTTAGATGTTTTTCAATTTTTTTTCTTCTTTGATTTCTGCTTTTATCCCCATGTTTTAGCCCATTCCCACACATGCAAGTCCAAGTTAGTGATAGGAATGACCCAGCTCAGAAAACTGAAATCTGAAATTGATAATGAAAATTGTATTTTGATGATTTACTGATGTCATAATCACTTACTTCGAATTCTAACAATTATTTGCATATTGTGTTGCTACTAATTCAGATTATTCTCTTAGAGTGTTTAACAGTGTTGATGTTTAGTAGGTTGAATCTTTTCAGACGTTTTAGTCAGCCTATGGTTTTCATGTATGTTTATAATTTAGTTTTGCGCACCAGATATGTGCCATTGATTTTGGGGTTGCAATAAAGCTTTGAAACTTTTTTCAGTTTGGAGTTTGATCTAGTGTTAAAACTTCATGGTGTTTAAATGGTTTATTGTATAATGTCATTGATTTGTGAGTGAATGATTCTGACTACTACACTCTTCGAGTCCAAAGATCTAGTCGACTGTGAGAGGTGAGATTGGTGATGATGTCTCACCTGTGTGCTGGTTGTTTATGAACTGTAAACCTTGGATAATTCTTCCCTGGCCCCAGTGCTCCCTCAGGTGTGGCCCAGCCCAAGAAGGCAAGAGGTTGGTGGAGCAATGCTGTAGATGCTGATGATATGTGGTTGAAAGCAAGCAACAGAAAAACAGCGTAGGGGTGTGTATTAATTAAAAAAAGAGAGAAAATGAAGTGGGATACAGAATTAATAGAGGAGCTAGGGAGAGGGAAAAGAAACATAGAGAGTGCCAGGATTGGGTTTTCAGTAGGGAAGCAACACATGAGGGCGAAAGCAAGGAAAGTCTCATGGAGATGAACTAAAAAGAAAAAAGTATGTCCTGGAAAATAAACAGTGGAAAGTAGAAGTCATCCAGTTAAAAGGATGGTATAGAACATGGGCTCTTGGGGCTGGGAGGGGGAAGAGGAAGGTAAGCCACTGATTAAGAAGCAAGCAAATGAGACTGTCAAGAAAGCCAATTAATGATAAGCCATGAAAGTTCATGTTGAATGCTACTGTTTGTGGTACACGGTTCACATTCATTGAGGGCTGATCATCCGCCCTTGTCACTTGAAAAATTAACAGCTTGCTAAAGTAACACCTTTTACAGTGCTTAGGAATAACAGAAGGGCCTACTGAAGTGCTGTATAAAAACATGAAACAATGATAATAATAATTTCATTATTATTAGCTTAAAATGCGATATAAAATAAATAAATGTTATCTTTACGCTAAATAGATAGTTGCCGGAATGGTTCTGTGTAATTTTCTGCTCTTTTGCATGGTTAGATACCTTTTGTGTACGTTTTGCCCCCTTTACATTTTGCCTTGTTTATTTGTTTCTGTACAGTAAATATTTTATTTTAATGGCTACTTTCGTTAAGAAATGTATGCGTGTTAGATTAAATCTCATTGATAAATTGCTCTTCTTGTTGCGCTCTTCCTTTGGTTTGTATAGCTCACTCACCTTGCTAGACGCTGGGAAACATAACTAAAGTACATCTGAGACATAGGAACAGCACACATATGAATGATAGTATATCTGCTTCGTTGTCACTATCATAATTCTGAGCAACATTATTTTCATAATCTGACTAAAATGAAATTACAATTTTAGCTCCTCTCAATCCTCCGTCAATGACGAGCGCTGTGCCATCTTTGTGATGGTGAACAAGCAAGTCTGCAATTGCGCCCATGAAATTACATCTGAACATCTGAAACGTTGCAGTTTTTCAAGATGGATTCTTTTCACAGACTGAAAACTCCATATGAATATGATTGTAGGTTTACTGTCAGGACAGTAGGTTTGGCTCTCGAGGTGGAAAAAGAGGTATACATAAAGCACTGGACAAGCGGGAAATCCAGCCGGATCCCAAATCCAGCTGTTGCTATTGAGCCTGATCTGGGATCCAGATAACTTTGAAATGTGCTGTATCGCAGTGCAATTTGCACACACTAGGCGTTTTGAACTGGGCCCACAATTTGGTCTGAATTTAAGAAAAGCAGCGCTGCATTCAATGCAGCACCACTTTTCTTTCCCCCCCCCGGTCCCCCCCTAACGCCACCATGTGTGGGCTATTTTATTAAAGATACGGTGCACCATGGCAGTAGTTAGAACAATAGCGTCAAAAATGTTGACACTAGTGTAGGAAAGTGCAAGGAGGCCCATTGATTTAAATGGGTGTGCCATTTTAACACCTGCCCTAAGCAGGCATTAAAAATGACAGAAGAAATGGTGCAGTGAAATCTTTTAAATTTCACTGTGCCATCTTTTCATGCCTCCTAACGGGTGAACACCCCCTTGCATACATTATGCCTGGCTTGTTGATTCTCAAGAGGGATCAAGGTGGAACATAACACCGTGATGCAAATGCCATTGACGAAACAAAGACACTCAACTTGTTGTTGCTTTACACATGCTTATGAAAGACACTATGATTTGGAGGCAATTTTTGTACTTTGCTAATCTTGATATGTAAGAGGGGTGTGTGCATTATTCAAATGCCAGATGTATCTGTCTATATCGGTAGTTGCACTACCAGTTATTTCGAAAGCACCAATAAATATTTATTGTTATCCAAAGGAACCCTTTTTACAAACCTTGGATTAACGAAAGATTGAGAAAAAAACAACATATGCCTTGCAGTTAGTAGGCAGCTCCATGATGCTGGTTTACAACTCGGTGAACTGTACTATAAAGATTGAAACTTGTGACCTGCAGGCAGCAGCGGTTCCTTCTTTAGGGCGGAGGAGCATCACCCCACCTGCTGTGAGCGCAAAGTATGCCAATGTAAATAAGAATTATGTGCCCACAGGGAACGGCCACCAATGTACACGAAGACTAATGAGACTAATTAATGATGAATTAATAATGTACTAATGTATGGTTTTGTATTAGCGTATCTCAATTAGAGTCATGTATTAGGGGTTTGTCAACTTAAATTATTAGGCCTTAGTTAGCGAGGGTCTGGGCTTAGCTGCCTGGTCTCATATTAAACTGTGTTTTTCTAACATGCAATGTGCTGCTTTCCTGAAGGGCACAAAGCTGTACTTTTCCAGAAGCTAGAGATATGTGTGTAGCCGTAGTAAATTCTTTCTCATGGGACCTGACTCGCTCAAGGACACATTCTTGCCGAATGCAACAGTGTAATTCGTAACAGGTACAAGGCTGTCTAGATTAGGAGAAGACAATGGGACTACTGACTGGAGCGTAAAGTGTAACTTTCTTACCTGACATTCCTACCGATGAAGACGTCAACAACATGGGCCAATCAACTGCATGAGAACTGTGTTTTGTGGAAAATTCTAGTGAGGTGCGTGGAAAATTATTGGACAGAGATAATGATGCACCGAAATTGATCCAATGAGGAATTAAGGGCTTGTTCAACAGTTTTGTTATAATAGCATGACCCGAGGAGAAATCAGCCATTATTGGGACACTCTTGCCATTATTCTTTGAGACTTTGCTGTTCTGATATCTTAACCATCCTCTATTGAATCCTTACCTGATACTTACTTCTCCTCCTTATGAGGGAAGTGCTTATTCTTAGCTATGCCATACTGAGACTTTGCCCTGCCCTATTCTTGCTGATGCTGAATCGACTAATGTCCTGAGGACGAAGGCTGACGCTGATTGCTGATTCGTTGGAGGGGTAACTATCAGTTAAAAATTTTAATTGTCTGTTTGCCTTTTCTTGCTAGGTAACAACTGCTCTTTTGATAGAGGCCATAGCTAGATGTTTTCCAAATTTGTGTTTGCTAAATTGTTTTACATGAAGCCCAACATGCTGATGCTAATTCGAGGTTAGTTAAAAAAAATCTGACGCAAATAGACAAATGACTGAATTCTTGCTTTGTTGAATATTGCACAACTGAGACTTTGCTAAACTGCTTCTTATTAATGATGTGATAATGCTGAATAAGTTTTCTCTATGAATTGATTAAGTGTGTTCTAATTACAAGTTTGAAGAGTTACTAATGAGATTGATTGCTAATGAGATTAACAGAAATGACTTTAGAATATAACTAATAGGGAATAAATATCCTAACACTCAATTAGATTTGCATGGTTATTCATTGGCCGAAAGGTCATGGTGTGTTCACTTTATCGATTCTTATTGAATGTTGTTGAAAACTTGTTGATTAGGTATTGCGAATATTGATTGACTTCTTGTCATATTGATTGCGATGTTAAAAAGATATCTCGTTCTGGGAAGTCTCCTAACGTGGTCAAAAGGTTCAGCCTGGGCGTGTCGCCTTGTAAGTTTACTTATCAAGTTCCTGACGCGCTATAAAGTGTGAGCGTGGGGGTAATTCTCTGATTGACAAGCATAGCAGCTAGCAGGGATGATATAGTAATGTGTGGACTGCGCATGTCGGATTGGCTGTCTGTCTTGCGACGGCCAACCTGACATGCACACTTCTGTCTGCACCTACACAGCAGCTGTGTTAAACAGCCAGGGGATCGCACAGGCCCCCAGTCTCAAAAGAAGCTCTGGTTTAGCCCCCTTCATCCAATCCTCATGCTTTTCTTATGCTGAAGCATAAAACTGGTTAGGTTTGTTGGCGTCATGGCATGGTGAATCACAAATTTAATCTCACCTCGAGCAGACAGCAGCTTCGGAGGTGAGACCGCAGTCAGTTGAATATCTTGTTCAGCAGATTAATAGCAAGTAGTAAGAGGGATTTCCTGGTCCACCAACACTTAAAACAGCAATGAGTTTGAAAATAACCAAATACCCCCTGCAAGCCCAACAATTCAGATGCCCTAAAACTACGAAAACCAATGGCAATCAGGTGAGGGTGCACATGTGTTCCCTGATTTGCTTTAAAGGCTTTTGCGCCGCAAGCACGTTTGACCTTGAACACAGGATTACATGATCAACAACAACTTTCTCTGAACACCAACGTCCAATAAATGGAACGAAGGACTGCTCGGGCCATCTGTTTTTTTGGAGTTCTTAAAGTCACTTTTATTTTAAACCGTAGCACTTACCCCTCCCGCGCCTCCCTCCTCCTTGCCCTACTGACAGGTCTCTCCTCAGTTAGACCGCCTTACAGGCACACTCTGCTGTCTGTCCGCAGGGCCATGAGACAGTCCTTCTGGGATATGATCTGGCAGGCCTGAGTTTGCAGCACAAATTACCTTATTGCTGATGAAGGTTACATGTGGTGACTGTGCATGGGGATCTGCAGCTGGCAGAAGGCACCTTACCTTCTATGTGCTAGCTAGGGAGCATTGTAAAATTCCATACTTTGAATTGTTTGTTCAGAGTTTCATGCCCAACGAGTGCTAGCACCTCTGGTAGATTAGGGTAGAGGGAGGGTCATGCAGGATTCAGAAACGGGAGTGGTGGGGAAAACAGAGAAACCAAAAGGTACTAGGAGCAATTTAGTCACAGTAATAATGCTGTGTCTGCAGTGCCGCACATCAGACTTCTGACACCTTCCAGTGACCGGCATAGTCATTCTGAGAAGGAGCCTTGGCCGGGCACCTTCACAGCCAGTCTACAGATAGCCACTACTGGGCACCACCCTTCAGGACTTGTAGCTTCTTAACCCACTGCCGGCCTGTGTGACCTCGGAACCCAGCCCTGCAGCACCACTCACTGGCTCTGCATCTTCTCTGGGAAGTTCCCTCTGTCCCTCCTCGCTGAGGCCTGCAAACCTTCCACCAGGTACTGGTGGCTCTCCCCCCTCTTCACGCTCCCTCACACACCTAACAGCTGCCATCCCTCCAGCAGCTTCCACTGTACCTCCTCCCTGCTGCAGACCCACCACCAGGGATCCAGTAGGTACTGGTGGCTCTACCTCACACAGTAGCAGCTGCCACCCCTTCTTCCTCAGTATCTTAGGGGTTGAGAGGCCCCTCATCCACGAATACGCCTTCTTCCCACTGCAGGTAAATTATTTCAGATTTTCTCCATTCCTGGGTGTCCCGGTCCGTCACCTGCTTTTAGGTCTTCTTGTTTCTGAAATAACCTCAGGCTCTCACAGTCTCCATACTCCTTTGGCTTCAATCATCTAGAGCCACAGAGGTTATTTGCAGTAATATGAGAGAGTTGCTGCTATTTACAGAATTGAAAACACATGTCGCTATTCCTGAATACTAGATGAAAACAAATTTAGAATTTTCACAAGTGAATTTATAGCTGTGCACTGTCAGTGATCTGGCCAAAGAAGGTATGAAAGAGCTGAAATTGAAAACTGTTCCGAACAAGAGTCCCCATAATACATTTCGTCCAGGGCCCGTAAAAAACTTAAGATGTCCCAGCTGTGTATGTAGCCTAGTTTCTTATGGCACATGAAACAATGTTAACATGAAGCAATGTCATTTTTGTTGAAATCAAACATAACATGTCTTACTACAGAGCATTTATTCCTAAACCTGTGTATTTTAAGATGTACTCATATGTGATAACGAAGAAAAGGGGGGCTTGGTGACATAAAATATTTGCCTAGGATCTCACATTTTGGTCAGGCTGGGAAGCAGGAATTGGTCCTAGGATTTCTGCTTTTACGTTGTGCAGTTCAGACCTTGGGACTGTGTGGCTGCCTTGCTCATGCAGTGAAAGTTGAAAAGAACTTTTACTCCCTACCTGTTTCAAAAGTCACCAACCGCCACCGCCTGCAGGTAACAGAACGATCTCTGCAACAGAAGAAGGAACACTCAACATAAAAAAACAAATCTGTGACCTGCATGTTACATGCTGTACTTTTCAGCAGACACATAAACCCTTTATGCTATTTCAAGATGTGTCAAACATGACTGGACCGTGCACTGCACACAGATTTCTCCAGTAAGTGCACTGACCATCAGATGTATATTAACTATGCTGGGTGCACACATATCTCTGTAGGGCATGCAGTCTTTACAACAGAGGCTTTACTATGCATTATACTTACCACACAGCTGTTAACACGCAGGTAAGAAGCACGCATACTATTTTCTGGCACTTTACAACGTGGGACGTAACCACACATGTACGTATTTAAAATATATTTTAATAAGGGAATTTAGGACTGTAAGGGGTTTAAGGGTTAAGAATCGCTAAGGGTACAGGCATGTTTTTAAGCTTCAGGATTGGGTAAGGGTAGGAGTAAGTAAGTGGTAGTAAGGTTTTTTTTGGTTTAGGGATGTGGAAAGGTAGGGGTAGGAAAAGGTTGTAATGGCTTTTTAGGGTTTAAGGATGGGTAAGGTTATGAGGTTGTATGGATTTTTAGGGGTCGGGTTGTGTAAGGGTAGGGGTAGGTAATGAATAGTAAGATTTATTAAGGTTCAGAGACGGATAAGTCTAGGGGTAGTAAGGCTTTTTGTGTGCAGGCATGGGAAGGATAGGCGTGGGAAGGAGGTACCGATGTAGGACTTTTTTGGGGCCAGGGTTGGATAACTGTATGGGTAAGTAGGTGATGGAAAAGGTTAACAGGTTTCAGGGAGGGGTGGGGTATAGGGATGTAAGAGTTTTTAAGGTTCCTAGAACCCCTTTACTGTCCCTTTCTTACCACATCACTTGCTCAACCATGAACCCTAAAAATCTGTGCAGCGTCAAGCCTCATATTCTTACTCATCCCAAAACCCTAAAAAACATTACTACTGTTCACCGCCCTCTACCTTTACACATCCCTTAAAACTAAAATGCATTACTATCCCTTACTTACACATACCCTTTCCCAATTCTGGACCCTAGAAAACCTTACAATCCTGTACCATCCCCTGACCCTTAAAACCCCTTACGCCCCTTAATTCTCTTTCAGTCTCGCATTTAAACATATTTAAAAACACACTTGTAAAGTGCCAGAAAATGGCATGCGTGGCACTTACCTTCATAGTAACTGCTCCGCGGTATGTATAACGCATGGTAATGCCCGCATTGTAAAGACTTCATACAGTGCTAAATGCATGTGCTGAAATTCCTCTGCAGGAGAATCCTTAACTTCGTAATATATTTTAAACTGCAGTCTGTTTGTGATCAATTAATTAGGTTAGAACTGATTTACAATCAAGTTTGTCATTGTTGCCACGTTTTTGGGCGGAAGAGATTTAAAAAATAATTGCATAACTTGACTGTCAAACTCCACTCCACACGAATCAGTCCCTTGTGACTTCACACCCTTTCTGCTGCCATCTCTTGACCCCCAAAATGCTCTGAGCGCAAAGTTTTTCCATTTACAGCACTGGTTGGTGACACTTCATAGTGTAAACGAAGGGAAGTTGGGGAGACATTACTTTGGAAGTGATGTTGGTGATTTTAGTTGGGGGCCCACAATAAACAGTATTCAACCCAGAGATGAGATGATGGCATTTCACAACGCTAAGCTGAAAAGGGTACCTTCTCCCTAGAGTATGAGGTGAACGGCACCCACTGATGGGGAGAGCTGGGAGTCTGCAGCTCCTGCTTCTAGTACTCTGATTTTTTTTTACCAGAATGGGATTAGCAGACTGTTATTATCCAAATGTACAGAAATGCTATGTAGATATTCATGGTAAGTGGATATGAAGTTAAAAGTAGCAACTATATAGGTATTTACCCCTAATTACTCTCACGATATTTTTGCAGGTCATGTTTAGGAAACTATATTTGTGCATGACAGTATTTTTCCCTCAACTTCTAACATATGACCAACACGCTGTCAGCATTAAAAGTGCACTTTGTCCTCCATTTCAGATGTTAAACAATGTTGTTAATCATGTATTTACGGTGTTGGTATTTCCAGAGTATCCATCTGCCATTGGAATGATGTGCCAGGGGCCGAAACATCGACCTGTAAGAGACCTCTCCTTAGCTTTAGCCACCCTTGTCCAACCTTTGGTTCAATGAGTAGTGGACATTTTAAGTGACAACAGCAATATGATAATATATGGAGGAGAATATGGACTCTGAGGTGATAGTGTAAGTATTGATGGATATGAAGGAAAATACATATGATAAAACTTACCAAGTGTTTCATTCTTATAAATATTAATGGATAAAATCCCACAGGTAAAACACAGCTGCAGGTTATCAAACTAACAATATTATAGAAACTCTTATCTGAGCCTTTCAGTAATGGAGTGATATACCATTAGAGACAAGAGCGGACACTGAGCAATTGTGTGAATGGATTGCATTATTTGATAACATTCTTTTGCTTTAGAAGGACTGACTATATCTTTGAAATCATTTCTTGGCTTTTTAATTGTTTCTTTTAACTGATCTTTGTAGGAGTTCAGAAATATTAATATTTTTATAGCGCCCAATTTGTAAGTTTTAGTTGAGTGAAACTTTTGAATAGTTTTTCTGCACCGTTTGAAAAACAATTGCTCAGAATCATATCCTTTCAAATATGGCTTGCCTTACTTGTGAAAAGCTCTTGTAATATTATAAATATTAAAGGCAGAATAACAAATCATAATGTTAGAGTATAACTAGGAAGAAAGCATGTTTCATATATGTAAACATGTGTTTAATGAGTTTTGAAGAGTTTAGTGTTAAGGTGGGAAATGTGAATAGATTCATGTAAGGAGTTAAAGATTCTTTGAAAAAAGCTGGAGAAGGCTTGGATGAGAATTTATGGGACTCGTTTATAAAAGGGACATCTGGTTAATATCGGCAGATGCCGTGTCCATCCTTCTCCGTATTCCCTCACCTCATTCAGAGTATTGGGCGTGGCAGTGCTCCTTATGGTGGAGTTGTCACCAGCTCTACCATCGAGGATGCTCTCCTGTTGAGTCCTACGTGTGTTCTGAATGACAATGGAACAACCTTCTTCTGGACTGACAGACACTAATAACTTTTATGAGTCCTAGGTATAGATCTGTTTTTTGCAAATCTATCTTCATAAAGGTTGACCACCTCACTCTGTACCATTAAGGACAGAGTGTCCCGTCCTGATATTTTTACCTACAAATCATTGCCTTCAGGTGTGTTCGTCCAATTAGTCCAATAGAAACAAACCAAGATAAAAACACCCAGATTACCTTAAAATGTCTGTAAGAAATCGGGTAATTGGTTGAGGTAGTGGAAACCCCTCTCAGGCAACAACCACAATCCTTTTCAGGGTAAACCACAAAAGTCACTAAATTAATCCATGCTTAATGCTCTGAATGTTTGGCATTCAGGCTTAACTTGTATGCAACGTGTAAAGATAATATGCAGCACACAAACAGCAATAAAGTGAAAACGCAATACAAGTAAAATCCCAATTTAGAAAACTATAATAAATGTTAATAAATTAAATTATATAAAATGAACCAAAATCCAAGCAGCAGAACCAAAGATATGCAGTTTCAAAGTTTTTGGTTGTTATAGTGCCTCAAAGTACAAAGCACCACTTGCAGTCATCTGGTTGTGCTAGAACGGGGAAAAGTCACAAGTTCAGGCCGTCCACGATATTTCACGAGTGAGATATGTGGACCAGGTTAGTCCAAATGAAAAGTTTCCTTGTAAGTCAGGCGTGAAGAGTTCCGTTAGCAAGGGAGGAGGCCACTACGTGGAGGCTGAGCTTCGCGCCCATCAAGGCTCAAGCAAGTCCATTGCCGGTCCAGGCAGGTCCAGTGCAGCAGGTCAGGTCAAGACAGTCTTCAAGCAGGGCACAGCAGTCGGCCGGTAGCAGCAGGGCAGTCCAAGAGTTTTCTGACGTGTGGCTCTGGAGGTCCAATATATATTTTTTGCAGTTTTATATAGCATGGACTCAACCTGAAGATATTAGACTGCTTTCAATGAGCAGCAGTTACATTAGACAAGGACACATTCATTTTTTAGTAGGCAAGGAGAGATTAACTGATTTGCCCAGAATCACAGAATCACAGGATGTTGAGCTGATGCTGAGACTCCAACCTGGTTCCCCAGGTGCAAAGTCAGCAGTTCTGGCCGTTACCCCCACATTTGGTTCTTGAAAGTGCTTCCTTTCATCATTAAGGTTTCAAGAAGTCTGGGGTGACTAGTGTCAGGATGCTCATTTGTGCTTGCTGGATGCAAGCCCTTTGAAGTGTAAGTGGGGCAAGGCACAGCTTCACTCCCAGTTATCCTGGCTGGATAGCCCACCCTGCCCACACCAAGTCCCTTTTGTGTCACACTCTATGAGGAATACACAAACCCCAACAGCAGAGCTATTTGCAGTCATGTGACCCAGGACACTGACAGAAGGTGCAAATGGTTAGGACAAGAAAATGCCAACTTTTTAAAAGTGCCATTTTCAGAATTGTGACATAAAATATGACTTTACCATGAAAAGGGATTTTAAATTACAATATATTTGAGTGCGTTGGTGGCTTAGAGTCCCCTTGTCAGCATAGTGTTTGTTGTTGGATTATTGTCCAGATGAACATTTTGATGGCACTTTGTAAATATCATTCTTAGTTGGGTTTGGACTTTATTTGCATATTGTACTGTCTGATGAAAGGTTTGTTGATTTTTAATTTTTTAATGATTTGAGGTCTATTTTGATTGATGATGTACTTTTATGGCTAATATAGCTAAATAAAGTCAAATTTGACTTGAGTGTAAACACCTTATTTCTACAGGCTCCCAATATAAAGCTATCACTTATTAAATGTAATAAGGTAACTGAGAGTTAGTCAATGGGATGGTTAGACCTTGTACAGTGAAAAACGACTTTAGGAGTTTTTCACTACCAGGACATGTAAAACCTGCCACACATGCCCTCATTTTAAAATACAATGCACCCTGCCTTTTGAGCTGTTAGGGCCTTCCTTAAGGATGACCTATTTGTATTAAAAAGAAACATTGTCCATGATGAGATGGAGTGAAGTGGCCACTGTGAATAACTTTAGTTACTGTAGCATTGAGGAGCTTGCATCATATGTTTCTTTCAAAACAGCTCCTAGAAGCTGTTATAGGGAGAAATACCTGGTAGGCAAATCAAATAGAAGTGTATTAGATGGTCTATTGGCAAGTGATATGTTTAAGTTAATAAGTGATTTGATTTGGGTAGAATGTTCATCTCCACAACTGTAGTTTAATTGTGAAGATAAAGTTATGTGTGGAGCATTAGAGAACGAGATGCCTGGTGATGGTAAAAGCAAATTTAAATTTGATGTTTATCTCCAAAAGGGGGCTCTACAGGGAGAGTAAGAAGGAGGTGATGATATTGATTACCTTAAAACCTCAAATGAATCTTGAAGCTAAATGCTAGAGAGCATTCATTAGGTTGTACTATATTCCATAAATCTGGCAGGAGAAGGTGTTCCTGTCAATACTGTGAGAGACCGTCAACGTTTGCCTGAGTTTCAAAATATTTCCAGCGACCAATGTGGGGAATATAGGGAAAGGTGAAATGATAAATATGCCATGTTTGGATTTAAATATAAGGGGGTGGTTTAGTTCTGGGTGGTATGAGTTTCATTTAGAATTTGCCAGTGTCATCTCAGGGGTTTTGGGTGACCCGGGCAAGACATATTTGTGGGGCCCCCGAACTAAACAAATTTGAATTTTATTGCTAATTTCCACTTTATTTAAGCTGGCATGATGCCAAACAATACTGAATCATATGTTAACTTTTAACAGGGTCACAAAAAACCGTTGAAATATGTTTTGCCTGGGACTCCACAAATCATTAATATGACACTGTGTGAAAGGTAGATATAGGGATAAAGGTTCAAGGGAGAGAAATAGAATATATTCACAGTTCTAGTAGAGAGAAAGTTCACTTCCCCAAAGATGCCCTTGGAAGGTGGGGACCCTGGGGAATTACCCACTTTGGCCATGCCTTAAAACGTCCCATGCTCTTGGAAATTAAGAAAAGTCTTTGATCTGCAAATGCCAGTAAAGTTAGATGTAATCTGCAAATTGGCAAGATGGGATTTTTAGATTTCTGTTAGAGACTCCATATGGAGATTGAAACAGGGATGGATCAGGTATGGATTCCGTCATACCCCAGGTAGGGAAGGGATCAGGATGATTCAGCTTGCAAAAACTAGCACCATCCAGGAAGCAATGAAGAAGACAACCCGAGGAAGGTTCCTTTCATTCCAATTCATAGTGAAATTGTACGTAAAAGAGCAGTTTGGTTAAATGTGTAAAATACAGCCGACATGTCAAGAAAGGCTAGAAGGCAGGGGTCACCTTCAGGAAAGACATGGAAACATCATGCAAGAGCTAGAGGGTCACTGTCTGTTTGTCAAACCTTGACATGAATTCAGATTGTCCAGAAGCTATGAAGGTGTATCTAGAAACATGGATATGCAGCCAGTCTTTTCAACTTGTTTCTCAAGGAAAGGGAGTTTATTTACATGAGTAAACTTTTGCAAGTTTGAGGATTCTCGGTTCGGTTTGTTTATGACAAGTGATATTTTCTTGAGTTCTGATAAATAAGCAACTTACTTTAGGAGAAGGAGGCTTTGGTAGAGGCTTTTACAATAGTGGGAAGTATCATGTGCTCAACAGTGCATATTGCTGTTTAAATTTGCCTGGGAAGGTATTGCCAGAAGGAGGAAATATTTGGAAAGCAAAGAGTAAGGAGAGTTGGTCAATTACTTTGAAGAATTAAGAAGAAAAGGATCAATCCAATTTTGAATGATTTGAACTTCAGTGAAAATGTGCCCATCCAGCACTTTAAGAATTTATTTTAAGTGTTCAGCCTGTATATATCACTAACAAATGTGACCCCAGGTAGAAGGCTGTGACATTTGTATATTGGTGAGCTGATATTTTCTGCTGTACTGGAATGTAGTTTAGAGGTTCCATATACAAATTGAGTGGGGTAGAGCAAGCTTTAAAAGCTGACATGCTCCAGTTGCTAAAGGCAGGGAAGGTGATGACAACTACATGTCCATAACTTGGCATACAAGCTGGGTTTGAGAAGGGCAACCCAATGAAAATTTCTGCTATTGCAACGCGTGGTAAGGCTAAACTAAGACCTGGTCTCTTAGCATTGTCCAAGCTGTCAGATGAAGTTGATAAATCAAGTATGATTAATAGACACATCGCACATGAATCAAGAATCTGCAGATATTCACACAACACTGGAGGCTCACAGTATCTGTTTGGCACCTTGGTCGGAATCAAGATAACTCAGAAGTTAGGAATGTTATCCTGAAAATGTGATCAAGTAGCTGGTTAGATATGATAAAATATATTCTGTGTGTTTGTCAATGTAGTGAGCTTAAGAAAGGTCCCAGGCTTTGCATGTTTCAAGGGTTATGGGTTGGTTTCTTAAGCAAATGTTTCCAGATTTCAGAGTTGTTTGCAATATGACTTGGGTAAATGTAGCATTTATAAATTGTCGGAAGATCAATGCTGATCGATGATGCTCATTTTTTGAGGAAATGTGCCAGTGATGGTGTCATCAGTAAATGAGGAAGATGGAATCTCTGGCCAGCCATGCACAAGCAGTTCACTGGTATCAGGGGCTAACAAACAGCAATTCTTCTCACCATATAGCACTCTTTGCAGACGATCTGCTGATGTTCCTTCGAAACACTTCAATGGACCTAAGAGGAGCCAGAGATCTCCTCAGGAGATTTGGCTCCTTATCTGGCCTACAAGTCAATTGGCAGAATTCAAAATTATTCTGAATGACGGCTGATCGGGACCCAACAGTGGGTCTACAATCAATGCCATGGGAAACTAAATGCCTACCCTATTTGGGAGTAAAGATTTATCATACCCAGGCTGGCCTTCAAGAGGGAAATATAGGTCAAGCAATCAGAGCGTCGAAAACCAACCTAGACTTTTGGTAAACACTTCCATTATCCATGGCAGGGAGAGTAGCATTACTCAAGATTGTGGCCCTCCCGAGGTTATTGTATTACTTCACAGCTTTCCTGGTCTGGATACCCTAGCATCCCTATGAGGTTTCGGTCGTCGACAGGTAGCGCTTACAATTATGAAGAGGCTGAATAATGAAGGTGGACTGGCGGTCCCTAACTTCAAATCGTACTTCTTGGCAGCACAGCTGCAGTGGTTTACGCAATGGGTAGCAGGCAGGCGAACTCAGAATTGTGAAATAGTCCTGTTCATTCCAGATGTCTCCCAATTGATAGGCGTATTACGGGAAACTAACTGCCCCATGACCATATACACCCAAGAGTTCCAGTTTATACAAAAACGTTAGTATAGATTCCTTCAAAAAGCATGGACAAGAATCCCTTGCTCCCCTGACATACCAGTAACTATGCCAACATCACTACCTCACGGAGCAGACGGGGGGCATAGCAGACTGGGTTGCAGCAGGAGCAATGAGGGTGGGAGACTTATACAGAGATGAGGGTCTCCTCCCATTTGATGAGTTTTAGTTGGGGTTCGGCCTCCGACAACAACACTTTCTTCTACACCGAGCCATCACACTAAGACTCCGGAAACACTGGCGAACTGGACAACTGGAACCGCTACCTCATGCAGCTTAGTAGTACTATCATCAGGCACCTTTAACTATGCAGTGCAATACGAACTGACACACTACAGTCCCTTGGGACCCTGCGGACCAGATGGGAGGGAGATATTGGAATTCCTATTCCAGAGAGGGACTAGGAGTCAATACAAGTTAGGACACCAAAAGTGCCCAGAAATGCCTGATTTAAATGAATCAATTTTTATAGATTCCCAGGGCACATCTCACCCCTGACGCCTTCACAAACACTTTCATGTAGGCGAAGCAAATGCCCATCTGCAGAGCGGAAAATGCTGAGCTACTGCACATGCTTTAGACATGCTCAACCCTGACTGACAATTGAGAAGAGGTTACTACAAGAATGGCAGATGTTACATCATGGGACATTCCCTGTACCCCTGGGCATTGTCCCTTACACTGGTTCCCACCCATCTCCAAGAACAGAGCCAAAAGCAGCTTTCAGGACCTGATATATGTCTTAGCAAAGAGATATAACTATAAACTGGAGGGCCCCGGGGGGAGTCCAAAAACTGATTGCTAGGCAAATGAATTAGAAAGATAGGCGGAATACAAGGGAGCAGTATTGATCCGGGTAGCCAAAAGGGGCAGGTGTTCTTGTGACTTAGCCAGGTCTGGGAACAACTGGTAGACTGCCTGGAGGACACTAAACAACCGTCTTCTATGGGAACCCCCGGGACTTCACCAACTGCCTCTCATCGCTAGGTTCCACCACTGACCAAAGCATGTAAAGTACTAAACACGCACCACTTGTGGCCACCACCACGACACAGCCATGCCATAAAGGGACAAGATCTGAAGAGAACAAGGACATACCATTGCATTACACTCACTTCATATCTGGATTTATGGGACTGCGGCATGGGACAGAGGGTGAGACTGTGACCCAGGAGTTGAAATATGGTAGCATACTTATCGTTTATCTGTGTATTTGTTGTTAAAATACCAATGCAAAACTTGATAAAATTTGTTTTAAAAAATCATTAAATGAGGAAGTATTGAAGCAAGAGTGAAGAGGTGAATGCTGAGTGGAAGGTGTGAGGCAGGGATGGGTCTGTTTTTTTTGTATGAGTTGTCCTTTCTGTTTATTAAATGATGTACTTTTGATTTATTTAAAAGAAATTAATGTGGCCATGTTTGATACTACTTTGGCAGAGAAAGGAATGGCTGGCTGTTGAAAAGAGGTTCTTAAATCTTTATTGTTTGAGAAAAAATCCACTGCCTTTTTTATACTGCTTTTATTTACCTGTTGTAGTATGCGTGCTTGTATTCTGAATCTGAAAATTGTGGCCTTTTATTTGCGCCTTCAGGTCCCAAAAAGAACAAAGAGTAAGTGGGGCATGGAGTTTGAATTATATGGCCTTGAATTGTATGAAAATCTAGCTTGACCCTTATCTTGAGGGCCAAATTTGTGTGTCTTGATTTTACATATATATCAGTTAACAGAAAAGGCACTATCATTGTGCACTTTGGGCCAGATCTACAAAGATTACGGTTTGCGATTCGCAATTAGGAAGTTGCAAACTGCGATGTACCAATGAGTCAGACACATTTAGCGATTCTTAGCGGGTCATAAATTGACCTGGCTCATCCATGTTTATGAGGCAGATCACAATTTTCGATCCATTGCAAATGGTTACAATCATAGGGATGGTGACAACCAGGTTTGTGATTGCTTTTTCAATAAAGCAATATTGTTTTGGTAACGCAGCCCATTTTCCCTAAAGGAATTAATTTGCTGTGGTCTAATCCAAATGGTTCTCACAATGGAAGAATTGTATCTTTGGAATGTATGTATTCAATTTGTAGCCTGGACCACTTAGTACTCATATATTATTTCTTAGATGAACCCCCATTGGTCTACCTGAGTAGATTCCAACCAAAGCCTGGTCCTGAAGAAAGTGGACTTGGAATCAATTTTACCCACTGAAATGTGTCTCAACTATTTTAATGTGTGTTCCCAGCTCGCAGCACTACAACGGCTGTGAAGTAGAAGATCTAGCCCTGTTGTCCTATGGTGTATGGAGGTTATGACTAGAATTGAAGAGAGTGTGCTAGTGTGCATGCATGAGGATGTGTTCTGGGAGTGAGAGAGTGGATTGACAAATGGGGGGACATTAACCAGTGGCGGCTAGTCCCCCAAATGTTTGGTGGGGCAACCAAGCCATTAACAAAGAACTGGGAAGCTCACTGCACCATGGCTAACAATT
The DNA here is from genome assembly GCF_031143425.1 of Pleurodeles waltl. NCBI lineage: Eukaryota > Metazoa > Chordata > Amphibia > Caudata > Salamandridae > Pleurodeles > Pleurodeles waltl. The sequence continues at coordinate 343,001,516 of NC_090447.1, read as the reverse complement.
GGCAAACGTGAGACACAGAAGTAACAGTTAGAACTGGTCAGTGCACTAGTCATTGTGCAAAGGAAATAAGCGGAAGTGCATGGTTTGCCGCACTCTGCACTCTCTATGAGCAGGGGCCACTCCTGGAGGGAGACCTGGACTCTGACCCTTGTCATGCCCGAGCCCTCCATGTGTATTTACCCTTTCAGGGGCCCTCGGGACTAGATGGCTTCTACTGTGCAGTGACTGGTCCGGCTGCCTTGCATCTCGCCTGTTACTCATCTTTGCTCCTACTTGCTCTCTTTGCAGTTTTTTTACAGCGCAAACACGACCTGAAGGTATTGGAGTGCTTTTACATTGCACAAGGTCAATGCATTGGTATATTATAAGCAGCGCTTAGAACAGTAAATATTATCAGTGCCCAATATAAGCAGCTCCTGGTGCTGAAAACATCTCCATTCTTAAATATCAGCAGCTATCAGGCAGTAAAAATCAATATTTAATGTGAGCAGCTCTTCTGATGGTAAAGACCACCACTAACAAACATTAACATTCTTTTTGGAAGCAGCTTCTATATGTGCTGTGAGCAGCGGTCTTGTAGAGAACCCGGCATTCATACAGTGTTAAATTCCACACTCCTCATCATCTAAAAGTTCACAAGAGGTCCAGGCAAGAGTTGGAATTTGGAAGACAGCAGCCACTGCCAGCCCTGATAGATGCTGTTATCAGGCCAACAAACACAGTGCAAAACCCACACACCGACAGCAGACTGTCTGACACCTTCAACGGGCACTGAAAGAAGCTGTTCAAGGTGATGGTGATGACTAAACAGGAAATATAAATCTATGTGTTAATAATTGTCTAGATTGTAAGAATTAGTCTTTGGTCAGACCATATCGAATGGAAATTAAAACATAAGCAATACAAGTCGCGTGGAAGGTTATGTTTTGTTAACAAGAATATTTTATGACTTTAATGAAAATGGACTTTAACTAGGCTGCAGTACTGCACTTACCCAATACTGAACATTTACATGTTTGCTTGTGAATCATGGCCTTAGCATTTATGCACTAGAGAAAAGTCAGATTTGCTGCATATTTGAAACTGACAAAAGAAAACCGAAAAAAACAAAGTGGAATCTACATACTAAAAATACTTATTGGACTGTGCAGAGTGGACAAGCAGTGCAGTTGTTGGGCTTCAAGTCATTAGAGACTGTACCCAGTCGCAAATTCATTAACAAACTGAATCGATGATGATTTGTAAAAAAGTGACATGAAATATTGATTACCAAAGGGCCAATTGCTTGTGATTCGAAAATGGGACGTACCAAAAATGCAAGTTGCAAATGTTTGCAAAAATTGGATTTTGAGTGAATTACCACTAAATAGAAGCAAGTGGGAAACAAGCGCAAAATATAAAAGGTGTTCCAGAAAGCAAAGCTGTTTCTCTGAAATGGTTGCACTTTATGCCATGACAAGGCGAATTATGATTTTCACAAGACACAAGAGGAGTAGATGGGAGAATTTTCAGGCTCACAATTTTTGATCAAAGAGGAAAAGGACAAATATATAAAGTATAGAGTTGTTCATTTATGACTTGATAGTAGATTGGATACCATACTGCATAGGAAGACATCCAGAAGTGAGGCCATTCCTGCATATGTGCAGATCTAATGTGCCAATCATCTACTGTAGATTCCTTCACAGCAGCCCGCCTGGCATACAAGGTCAGCGACTCACCACTGCACACATGCTACAGCCCATTTATCATGGTAATCTGTCCACAGTGGCCCCTCCTTGCATAGGGGTAGCCACTCCCTCACTTCAAATGTGCGATGACCCATTTGACAGAGTGATGATCAATTCTTCCTCACTGCACATGGACAATGGACCATCCAGCACAGTGACGATCAAGGCTGTTTTCACGGAACCCCTTCTCTGGCATATGAAGGTCACCAACGTTTTCCTGAACATGGTCAGTGCCTTGATCAGTGCAGCAGCAGTCTCCTACCACCTCGCTAAGGGAATCTACTCAACAGGATTCCCCACTAGTCCTCGCTCCCTCTTCCTCACAGGCCATACTGGTCTTGGCTAGTACGCAGGCGCTGGTGCTCTTTGATCCATGGCGGTGGTCTTGGATTCCCTGGGTGATGTCCTCTTCAAGCTTGGAGACTAGTAGGATTTGATCCCCAGTCCTGGTAACAGGCAGAAGTCTTGCAGAGATTCTCCTCCTCGCAAAGCCCAACTGCCTGTTCACCAGTTGACAGGTTTTTTGGGGTCTCAAGCTCCCCTTCTTATTGTCCGCTTCCAGACACCAAATGTGATTTAGAATGTGAGTCTTTGAAGTTTATGTTGGGGGTCTGCTTCCTTTTGAAGTGTCCACTCCTCTGTCCTCTCTTCCTCCTGAAAGCAGTCTATCACAACAGGAGTGACTCCAGAGCTGATAGCCTCACAGTACAGGCCAAGGGAGTGACAAGACTTCACACCTGGATGTCAGCCACAGTGATACCTGTAACAAAGGCTTAGCCTAGGGCCTCAGCCGTACTCTTTATGATTCCCTTCTCATCCCTATTTCTTTCCTGAGATGTAATCTGGGACCCTTTCTTGCAATCTCTCTCTGAATCAAAGTGCACCCTTTGAAGTGTAATAGTGGTGCCTGGCTCTCCCTCTCTACAGTGTGTCCAACCCAGCTTACTGGAATCCAGCAGTACACAAATCTGTCTTGGGGGGATTCCTCTACCTCATCATGTTTCACCATGGAGCCCTGGGCCTCCCAAAATGGAACACAGAGCCAGCCATTTACTGTACCTTCACAGGCACACATACACCCAGCACACGTATACTGCATACACAGATGTTACTACATCCTTCAAGTATTGTACCACTCATAGGCACACATATACCCAACTCATGCATTTACCATACACACACTGCACATCACTACCTCCTTCATGTATTGTACCCACAAGCACAATAAACCCAGCACATGCATATAACAGACATGCACTGTACAATAATAAAGTAGTCCTGTATTGTACCATTCACAGGCACACATACATCCAGTACATATACTGCACTCATGCACTGCACAGCACTACATACTAAACCAAGAAAAGCCAAAGGGTAGTTAAGCAAACAGCAGCAAAACTTTAAATGAGTGAGCTTGGAGGCCTCACTCCAGTGACACAGGTAAGAAGAAGCTGTTCACTCTCTATATGGTAGCTGTCACTACCACGCTCATGCTACTTAACTCCTGGTAAAGGCAATAGGCTATCATCACTATGAGGATAACGCTTTGGGCACCAAACCCCTAAAACAGACCTATGTCATGGCGTAAACATGTGATCCATGTTTTCCTTCGACAACAAAAATCATCATTAGGGATCCAGACATCAGTACAATTTGAGCATTCAGGGTAGGGGTGCACATCCATTGCCATGTAGAGGACTTTTCTATCCCAACAGTGCCCAACACTTCTATTTTACCTTCAAATGCCTGCATAGTTTCAGCTTGCTGAAAATGGACATAGAGCCCTGCTCCATCCAAGGTCTGAATTGTCTCTATATTAGTTGCACTCCCTTATTTCATGAGCAAACATAGACATAGGAGTCACATGAAATTTGCAGCCCATTATCTGCCTCTGTTGCAATGTTTGTGACCTTGCATTATGATAGAACACGGTTTGTGATCTTGCATCAGTATGTCAATATTCTTTAATTTTGCAACAAAGCACTTTCCACTCTATCATAGCTATCTTTGCAGTGGGGTGCTAGAGGGCACTCGGTCACTGCAACCCGCAGTATTTCTTTCTGGCTCTTCTTTTCATCATCCATATCTCCGACCCCTTGCATATCTTTTCTCTCTACACATATAGGATAAAATGTCTTTTCAGTCTACACTTATTGGGTAAAAGCATGTGGCATTGTAGTATGTATATGGCATGTTGAAAGTCACAATTGCTGCTTGACAAGCATGGTAAACGATGTACATTGTTATATGGGGATGGATGCATGAGTGTGGCACACAAAATATAACACGCACAAAGATGTGAAGGTTTCTGATTCTGTATCAAAGACTGCATTGCACTGGTAACAGCAGATGTGTATGATGGAGTGATGATGTTTCCCATAACGTGGCTCAATGGTATATTGACACCCATGCTTGTTATTCATGATCAAACATCTAATAAAGTTTGAAAATATTTTGTCAGTAATTAACTTAGTGGCAGCTGTATAGTAAAAATGTATCAATGTTGGAGATTCCAGAAACTGCTTCAGTTAAAAATATACTTATGATAACCTGTCTGGTCAAGGCAGGTGGGTGATCGCTCAGTCAATAGTGTCCAACTGATGCCACATGCTTCCTTCATCTGCATAACTATTTTTGCTTTGGTTTAAGATAAGAGACCATACCACCGTTTTCTGGTTTCATCTATTTTCCTGGAGGTGACATCCATGGCACTGATATGCTTCTGAATTCTCATTTCCACTGCTTTCTTAGTGGCCTCCATCACTTTGAGTCAAGTCTTGCCAAAAAGCTGGTCATTATGCACCACATCTCCAGTAATATGGCAACTCCTGCTCGTTGAACTTATGTTTTTTGTTTCATTTCTGCCCTCTTACTAAGCCAGGTTGGTGGATCAGTAGACTAATGCATCTATTCAAGGGATCTGTGTTTTACCCAAGGTTGAAATCCTGACAGATCCACTCATCCTTCTTAGGTAAATAAAATGAGTGTGTTGAGCTGAGTAACAATAAACATCTGTTATTTCAGAGCCAAGAGGCCACCAAGACTTGGGTGAGTGTGCTCTTTACAAGTACACATGTTGTGTCAGTTCCTTGATTGTTTTTTTTGGGATGCCTGTTCTGATATCTATATTACATCTCTCCCACTCTTTTCTTCTCCTGTTACCTATTTGCAAACTGTGATTCAGCAAATACAAGATATTTGTATATCTGAGTGTTACCGAGTTGCAATCTGGGAATCAGTAAAGGCTGCTTGTATTTATTTGTGAATCACCATTTTTAATGTATGCTTATCTGTACATCATGATTTACAATTCGGAAACTGCATTTTGTTGATAGTTACACTTTCTAAATTACACTTCACAACGATTATAGATCGGGCCCTAGATCACAACGGGTGATGCTCAGTTTAACCCTGATCACCTCCCTTGGTTGGTCTATGCTTTGTTTAATTTAATCAGGTATATATTAGAAACGGTGCAACCCCAAGAATAGCTTTGACTAAGGCCTCAGATTGTTAGCATGAGGATGTTAGCATGAGATAGCTATAAAATCTGTTTGTGTAACTTGTGTTTAATATGAGGGATTGCTCATTTTCTTTGGATCTGGACCTGTACATTTGGTACAAAATGAGAAATATATCTGCTGGCTAAGTCCAGAATGTATAAAAAGCTAACAATAATGTGGAGCTAAAGGCCATGAGTAAGAGGATACCAGACCTTTCAGTTATAAGTGGGATCGTGCTCCCGCACCTGATTTTCTGGGTACAGGAATACCAATCCATACCAAAAAATCCAGGTGGTAAAATCACTAATTCTAACAATTACATACGGCAGCGAAGCTTTGAGGGGTAGGGGTGAGGTGCACTTCGACAAGATGATCCTTAAGCTCTGCAAGGGCCTATTCAGCTTACCAAACTGTGCTTCACCGGCACAGGTCTGTCTTGAGATTGGCCTGGTCAGACAGTCTCTAGCAAGAAAAGGGGCATTTGTTAACTTAAGGAATAAACTCAAGACAGCAAAGCGAGACTCTCTGAGCTCCCTCATCTGGGCTGAAATTACTGTGAAAACCAATTCCCCTTTCCATCTTTACTTGGAGTCTTTCTGGCGGCATTGGGCCTGGTCGACCAGCTACCCCAATTTAGCTCATACCAGCTTGTCAAGCGTGTGACTAAAGAAAGAGTTAAGGGGGTCATTCTAACCCTGGCGGTCGGTGATAAAGCGGCGGCCAACCCGCCAACAGGCCGGCGGTCGAAAAAATGGAATTCTGACCCTGGCGGGAACCGCCAACACAGCCCGCCACATTAACACTCCGACCACCACGGCGGTACAGACAAACAGCGCGGCGGTCACCGCCAACAGGCAGGCGGCAGACAATGTACCGCCCACACTATCATAACTCACCTATCCGCCACCTTTTCCGGGGCGGGAGCCCCGCCGATAAAAACACGGCGGAAACAGACTACAAACGGGAAAACGCTCACCAAAGCACACTCCACGAGTACGGAGGACAGCATGGAACCCGAATTAAACATCCTACCTGCTCTCGTCTACCTGCTCATCTACCACGAGTACGAACGCCGGCGCAGACGACAACGGTGAGTACTGCACCTACGACACACGAGAGGGGGGAGGAGGAAAGGTTACGGCCACACACATATGCGACCCCCACCCCCCCAAACAATGTACACACCAATGCAGAGCAACAATGCACAGTGACACCACCCAAACCCCCCTGAAAAATGCAAAGACATAATTAAATTGTGAAGAAAAATGTATATAAAAAATAGGCTCTGATAAATATAGGTCAACTATGCAAAATATCCATACCAAAATAATACTATATACACTGCCATGGAGAACCGAGGCAATTAGTCCTCTACATCAAAATTAAATAGAACAGTCCGTGGGCCACAGTGTAGCGACACAAGGGCAAAGCCCACACAGGAGACCTGAGTCCTTTGGAGAGACCACTGCAGGGGCATTTGATGAAAAAACTACAGGCACCTCAGGGGGAAGGGAAGAGGGGGGCACCACAGCCACATGAGTCCACGACGCCAAATCCACGAAGGGGCCACCATGCCCATTGATGTATCCTGGGGAGTGCAAAGCCACAGTCTCTCAAGTCTCTACAGTGGGTGGGTTGCCCACTGTGCCATCCTGGGGAGTGCAAAGCCACAGTCTCTCAAGTCTCTACAGTGGGTGGGTTGCCCACTGTGCCATCCTGGGGAGTGCAAAGCCACAGTCTCTCAAGTCTCTACAGTGGGTGGGTTGCCCACTCTGCCATCCTGGGGAGTGCAAAGCCACAGTCTCTCAAGTCTCTACAGTGGGTGGCTTGCCCACTGTTACATCCTGGGGAGTGCAAAGCCACAGTCTCTCAAGTATCTACAGTGGGTGGGTTGCCCACTGTGCCATCCTGGGGAGTGCAAAGCCTCAGTCTCTCAAGTCTCTACAGTGGGTGGCTTGCCCACTCTGCCATCCTGGGGAGTGCAAAGCCACAGTCCATCAGGTGGATGACAGTCTCCACTGGTCAAGGAGGAGGCATGGTGGGCACAGTGAACCATAAACAGTGCTTGACAGGAAGGGCCCAGCGGAGCGGTGCTTGAGACGGCGGTGCCCAGCGGAGCGGTGCTTGACAGGAAGGGCCCAGCGGAGCGGTGCTTGAGACGGCGGTGCCCAGCGGAGCGGTGCTTGAGACGGCGGTGCCCAGCGGAGCGGTGCTTGACAGGAAGGGCCCAGCGGAGCGGTGCTTGAGACGGCGGTGCCCAGCGGAGCGGTGCTTGAGACGGCGGGGCCCAGCGGAGCGGTGCTTGACAGGAAGGGCCCAGCGGAGCGGTGCTTGAGACGGCGGTGCCCAGCGGAGCGGTGCTTGAGACGGCGGTGCCCAGCGGAGCGGTGCTTGAGACGGCGGGGCCCAGCGGAGCGGTGCTTGACAGGAAGGGCCCAGCGGAGCGGTGCTTGAGACGGCGGTGCCCAGCGGAGCAGTGCTTGAGACGGCGGTGCCCAGCGGAGCGGTGCTTGACAGGAAGGGCCCAGCGGAGCGGTGCTTGAGACGGCGGTGCCAAGCGGAGCGGTGCTTGACAGGAAGGGCCCAGCGGAGCGGTGCTTGAGACGGCGGTGCCCAGCAGAGCGGTGCTTGAGATGGCGGTGCCCAGCGGAGCGGTGCTTGAGACGGCGGTGCCCAGCGGAGCGGTGCTTGACAGGAAGGACCCAGCGGAGCGGTGCTTGAGACGGCGGTGCCCAGCGCAGCGGTGCTTGAGACGGCGGTGCCCAGCGGAGCGGTGCTTGACAGGAAGGGCCCAGCGGAGCGGTGCTTGAGACGGCGGGGCCCAGCGGAGCGGTGCTTGACAGGAAGGCCCCAGCGGAGCGGTGCTTGACAGGAAGGGCCCAGCAGAGCGGTGCTTGAGACGGCGGTGCCCAGCGGAGCGGTGCTTGACAGGAAGGGCCCAGCGGAGCGGTGCTTGACAGGAAGGGCCCAGCGGAGCGGTGCTTGAGACGGTGGGGCCCTGTTCAGCGGTGCCTATCTTCACGGCGGGGCCCTGTTCAGCGGTGCCTATCTTCACGGCAGGGCCCTCTTCAGCGGTGCTCTTCTGCACGGCGGGGCCCTGTTCAGCGGTGCTCTTCTGCACGGCGGGGCCCTCTTCAGCGGTGCTCTTCTGCACGGCGGGGCCCTGTTCAGCGGTGCCTATCTTCACGGCGGGGCCCTATTCAGCGGTGCTCTTCTGCACGGCGGGGCCCTGTTCAGCGGTGCTCTTCTGCACGGCGGGCCCTGTTCAGCGGTGCCTATCTTCACGGCGGGGCCCTGTTCAGCGGTGCTCTTCTGCACGGCGGGGCCCTGTTCAGCGGTGCTCTTCTGCACGGCGGGGCCCTGTTCAGCGGTGCCTATCTTCACGGCGGGGCCCTCTTCAGCGGTGCTCTTCTGCACGGCGGGGCCCTGTTCAGCGGTGCCTATCTTCACGGCGGGGCCCTCTTCAGCGGTGCTCTTCTGCACGGCGGGGCCCTGTTCAGCGGTGCTCTTCTGCACGGCGGGCCCTGTTCAGCGGTGCCTATCTTCATGGCGGGGCCCTGTTCAGCGGTGCTCTTCTGCACGGCGGGCCCTGTTCAGCGGTGCCTATCTTCACGGCGGGCCCTGTTCAGCGGTGCCTATCTTCACGGCGGGGCCCTCTTCAGCGGTGCTCTTCTGCACGGCGGGGCCCTGTTCAGCGGTGCTCTTCTGCACGGCGGGGCCCTCTTCAGCGGTGCTCTTCTGCACGGCGGGGCCCTGTTCAGCGGTGCCTATCTTCATGGCGGGGCCCTGTTCAGCGGTGCTCTTCTGCACGGCGGAGCCCTGTTCAGCGGTGCTCTTCTGCACGGCGGGGCCCTGTTCAGCGGTAGTCTTCTGCACGGCGGGCCCTGTTAAGCGGTGCCTATCTTCACGGCGGGGCCCTGTTCAGCGGTGCTCTTCTGCACGGCGGGCCCTGTTCAGCGGTGCCTATCTTCACGGCGGGGCCCTGTTCAGCGGTGCTCTTCTGCACGGCGGGCCCTCTTCAGCGGTGCACATCCAGTAGGTCAAGGGAGCCAGACCTGGGCTGGACTCCCTGCTCAGTCGCCCTCCGACCGTGATGTTTCTGGACCCTTCGGTGACGGAGTCCTGGGCCCTTTGGTGTCCTCCTTTACAGCTGGGATGTGGCATGTGGGGCCCACCTGCTCCGCGCTCCTGCTGGCTGACTTCTCCGCCCTGCTGCCCTTTCGCTCCTTAGATGGGGCTCTCGGGCCCTTGCCTCCCCTAGATGTTGTGGCTGGTGAAGTGGGCGAACTTTGCTCCTTGGGGGCAGCCGTGTCAGTCCTCGCACGGCGGCCCTTTTGTTTCCTGGTCCTCTTGCCGGGGGGGGCTGGATGTGGCCTTGCTGCTGATTGAGGTGTCACTGCTGGCAAAGGGTGGACTCCAGAACCCATGCACAACAGTGACACTCGAAGCTGGGCTGGTGGTGGCTGAGGTGCTCTTGGGACTCTTTGCAGATGGAGGGGGTAGGTCATCGGAGGGAAAGAGGTTAAGATTAGCCAGGAAAAGATTTTTAGGGCCAAGGTAAAGGGTAGGAGAAGTGGTGATGGGAGTGGAGGAAGAGGATGTGGTTGTAGGAGAGTCAGGTGTGCTGTCATTGGGTGAAGGTGCTGGTGCTGTAGGCTGTCGTGAGGTGGATGTCTGTTGGGTGGGTGGCTGCCTGCGTTTGTGTGTCTTGGAAGAGGGGGTGACAGACACAGTGGGAGAGGACACAGGGGACGTGTAAATGGCAGTGGGGGTGGTGACTGCACGCGTGCGAACTGTACAGAAGGGTGTGGTGGTGATGGAAGCACTGGCTGATGTTGGTGTGCATGCAGGTGTGAGTGGAGACGTCACAGGGAGGGAGGAGGGAGACGAGGAGGAGGGGGACACAGGGGTGGTAGTGACTGTTGGAATGTCTGCATCTGGGTGTTGCTTGGGTGAGTGTTTGTGGGATCTGTGGTGCTTGTGTCTGGATGAGCTGCCCTTGGGTGTTGAGGTGTGTGCAGGCTGGTCAGATGGTGTGGATGGGATAGGCTGAGGAACAGGAGACAGAGACAGGGTGGAGGCAGTCAGAAGAGGGAGGCTGGAAACAGGGACAATGGCTGCCGTCAGTGCTGAGGCCAGAACAGTGAACGATCGTTGATGGGCAGCCTGACCCGAATGAATGCCCTCTAGGTAGGCATTGCTCCGATGCACCTCCCTTTCTACCCCCTGGATGGCATTCAAAAGGGTAGTCTGCCCAACAATGAGCGTCCTCACAAGGTCAATGAGCTCCACACTGAGGGCAGCAGGGGTGACAGGGGCAGGGGCTGAGGTGCCTGGGGCGAAGGAGACGCCCGCCTTCCTGGGCGAGCGGGCACGGAGCGTAGGCTGAGGGGCTGCAGGGAGGGTGGGGCTGGTGCGCTGGGTGGCGGCTGTACCTGTAGAGGCGGGGGGCACGGATGTTGCCGCCACCGCTAGGGAGCACCCATCCGAGGACGTGTCTGTGTCGCTGGTCTCACCACCGGTCCCCGTTGTGGTGCTCCCCTCGCCCTCCGGATCACTGGTGCCCTCGGTGTCTGTTCCTGGGCCCACCGGGGCCTTGTGACTTGCAGCTCCCTCGTGCTCCGATGCCAAATCTCCTCCGCCTGATGATGCTAATGCACACATGCACAAGAAGATGAAGAAGAAGGGTGGGGGGAGAAAAAAGAAGACCAGGTTGAGTGCATGCAATGTCAACACCGTTGGCGGAAAGGACAGACACAGGAGCCTCATGCACTAAGCCGCGCATTCGAGGTACACTACTCAGTACTTCTGACTAGGACAACAGGTCAAGAGACGACAAACGCGCACATGTGTGAGGCTGGACCATCAATAGCTGTACTTGTCACCCTACAGAGGTGGGGGCCGGGAGCACAGGGCCATGCCTAAGGGAGAGGACTACACTACAGAAAGCGCCCTGGCCTAATGTCACCCACAACCCTCCTCCCCCACCCAGACGCCTCCACTGCGCAGAAAGATAGCAGAATGTGCTGATACTCACCCCCTTGTGTCTGCTGTGATGCTCTCAAGCGCCCATCCAAATCAGGGTAGGCCACCGCCAGGATCCGGGACATCAGGGGGGTCAGGGTACGACTGGCACCCCTCCTAGGTTGGGAGGCCATCCCCAGCAGTGACTCGGCGGTCTTCCTGGTCCCGCGGCGGATGTCCTCCCACCTCTTGCGGCAGTGGGTGCCCCGTCTGACGTGGACCCCCAGGGCCCGGACTTCCTTGGCGATGGCACGCCAAATCTCGACTTTCTGATGGGCGCTGACCTATGTGACATGTACAGGGTGGGAAGGAAACATTCATCAATTTACTGCATGTTAGATGTGATTGGCCCCCCCTCCCCAACCTTGCCATATGGCACATGCTCTCATCTGTCGTGCGTTGCACTCCTCATTCGCCCCCCACCCCACTAACTTACATCCACCCCACTCCACACAGGCATCGACCATTCCATGTGCACCCGGTGTACTTACCTGTTGGTCTGGAGGACCGTAGAGTAACGCATACTGGGGGAGGACCCCATCCACGAGCTTCTCCAACTCTTCAGACGTGAAGGCAGGGGCCCTTTCCCCAGTCGCAGCAGCCATTGTCACTTCCAGACCGAGGTCACAGCAGCACTTGCAGTATAGGTCCTCTCCTGTGGATGATCAGGTCTCGAGTGTTTAAGCAGATAGAAAATGGCGGTCACGCCCGCGGCGGTGCGTACCGCGGCGGTGCGTACCGCGACCGCCGGCGCACATCGTCATTGGCTCCTGAAACCCATAGGCTTCAATGTTAACCAATGCGGCTTCGTATAGCGGTCTTCGACCGCCTACCGCCACGGTGTGCTCCGCCAGCGCATTGACCTCACATCCCATTGTCCCACTTCACAGGTCAGGCAGCCGCCATTTCAAGGGCCCACATGGCATAATTTCTACTGCGACACACAGGCCTAGGCCTTGCATTGCCACACATACACGCCTTTCAATACATAGATAACCGTGTGCTATGCAAGCTGTGGTGAACGTACCAGTGATTAGCTTGACTCTGTGCTCCATGTTGTCATTCCTAGGCACCGTCCGCTGGGACTTGCGAGGAGAAGGATGAGTCCTCGCGTGTACCGACCGCTGGTGGACCTGTCGACAATGGAAGGACGCCACATCATACTACGATACCGACTTGACCGTGCCACTATCCATGAACTGTGTGCCCAGCTGGAGCCAGCCCTGATGTCCCCCATCCGCCAACCCACAGGAATTCCCCCTCTGGTGCAGGTGCTGTCAGTCCTCCATTTTTTGGCAAGTGGCTCATTCCAGACAACAGTGGCCATGTCATCTGGAATGTCTCAGCCCATGTTTTCAAAAGTTTTGTCTAGAGTGTTGTCTGCCCTGACGAAACACATGCGGAGTTACATTATATTCCCTGAGGAGGTTGATTTGGCCACTGTGAAGGGTTATTTTTATGCCCTTGGACATATTCCCAACATAATTGGTGCCATTGATGGGACCCATGTGGCCTTAGTCCCCCCAAAAGACGATGAGCAGGTGTACAGAAACAGGAAAAATTACCATTCTATGAACGTCCAGGTGGTCTGTTTGGCTGACCAGTACATCTCCCATGTGAATGCCAAGTTCCCTGGTTCAGTGCATGACGCGTATGTGATGCGTAATAGCAGCATCCCTCATATGATGGAACAGCTACAGGGACAACGAGTGTGGCTAATAGGTGACTCTGGTTACCCCAACCTGCCTTGGCTATTGACCCCAGTGAGGAATCCCCGGACCAGGGCAGAGGAACGGTACAATGAGGCCCATGGGCGAACTAGGAGGATCATAGAAAGGACCTTTGGGCTCCTGAAGGCCAGGTTTAGGTGCCTGCATATGACAGGGGGATCCCTGATGTACTCACCAAAGAAGGTGTGCCAGATCATCGTGGCCTGCTGTATGCTTCACAATCTGGCATTGCGACGTCAGGTGCCTTTCCTGCAGGAGGATGATCCAGATGGTGGTGTTGAAGCAGCTGTGGAGCCTGCGGAGAGTGAAGAGGAGGAAGACTCAGAGGACGACACAGACAACAGGGACAGAGTTATCCAACAGTATTTTCAGTAGCACACAGGTAAGAATCACCCACGCCATTTTACTTTTCCTGAAAGCCTCCTGCATCTCAACTTTGTCTATGACCCCCCAGTTCTTTTAAACTGATGTTTGATTTTCCCTTCCCTTTTCAGTGCTGTATGACCCACTGCGTGACTTCTGCTTGGTTAGACCATGGACTAATGCATATTGATCTCGGTATGTGTTCAGCACAAAGTTAACAGAACATAATTGATCTGTAATGTGTTATACATTTGTAAATAATACAGCCTGACTCCTGATTGATTTCAGTGCATTGAGTGATTTATTTTTTGTGCTAGATAATGGTACATGATATTAACACGGTGATGGGTGGGGGTGGAGTAATGTCCATGGCAGAGTCCAGTTCTCAGTCTCACAGGTGCATTGTCCATATGCCTGTGGAAGGATGGAGCAGGGGCAGTTCAAGGTTGGACAGGGTGGCAATGTGGGACAGTAGGATGACTTCAGGGGGTATCTCATGTTGGCGGGGGTCTTGACATCCTACTCTGTCTATTTTTTTTATCTCAGGCTCCTCTTGCGGGGTGGTTGTTCTTCAGCAGGAGGTGGGGTTCTGGTGGCCTGTCGTTGTGGTGGGGCCTCCTGTCCACTAGCGCCGGCAGAGGTGGTAGGCTGTTCCTGGTCCGGGCTAGTGACAGGGGCCCTGTGTGGTGCCACATGGTCCCGCAATGTGTCTTCTATCCGGTTGAGGGCCTGGACTATGCTCCCCATAGCGGTAGAGATGTTGGTGAGTTGATTGGTGAACCCCATGTAGCGTTCCTCCTGCTGTGCCTGGATCTCCTGGAACCTGGCCAGTACCGTCGCCATCGTCTCTTGGGAGTGGTGGTAGGCTGCCATGATGGTGGTGAGGGCCTCTTGGAGAGTGTGTTCCCTGGGCCTCTCCTCCCCCCCCTGTCGCACAGCAGCCCTCCGAGTTGCCCGGTTTCCCCTGGCCTCTGTCCCCTGGACGGTGTGCCCACTACCACTGCCCCCAGGTCCCTGTTGTTGTTGGGGTGGTGGGTTAGCCTGGGTGCCATGTAGTGGCAGACACACCTCTGATTGACCTGTCCTAGAGACAGAGGCATGGGCCCGCTGGGTGGGAGCTGTGCTGTTGTTCCCAGAGGGGGTTGGGTCTGCTGTGCCCTGTGTCTGTGTGTGGGGAACCGACTGTCCAGAGGTCCCCGATGGTCCGGGCTGGTCATCAGGTTCCAGGTCGACAGAGCTGCTGTCATCACTGGGGGCCTCTTCCGGGGGGGGGATGGACATTTCTGGACCCTCCTGGCCGGTGTGTTGGCGTTCGGGTCCTGCATGGGGTAAGAGAGTATGGTTATTGTTTCTGTGTGTGCTATTGTGTGCGATTTATGGGTGCCCTTGTCCCCCAGTGCTGTCATTCCCTTGGGGGAGGTGTTGTGGGGGTGTTTGGGGGGGGGTATGTGCAGTGGTCATGCTTAGGTGATGGGTGTCCATAGTTTGTGGTGGCATGCAGGGGTTGGTGTTGGGTGGGTTGTGCTGGAGAGACATTCTCAGGGAAGATGTGTGATGGGGGTTGGGGGTGAGGGTGGGGGTGGGGGTTAGCATGCTGGGGGGGTGAAGTAGTTGAGATTGTACTTACCAGAGTCCATTCCTCCGTGTACTCCAGCGAGGCCATCAGGATGCAGGATGTTTAGTACCTCTTGCTCCCATGCTGTGAATTCGGGTGGAGTGGGTGGGGGTCCCCCACCAGTCTTCTGCACTGCGATGTTGTGTCGCGAGACCATTGAGCGCACCATTCCCCGTAAGTCGTTCCAGCGTTTGCGGATGTCGTCTCGATTTCTGGGATGCTGTCCCACCGCGTTGACCCTGTCCACGATCCGCTGCCATAGCTCCGCCTTCCTGGCTATAGTGGTGTGCTGCACCTGTGAGCCGAAGAGCTGGGGTTCAACTCTTATTATTTCCTCCACCATAACCCGGAGTTCTTGGTCCGAAAACCGTGGGTGCCTTTGGGGTGCCATGGGGTGGTGTGGATGAGGTGTGGGGTGGTGTATATGGTGATGAGTGTGTTGGTGTGTGGTGCTTTATGCTTCTATGTGGTGTGTATGATGGTGTAGTGTGCCTCTGTGTGATGTAGCTCTCTATTCTGTGATGTGTCTCTCTCTCCTTCGTCTCTGATCTTCGGTCGTAGGGGTTTGTGGGTGATGTGGGTGTGTGTTTTATAGTTGATTGGATGTGTGGGAGTGTTGTTTGTATGTGTGTCAGGTGTGTGTATTTCAAATTGTCGAATGTGGCAGTGTTTTGGAGCTGGGTGTGTATTTTGACCGCGGCGGTGTGTGCCGCCAATGGAATACCGCGGTTGAAAGACCGCCGCGTGGATTCGTGGGTCAGAATGGCATGGGTGTGTTTGTGTTGGCGTGGCGGTGGAGGTTTGGTCATCTCCAGTTTTCCACGGCCCGCTGATGAGGCGGCCTTCCTTGGATGTCGGGTTTTTGGCGGTTTCACAGTTGGTGGTCAGAATGACCGTGGCGGTTTACCGCGGCCGCGGCGGTAGAATGGCGGAGTTCTGACCGGCGGTATAGGCCTTTTACCGCCGAGGTCAGAATGACCCCCTAAGTCTCTCTCACATCTAATGAACAAAGAAGTTTTATTGAAACGCAGCCATGCATGGCTCGTCTTGTCATCATACGATAGCCTTGTCCCACAGTCTTACCTGGGAGTAGCAGTCAAGCCACGGATTAAAGCAGCTTTCATGAAATATCAAATGGGCTGTCTTCCACCGTATGACTATCTCCCCAGGTAGACACAAGGTATTATGACGGCCGCTTATTGGCTCTGCAGGCTGGCTCCGGAAACACTGACCCATCAGATATGTCTCTGCAAAAGTATTATGATGGACCGCAAAAGGCTCCTACGTCCAGTATGGCTTCAAAGGGGTCTGTGGAGGTGCAGGCTAGAGCTTTTGGCTGGATTTAAAGGGGGTAATGTGCAACATAGCTGCAGGTTGGTGACATTTTTGGACACACTAGGGAGCCAGTTCCTGGTGATTGAGAACCAATGGCACACGCGCACAATTAGTCAGCAAGCAATTCTGTAATACTCCGTATTCTAGTTGTATATTTTAACTTTAAATCAGCTTTTTAGTATTTTATTACTCTTTTATTTGTGTATTGATTGTGTAATGGTTTTAATTAACCGAACACTGGTAAATAAAATATACAGTAAAATATACATTTTGGGATGTAGCCTGGCGCCTGGTCCCCTTCTGGCCCCCTTCAAAGGTTACCCCCCTCACCCATTGCTTAAGTACACTGTCCCCTCTCATCGCCATTGCACCAGCCCTCTCTAGCATTTAACACCTGCATAATATAGGTGTCAATTGTGATTTTTAATCTGCATGGAAATGGAAGTTCTGTGTGGAATTCAATCTAGGAAACATGGGTCTACACATGTGTAACCTGCTCTGTGAAGTTTAACTCGTAATTGGCCAGGATGGGTATTGCTAGCCACCTGGCATCTCCACATAGAATTACTCCTAACTCATAATCGGACTCAAATGAAGGAACCATAAAAGGTCACAGTATAATAAAATCAACAGTTTTTGATGGCATCGTATTAAAATGTATTCCATATTTGTATTTATTTTTCACACGTACGCTTAGGAATTTACTTTTGTGCCCCGGCTGACCCGCTTTTCGTGGATACTTGTCCATTCTTCCAGGCTTTGTCCAGTGTTTCCGAACTTTCAAATTTTAAACATTTGTTCAAACTCGATGCTTCCACCATCTGCGAAGGAGAGCTCTCTCCTAGAGGCCTTACATTTAGGGTAGATTATTAAATTGTTAAAAAACACCCTTTTTGGCTTATCTTAATATAACCACATTTTTGTCAGTGAAGTCTTCTCAGACGGTGGCTGGAGTGGTTGCATATTAAACTGGAACAAAATCATGTTTTCAAATATGCTTCAAAATAGCGCTGGCAAAGCCAATTAGGCGGACAAAGCCAGTCTGATGGTTATTCTTATTGCAAGCACATGTCACAAAAATGCAAATAAATAAATAAATAATGTATGTTGCTCCCTAAAATTAGAAGCCTTATGCTTGTAATACAGTTTTGAAGATTAAAAATGAGGTACCTGTTGCATCTATTTTCATTTCAGACAGGGGTGCTTAAAAAACAGGTGCCTGAGATATAAGCTAAAGACACAAGTATGACTAAAAAAACAAAAATTATAAAAAACATTGGCAAAGGTCTACCAGCCTTGGCGCTGAAGTGCACTTTTTATTAGATGGATATGTATATGTGATCATGCAAAATGATGTCCCTCACGGTTGAAGCGAGACAGTGATTGAACGGAACTGACCTACTGCCCCGTGCTGTGTAGAATGGAAGCAAAATGTGAATGACGGTTGAACAGACTAAATGAGGGGTGACCCAGAGCCCCTTTATGCATGTATGTGTGTATTTATTTTATTTATCTTTTCATTTAGCAAGAGCGGCGAGACAGCTAGGCCGCAGCTAAAGGTGTTTCCTACGTGTTTTCTACAGTGGCTGAAACCGAGATGGTCTGTGACGTATTTAATTTGAATCCCCATTTATAAATAAAAAATATGCAGGGGGCTAGCCATGCGTGTTTAGGGTAATCACTGAATACTACATTAAACAATCCTCTGTGCAAAAAAGCATGGTTGACAACAATGTAAGTTTACATGGCATCAGTCTGTATGTTCACATAAGACGGAAAGCTCACAATATTTCAAGCATAGAGGAAAATGCATTAATTGAATTTACATACATTAGAGGAATATTCAGTGATCCGGTGGCAATGCGTTGTAAATTACTACCCGAGGCATATTATCTTAAATTGATTTCTATTCAAGCTGATTTATTTTCAGTACTATCCCCTTTTTGCCATACATTAAGATTCTGATGTTTTAATGAGTAATGGACAGCATTGAGTAGTGTGAACCAACAAGAAAAATGTCAAAGAACATTCTCAGTGTTCATCAATTAAAACAATGAAAGGGACACCGGAGATGACTAAGAGGAGACTTGGAGTTTGGCAGGAGGGTAATCTGTTGCAACAGAGACAGCTACCCTCTCCTACACTCCGTTCATTTCACCGAATTTACAGGTGGACGGGCCGCCGGATTCATGCTGACAGCGTAACATTTACTCCATCAGCGTTAACCTTCCTCTGACGGTTTAAGGGAGTACGGGCTGTCGGAGGTAGGCCATCGGACTGACCACTCTGTTGAGAGGGGTCCGTCGGATGGCTTTTTTTTTTTTTTTTTTAGTGTCGGTGACAGGTATGGGAGAAAACTAACATGATGTGGGAGTCATTGTATTTTATTTATTTTTTAAAACAAACTCACATTTTGGGAGTTTATTTAAAAAAAAAATGCTACATTGAAAGCAACTGCCATTAGGGCAGTTCCTACCAATGCAGAGAGATGTCCACGGGACCAGCAGGTATCTCTAATTTTGGAAGGCGATGCTCAGGCAGGGTGGTGGGCGTAAAGTCCACTGTCAGCCCATCTGCTCTTACTGCGTCTGCCAATCCCTAAATCAAGCCCTAAGTATATTGCCATTTATTTATCATAGGAACATCAGTGCAAATGTCAAATAGAGCTTATCCAAATATATGTGCCTCACCAGGTTCATTATTTATTTAGCAAAGTAAAACTTTCTACGCCCTCTTGCATTTACATTGGGTTACTGAAATGTACACTCACCAGAATCTACTATTTTACATTTGAATTCTTTAAGTGGTGGTAGGAAAGAAATGCCTAAAAAGGGCCTTTGTTTTGTTACTTGCTTGAAGTAGAAGTCCTTCATGATCGCTTGAAACGTCAACATGAAAAAACTTGCGAGAGGGGGTATAAAATGGCTTAATACCACACAAGACACATTTGGTTAAAAACTCACTAACAGTTTGCCACACTGAGAGTGAGAACATGGGGGGTCACTGTTAAAACTATGGTATAATAATACACTGAAGTGGTTTTGCTTATGAGTGACTTTACAATATTTCAGTACTGCACAGGTTAAGAAATGTGTGCCACAACCCACACAACAGCAACAGTTACGGCTGTACATAAGACAGTAACATCCTGCCAAATGGAATGTGTCCCTCAGAATAGCTGGTGCCACATTTCCCGGTACCAAGTGAAACAGGCTCCCGTCAGGCGGTGCCACAATGGTACATTATCCGTTCAAAAAACTAGGGCAAACATCTATTCCTCAGAATTGGGGTGTACATATACACACGAATAGCAACAGTTCCTAAATAGTTTGAGTTTATCAGCACTAGAAAACATATCTGACTAACATTGAAGTCTGAAATGGACATAGCATTACTCAATTTAGAAGTAAAACACACATAAATAAGTAAAAGGACACTTAGAATGATAATGCATCAAATAAAAAAAATACAAAAGACATCTTACTATGAACACACACACACTATTAGAAGCAGCATACTACTCCTCACTAAATGAGTGAATGCACTAAGCTAATAACATACCATGTACACTGCTCAGTGGGCTAAGAGTGAAGAGGGCACAAAGACACTGGTTACAGCACACAAATTATAACGCTTCAACAATTGAACAAGCATTGTGTGAGAAAGGGCCTCTTTTGACATGATAGCCCCCCACTTAATGCTTGGAAATGATGTGGTTTCAAACTGTAAGTGCCCTGGGCCCCTTCTAAACAGGCTCTCAGGGCCAGATCTATTTCCTCAAAACTGTACTATGTTGGCAGTTCAGTTACCCTTGTAAGTCCCTATAAATGGCACCCCTGGTGCCTAGGGCATGAGTATTGAAAAGCCCCGCACAGAGCTGCAGCACCAATTGTGCCACTCTGAGAAGCCCTACACCAGCCTCATGCAGACTGCCATTGCAAGTGCATGACAAAGTTTATTTACAAGTTTCAGACTCGACATGGCACTCACCAAGAGTGCCATGCCCACCAACACTGCATGCAATATAGGTAAGCCACCCCTCTGGCGAGCCTTATTGCCCTAAGGCAGAGCGTACCATAATGCATGTGAGGGCATATGTGTGCATGAGCAAATATGTCCCTACTGTGTCTTTGCCTTAAATCATAGGACATATTGAATGTATAGGGAAGCCATAACAAATACATGTACTGGACAATGGTTATTACAAGTTCACCAGCTACATGATGGCATCTCTGAACACTGGGTTGTTTGGTATCAAACAACTCAGAATAATAAACTTACACTGATGCCAGTGTTGGATTTATTATAAAATGTACCCAGAGGGCACCTTAGAGGTGCCCACTGCAAAACCTGGCAACCCTGGCATGGTTTCTGACTGGTCTTAGCCTGCCACCACCAGAGAGAATTCTGGACTCCTGTGGTGAGAGCCTTTGTTCTCAGGGCCAGAACTCAAAGCCTTTCCTGGGAGGAGGTGTTACACCTCCTCCCCAAGGCACGAATCCTGCATGAACTGCCAGCTTCAAAAGCTTTACAGCCTTTGAAATCTGACCCACACCTCTGCTGCTAGCAGTAGATGGCCCCCCAATGGTTTTTAACCCTACATTGAGTGGGAAAACTGCAGGGAAAACTTAGCCACTTAGGAGGAGTGGCTCCCGTCAACCTGCACCACTCCTCAGGTGTGGCAGGCGAGGTGACCACTCCTTTTCATTTTCCTGCATCTTGGGTGGCAGGAAAATAGTCAATCAGGGTTAGGGATGTGACCCCCTTCCCACAGGAAGTGGTCACATAGTGGGTATGGGCACTCTAAGGTAGGTGGCCCATTGGCCTTTACCATGTACTACCCCTAATGCCCACTAAATTCAGTATTTAGTGTGCATCCCTAGACATGCAGACCAGATTCAATGGACACAAGAAGACCAGGAACAAGGAAGACCTGAAGCACGATAACAGACATCCTGCTGAAAGAAGAAAAATGCGCCAAACTCTGCATGCTGCTCCTAGGACTTGACAATCGCTGCAGAGGCGTCACTTGGAAACCTTATAAAGATAAATCTAACTTCGCACCCACACTGCTACAAAAACAGAGCATTAGGTGGTCTGCTTTTCACCTCAGGATACCAAAAGGGGGGTTGCTTGGACTCTTTGCACAGTGCACGTTATTCTTGAACACTATATAGAGAGCCAGCCTCCTACACATTGTCTAGCCAACATGCATTGCCCTAGAAGGTGAGTGGTGACATATTGACTTTGCAAATGATTATTAGCACTGGCACACTGTGTATGGTTTATTTTTCCAATTATCAATACTACATAGCTTTTTTAGAATGGAAAAGTAAAAAATACATTAAAAATGCCCACCTACATGCTACTACGCATGAATGCTTTGCCTGTCAAAGATGGCCACGATTTGCACATGTGTGCACACAGATTGCTTGTGCACATATGCACCATGACACATGCACATCTAGGCTTTTTGATATGTGCCCACTTTATTCAGTCAAAAACTTTATTTGGCACAAATTAAGTGAACCATAAAAGCAACAAACCAATGTAGTAAAATATAAAACATAATAAAAACATTTATCACACAAAGTACTAAAATGTAAACATCATAAATAACTTTCACCACAAGCTAGCGGGTATCAATAACATTAAAATTAAGCCCATCTATCACAGTATAAAAATACCTATTAAAATGCTAGGGGCATGTACAATATAAAATAGAGCTTATTGCCTAAACCCCCTTTATGTATTTGGAGTCCCTGAGTCATCTAATAGGGCACTAATATGGATTACTCTAGAAAGAAACAGGGCAACCCTGTGGCATACTATTACACACCCTACCTTGTATAAGAATTTAAAAGCTGCCTGATAATGAATTATTCTCTCTTGTAGAAAAAGGCTTTTAAAAAAGAGTTTCCTGGGAGTCTGATAACATTTACAAAAAAGCACCAGGTGATCGGTGGTCTGCTTTGATCGCTTATCGCAGGGGCATTTTTCATTGATAAAACCCAATCTTTTGGTTTTTGAGAAGGCAGTCAGGTAATGGAAAATAAGGGGATGGAAATGAGTTAAAAGGTACCTATGTTGTAATTCATTGTTTATCATAAGGTGTGATTTACAGCCAACTTGATCATTCCATGCTAAATAACGCCCTACTGTTATTTTAGGGAGATCTACTTTTTTCCTCTTTACCCGGCAAGCCTCAAAAACATATTGTCTAATTTATTTTTTGGAATACCTTGAAATATCTTCTGGGTGTGACAATAGATCCGTTTCTGACTGGCCCAGACCCAGCAGGGCTTGCTTTATATTCTCTAACCACGGAATTCTATTCATCATATCTAGGCCCATGCCATCCTTAAGAATTATCTCAGTGAACAAAGTTTCTTCTTTGGGCGACACTGATCACCTTAATAATAGCTGTTTGGTTTCAAGTGTATCCAATAAGAAATCAATGCCTAGTTCTAAATGAATGATGGATGCAGAAGTGGGGCGGGGGACTGACTATAGTCTCAGTAGGAAAGCATTTTCCATTTTTTGTAGGTCACTCTTATCCCCCATAGCCCAGATCTCTGCGCCATACACTGCTGCTGACACTGTTTTGACATTATTAAGGATTAACTTCTGGGCAATTGGTTTGTTGCCTAAGTTAGAAGCGAACCTCATCAGGCCTTCATTATTCCTAGTCATATTAGAGACTCAGATCTCCCTATGGTTGTTCCAATCCAGTTTGGAGGAGACTGGATTACCAAGTAACTAAAGGTGCTTGTATTTTGTAACTTCTTCCCTTTGATAAAAAAGACTTGTTGTTTCCCTCCTGTGTGGCCACAGCACATTGTATAGGTTTTGGCAATATTGATTTTCAAGCTCTTCTCCCAAAAATTGTAAATGTATCCATTAAAAGCTGTAGGATTCTTGAGGTGCGTGCTAAGATGGCCGCATCATCGGCATACAAGAGTTTTGGAATCTGCCACCTCTCTATCCTAGGTGTATTTGCACCCACCGCCTGAAGCGTTTCTTCCGCCTCACTGATACATAAGAAGAGGACATGCCCAAAGTTTCCAATGATCAACTAAATGAAAGGCACTGCTTCAGCTGATAAAGCAAATATACATAGATCCTTCCGTTACTTGGGTATATTTCCCAAATAGGAGGTTCAAATTGAGTGATTGCTCAACGGTCCTTAAACCCTTTTTGAACCTATACTGGGCTCTGGAGAGAATTTCATTCTCTTCTGCCCAGTGTTCCAATCACTCTAACTAGACTCTCGCCAATAATTTGTCAGAAGAGTCAAGTAGAGGGATTGGCCTGCAACACTTCGTATTATTTCTAGAACCCTTCTTAAATAGGGTACAAGGCTTGCTCCTGCTGCATTGAGTACCTTAATTAAAAGAGGGGCCCAAATATTAGGTTCAGCTTTATACACATCCACTGGGACTCAACCAGTTCCTTTGGCCTTCTCCTTCAGACTATTATTAAAGGCCCTCACCATCTCTTCTTGGGTAAATGTGAGACCTGTAGGTTGTACAGCTGTCCAAAGATGAAGACCTCCCTCATCCGGATTATCCTGGGAAAAAATGAGCCAAAATGATCCACCCATTGGGCAGAAATGACTACAGAATCCAGGTCAGGTCTGTTCCCTTGGTAAAAAGGGGCAGGATTTACGGTTCTCCAAAAGAGGACACCGTCTTTATTTTCAGCGGCCTGCATCACATTAGCCCATGGTTCCTCTTTTAAGTTTTTCTTCCTTGCATTAATAGCCTTCTTATAATTTGCTCTTTCTACCCAGACTGTTTTTGTGTCCCTGTGATGCTGATTTAAAATGGTAATCATGTTATTCCTGGATTTAGCGCATTCACCATCAAACCAGCCTATCCTCACACTTTCATGGAATTATGACTTCGTTATCAACAATTGATCAATGAAGTTAGATGTTGATATATGGGCATCCCGTGTCTCCCTATTGTTGGGATTTGGTGTTAACCCTAATAGGATTTGGTCCAGGTTCTTTGCCACAAGGTTATTTAAGAAGTTAGCCGGATTAATGTCAGCACATTTTATTTTGACTCCATTCTGCCCTACTGGGTTGATGTTTTCAATTTTCCCTGAGTCCGGGTTCTTTGGGAGAATGAAATTTAAATTTAGGATTACAGGGTTATGATTATTACAAGTGACACATGCCCATTTATTTGCAGTGATGCTCCTGCAGACATTTTGAATTTTTGTTGCTTTACCTTTTCAAAATGGCTTCTCTCCATGTCAGAATGATAAACTAAAAATAGAAAATACAGGGCATGAGCACATAAAAGTGAACTGAGAATCCTGGTAGCACTTCACAGTTGCTGCCCCCTGAGAAATACATTTAAATAAATAATAAAAACATAACAAAATCAATAGGTCCAGATTTCTGCTCTGTGAACAGACTCATCAATAGACATGCAGCCAAGCTGCTTCATGGTTATTTCCCATAAGAACAAAAAACAAGTTTCACCAATGTCAATCATTTTGGCTTTCGTACATTGAAAAGACATGTCTAAGCCTGAGAGATACACAGAAGAGGTGACACATAGTTAGCAGAAGTAGTTATTTCTGTCACAAACAAGGAATTTAGTGCTGCTGCTGTACAGGTTGTGTTGTGCAAGTTTAGGAAGCATAAGCTGCTGTCCCCTGTCCTGCAACTATTGTCTGTGCCAGAGAAGATTGCCGTGCCTCTACCATATGATAGTAAAGCTTGGTGACCACAGTTTTACTGTACACAAGTCAAAATAATTTGCTCTATCAGGGAGGAGGGCAGGATGCAATGGGAAAGGAGGGACTGAAAAAGATGGAGCACCAACTGTAAAGGGGGAGCACAGGCTACACGCGTTTGTTCCACACACTGCACAGGTAAAGCACAGGCAGCAGAACAGCATGTCCCTCCCTCATGCATGGAAAACAGTCTAAACTTCTGTTGCACACACATAGAGTATATCAAATGTGTAACAACAGATCAAGCTTCTGTGGCACACAGTGAACAGGTATGTCAAACACAGCACTGGTGCATCCCACTTAGATCTTGTATTCAGTGTTAGTGCAGACCAGGAATCTATCTGTGGTGTATGCTTGATATAAAAACATGTAACTCTGCAGGCGCAAAGAAGAACCTTCACACAACCTAATGTGCATTCTGTTATCATGGACAGTGTCGCAACATACCTAGCTCACAACTCAACCCATCAACATGATCAATACAATGCAAAGTACAAAAATGTGCTATTTGTTTTGATAGAAATCTTTGAAATAATAATGGGAAGACATTCCATTGATCAAGAGTATTTTTTATGTCTTATATGGTTTGTTCTTTAAAGGACCATTATCTGTGGGAGCACACCAGGCCTTGCTGGGTGTGCAATTGGCTCCTTTCAGTGTAGGTGAAGGGACACAGTTTTTTCCTGCAGATATCCTTTCGCTGGTTACTACTAATCATTAGCTGACCCTGATTTACTAGAGTACTGGCGCCCTTCCATAAAATCTATGATACTTGCATTTACACTATGCTGCACTAGGAAAACTCTCAGAAAGTAGGTGTTTGGGTTTGTTCTACACTATTATAAAAGTTATGGCTAAGAGGAGCAAATCTCCATTAGGACAGATTTGCAGTTTAATCAACATGAAAATGAGAAAACATCTTTCACAAAGTTTGACATCGAGGAAGAATGGAGCAAGTTTCTCTTCACAATTACTTTGCCTCCAAGAATGAATTATACAAATCATCCTTCAAACCCAGTCGAGCCAGTGATTCAAACCTTTGTGCCACATCAAAATTTGGCAAATTATTTTTCTCCATGCTTGCTGCTGACAGAACGAGAAATGGGATTTTGGCAGGTTGAAAGAGCAATGCAGCCCATGAGCGGCTATTTTTTAGCTTTACTATGTTTGTAGCCCAAGATAGCCCAGTATCTATATTACAGTCCATTGGGCTTCCCCCCACCATTTTGCGCACAGGTGACCTGGTGGTTGTAAGGCAGGCAGGTAGCAAGTATTTTTCAATTTAGTGCATCATAAATTGCGAGCTTAGACCTATCACTATAATCTGAGGATTACTCACGTTCTGGTGGTAACGTCAGTCAGGAAGATGGTTGCAGTGGGTAGAAAGGTGGCAGAAGCAATGGGGCTTCTATGGGAGGCAGGGGCTCTCGAACTCATGAGCTGTGGTGAGGTGGTATAGACTGCGGCCAGCCCTACACACCAGGTTTCGATGCGGGTGGCCGCAATGGTGGTGGCATGTTTGCTGCAGCAAAAATGGAGGGCGGCATCAACCCCCATACTGGTAAGTGCAAGGGCCCGCTCCATGTGTTGGACTGTGGCATCAGGGGCGGGTTGGACTGCTTTGCCTGAGTGCACAACTGTGGTTTGGGGGAGGTGCATAGGAGGGACGTGGCCCAGAGGGAAGGACGGAAAGGCTGCATGAGCTAAAGGTCATGGGTTGATCTCGCTCGTGAACAGGCACCAATGCCTGCGGGAGCGCTTCACCTGATACACGTATAAGCGGCAGTGGGGAGGTCCCAGTTGAGGAGGCGTGAGTTGTTATTAAGGCTGCTCGCAAATTTGACAAAGCATGTGAACAACAGTAAGGTTGGGAAGTGAGAAGCATCTCCTGCCCCGCTCCTAGCTGCTTTAGACATTTATCAGGTGACAGTGGAGGGAAGCAGCAGGAGGAGGGTTTACTTTCAGAATTGATGACATGTCCGTAGTGGAGGTGGTTAACAGGCAATCGGCCAGTGATGTTCAGTTTCCCGAGCTACTGCTCATATTTGTTCTGGGTTGCTTGTGTCATATTTCTTTTAGAGCACAACACATGCCAGGTGTGGACCATGACATTGCGGATGCTCTGTCTCGTTCACAGTGGGAGAGATTCCATGGGTTAGCCAAGGATGCCGCCATACTCCAGACACCCATGCCAGGGAAGTTATGGTTGATAGACAACACAGGATGGTTCAGCCGGTGGTAGAGTCCCTTTCCGAGTCCACGCAGAGAGCATACAGTCAGTCATGGTTGGTGTTATTGGCCTTGGGAGTGCAGCATAGGGGGGAAGGTTGAATGCGGGCAGTGAATGGAATTCAGTTAATACTTTTTTAATAGGAAAATGCTTATCTCTGGTCATAATCACAGGCAAACTGGCAGGAGCGGTATTCATGAGAAAATTGTTGTGGGGATACACTCCTTCTGTGGGTGAGCTGGGGCGCAGGATGCAGGAAGGGTGGGCTAGAGAACTGGGGGGCAGAGGGCAGTCCAGTAAATTTCTATGGCAGTTATTGTGCAGCATATTAGGGCAGTTTCCTAGGGTCTGTAGCGAGGAGCTGGAATGCTGCTCATTCTCGGCTCCTATGTCATGGATTTTCTTTGGCACTTTCCTGGTTTCAGAGTTGGTGGGAGGCAGGAGTCAAACTGGGGTACTGTGGGAGGATGTCTCTTGGAGGATGGGCAGTTGAGAGGTCTGGCTTCAGGGCTCAAAACTGACCAAAGAGCGCAATGTAAGCACATTATTTTGCATGAAATATGTTATGTGGAGCAATGACCTGTGGCTTGGGGGGTGTTGGGCATCATGCAGCGAATTTATCACTAGTTTGGTTTTTAAACACAGCTCTGGGAAGAAGGTCTCTGATTTGCAGCTGTTAGCGGTAAAGCTCTTGTCTGATTGGGTTTGCACCCTGCAGATTTTGGAACTCCTTAAGCACTAACATGACATCAGAAGCAGGAGGTTTAGAGAAATAGTGCGCTTAGGGCGTTGGTCTTCGGATTGCTACAGGTGCTATGTGCAGGTACTGGGGGAAGTCAGGAGGGTAGGGGGTCAGTCTCTTTTAAGCTGTTACTATGTATTTGTTTCTTTCAGGATTGGCGGTGGATGAGGTGGCCATTTGGATGGTGGGCCATTCATTCATCAAGTGGGTGGAAATATAAGCTAATCATAGAAAATTTGGAAAGGAAAAGGGGGAATGATCTTGAGGGACTTTCTTCAGTGCCTAAATGGTATGATGGTGGGCGGCAGGTGTCCAGATGTGCTGATTATACACTTAGGAGAGAATGATCTTGTGAAGGAAGGAGAAGGGTTTAGTTTTAATGAGGGCCATGAAAAAGGATTTGCCACAAATTAAAGTGAAGTAGTCTGGTTGGTTTGTCTTGTGGGCAGAGTTTTTCTGAGGAGGCCTTGAATGGGAGCGAACAAGTCCGCCACCATTGACATAGCTCACAGGAAAGTTAATCCAGAAATGGCGTGTTATTGCAGGAAGAATGGTTTTAGAGAATTTGGCATTCTGATATAAAATTTGAAGAAAGATAATTTTTTTCGTGGTGATGGGATCCATTTGTTGTGCTTTGGTATGGACCTTTACGTTGTTTGAACTGAGAGAGGTCTTGTCTATAACTTTGAATGTCAGGAGATGAGGAAGGGTCTGAAGGGGTCTGGAAGGTGGGAGG
The DNA here is from genome assembly GCF_031143425.1 of Pleurodeles waltl. Taxonomy (NCBI): domain Eukaryota; kingdom Metazoa; phylum Chordata; class Amphibia; order Caudata; family Salamandridae; genus Pleurodeles; species Pleurodeles waltl. The sequence goes on along the minus strand of NC_090447.1, from coordinate 342,972,757 downwards.
GGGCAGAAAAAGCTAGCAGGCTTTCTTTTTCTGGGTGGCGGGGATTCTCGAAAGTTTTGTAGGACTTGTCAGAAGTTTGGTTGGCATTGGCAGTTGGTGAACAGGCCCAAAGGTAGGGTAGGCAGTAAGTTAAAGGTTAATTTTAGAACGTTTGGTTGCTTAGGGGTTCATACATGCAGTCATAGACTTTAGGAGAAATATAATGTTTAAAATGTTGAAATGCATTATAGTTAAATGAGATAGCTGTGGGGTGGGTGTGTGGGGGGACCATAGGGGTGGGTGTTGCAGATGTTAGTTAATTACCTTTGATGTTTAGCAAGGTTTAGTTTTGTAAGGTGCTTTGCTGGGAAAATATTTGTGATGTGCATCTGTTTCAATAATGCAGCCTTTTTCACACAACAAGATGGTCTGTGATATGTGCTGCACCCTTCACTCCCAAGGGGGATTTGGGGGGCATCCGACCATCGGGAGGTCTGCCCCCCCAAGCAGGTTGGGAGAGTGGTGCAGCCCATGAGCTTCTATTTTGTAGTTGGGCTATATTTGTAGGCCAAGATAACCCAGAATGGGTGGGCGTCCCCCACCATTTTGAGCACAGGCAACCTGTTGGCTGTTAGGCAGTCAGATAGCTAGCATTTTTTTCCTCCCTCCCACACTTTCTTTTTTGGTTTCACTGGTGCCATGTTTGGCAGTGTTTTTTATTAGGCTTCTTCATTGATTCCATGGCACAGGGTATTGATTTGTAGTGGTGACACTTGCAGTGGAGGTGCTTGCAGAGTTTCCCAAACGTTTTGCAAGACTTGTCAAAAGTTTGGTTGGTGTTGCCAGTTGGTGAACAGGTCCAAATAGGAGGATAGCAGTGGCATAACAAAAGCCCCCACAGGCCCCTCTTTGCGAAGGGGCCCGAGCTCTATGGTGCCCCCTCAGCACAGTACTCTGACCTGAGCTTCAGCGTGAGTCCGACAGGGTAGGGTAGGCAGTTAGTTAAAGGTTAATTTTAGAACATTTGTTTGCTTAGGGGTCCATACATGCAGTCATGGGCTGTAGGGGAAATATAAAGTTTAAAATGTTGAAATGCACTATAGTTAAATGAGATAGCTGCGGGTGGGTTTGTAGGGGAGTCCATAGGATTTGGGGTGGTTGAGGTTGAGTTATGTAAGGCAGTTTGCCCAAAAAATGTTTGCGATGTGCACCTGTTTCAATAAAGCAGCCTTTTTCACACAACTAGATGGTCTGTGATATGTGCTGCACCGCTCTCTAACAAAAGGAACACATTTATTTTGCATACAACTTATGTCATGTTTCAGATTTGAGTTTTTGGAGGAGAATTAATTCATTCCACTTTTTATTCATAAGCTTTAAAAGCAGCTTTTGGTGATCGCATTTCACTTTTTGCTATGGTAAAAAACCTTAATAAACTACGGTGTGAGCTGAGTTTTGGGTCAAACCTTGTTTATTATCTAACCATGCAAACACCAGAAACAGTAATCTATGCAAGTGCTACTCTTTGCCCCAGTAAAGAACTGTGCAATACATAGAGCAAGGCCTATTTGTGTTGTGGGTAACCGTTTTTTCCCACTTCTTCAAATTCTGACAGGCGGGCAAGCACTCTTCTTTTTGTGGTGCAGTGCTAACTCCAAGTTCTGACTAGCAATGTGTGACCTTCTGTCAGGCACACAATGCCAATTGGCTGAAAGCGCTTTATCATCAGGGCCCTTGGGCTAAGCTGGCTGGGCTGAAGCTGAGGGCTGGCACTTCTAAAAGTATTGCAAGTCCTTCATAAATATGTGTGTTTTCTTCTGTGAAGACTACTACTCCCTCTGTAGGCCTAATCATTTCAGCTGAAAATTAACAATCAGTGATTTTCACTATATACATTGAGTGGGAGCAGGTGTGAAATCACAGCATGGATGAATCCGCTCTTAACACATTCTTCTCCATTGACAATTAAACAAAAGGGATGCCCAGCAAGAAGCCCACAAGAAAGAAAAACAGAATCAGGGGCCATCAAACGGTAGTTACAATACAGAGAAGGGGATTTGACAGAAAAATATTGCCGTCCAATGGATAGATATATACTGTTTTAAAAAAAAAGAGGCCTTTGAACATACATTTGAATAGTGTTTGTATTTTCTTTGACCCGTGACATCAATAAATATGTAGTAGTGTTGTTTTTCTTATTAGAGTACTTCAAAAAATGTATTTCAGTACGCTTGCAATATATTTTTAAAGTTTTTAAGTCAATTCGCATTGCCCTTTTTGATGCCAAAATGCGACAAAGAGAAGAATACATCTACACTCAGAGAATACCATATGTGTCCAAGCGTTTATATGCTACTTTCCGAAAGTCTGCATAGAATCCAGATGGAAAGGTACACCTAGAGCAGGTTTCTGTATGGAGTCCTTGGAAAATCACACGATTTCTAAATTTAGATCCGATTCCCGCTGTACAGGGATTTCCACCTAGGAGAACTCCGTACAAAGGAAATTGAATTCCCCTTACAAATAAATTTGTATTTTTCCAGGGAGAATATATTTTCTCCAAAGACCTATCCCTTTCTTTACACCCCTACCAAATTTAGGGGGGATTATTTCCCTTTCTACTTTGGAATAGGGTGTACAGGATCGTTTGGCTGTCATAAAAATATGACACTTTCCAGGATGTTAGGGAAATGTGAGTAGTGTGTGGATGCTCATAAACAAGGCTAACTATGCCCTGAAATGCCCCAAAACATCCTAAATACCACCCTTGAGTTTGATAGGTGAGGAGATCTCCACACTTTTGCCGGAGATCTCTGCATATGTCAAAGAGCATAGAAATGCCAGGAACCTCTTTGTGAAATCCTGACAGACATAGGTTATGGCTTTCTGCAGTACTTCACAATTCATGTTTCTCTTGGATAATGATCGAAATGAGTTTGTTTTTTACACTTATGCACACACACACACACACACACACACACTCTCTCTTTCTCTCTCTCTCTCCCTCTCTCAGTCTTGCATTCATGTAACATGTTTCCTAAAATATATGATGCAATGTTGCGATTGCATTTAGTTGTTGTTGAGGATGTGGTGTAATGGTCAGAGCTGCTGACTTTGGAGCTGGATAACGAGGTTTGAGTCTTGGCGTTGGCTCAACATCCTGCGATTCTGGTCAAATCAGTTTACCCCCCCCTTGCCTACCCAAAATGAATGGATGTGCCCTTGTCTAATGTAACTGGTGCTCCTGTAAAGCACTCCAAAACCTTCAGGTTGAGTTCCCGCTATAAGAAAACTGCAAAAAATAAAACAAAAAGCTGTTGTGCACAGAGGAGGAGTGATGGCAGGAAGGAGTTTGCTTGCTGCTGCAGCAGTATACAGTGGGCTGCTCAAAGCAGTGACTGTCCTTGCTAGGCCATAGTCCTTTTAACCTGTAGGGTTCCAGTGTTCACACTTTCTTCTTTTCAGGCACAAAAGGAAAGAAAGGGTCAAGCTTCTTGTTACCTACACTTCAGCGGTCCCCAACAGGTAAATCACACATTACCAGTGGTTTGCAAGCTGTCTTGCAGTCGCTTGCCAGTGGAGCTCAGGAGTATGCAGCTGCCATCGTTATAATGAAGCACCGGATTATGTGAAGCTTCCAAAAGGTATAGGTCAGGAGCAATAAGCACCCCATCATTTTTTGACTAATCAATGCCAAGCTTCTGCCTGGTAAGAAGCCTGACAACAAATAAGTGTGTCAGAGCACACACTTTGATCTGTTTTTCTATTCTTTCTTTGCCTTCTTTAATTTCTTTCTTTCTTTCTGTCTCTTTCTTTCTACTTCTTTGTTTTCTTTATCATTATTTTCCTTTGCTTCTTTCTTACTCTTCTTTTCTTGGCCTCCTTTCGGTCACATTCTCTTTCCTTTCCTTATATGCTTATGTGTTTCTTTTATTCTTTACTTCAATCCTTCTCTTTTTTCCGCTTTTTTCTTAATTTTTTGCTTCTTTTTCTTCATTCTCGCTTTCTCATTTATGCACTGCTTCCTTCTCTCTTCTTTCCTTTGTTTCCCCCTTTCTTCCCTTTACTTCTCACCTTTGTATCTTTGTTTCATTCTTCACTTTGCATTCTTGCTTCTTTCATTTCTTGCTACCCTTCCTTCTTTATCTTCTTTCTCTGATTCCTTCCTCTCCTTGCATCCCTGCTCCCCATTTATCATTCCTTTACCGCATGTCTTGTTTCCATCTTCACCATCAATCATTTGTTCCTCTCTTCCTTTTCTTCCTCCCTCTTTCCTATCCATCCTCCCTTTCTTCCTTCTTCTATGCTTCATGTCTGTTGTTTCCTTTTTGCACTTTTCTGCTTTGTCACATTTTCTGTTTCTTTCTTCCTCTTCTCCTTTTTCTAAACTTCATTTCCCTCCTCGTCTCCTTTTTCTACCCTTTATTTCCTTCTTCCTCTCCTTTCTTTATCCTTTCCTTCCTTCCTTGTTCTTTCTCTCCTTCTTCTGTCTTTATCTCCTTTTCCTGGAAAAGATGTTAAATTCCTAATTTAATCTTCTCATTCATTATTTTTTCTTTCATCATGGATGCAGGAAACTGGCTCTTTATATGATATATCAAAATGAGCTACATTGTGCAAAGAGTTCAAGGGTTCCCTTACCAGTTGACAGGGGCTTGATCTAGCAATCCGAAGGTGCTCTTTTAGGGGGTAGTGTGATAGAGCAGCCTTAGGCTTCTCAGAGAGGAGTGTTAGACATCTGCAAATACACACACAACCAATAAATGGGACACATGACTCAAGAAGGCGATCCACACCAAATTTTCTAAAATAACAAGTATCTTTATATGTGTTTAGGCACCAGAAACAGTATGGTCAGCTAAGTACGTTTTGCAAGAAAAATACTTCCAGGTTTTGAAAGTCAACATTTAGTGCATTTTTCAGAAGCAGCAAAGTTTCCTGTGGAGGAAAAACAAGTACTGCATTCAGGTATAACAAAGTGACTTATGGGACCAATCTCATGGACTTAATATGAGTATTGGGCAAGGGTCAAGGCCACACCAGCAGGTCACACTGGGTGGCAATGGAGCGGCCAGGTGCAGAGGTGTAGTATGGTATTGGGTGCCCAATGTTAGTAAATGAGCATCAGTCTGGTTAAAAAGAGGCTTCAGGTTTGGACTAGGAGTCCAGTCGAGGGGAACCAACAGGTGAGTCCAAATCTTGAGATGCCCGGGGACATGGGGACACCTTAGGTCCTCTTCCCCATGGACCAGGGGCGACGTGTGAAGAGGTGTCTTGAGGCGTCAAGTTTTCTCCACCGGAGCGTGGTTAAGGGGGCCTGAGGGCAGAGGTTGAAGGTGGTGTTTGTGAGTCCACAGAGGGCAAGTTCAAGATAGGCTTTGCCTCTGGAGGGCTGAAGGACCATGCTGGCACTATTAGTCCACTTCAACTCAGGCTGTGAGGCATAGGTGCAGTGGCACTTTCAGGTGTCATGTTTTCACTGGTCCGGAGTCCTCGCATATTGTCTTGGGGTGCCTGCAAGATGCAAGAAATCAGATCTGCTGCTTCGCAGGATTTCCTGGGTCTTTGTTGAAGGCAGGCAGTCCTCTCAGTCTTTGGAGGCACAAGAGCTGCAGGACAAGGCGACTTTGGTGCATTTTGCATGAGCAGCAGACAGGCCGACAAGGCTGGGTCCAGGTCAAGCGCTTCTTCCTTTTCTTTTGCGGCTCTTGGGTGTCATTTGTAGTAGATCAACAAAAATCTGATTTCCCGGTGCCAGGAGCTCCTCTAAAGACTGAATTTTGTGGCCTTTCGAGAATTGTAGGGTGATACCCCTGGGGTCACGACACCCTCTATGTGACCACTTCCAGTGGGAAGAGGCCATAACCTGGTCCCAGAGTTTCTAAATCTGCCAACATCAAGATGGCAGATTTCTAAATGCTGTGTCCACATCAGGCAGTGCACCTTAGAGGTGGGACTGACCTGAGGGGTGGACACACCTCACTGAACACTAAATTTCCCCCCTGTCCAGGTGCCAAATGGGACCTGTGGAAGAGGGATCAGCATCTCTCCTTTGAGTGAAGCCAGATCTGCATATCAAGGGCGACGGGCTTCTTTGAAGCCCCCTGCCTTGGAATGCAGATTCTCAGGTCGTCCTGTTGGTGGGGCATGTAAACACTTCTCCCACAGCAGTCTTTGTTTCTAACTGGCCGAGAGCAAAGGCTCTCATCCTTAGGGGTCAGAAGCATGTCTGGTGTTGGCAGGCTGGCTAACACTAGTCAGTCCAAACACAGGTAGTTCGTAGGTTTCCAGGGGCACCGCAAAGGTGCCCTCTGGGTGCATGTAATATTAAATCCACCACTGGCATCAATGAGAGTTTATTAATATGAGATGTTTGATACCAAACATCCCTATTTTACTGAAGCCATCATGTAGCTGGGGAACTTGTAGTGATTAGAGTCAAACGCATGTACTTAAAATGACTTCCCTGTTCACTCACTATGTCTAAGAATCGACAAAGACATAGCAGGGGCCTAACTGCTGATATGTCCTCAAATGTAATATAGTTTACCCTACCTTAGGGCTGCTACGGGGGTGACTTACATATATTGCACAGAGTGTTAGGGAATGTAGCACACATGATGTGTGCCATGTCCTGTTTTCACTTTTAGCTGCACCAAGACACACAGCCTGCAATGGCAGTCTGCACGTGCTAGATGAGGGGTCCCTGAGGGTGATACAATACATTTTGCAGCCATTGGGGACCCTCTTTGATGCCCATGCCCTAGGTACCAGAGGTACCATTTACTAGCGACTTACAGGTAGGCAAATGTATTACCAATTGAGGAACAATAGCACAGTTTTAGGTAAAGAGATCTGGCGCTGGGGACCTAGTTAGCAGGAACCCAGTGCACTCTCAGTCAAAAGCGCATCAAATACCGGGCAGAAGGTGGAGGTGACCATTTCAAAAAGGGGCACTTTCCTACAATTAGCTCATAGATGTTCCCATATGCATGAGGATTGAGGCAGATGCTTGTAGATATGTTTTCCTGAAGAACTCTATGAAGTCTTCATGCACCTCTTAGGATCCTTGTCTATGAAACATACACTGTTTCTGCCACAAGTAATTCTTACTATTAAGTCATTAGGTTGGACCTGTTTCTGGTTAGCAACCAAAGGGCGTCAGGGGAACTCGCTAGATGAGTGGTGCCTTTGATCTCCTAGCTTATATAATCAGAACAGTATCATCCAATGCATTACACTAGAGAAACCACAGACCCCAGTGAAACACTTACCTCTAAGAAGCAGTTCACAAGTAAGAACAAATGGCCAAAACATTTATTTTTGGAGTCGCCATAAGTAAACATTCCATATGCATCTCATGTGGCATTGGTGCTCTGTGCCAACTGCATCGGGACTGAGTGCTCTAAAAAGGCAGAGGTTAAGTTGCTTGTCTTTTATGTCTGCTTATCTAGTATATAGGATACATTCCATTGATCAGAAGTAGAACTCACTACAGAAAAAATTTAGGGGACATCTATCCTAGATTATCCCACCATGTAGTTTCAGAATTTCTGCTACAACCACATTTGTTCTCAGAAGCATGGTTTGGTGATAGTGTCACGCAATGTACAGGTGATGCCCAAAGATACACTAGCCACATGTGGTCAAATCTCAGCTATGTTGTGTTGAAATCCATATTCAGTATCTATGCCGGAGGCACCTCCTTTTCCAGCCGTGACAGCTTATTCTTCAGTTTCTACTTGGAGATCTCAGGGCATCATCGTACCAGACTGTGTACCTTCTTTTGTGGAGGTGCCTCTGCCATCCTGATTCCTGACAACAATTTTCCATCATCTTGATTTCATTGTTTTCCTGCTACAGTGTGTTTCTGGTGAAGTGGCCCTGTGTGGCTGTTTACTGCTGGATTTTGCTGTTGTTTTCCCCAATTTAAAGGGGAAATAATGGCCGATCTATTGAATCAACTTTCTTCCTGTTGCGACCCAGCAGGCATTAGTATGTTGGCAATTCAAACTTTTTTCCACAATATGATTAGCCTGATTCATCCAAAGCTTGTTTTTATTGTTTCTGTTTTAACCCCATCTCTTCACTTAAACATCAGTTCGATACTTTTAACATTCTTTCCAGAAGTATCTTGCTATACTACTGCATATTCCCCATAAGAAGTCTTAATTTATGATCCCGTTACCTCATACAAGAACGCTACTGCCTATGTAAAAAGTCTGAAGTGTTTAAGTCATACCATTTAATCTTCATGCATAATTACCAAGCATTATGTTAGAAATTGGGTCTCTAGTTGGCAGAGGTATACACCCTGGTCCAAGTAGGGACCACAATCCTAATCAGGATAAGTCACAACACAATCCAAAGTATCCTGTGCCCACCCTCTGGTAGCTTGGCACTGAGCAGTCAGGCTTAATTTAGAAGATGTTTGTGCAATAACTCATGCAGTAACACAGTGAAAACACCACAAAAATATACCACACAAGTTTTAAAAAATAGATAATATTTATCTGAATAAAATAAGCTCAAAACGAAAAACATCCAGTGTTCACAAGTTGAAATATTACATTTTTAGGATTTAAAAGTGTCGCAATCCTTAAGAATCAGTTGTTGTTTCTTTGTAGCACACAGTACCTGGGATGCGTCAAAAATAACGATGCACGGGGACCGCAGAGGAGGAGATGCGTGGAAAAAAGGTGTAGCGTCAGATTTTCTGGGGCGAAACAGATGATGCGTTGTTTCTTTCCACACTGTAAGGTGATGCATTGATTTTCAGGAGTGCAGCCTTGGTTCCTTACTGCAATGCAGGGATATTTTGTCGCCCAGGGACAATGCGTTGAAAATCCTTGATGCGCTGGTAGAAGGAGCAGGCGCTGCATTGATTTGTTAGGCAATGCAATGAAATTTCCGCTTCAAGGTGGGAGCTGCATCGATTTCCAGTTGCGGGCCTGGTGCTGCATCGTTCTGGTCGGCAGTGCAGTGATTTTCCAGTCAAGAGGGAGGTGTTGCAGTGATTTCTGCAGACGCTGCATTGATTTTCCAATGCACGAGGATTCCCTGAAGGGGTGAAGTTTTTGTTGGCCCTGAGACTTCAGAAACAGAAGGCAAGCTCAATTCAAGTCCTTGGAGAGTACTGCAGAAGGAAGGAAGAGTCCTTCCAGCAGAGTCAGGAGCCCCAGGCAGCAGAGCAACAAGCAGGAAAACAGTCCTTCAGGAAAACAGTCTAGATGAGTCCTTTGGGAAGTCAGACAGCATCCAGGTGTAGGTTCAGAAGTGTCTGATTTGGTGGGGTCAGAGACCCAATTTATATACCCAAAAATGCCAAGTTCCCCTTTCAGTCCAAACCTGTCTGTCAGGATCCACGTGGGGGTTATCAGTCCTTTGTATGAGGGGAAGCCACTGGCCTTTGAAGTGTAAGAGTGAGCCCCTCCACCCTTCCTGCAAAGAGAGACCCGTTCAGTATGCAGATGAATTTAGATGTGACTGAGTGTCCTGTGTTTATGGATGTCTGGGTGGAACGTACAAGTGGAGCTGTCAGCCAGCACAGACCACACGTGGATTGGAGACAGGCTGTAAAGCACAGATGGCAGTAAGTTCAGAAAAATGCCCACTTTCTAAAAGTGGCATTTCTAAAATAGTAATAGTAATATTAAATCCAACTTCAAAAGTAAGTGGGATTTTCTATTACCATTCTGGCAATACCAAATATGACAGGTTTACTTCTTCCAGATCAGAATCTACCACTCAAAAGTATATGAGGACAGTTCTAAAGCTAGTCTAGAGAGGAGCAGGCCTCACAGTAGTGGAAAATGAATTTATAGGTTTATCATTACCATGGACATGTAAAACACCTTGGTACATGTCCTGTCTTTTACTAACAAACCACCCTACCCTATGGTATACCTAGGGCCTACCTAGGGGATGACGTATAAGTAGAAAAAGGTGAGTTTAGGGCTTGGCTAGTAGTTTTAAATGCCAATTCAAAGTGGCAGTGAAACTGCACACACAGGCCTTGCAATGGCAGGTCTGGGACATGGCTAAAAGGCTACTTGTGTGGGTGGCACAATCAGTGCTGCAAGCCCACTAGTACCATTTAATTTACAGGCCCTGGGCATATGTAGTGCACTTTACTAGGGACTTACAGGTAAATTAAATATGTTAATTGGGTAGGAACCAATGGTATCATGTTTAGGGGAGAGAGCATATGCACCTCAGCACTGGACAGCAGTGGTAAACTGCGCAGAGTCCTAAAACTGTCAAAAACGGGGTCAGAAAAAAGAAGGAGGCAGGCAAAACGTTGGGGGATGCCCACCCTAAAAGCTGTTAGGTCTAGCACGTTATTACAAAGGCTATTACTATTTAACATTCTTCTGTTACTAGCTCTCAGGAACATGGTGCAAATTTGATTATTGGTTTGTTCTATACTTTAGTAAAAATGATAAGTGACTCCACACCATTTGACTGGAAGTGACATCAAACTCCATTTGACCACTTATCTCATCATACGGTTGGCACATTGATCCCTCCTTAACCATTCAAGAGCCTCCTAAGTAGGCTAGCTAGCTGGAGGCAGCAAAGCATAAATAAAGAAAGAAAACTAGACTTTCAGAGCTATGTTTACTTACCTTTTCTGACAATGCCTTTGTGAACCCTGAGACCAGTGGTGGTAGCAATGGCATTGCCATATGAATAAAATACAAAGCCAATTGTAGCAGCATCTACTACTGGTAACCTCTGATCAATGTCAATGTGTGCTGTGAGGACACCATGGATATTCACACCTAGCTATTTATTGTGATTCTTGTGTCACTAGTAGCCAAATCTCTCCAAATGTGTTACATTTCAGTCTATAGTAGTGACAAATCAAGTCTAAAGCACTGATATTTGATGGGAGATTGAACTATGAGTTGCCATGTGGTACCACAGAGTACATCTACAACTGTCTATGTGTAATAAGGCATTTGCATGAAGGATCCTTGCTTCTGACATCAAGGGAGTAGTTGTCTGTACTAACATCAGAAATGCCTCAATACCTTATAAAAGTTATTTTTTTGAAGTAGAGACCAATGCAACCTTTACAGTATATTAAAAAAGATGTCAATTATTGTGCCTAACACAATTCTCTAAAATTTCAATTCCTGCTCAGTCTGCTGGCCCAATGTATATAAAATACAGTATTTCCCATCCATTAATTTACAACTCCTTCAGGGAAATACTTAACCCTTCTAAAATGTTTAACTTCCACCAATGTTAGTGGCCCTTGGTGCATCACTGACAAAATATTGCACAAAATATTACACAGAAAGTGATCTCCCTATTGATGTAATGTGTCACAAGAGTAAAAGAAGCCCCAGCAAGTCATTTTCACTCTGGTTCTGAAGATGACTCTGCCCCCACAGTTCAAAGTATTAGCCCCCCTCCACCCCACCCTAAAGTTTGGGTCTAGTTGTGTTGATTACCCCATTTCTTAAAGATCTGGCAAATGATTCATTTTTTTAGAGTGTGCATAAACTGAGGGCTTCAAGGTGCTATTGTTTGCTGGTATTGAAAGAATATTCCTTGCCAGCAGTGGCAGAACACAACAGTCCCCAACCCAGTCTACAAAGGCAGCACCACAGGAGTCTGTGTGGTCACTTTTCTTCAGAATACTCTTGTTGTGGTAAAATATTCTGCCTCTCCCCTGAAGCTCTGTGCTCATGAAACATAGCATTGTGCATTACTAATATACTATCTCCCTCTCTCTTTAGAGCTCTAGGGAGAGGTGAGGATTGCTTCTGCTACAACCCTGGACTTTATTATGAATTTTATGATCGAGGACACATGTGTAGCTTTCAGTTAATTTTATACAGTGTTTATTATTTAGAATGCAGTGAAAGCTGTGAGATGGAGACAAGGCATAGAAGAGCTACTATTTCACATAGCTTTCTTGAGATGATGGCTGCTGTATGAGGCGGGGCAGGACGTTGCTGTCGCATGCACCCCTGTCTCTCCTGAGCAGTTTTTAGAGAGGCTGGTCAGGTTCTGGGGTCATTTACAGATCTGCAAGGTGTGAGAGCCTCAGCCAAAAACATCCAGAGAACAAGATCGGACCAATGTATTTATTGCCCTGGTGTGTAGAACAAGGCCCGCATGTGACTCTCTGCCTCATTCTTTTACTGTGCAGCCCAGAGGTGTCAGTGCCACTGGAACCATGCAAGCTCCTGGCTGCATAGAAGTATGCTTGAGAACTACATTTCACTCTAATACCAAACATAGTTCTGCTGAAAAAATATGCACATCCACAGAATGTTGTGAGATGATACCACCGCGGACGGGGATTTCAATGCCTGAAGCACGCTGTTACACATTAGCCAATGGCCGCAAGGGGCTTTCAAAAGCCTCATTAAGCTTCTGTATGTAGCTCTATGAATAAGAATATATGTATGTTGTATAATGTGTTTTGTGTATGTTGTGTGGTGTATGTAGTATGTGGTACCGGGTGGCTTGAGCTCTTGACAGAGACCAAAATCCCTTTGAAGGACAGAAATAAAGAGACCAATTCCAAAAACAAAAATGTTTTTCCATGCACAACAGCAATATTGTGACTGTTTTTATCATTCAATAAAACACTGCATAGGGTAACAGGAAAATAAACTGAATTTCCAAATACCCTATAAACACATTGGAACTTACACTTGGACCCTAATACTGCCTTATAACAAAAAGTACAATGTGGAAAATAGTTTATTAAACCCTACTATGAACCCAAACACCAGGCACAGTAAGGCAAATACTGCTGTTACTTGCACTGTATGAATGTGTGTGTGCATATCTGACACATATATAGAGATAGAAACATCACTGATGATATTTCAAATTATATCTGTTAGAAATGGGGTCTCTAGTTGGCAGTCAGTTTGCACTGTGTCCAAGTAGAGATCCTCACTCTAGTCTGGATAAGGGAGATACCTGCTCAGATAACCCCTGCTCACCCCCTTGGTAGCTTGGCACGAGCAGTCAGGCTTATCTCAGAAGCAATGTGTAAAGCATTTGCACATAACACACAGTAACACAGTGAAAACACTGCCAAAGGACACCACACCAGTTTTAGAAAAATAGCCAATATTTATCTATATAAAACAAGACCAAATATGATACAAATCCAACATCTAGTGGTAAATATATGAATCCTGCAAAAGTTACTTAAAAAGACAATTCCTTGAAGTCAATAGCTCCACTTGTGGCTGTCACGGCATTGTGATCAATAAAACGAACAGTTCAGGCCAGCTGTGGTGTTGGGGGCCACCTACAATTTCGGGAAGACTGGCAAACAGTACTTTTGGAATTGCAGGGTATCGTGATCCTCACGATGAGATCTGGAGAGCGGCGTCATTGTAGTCGCAGTGTTCATTTTGAAGTCGGGCCCTTGAAGTCACACGTGTTGCAGATCGAACTCCGGGCTGATGAAGTCAGGAGCGCTGGCGTGGATGGCGTCAGTGGACCGAGGCTGCGGTGGGGGGGAGGATGTTGCTTCGTGTACCTTACAAGCTGTGTCGCTGAATCCACCACTGTATGTCATCTCCCTTCTTGTACTCTCTCCCTATGTTCTTAGGAATGTGCACAATTCTGTCTGACTGCACTGAGATATTGCTGACACCATCACAGCTGGATCTGCTCCTCACATCCAGTTCTTTTACTTTGAGCTCATGTTCCAAAAGCATCTACTTTTCCTCCACGGCTCACTGCTCCCTCTGAGCCTCCATTTGTAATCTCTCCAACTCATTCTCATGCCTCCTGGGTTCTCTCCTGTCCTCCAGCTCCTCTAGAGTCAGGCCTTTTGATCCACCACTGCTGCTTGGCCCAGGGGGTACCTCCCCCTAGCAGCTCCTGCACCCTCAGCACATCATCCCTAGGATTGGCGTCCAAAGAATCCCCATTTGGATCCTAAGACTACCCACTGGCAGCTCTGGCGGCTATCCAGGCACTCTGTGCCTTTTGTAGCTCCTCCTTTTTGGTGAGGCCTCTGACCTGGACTTTGAGGTTTTTACAAACTGCCTTCCGTTCCTTCAAGGTACAGGTTTCCAACCTATCCTCCTCAAAAAACAAATCCTGGGATGCAACTGACAATTCTCTTGACTGAGAGATGATGTTGTTGGAGTTCACTTGAACTCAAGATCAAAAATAGGTCAAAAGAGAAAAGAAAATCAAAACTAAAAATCTGTATGTGGCACATAGTGGTCTGCAATATGGTAGTAGTGTACACAAATCACTGTGGGTCAAGTACAAATGCAGGTCTTATCCTCACTGCTGACAAACAATGTTAGAAATGTGGTTTCTAGCTGGCAGACGATTTGCACCCTGTCCAAGTAGGGACCCTCACTCTAGTCAGGATAAGGGAGATACCCACACAGATAACCCCTGCTCACCCCTTTGATAGCTTGGCACGAGCAGTCAGGCTTATCTTTTATGGTGTTGTGATCAACAAAACCAACAGTTCAGGCCAGCTGAGGCATCGCAGGCCAGCTATGGTGTCAGGACGACCCGCAAACAGTACTTTTAGAATTGCATGGTGTCGTGATTCTCAAGATGATATCCGGAAAGCGGCGTGGCTGGCATCGCCATGTCGGATCCGGAATTGGTGTGGGTATTGTCAGGCCATTGAAGACTCACGCGTTGCAGATCGAACTCTGGGCTGCTGAAGTCAAGAGCTCTGGCGTGGATGGCGTTGGGGCTGCGGTGCGAAGCGGGATGATGCGACGTGCGGTGGCCACAGGTCACGGTGCAGGCAGTGGCTCGGTGACGGCATCCAGCGGCGTCGGTGAAACCAGGACTGCGGTGTGAAGCGGGGTGGTGTGACATGCGGTGTCACCAGGTCACAGTGCAGACAGCATCGATGTTGTTGCAGAAATGCTGTCATTGGTAGACCCAAGCTGGTTGTGAGGGATAGGATGGTGCTTCGTGACCCTCAAAAGCGGTCTCCACAGCCCACGGTGCAGGCAGGGATGCCTGGTGATGACACTGGAGTCGATGATGCTGGCATTGGTGGACCGCGGCTGCTGTGTGGGACGAGACAGTGCTTTGTGTACCTCACAAGCGGTGTTCACAGGCCACGGTGCAGGCAGCAGCTTGGTGAAATCATCCGATGACAGCGTTGGTGAGATCAGGGTCGCAGTGCAAAGTGGGGCAGTGCAGCTCTGTGCGGCACTGGCAGGTCACTGTGCAGGCCAGTAGCATCTTTGGCGGCATCCTGGTGGTTTTTCCTCTTGAACAGCACAAAACACACAGTTCCCATTGCTGCAGCTCGAGAAAACTGAAGTCCTTGGTGTCCCTGAGACTTTCAACAGGAGGCAAGCTTTACTCCAAGCCCTTGGAGAACTTTCTCAAGCGGGATACACAGCAAAGTTCACCTTTGTACTCTTTTAAGGCAGAAGCAGCAACTGCAGGCCAATCCAACAAAGCAACACATCAAAGGGACAGTACTCCTTCCCCAGCACTTACGCTCTTCTCCTTGGAGAGGTTCTCTTGATTCCAGAAAGTTTCTAAAAGTCTGTGGTTTTGGGTCCAATACTTATACCCCTTTTTGCCTTTGACGTTGGCACGCTTTAAAGCAAAGTCTCAAAAATTAGCAAGATCCTTTCTTGTCCAGGCCAGGCCCCAGCCACACACCAGGGGGTTGGAGACTGCATTGTGTGAGGGCAGACACCGTCCTTCCAGGTGTGAGTGGCCACTCCTCCCTCCACTCTAGCTCAGATGGCTCATCAGGTCATGCAGGCTACACCCCAGCTCCCTTTGTGTCACTGTTTCGAGGAGCTGTTTCAAACTGACCCAGGCAGATAATCCACATACAGGCAGAGTCACAGATAGGTTAAAGCAAGAAAATGCCTACTTTCTGAAAGTGGCATTTTCAAACTAACAATCTAAAAACCAACTTCACTAAAAGATGTATTTTTAAATTGTGAGTTCAGAGACCCCAAACTCCATATTTCTATCTACCCTCAAAGGGAATTTGCACTTTAAAGTTATTTAAAGGCAGCCCCCATGTTAACCTATGAGATAGATAGGCCTTGCAACAGTGAAACCCAAATTTGGCAGTATTTCACTGTAAAACATGTAAAACACACCACTACATGTCCTACCTTTTGAATATACTGCACCCTGCCCTTGGGGCTACCAAGGGCCTACCTTAGGGGTGCCTTACATGTAGACAAAGGGAAGGTTTGGGCCAAACTGACAGTTTTAAACTGCCCACACAGACACTGCAGTGGCAGTTCTGAGTCATTTTTACCAGGCTACTAACGTGAGTGGCTAACCCAGTGCTGCGGCCCACTAGTAGCATTTGATTTACGGGCCCTGGGCACCTCCAGTGCACTATTCTTGGGACTTACTATTAAATCAAATATGCCAATCAGGGATAAACCAATCACCAATACAATTTACTTAGGGAGCACTTTCAATTTAGCACTGATCAGCAGTGGTAAAGTGCGCAGAGACAATAAACCAGCAAAAACAGAGTCCAGTATACCATAAAAACAGGAGGTCAGAAGGCAAAAAGACAGGGAAGACACACCAACAAGCTGCCAGGTCAAAAAATATCACATTATCAAGCTGACCACATTTTATCACCAGGTACTCTACCTCATTCCTGTTAGGAAAGCTAATGAAATCAATAAGTTTACCCATAGCACCAGTAACTAATCCTTCCTCAACATTTACATTTTGATACAAAATGACTCTACTGTTCTTGCAAACACTTAAACATTCCTCCAATCCTGCAGTTCATTAAACAGATTTTTCCATGAATCCAGTTTTGCTTGTAATATTTCTTTTAGAAATACTGTGACACCCTGGGCTTCCATTTAGCCTTTTGCCGTCAGTTTCAAAGTGTCTTCTTTCTCCAATTCTAGCAGTTCTTTGTTGAAAGAAGTATACTCCCCCTGTGTAGGCATTAAGCACACAATTGGTTTTCCTTCTTATATGAAAGTCAACATTAGCTCTGCTGCTGTCTTGTTTGTTGGAAACATTTTCTCAGAAAGATGACTTTCTAGAAGGTGCTTTCTTCCTTTTGAAAGAACACCTACCCAAAGGTCCTTTAAAAATTTCCCAGATTCAAGATCAGGTGCTTGTTGCATATTCCTAAGTAATTCTTTGTGTTGGCAATTTAACCAAATATTCACATTTCCAATGGTTCCCAAAGAATTCAGAGATTCATCATGAAGCTGTGATTTAAACACAGGTTGTCCTTTGACAGGTGGAAGTTTCAGTAGAGCTCCAAAAACAATCAAGTGTTTCCTCCAAATAGGACATTGCAGTCTGTTCTTAGAATCAGTTGCATTCTCACATGTACAAAGGTAAGCATTACGTTTGAGACCATGCTCACCTCATCAATAATTAAAAGCTTTAACTTTTTAGCACTCTTGACACCTCATGGCAAGCTTCACCAGATAACTTTTGGTATTCTAGTTTGTTTTCATGAACAAAGGGCAGCATCAAAAGTTGATGTGAAGTAATTCATTTTATATTGTGTGTAGCTAATCAGGTGGGTGCTGTAACTACACATAAAAAATTACAGTCTGTAGTCTTCTGTAGGAAAGCAATGAGAGCTTGTATTGAGAAGCTTTTCCAGATAACAGCTCCTCTGCTGACGTATAACTCGTTCCTGTCGTGGAGAAATCCATGTTTAACTCTGGCTTTCACCTTATAAATATTTATTTCCTTTTGCTCATCATTTAGTTGCCCAGCTAAGTCTTCCAAATCAATTGTTTCCTCCCTTGCTTGTTCCTTTGCTGTCTCCACCTCAGTCACTGCAATAGCTGCTTCATTTTAAATTATTGACTGTCCAAGTGGATCTTGACTTTGAGACCCTGAACTTTGGCAGCTTTGCAAACTCTCCTTAGTTACCTCAGCAGAAATTGTTTTTTCCTGTTCAATTTCATCATTTAACATTTTCAAATAGTTAGGAAATGCCGAACATTCAATACTATCCTTTGCAACATTGAAAGAGTCTTCATAGCAGTCAAAACCTCTTGGTAATTCTGATTCAGAACGCCAAAGTTTAAATAGCTTCAAAAGAACTAAATAAAAAACTCTCTTTTTTCAGGAGTCTGGTAACTCAGTTTTCTAGGGTTATATAGACTGCCTGTGCTGTGTCGTACTAAGCAATTAACTATTGAAAATGTACCTTTATCTACAATTTCTGTGACATTGTTTCTACATCTGTAGTTTGGAAATATTTCATAGAGACATATATTTTCAAGATGCGGTCTCCTTTTTAAATAGTAAGCCTCCAACATGCTTGTTTTTACAATGTCTTCACTTTCTGGACCAAATTCTGCAAGGTACTGAATTTCTGGAAAAGACTTCAACACTCTGTTTCATGTGCATGTTAGGTCTAGACTCACCCAAGCAATTCCTCCTGATTTAGAGCATCTTTCATCACAGTTTTCTCAGATTTTGTTATGTATGAAGTTACATAACGAGCAACAGCTATTGAGTTGTCTGCCACAAACTGAATATCCATATTGGCATTCCACATTTTCAGAACAACAGGATTGTAGTCATTAATATATTTCAAAGCCTCTGTTCTCAGTTTGCATGTGTTTTTGAGTGATGTTTTGATAAGTATATGTCTCACGTCAGAGAAAAAAACTGCTGACTCTTCCTTTGAAATAACAGATCTTCGAAATCCAAAGCAACATTTTGTGTAAAATGTTATTTTTGCTCTATATTTCTGCTGACAGTACTTCCCACATCTATGTGACTGAAAACACAGAACTTCCTGTTTTGGGTCTTTTTCCTCACTGTCTTTTGGGATGCTACATGTAACATACTGTTCTATGAAAGAAAGTACAGGCACATCGGTGTCTGTTCCAAATGTTGGTGCATCATTTATCCACAACAAAAATATGAGGTGCACATCTTGCTTGTTACTCTTTACACCAAAAGAAATTAGTAACTTTTCTAAGAGGTTTATTTTTTGTTGCAAATGAAAGAGAGCATGGCTTGAAATCTATGGTTAAAATCCCTACAAACATTTGCAGGATCTAAATAGCAAATTTTGCCTGGTGTCTTGAAATCAGTGCCCTTAATGTTAGAGTTTGCTTCTCTCAAAAAGTCATGTAAGTCATCCCATGCATACTCTGTACAACTGAGGGTCACAAACCGAGGTGGTGCACCTAAATTTCACAACATACATTTCAGTACACCATGACAAAGATACCAGTACTCATTGCTCCGACGTTGGCATGCCATCAAATTTATCGAATTATACTCCAACTGCTCATCTTTTCCATTAATTTTGTCAACAAAGTATTTTGTGGACATATGTTTAAGAATAATTCCTCTCTTAAGAATGTGGTTAACAACATATAAAAATCCAGAAAAGTCACTTTAAAATAATAGATGGAATATATGTGGAATATTTTGGTGGAATCTGGAGTCCTCTGATTAGAAGCTTGTTGACCTATCATCAACTGCTAGTATTTGCAGTGGGCAGTCATCAAATCATCCCCCTACTCCAGTTGGAGATAGTTGTGAAAAACAGCAAGCCTCTAAACGTTTCTCCCACAGACACACATTTGACCTCCTTTAGATTGTTTAATGTTCTACAGTCCAACAGTCATAACTTCTTTTGAATGTAGTAGATGGATACTGTAATGCTCATATATTTTTTCATTTCTACTTATATTCACTCTTTCGACAAGTGCACTTTAAGACAACATTCCTTCATCCATACAAACTCCATGTGTAACAACATCTACATCTTTGTAATACATATTATTCTGTTTGACATATAATGTAGCTTTCTTCACCTTATTCACATCCACTAGTTCCTGCCAGATTTTATTTTTGTGGGCATGCCATTGGCTAGAATATTAAGTGGTTCATCTCAATGTGCACAGTTTCAATATTGCATTCAAAATCTAACCTACCCTACCTTTAAGGCTTTTTTGCAGCTTAGTCAGTGGTAGTTTCCCACTCTTTGATCCATACAAACTATTGCTTGAAAAGGGTGCATAGAGTGCCTCAAAATTGTTTCATAAACATTTAGGCCCATATTTATACTTTTTGACGCAAAACTGCGCCAACGCAGTTTTGCGTCAAAAAAATTAGCGCCGGCTAACGCCATTCTGAAGCGCCATGCGGGCGCCGTATTTATTGAATGACGTTAGCCGGCGTTAGCCGCCGGCGCTGTCTGGTGTGCGTTAAAAAAAACGACGTACACCAGGCAGCGCCGGCGAAGGGGGAAAATGGCGTATGTGCGTCCAGAAATGGTGCAAGTCAGGCTGAGGCAAGAAAATCGCCACAACCCGATTTGCGCCATTTGTTTACGACGCCCATCCCCCATTGAAATGACTCCTGTCTTAGCAAAGACAGGAGTCATGCCCCCTTGCCCAATGGCCATGCCCAGGGGACTTCTGTACCCTGGGCATGGTCATTGGGCATAGTGGCATGTAGGGGGGCACAAATGAGGCCCCCCTATGCCACAAAAAAAAAAAATATATATACTTACCTGGACTTACCTTAATGTCCCTGGGGTGGGTCCCTCCATCCTTGGGTGTCCTCCTGGGGTGGGCAAGGGTGGCAGGGGGTGTCCCTGGGGGCAGGGGAGGGCACCTCGGGCTCATTCTGAGCCCACAGGTCCTTTAACGCCTGCCCTGACACAGGCGCTAAAATCCGGTGCAAATGCAGGTTTTTTAGTCCCGCCCACTCCCGGGCGTCATTTTTGCCCGGGAGTATAAATACGACGCATATGCATCGCAGTCATTTTTTAAGACGGGAACGCCTACCTTGCATATCATTAACGCAAGGAAGGTGTTCACGCAAAAAAATGACGCTAACTCCATGAACTTTGGCGCTAGACGCGTCTAACGCCAAAGTATAAATATGGAGTTAGTTTTGTGTCGAATTTGCATCGAAAAAAACGACACAAATTCGGCACAAACGGAGTATAAATATGCCCCTTAGATTGCAAAGTTCCTCTGGAATTTCTACCAACTCTAACTTGTTATATATTGCTCTGGAAGGCATTTTGTTGTCCTCTAATTTGTCATAGCAATACTTACATATGATCTGCTGTGCTGACAAATCGAAGCGGTCCTCCACAAATAAATACACAGCAAATTCTAGTTACTTATCTCTGTTTTCCAGAACAACCCGCATTTCAAATTTGGCTTATGTCGTAAGTCGACAACATATACAAACATAGTTAGGTTTCTCTGTAGAAAGTGCATTAAACTTTGCTATGTTTTATTGAAAGTTATCAGTACTAATATCTGTGCTCTGTTCCTCTACACCTGGAAGTACCAAGTCCTCATTTTCCCCAGACTCTACTTCAGAACAAAAGAAATATAACTAAGTATCTTCACAAACTTTTTCAATCACTGATACAGTACCATACAAAATGCTTTGGTCATTTCTCCTAAACAAAATGCTGGAATTTTTTACAAAGTAAAGTCTTCTAACTAAATTTCTCATTTTTGAATAATAAACGGCCAACAGTCGAAAATGATTAAAGGTGCTTGTACACCCTTTTTTCTGGATAGATATACTACTAAGTGCCATTGCATATTAGTATATTTCCCAACTTTGCATGTATCTAACACTTGCAACATTGCAATTTTCTGCTTCACACTTATATCTGAAAATTGACATAGAAAATGTCTTAATATATCAATTAGACATAGAAAATGTCTTAATATATCAATTCATTCGTGGTGAACACTACATATATTACTGCAGTTCCATTTATCCACAGGGGCATGTCTACACCGTTCTTGTATCTCTTCAGCTAGTTCTTCCTCCACATTTCTAGGAACCATCTCCTCTTTTGCAATGAGAGTACCATCTTTTCCCTACTAGCATAAGCTAGTTGTTTCAACTGCATGCACTAACATGTTCTCTTTTAAGTAATTTTCCTCAGTAAAGAAAGGCTCAGTACTAGATGTATGCTTCCATTCTCCACTGAAAATTTTACAACATTTTTTTTTGCATTTTCTCTTCATAGACAACACTGATTTATCCAGTGTTTTCATTCTGTTCAGTATCAAAATAATACTTCAGGGCAAATGCTTTATCGACTACACTCTCAATATGTTGTTTTTGTTTCAGTTCTTGCCTCCTTCTCTTATACTGCTTAGTGGTTCTTACCAAATTCTGTATTACCCTATATTCTCACTCATATTTCTTTAAATTATTATTCTCTTCTTGTCGAACTAGCTGTTTTCTGATAAGATTTCTCACTTTCAATTTCACTTACTTCTCTTTTCTGAGCTGATTTTAAACCTTGTTTATTATTTGCCTATTTTTGCACATTTGCACTTTTCCACATACTATTTTGAGAAATGTTTTAGTTTCCTTACCAGCAGTAACTAGGTATGTCAGTAACTGTGTAGGTGGGTGACTGTTTGTATAACTGGTAGTATGGCTATGTACAACTGTCTGTAACAGAGTGACTGCTGGATACATTAATGGCTATATATGTGTGTGAGGGCATCTGACAGTTCTTGCCTGGGGGTGTGAATGTCTATGTAAGTGCATGTATGGGTGTGTGAATGGTTTTATTAGTGTCTTTCTCAGTGTGTCAGTTACTCTCTGCCTACACCAGGTTTTGGTTCATAAGTGCTTTTCTGAAACTGTAACTGGGTGTATGAGTGCCTGACCATCTCTGTGAGTGGATACAAATTGTATACTATTGAATTATTTACTGTAATCAATCACCCACTTCTACTTCCAAACACATTTGTTCATAGTATCTTAAAAAACTCTATTTTCTCTTTAGACATTTTTCTTCCTCCTTTGCTGCTCATGATGCTTTTCCTTCATATCATAATTGACCCTCCCTTTTATTTTTCCTTTTACTGTTGTGTACAACCTACACACTTTCTTTCACCTTATATACACTCATAGCTTTTTATATACATATACGTTTTAAAAGTACATCCTAATTGATATACCAGTGAAATCTCTTTGATGTTCTCCAATTTTTATCTCAGTATCATTTAGAATCTCTTGTCAGTGAGAACCAATAATGTCAATCCTTCTCACTCTGCTTTCAGCGATACTGATTTAATTAGCAAATCACATCCTTCCTTTCATATTTTATTTTTGTTATAGCACTTCTAAATGGGCAGTCTTTATTAACCCTTTCTAAGACCCTTGTTAAGCAGTTAAATTTGTTAGTGTTTTTGGATGGTTTTGCGGATCCATTGCAGCACTCAGCACAGCCTCCAATGTAAATTTGCAGTGGATCCAAATGGGGGCCCGTAACAGCATTTAACATTGGACTGTTAATACTTTGCATCTACATTTTACTTTGTAAGAAACTACTGAATTAGAAGGCAAGCACTTCATAATAAGCAATGTGTCTATACCACTTGTTAGATAATGTTAGAAATGGGGTCTTTGGTTGGCAGTCCGGTTATCCCCCTGTCCATGCAAGAACCCTCATTCTAGTCAGGGCAAAGGAGAAAAACACCTGGTTAACCCCAGCTCACCCCCTTGAAAGCTTGGCATGAGCAGAAAGGCTTAACGTACAGGCAGTGTGTAACGTATTTGTATCAACACAAAAAGTAATACAGTGAAAACACTACAAAGTGACTCAACACCAGGTTAGCAAAATAACCAATATTTATCTGAACTAAACAATATAAAAATGACAAAAGTCCAACATACACAAGCAAAGTTATGAATTTTCAAATATTAAACACAGAAATAGCGCTTAGAAACACAAATGCTTTGATGAGGTGATATCACAGCATCGTAACCAAGCTGTTCCCAACAATCCGATGCCAACGGTTCCAGTCACAGAGACACATGGATCCCCAGGTACAGTACTTTGTTCAAATGCGGAAACAAGCTGGTGCACGGAGTCGGGGATCGCTACGTCACTGGATCCGAGACGGCGTTGGTCAACATACACAAGCAAAGTTATGTATTTTCAAAGATTAAACACAGAAATAGCGCTTAGAAACACAAATGCTTTGATGAGGTGATATCACAGCATCGTAACCGAGTCGTTCCCAACAATCCGATGCCAACGGTTCCAGTCACGGAGACACATGGACCCCCAGGTACAGTACCTTGTGCAAATGCAGAAACAAGCTGGTGCACGGAGTCGGGGATCGTGGCGTCGCTGGACCCGAGACGGCGTTGGTCCCTGTGCTGCAGAGCGAAGGAGCAGAGGCATCATGAAGAGGCGTCGGATCTTTGCTGCGGTGGAGGTGAGGCAGCGTCGGTGTGAATCGTTGGATCCACACACTTCCGGCAGAGTCAGTATCCAGCGCTCACAATGTGGTGCAGCGACTTCCACTGAGTCGCAGACTTAATCGAGGCTGCAGCAGCGTCAGGCCTGCCGGGCCGTCGCACTCCAGCGAGGACCATGCTTCGGTTGCAGGCAGAGTCACGGGATTCGGCAGCGCCGTCAGTCGGAAGTCATCTGAAGTCCGTTTACTTGTTTTTTCTCGGTTTTTCCCACTAGCTTCTTCTTTCAAGGACCCAGGGACTGAATTAGGTACCTCTTGACAGGGCAGGAGTCACAGAGAGTCGAGGTGCTGGCAGAGGAAGACTTTAATGGCCCTGAGACTTCAGAACAGGGGGCAAGCGCAGTCCAATCCATTGGAAATTCTACTCAAAGTCCAGTCTTTGTCCCCTTTCAGAGGCAGAAGCAGCAACCGTATGCTAGCCCAACAAAGCACAGTCACATGCAATGGCAACACGTCTCCTCAGCTCTTCAGTCCTCCTCTTCGGCAGAGGTCCCTCTTGGTTTCAGGAGCAAATCTTAAAGAAATCTGAAGTCTAGGGTTTTGGGTCCACAACGTATGTCCCTTTCTGCCTTTGAAGTTGCCCAACTTCTTTACAGGATCCTGCCTTGCCAGGCCAGGCCCCAGACATACACCATGGGGTTGGAGACTGGATTGTGTGAGAGCAGGCACAGCCTATTCAGGTGTAAGCGACCACTCCTCCCTCCACTGTGGCCCAGATAGCTTATCAGGATATGCAGGCTATATCCCAGCTCCCTTTGTGTCACATGTCTAGAGGAGATTCACAAACAGCCAAACTGTCAGTCTGACCCAGACAGGGACTCCACAAACAGGCAGAGTCACAGAATGGTTAAAGCAAGAAAATGCCTACTTTCTAAAAGTGGCATTTTCAAACTAACAATCTAAAAACCAACTTCACTAAAATGTGTATTTTTAAATTGTGATTTCAGAGACCTCAAACTCTACATCTCTATCTGTTCTCAAAGTTAGACTGCGCTGTAAGGATATTTAAATTCAGCCCCCATGCCAACCTATGAGAGAGATAGGCCTTGCATCAGTGAAAAACGATTTTGGCAGTATTTCATTGTTAGGACATTTGAAACACATCAGTACATGTCCCACCTTTAACATACACTGCACCCTGCCTATGAGGCTACCTAGGGCCTACCTTAGGGGTATCTTACATGTATAAAAGGAAGGTTTGAGCTTGGCAGCAGGAGACTGCAGATCCATCTGTCACCCAAAGCATTCATACAAAACAAGGACGCATTTAATACAGTGAGCACCTGAGTGCCTATGTGGCTGTGTGCGCAAGTGTGTGGATCTGTGAGTGGGTGTTTGAGTGCTTGTGTGAGTCTGTGAATTGGTGTGTGTCTGTTTGGCTCTGTGAGTGGGTGTGTTAGTGCCTCTGTGGGTCTGTGAGAGGGCGTGTGCGTGTCTGTGTGGGTCTGTGAGTGCCCCTGTGGTTGTCTGAGTGTGTGTGTATAAGTGTCTTTGTGGGTCTGTGAGTGCCTGTGTGAGTGGGTATGTGAGTGCCTGTGTGAGTCTGTGAATAGGTCTGTGAGTGTATCTGTGGGCCACTGAGTGTGAGTGCCTGTGTGTGTCTGTGTGTATCTGTTTGGGTCTGTGTGTGGATCTGTGAGTGCCTTTATAGGTCTGTGAGTGGGTTTGTGAGTGCTTGCGGGGGCCTATGAGTGGGTCTGTGAGTGTCGGTGTGAGTCTGTGAGTGTGTGTGTGTGTGTGTGTGTGTGTGTGTCTGTGCAGGTCTGTGAGTGGGTGTGTGCCTGTCTTTGTGGACCTGTGAGTGGGTGTGTGAGTGTCTCTGTTTGTCTTTCAGTGGACCTGTGAGTGCCTGTGTAGGTCTGTGAATGGGCCTGTGACGATGTGGGTCTGTGAGTGGGTGAGAGATTGTCTTGTGGGTCTGTGAATGTTTGAGTGGGTCTGTGAGTGGGTGTGTGAGTGCCTGTGTGTGAGTGGGAGCATGAGTGCCTCTGTGGGTGGGTCTGAGACTAGGTGTTTTTTTTTTTATTGCAGCAGGATTATCTGATTCATTGCTGATCCACGCATGTGGAAAAAACATTTAAGGCAATCCCTTGCCCTTCATGGGTCCCTCTCCGACCGATCTAATACATCCATGGGGTCAGGGTACATCTACCCTGACTCCTTCACTCACTGTGCACTTAAATTTTGAGGCCCCAGGACCATATCCCAATACTTAAAATGGTGGCTGCAAATTCCCTGTCAGATTGTGACCAGCCAATCATGGCACTGCTGTTGGCACATGGATCCGCGGATCCTGATTGATGAATCACCCTGAAACTTTCCTAATAACAGCTGACGTGAGTGCCAAACTGGTTTTGAAAATTTTGTGAAGCTCCATCAAACGGCGGCAAAGGTATTAGCAAAACAAAACTTGATTTTCCTGTGGAAACCTAACTATAACAAACTACTGGCGACCCAAAGCACGGACTATTTCAACATTTCAACCGAAAGATCCTGAAAATCACAATTACAGCACTGAACACAGGGCTCTGTACCCCAAGATTCTAACTCCATTGAACAAGGAGGATTTAGACTGGTAATACTGCTTCACTAAGTAGCATGTCTAACAAAAAGCTGGCCAACTGTACCATTTAAGCAGCGTTTATCATTTAATTGTTATACTTTTGTACAGAAGCCTGTTGTGACATGTAGCATACCGTTGCTCATTACCCAGGCAGTTAAATGCTTTGTGTGATAATTGAAGTAGAGTAAATGGAACTGACAAATTACGTATAGGTAGAAATGCAGTTGATGCAGAATGAGTACCAGGTAGCACGAGTGCCTGGTGCACTCCTTTCTCTCTTTATGAGAGCAACGAATGAAAGAGAATTCGCTACAAAAATGAATTTAAAACCCATATGTGGAGATACCATTATTATTTCTTGGTTTCTGTTACTCCGGTAACATCCCATGGTAGGGGTAATGCCGAAGAGTCATGACTAAGTAAGTATGTTCCTTGGCTGTGTCGATTGTGGAAGACGATTTGTATAAACATAAGGGTTATCCTTACAGTAGATGAGATCTTTCAGCCAATCCTGGGAATTAGGGCCTGGGCTCTTCCTCTGCACATGGTTATGCGTCTGTTTGCCAGCAATATTTGCAAAGTGTTGTCTGCATGTCCTGTATTTAACCCAGTGGAGCTATAAACAGTTAAGGCAAATTATTGACTCCTCATAATATACAGTGAATGAAATATAAAAGTCAAGTAGTCCACCACAGTGCCGAGGCCTCTACAGCCCCCGCGATGCTGATAAACCACAGGCAGGATGAAAAAGCCTGTCTCAGGTGCACGGCAGCGCTGTCAGTTCAAGTCCATCCCCTTTCTCTCAGTCCCTTTGGGATGTAATAAACTCTGTACAGGAATTTGTAATGCATAAGGCAGTACCTTTCATCGAAGGATAGTTCCTCCACAAGAGTGCAACAATAGTCTCTTAGGTCATCCATGGTCATCATGTCCAAATCCTCGCACTTGCATCACAAATAACCTCAATTCAAGTAGACTTATAGGGCCTGGTAAATCACACATTTGAGTAAGCTAACACTATGTAGTAAGTTTACTACCTTAGGTTTTCATAAACTCTGTGTACAAACTTACTGCAAAAGTATAAGCTACATGGCACCATCCCCGGAGTAATGCAGTTAGCTTAGTCTTGTGTGGGTGTGTGACATTCCTCACTAACCCCTTAATGACCCTCCCTAAACCCCTCGGACTGCTCCCTGATCTCAGACGTTAGACACTTCGCCACCCACTCCACTGACTCTCTCGTCCTAAAATCTATACTTACATGTGTGGAGACTCTGCAGTTGGGTTGGAGAACTCCACATACATAAGTAAAGGCAAAACATACATTTTGTATTACATTTGGTAGTATGCTGTGTAGCACTACAGAACACACTATTAAGTGCATTTTGCTAAACAGGTCCATAGAGCCTGGATTCTAAATGGCAGCAGTGAAGGGTTGTTTTTAAGTGTGCCAAAGTGAGAAGTTGGAAGTGCACGAGCTAATGTATATTTCGTACCAAGTGATACTAAAGGGAGGTATCCCTGGGGCCCTAGAGGTGCTGTGTTAAGTGCTAATGATTGGAAGGATACAATTCCATTCTTATTGAATATATCACTATTGGTGCTCAGCCCTAGCTTTTGTGAGCTGGGTTTTAGATTTAGGCCCACAGTTATACTTTTTTAGTGCTGCATTTGCGTCATTTATTTTACACATTACACATAAGCGGTGCAAACTTGCAAAATACAATTCTGGCCCTGATTTATACTTTTTGATGCTAAACTGTGCTAACGCAGTTTATCAACAAAAAGTATACCGTCGGCTAGCGCCATTCCAAGACGCCTGCTGGGTGTCTTATTTATGGAATGGTGCAATCCGGCACAAAGGGTGGGTTAACGTCATGGAGAATGATGTTAGCCGGGTGGGGGTGGCCGTTTGGGAGTAGTGGGGTTAGCGTTAAAAATGACGTTAGGCTGGTTAGAGTAAAAAAAGATGACTCTAACCAGCCTAGCGTCATTTTTTGACGCTAAACCTACCATACCACATGACTCATGTCTCGCAAAAGACAGGACTCATGCCCACCACCCTAATGGTCAGCACAGGGGACAAGGGTCCCCTGGGAATGACGATTGCACCCAGTGCCATGTATGGTGACCCTTTTCTGGGCCCCCTATAGCACTTTAAGGAAAAAAGATAAATACTTACCCTTACTTACCTGTACTTACCTGGGATGGGGTCCCCCATCCTCCGCTGTCCCTTTGGAGTGGGTGGGGGTGTCCCTGGAGCCTGGGGAGGGTACCTGTGGACTTATTCCATGGTGTTTCACCATGGAAATGGGCCCACAGGTCCTCTAACGCCTGCCCTGACCCAGGCGATAAATAATGCCGCTAAGCAAGCTTAGCACCATTATTTGAGCCCACCTTCCTCCCGTGCACCATTTTTGCACGGGAAGATAAAGAAGGCGCTAGGGCATTTGAGTCATTTTTGCCCAGGAATGCCTACCTTGCATCTCATTGACGCAAGGTAGTTTTTTGCAGGCAAAAAATGACTTTAACTCCAATATTTTGGCACTAGACATGTTGAGCGCCAAAACATAAATATGGAGTTAAGTTTGTGCCGGATTTGCGCCAAAAAAAGACACAAATCTGGCGCAGTGTATAAATATGCCCCTATATTTTGTAAGTTTGTGCC
The DNA here is from genome assembly GCF_031143425.1 of Pleurodeles waltl. NCBI lineage: Eukaryota > Metazoa > Chordata > Amphibia > Caudata > Salamandridae > Pleurodeles > Pleurodeles waltl. Next base: position 342,943,305 of record NC_090447.1, on the reverse strand, counting down.
GCTTTTGCATGAAAAAATTACACAAATGCGGCACTAAAATGTTTAAATATGGGCCTTAATTTCTAGAACATAGCGTAGAGTATAATAGTGAATTACCCACCATTTTATTTTGTTTTTGACAGTTCCAGTTAGTAAGGCATTTCAACAAATTCATTCAGGGGACTTCTTTCAGGTTAATATAAAATCATGGCTAGAAGGTGGGGGTGTGCGATGTCCAGATCCATCATCATGTTTTCGAGGAATGGAGGGGAACGAAACCAGTAGTGAGTATAGTGAGCGTGTGTGCACAGAGTACAGTTCAAAGTTGTGAGGTAATGTTAGTGTCCCATTCTATGCAAGGTTTTATACCTACCCAGGCTATTTCACTCTGAAGGGATTTCCTGGTGACAAAGAACAGGAATGACACTGGGTAAGGATTGCTGAGGAATAAGTAATGGAGCTTGGCAAGTAGCACAATTTTCATCACGGCTATACAGCAAGCCATTGATAATTGTAGGCGAATCCAGAAATCCACTTGTTCTGCGAGTCTGGTGTATGTTATCCCCAGCCATATTTAATGACTCTGTCTACGTGCGAATGTTAAGATATTTAACTGATGGCTCACACCATTGTAATGGAAATTCCACATCACATATCATTGTGTTGCGCTGCATTGAATTTCATCAAATGTATTGTAATGCCTGACACCCTGCCAAAGCTGCTAATTTCACAGATGACGAGAGCTAAATTGGACGATGGATCTCAGGCAAACAGCAGTGTGTTATCTGCATACATTGATAATAATAATCTGTGACCTAAAACGTAAGCCTCGAGCGGAGTGGTGTTGTCAGCTCATGCATGCAAGCGGTTCAACAGGAATCACTAATAAGAAAGGTGTCAAAATGCATTCTTACCTCATCCCTCCAGACATTACAAATAGCCAGGATATTGCTCCATTCATTTTTATATGTACTAGGGCATGTGCAAACAACAGCCGAACTCAGCAGATAATGCCCTTGCCTAACCCTATTTACTATTCTTACTAGAATTTTTTTATCCTTATTATAAAGGGACAGTTGCTTATAGTATTTGCATTTTGTAGGGTGGTTGATTAGCTTAAGTAATGTAATTACCAGAACTTCACACAGAGTAGGAAGAAGGGTATTTTTGTTCTTACCTCTTAGGGTAGTTTTTAAGAAGGTGCATATGCTATTGTGTATATATGCTTACTTACTTTTGCCTACTACCCTTCCTGGAGTATAGGTAATTTAACAGGACTCTAACCTGGGCTTCAATTCCATCTCCTTGCAGTCACCCTCCAGTCCTCGATGACAGCTATCTTTTGGTTTTCCTCTTTTCCTTTTCCTTTGAAGGTCACAGGTGAGGTCTTGACTGGTGGTGTTTGATTAGGGCTTGCTTAGGGTGTCTCCTATCCAGCCTCAGCATCTTTTCATGATTTCTTGTTGTGCAGGGAGTTGAAAAGTCTGCCGGCATAGGTCATGCTGATGGTGTATGGCCAGCAGAGTTGGAGGATTTCCGGCAGACAGGGGATGACAGGGGATGATGAACATCTGGACTCTGTTAGTAGTAGCCACTGTTGCCCTCCAAGTTTGTGTTCCATGCAGAAGGTATGATGTGATGTTGGTGTTAAAAATCTGATATTGATTTGCAGCATTAAGTGCTTGGAGCTCCAGATCTTCTTTAGCTAAATGAAGGCAGCCCCTGTTTTTCAGATTTTTTCCTTAACTTCAGCGTCTGTGCCATCCTTGCTTGTCTATGACCCTGCCCAGGTTGGTGAAGGTCTCAATCTCTTCTAGTGCATCGCTTGCAAGAGTGACTGCAGTTGTGTTGGCTGTGTTAGCCTTCAGGATCTTGGCTTTTCCCCTGTGGCAAAGTTGTGCTGATGTGGCTGCCACACCAATAGTGTCATGAACCCTCTGCTTTAGCAGCTAAAGGAAGGGTTGTCACTGGGTTTCAAGACCTGGGAAAGCATCCCCCTAAAATGTTTATTAGGTTAATTTATGAGTTCTGCAGACAAAAGTTCCTAATACACGTTATTACCAGATCAGAACTAAGACAAGAGAGTCAAGAGTTGCTATGTGAGCCATGTTTGTTTAAGGAGACAGAAAATAAATTATGGCAAATGGAGACAGTTGCAAATGAAGTGAGAGGAGACAAACAAGTAAGGCAGAAAACATAAGATGGGAATGGAATGGTAGATTGGAAGTTAAAACTATAAATTATACAAGGTAAATGTAATAGAGATAGTAAACGTAGGAAAGTGTAAAAGAAAGAAATGAAACATGAAAAGAAGTAAGGATGAAAAAATAGGTGAAAAGAAGACAGGAAAAGTTAAAATAGCAAACGTAGGAAGGGGATAAGAAGAGATAGATATGTGTATGAAAGGCAGGAAGGAAGTTTGAAACAATATTTGAACTGATGGATGGATGGATTGATGGATGGATGGGTGGATGAATGAGTACAAAGACATTGGATGGATGGAATCATGGAAATATCAAAGAATGGGTAAACAGATGGATGGATGGATGGATTGGTGAAAGGATGGAAGAAGTGTGTGAGGATAGAAAGGTGAAAGAGCATGCAAGAACTATGTAGGAGTGAATGAAAGAATTATAGGAAGGTTTTAATATACTTGCATCACTCTGTCTCTGTCATTTGAGGTTTAATTCTAAGTGGGGAGCATTTTAATTTTCTGGCTACCCCATTGTGCCACATTGTCGGTCTTCTCTTGTATCTGCTGATGGGTGTGGGGTAGATGGGCTGGGTTGTATGCAAAGTCCAGTTCATCGAGCTGAGTCCATGTTGTCCTCTGGATCCCATTTCTTCTCCTTGCTGTGCAGGTCTTCATGATCCAGACTATTGCCAACAGGAAGAGAAAAGGTGAAAGCAAACAATCCTTGTGACTCTGGTCTTCATTGTGAAGGCTTCTGTGAGTTCTGTGAGTTGTCCTCCTTGGACTATCTTGCAGGTCATCCCATAGTAAGAGCTTCTGATGATTGTTACAATGTACTCTTTTTAAAATTTGGCTGAGAGGTCATAACTGCTAATGGCATTGCCATTGTGCATACTGTGAATTGCAGCTTTAATTTCAATCAGCAAGATTGGTTCAGCTAGAGCTAGGGCCTGTTGGTGTTGATAGATGTCTCCCAGCCAAGTCAATGTAATATCTTCCAAGGAGGGATGGTTTACTTCAGGGACATTTTCCAATACGGAAGGGTTTAACCAACCTGCAGTAAAATCAAACTCTTCTGTATGTTCTGATCAGCAAATGCTGCAAAGGGGTGCCTGGTCAAATTATTTAGTGCTTTAGCCGGCCATTTGCTCTTGTCATAGGATTTAGCAGTCATACATTTAGCCATAAATGTAACCTTGTGCTCTACTTCCTTTCTATCTTTCTGCAATGTTTAATTGAGAGTAACATCTGCGGTGGTAGCCTCCCCATATATAGACTGTTTTCGAATTAAGAATGCAAGAGCATATAAATCTTAAGAATTCTTAGCAAGAAATATAGTGAGAATGACCACCATAAATAATTCCTGCAAAGTGCCTTTGTTTAGCTCTATTATAGTTTCTCAAAGTGTTGTTGGTAATACTGGGTCACAAAGAGTGTTAGCAGCAACGTGTGACATAGAGTGTCTAGTGAGTCTAGGAGTATACTCTGGAGTCTAACAGGAGAGTGGTCAGACAATGCTCAGTTGCACCTATCATTGTACAGATGACCCTTGTCACCACCCAGTAATTGATTCTAAAAGAACTGTCATGGAACGCTCAGTTGAAGGTGTATTTCTGGATCTTTGTGGGTCTATCTCTCTAGATAAGATAACTACCATTTCTAGAGAATACAGCTGGGCTACTGCTGCATTTTGCACACTGAGTTATGTTTCTAGGGTCCAGAATGAGGTTCAAAATTCCTCACAAAATTAGGGAGTGAGGGTCACAACAGTAATATGTCTCAATGACATCTTGAAAGAAGGAGAGGCAGTCGGTGTTGGGGCTAGAAATATGATAATGGTGACACAATTGACCTAGCATTCCTCAATATAACAGATAACATCCCTCAGCATCTGTGATTACATCTAAAAGGTGTAATGGTATACTACAACTGGTAACGGCAACACCTCCAGAGTAGGTGAATGCTACACTCATTTCCATTTCCATTCCTTTTAGATCCCCCCATCCCTGGTGTAGTTTCCCCTGAACATTTTGCCTTCTGACCTCCTGTTTGTGGACATGTTTCTTGCTGGCTCCTGGGCTCTGTGCACTTTACCACTGCTGACCAGTGCTAAACTGCATGTGCTCTTTCCATGAAACATGTTACCATGGCTAACCATTGGCCTATCTACAATTGGCATAGTAAAGTGCACTACATGTGCCCAGAGCCTGTAAAATAAATTCTAGTAGTGGGCCTGCAGCATTGATTGAGCCACCCACTTAAGAAGCCCTTTAAACATGTCTCAGGCTTGCCATTGCAGAGCCTGTATGTGTAGTTTTAAACTTCCATGACGACCCTGCATATTAACCCTCTTGTCAGGCCCAAACCTTCCTTTTTAATACACATAATTCACCCTTGAGGTAGGCTTTTGACAGACCCAAGGGCATGGTGTAATGTATTTAAAAAGTTGAACATGTACTTTTAGGTTTTACATGCCCAGGTAGTGAAAAATCCTTAAATTATTTTTTCACTACTGCAAGGCTTGTCTCTCCTATAGGTTAACATTGGCATTGCCTTAGTACATGTTATAGATGTAATTTCGAATTTGAAAGAGATGGGACCCCTAGGTTTGGTGTCTCTGGAACCACAATTTAAAATCAAAACTTATGGTGAAATCAGATTTAAAATTGTAATTCTGAAAATGCCACTTTTAGAAAGTTGGCTTTTTCTTACTTTAAATTGTCCAGTGCATTCTGCCTGTCTCTGAATACACACCTGGGTCGGTGAAACCTCAGCTCTTGTGCATTCCCTCCAGACGGCCACACACAAAGGGAGTTTAGGTGTGACTGAGTGGCCATCTACATGTTGATGGTACATCCTGGGCATGATGGGAGGGAGGAGCCCACACTTAAACCTCAATGAGCTGGGTTTTGAGCCCTCAAAAATGGCTGCTTGACCCCTGTAGTGTGTCTGTAGCAAGGGCAGGGACTTGGTGCACTTCAAAGGCCTCTCTTTGAAGTCTCCCCCACTTCAAAGGCACCACTGGGTATAAGAAATGGACTTCTGGCCCTATCAAATTACCATACTTCTGGACCTGAATACATTCTGCCAGGAAGAAGGATTGCTTTTCTGCTGAAGGGACTGTGAATCTGCTGGAACTCTTCTGGACTTTGCTGTGCCTGCCATTGCTACCTGCTATTCTCCTTGCCTGGGAGTGAGAGGTACTGGACCTTCATCTTTACATACGCAGAACCAAAGTGACCCCAATGGCTTGTTGGCTTGACTCCTGTTCTGAAGTGTCAGGGACATCAAATTCTTCACTCCACTCTGCTACAGCTTCTGGACTTGGAAGTGGATTGTGCAGCTGTTTTCTACAGACATCCATGCCTCGTCATCACTACACCAACCAGAACCGTTGCATCTCTCATTGACACCGTTGCATTTCCGCTGTTGCTGAGGATGAAGACATCCCAACACCAACTGCACAGCTCAGAACCTGTGCATAGCCCTCAGTTCTGACACATCGCCTTTGCCTCACCGGCTGTGCAGCACGACGAAAATGCATCGCTTTCATCGCAAACGGCTCAACATGGCACCACTGCTCAAGGATATCACAAAGATGACTGCATGACTCGGCAATGATGCATTCCTGACTGCGCGGATTAGAACCTCGCATCGGATCCTCAACGTTGACACAACCCTCCACACAAGGTCCTTTTTTAGTAGGACAAGGTTATTTCCTGAAGTCAGCCTGCACTCCATCGCGGTCAGACTGAACTTTTGGATTAAATCCGGTCTAGTGCGACCAGATAGTCCCAGTTGGCACTTTCAGTTTCTAAGCACTATATTTGCAGATAATCTTTAAAATGCATACGTTGACTTCTATTGAATGGATTGTTGTCATTTTGGTCTTGTTTTATTTATTAGCTTACATTAAATTAAGCTCTATTTTTGAATCATAGAGTGGATTATTTTTGTGGGGTGTTTTCACTTGTTTTACTGTTTGTAGTGTTGTCAAATACTTTATTAATTGCCTCTCAAGTTAAGCCGGCCTCCTTTGTGCCAAGCTACTAGAGGGTGAGCACAGGTTAATTTATGTTATGTAGCTGACTTACCTTGACTAGGGCTGTGGTTCCTGCTTGCACAGGGTGCATACTCTGTCAACCAGAAACTCAGTCTCCATCTCCATTCAAAATGATGTTCAGTATGCTTAGTTAAATTAGTTGCTTGGAGCGGTACCATATGCCGATATTATACCTATTCAAATATATGAGTACCAGTCTTTTCTTGAGTAAACTATTTATTACCCCAAGCAATTTTGTCACACCAGCCCTCATTCTGCATGTAGTAAGCTTAACCATGGCAAGGGAGTTAGGTGGTGTTCTCCCCCTCATAAACATTTAACAAAACTGCAAATATGGTTCTTTTTACAACACAATTTTAGAACCAATTCCAGACATTGCATGGATAGATGGAGAATGGAGAAATGGATGCATGGTTTAATAGATGAATGGATAGTTGGAATGGTGAGTGGGTGGATGAATTAATTCAAGGATGGATGATAATGAATAAAGACTTTTAGCAACATGGAGCAAACTGTCCCAAGGTATTGAAAGATACTGGGTGTTCTTGTTTTCATTTTAGATTCTTCCTTAAAACATCATCCTCTTCAAGTACTACCACCATCAATCCTTCTGAAGCATGCATAGCCCAGATGTATTTAACTCAGTGCGCTCAATTAGCACATCAAACAGTTAAACACAAAGCAGTAAGCATTAATTTAAAACAGGAGAGAGAAGCAGATAACTCAGTAGTGGTAGAACTGCATAGTGTGAACCAGAAACTCTTGCATCAATCCTAGTTTTCACTTGACCACCTTGTGTGATTCTATGCAATTGCTTTTTTCACAGTATCTCCTTTTCTATCTGAGGCAAGCAACAGCAGATCGCTCACCCCAGTACACTAAAGCCCCGAAAGTAGGTGCTGCTTTTACGGCCCCTGTGGGAGATCGGAACCAACCAACTGCAAAATCAACCTAATTCAAAGCAATGTGGCCTAATCATTCTGCTTTAAAACCATTTGATTTACATGTTTTTTTGGAAAGAGTCGAAGCACTGCAGGCATGAAATACGGCCAGTCTGCACCCGAGCAGTAAAACCAGTCCCCACAAAACGTAAAACCGGCCCGACCGAGCCAGCCCAACGGGAAAACACCTGGTGCCTGGTATGGCCAGTCGGAGCCTGCTTCTGATGTCGCAGCGATTAGTTGAACATCAGACATTATTTTCATTAGCCCATGTTTAACTTAATAGCGAGGAGTATTCCTGGCACGACTGATCACTAGCAATGGCTGCCGTTTCAATAATATAACAATGCACTAATTATGAATGCGCCACACCGACCCCATGTTTAAACTCATAGGCGATTTGTATCTAATAGTGTACAGAGGTAATAGGCTGAAAATGTGCGGTATCAATGGTTCAACTAGTACAACCACCATTGGGTGGCACTTAAATCATGCTAATGCATACTATTGAAATGAAGCATCCGTTTGGTGAGCTATTTTAGAAGCAAGTTCTGCAATGCCACATTCTTCCAGTTGTCAATGAGATAAAAGCCATTCGAGTATAAATGGGTAACATACCATATTATATACGTGTAATATCAAAGCCTCAGTCACTCTGGTACAAATCAGGAGCTTTAATAAGTACTTTATAACTCTTTAAAAATGTATATTATCTCAGTGCTCACTTAGTCCTTGGACGGGCATCGCGTTAAATAAATAAGAAGAATAAAATATTAAGTAGATAAACCATACGTCTCCTAATCCCGGCTCATAGGAGATCGCCATTACCAGAGGCAAATCACTGCATTTGAAGCAAAATGAAACATTTAAGGTATGGCCATCAAATGGAGGTACACCAGGATGTATTGTCCTAGTGCCATGTCAATGAAGCAAACATCCTGTACTGGAATATGAAGAGCTCATGGAAATACTGTGACATCCCTCTAAGGAAATAAAGAAGTCCAGAAAAAGCCCCACAAGGAATGGTAAAAATCAAAATCGATGGGCTATAAAATATGTTACATAAGAAAGCTGTACAGCAAGCCTCTGCAAGTTACAAAGGTCTAGATGAGGTTGCATATATTTGTGACTTATTTTACAAACAAAAACACAAACCTTATAAAGAAACGTAAATGTTATTGGGTAAGTTAATATATATATATTGCCCTATCGAGTGGGGCACATACATGATACTGAAATATATTCTACTCACAAAGTACAATGCATTCGTGACAATTGCTAATTAATACATATATTCTTGCTACCATAAAATAAGTGATCCCAAATATGTGAACTGCAAGATGCAAGATGATTTGTGTGGCATAAAATGTGTTCCAATGGTAGCATGGTGCTTTGATGAATAGTAGGAAGAAAATCATAGAACATAAATCTTAAAACATGAAAATATAAAATATGCACAGGGCTAAAAATGTATGACTGAAAAATACATAACAATCTGTAAAGAGGTGATAGTGTACTTTCTACAACTTTTTAAATCATAATATATGTATTAGTTATTTGACAACTCTCGGCTCTGAATTAATAAAAGTAAAATTGCAACTATACATGGTGAAGAAAAACGTTAAACATTTGTACTATATTACATGAAAATTATATTCCTATAGGCAGCGATTTTCACTGAACAGTAGAGACATCAGTTTGTCAAAGGATACAACAATTATCATACTCTGACTAAAAATTCACCTGAGCATTTATTGGGGCCATTTTGCGCTTTTTAACTTCCATCACAAAGTTGGAGCTAACCATTAATGTCTCACCGTTCTAGCTCTATTACTGATAGTACTGTATGCTGTCTGGTGACAGATCACGAAAACTCTTGGCTCTGACTGCATAAATATTTGTTCTTTTGTTAATTTCAGTCCCCCTTACAGGAGAAAAAAAAACAAATATTAGGGCCCAGATTCTCAAATGTTTAGCGTTGGGTTAGCCTTTTACTTTTATAATGCTAAATCGATGCAAGACTTTTTTTGGGATTCATAAACCAACGCAAGTTGGTGTTTTATGTTTCTTTGTGTGACAAAGTAACGCAAAGCAGCGCAAAACGCTGCTTTGCATTACTTTGTGTCAAGGGAGCGTTACATGGGTGGTACAAGGGTGTACCCATGCTACCACCCATGCTTTTTGGTGCTAAACCCTAATCTGAAACATCAATAGAAAGCGTTTAGCACCGAAAATTAACACTGCTGAAAAGCTGGCGTCAAACAGAGAAATGTTTTTATTTACCCATGCTTTTCAGACTTTCCATGCGTGCTGAACTGTACAGAACCCAGCCTCCCTGCTGGGATATCTAAAAATGGCATCACTCAAGAGCCATTTGTCACATCTGCTCTGGTGGTGTCAGTTCCAACTCTTGCTGACATCACAGGGCCTTCCCCAGCAAAACTTCAAAGGAGCCTCCCTCCTGGTTTGGCTCCAGAGATCTGGGCTCCTGCCTATCATTAGTGGCCTCAGGTAGGCCTTCTTCCTGGCACAGGGTGACAGCTGACTGATTGATGCAGAGCAGTTTGCTCCACTCCTCTCCTTCTCAGGAGCTAATTGTTTCCCGTGTGGGGGAAGGCCTTTGTTCCTTCTGTTGGAGAGAAAAGTAATTAACCCAGCCCAGCAGGGTGACAAAGGGCCTGGGCCCTGATCTTTAGCTGAGCCAGAGCAATATGACATTCCTGGATGCCTCCTTAGCTGTACAGATATGTCTTTGGACTTTGCAGAATTGTTCTTTTCACTCAGGTTACGCTGTAAATCACTACAACTCTGGTGTCTGTAGACCAAGGGGAAGCAAAGCTACTCTCTAAGACAGCCTTCCCCATAACTGTATAATGGAGTGTTACAGCAGACAAGACAGTATCCGGCACTGACTTTCCCTATTTGTGTACTCCAACATTATAAGGCCTACCCCAGGTCAATACCCAATTCTGTAGAGTCCCGTCTGTGCCAGGCTACCTGCGTGCAGTTCCTGAGCTGTGCACCACAGGAACCTCCCACACACAGCCCTCACAGACATGTACCTATGTGTGCACACATGTTCAAGTGCCTCTTACCCTTGCGGCACCTCAGCAGCCTACACTGGTAGTAGACACACAGTCCATTTGCCAAGAGCTTACTGTGGGTCAGTCACAGATCACGAGGCTCCAACACAGTAAAAAGTCTAAAACCAGGTGATAAAAAAAAAAAAGCAAAAAATCTGAGCGGATTAGATGGGCAGAACCATCTTCTCACGGTTGAGCACAGTACAAACTGGATTTCCACCTTACCCTATTTTTCCACATTTAGCTCTGTGTTATTTTAACTTTATGATCTTGGATATGGTTTAATTGTATTATTGTTGACAATTCACATTGTTTTAGTGTTTACCATGTAGCATTTTTAGGTATGGTATTCATGTTTTTCGTCTGCGCAAGATATTGTAGAATATTCACACAAGGTGCATTATTGCACTGAACGACCGTACCATGAAATGGTAATCAACTGCTGGTAGAGAGTCAGCATTTGATACTTCAATCTTATGTTAAGATGGTTTGAGCTGACTGTTGGAAAAGCATTCAGTGTAAGAGATGTGGTCACCTTGAAATAAATCATGTCCATACAGAATTCCTCCTCTTAGTTTGTTGCATATGCAAGGGACACAATGCCTACATATAATTATGTAAAACAGGGCTACCAGGTTTAAGTCAGCTTATACCCTACATTTCAATGTTTACAGCAGCTAATGTGAAACATCTCCAGGCCTCACTGTGAGTGACACCTTAGGGAAAACTTTGTCTTCAACCCAAGCAGCTAATTTTTATGCATATGTAGTAAGACTTTTCCCTGAGGTATGTTCAAGGATCCTTTGCAGGTAACTTATAATAATTGTGTCAGGAATTTTACCTAGCAATGCAAATTGACTTAATTTGGACCTTTCACAAAATCATGAATCACCTTACAGCAATAATTCCCTCACGGCCGCCGGCCACTATCACAACCTGCCCAGTAAAATCATGTGTTTGATCGCCTTCCTCGCAGCCCCTTAGACACTGCCTTGGTATCACTGACTGCCTTGTTATACACAGGAAAAATATATATTTTTGAAACTAAAATAACCAATGTTGCCGTACATTCCTGGATGTGAGCTACCAGTATGAAAACACAAACATACTTTGTGGAAACAATGAAAGAAAAAGGCTTCCATACTCCACATGTGTACAATAAAGTATCCATTAGACATTACAAAGTGACCTCATATTTTTCCATTTCAATTACGAATAATTGATGCATTGCATTCTGGTACTTGTAGTACAGTTTATAATGGGATATCCAAAATAACAAGACCAGGTTTAAAGAAATGCATCTGACAAGAGAGGGGTTGCATCTCAGCTTTAGAATCCTGCAACTTAATATGGTTATTTAAATACTGACTTCACTGAATCTTTTTATGTAACACTGAGGCTTTGGTTTAAATAAATATATGAAGCACTTTTACATTTTTCAGTAAAGCTGGTAATCTTTTTTTCAATGATGTGCTTTATTGGTATATATTTGTCAATTATTTTTAAACTGTATATATTGGATGTTGCTCTAAACTTTGGTCTGGCACATTGTTCAATGTAATTAAAAGCATGTTCCAGGGAAACAAGAACTCTGGGTTTTCATCAGATTCTTCAATGGAAACATTTTGTAAGAACCTGCAATGACTAGCATTTAACGTCCTGGCCATATGATGTCCCCTTATCAGTACATACTTTAAACAGCTACTGTGAGAAGAATACACTTTAAAATGTGTTCTACAGCAGTCCTAATGACCCCGATTGATAACCTAAATAAACAAAGACAGAAAGGCCATGTCAAAATGAATACAGATTATTTCATATAAAGTTCTACTTAAGAATGGTGTGCAGACCTTCGCAGAATCTTAAGATGTGAAGACTGGGCTGGCATTTTTCTATGGGAAAGGTGGCAATCCTTACTCTGCTCCAGTAAGTTCTGTGCTGTTTCCTCTAAAACGAGCAGTGGGGGGTCGAGGACATGGTCTCTCAGGGGCCCTCCACCCACTCCTGTATGGTTCCTGACAGGCTCAGACTGATAAGAAACAAATGTTATTTTGTTTCTTTTCAGTACTGAGCCAGCGCTGTCAGCTCAAAGCAGGCAGCACACTGCTTGACCGATACACACACTGCACAGACAAGCTGAGGGGGGCCCCGTCGTGTAGAGAAGACTGCCCCACGTACCCCCACTACACCGCAGGGGCAGCGGGGGTGTTTATTATGCCCCTGGATAGGAGCACAGAAGTGTTGTCACATGTGTAATAGACTTCTATCAAGGAGTTTCTCATGATGCCTGTATATCTAATTCTTTTAACTTTAACACCTTTAAGTATAACTGTATCATCAGCTCATTGGAGGTAGAAAACGTCACAATCACAAATCAATTGAATGAGTGTTTAGATGTAGACATTGACTAGGGCAGGGCAAAGAGAAAGAGGTCTAGAAAGTAATCAAGCTTCGTTTGTAAGAGGAGAACGAGTAGAAAACACCCACAACAGACCATGACAACAAGGGTTTAAACTCGCATCGCTTTACTCATTTGACATGTTTACACAGATCAACCACCAGTGGTGTTTAACGGAAGGCTCATAGTGGAATTCAATTTCCATGCAGGCATAACAATTGCCCATGCCATCAAAGGTTATGAACACAAAATTGAGACCTTGTGAAGAATTAGGGCCTGATTCAGAACCCGTCTGCCGAAATCTAAATCCCATTATCTTCAATGGGATTTAGATTTTGGTAGATGGGATATCTGTCACCATTGTCCTCAGTTGGCAGTACCAACAATTTTTCTTTTTTATTATTTACAGAAAAGACACCATTTTGATGAAGAATGTGCAGTCTAAACATAATGACCTTCTATGGCTTGGTAGGAGAGTTTTTACAGATTTGAAAGTGATGCTTTATTTAATTATTTAAGCCTGTTTCAGTTAGTATGACTAGGCTTTAGCCACCCTACATTGCTAGCTATTTATCTTTGCAGAAATAGTGCATGTTTACTTTCTGAGAGCAATCCTTTCTCTCTCTCTCTGTATGATTGCCTGTTTTTCTATTTCAGGCAAATCATTGAAAAGAAGCCACACTCTGTGTTGTCTGTAATGTAATAGTAGTTCACTGTATAAGGTGTTTCTTTATTCTGTAATGGAGAAGACTAATAAATAATAAAGCAGACACACTGTGAGATTGAAAGTACTACTTTTATAAAATACAGAAGTGGGAAGCAGCCGACATAGGTGACTGGCTTGAAGCATGAGAAATCACATGGGTTAATATAAACTTTTGATGCATCTTGCCTATTTAACATTGCCAATTGGGCATATCTGGCATTTGGGCTTCCCAAGTATTTATCCAATCATCAAATGATAACAAACATTTAACTATATTTGGCTATGACATTAAAAAAATGCAACTGAAGCAAAGCAGCAGATTAACATATACATACATGGTCTCATGATTTCCGTCATTTCTCAAGACCTTTTCGTTACTGCAAACTCAGCATAGGTCATTGAAACCTTGGAGGTTCTACAATCACTTATTAGGTGCTACAAAATGGAGCCTAAAGCAAAAGGAATTTCAAATTCCTTCCCTTGACAGTTAATAATGTAAGTTATTCAGTCTCAATGGCCATCAATTCTTCATCTGCCTGCTCAATAGTAGATTCTCTTCATACCTTCCAAGGGTTTGATAAATCACACTGATTTTGACATACTGACCAGCTATTTTCTGAGGCCAACATATCCCAGTTGTGGTGGAGGAGACATTTTGTGTCATGCATTTATCTTTTTATTGAGACGTAGCAAAATACCAAGACCGACTAAGATTACCGCTAATATCAATGATCCCCAGCCACCCAACCAAAACGTTAATGAATCCCACAGTGCTCCTTTTCTTATGTCTTTTGCTTTCTGTCCATTGCTGTACATCTCATTTATGGTTTGGCATATGTTTCCCCTGTTACCTGGAATACACATGCACCAATTCTGCCTGATGACTTTTCAAACTCTACCCTCTTTTGCTAATATGGTGTCTTGAACCATTCTCTTTTGAATTGCAGCTCTTCGTATAGCCACCATTTCATTGAAAATGTTTCCTAATGATGCAGTTATCTTCTCAGACAAGCTCTCTATTAGTTCAGCCAACTAATTTATCTGGTGACTGTTGTTTGCTATTCCTAGTTTGGGCATTACTATCCCAAGACTGCTAAGCAATTTGTTAACCCGGGTGGTAATTTTCTTTAGTGTTAATTTTGTCTCAGGTGGCTGCTGGATGTGAACCATTTTATTCATGACATAGAATACAAATGAGCCTGCTGTTCACATAGGAGGAACACTCCTCTATAAACCTTTATAGTGGGGTGTACATTACAACCCACTCATACTCAGTGCTAGGAGGGGGCAGGTTAATAAAATCATGGCAGGGGGTGTTTCCAAAAAAGGGTGGTTTAAAACATAAGAACCTCCTGTTCCTGTTGATAGCTTCATGATTGGGGCATTTCTTACCCAAAAGGAATCTATTATCTTGTTCTGTCCTTAGATGGGACGGTATTGGTTTCCCATTTTTCATATTTAGGGTGAAATTTTAAAATCCAACCCTAGCATAAATATCATATATGAAATGAGCTTGAGTTTTTCCATTCTGAAACCCCTAATGGCACAAAGACATGACCACCCCAGGACTGACAGTTTACTGAGTACCACTTGCTGGAAGGAAGGAAGTAATATCCTGTTTCACATAGCATTGCATCCTGAAAAACACAGACAACAGCTTTAGTTATTGGAAACACACCACATGTATCATTCTGTGTACTGGTGGGCAAATATGTGCAAACACAACAGTCACATATATTTAGTACTGAGACATATTTCTATAAAATATAACATAATAATTTTCCTCATATATGGGTTCTAACTGTGACCAATCATTTGCTGGATCAACAGTAGCAAATACATTCATCGTTAACAGTGAGTCATTCAGAGTTTCTGCTTTCCCCCAGTTTCTGGAATCCTTATATGCTTCTTGAAGACAATATTCAACCCAGTCATTATTATTGCTGGTACAAAGATATACAACACTTCCACAACCCAGGGCCACTTCCTGGTGTTTTTAGATGAGGTCTCATCCATTGCACACTGCGAGTTCAAATTAATACTTCATGTGCACTTGTCTGCGGTCTAACTTGGCCATTGGTTATAAACAAGTAGGCTTCCTCATCCTTAAGTTATTACCTTTGTTTGTGGTCAGAAGAACAGGTAGCTCTTTCTTGGAGCTTGTGATCTGTTGATGCTGCTCAGGTGAATTTTCTTTTTTTGGTGTGGGAACTGTGCACCCAAGTGGTCAAACCTGCACACTTTATTTCTGTTCGGGTCCTCAGAAGGACCTGGTGTCGCCCCTACTAGCAAGGTTGGAGGCAGTGATGACTAATGTGTGCCTTGAACCATATCTATTGACACTATCATATATATGAACTTCTTTTGCTTTTCCAGAACCTATTCCAGGTAGCTACATTTCTCATCTGGAGCACAGTTGCTGAGCTGGGGAGAGCCTGCACAGGCTCCCAGTCTGCCTGGGAGTGCTCTAGTTGGGCGCTCCCAGCCAATCCTGACGCTGCAGTCTTCTTGGACTGGAAGGGCATCCAAAGTGCTATCCTCATAGTGGAGTAAAGCTACTACCTTCACCGAGAGTTAAACTGCAGAAGTGCTGTGGTGGCAGCATACTGTGTAGTGATCAGTAGGAGTGAAAAGGTAATTTTTTAACTGTCACTAGAATGAGGCCTACAGGCTCAGTCATCTTTTTTAAAGTTCTGCTGCTGTGTTCTTAACTCACCCTTAGCGTACACCAGTTAGATGTAGAGTGGTGTGAAGTGCATGAGTGTTGACTTCATGCTGGATTTATGTGTGCCTGGGAAGGGTTTAGTGCAGGCATAGTGCATGGCTGTGCAGTCCATGCATGGTGAGTGTGTGTATTAGATGCACGTATATCAGAGAAGGCTACATTACATGTGAGATGTAGGGCTGTGCAGTGCATGCACAGTGAAAGCATGTGTTGGTTCTATGCTTAGGAGAAGTACCATACGTGAAGGGTGAAATTTTATGCAGTGCACACATGGGGAATATATTCAATAGCAGTGGGTGTGTTTGCATGTAACACACATAATAGCACAATACAGAAAGGATAAAGTACTGAGCAGTGTGCACAGAGTGATTGTGTGTGCTGAATGTATCTGCACCTGGGGTGACAGAATATATGAGGTGGACAGTATGTATTCTGTGTAAATTGGGTGAGAGTGTCCATGCAATTATACATTACATCGATGATCATGGATTCCATTTTGGGTAGCCCAGTCCTGCCATGTGAAGACATGAGGAGTAGAGGGATTCCCCCACACAGATTTCAGTATTGCTGCATTCTTGTGAGCTGGTTGAAACACATTGGAAAAGGGAGAAAGAGATTCCCACTGTATACTTTAAAGAGTGTCAACAAAGGGAGGGACTGGGAGATTAGTTGGTCCAGTGTACGGTCTCCCAATTAACTGAACATACAAAAAAGGTGTACACTGTTCCAAATGGAAAAATATAATCACTAGGGGAACATTAAAGTTCAGGAGCAAGAGCACTCACACATCCGAGAGGATGTCATGCTCCATCATCGGGTAGCTCCTCGTCAGACCGGTGCTGCAATGTCTGACGGGCTCCCCGTAAGGGGGCTCTTTGCTGGAGATCTTTTAGGTAGCAGCCGTGGTAGCGGACACTACAAGACCTGGTGTAGCGGTCAGGCGCTAATCCTGGCAGGAGAGTGAAAGCTAGAATTGGTTCCCAGTCTTAATAGGAGCGAGTCAATTTAATTAATCAATGGAATAAGACCGGGACCAAGATTAAAAACAGAAGGAAAGTGTAAAATGAGGAATAATGCTCAACCACTTGGTGCTGGAGCTTAAGGAGATTATCGTCGGGCTCCTAGGACATGGTCAACATGTTTCGCGTACAGTGGTCTAACAAGATCCTATGACGCTTCTTCAGGACCAATACATAATAAGACTTCTCCTGTCTATATTACCGAAAGTTTGCAAAAATGTCAAACAAATCATATAGTCACTTACATTGAAGTTCACTAATTGTCAGAAACCTCTAATGGTCGCCCATCCATTGGTACATGGGGGGCCCCTTGGGAAGTAGCATGCCGAAAGCGGTCACTATTTGTGGATGACGGCAGTCTGCAGGGGAACCTACCCTGACGTGCTCTCCCGAAAAGACCTTTAAAGAGTGCTCTTTGGTTCAGTGAGAGATCACAAGGAAAGGGCCTGGACACATATAAGGAAGAAGATGGGGCTGAAAAGGGTTTCATAAAGAGTAGACCTGGGAGCCAGTGATTAACCTTTTGATGCTCATATCACTGTGGCTGCCACCCAGTTGTGAACTGTAGTCACTCCTGTGGTTTGTGATGTGTACCTATTGCATCAGAGTCTCTCCTGCTCTGACAGACAACCTCCCAAGAGGACGAAGAAAGAAGAAAAGTATGCACTTCAAAAGAAGCAGAACCCCAACATAAAACTTCAAAGACCTAGACCCTAAATCACATTTTGTGTCTGGAAATGCACTATAAGAAAAGAGGCAAAGACCCCGAAAAATTTCATCTGCAAAGCAGCCAGACGGGCTGTGTGAGTAGTGGAAGCTCTGCAAGATATCTGCCTGGACCAGGACTGGGGGCCAAGGCTTGTTAGTCTCCCTTTTGGGTGAGGGGACAGTGCCCAGGGAAACCAAGACCAACTGCTCTGGAATCCAATGCTCCCCCCATTAGGAGGTGCAAAACTGTGCGTGCTCAGGAGAAAGCTTGTGTGCAGCTGACTCCAAGCAGGATGGATTTTTGTGAGTGCCCAGGTTCGGGGCACTCACTGGGACACAGCAAGCCTCCTCGCTGGTTGAGCGGATAAGACTAGTTACGAGACTCTTGGGCCCGGGGAACTCGCTGCTTAGAGTGCTGCATCGCCAAAACACTATTGACTATTCTCTTAAGAGTTGGAGTGGACTTCTGAGTTAATGCCTACTGGTAAGTATTTCCTGAATGCAGCAACCAATGAATGGCTACCACATTATGAAGAAAGGGTTAAACAGGGAATTGCTAGTGAAACACTAGAGCCTCGACCTTAAGTAGAGATTTGTTATTGTTTTGTCGTAACCTTACTTTGAATCCATAGAGGTAGAAAACAAAATACTTATTTTTATTATGAAAAATGAGTATTTGACTGTGCACTGATTTATTGACCCTGCTGTGCACTCTTTGAGTTCTGATTTACGTTTATACACCTATATTCACACCCCTCTCCCGAGGAGCCTTGAACTGCTTGAACACCACTACTACTGAGAGTCAAGTGCAGAAGGGATACTTGGCCCAGTTGCTCAGGTTCATAGTAAGTTAGGCTCTGGGACATCAGGAGTATACGTCCTCAACCCCTATGGATGGGTAAAGTAATTCCTGGTGTTCCTGTGGCCCTCTGAAATGGTTTCTGGCAAGGACATTACAAATGTGGCAACTCAACACATAGGTCTCCCATTACCTTCACATAAATTGTAATTCCAGTGATGTGATGTACTGCATTGTGTGTGCATGCAATTTGATTTACAGCGGTCAGACCACACAAAAGGTGAAGGCATGTATCATTCAAATAAGAAACAAAATTTGCTGCAAAATACTCAATCCTCCATTAGTAGAGAACTTCACCAATGCCAAACACAGTGAAAATGACTTTACTTGATAAGTTATTGGGGCAGTAAAAACCTCCTATAGATGGTGACATTAACCTCATGTTGAACAGACTAGAATACAAGTGGATCTTTTGCTGTCAGTCCATAACCAGTGGTTGGAATACAGTGGAGTAATGGAATGGAATGCACTTGCAACTGTAACATCCTTAAATAATGTTGTATGCCATCATATTTCCAAGTTGTCTATAACACATAGGAACTTACCCGACTGTATGCAGTAATGCAGTAGTAATGAATGCAATTCAACATCATTTTTATATGTTTGCATCTTGTGCTTTTGCTCATTATTTTTGTACTTTATTGTCATTATGTTTTGTGACATTTATTCTATTGGTGTGGTTTATGTCCATTTTTATACCATTCCCTGTACATCGTTCTTGTCTAGTGAAAACAAGCAGATATGCACAGGTCTTTCTGCCTCCTAGTTATTATCTGTGTGAAGTGGATTCTTTTCTGTTTTGTCAATTAATTTTCTGTATTTTATGTTTTGAGAATAATGCTTGTACTCTACGACCTTGCATGATTGTGCCTATTTTTTGAACTGTGAAAACTTTCTCCTTTATGGCTCTCCCTCTCAACTTGTGCTGTCTTTGCCTCATACAGCACCCTATCTTGAGAACACACGAGCTGGACTGTGATTGCATTGCTGGGTCCATGCACTTCGTTAGTGAAACTGCATCTAATCCCCTATGAGGCATCAAGGCCGGACTTGGAACCAAAAGCAGCCCTGTCACATTTTGTCAGACATCATGCCTGATTACGACCTTGGCGGAGGGGATTACTCCGTCCCAAATGTGATGGATATCCCGTCTGTCGTGTTACAAGTTCCATAGGATAAAACGGAATTTGTAATACAACGGACGGGATATCTGTCACATTTGGGACGGAGTAATCCCCTCTGCTAAGGTCGTAATCAGGCCCATAGTGTGCATAGTGAGCGAGCCTGACCACTTCAATAGGGCTTGAGGGGGTTCTACCCCCGCAAGAAAATTTGGGAAAAAATTGCATAAACGGTGCATTTTACAACATATTTTTCATTATATATTCAATTGTATGCTTTTAAAGCATAGTAAATGATGAGCTTACAGTGCACCAGGATACAGCAATCTTTATTGGGATTCCCTCACCATCACCCTCTAACAGTGTTTCTCATCTTCCCGAAGTCCCTGTCTCATGTGTATTTCATTTTATTTATAGTACTTATCTTACCAGCAGAGGGTATTGGAGAACTTTATATCACATACTCATACAGACACAATGAATCAAATATGTGTAAATCAGTGTATAGAAAATGTTGACAAAGGGGGTTACAAGGTTTGGGATTCACATGTCATTCCATACTGGTAGGCAGTTTTCAAGAGTGCTTGGTCTGGGGAAGCATAAACCCATGATTCAGAACATAACACAGTGGTTAGGGTTGACTTTATTAATAACAATTTAGTTCAATCCAAACAAATAATTTTTAGCAAATTTAGGATAATCAAAGACTCGGAAAAACATAACTTTCTAACCTGTACCATGCAATTTGCATGCAACTCATTGATAGCAGTTCTTAGCTGACTGTGCTAGATTATGGTTGTAACTTATGAACTGCGCAGTAACAATAGGAGCTCTGTGACAAAAACAATATCCCATTGAGCTATGCACATAAAATACTGTTCTGTGATCTGCATAGTAAACATTCTTTGCAGTAGGCATATTAACCCTCTGCACCACCTTGGATGACTCAAAACTGGTCCTAAACAAAACCATTTATAGGTAATATTTTTCTTTCAAAAGTCACATCAGAAAATGTAAGTTTTTTTCACATCCCTATCAAGCTAATTTTCAGTATTCTTGAATCCGCAATATAATGATTAAGGCCCTCATTCTGACCTTGGCGGTCTTTTCGCAAGACCGCCGAGTTACCGCCGCGGTGAAGACCGCCGACCGCGGCGGTATGCCGCTGTGCGCATTCTGACCGCTGGGAGCGTTCCGCCGGAAAACCGCCAGCAGCCACACTGGCGGTCGGCGGGAAAGTGGAGACTGGTCAACCTCCACCGCCACGCCAGCAGAACACCGCCCACAGAATTACGACCCACATTTCTGTGTGGCGGTCTTCTGTTGGCGGTCTTCTGTTGGCGGTCACCTCCCCATGGCTCCCGTCGCCTCCCGGAGGACCAACGCACAAGGTAAGTTGACCGTCCGTGAGGGGAGGGGGTGGGGGGGGTGTTGTGTGATGTGGGTGTGCATGGGGGTGTGCGTGTGAGTGTGTAGAGGGGGTGTGTGAGTGCGTGTATGCGGGCGGGGGGTGCTGCTGTGTCTATGGGTAATGTGTGCTGTTCGGCAGGTGCGCATGTCTGCATGTATGTGTGCGGGTATGTGTCCCCGTTGTGTATGTGTGTGTAGGGGGTGTGTATATGTGCATGTTGGGGGTGTGTGCATGTCGGGGTGCATGTATGTGCATGTCGGGGTGGGGGTGGGGAGGGGGTTCGTACCACCTCTGGGGGGTGGCAGGGGGGTGGAGGGTGTGGGGGGAGGACTCGGGTGGGTAGTGGGGGGTGGGGGAGACCCCTATCAGTGCCAGGGAAGGAATTCCCTGGCCCCGATAGTGCCTACCGCCATGGTTCGCACGGCGGTTCCCGCCTGCAAGAAACCGCGGCGGTAGGCAGGGTCATAATACCCTTGGCGGTCTTGGGACGACCGCCGGGCCGGAGTGCGCAAACTCCAGCCCCGTGGTCATGACCGCCGTGGCGGTCGGAGTGGAGAAGTGGCGGTCGGTCGCGGCGGGGACCGCCGCGGTCAGAATGCCATTTTTAATACCGCCGGTCTGTTCGCGGTCCGACCGCCGTCTCTCCGCAGACCGCCAGGGTCAGAATGAGGGCCTATATCATTTATGACATTGGAGTCCAACAGGGAGAGTATAAAGATCTTGAATCTTTAACTGGGTGTGAAAGATGGCAAGCTACTGAGCCATTCATTTAAAAAAGAGACAGCCAGTAACAGTGCTTTACACTTAAAGTCAGGACATACTCTGGCACAAAACCAGAATATTCCCTATAGGGAATTTTTAAGACAAAGAGGAATTGGAGTGAAATAGATTAAAATAAAAAGGTAGAACCAAATGTGATTAAACAACTGTTGGATAGTTGCTATCCAATGCAGATATTCCAAAAATCTGTTGATAAGGTGGCAAAAATAATAGACATGAAGTTCTACTTAACAAGAGGAGCAAACAAAAAAGGAATGTGGGACCCAATCAGGTGTGATGAATAACCAATTTAGCATAAAAAGGGCTATGTCTACTTCCTTATTTTAGGTCTGGGATCAGGAGAACAACTGCAAATTACACCAAACAAATCCCACAAGACCTGTATTTCTTCCATGCCCAGATTGATTCAACAAACTCTAACCAATAACTAATAATTTGCAAACACATGAAGTTTATAAATCCTTATTGTCAGTTTATTTGTTGTTCCATTTCTTCATCCAATGACAACTATCAAAGTTCTGAATAGCATTTGTACAAAATACAAGGCATTATTTCATATTTAAATGTACGTTTTCCAACACCATCACATATTAGAAACATATTAACACATTCCAGTTGCTAAATAAATCTCTGCCCCCTTGCACAAAGAATGTGGGATATTATTTGTGTGTAGTCATAACTAATTTTGTACAGAGAGTTGGAATATTTATAGTTCCCTCACATTGGGAGATTCTTCTAGTTGATAAAAATCTGTGTGAGTTTGCACCACCTAAACCAACACTTACCTTTAGAAGAGATGAAACACTGAAGACTATCCTGAGCCCCAGTGACACAGTGAGATATCACAAGAATAAATCACTTAAGTGGATGAGTTCTGACCTTCAGGATGTTATGTGTGGTAAGTGTGTGCTGTAAATTTGTCAAAGAGAAGACCAAATCAGTTTGAAATGAAGATAGTAAAAACAAATTTACTGTTAAACAATTCATAAACTGTAATACATCATATTGTATTTACATGATCACGTATATCTGTGGCTAACAATATGATCATTCGACTAAATGCCCTTTGAAGTGGAGGTGGAACGAACATGTAAATTCCATAAGTAACAATGATAATAGATGTCTAGTGTATCACACTTCAAAAGATATCATTGACCAGAAGACATTGTGAAAATTACTTTTTTGATTATTGAACAATTTCAGAATAATTGGAGGTGAGGTGATCGTGAACATTAACTGAGGCTGAAAGAACCCTGGTGGAAAGATGTTCGGAAAACAGTGAAAACATAACTTAATAATGACGATGAACTCCATACAACTTACAAATAATGCAGACGTATCTAGGCCACGAAGCTGTCCATAAGTTTGAAGAATAAGGTGTAGATGATTTGGGTAGTTTCAAATTAACATATTGCATATTAACTAAATATTATAGGGGATATCCGTACCATAAGTTTGATATTTAACCCTAAGTAATGTTTAGAAGGTGGAATTAGTTTGTGTCTTGTTCAAAAGTTTTGGTCTGGAATTGCAGCTTTACAAGATATCATCAGTCAATGAGTATGAATTGGGTTTGAGTATGGATGTGATTAGATGTAGCAATTGGTTTACTAAAAGAATTGTGGCAGAGTATAAAAATCATGACTTTCCTTCTGTATCCAAAATAATTTTCTTCATACCAAAAATGTGCTCATATTTAAATATAGGTCCTCAATACGAGTCTGGTGGTCAGTGTACAGCTGCAGTGGAGTTGGCGGCCGCATCGCTGCGGGCTTGGCGGTGGAAACTGCCATATCCAGGTCCTGGAAAGGTACCTGCAGAACACATCCAAATCACCGTTCGGGACGCCGCAGCAGAAGGGCTGGTGCGCCAGGCAGCAGCCATCTCCAGCCTGGTGGTCAGGCTCCCACGCCCATATTATGAGGTTGCACACCGCCAGCATTTCTGGGGCGGAACCACCGCCACCAAAAGCCTGGCAGAAACTAACAAAATAAAAGGGAACACCTACCTTCAGGAGCACAGGCATGTCCATAGGCACCATGGCACACGAATTGCAACTCCTTCCCATCCTCTACCTGGCCCTGCAACTCCCAGACCTGCGACGGCGACCACGACACCAACCGTAAGTACGCCAGGCTAGCACACACTGGAGGGAACGATGTTAGTTCACACACACACAACACACACACGACACAGGATGCCATGCCCACACAAACACGCAGACACCTGTACCAACACACACACACACATACACACCAATACCCACAACCACCACACATACATGGTGAATGAAAGCCAGGACTAGGTCGTTAACAATGACACCATCGGTGTAGTGCCGCATAAATACAATATATTCAAAAATTTGCAATTACTAATGTTTATACAGGCCCATGGGCAAGTCCAAAATCCATACTGCCCGAGCACGCTGGGCTCAAGATGACACCCCAACTTGACTCCTGACTGCAAAGTGCAGGCGTCCACAGGGCAGGGGCATCAATGGGGAATGCAGGCACCTCAGGGGTGAGGGGGCAGGGGGGCAGGGGATGGGGGATCCTTGGGCTTGGAGGTGGCTCCTTCCGTCTGGGTCTGGAGAGGGGCCCCTTAGGTGAGCCTTTAGATGGGGTCCCTGGGCTTACCTTTCAATGGGGGTAGCTTAGCAAGGGGGGGTTGGGCTTGGCCTTGGAAGTGGGTGGAGTGGGCTTGGCCTTGGAAGTGGAGGGAGTGGGCTTGGCTTGGGAAGAGGAGGGAGTGGGCCTGGCCGGCAAAGAGAATGGAGTTAGCTTGGGTTTGGGTTTGGTAGCAAGAGCACTGGATGTGACAGGGGGGGAAGTGGCAGGTGGTAGAGGGGCATGGGCAGGGGCAGACTGGGATGCAGAAGGCAGGAGCATAGGAAGGGTAGCAGGGTGCTTGGGGGAACAGGGACTGGGTCAGTGGTGGGGAACAGGGAAAACTTGCGCAGGAAATGTTTTTTGGGTACACATGGTAGGTCATTGGAAAGACGTTTTGGAGTGAAGGGAGTGGGTATGGTTGTGAGGTGTTTACATGGATGTGCCATGGGTGCAGGTGCGTGGATGGATGAAATGTGTGTGCTGGGTACTGTTGGGTGGGTGAGTGTGTGCAATTAGATGTACTGGGAGGAGGTGAGGAAGAGATGTAGGGAGATGGCGTGGGGAAGTGTGAGTGAATGTTGGGGTGGTGTCTGCAGGTATGGGGGATGTGCTGCATGTGGGTGTGTTGACAGTTGTAATGTCTGCACCAGTGGTTATGGGGTGCATGAATGGGGGTCTGAAGATGTGGTGACGGTGGCAGTGAGGGCACATGTGTCAGGAACAGTGACTGATGTGTTGACTGCAGGTCTGAGTGGTGTGTCAACTTTGAGCGGGTTGGGGAGTCGGTGCAGGGTGTGGATGTTGTAATGTCTGCATGTGTATGTTGAGTGTGTGCATGGCAGTGGTGGCGTCTGTGGTGTTTGTTTGCCCTTGCGTACCGTGTCTGTTGATGTGGATGCATGTGGGTCAGTAGGTGTGCCTTGGATGGGTGAGGGGAGAGGGATGTGGGACTGGGAACAGGTGGCTGGGGGGAACAGAAAAAGAAGGGACACTAGCTGCTGTCAACGAGGATGCCAGAGCCTGAAATCTCTGTAGGCCAGACAAGGCATTGTGAATGCCATCCAGTAACGTATTTCACTGTTGCATCTCGGGTGCCAGTCCCTGGATGGCATTCACGATAATTGTCTACCCCACATAGATGGACTTCAGGAGGTCAATAGCCTCCTCATTGAGGGCAGCAGGGCTGACTGGGGCAGGGGCAGAGGTGCCTGTGGCGAAGGAGATGCCAACCCTCTTGGCTGAGCGGACATGGGCAACTGGATAGGGGGCTACAGTGAGGGCAGTGCTGGTAAGGGGGTGGTGAATAAGAATGGTGCTGGGGTGGTCCCAGGTGGGTCCATCACCACCAGGAAGCCTCCATCAGAGGAGGAATCTGTGGATGTAGTGGTCAATCCGGTCTCCCCCATGGCACTCCCCTTGCCCTCTGTCCCACTGGTCCCCTCGGCACCGCTGGTGTCAGCTTCCTGGGTCCCATGGGCTGCAGCTTCCCCACTTGCCAGTGCCCCTTCTCCTTTGCCAGATGATGCTGATGTACACAAAGTCAGAGAAGGACAGGGAGGGAGAGAGAGAGACAGGGTGCAATAGGTCAATGCCAGCACAACAGTCATACAGGGTAGAACATCAGAATTTTATGCCAGGCCATGATACCTAACGCCCACCTCTGAATATCCTACAATTTGGGCACACCATGTGGGTGACCGCAACAATGCACATTTCAACCGCTGATGGTCTGACTGTTGCTAAAATGTACATGGGGGATGTCACACCAGCCACACCTGCCAGTACCTGCCCACTACTTATGGCCTTTGAGACAAGCATGCAAAGAACTGCACACCCAACAGGATCCTGCACGGCTAGTTGGGAGGCCCCTGTGGCTATTGTCATAAAGCACTGTCACCACTTGGTGCACCCACCCCACCATACATGCAGTGCCTGCTAGCTGATTGAGGTCATGGATACACCCCTGGCACAGTGGTTGGCCAGGAGCTATCACAATGCCCTGACACCCCAGCCCTGAAGGTCCTGTTGCCATGTGCTAGCAAGCATATCTAGCAAGTAGGTGGCCACCCAGTTAATCATTGGAGGAGTCTGCCCTGCTACCACTGCCTGCGTGGCATTACTTATACCTATGATGTGAATGCTGCCCAGATGGACACAACCCATAGTGCACATCTTTGTACCTAGAATCCACGCCACAGCCACCAAATGGTGCCCATCAAGAGCCACCTTGCCAACACATGTCACAAGTGAGAAAGAGTACTTACCCCCACGTGGCTGCTGTAATGCCCTCAAGCACCCATCCACCTCAGGGTAGGCCACCGCCATTATGCGGGCCATTAGGGGGGTCAGGGTCCAACGGGCACCTCTCCCTAGTTGGGAGGACATCCCCAGCTGGGCCTCCGCGGTCCTCCAGGCCCAGCGTCTCAGGTCCTCCCACCGATTTTGCCAGTGGGTGCTCCGCCGTGCATGGACACCCATGGTCCGCATTTATTTGGTGATGGCATGCCAAATCTCCTTCTTCTGATAGTCGCTGACCTGCAAGGTGTACCGAAACTGCAAGAACTATCAATCAGTCAATGTGCAGGTGGTGTGTCTCGCGGACCAATACATCTCCCAGGTGACGGCCAGGTACCCGGGCTCTGTGCATGATTCTTACATCCTGCCGAACAGCAGCGTCTGACAGGTGATGGCACAACTCCAGAGGGACCGGGCATGCCTCGCCGGTATGTACCCAGCATAAGTGTGGAACTCAGCTCTCTGCCCTCTTGTGTCCCTGCTCTATTCCCCCTTGATCTTGACATACCTCTTCCCTCTATACACACAGGTGACTCTGGCTATCCCAACCTGCTCTCACTCTCGACACCCATGAGGCATCCAACCTCAGCTGCAGAGGACCATTACAGTGAGGCACATGGTTGTATCAGACAGGTCATTGAGAGATGCTTCGGCCTGCTAAAGGTCAGATTCCGGTGTTTGCATGCCTCCAGGGGTACCCTGCTCTACAACCCACAGAAGGTGTGCCAGAATATTGTGGCATGCTTCATGCTGCACAATCTGGCCCTGAGGCATCACATCCCTTTGCTGGATGCAGAGGAGGGGGTAGCTGTGCCAGTGGCCGATGAAGGAGACATGGGGAGTGATTAATAGGAGCATGATGAGGATGCAGCTGACTCCAGGGCGGAGCTGATTCGACATTACTTCAGCTGATATTCAGGTATGTGTAAACTGGGTCGTATGTATCCTCAACAACTGTCTGCCTTGTCCCTGATGCAACCTGTTGTCTGTATCCACTGATGCTATTGTTGCAGCTCAGGCTCTGGGTGTGCTGGTGGGTGTCATATGTGCCCATGACTTAGGTAGTCACAATGTACAGCTCATGCCCATAGTTAAGCTGCTGTTGTGCTGGTGCACTGGTGCCATCAATGTGTATGTAGTATGTTCCCTGAGCTGCCAGTGCAGGTGATATGTGTGTGCCACTCAGGGTTGTCTCAGATGTGCAGCATCTATCCTGGAATTCGACATAGGGTGGCAGTGCTACATTGTTGGTGGTGGCAGTGGGTATGGGGTCAGGTCTGGCACTGAGTGCTGTGCGGGTTGGACCATTGGGTTGGTAAGTGTTTTTTATTGTGGGTTGGTACTGGACATATGGTTGTGGACCTGACTGGCATGTCTGCAATAAATTCCTGTTCCTACAGTGCATTTGTGTGGAGTTGGCATCTGTGACGCCCACAGTGATTGTTGTCCCTGTCTTGCTCTAGTTTCAGGACAATGTCGTGGTGTTCTGTGGTCCCTGCTTGGCCTGTTGCCTCCATTGACACATATGTCCAGCGACTGCCTGTTACATGTTCATCCTTCCATTTTTCCCCCCCTCTGTCACCCTCCCATGTCTGTGCAGTTGTACACATATTGCCAGTTCCATGCGTACTCATGACAAATAAATACCTAGACATGAACTGTGCTCATTAGTTGTTTATTTGGTATGTAAAGGTGCAACAGGTGATGAGTGGGGTCATGTCGGCGGAGATAATCAGATAGGTGAGTACAGCTGTAGGTAGTCAGGGTCCATTGTGCTGGATATGGGTAGATGGAGATTTGGGAGTGGACAGTTGACAGGGTGTCACAGTCACATACAAGGGAGAATGTTCAGATGAGGTCACTTCCTGGCGGTGGTCATGGTCTGGCCATCATGTCCGGCTGTATGCCTAGTTGGATGTCCTCGCTTGTGTGGGGTTCCTCAGCTACAGGGGTCTGATGGCCTGTGAGTCCTGTGGTGGGCCTCCATGCCACTGGCTGCTGCTGACACGGAGGGCTGTGATGGGATGTGGCCAATGGCAGGGGCCTTCTGGTGGGTAGTGGACTCATGTATGACAGTGGTCAGGTCCCTGAGCACCCCTACTACGGAAGCCATGGTGGTGTTGTAGGCCTGCTACTGCTGCATAGCCTCCTGGTGGTATTGCCGATGCATCCGCTGGGTCTGCTGCACAGTATTGAAGATTCGGGCCACTGTGTCCTGGGTGTGCTGGTACACACCCAGGACTTGGTTTAGGCCCTCCTGGGCAGTCAGTTGATGTGGCTGTCCTGACCCTTGGTTCACGGTTCCCCTCCCACTACCCCTGATCCCTGATCCCTGTGCATGTGCTCACTCCCAGTAGCAGCTGAGCCTTCGTTGTCTAGGGTGTGTGCCCTTGACTCTGGACTCTGTACCATGGGGCACACCTCTGATTGATGGGTCCCTGGGGCAGAGGTTTGGGGTTCATGGTCTGGCTGTGGTGTTGTTGCTACATGGGTAGGGGTGTCCGGTGTGTCCAGGGTGGGTGTGCCGTTGGTGGACTGTCCACTGGCCCCCGATGGCCCAGGCAAGTCGTCCTCATCCAGACATCCAGTGGAGTCTTCATCCTGGGGAGGGCTCTCTGCTCCTGGCATTCTCTGCAGGGTGTCAGTGACAGTGGTGCCTGTGGATGGATACGGTAGATGTGAGTTGTGTGGCTGTTGTTGTTATGTTCCCTGTTATTATACATACAGTGGCTCGACTGGCTTCCCAGTGCTGGCAATGACAGTTTCTGTACTGCAGACATTGATTTATTTAGGATTTTGGGTACTGTGGTTCTTCACATTGTGGTTGGCATCCATGCATTGGGGGGTATAGGGGTGGTAGGGTGGGGTGACATGCAGAGGAGGGCCGTGGGATATTTGGGACGGGGGCAGAGTGGTGTGTTGCAGTGGATTGGGGTGTGATGGCGAGCCATGATGAGCATGGGTGGTTGGTGTATGAGGGGTATTGCTGACTTACCAGAATCGAGCCCTCCGCTGATGCCAGTCAGGCCCCCGGGATGCAAGATGTCCAGGACCTTCTCCTCGCAGGATGTCAACTGAAGGGGAGGAGGTGGGGGCCCACTGCCAGTCTTGTTTCTGGCCATCCTCTGCCTAGAAGCCATGGATCGGACCTTTCCCTGAGGTCGTTCCACCTCTTTTTGATGTCCTCCCTTGTGCTGGGGAATGGTCCAACTGCGCTGACCATGTCGACGATCATCTGCCACAACTCTGTCTTTTTGGCTACGGATATTTGCTGTACCTGGACTTCCATGAGCTGTGGCTTTACTCTGATAATCTCGTCCACCATGACCTGCAACTCACTGTAGTTGAACTATGGGTGCTTCTGGTGTGAAATGTTGTGGGGTGGGTATGTGTTGTGCGTGTCGGGTGCAGTGTGGGTGTGTGGTGATGTGGGGGTGTTTGACTGTGTGTGCTGGTGGGCTGTGGTGTTGATTTGTGCAATGTGTGCTTTGTGTTGTTTGTTTGCTGTGTTTGTGGTATGCTTCGTCTCAAGTGTGGCTGTGGCTGCTCGGATCTGACACAAGGGATTGTTGGTGGGGGGTGTTATATGGTGGTGTGGTCAGGTGTGCATGGTGTGTGTATGGTTATCAGGTGTGGTTTATTTGAACTGGCCAATGTGGTGTTGGCTACCTTCCGTGGTGCCTTTTTGTTCTGCCACGGTGCGAAAAGCCAATGTTTTCCGCTGTGCATGTTCTACTGTGCTGGAGGTTGCCTCATAATCTGACGGTCGGAATGATGTCAGCGTCGGAGGGCCGGCGGTTGATCAGTCACTCTTTCGACATGGGTTGACCTGGTGGTGTTGATTTTGTGTCTGTATTTTTGGGCTGTTTGTGTTTGTGCCTCAGAATACGGCGGTCGCTTTACCGCCACCACTGACGGCATGGTGGCGCCATTTTGCATGGCGGTCTTGCCCAGAAACCATTCTCGTAATGAGGGCCATAGATCTAGCTGCTTATGACTGTGGAACTATAAGTACCTAAAAACAAAATTAATTTATTGATTATGAGAACTTCAATTGAGGGTAATTGAACAATAACTTGTGAGCTACAATGTCAGACTTGTGGGCATTAGGTGAGGGGTTTGAAATGTGTAGAGAATACATTGGAGATATGTAGGAATTATGCTCATGATTAGAGTCAATTGTCTTGTAAATTGCTCTCTTTGAGAAAAATAACTCTCCCTTTAATGTCAATTCAAGGATTCCTTCTAATTAATTTTCTAATTATCTTCCTACATAATTATGTCTTTGACACTCATATGGAGATACATATTCGTTATAGCAATGTGAATGGTAAGACATGTTAATTCTGCTTGAAAGCTAGGTTACTGAACTTTGGTACACTGGATTGATGGTTCAAGGAGCTCTAAGGAGGTTACATATGGTATTAGTGACATTCACATTGTTTTTTTGAGTGGCCTCTTTTGATGTCTGAGGGCCTGATTTTGAAAATGTTCGGTCACCTACGTTTGCAAAATAGTACATTTACTTAATCTTGGGGTGAAGCTAATACACACAGTTCTAAAAAAAGATTATTGAAAGTAAAATGATACTAGTCTGTATTGCCAAATTGGGCAGTGCATCTGCCATCTTCTTGGATTGCCCCATCAATCTTCTTGGGTGCCTGCCTAAAGTGGTCCGATAAGGTAATCATGAGAGTTATGGAGCAGGAGAAGAGAAGGTCTGTGGATTGTAAAACAGAAATGATTATCATGATATTGTAGAATCAAGAAGGATGGAATGGAAGGTAAGCTTCATGAGAAGTAGTATACCAAGAAGACTCGGAGTTGGCAGAGCAAGAGCAAAGACCTCTGTGATCATTCATTTTATGACTGATGTGCGATCAATTAAGTGAGAGCAATTACAACAACCAACAATCACAGACAAGTGGCAGCATGTATCGAGATGATCAGACTCACAACTGTCATGATCATCATAGCATTTAGCCTAGAGCACGTGCATAAGTGACAATATCTTCCATCACGTGTCTGTCTCCTCCCGTTTCCTACAACACATCCAAACACATAGTTTCAAGTTTGAGCCAGCCAGCAGACACATGCAGCGGCTTTGCATTTCCCAAATCAAGTAATTGACGCACCTCTCACCACCAGTCCACAGATTAGAGTAGGCCTCCTAAACTCATCATAAACCATGTTGATTCCCATCAAGTCGATAACTTCCTTCTTCTCGCAGTTGTATAAGTTGTCAATTCACGCTCTGATTCCTTCAATCATCCTCCAGACTCTGATTTAAGATTATTATGTCCAACTCCATACCAACTGCTCCAGAGAGTTAAATACTCCCTACCCCATTGAGATAGAGTGACCTATAGCACATAGCTATGCTTAACAACAAGAGAAACATGGAGTAGTTTTTTTTTTTTCTGGACTAGAATTATGTTTGTTAGCTAAATGGACTGGTCGGGACTTCTTTGAGAAAGCACCAGAAAAAAAGCAGTGTGAAAACACCAGCAAAAAAATGTTGCTAAGTGTCAAAAGGAAAGGGGAAAAAAGTCACCTTCAGGAAGAAAAATCTCACCCATTATTATTATGCCACCAACATTGTAAATCAATCATGGCACAAACACAAGCAAGCATAATAAAATAGTTAAACAATAAACACCTACTCTCACTATCTGCCACCACTAGACATGAGTCACACAAACCATTTCAACATTGAAACAAGTATCCCTCATATTAATCGTTGAGGCATATAGCATTACTTACCTGCTCCAATCAAGCATTATGTCACATTGCTGATCCTCATCGATTCAGGACACAAAACACACATTGGCCAGTAAATTGTCTCGCAAATATCTAGGGCAGTCCTGCTAGGAGACAAAAGGAAGGATAGGCACAGAATGGAGGCAGGCATTGTCTCTCAAATCTCCTTGAAGTGATTTTGGGAGCCTTGGGGGCTCCTTCATTGAACACTGGTCCAGTTCCAATCCGGCCATTCATGTGCCTTAAACATTTGCTGTTCATTAGTCATTTGGATAGAAGCAAACAATATAAAATGATAAGGTTCCTCCAGCCAACTATATTCTTTTTTTTCTAAAAGCAGTTCATCAATAGTGGAAAGTAGAAAGTTCCATGGTGCCCCAGGTCTAGTCAGGGAAGAAGAGTTCATCCTCAAACTCAGGTGGGTTACCCAGAAGTAGGTCAGCTAACACACTAGCATGACCTGAGTCTGACAAATCACCCTCATCCACCTCCTGTTATACTTCAGTTAAGCTTCAATTTGGTGGTGTAAAGTGCTGATTCATTTTGATCATGGTCAATCTCTTGATGTTTTGGGGCGAAATACTGGTCCTTCTCACTGTGACAACTGCACCAGCTTCATTGAACATATGCTCAACAGACACACTGGCTTCAGGGCAAGCCATATATTTTATTGACAGCCTGCTGAGCACTTGTCGTTGGCACCTCTTCCCCTACCAATACACCTATGGGTTTTGATCCAGATGGACCTCTGTTCGGTCATGCCGGTACGCCTGGACCATCCTCTCAATAGGCATAGGTGCTCCACCATGCTCCCGCTCTTTTGCCTTCGCCTCTGCAGTGGACTCAAGCCCTGCCTATAGATTTTGGGGCTGTTGCTCCTGTTCCTGTTTTTGTTGCTGGTGTTGATTTAGGCTTATGTGAGCCAACAGCACTGTCCACAGGCTCTATGGAAGTTGTAGGCTGCACCCCGGAACTTCTACCCATGAGTGGGCCTCTAATTTCCAGCCGTTGTTTTTCTAGGTCTCTGGCTTGCTCAGCAATCCACGTCTTTGCAGGTTGAAACATCCCTATCTGAAAAAAGAATGAAAGTGGCCAATAATTGTTTGTACCGTGGGTCAAGAATTGTTACACAGATATAACGTTAGGATGACACAATGGGGGTCATTACAACATTGGCGGTAAAAGGCGCTCACCGCCGTGCAGAAGACCGCCAATATACCGGCGCTGCGGCGGAATTCCGCCACAGCTATTATGACACACAACTTTGAATCTGCCGAAATTCAGACACCCACACTACACCGCCACACCAAAGGTCAGTGATAAACTGACGAAAACAAAACCTCCACCTCCACGCCAACAGAAACACGCCCATGCTATTACGACCCACGAATCCACGCGCCGGTCTTTCAACCGCGGTATTCCATTGGCGGTACACACCTCCGCGCTCAAAATACACACACATCTCCAAAACACCGCCACATTGGACAATTACAAATACACACACCTGATACACATACACACACCACTCCCACACACCCAACACAATATAAAACACACACCCACATCACCCACAAACCCCTACAACCAAAAAATCACGAACGAAGGCCAGAGAGAGAGCACAGACTAGACAACCCCATCACACAGAGGCACACAACACCATCACCCACACAACATCCACGCACAAAACACCACACACCACTACACTCACCACACTCATCACCACATACACCACCCCACACATCACACACACCACCCCATGTCACGCCAAAGACACCCCCGCTTCTCAGAGGAGGAGCTCAGGGTCATGGTGGAGGAAATCCTACGGGTAGAGCCACAGCTATTTGGCTCACAGATACAGCACACATCAATAGCCAGGAAGATGGAGTTATGGAGCAGAATAGTGGACAGGGTGAACGCCGTGGGACAGCACCCAAGAAATAGGGAGGACATCCGGAAGAGATGGAACGACCTACGGGGGAAGGTGCGTTCAACGGTCTCCAGGCACAACATCGCGGTACAGCGGACTGGCGGCGGACCCCCACCTCCTCTCCCACAACTAACAACATGGGAGAGGAGCAAGTCTTGACCATCATGCATCCAGAAGGCCTCGGAGGAGTCGGTGGAGGATGGGACACTGGTAAGTCAATTCGTAACTATCATAGCCCCCACCCTACCTGCATGATATCACACACCCCCACCCTCACCCCCTCCCCTATCACTCCAAATCCTCACTAATCTACCCATAACACAAACCACCCATCCCAACACCAAGCCCTGCATGACACAACTAAGCATGGACACCCCTCACTAAAGCATGCCCACTGCACATACCCAGAACACACCTACAACCATCATCACACAAACCCACACACAGGAAATCTCGCACTGGGGTACACAAACACCCACCCATTGCAAACCATTACACACACACATGCAACAATCATGCTCTTATGCCCCTGCAGGAACACGAAGGACCGTCACCACACCAGAGGGTCCACCCAACACCACTCCACCCCCAGAAGAGGCCCAGAGTGACGAGAGCAGCTCTGCCCTACTGGATCCTGATGACTAGCCCGGACCATTGTGGGCCTCGGGACAGTCGGTTCCCCTTGCACAGGCACAGCCCAACACCGACCTTCCACCCTCTGGTAACACCAGCACAGCACCCACCCAGCGGGCCCAAACCTCCCTACCCAGGACAGGTCAATCAGCGGTGTGTCCACCACTACAGGGAACCCAGGATAACCCACCACCCCAACAACAACAGGGACCTGGGGGCAGTGGTAGTGGGCACACGGTCCAGGGGACGGAGGCACCGGAACACAGGGGAACTGGGAGGGCTGCTGTGCGACAGGGGGCAGACAGGCCAAGGGAACCCACTCTCCACGAGGCCCTCATCTCCATCATGGGAGCATACCACCACTCCCAGGAGACGATGGCAACGGTCCTGGACAAGTTGCAGGAGACCCTGCGCCTGCAGGACGAACTGTATTTGGGGTTCAGGGAGGAGCTCAGGACCATCAGCTCCGCCCTGGCCACCATCGTAGGGGTGCTGAAGGACATACAGCAGACCTTGAGGGACACCGTGGCACTCCAAGGGGCCCCTGACACTAGCCAGGACGATGAACTGCACACCACCTCCGCCGGCGCTAGTGGACAGGACGCCCCGCCACAGGACCAACACACCAGCACCCCACCCCTGCAGACGGACAACCACCATGCAAGCGGGCCCTGAGATCCAGGAACAGGACAGAGCAAGATGGCAAGACCCCCGCCAGGAAATGAGACCACCCTGATTGTCCCCCCACTGTCCCACTTTGTTACCCTGTCCATACTTAAACTGCACCTGCACCACTTCCTATGCCCAGATGGGCAGTGCACCTGTGAGACTAATAGACTGGACTCTGCCAAGGACATTCCTCCACCATCACCCATCCTCATTTTACAAACCCCTCACATTTCAGAGCACTTCAATAAACACCCTTGAAACACTAAACAACCTGGAGTCAGTCTGTGATTTACTAAATATGTATTATCAATGACAGTGTCATAATGGGTTTACCATTGTAAGGCTAACATACCTATGTCACACATCACAAGAACTTGAAGGATGCAAGCAGTTGACACGTAGGTAACCACACCTGTGAAACCGTAATGGAAGGGTACAACTCAGTTTCCAAATAGTGATTTAAATCGAGAAACAGGATAGAGGTAGACGTGTGAAAGTTAATGTAATGTTATAAATGAAATTTTTCTCACCTGTGTCTCACTGGAAATATTGCTGTATGACTGACTCCCTGTTGTCGTTGTCTTCTTCCTCAGCATCATCCTCATCACTGTCCACAGGCTCCACAGACTCCACAGCTGCTACAACACCGTCATCTGGATCATCCTCCTGCAGAAAAGGCACCTGGCGTCGCAATGCCAAATTATGGAGCATGGAGCAGGCGATGATGATGTTGCACACCTTCTTCGGTGAGTAGAATAGGGATCCACCTGTCATATGGAGGCACCTGAACCTGGCCTTCAGGAGGCAGAAAGGTGCGTTTGATCACCCTTCTAGTCCGCCCATGGGCCTCATTGTACCGTTCCTCTGCCCTGGTCCTGGGATTCCTCACTGGGGTCAGTAGCCAGGACAGGTTGGGGTAACCAGAGTCCCCCAATAGCCATACACGGTGCCTGTGGAGTTGACCCATCATATCAGGGATGCTGCTATTCCGCAGGATGTAGGCGTCATGCACTGAGCAAGGGAACATAGCATTTACCTGCGAGATGTACTGGTCTGCCAAACATACCATCTGGACATTCATTGAATGATAACTCTTCCTGTTTCTGTACACCTGTTTACTCCTCTTGGGGGGGGACCAGAGCTACATGGGTCCCATCAATGGCACCGATGATGTTGGGGATATGTCCAAGGGCATAGAAGTTACCTTTCACTGTAGGCAAATCCTCCACCTGAGGGAAAATGATGTATCTCCTTACATGTTTCAGCAGCGCAGACAACACTTGGACAACACGTTGGAAAACATAGGCTGGGACATCCCTGATGCCATGGCCACTGTTGTCTGAAAAGACCCACTTGCAAGGAAATGGAGCACTGACAGCACCTGCACGTCAGGGGGGAATCCAGTCGGATGGCGGATTGGTGACATCAGGTCTGGCTCCAACTGGGTACATAGTTCCTGGATTGTGGCACGGTCAAACAGGTAGGTGACGATGACATGTCTCTCTTCCATTGTCAACAGGTCCACCAGCGGTCGGTACACCGGAGGATTCCGCCATCTTCTCATATGTCCCAGCTGACGGTGCCTACGAAGGACAACAGCGAAGAACCAGTCAGTATTCCTCCAGGTATGTATCCACAGTTACACACAAGACTACACCACTCACAAAACCCTTCCTGTATGTGTGTAGAGTGTAGGCCTAGCTACGTTTGACGCAGTAGTAATTGAAGCCATGTGGGCCCCTGAAATGGCGGCTGCCTGACCTCTAAACTGGGACAATTGGATTGTGGGGTAACAGCGCTGGCGTTGCACACCGTCGCGGTGGGCGGTCGTAGACCGCAGCGCAATGCTGCATTGGTTAACATTGGACCCGATGGGTCCCAGGAGCCAATGAACAGGTGCGCCGACGGTGATGATGCGCACCGCCGCGGACGTCACCGCCGCGGACGTCACTGCCATTTTCTATCTGTTCAATCACTAGATACCTGACCTTCGACAGGAAAGGACCTACACTGCAAGTGCTGCTGTGACCTCGGTCTGGAAGCGATGATGGCTGCTGCGTCTGGGGAAAGGTCCCCTGCCTTCACTGCACAGGAGTTGGAGAAACTGGTAGACGGGGTCCTCCCCCAGTACACGCTACTCTACGGTCCTCCAGACCAACAGGTTAGTACACAGGGAGTACGTTGTATGGGCTAGGCCTGGGTGGAGAGGGCTGGTTGGAAGAGGGAAGGGGGCAGAGTTCAGGGAACATTAATGCATGTGCCAAATGGCAAGGGTAAGGCGGTGGGACACTTACATCTACGGTGCAGTTGGTAAAGGCTTCTCTTCTTCCCTTGTGCATGTCATGTAGGTCAGCGCCCACCAGAAGAGGGACATTTGGCGTGCCATCGCCAAGGAGGTCCGGACCCTGGGAGGTCCACCAGAGACGGGGCACCCACTGCCGTAAGAGATGGGAGGACATTCGCCGCTGCAGCAAGAAGACGGCGGAGGCTCAGCTGGGGATGGCCTCCCAACGTGGGAGGGGTGCCCGTCGCACCATGACCCCGCTGATGTTCTGGATCCTGGCAGTGGCCTACCCGGAGTTGGATGGGCGCTTGAGGGCATCACAGCAGACACAAGGGGGTGAGTACAACCTCATTCTGCTGACTTTGTGCGTAGTGGAGGGGTCTGGGTGGGGGAGGTGGGCTGTGGGTGTCCCTAAGCCAGGGCGAGTTAGGTAGGCAAGGCCCCTCCGTAATGTAGGCCATGTGGCACTCTACCCCACCTCAGCAGAGTGCCAAGTCGAGGTACAGTTGTCCCTGTCGCATCCATGTGCACAGATGTCCACCATTGCCATGTAGGCCATATCCCAGAAATTGCATGTGCAGAGGGCAGGAGCACGGCGTAATGCAGGGGGCTGCTGCGTCTGTCTTGTCCGCCAACGGTAGCGGTAATCCATGCACTAAAATTCTCTTTCTTCTGTCTCCCCCCTTTTTCTGCTCTCCCTGTCCTTTTGTACATCAGCATCAACAGGCGGAGGTACAGTGGCACCGGAGCACGAGGGAGCTGCATCCCACATGGTCATGGAGGGCCACACCACAGACTCTGAATGCACCAGTGGGACGGAGGGCGAGGGGAGCTTCACGTCGGCCACCGGATCACCAAGCAGCGACACAGACTCGTCCGCCGATGGGGGCTCCCTTGTGGTGGCGGCACCATCTGTGCCCCCACCTCTACAGGTACAGCCGCCACTTCCCCTACCAGCCCCGCCCTCCCAGCAGCCCCTCAGCGTTCGCCCCGTGCCCGCTCACCCAGGAGGGTGGGCATCACCTTCGCCCCAGGCACCTCAGGACCTGCCCCAGTCACCCCTGCTGCCCTCAGTGAGGAGGCCATTGACCTCCTCAGGTCACTCACTGTTGGGCAGTCTACCATTGTGAATGCCATCCAGGGTGTAGAACGAGAGTTGCAACACGGTAATGCATTCCTGGAGGGCATTCATTCTGGTCAGGCTATCCTTCAGCGAACCCTGCAATCTCTGGCCTCAGCACTGATGGCAGCCATTGTCCCTGTCTCTAGCCTCCCCCCTCCAACTTCCTCCACCCAGACCCAATCTCCTGTACCCCAGCCCATCCCAAGCACA
This sequence comes from Pleurodeles waltl, assembly GCF_031143425.1. Taxonomy (NCBI): domain Eukaryota; kingdom Metazoa; phylum Chordata; class Amphibia; order Caudata; family Salamandridae; genus Pleurodeles; species Pleurodeles waltl. The sequence goes on along the minus strand of NC_090447.1, from coordinate 342,903,808 downwards.
CCTACAGACCAGCATGCACACAAGTCAACACACCCAAGTAGCTCAAGCAAACATAGGCACCACACACACCACAGGCACTCATGCAAGCCTCACCCACGTACAGACACAGCAACATCCACTGCCTCCACTGTGTCCCCCTCCTCCTCTTCTCCCTCCTCCCTCCCAGTCTCGTCTAAACACACACCTGCATGCACCACATCTACAGGCACCATGAATCGCACAAGGACACCCAGCACCACAAGCCGCTCACCTGCACTCACCACCTCCACTGCCATTGACAAGTCCCCTGTGTCCTCTCCCAGTGTGTCTGTGACGCCCCCTCCCAAAGTACCCAAACGCTGGCAATCACTCACCCAACAACCATCCACCTCACAACAGCCTCCAGTACCTGCACCTGCACCCAAAACACCTAAAGTGACACCTCCGACAACCACCCCCTCTTCCTCCACTCCCAGACCCCCTCCAACTACCCATCCCAGTGTTCGTCAGAAACTGTCCATCTGTAAAGTTGACCTTTTTGCCCCCACCCCACCCCCTCCAATTCATCAGTCCCGTCGTAGCGCCTCAGCCAAAAAGCCTCCAATACCAGTGGTGCCTGTTCAAGGTTTGTGGAGTGCACCGGCCACCAGGGCAGGCAGTAGGACCCGGGACCAAGGCACTGGCAGCCTACCGCTTGTAAAGGCTCTAAAATTGGAGAGTGGACGACGGGACCGTGTTAAGACTCCTGGTGGGAAAACAACTGACATGGCTTCCAAGGGGATTGGAGAGTCAGTTGTGACTCCACCAAAGTTGTGGAAGGCCCAGAGGAAGTCTGCCCAGCCTGTTGTGAGTGTCACGGCGGAGAAGTGCGCCATCATTTCCGGCAGTCAACACACAACCGCCAGCACCGTCTTCACTGGTCAGGAGACCACCGCCAGAGTCACAGCCCAGGAGGGCCCAAGTATCTTCACTGGTCAGGAGACCACCGTCAGAGTCACAGCCCAGGAGGGCCCAAGTATTGTCACTGGTCAGGAGACCACCGCCAGAGTCACAGCCCAGGAGGGCCCAAGTATCATCACTGGTCAGGAGACCACCGCCAGAGTCACAGCCCAGGAGGGCCCAAGTATCTTCACTGGTCAGGAGACCACCGCCAGAGTGACAGCCCAGGAGGGCCCAAGTATCGTCACTGGTCAGGAGACCACCGCCAGAGTGACAGCCCAGGAGGGCCCAAGTATCGTCACTGGTCAGGAGACCACCGCCAGAGTCACAGCCCAGCAGGGCCCAAGTATCGTCACTGGTCAGGAGACCACCGCCAGAGTCACAGCCCAAGAGGGCCCAAGTATTGTCACTGGTCAGGAGACCACCGCCGGAGTCAGTGCCCTGGAGGGCCCCGGCTGCCACAGCCCTGCTGGGCAATGATGGAACATCATGCCACACAGCAATGCCCAGTTTAGAGAACGTCATGCCACACACCAATGTCCGCAGCAGAACCGCCATGGCAAAGCACCGCTGAACAGGACGAAGACCGCCATGGCAAAGCACCGCTGAACAGGGCAAAGACCGCCATGGCAAAGCACCGCTAAACAGGGCGAAGACCGCCATGGCAAAGCACCTCTGAACAGGGCGAAGACCGCCATGGCAAAGCACCGCTGAACAGGGCGAAGACCGCCATGGCAAAGCACCGCTGAACATGGCGAAGACCGCCATGGCAAAGCACCGCTGAACAGGACGAAGACCTCTATGGCAAAGCACCGCTGAACAGGGCGAAGACCGCCATGGCAAAGCACCGCTGAACAGGGCGAAGACCGCCATGGCAAAGCACCGCTGAACAGGGCAAAGACCGCCATGGCAAAGCACCGCTGAACAGGGCGAAGACCGCCATGGCAAAGCACCGCTGAACAGGGCAAAGACCGCCATGGCAAAGCACCGCTGAACAGGGCAAGCACCGGGTAGGAATGAATGGGCCGCCACATCAGGCATCCTTATCCCATGTGCAGCTGGGACAGTGACAGGACAGGAACTTTCACGGGAGACTCATCCAGTCTGGGCACCAGTCCCCCCCAGTACCACTAGAGACCTGCATCTACTTGAGTGACTGTGGCTTTGCACTCCCCAGGATGGAACAGTGAGCACCCCACCCACTGTAGAGACTTGAAAGACTGTGGCTTTGCACTTCCCAGGATGGCACAGTGGGCACCCCACCCACTGTAGAGACTTGAAAGACTGTGGCTTTGCACTCCCCAGGATGGCACAGTGGGCACCCCACCCACTGTAGAGACTTGAAAGACTGTGGCTTTGCACTCCCCAGGATGGAACAGTGGGCACCCCACCCACTGTAGAGACTTGAGAGACTGTGGCTTTGCACTCCCCAGGATACATCAATGGGCATGGAGCCCCGTCGTGGATCTGGCTTTGCAGTCATCCGGCTGAGGTGCCCCCCCTTCCCTTCCCCCTGAGGTGCCTGTAGTATTTCTATCTGATGCCCCGGCAGTGTTCTCTCTGATTGTGCTCAGGTATCCATTGTGGGCCTCGCCCATGCATTTTTGGACTGTTGGTGCACGGACATTGTTGTGTACATATCTGCACTACTTCTCGTATTGTATATAATTCTGACTGATTTTCAAATATATATCTGTATATTTTTGTATGACATGTATATTGCCACATTACAATGTTTGACCGAATTTCGCATTGTCTTTTCATTCTTCCGGGGGGATTGTGGGTTGTTACTGTGATTTTTGTGAATGCATTGGTGTGTATGTTGTAATATGCGAGGGTGGAGGTGGGGGTGTTTGGTGGGTGTCCCCCTAACTTTTGCCTCCCCCCTCCCCTATGTCGTAGGTGCAGTACTCACCGTTGTCTTCGGCGCCTACGTAGCTGTTGGTCGTAGAGGAGCAGAAACACAAGGGCAGGTAGTATTTGGAGTTCCGGCTCCATGGAGTCCTCGTTCCTCGTGAGATGTGTTCAGGTGAGCGTTTTCCCATAGCAAAAGCTGTTTCGGCCGTGTTTTTATCCACGGAGAATCCGCCCCGGAAAAGGTGGCGGATTGGCGGGTTGTAATACTGTGGGCGGTACATTGTCTCCCCCTGTCTGTTGGCGGGGACCGCCGCGCTGCTTGTTTGCACCGCCGTGGCGGGCGGTGTGTTAAAGTGGCTGTCTTTGTTGGCGGTTTCCGCCAGGGTCATAATTCCCTTTTTTGTTCCGCCGGCCTGTTTGCGGTGTTTCGGCAGCTTTAACACCGTCCACCAGGGTTGTAATGACCACCAATGTCTCTTTGCAGCCTTGTATTAACAGATAAGTTGTCAGAGAGACCAGATCCTCGGGGCCAGCGCACGTTCCCAACATGTCCACCACTAGACAACTCCAAAGCTCTGATAGAAATATCACAGAGCCTGAGAGAGTCCAAATGGGGGAAAAGGGGATTAGGTATGGAACAGCTGGGAAGGAGACCTGTAGGAAGCAAAAGGTTAAACAAAACAATATCAAGATATAATCACATTGACTTTCAATAGACTATGGTTCTAAGAGTTCTCATACTGTAACCATGGATAACCTAAGAAGTGACTATAACTAGACCTCAAGAAATCTAGGTACCTGGAAAAAATCAAGAATGGGTTAATACTATGTTTCATATGAGCTTTTCATGAAATATCACATACTGTCTAAAATACAAGAACTTTCTAGAATAATGTTTCAGAACAAACATTGCATTTTTAATTAGGACAAAAGGCTATCTGAAACATTCCCTGGAAAACAATAGGAATTGTACTAGGGACTAAATATACACAAAGGATGTCACATTTTGAATTAAGCATCTTCACAGAAAATCCAAAAACTTGGGATAAATGTGTGCACCTCAACAAACACAACACACCAAAGTTTTAAATGACAGGAAATGATCGCGCACACTGTTGCCAATCTGAACGTCAAGTTTTACATGCTGGAAATGAATCGCGCACACTGCCGATCCGAACAAGAATATGCAAATACCATGAAATGATCGCGCACACTGTTGCCGATCTGAACGTCAAGTTTTACATGCTGGAAATGAATCGCGCACACTGCCGATTCGTACAAGAATATGCAAATGCCATGAAATGATCGGGCACACTGTTGTCGATCTGAACATCAAGTTTTACACGCTGGAAATGAATTGCACACACTGCCAATTCAAACAAGAATATTCAAATGCCATTAAATGATCACGCACACTGTTGCCGATCTGAACATCAAGTTTTACACGCTGGAAATGAATCGCGCACACTGCTGATTCGAACAAGAATATGCAAATGCCATGAAATGATCATGCACGCTGTTGCCGACCTGAACATCAAGTTTTACATGCTGGAAATGAATCGCGCACACTGCCGATTCGAACAAGAATATACAAATGCCATGAAATAATCGCGCAAGCTGTTGCCGATCTGAATGTCAAGGTTTACATGAGAGCAATGAATCGCGCACTCTGAAAGTTTCACAAGTAGGCCCAAAACTCGAGAGTCTTTGAGAACGGTGTCGGGGGCCCATCCCTACCTCCGCCTTACCGCCCTGCTCAAGGATCACCAGTATAATGCGGGGCAGGCCTGGAACATCAAGGTAGGCCTCCGGAACAGGAGTACAGGAAGTTGCTGCTGCTCTACACCGGGACGTCTGAATAGTGAGCACATGGAGCTGGGCTGGCCCCGTTATATAGAGTCTGGCCCAGCCCACAAACCACACCCAGTCATGCTGCAGGGAAAGCTTCTAGAAGGTCCTAGAAAGGGACCACACCCTAACACACTCAGTAAGCCTGCAGCAATACCTTGCAAATGAACAGTTATTGCAAACATCATTAATAGTGTTTTTCAAGGTTAAACTCTGCAATGCAAAAGGTTAACATACTGCATATAAACACAATGCATGAATTATGCTCTTGCATAAAGACTGGGTTTTTGCATTTTTGTCGCCCGTAGAGCGCGCAATGTCCTGATGTTGACATAAGTAAAGGATTAAGCTCTCCACCAAATCCTGCTATTCTGTTTTTTCATCCACACATGCATACACTTTAGACACCTCCTTTGTCTGTTTCTGCAGCATATGCACCAATGGGATAGCTTGGCCCATAGTACAGTCCTCCTTGCTGACTTCCGGTGTGAACATTTCAAAAGGAAGCAGCATCTCTGTCAGGCATTTGACCAGGCCCTATTGGTCCAGCTCAATGATCATGCCTTTCACAGTTGCATCCCCTCTTTGCATGACATATTCATTGATCGGTCTGTACTGCTCAGACAGACATTGTAACACGTAATAAGTGGAATTCCAATGTGTTGGCACCTCCTCTATGAGGGCTTTATTTGGCATTCTATTATTATGTTGGATAATCCTCAAAAGCTGGCGGGCTTTAAAAGAATGGCTAAAATGAGTGCAGATTCTTCTGCATGTGAACAGTAAGGGCTAGATTTATACTTTTTGATGCAAAACTGCGCTAACGCAGTTTTGCGTTGAAAATGTTAACTCTGGCTAACACCATTTTTTAACGCCACCCGTGCGTCAAATTTATACTTTGACGCAAGGTGGCACTAAGAACAGGAGAGAGTCATTTTTTCAGACGCTAACCATTGCATCTTGTCATGAGGCAAAATTACGTTAACACAGGAATAATTCATCTAATCCTGTTTGCGACATGGAAAAACGTTGCAAAACGGATATGTGCATTTTTCACAGCAATAGCGTAATAAAGCAACGCAAATGCAGCAAACAGTGCTAAGGAGCCCCAAAATGGATCCCAGAAGCCAGGAGAGACCCCAGAGAGACCTCAATCAACCAGGAACCAGCCAGGAGGACACAGACCAGACCCTGGGGAGAGGCAAGAAGAAGAGGAAGTGTAGCTTCAGCACAGAGGAGCATGAAATCCTGGTCAGAGAGGTGAAGGAGCACCAACACCAATTATTCATCATCTCTAAATTGCCAATTGGAAGGAGAGAGGCAATTTGGCAACAAATTGTGGACAAGATTAACAGTGTTGCAGAGGTCATGAGAACTGTCACCGAGTGTAAGAAACGCTGGCATGACTGCAAGCTCAGGACAAAGGAAAAATGGCAAGGAACAGGAAGGCAGCACTGCAGACCAGAGGTGGGAGTTCAGCACCGCAAAAGGACCTGGACGAGATGGAGGAGATGGTTGCAGCCGTTATCCCAGAGGAGATCATCACAGGAATCACAGGACAGGACAGCACAGACTACCAGGAAATAACACATATGCAGGGTAAGTTGCAAGGGGTACAAAAATGTCTTAATGTCAGATGCAATAAGGGGGAGGTACATACCTATTACATAATGCTTGTCAGCCCTGAAAATCAGGCATTGAGAAGGGCAAAGGGGCATGGCACGGGTGATTGGGCTGTGCAGGGGCATCCAGGGGCACATCACAACACAACACCAACAGCCTTTGCATGGGGGTACACCGCCATGCCAGGGCTGCTGGAAATGCTGAAGCAGACCAGGAGGGTAGGGAAGAACATAAAACTGGTCTGCTGTCACAGCACAGCTGGTATTGTCAGAATGTAAGCTAGGGGGCAATTCCCAGTCTCAGGACGTTGGCTCAAGCAGCATTTACCATTGACAACACTTGCCACTACTACCTGTGCTGTGTGTGCTGGTCAAATAGGAAATGCCAGCTAGGTGCCCATGGCACAAACACACCTAAAATGAGGGATCAGTATGACTACTTGATCAATCCCCATCAATCCCTAGCCAAGTGCAACTCCTGTCACCTGCATTTATGTAGTGCAATGTGTCACAATGCAAATGCAGCAAGTACTGAACATGGGCCAGGCCGACTAATCCCTATCATCTTGATCAACTTTAAGGCACTCAAGACCTGTGATCTGTATATGTAATTGGCAGGATGATATGCAGTTGCTAATCATAAGGGATCAGTGTTGTTTGGGAAACATGCATGCTTGAATTAGATGCCTTCATCTACACTGTGACCATCACACCTACCTACATATATGTTCTCCCTCTACCCCTGTGCCTTAGGGGGGATGGGCATGAAATACATCATCACAACTGTCAAGGACAACCACGAAGCCATGTCCAGCTGTGCATGGATTTAGTGAGTGGAACACATGTGAGGAGGCCTGCCAACTAGGAGTGATGTATCCACTGGTCAATCACATCTACATTTATGTTTCCATTTGTGCACAACCATCAACATCTGATCTGCCAACACATTTCTAAAATCACCCACATTGATGTAAGCACACGTCTGGCTTTGACCTGCATGCACGCCTATAACATACCACATAGGTGGCACGTAAATGGAGTCCAACATTTTGGGCTAGATGCTGGGGGACAGTCCTACATGTACATTACAATACAGGGATGCGCAATTTTGTGTGGAAAACTGATGCATCACTGTCTTGTGTAAATGAGGGTATGACATGCTGTCAATATTCTGACACTGGACCACTTCCAAATCAAATGTGGGCCTACGTGTGGCTAATAATCACCTTCTTCACACGCTGCTGCCTATTGCACAGCACAAGACTCCCAAGATAGGACTCTCTGCCTTTGTATGTCTAACCCTTGCATGGAATGCTATGCCAACCTCCAGTCAAGTCATATATCAGATCACGTGCCAGCTTATCATATATTGCAATGAGTCCAACACACAAGAGTCTATCACACAACAGCTGCAATGACTACACAGGACAGACATTTTCACACTTACTGGATACGTCTGGGCCCTCAAATTGAGCCACTTCTCCAATGGTTTAGGGGGCCGGTCCACCTGTAAGACATGGAAAGGAGATATATGCTCAATGTCTGATCACTGTACAAACGTGTGGACAACATATCACAGTGTGTGACATTTTATATAAGTGAGCTGCCGATCCTGCATGTAGACACTCCAACAGACATACCACTGAAACTTGCTTTGACACTGAGACTCCAGTGAGTGATAGACACACATATGCACTGGGCCTAACAGTCATTTGGTGCTAAACCTGACTACAAAGTTTTGTGGATAATCCATTTCATATGTCATGATTTGTAATTGGGTGACAATTGCACTGGCACTTCCTAGGTGCACTGCAATACAAGTGACTCAGGTATTGTGGCTTGTGCATCAAGGGACAATAAGTAACTGCATGATGGACATGTGGGTCAATTCTCAGTCAGCAATTATTGTGCATTCAGTGGTCCATAACAGATGTGACACAGTTGTATGTAGGTAATAAACTCACCATTAGCAGTATCCCCTAAGCATATATGCCCCCTATGCCAACATGATGGCAGGGATCATGTGTGTGTAATGATGACAATGTAGCGCTAAACATGGATAGCCCAGTTTGCTGTCCCAAAACTGTGAAATATGGTGTGGTGACAGTGTCTTAGCTGATCATCATTGACAGACTGTATGGGCACAGGTGTAGTCATTGCACCTGAAATATGTCACTCAGGGCCATATGTACCAATATCAGGTTTTGTGAGTCACACATTGCGAGACTTAGCAACCAGCAATTAGCAAGTTGGATGAACTGAGGTAGAACACCCAAAATGACACTGTTTGCAATTAAAAAATGGGGTAGCAAATGACCTACCTCTTGAATAATGATGAGGTAGGTCTCATTTTGCAAACCCCTTGGGAATGGCAGCACCCACAGGGATGCTGGCCTTCTGGACTTATCAGACCTCTATGTCTGTGACTGCTTTCATATTGGGATGTAAATATTCATTTAATTGCAGCCTTATTTCAGCAGGGGTGAACATAAAGTATTTCAAAAACCTATTTTATGACTGAAAAATAGTTTTGGAAGCAGTCAGTGGTCCATGGCACAACTTCCTGCTCAGAATACATTTTTGGCCATGCATTCACAAAGAGGAAGGGATCCCAAGTGGACCCATCCCCTTTTGCAAATGGGTTAGCCCCAACTTGAAACGGATGGTAACTGCAATTGCTTAGTGCCAGCATTTGTGCTCAAGAAAAATACAATTAGCCGCCTGCGAATCGATAATTGGATAGGAACGCCCATTTCTAGATACCACTAGAAAACCCTGTTTTGTGATTGTGCAATGTGATAGAAGAATGGCAAAATTTGGGTTGTGCATTTTAAAGAATATTTTACATGAGGCAAACACAAAAAATCAGAAAAACAGGCCATTTGTGAAAGTTATAAAAAGCTTGGTACATATGGCCCTAAATATTAGTCGGACATGGCTCAACAAAACTCTGGACTGCATTGTTAACATGTATAAACATGTGTAATACATCTCAGTACTGGTACACTAACAATTTGTTCTACTTGCATTCCACGGACAGCAAACATTGCATGCAGCATGTCAAGACATCTGCTACTGTCACTCAGGAGCATTCTACTGTGCATGTTTGTCAATGTGATACTCACCAACAGGGCCACCGATCACCACACCCAGGTGGTCCAGCAGGTCCTGTTCTCGTGCCACCATGTCAGCCCTGAGATGCTTCAGCTGGTGCTCGTTCCGGGAGGTGTTGAACACACGTTTCAGTTGGAAGAGCACCTTCGCCCAACACACCCGCCTTGCCTCCGTGTGACACCCCTGTATCACACGGCACCCCGCCTCCAGCATCATTGGAAGAAAGTGGCACACCAGCCACACAAATGCCCCAAGCTCCTCCTCACCCATGCAGCTCAGCGTTGCCCTTCCCGACATGGTATGGTACAGAATTTTAACAAGAAAAGTGAAAAAAAGGAAAAAAAGAAGAAAGAAGGAAACTTACAAACCCAATTTACAGACCCCAACTAACCAACTAATCTAACCCCTAAACAGACACACGACAGTACAAATACAATTCAGACAACAGTAAGACACACAAAAACACTTACACAGGTACAATATACAAACAGAATACACCAAAAGACAAAAGTTAGACACCACAAGATACAATATACACAATCCAAACAAGAGCAACACCAGGACACAGCCACACAGTGAAGAAAAATCACAGATTGTAAACAGGATTTTCTATTGCATCACTTCCTGTCCCCTTTGCGCCCTGTTTTCCGTCTTGTGTGTATTTTTTTGACGCATATGTAGTTTGCATGAATATATTTGACGCAAAACCTACATGTGCGGCAAAATACCATGCATTACCGGGAAACTACTATTTTTATGGATATCTGCATGCGTGGGATGCACTGGTGGAATAAACGCTGGAGCCCGATTAATGTTTAGTATGCGTTTTCGTGTTTTTTTGAAGCATTTGCATCAAAATGTGTGACTCAAACTGTGTTTGCGTGAATTTTAAATATTTAACATGCATTCAGCCTGTATCTAGACGAAGATAGGATGGTATGGCCTGCAGTGTGTGTTATAGTGTTTGGCCACATGTGGTAGACCATGCAACTGTGACCCACATTTATACTATCTTTGCGCAGCATTTCCTTTTTTTTTCTGATGCAAAAGCAGCATAAAGTCACGAAATTCTAACAAACTTTGTAGGTTTGCGCAGATTTTGCATCAATAAATGACGGCAAGGATGCGCTACAAAAGTATAAATCATAGTCTGTGTGTTTTGTGTGTGAATTGACTGTTACAACTATATGTGTGCTTCTGATGGAACAGCATGCAATACATTTGGCGTAATGCTCATGCATGACTGTGTTACAAATGGGTATCAACATTAGATGGCAATCAATGATGTACAACAGTCATGATATGTGTTTGTAATATGTGTCGACTCATTTGATGTGTGTAGTTCTTTGACTTTGGGGAAATTACATTTCCCATGACCAACAATACACAGGGAAGATTGAGGATGGCTGATGAGGGCTATGTCGGATATATTACCCCTCACATGTCATTACTTGTTGGCTATGACTTCATGGTGACTTGTGTGTAAACTACCCATTATGTCGGGCATTTGTACATGTTTGATAGGTAAACTGTTTGCGGCACTGAGCCTCAATTCCAATCATAAAGTTGTTACTTACACGTCAGTTTGACTATTATAAATTACCTATGTTCCTCCTGTGGCTGTGGTGGACCTGCAGCCCTGGCTGCATGTGTTCACATATTTTCAGAGGTGCATTGCACAAAAGTGTCCAATTCAAGTGTGTGGGCATGTGTACCCTGTGTCAGTATTGGGCTCCATGGTGTTACGGTTTCGTGCAGGTCTAGTCAGGAGTCTTTTGGGGCCACCCTTGAGTTCACAGAGAATCTTGCAAGGCAGATTTGTCCTAAAGCAGAAGAGCAGCTAAAGACAAACAAGGGGATACAGCAGCTATGGTACGGCAGATAATACAGAAGAGTGAATACAGAGCAACCTTAGTGTGGAAAAATATGTAACGGGTCAGAAATGGACAAACATGCAGTGCTCATCACTACGTTTGTACATAGGGTAGGGCTCAGAAATTCCCACAGCAACAGGGAACGTCAGTGCCTCTGTGCAGATTAATCCCACAGCTAGTCACCACGCAAGCCCCATAGCAAGGTGGTGGCAGAAGGGCACAAACATGGATTGTCCTTACATACACAAGACTAGCCCTTGTTTGTTGGGCTGGGGACACATTAACAAATCCTGGAATACAGCCATAGCACACTGTCACTGTTAGGCACTAATGACTACATGCAAAACTAGACAAAGAATGGGGTCTGGATTAGCCTCCTGGAATCCAGGTGCCTGAACAAATACAAAATTAAACAATTCAATGAAGTTGAGGACTGATAGTACACTTATCAGACACGATACCCCAAGAGGAAACAGAGGGCAAGGGAACCAACTAGAAGGCAAATGCAGGCACAGGGAACAGGCTCTAGTTGACACAAAGACTGGAACAGTTCTGGGTAACAGAAAGCAGGCTCTGTCAGAAACAAACATGAAAAAGGCTGAAAAACAGGGAGCAGAGTCTGCCTGGAACTAGCAGTAACAGGACTGTGGAAACAGAGAGCAGTTTCAGACTTAATCAGGACTGTAATACAATCCAACAAGGGCTCTGGTACACAAATGAATTGTACTCCAATGCCCGATGAGGAGCTTCAGGAAATGGCAGCTTCTAAGCAGTTCCGGGCAGCAGCAAGGCCAGGGCAGAGTCACATGGCTGGGCTGCACAAGAGGGCTCACAGGTGTGTGTACCTTCAGTCTCTCACAAGTCCTAGAGCAGAGAATACAGTATAAGGGGACAACCGGACTTTCCCCCTAGGAAGCTATGGACAGAAGATTACTGGTCTTACTGACTACCAGACAGTGCATTATGGGACCTAAAGTCCATGCTGGCTAATGTAGTTGTTCCACAGCATGCCATATGGAAAAAGGAAGCAAAGAGGAGTCAGAATGGGAGTCTGGGTGAGTGTTAATGATGATTCCCAGGGTACAGACAGTCCATTTACAGCGCCCCCTAGAGAAGGGAGGGCAGAGACTTAACACATGGCAGTGGCAGGACGTATTACCAGGGATGGACTGCGTACGGCATGTGTTGTGACCATTGCTTGTCATACCTGCGACACTCATGCTATTCATTTTCAGGATTGATGCACCTCTTGTCACACACGCTCCTTGCAGAGATAGCAAATTTCACACTTACTAATGTCAGGGGTCTGTTCATACATTCCTGTTACCACTGATACTTCACTTCCACTGCCTCATGTATGAGGCACTTATTTACCTTAGAATGAAAGATGTCATAGTTGTGTGTCATGTGCTACAGTAGACCATGTTGGCAACGTGGATGTCTGTCATATATTGTGGTCCTAAGATTTCGTCCTTCTTTTATGAAATTTAATAAATGTTTGTTTTTTTTAAACTGTGTGTGATGTTTGTTGCACAATCATATGCATCACATGTGATGTTGCATCAGAAGTAGTCAGATTTGTCTTTGGGACATGCTCCCTGAGGTAATACTCACATTCCTAAAGAACATGTGATGCAGAAATAAGTAACCAGAGTAGGACTGAGTGATAAAGTGAGGTGTTTAATTACATATCGTAACAATGTGCTTAGAGTGACTATTGTTGAAAAATGTTTTGAACTATCTGCTGTCTGCAACGCATTCCTGCAGCTGTGTTTGGATGTTCCCCCACATTTTCCCTGGCACCATCCGCCTTCTCCTCCTCCTCGGGCAGGTCTTGTTAAGGTTCATATACTAAGATGTTCCTCTAACACAAATGTTGTGCAGGATGGCCCAAGTCAATATGATATTGCAGACCATTTTTGGGGATTATAGGAGGCTGCCTCTGGTGATGTCCAGGCACCTGAATATGGACTTCAGGATGCCAAAGGTCTGTTCCAAAATGGGGCGTGTCCTCCGATGTGCCTCATTATAGGCACGATCTTCTGCTGTGCTTGGGTTGGGGAATACGGTCATGTTCCATGGCTGGATCCCGTAACCCTGATCAGCTGAAAAAGAAAATAGGAGTAATTATTTTGTTGTTGCTTGCACCAGGAATGTCATATAGCATGGCAGTTGATATCTTGTGTCGTCTGTGACTCCAATGTGTTTGTGGCATCTGTGAGGTTCTTTCTGCATTGAGTTGTTTGACTTGACAACTTGTGTTTGACTCATTGACCTGATATCTATGGTTTAGTTTCCAAACTGCACTTCAGTATGTATGTACCATGCGTTGTGTTGTCAGTAACATGTGTTAGTGTGCTTTCACTGGACGGGACATTATACTTCCACACACACAATAGATTCCGATTTGGTGATAACATGGTTGCACTACATGGCCTGGCCATCCCGTCCACTTAGACATATGTCTTTGCTGATGAAATCCAGAAGTGAGGCCTTTTGATTAGGCTTGGTGACAATGCCCAACACATATCTTTAAGTTGGCAGCACGGATGCGTTCAGTATAGACAATGCACAACTGTCCCATGTGTGACTTGGTTCTATGTAGACCTTTGTGGTTCCCTCTTACAGTGGCTCATGTGTAACTGTGCACCTACACTACAGAACTTGCTCCAGGTAACCTGGCTAATTGCCTTGTGGAGGTGGCTGTATCTGTGCAGGAAGAGCCATCTCCATGTACATCTGTTATTTTGATGGACAACTGTCTATTTCAGTGTGTGCAGCAGTGTGCAGTTTGCATTAGTGGAACATCAATATGTGTTCATAGCACAGTCCACTTCCTTATTGATACCTGGCAACGTCACCCCAGGAGTGATGTGTGATGTTGGGCTGCCTCTGTATTTCTATGTCACCTATATGTGAGTCAGCATCATCATGCTATGTGTCTCATGGTGTTTGACCTGCGGCAACACACATTGCACACCCCTTCCACAGTACTTATTGCTTGGGAGGGTGTGGGATTGACTATGTGGCCTAATGTAATAGCATATGGTTCATCTTCCAAATTGCTCTTCCAGGGCAGGCCATGTCATTGTCACTGTGAGCTTTGACATTTGTTCCTAGTAGCTCTAGAGTGGCATCTATTGTTATTGGCAGCTGTCATTTATCCATAGGTGTGTATCCCATTGTTTCAGGGTATACAACATAACTACCTGTGTCACACATCAGTGTCTTCCTGCCCACATGTCAATGTAGTAGTGTATGTATTGTGTGTCCTACAGGGTTGTTGTGGCATGTGTATTTTGCTGCATTTATGGACTTACCAACAAGAAGGCCATTACCATATCGTCCGTTCTGGAAGTGCAGATTGATGGTGCTGTGGTGGAAGATGAAGGAATCATGTACACTCCCAGGATACTTGGCCAAGATGTTGGTAAACAATCCCTGGTGGTCAACTATGGCCTGCACATTTATGGAGTGGGTATGCTTTCTGTTCCGTTATAGATGCTCTGTTGCAGCTGGTGGTACAATCCAGACATGGGTGCAGTCAATAGCACCAAGCACATGCGGGAAGCCACGTATTTGGTAAAACCCCTGTTGGGTCTCCTGCTGCTTCTGCTGTGTGTTAGGGAAGCTGATGTGGCGGGGTGTGAGGGAGATGATGGCATCAAGGACCTTAGGAAGGAAGGCGGAGAATGAGGGCTGTGATACCCCAGCAACCAGGGGACCTGTTGTTTGGAATGAGCCACTTGCCAACATGTGCAGGACAGCTAGCAGCTTGGTCACTGGTGAAATATTGTGTGGTGTCTGCAGGCTGGTGCTGTATGGCTTGGCAGTTGAGTCTGTTGCTCCTGATGATATCCTGTTCCCTGAGGCCCTGGAGGGCTGCCCGGGGCCTGAAGACCCTCTCCTGCCTTTTGTGTTGCCTTTGGGGTCCTGTGCTCTGCGTCGTCTGGCATGCTTCATGAGTAGCAACTCCATGTTGTCCTTCTTGAGCAATGATGTTGCTTGTGTGTGTTTTCCTTAATTAGTGGTGTGTTTGCCCCATTTTAAAGCCTGCCCTGACCTAGGCGTTAAAATTTGACACAAATTGGGCTTTGCGTCATTTGTCGTGTCCGCATCCCAACTGTGCATCATTTTTGCCGGGTGGATAAATATGGAGCTAGGGTGTTTGAATAGTTTTTGGGACGGGAACACCTACCTTGCATCTCATTGACGCAAGACGGTTTCACGCATCCTGAAAATGATGCAAACTCCAAAATGTTGACAATGTAGACGTGTCTAGCATGAAAATATAAATATGGAGATAAATTTCTGCCAGATTTGCGTCAAAAAAATGTATGCAAATCTGGCACAAACAGAGTATAAATATGCCCCTAAGTTGCTGACTCTGGGTTCTTTTTTGACGAAGTCCTGTAAAATGATGTTTATGCAGTGCTCCAAACACAGTACCCTGAAATAGCCACCATCTGACATGGCCTTAACTATATTACTGCTATTGTCCGTTGCAACAAATCGAATGTTAAGTCCTATGGGGCGCAGCCATTCAAAGACCTTTCTGTTAAAGTCATCCAAGATGTTGTAGCAGTATGGGATTTCTCCATGGCGAACATAGCTAATGTTGCATGCTTCGGAGCACCATAACAATTTCAGCTACCTCAACACCTGCAGATATAATTTCTTCAACCCCCATAAAAGAGATCCAGTGTGCAGTGATGCATATGTAATTAGTGGCTTGGCAACTGGTCCACATGTCTGTCGTCAGGTCGATTGTGTGGACAGCACTCTGCTGTAAAGCTTGTCCGACCAATTCCAGCAAATTGTGATGTAGCCCTGGAACAGCAACTCTGATGAAATAGGTCTGGCTGGGAACCTTCCATTTCGGGCACATGGCCGCCACAAATTCTAGAAAACCCACTCCTTCCATAAAACAAAAAGGGAGGAGGTTGAACGCTAACATTTTAGCCAGCTTCCCATTGTATAAACGTGCTATGGGGTGGTTGCGTTTGTACTGCCCCTCCTGCCTAAAAATGGCAGTAATAGTAACCTGGATGCTTTTCTTTGCTGGTGCCACTGATGCAGGCGAATTATAAGGTGGTGGTAGGCTCAATGTATGTCTCAGAGGGGCAGCCATTGTATGTTCTCGCCTTGGAGTTTTGACCTGACTCTGGGTCTCCCTGTTCCATTGTGATGTTGCTGATGTGGGAAAAGATACTACTGCACTGTTGGGGATAGGGCTGATTTGTGTAACGAAAATGTCACCCTTTTCTTCACCTTCACCTTCACCTTCCACCATTATCGGATCAGATTCCCTGCTTTCAACACCTTCACTAACACCACATGCAGGCTTTTGGCCACTAAGGTGCACCCTCCCAGTGGATTGCATGGTGTTTTCTCAATTGGTTGTTTGGCCTCCGGTTCCATAGTCTGTACCAAGCTTACCCCGACTAACACTTTCTCAGCAAATGGAGCATATTGCAATGTTTGGCTCCTTTTCACTAATGGTAAAGAAGCCCCAAACTGGGGAGGTCAACTTTCTGACACGGGAGCCACTGCCAATGTCTGAAGAAGTGGCAGTAGGTGGATGCTTTTTTTATGACATTTGCCTCTCTGCAGTGCCTTCTTCTACTGAGGGGGCTGTGGATGTAGGTCACACCCAGGGCCTTGCAAATATGTAAGCTGGTGGAGGTGTAGGTGGTGTTCTCTGTACCACATACCTTGGAGCAGGTTGACAAGATGGGGTAATGTTTGACTCCACTGGGCTCGTCTAACATCCATGGCTTGTCATCAGACTTGTTACCCTTCTCGTCTTCATCCATATCTCTAAAGCTTTGAGGACCCTTACTTTTCACTTCTTGCCTTTCCTGCTATATCTCAGACTGAGGTGGCATCCAAGTGGAGTCCTGGTCTTCAGAAGGGGGGTCTTGAAGAAGGAGATGACGGAGATCTGGAAGACAGTAGATCTTGTGAAAGAGGGGCTTTTCAACTTCCTCAGCATCACGCTTGACATCCTGATATGGGAAGCTCCTTCTTATTACTGGCTGCTTTCTTGGTAGAAGCTTTCTTTGGGCCCATCTTGATGCTATCAGTTGGCAGTAGCACTTAGCTTCACAAGATGAAGAGATGTCCATGTGGTCGTGAGTGTGGTCATGCGTCACGTCGTGCACAGGTCTTCTGTCTGGCAGTATTGTGGGTGATGTCTCTTTCTCTTCGTGCACCTAGAAGAAAACATGCAAGAAGGTTCAGTGAAATGGGGCATTGTTGCAGTTTCATTAGGAGTAGAAACGATATTATTTAATGGTTTCTTAACTGAACTTATAAATAATTATGAAATATTACAGTGTATCCATTCATAAAACCTCACCAACCTCATTAACTTTCAATATCATGTACACTCATGAAGGATAAGAAAGAACAACAACTACAACATATAGAATGTAACTGTTAGCTTTATCTGCATCAAGATGGCACGTGGCACTCAGGGAGGTGCTGCTGACAAATGGAATAATAATCCCTGAATAATGTCAAGTAGTTCAACTGTACACCTATGGCAGACATGAGGATAATGAGGAAAACATTTTAAAAAACAACAACAACAACAAAACAAAACAAAAAATTTTTACATTTATTTCACAAAAAATCTAAAACCAATACAAAATACAAAATATATATTGAAATAGATTAAACTATTATAAAAGTAAATAAAATAAAGTTTGTGAAACAAATTACAAAAAAGAATACAATTTAAAAAAATAGAATTCAGTTGCTGATGTACTAGGGGATTAACATGAAAAACCACAGGGATTTGGGAGGCAAGGAGAGGCAGAGGTGAAAAATGCAAAAAAGTATATAATAAAATATAAAACACTGCTCACACAGTCCATTTCCTAATAGGCATTGACCTACTAGGCCTGAGTAACACACAAAATGGCCGCCAGCCACATGGTCAAACAACAACCAGCAAGGAGGCATGGCCATCACAACAAAGAAGAACACATGCAGGCCTGAAAGCACACTGTCTGCCTACACAAAATGTCCACCAGCCACATGGTCAAACAACAACCAGCAAGGAGGCAAGGCCACCACAACAAAGAAGAACACATGCAGGCCTAAAAGCACACTGGCGGCGTACAAAAATTGGCCATCAGCCACATGGTCAAACAACAACCAGCAAGAAGGCACAGCAACCAAAACAGAAAAGAACACATGCAGGCATAAAAGCACATTGGCTGCCTACATAAGAAAAGCCGCCAGCCACATGGTCAAACAACAACCAGCAAGAAGGCATGGCCACCACAACAAAGAACACATGCAGGCCTAAAAGCATACTGGCTGCCTACACAAAATGGCCACCAGCCACATGGTCAAACAACAAGCAGGATGAATGCAAAGCAAAAACACATGTAGGTATAGGACTACAATTAATTGACTATACAAAAAGGGTCCTTGGCCACATGGCATGAGGAACAAAGACAAATGGTGGCCTATGACAAACACTCTTGTGTACTGGCCAGACAAAGAATGCATTGGTAGAGGAGGAAAAAACAGCATTAAGTCAGTAATTCGAAAAACAAAAATTAAAAGAGGGCAAAACTTTTACAACAACAACACACATTATACAAAGGCATCAAGTACTATTACCCCACCATAAACTGTTTGTAGAAACAAAATGTGAAATCCCTCCAAACAGCATTTTGTAATCTTTAAACCAATGCCTTCCATTGTGTTACGGTTCAACAGACACCACAGACAGTTGTTTCATCATGCACCCATGACTCGTACTGGGCCTAGAGCTGGAAGGCCTATTCCATTAGCAGACTAGGTCACCCAACATTAACACAGTGAATTAAATGAATATTGCAAATGTACAAAAAAAGGAGAAAACGTAGTGAACTAAACAAATCATTTTTCCTTTATAGAACAAAAATTACAAGTAAAACTATAGCTAGGCCCCAAATGCAGGCCACCCACCACAATAAATTCTAAAACTTGGATAAAAGTATAGACAAATTCTGGTGCATGCCCTCTGTAAAACAAACAAGTTGTAGAACACCCTTGTACAAGTCTTTTTTAAACTTACTTATGAAATCTCAAATACAACAAAGTCCTTAAATCCAATGATACATCCAGGATACAAAGAAAGTGGTCCATCCAGCTCGAAATCCACGTGAAAAGTGATCAGGAGATGGACAAAGCACTAGGGGGAGACTGCTGGACAGGAACAGGAAATTGGAGTCTCTGGGGCACTTCCTGTTGTTGGAAAAATAAAAGTACTCTTCATACAGAAATGTCAACATGAACAGTCCATTAGAGAAGAATTTTAACTTGAGTTGTAGATTGTAGCTGCTCAGCTTCACCAGGTTGCAGCAGCAGTCGATCATGATTGCCTACGTCACAAAAGACGCCCCAGAAGCTGCTGCTGATGCAGCGCTAACTCTCGCCAACGGGTACAAAAATCTTGTTTGTGCTCGCGAGAGACCAGAAGTCTCTCATCTCACTTCCTACGTGCCCAATATGACAATAAGCGCACCTCAACGGGGGAAAAAACAAAAAAGACTCTGCTACATTGCAGAGTGCAGAGTCTATTGGTAGCTCCGCGCTCTTCGCAGGATGTGGAGTTGTTGAATTCCGTAAACTCTGCCAGCGGAGAGGAGTTTTTCGCACATGCCTAGTTCAGGCTTCTCTATTCCCATGGGGAACAGGGTCAAGACTGATTTGCATATGGCTGTGTCTAAACTGGAGTGGCATGGTGAGTGAAAGAACAATGGATTTAACCTAGATCTGTGCCTGGGGGTGAGTGTTTGAAACGTTTCAGCACTCCATCCATCATCTTGTTGTGTTGCTATGTTTAATCTGAGTGGCCAGGGTATGCCCAGATGTGGGTCTCTTGCTCACTGTGCCACTGGATTCAAGCTAGCCTGCCCGATGAGAGGAGATTCCCTGAAACCGGTCCCAGGATGCTTGTTTCCAGTCCAGCGGGGACCTGACCTGGCAGTTCAAGTTGGACTGTTCCCTTGAGGGACAGGATCACGACTGACTTGCATATGGCTGGGTCCAAACTGGGGTGGCGTGACGAGCAAAAGAACAATGGATTTAATCCAGATCTGTGCCTGGGGGTGAGTGTTTGAAATGTTTCAGCACTCCTACCAATTATCTTGTTGTGTTGCTATGTTTGCCCTAAGTGGCGAGGGTATGCCCAGAGGAGCGTATGACCCTTGCTCACTGTGCCACTGGATTCAAGCTAGCCTGGCTGGTGAGGGGTGATACCCATTAACTGGTCCTAGACGCATGTTTCCAGTCCAGGGAGGACGTGGTCTGGCAGTTTGGGCTGGACTGATCTTATGGGACACAGGGTCAAGACTGATTTGCATATGGCTGGGTCCAAACTTGGGTGGCATGGTGAGCAAAACAATGGTGGATTTAACCCGAATCTGTGACTGGGGGTAAGTGTTTGAAAAGTTTCAGCACTCCATCCATCATCTTGTTGTGTTAATAAATTATTTGACACAGTAGAAATAAAGTTATGAATTCTTAATGTTTGTAGTGAAAACTTACACCGAAAAGATGAAAGCGCCAGCCACGGACATCTGTTGTGCTAGACTTGGCCAAAGTTGAAAAATATGGCAGAGCGCAGTTCGGATACAGAAAGTGGTTTGGGCCCGTCAAAACGTACTTTCTGAATTAGGTGAAATTCTGAGAAAAAGTGTCTAAGAGGTAAAGTTCAGTGGGGCAAGGCTGCAGGACGTGTAAATGGAGGAGGCGGAATCATCAGATAGCCTTGAGTGGAAGTTGTGGTGAAGATTTCTATGTTCAAACCCCGTTCTCCGAAGCGTTGCTTTTTTGATGCTCCTGTGGCACACACTTCACAGCTATATCTGCAAGGCCACATAAAGCCACACTGCGTGGCTTTTCATGGCCTTGTAGATATGGAGTGAAGCAATGCAGCGCAAGTCGTGTGTTGCCTCACACTGCGATGAGGAGATGTGCCATGGGCGTAATGGTGGGTGTTTCCACATAACACTCATGACACCCTCCCAGATTTAAATTATGCTGCAAACCTGGGAATACGCAAAAGTCTACGCCTCCCAGGAGAGGCGTAAGAGAGGTACAACAAGGAAAAATAACATTATTTCTCCTAGTTGATTCTTCTTTCTATGTGTGCTGCATTCTGCCCTTGCGTTAATTGTTTTTATGCAGGAAGATGTCTCTTCCTGCACAAAAACAATCATACCTACAATGCAGATACCCTTGCATCGTGGTGCAAGGGTGCCTGCATTGCCACATGGCATCCAATTGTGTACCAGCGCTGTGGAAGAGGAAAGGATTTCATAGATATGGTGTATCTCTGTCCCTTTGTTTTGATGCAGGGCAGCACTGCAAGAAGGCTTGTGGTGGTGCCCTGCCTCAAAAACTTGTAAATATGCCCCTTAGTGTCTGAAATGGTAGTTGAAAATCTCCAGCAGAACGAGGCAGAGGGCTGTAGCTGAAGAAAGTTCCTCGAGGCTGGATGCCCCTTTGTTGAAGCACCACTGAAAAGGGCTAGCTGCTGCAGAGAAGAACGTAGTGGGAGAAGCCTCAAAGTCAGCCCGACTGGCGATACACCTCGGACTAATAGGGGAACAGGTTGGTCTAGGTCTCTATCTGTTCTCATGGCAGTTTTAAGCCAACATTTAAGTCAGCAGATTTAGATTTTGGCTATCTGACCACATTTGACACCTCTTCCACAGATCAAGGACTGGAATGACAGCACTTGCAGGGTCAAGACTCACTTGTGGGGTTCAAGCGTGGGTTCAAGATGGAGGAAGCCTTTTGTGTCCCTGTGGCTCTTAAAAGGAGGCCAGCAAACTGGAGGTCCTGGGACAGATAAAGATATAGTCCTTGTACCCAGGCAAAAGGCAGTAGAGTAGTAGGGCAACATGGCAGCAATCCAGAAGGGCAGCAGTCCTTCAGAGGACATGTAAAGCTTAAAGGTACATGTCCAACCTTTAACTTACACTAACCCTGCCCTATGGACTACCTAGGCAAGAACTTCAAGGAAATAAAGGGGGGGGTTAAAGACTTGGCAAGAGGGTTTAATGCCAAGTCGACATGGCAGTTTAAAACTGCATTCAGGCCGCAATGGCAGACCTGGGATGTGGTTTAAGGTGTTACTTAAGTGGGTAGCACAATAAGTGTTGCAGACCCACTGGTAGCATTTCATTTACTGGTCGTGGGTATATGGTATACCACACTACAAGGAATGTATGAGTAAATTAAATATGTCAATTGGGAGTAGGCCAATGTAACCATGTTTTAGGGGCATGAGCACAAGCACTTTAGCTCTGGTTAGCAGTGTTAAAGTGCACAGAGTTCTAAGGCCAACAAAAATAAATGCAGCAAAAATGAAAGAGGTGAGGCAAAAAGCTTGGAGGAAGACCATCCTAAGGCCAATAGGTCTAACAGTTTGTTAGTAGGATTTCCCCCCAAGTTAGAGAGTATCTTGTTTTTATGTGTTTTAAGAGTCATAGATGGGATTTGACAGGAAAAGTGCATGTTGTTTGCAATATAGACACAAATGAATTTATATGTATTGATTTTAATCTTTGTGTTTTTATCTTCTTTATTATCCCTTCATCTTACCTTTTCGTTAAACATAGGATGGTTTTACATAACCTGAGCTCTGAAGAAGCATCAGGATGCCGTGAAACACATAACTTCACCTACATATGATTATGATAAAGATCAGAAGAGGTTTCATCATTTGGCTCAATCAGTGGATTAAAAACAATCTTGGTAGTGCACAAGATCCTGCCTTTCCCTGCCCTGGACCCAGACACGGTCCAGGGGGTTGGAGACTGCTTTGTGTGAGGACAAGCACAGCTCTAATCAGGTGCAAGTGTCAGCTTCTCCCACCACTCTAGCTCAGGAAGACCTATCAGCCTAGGGATAGGCAATCAGGATATGCAGCATACACCTCAGCTCCCTCTGTGTGACTGTCTAGAGTGAATACACAAACAGCTCAACTGTCATCCTGACCAGGCGTGTATTCAGCAGACAGGCAGAGGTACAGAATGGTTAAGCAAAAAAATGCCTATTTTGTAAAAGTGGCATTTTCAAACTCACAATGCAAAAACCAAATTCACCAAAAGATGAATTTGTAAATTACGAGTTCAGAGACCCCACACTCCATATATCTATCTACTCCCAATGGGAGATTACACTTAAAGGATATTTCAAGGCAACTCCCAAGTTATCCTGTGGGAGAAATATTCCTTGAAATAGTGAAGGCTGATTTCAGCAGTATTTCACTATCAGGACATGTAAACCACACCAGTACATTGTACCTTTTAAATACACTGCCCAGTGCCTATGGGACTGCCTTGGTCCTACCATAGGAGTGACTTACATGTAGTAAAAGGGAAGGTTTCGGCCTACCAAGTAAGTGCGCTTGCCAGGTCGAAGTGGCAGGTTAAAACTGCACATACAGGCACTGCAATGGCAGGCCTGAGACATGTTTGCAGGGCTACTCATGTGGGTGGCACAATCAGTGCTGCAGGCCCACTAGTACCATTTGATTTACAGACCCTGGACAAACCTGGCGCACTATACTAAGGACTTACTAGTAAATCAAATATGCCAATCATTGAGAAACCAATCACCAATAAAATGTAGACAAAGGGTATATGCACATTAGCACTGGTTATCAGTGGTACAGTGCCCAAAGTCCTAAAGCCAACAAAAACAGGTCAGAAAAAATCAGAGGAGGAAGAAGAAAGGTTTGGGGATAATCCTGCAAAAAGGGCCAGGTTCAACACAGAGATATTGAACATTTGCTGGATAAGAATGTGAATAAACTTAAATTCATTGATGTGGTAATTGAAAAAAACCTTCTTGTATATAAATATGTCCATGTGATTTTATATACATCATTGTAGAGTAAAAATATGAAACGTTTGTAGAAATCTGTGATTTCCTATTGCTCTTTGCATAGGGTGGACCCATACTTATTTTGGAAAATGGATTGCTCTGCTTTTATTGGTTAAGAAATTACGGAGCAGATTAGAAAGAATACTCACCTAAAAGGGTTTGGGCAGCGCAGGGCCAATTCATCAGATATATATGGGCAAATGAACTATGAATAGAGTTAAAGTTTACCAATGCATCCCCATTGTCTTCACATATCTTCACACATGAACATATTATAATTATTTTCTTTTTGCAATTACAGAATAAAAAAGTCAACTAGTTATCCTATAGTCACAATACAATCACTCCCAATGCGCAAAAACATACAAATGTAGTGTAAAAGTTCCTGGCCTGCTTTAAGAGCAGAAAATAATTGTGCAAACTTTATGAAATTTGTCATTTCAAAGGAAGCATATGTATACAACCATAAAATGTCTTAGTCGCTTTAAAAGCAAAAATAATGGTGCTAATATTTACCAATTTGCCAAATTGAAAAGATGCATTAGTTTTCCGAATATAAAACATTTCAAACACGAAATTACTTAACAGCCTTGCAGTATAGTTAGAGCAAATTCACTGCAAAAAAACATGTTTTCAATTTATATAACAAAAGGTCTTTGGGTGGGAAATACTTCTCCAGTGTCTACTAGAACTGCTTTAGTTTCATTGGAATAGAACAGAAGGCATTCCACTTGAAAAAGGAAGAACGGGGAAGCAAAAGTTATATAAATGTGTCTTTAAGCATATAAATCAAATTCGTTCGACAAAACCTTACACTGTAATGCATGGGGAAACTTTGGAAAGCAAAGAAGAAAGTGTATTTGAGTGAATTAAAATAAAACTAGCCCTAGCACAAATAATTACCACTTTAGAGTGCAAAAGTTAAGAAGCGCAAACCTTAAGCCACGGAAGAGCTCCACACAGGCCTAGGTTTACTAAAAGTTTGCACCTGGTTTATGTTATTTTTGTAACTCAAACCTGATGCAAAGTCCTATACTGTGATTTACTTACCAACACAAATTAGGATTTGCGTTGGATAGTATTCCAAAGTACTGCAAACTCATGCTGTATGCTGCTGTGCATTACTTTGAGTCAATGGGGCATTCCATGGGTGATGCATGGGCGCTGACATGCAACCACCCATGAGGTTTGATGCCAATCCCTATCTACTAACATAAGTAGAAAGGAATTAGCAATAACATTCTACAGCTCCTTGAGGCAGGCGCAACAAGGAGAAATGTTTTAGTTTCTCCTTGTTTTTCTAACTTGCATGTGTGCTGCGCTGTATTACAAGCATATAAAGTGGAAAAAAGCTTCAAAGGATAGTTTTTGTACTGGAAGGGATCTGTTACAGAACAAAACCTAGGCTTTAGAGAATGTACATACCCTTGCAATATGGTGCAATGTTTTGTGCACTGGCACATGGCTGTCAAAAGTGCACCAGCTCTGGAAGAGAGAAAAGCAGCACCGCATCTTACAAATGGCACTTTTTTGTTCTCTCCCTCTGATGCAAAGCAGCACAGCAAGTTTAGTTTCTGTGCTATGTTGCACTGCTTTTTAGTAAATCCCCCTCTCAATAATTTAAATACAGGCATCAAGTACATGTAATAACCATATCCAACTATCAAAAGAGAGGAAATAAAATTAGAGTTTGCCTTTCAGTTGTAGAAATACATCTTTTTCCACTCACTGACCATATAAGGGCTGATTTACAGTTTAGCAGACAGGTTGTTCAGTCACATGTGTGGTGGAATACCTTGTTTGTTTGTCTGGCTGTTCTATTATGAGTCAGGTGGACCATTATCTTTCTGATGTGGGTACACCAACTGGCTCTGTCATCAGAAAGGTTACTTTGACCGCCTTGCAGATAGGGTCCATCATAGCAAGAACATTGGCCCACCCTATTTAGATCAGATCTGTCTCTCACCTCCAAATGTTTGGTGTGAGGCTGCCTAATGAAAGTGCCACAAACCAACCCTTCAGTGCCTTCAGAGGAGCAGCTGTAGTGCTGTTGTCTTTGAGGCACAGAGATCAACACTGGGCAGGCAGTGATCTTGTAATCTGGTGGGTGCTACTCTGGCTGGGTGGTAGAGGAGATGATCTTCATCAGCATGATGGATGATGGGCTGCCCTACATATTTTAAAACAGACCCTTAGTCAAACATACTGAGCTCAGCAATTGCTATCATTTTCAAAACTATTGCAGTCCATCTTGCTTTATTCTGAAAACAAGCTTTGTGTTCTTTAAAATTGAATAAATATTATACATCAATGACATTTTAAGACACTATGAACATGTAAAAACATATGAAATGTCTTTATGGTCAGTAAAATGTATGTAAAGAAACAAGAAGTATTACATTTAGGTCAAATGCATGTTTCCTTTTAGTAACAGCGGTCTGTGCTTTGTATCAAATTTCTATATTGCCATATACTGCAAATTTTTATAGAGTTTACTATTTGTTATATCCAGTTTTATTGGTTTTCATAAACATAAAGACAGACAATCATATACAGGGTAACTGTCAAAGATGTAACATCCGCTTTATCATCAATGCATGAGTAAAGTCCTGGTACTCCCACAGCGTTCTCATATTCTATCATTTTCTTGGGATGCCCTCTTGCTATATGGACTGCCTCTTTCAAGTGTGAGCAGTAATCTATACATCTTATCCAGTCTCACGCTAAGGTGCCACCATCTTGCAATGTATCGCTTAGCCAAAAGGAATTTCATCCCTATCAATATGTGGGGAACTCTGAAGGCCCCTGTATCTTCCTTGAACCATAAGATCCTTCATTTTAGACTGAAGCCTATTAGCCATCCCACCACTGCTGTCAGTAGATGCTGAACAATTAGCCAATCTTCCCGCTAGTGAAGCCATCTTTTCCACTTTTGATTCATTCTCAACTAAGAGTTCCATTCCCTGCTTTTAACATGACTGGAGTATACTGAAGGGATCTGATGTATTCATCACCATATATCAGTAAATCCAACAAATACCCTTCCTTCCCTGTAGTTCCACCATCCACTTAACCTCTAAGGGGCTGAATTCTGGAGAGCCACACAGCTCCGCACAATACATCTCAAGGTCATGTTGCAGGTTCAGATATTTGTAAAACTGAGGACTGTGGTTGCTAAACTCTTCCTTTAGTTCATCAAATACATCATGTGGTCCCCAGGTGATATGCTCCTCAGAATATAGATCCTGATGTAACACTATGACTTGAAGACAGTCAGTGCTGTTAAGTGGGACATCTATTGGCCCTAACCTAGAGCAGTTTCTTGATGAGTCTACATTCTCAGCCTATCCATTACAGAGGTTTGAGCAAGCAGTCTAGCATGACTATAGTGACAGAAGGAAGTGTAGCAGGAGGTGTGGTGCCATATAGAAACCATAGTAAGCTAGGACTCTCAAACCTCTCTATTTCCTACTGTTTGGTGAGGTCATTGTGCTGTAGTGGACCAATTGTTAACAGCAATGATGCAAATCATAGACAAAAATAATTTTACAAAGGGCCTAATAGAGAAAATCCCAAGTAAGGAATCCTACTGCAAGAAATACACTGAGGCAAAATAATGTGTTGGCTTAAATTAGTACCAGCAGCCACCTTCAAAGACAATGACTTGTGCCCTGACCCTGCATAAAATACCTTTAATCTTGGTGTTTTAAGGAAGTTGACTTTGACCAGCCTGTTTGCCATTATTTTGACCAAAATCTTGGCTTCAATGTTAATAAGGGATATTAGGCGATAAGAGGAGCAATGGACCTGGGACGTTTCAGGCTTTAGCAGCACTAAAAGAGTTGCACATACTTAGGAGGAGGGTGTCAAAAGGGAAACAAATTTCTGAAAAACCTCAAAAGGAAAGCCATTTGGGCCGGGGTTTTACTTAAGTGCATCTCCTCTAGCATGTCTACCACCTCTCCAATCATTAAAGGGAAGTTGAGACCATTTCAATCCTGCTCCTGGATGGTCCGAGTTGACAAAAAGCTGGAGTTAGATGTGTGGCTGTTCCGCATCTATTGGTAGTTGTGCTGCATTCAGACACCAGTAATAATTCACAACTTATAGGGACCTCTGCCAACCACTGGCCAGCTGGATAAGTACTGTATTTACCACTTGGTAGTTGACATTGGGATGGCTAGCCAATAAGGTATTTCACCCACTTAACCAGCAGAATCCTAGATAGGACACTGAGATGTCATCTAGGCTAGCTTACCATAATTAATGCCAAATGTTTCAGCTTCAATTTAGTCACTTCGGACAAACGTAGGAGAGCTTCTCCCCATGTGGCAAGGAATGTCTTCTCTAGGGTGAGGATCTTCAACTTCAGTGTAATAACCTAAAACTCCCACTCCTTTTCCTTTTTACTCAGATAATCCATGGCATGCCCCTAGATCACCGACTCGGGTGGGAAATGAAACCAAGCCTGGGTTGAATTTGAAGTTGGATTCACACACAAATGCAGAGACATCATCATCCGTAAGCCACCAGCCATTCAGTGGCCAGAAAATCCATGGCTCACTTCTTAGGCAGCTCAGCCATAATTCTACTGGTGATTGGTCAGATAGGCCATGTGGAAAAATGGATAAACCTTACACCCAAGATAGGTCTGTGAATGAGAGCAAAAGTAATTTAGATGGGCAAACAACAGATGAGGCACTCAGTAGAATGTGTACTCCATATCCCCCTCATGCCAGATTTGCCACACAACACATAGGCCCATTGACATTACCCGGTTAGTAAGGAGATTGGTTCTATATGTGTCAAGTGTTTTGAAGCCCCATAAATCTAACTCTCTGTCACCAGCTGTAACCATCATCCCATGTGGTGGCTTCGGCCAATAACTCAGTAAGAGCTTATAAACATGTGTCAGTGATAATAGGTGTACTTCCAAATCTAAGGGCCTGATTTAGGTATTGGCAGATGGGTTATTCTGTCATAAAAGTGACAGAGATCCAGTCTGCCAAAATCTAAATCCCATAGAACATAATGGGGTTTATATTTCGGTGGACGGGATATCCGTCACTGTTGTGACGGAGTAACCCATCCGCTAATATCTATATCAGGTCCTAAGTTGGATCTAAGGGTGCACTTCCAACATAGCAGTTACTAAGATATATTGTCCTAACTTGTCTGTCTGTGCCCAGGATATGATAAATAGAAAAGGTTTACAAAGTAAAATTTCCAGTCCTTTCAAGTCTTTTATAATTATTATTAGTAAAACTAAATTATTACAGAGAGTAGTCAGTTCAGTACTCATCCAATTCTTAGTTGCCTTTTAATCTCATCTTCTTGGCAACAAATGAAGGCTATTTACACGGTCGACAATGAGGTCTTGGTGGACCGTGTCATTGCTGCAGTCTTCCAAGGCACTGCGCTGGATTTGATTATCTCTTTCTTGGAGGATCGGTCAAAATTAGTGAGGTTCTCCTCTTTCCACTCTCCCACTTCTGAGTACTTCAAGGATCATCTATATCCCCCTATCTACTTAACCTATACATTTGCCCTCCAGTGCATGCCCTGAACCAAATGCAAGTTAAAGTGCACAGCTATGATGATGACATGCAACTAATCTTTTCCATCGATAACTCACCAGAATCAATGTAATCCTTTTAGCACACAATGGTATTTATCCATGATTGGATAAACCATATGAACTTAAACTGAATTCAAGCAAGACTGACATTGCCATCATTGGAAAACAACCTGACCTGTGGAATGCTGCCTTCTGGTCCTCTTCAATGGGTACTTCGCCCCAGCGCAAGAACTCAGTCAAAAGTTTGGGAGTGTTGATGAACTCTACACTGTCGCTGAAATCTCATGTAGGGGCCACGGTTTCAGCAGGCTTTTTCCAACTTCGTAAAATGAGGAAAATTGGTAAACTTTTCCTCTTCGTCTTCGAAGCTCTTATACAGTTCATTATTGCATTGCTCATCCTGAGAGTCGATTATGCAAACTCCCTCTACTTGGGTCTTTCCAAGAGGTTAGTCGGTAGACTCCAACTAATAAAAAATCGGGCAGCTAGGATTTTGTACCAACTACCTCGGAGTTGTCATATCACTCCCATACTTCGGGAGCTGCATTGCCTTCCAAATGAGCAACGCTCTGTTGACAAAGCCTGCTGCACTGTCTTTACATCTTTACAGAGTTTCAGCTCGGCCTTCATCTCAGCTTGCATTCATAACTAGATACCTGGCCATAATTTAGGATCTACCCATCTGAATCATCTTTCCATTCCTCCCTTCAAAAGGAAGACTCTGGGTGGCCCCAGTTTTTTGACAAAAGGCCCCCATATTTGGAACACCCTTCCTCCTGATATCAGGTTTGCTTCTTGCTATTTCAAATTTAGGAAACGCCTGAACACTTGGCTCTTCAGATTGGCCTATGATTAAACGTGACAGAGTGTAGAACTGACGTTCTGTTTCTGTAGCTTCAGCACCATGAGACCTTTGATGGATGTTTGCTTTATAAGTTTAGATAACATAACATAACATAATATAACACAGCTAGTGAAAATATATTTAAAATGGTGTAGTAACTGGAAACAAGGCACACAGCAATACATATTTACTACAGGAATGTCCAGCATAGGTCCAGAAGGTTTGGATCCATGCCACATTTTCAGGATAATCCCAGGCGATGTAATTAAGGTCCATTTAGATTCATTGTGTGTACAGGCTTCTTATGAAGATATTGTGAAAACTGATTCTTCTGAACCTATTCTGAAAACTTTGTTTAAAGGGTGAAGGAAGCCTGAATTTATACCTTTATCATTGAAGGAAATGGTCTACATTAAGAAAGGTATAACAAAAGTGGTGGCAGGAGGATATAAAAAGCTGCCAGGTCTTTCACTCGGGTTGAAAGAAGAAGGACCTAAACTACAGTTTTAGGTTTTAATGACCCAGCAAAGTTGAGGATCTTGAGAGATGGCCTCTCCAAACATTTGTTAAATGAAGCAAAGTTTAGTTAGGCACAGCCGTCTACTGATTTTTTGCCTCTAATCTAACCATTTTAAAAACGGACGCAAATTCCCAGGTGTACAAATGGAAAGTGACTCTTAAATTGGATTATGAAGAGTGACTCCATGCTAAATAGGTCTGAATAAACAGCATTAATTTCTCAGCTATTTAAAAAAAAACACTTCTAACTCCAAGAAGTAACTTCTTAGCTTTGAAGAGTTACGACAGGATCTGACAGAATTTTTTTAAGATAGGAAACATGTTAGAAAAGGATAGGACCTTATAGATGTTTACTCCATCCCTGGCTACCCAGCCATATGTGACACTGCTACCCTAACAGTTTTATTGGCTCTGCAACCAGTTCATGCACAGAGGCCTAGCCCCATCAGTTAAATGCAAGGTCCAGACACCGTTCTGTGACATGAAATGGGGGTGGAAACTTACAGCGTTTTGTGAATGATTCGTCTTTACCAGACATTTTTTTCTGTGTTAAAGGAGAATGTGATGTACCAACCTCACTCAAGTAAATTTCGATTTTAATGTGATCCTCAGATCCTTACACTGATATTCTGTGTGTGATAGGTGATATTTTTATTGTATACAGTTAATTAAAAACCTTTCAAATTTTGCAGTGGAAAATCAGTGTACACTTGTTTAACAGTGCCGCATTTCACGGCATAGTAAAAACATGACACATAATAACGCTGAG
This sequence comes from Pleurodeles waltl, assembly GCF_031143425.1. Classification (NCBI taxonomy): domain Eukaryota; kingdom Metazoa; phylum Chordata; class Amphibia; order Caudata; family Salamandridae; genus Pleurodeles; species Pleurodeles waltl. Next base: position 342,871,962 of record NC_090447.1, on the reverse strand, counting down.
ATACAAGGGATTGGAAAATAACCTCTATTCAGAGACACAAAATCGATTAAAAACAGTGAGGTGCAAAAACATAAAGGTAGCAGCAGTTTTGCCAATGGACTTAAACCATTAACGTTATGAAGAAAAGGCATTGTGGCGCTAGCTAGCGTGGATACCATCAACAAGCATGACGAGTTTGCATCATTTAAACCCTTTGGCAAAGTGTAAAATGATGACAGCTGTTCAGTTATTAAAACTGGTGATAGTAGCAATGATAAAATACCAAGGTTATAAAACGAAATAATATTCAATGTCATTATATCATTTGAAAGCAGCAGACTGGTCAAGATCACCCCCTTTAGCACAGTACAGGCTCAGGAAAATAGCGGCATTTGGCCATTGAGACAAAAAAGTTGGCATTATAGGGCGCCAGAATTATAATGAGGGTTAGAAATCAAAACCTACAGAAGGAGGTCACACTAAGACTTTAGTTCAAACAAAAATTACAATTGTTAACTTCCAGCAGCAGCCAGGGAGTAAATCATGAAATGCCGGTGCAGAGTGAAAGCAAAGTGATGAACTGTGTCCAGCTTTCCGTAGGACATGATGATCAGGGTTACAAGCAGGTATTCAGTGGTCAGCTAACACCACCAGAGCAGGACTATCAGCAGTAAAATTAATTTGCGTGTGCTAGTGACCTCTCAACGCCCAGCAGGTATTTCACCATTTGCACAATTATTCTTGGGTCAGCTGAGTTGAGACAAGCCAGGACGGCTTGTCTGCAAGACCGCGTCCCTTGCTGATTCCAAATGAGGTGCAGCAATTTTCTTTGTGTATGCAAGGTGAAGCTGCAGAGGCAGATGGGATGCTTCAGATCTTCAATTGCAGAGCTGTATAATCGACAAATCTTTGCCCCTGCTGTCCTTTTCCATGGGTTGCTATGTTTAAAGGATGGCAGGATCCCTAGACGGTAAGATCTATGTATGACACAAAAATTTAGCGCTGTCCCAAGGCATTCCTGAGGTCTTAAGGTTTTGTAACTGTTTAGTGTGGCCCAGGCATGTGTGTGGTTTGCTGAGGTAGCTCTGTCCTCCAGTGAGGAGATTACTTTCATTGTTTTGTGGACAGCTTTTTTCACGACTCCGTGGCTTGCGACAACATGCCACAATTCAGGCAGCCTGAACTGAGTTATTGTTTCTTCAAGGTAGACCCTTGCAGGTGAGCGTGGCCTTTTCATAATGTTTTCCAATAAACAGTGGTTTAATGTGTGTACTGCGGTGAGTTTGAGCTTATGCCAAAAAGAGCAAATGCTGCTTGCATCGCAAGGGACTGTTTTACAAACCTAAACCCTGCCTGATCTGGGCTGGTAAAGTGTAGCCAGGAAGCTGAAAAATTTGTCTGTACATGGGTATTACTGTTGTGCCCAAGGTTGTTGCATCCCGCCCCCGTAGGGCCTCTGAACAGTATGCCAGGGTGGGTGTTACTTGGGCTCTGGTGAGTTCCAAACTTGGACTAAATGACTGTCCCTTCAGGTTTATGAACACTGCAGAAAGCTCTGCTGCAAGAGCACAACCCTTTCTTTTAATTTCCTCCTTACGGGGTTTAAAAGACCCTCTGTTGTTGGATAAGATGCCAAGGTATTTGTAAACCTCTGTCTCCTAAAGGGTGTTTCCCTCAAGATGCCAACTGGCTGCCCCGTTATGACTATTTCTGACATAGATCATCAGCTTAGTTTTATTACTGTTTATTTTTAGGCCATTGGCCAGCAAGTATTCCTGCATTGCTCCCAAAAGGCATTGCATGCTTACCCTGGTGTGGCTAAGTAGCACCAGGTCATCCACGTAGAGAAGGTTTAACAAGTGTGTAAACCCTAGCTTTGGGGGATGCGAGTTGACTTGAGCAGGGCTAGAGAGAGATCTGCCAGGAATAAGTTGAACAAAAGTGGTGCTAAAACCACTGGCTTCAGGCCACTTGCCGTTGGAATGGCCCTAGATAGGTTGGCTCCATTGCTCAATGTATTTGTGAATCATGTGTTAGAATATAGATTTTCAATTGCTCCCAAGAGCAGTGTAGAAATATTCCAACCCTTTTCTTTTCCCATAGCCTGTTGCGGTCAACACTATCAGAGGCTGCCTTGAAACCGATGTATGACGAGTAGAGTGGCAGATTCTTTCTTATGGATGAGTCAATCATTAGTGCCAAAGCCGTCAGGTTTGTTGTTATGCCTGTAGTTTTTGCGACACCTGTTTTGTTTAAAGGGATAATATTATTCATGCTTGCCCATTCACAGAAATGATCAAGTAAAATGCCAACATAGTATTTTGCCTCGTTATCAATTAAGGCAATCACCCTATAATTCTCTGGGTCAAGTTTTTTTCCTCCTTTAACCCCTTCGCTGCCAGGCCTTTTCCCCCTCCTGTGCCGGGCCTTTTTTTGCCTATTTGGGGCAGTTCGCGCTTAGGCCCTCATAACTTTTTGTCCACATAAGCTAACCAAGCCAAATTTGCGTCCTTTTTTTCCAACATCCTAGGGATTCTAGAGGTACCCAGACTTTGTGGGTTCCCATAAAGGAGGCCAAGAAATTGGCCAAAATACAGTGAAAATTTCGTTTTTTTCAAAAAAATTGGAAAAAGTGGCTGCAGAAGAAGGCTTGTGGTTTTTCCCCTGAAAATGGCATCAACAAAGGGTTTGCGGTGCTAAACTCAGCAGCTTCCCAGCTTTCAGGAACAGGCAGACTTGAATCAGAAAACCCAATGTTTCAACACAATTTTGGCATTTTACTGGGGCATACCCCATTTGTGCAATTTTTTGTGCTTTCAGCCTCCTTCCAGTCAGTGACAGGAATGGTCATGAAACCAATGCTGGATCCCAGAAACCTAAACATTTCTGAAAAGTAGACAAAATTCTGAATTCAGCAAGGGGTCATTTGTGTAGATCCTACAAGGGTTTCCTACAGAAAATAACAGCTGAAAAAGAAAAATATTGAAATTGAGGTGAAAAAACCATCAATTTTTCTCTACGTTTTACTCTGTAACTTTTCCCTGCAATGTCAGATTATCGAAAGCAATATACCGTTACGTCTGCTGGACTCCTCTGGTTGCGGGGATATATAGGGCTTGTAGGTTCATCAAGAACCTGAGGAACCCAGAGCCAATAAATGAGCTGCACCCTGCAGTGCGTTTTCATTCTATACCGGGTATACAGCAATTAATTTGCTGAAATATAAGGAGTAAAAAATTGCTATCAAGAAAACCTTTGCATTTCCAAAAAGGGCACAAGATAAGGTGTTGAGGAGCAGTGGTTATTTGCACATCTCTGAATTCCGGGGTGACCATAGTAGCACGTGAATTACAGGGAATTTCTCAAATAGATGTCTTTTTTACACACACTCCTATATTTGGAAGGAAAAAATGTAGAGAAAGACAAGGGGCAATAGTACTTGTTTTGCTAATCTATGTTCCCCCAAGTCTCCCGATAAAAATGGTACCTCACTTGTGTGGGTAGGCCTAGCACCCGCGACAGGATATGCCCCAAAACACAACATGGACACATCACAGAAAACAGAGCTGTTTTTAGCAAAGTGACTACCTGTAGATTTTGGCCTCTAGCTCAGCCGCCACCTAGGGAAACCTACCAAACCTGTGCATTTCTGAAAACTAGAGACCTAGGGGAATCCAAGGAGGGGTGACTTGTGTGGCTCGGACCAGGTTCTGTTACCCAGAATCCTTTGCAAACCTCAAAATTTGGCTAAAAAAACACATGTTCCTCACATTTCTGTGGCAGAAAGTTCTGGAATCTGAGAGGAGCCACAAATTTCCTTCCACCCAGCGTTCCCCCACGTCTCCCGATAAAAATGATACCTCACTTGTGTGGGTAGGCCTAGCACCCGCGACAGGATATGCCCCAAAACACAACGTGGACACATCACAGAAAACAGAGCTGTTTTTAGCAAAGTGACTACCTGTAGATTTTGGCCTCTAGCTCAGCCGCCACCTAGGGAAACCTACCAAACCTGTGCATTTCTGAAAACTAGAGACCTAGGGGAATCCAAGGAGGGGTGACTTGTGTGGCTCGGACCAGGTTCTGTTACCCAGAATCCTTTGCAAACCTCAAAATTTGGCTAAAAAAACACATGTTCCTCACATTTCTGTGGCAGAAAGTTCTGGAATCTGAGAGGAGCCACAAATTTCCTTCCACCCAGCGTTCCCCCACGTCTCCCGATAAAAATGATACCTCACTTGTGTGGGTAGGCCTAGCGCCCGCGACAGGATATACCCCAAAACACAACGTGGACATATCACAGAAAACAGAGCTGTTTTTAGCAAAGTGACTACCTGTAGATTTTGGCCTCTAGCTCAGCCGCCACCTAGGGAAACCTACCAAACCTGTGCATTTCTGAAAACTAGAGACCTAGGGGAATCCAAGGAGGGGTGACTTGCGGGGCTCGGACCAGGTTCTGTTACCCAGAATCCTTTGCAAATCTCAAAATTTGGCTAAAAAAAAACATGTTCCTCACATTTCTGTGGCAGAAAGTTCTGGAATCTGAGAGGAGCCACAAATTTCCTTCCACCCAGCGTTCCCCCACGTCTCCCGATAAAAATGATACCTCACTTGTGTGGGTAGGCCTAGCGCCCGCGACAGGATATGCCCCAAAACACAACGTGGACATATCACAGAAAACAGAGCTGTTTTTAGCAAAGTGACTACCTGTAGATTTTGGCCTCTAGCTCAGCCGCCACCTAGGGAAACCTACCAAACCTGTGCATTTCTGAAAACTAGAGACCTAGGGGAATCCAAGGAGGGGTGACTTGCGGGGCTCGGACCAGGTTCTGTTACCCAGAATCCTTTGCAAATCTCAAAATTTGGCTAAAAAAACACATGTTCCTCACATTTCTGTGGCAGAAAGTTCTGGAATCTGAGAGGAGCCACAAATTTCCTTCCACCCAGCGTTCCCCCACGTCTCCCGATAAAAATGATACCTCACTTGTGTGGGTAGGCCTAGCGCCCGCGACAGGATATACCCCAAAACACAACGTGGACATATCACAGAAAACAGAGCTGTTTTTAGCAAAGTGACTACCTGTAGATTTTGGCCTCTAGCTCAGCCGCCACCTAGGGAAACCTACCAAACCTGTGCATTTCTGAAAACTAGAGACCTAGGGGAATCCAAGGAGGGGTGACTTGCGGGGCTCGGACCAGGTTCTGTTACCCAGAATCCTTTGCAAACCTCAAAATTTGGCTAAAAAAACACATGTTCCTCACATTTCTGTGGCAGAAAGTTCTGGAATCTGAGAGGAGCCACAAATTTCCTTCCACCCAGCGTTCCCCCACGTCTCCCGATAAAAATGATACCTCACTTGTGTGGGTAGGCCTAGCGCCCGCGACAGGATATGCCCCAAAACACAACGTGGACATATCACAGAAAACAGAGCTGTTTTTAGCAAAGTGACTACCTGTAGATTTTGGCCTCTAGCTCAGCCGCCACCTAGGGAAACCTACCAAACCTGTGCATTTCTGAAAACTAGAGACCTAGGGGAATCCAAGGAGGGGTGACTTGCGGGGCTCGGACCAGGTTCTGTTACCCAGAATCCTTTGCAAATCTCAAAATTTGGCTAAAAAAAAACATGTTCCTCACATTTCTGTGGCAGAAAGTTCTGGAATCTGAGAGGAGCCACAAATTTCCTTCCACCCAGCGTTCCCCCACGTCTCCCGATAAAAATGATACCTCACTTGTGTGGGTAGGCCTAGCGCCCGCGACAGGATATGCCCCAAAACACAACGTGGACATATCACAGAAAACAGAGCTGTTTTTAGCAAAGTGACTACCTGTAGGTTTTGGCCTCTAGCTCAGCCGCCACCTAGGGAAACCTACCAAACCTGTGCATTTCTGAAAACTAGAGACCTAGGGGAATCCAAGGAGGGGTGACTTGCGGGGCTCGGACCAGGTTCTGTTACCCAGAATCCTTTGCAAATCTCAAAATTTGGCTAAAAAAACACATGTTCCTCACATTTCTGTGGCAGAAAGTTCTGGAATCTGAGAGGAGCCACAAATTTCCTTCCACCCAGCGTTCCCCCACGTCTCCCGATAAAAATGATACCTCACTTGTGTGGGTAGGCCTAGCGCCCGCGACAGGATATACCCCAAAACACAACGTGGACATATCACAGAAAACAGAGCTGTTTTTAGCAAAGTGACTACCTGTAGATTTTGGCCTCTAGCTCAGCCGCCACCTAGGGAAACCTACCAAACCTGTGCATTTCTGAAAACTAGAGACCTAGGGGAATCCAAGGAGGGGTGACTTGCGGGGCTCGGACCAGGTTCTGTTACCCAGAATCCTTTGCAAATCTCAAAATTTGGCTAAAAAAAAACATGTTCCTCACATTTCTGTGGCAGAAAGTTCTGGAATCTGAGAGGAGCCACAAATTTCCTTCCACCCAGCGTTCCCCCACGTCTCCCGATAAAAATGATACCTCACTTGTGTGGGTAGGCCTAGCGCCCGCGACAGGATATGCCCCAAAACACAACGTGGACATATCACAGAAAACAGAGCTGTTTTTAGCAAAGTGACTACCTGTAGATTTTGGCCTCTAGCTCAGCCGCCACCTAGGGAAACCTACCAAACCTGTGCATTTCTGAAAACTAGAGACCTAGGGGAATCCAAGGAGGGGTGACTTGCGGGGCTCGGACCAGGTTCTGTTACCCAGAATCCTTTGCAAATCTCAAAATTTGGCTAAAAAAACACATGTTCCTCACATTTGTGTGGCAGAAAGTTCTGGAATCTGAGAGGAGCCACAAATTTCCTTCCACCCAGCGTTCCCCCACGTCTCCCGATAAAAATGATACCTCACTTGTGTGGGTAGGCCTAGCGCCCGCGACAGGATATGCCCCAAAACACAACGTGGACATATCACAGAAAACAGAGCTGTTTTTAGCAAAGTGACTACCTGTAGATTTTGGCCTCTAGCTCAGCCGGCACCTAGGGAAACCTACCAAACCTGTACATTTATGAAAACTAGAGACCTAGGGGAATCCAAGGAGGGGTGACTTGTGTGGCTCGGACCAGGTTTTGTTACCCAGAATCCTTTGCAAACCTCAAAATTTGGCTAAAAAAACACATGTTCCTCACATTTCTGTGGCAGAAAGTTCTGGAATCTGAGAGGAGCCACAAATTTCCTTCCACCCAGCGTTCCCCCACGTCTCCCGATAAAAATGATACCTCACTTGTGTGGGTAGGCCTAGCGCCCGCGACAGGATATGCCCCAAAACACAACGTGGACATATCACAGAAAACAGAGCTGTTTTTAGCAAAGTGACTACCTGTAGATTTTGGCCTCTAGCTCAGCCGCCACCTAGGGAAACCTACCAAACCTGTGCATTTCTGAAAACTAGAGACCTAGGGGAATCCAAGGAGGGGTGACTTGCGGGGCTTGGACCAGGTTCTGTTACCCAGAATCCTTTGCAAATCTCAAAATTTGGCTAAAAAAACACATGTTCCTCACATTTCTGTGGCAGAAAGTTCTGGAATCTGAGAGGAGCCACAAATTTCCTTCCACCCAGCGTTCCCCCATGTCTCCCGATAAAAATGATACCTCACTTGTGTGGGTAGGCCTAGCGCCCGCGACAGGATATGCCCCAAAACAGAACGTGGACATATCACAGAAAACAGAGCTGTTTTTAGCAAAGTGACTACCTGTAGATTTTGGCCTCTAGCTCAGCCGCCACCTAGGGAAACCTACCAAACCTGTGCATTTCTGAAAACTAGAGACCTAGGGGAATCCAAGGAGGGGTGACTTGCGGGGCTCGGACCAGGTTCTGTTACCCAGAATCCTTTGCAAACCTCAAAATTTGGCTAAAAAAACACATGTTCCTCACATTTCTGTGGCAGAAAGTTCTGGAATCTGAGAGGAGCCACAAATTTCCTTCCACCCAGCGTTCCCCCACGTCTCCCGATAAAAATGATACCTCACTTGTGTGGGTAGGCCTAGCGCCCGCGACAGGATATGCCCCAAAACACAACGTGGACATATCACAGAAAACAGAGCTGTTTTTAGCAAAGTGACTACCTGTAGATTTTGGCCTCAAGCTCAGCCGCCACCTAGGGAAACCTACCAAACCTGTGCATTTCTGAAAACTAGAGACCTAGGGGAATCCAAGGAGGGGTGACTTGCGGGGCTCGGACCAGGTTCTGTTACCCAGAATCCTTTGCAAATCTCAAAATTTGGCTAAAAAAACACATGTTCCTCACATTTCTGTGGCAGAAAGTTCTGGAATCTGAGAGGAGCCACAAATTTCCTTCCACCCAGCGTTCCCCCACGTCTCCCGATAAAAATGATACCTCACTTGTGTGGGTAGGCCTAGCGCCCGCGACAGGATATGCCCCAAAACACAACGTGGACATATCACAGAAAACAGAGCTGTTTTTAGCAAAGTGACTACCTGTAGATTTTGGCCTCTAGCTCAGCCGGCACCTAGGGAAACCTACCAAACCTGTACATTTCTGAAAACTAGAGACCTAGGGGAATCCAAGGAGGGGAGACTTGTGTGGCTCGGACCAGGTTCTGTTACCCAGAATCCTTTGCAAACCTCAAAATTTGGCTAAAAAAACACATGTTCCTCACATTTCTGTGGCAGAAAGTTCTGGAATCTGAGAGGAGCCACAAATTTCCTTCCACCCAGCGTTCCCCCACATCTCCCGATAAAAATGATACCTCACTTGTGTGGGTAGGCCTAGCGCCCGCGACAGGATATGCCCCAAAACACAACGTGGACATATCACAGAAAACAGAGCTGTTTTTAGCAAAGTGACTACCTGTAGATTTTGGCCTCTAGCTCAGCCGGCACCTAGGGAAACCTACCAAACCTGTACATTTCTGAAAACTAGAGACCTAGGGGAATCCAAGGAGGGGTGACTTGTGTGGCTCGGACCAGGTTCTGTTACCCAGAATCCTTTGCAAACCTCAAAATTTGGCTAAAAAAACACATGTTCCTCACATTTCTGTGGCAGAAAGTTCTGGAATCTGAGAGGAGCCACAAATTTCCTTCCACCCAGCGTTCCCCCACGTCTCCCGATAAAAATGATACCTCACTTGTGTGGGTAGGCCTAGCGCCCGCGACAGGATATGCCCCAAAACACAACGTGGACACATCACAGAAAACAGAGCTGTTTTTAGCAAAGTGACTACCTGGAGATTTTGGCCTCTAGCTCAGCCGCCACCTAGGGAAACCTACCAAACCTGTACATTTCTGAAAACTAGAGACCTAGGGGAATCCAAGGAGGGGTGACTTGTGTGGCTCGGACCAGGTTCTGTTACCCAGAATCCTTTGCAAACCTCAAAATTTGGCTAAAAAAACACATGTCCCTCACATTTCTGTGGCAGAAAGTTCTGGAATCTGAGAGGAGCTACAAATTTCCTTCCACCCAGCGTTTCCCCAAGTCTCCCAATAAAAATGATACCTCACTTGCGTGGGTAGGCCTAGCGCTGGCGACAGGAAACACCCCAAAGCGCAACGTGGACACATCCTAAATTTTGGAAAAAATCAGAGGTGTTTTTTGCAAAGTGCCTACCTGTAGATTTTGGCATCTAGCTCAGCCGGCACCTAGGGAAACCTACCAAACCTGTGAATTTCTGAAAACTAGAGACCTAGGGTAATCCAAGGAGGGGTGACTTGCGGGGCTCGGACCAGGTTCTGTTACCCAGAATCCTTTGCAAACCTCAAAATTTGGCTAAAAATACACATGTTACTCACATTTCTGTGGCAGAAAGTTCTGGAATCTGAGAGTAGCCACAAATTTCCTTCTACCCAGCGTTCCCCCAAGTCTCCCGATAAAAATGATACCTCACTTGCGTGGGTAGGCCTAGCGCCGGCGACAGGAAACACCCCAAAGCGCAACGTGGACACATCCTAAATTTTGGAAAAAAACAGAGGTGTTTTTTGCGAAGTGCCTACCTGTAGATTTTGGCCTCTAGCTCAGCCGGCACCTAGGGAAACCTACCAAACCTGTGCATTTCTGAAAACTAGAGACCTAGGGGAATCCAAGGAGGGGTGACTTGCGGGGCTCGGACCAGGTTCTGTTACCCAGAATCCTTTGCAAACCTCAAAATTTGGCTAAAAAAACACATGTCCCTCACATTTCTGTGGCAGAAAGTTCTGGAATCTGAGAGGAGCTACAAATTTCCTTCCACCCAGCGTTCCCCCAAGTCTCCCGATAAAAATGATACCTCACTTGCGTGGGTAGGCCTAGCGCCGGCGACAGGAAACACCCCAAAGCGCAACGTGAACACATCCTAAATTTTGGAAAAAAACAGAGGTGTTTTTTGCGAAGTGCCTACCTGTAGATTTTGGCCTCTAGCTCAGCCGGCACCTAGGGAAACCTACCAAACCTGTGCATTTCTGAAAACTAGAGACCTAGGGGAATCCAAGGAGGGGTGACTTGTGTGGCTCGGACCAGGTTCTGTTACCCAGAATCCTTTGCAAACCTCAAAATTTGGCTAAAAAAACACATGTTCCTCACATTTCTGTGGCAGAAAGTTCTGGAATCTGAGAGGAGCCACAAATTTCCTTCCACCCAGCGTTCCCCCACGTCTCCCGATAAAAATGATACCTCACTTGTGTGGGTAGGCCTAGCGCCCGCGACAGGATATGCCCCAAACCACAACGTGGACATATCACAGAAAACAGAGCTGTTTTTAGCAAAGTGACTACCTGTAGATTTTGGCCTCTAGCTCAGCCGCCACCTAGGGAAACCTACCAAACCTGTGCATTTCTGAAAACTAGAGACCTAGGGGAATCCAAGGAGGGGTGACTTGCGGGGCTCGGACCAGGTTCTGTTACCCAGAATCCTTTGCAAATCTCAAAATTTGGCTAAAAAAACACATGTTCCTCACATTTCTGTGGCAGAAAGTTCTGGAATCTGAGAGGAGCCACAAATTTCCTTCCACCCAGCGTTCCCCCACGTCTCCCGATAAAAATGATACCTCACTTGTGTGGGTAGGCCTAGCGCCCGCGACAGGATATGCCCCAAAACACAACGTGGACATATCACAGAAAACAGAGCTGTTTTTAGCAAAGTGACTACCTGTAGATTTTGGCCTCTAGCTCAGCCGGCACCTAGGGAAACCTACCGAACCTGTACATTTCTGAAAACTAGAGACCTAGGGGAATCCAAGGAGGGGTGACTTGTGTGGCTCGGACCAGGTTCTGTTACCCAGAATCCTTTGCAAACCTCAAAATTTGGCTAAAAAAACACATGTTCCTCACATTTCTGTGGCAGAAAGTTCTGGAATCTGAGAGGAGCCACAAATTTCCTTCCACCCAGCGTTCCCCCACGTCTCCCGATAAAAATGATACCTCACTTGTGTGGGTAGGCCTAGCGCCCGCGACAGGATATGCCCCAAAACACAACGTGGACATATCACAGAAAACAGAGCTGTTTTTAGCAAAGTGACTACCTGTAGATTTTGGCCTCTAGCTCAGCCGGCACCTAGGGAAACCTACCAAACCTGTACATTTCTGAAAACTAGAGACCTTGGGGAATCCAAGGAGGGGTGACTTGTGTGGCTCGGACCAGGTTCTGTTACCCAGAATCCTTTGCAAACCTCAAAATTTGGCTAAAAAAACACATGTTCCTCACATTTCTGTGGCAGAAAGTTCTGGAATCTGAGAGGAGCCACAAATTTCCTTCCACCCAGCGTTCCCCCACGTCTCCCGATAAAAATGATACCTCACTTGTGTGGGTAGGCCTAGCGCCCGCGACAGGATATGCCCCAAAACACAACGTGGACACATCACAGAAAAAAGAGCTGTTTTTAGCAAAGTGACTACCTGGAGATTTTGGCCTCTAGCTCAGCCGCCACCTAGGGAAACCTACCAAACCTGTACATTTCTGAAAACTAGAGACCTAGGGGAATCCAAGGAGGGGTGACTTGTGTGGCTCGGACCAGGTTCTGTTACCCAGAATCCTTTGCAAACCTCAAAATTTGGCTAAAAAAACACATGTCCCTCACATTTCTGTGGCAGAAAGTTCTGGAATCTGAGAGGAGCTACAAATTTCCTTCCACCCAGCGTTCCCCCAAGTCTCCCAATAAAAATGATACCTCACTTGCGTGGGTAGGCCTAGCGCCGGCGACAGGAAACACCCCAAAGCGCAACGTGGACACATCCTAAATTTTGGAAAAAAACAGAGGTGTTTTTTGCAAAGTGCCTACCTGTAGATTTTGGCCTCTAGCTCAGCCGGCACCTAGGGAAACCTACCAAACCTGTGAATTTCTGAAAACTAGAGACCTAGGGGAATGCATGAGGGGTGACTTGCGGGGCTCGGACCAGGTTCTGTTACCCAGAATCCTTTGCAAACCTCAAAATTTGGCTAAAAATACACATGTTACTCACATTTCTGTGGCAGAAAGTTCTGGAATCTGAGAGTAGCCACAAATTTCCTTCTACCCAGCGTTCCCCCAAGTCTCCCGATAAAAATGATACCTCACTTGCGTGGGTAGGCCTAGCGCCGGCGACAGGAAACACCCCAAAGCGCAACGTGGACACATCCTAAATTTTGGAAAAAAACAGAGGTGTTTTTTGCGAAGTGCCTACCTGTAGATTTTGGCCTCTAGCTCAGCCGGCACCTAGGGAAACCTACCAAACCTGTGCATTTCTGAAAACTAGAGACCTAGGGGAATCCAAGGAGGGGTGACTTGCGGGGCTCGGACCAGGTTCTGTTACCCAGAATCCTTTGCAAACCTCAAAATTTGGCTAAAAAAACACATGTCCCTCACATTTCTGTGGCAGAAAGTTCTGGAATCTGAGAGGAGCTACAAATTTCCTTCCACCCAGCGTTCCCCCAAGTCTCCCGATAAAAATGATACCTCACTTGCGTGGGTAGGCCTAGCGCCGGCGACAGGAAACACCCCAAAGCGCAACGTGGACACATCCTAAATTTTGGAAAAAAACAGAGGTGTTTTTTGCGAAGTGCCTACCTGTAGATTTTGGCCTCTAGCTCAGCCGGCACCTAGGGAAACCTACCAAACCTGTGCATTTCTGAAAACTAGAGACCTAGGGGAATCCAAGGAGGGGTGACTTGCGGGGCTCGGACCAGGTTCTGTTACCCAGAATCCTTTGCAAACCTCAAAATTTGGCTAAAAATACACATGTTACTCACATTTCTGTGGCAGAAAGTTCTGGAATCTGAGAGGAGCCACAAATTTCCTTCTACCCAGCGTTCCCCCAAGTCTCCCGATAAAAATGATACCTCACTTGTGTGGGTAGGACTAGCGCCCACGAAAGGAAAGGGCCCAAAACACAACGTGGACACATCACATTTTTTTATAAAAAGCAGTGCCTACCTGTGGATTTTGGCCTGTAGCTCAGCCGACACCTGAGGAAACCTAGCAAACCAGTGCATTTTTGAATACTAGAAACCCAGGGGAATCCAAGATGGGGTGACTTGCGGGGCTCTGACCAGGTTATGTTACCCAGAATCCTTTGCAAACATCAAAATTTGGCCCAAAAAACACTTTTTCCTCTCATTTCGGTGACAGAAAGTTCTGGAATCTGAGAGGAGCCACAAATTTCCTTCCACCCAGCGTTCCCCTAAGTCTCTCGATAAAAATGGTACATCACTTCTGTGGGTAGGCCTAGCGCCCACAAAAGGAAATGGCCCAAAACACAACGTGGACACAACATATTTTTTCACAGAAAACAGAGGTGTTTTTTGCAAGGTGCCTACCTGTGGTGTTTGGCTTGTAGCTCAGCCGGCCCCAGGGGGGGGGGGGCAGAAATGCCCTAAAATAAATTTGCACCCCCAACCCCCACCCTCCCCCGCCGGGAGCGACCCTTGCCTACGGGGTCGCTCCCCCTGCGTGACATTGGCACCAAAAAACAAATCCCCGGTGCCTAGTGGTTTCTGCCCCCTTGGGGGCAGGTTGACCTAAACTCAGCCAATCTGCCCCCAAGAGGGGCAGAAATGGCCTAAATACAATTTGTCCCCCAGGGGAGCGACTTTTGCCTGATGGGTAGCTCCCCATCTCTAAAAAAAAAAAAAAAAAAAAAAAAAAAAAGAAAAAAAAGAAAAATTCCCCTGGCGCCTAGAGGTTTCTGCCCCCCCCCCCCCGGGGGCAGTTCGGCCTAATAATAGGCCAATCTGCCCCCAAGGGGGGCAGAAATGGCCTAAATACAATTTGTCCCCCAAGGGAGCGACTTTTGCCTGATGGGTCGCTCCCCATCTCTAAAAAAAAAAAAACAAAGAAAAAAAAAAAGAAAAAAAAGAAAAATTCCCCTGGCGCCTAGAGTGTTCTGCCCCCCCCCCGGGGGCAGTTCGGCCTAATAATAGGCCGATCTGTCCCCCGGGGGGGCAGAAATGGCCTAAAATAAATTTGCCCCCCCAACCCCCACCCCCCCCCGGGAGCGACCCTTGCCTACGGGGTCGCTCCCCCTGCGTGACATTGGCGCCAAAAAACAAATCCCCTGTGCCTAGTGGTTTCTGCCCCCTTGGGGTCAGATTGACCTAAAATTGGCCAATCTGCCCCCAGGGGGGCAGAAATGGTCTAAATACAATTTACCCCCCCAGGGGAGCGACCCTTTCCTGATGGGTCGCTCCCCATCTCTAAAAAAAGAAACAACAAAAAAAAAAACACACAAAAAAAAAATTGCCCTGGTGCCTAGAGTGTTCTGCCCCCCCCGGGGGGCAGTTCGGCCTAATAATAGGCCGATCTGTCCCCAAGGGGGGCAGAAATGGCCTAAAATAAATTTGCCCCCCCAACCCCCCCCCCCCGGGAGCGACCCTTGCCTACGGGGTCGCTCCCCCTGCGTGACATTGGCGCTAAAAAACAAATCCCCGGTGCCTAGTGGTGTCTGCCCCCTTGGGGGCAGATTGACCTAAAATTGCCCAATCTGCCCCCAGGGGGGCAGAAATGGTCTAAATACAATTTGCCCCCCCCAGGGGAGCGACCCTTGCCTGATGGGTCGCTCCCCATCTCTAAAAAAAGAAACAACAAAAAAAAAAAACACAAAAAAAAATTGCCCTGGCGCCTAGAGTGTTCTGCCCCCCCCCGGGGGCAGTTCGGCCTAATAATAGGCCGATCTGTCCCCCGGGGAGGCAGAAATGGCCTAAAATAAATTTGCCCCCCCAACCCCCACCCCCCTCCCGGGAGCGACCCTTGCCTACGGGGTCGCTCCCCCTGCGTGACATTGGCGCTAAAAAACAAATCCCCGGTGCCTAGTGGTTTCTGCCCCCTTGGGGGCAGATTGACCTAAAATTGGCCAATCTGCCCCCAGGGGGGCAGAAATGGTCTAAATACAATTTGCCCCCCCAGGGGAGCGACCCTTGCCTGATGGGTCGCTCCCCATCTCTAAAAAAAGAAACAACAAAAAAAAAACACAAAAAAAAAATTGCCCTGGCGCCTAGAGTGTTCTGCCCCCCCCCCGGGGGCAGTTCGGCCTAATAATAGGCCGATCTGTCCCCCGGGGGGGCAGAAATGGCCTAAAATAAATTTGCCCCCCCAACCTCCACCCCCCCCCCGGGAGCGACCCTTGCCTACGGGGTCGCTCCCCCTGCGTGACATTGGCGCCAAAAAACAAATCCCCGGTGCCTAGTGGTTTCTGCCCCCTAGGGGGCAGATTGACCTAAAATTGGCCAATCTGCCCCCAGGGGGGCAGAAATGGTCTAAATACAATTTGCCCCCCCAGGGGAGCGACCCTTGCCTGATGGGTCGCTCCCCATCTCTAAAAAAAGAAACAACAAAAAAAAAAAACACAAAAAAAAAATTGCCCTGGCGCCTAGAGTGTTCTGCCCCCCCCCGGGGGCAGTTCGGCCTAAAAATAGGCCGATCTGTCCCCCGGGGGGGCAGAAATGGCCTAAAATAAATTTGCCCCCCCAACCCCCACACCCCCCCCCCCCGGGAGCGACCCTTGCCTACGGGGTCGCTCCCCCTGCGTGACATTGGCGCCAAAAAACAAATCCCCGGTGCCTTGTGGTTTCTGCCCCCTTGGGGGCAGATTGACCCAAAATTGGCCAATCTGCCCCCAGGGGGGCAGAAATGGTCTAAATACAATTTGCCCCCCCAGGGGAGCGACCCTTGCCTGATGGGTCGCTCCCCATCTCTAAAAAAAGAAACAACAACAAAAAAAAACACAAAAAAAAAAATTGCCCTGGCGCCTAGAGTGTTCTGCCCCCCCCCCCCGGGGGCAGTTCGGCCTAATAATAGGCCAATCTGTCCCCCGGGGGGGCAGAAATGGCCTAAAATAAATTTGCCCCCCCAACCCCCACCCCCCCCCCCGGGAGCGACCCTTGCCTACGGGGTCGCTCCCCCTGCGTGACATTGGCGCCAAAAAACAAATCCCCGGTGCCTAGTGGTTTCTGCCCCCTAGGGGGCAGATTGACCTAAAATTGTCCAATCTGCCCCCAGGGGGGCAGAAATGGTCTAAATACAATTTGCCCCCCCAGGGGAGCGACCCTTGCCTGATGGGTCGCTCCCCATCTCTAAAAAAAGAAACAACAAAAAAAAAAAACACAAAAAAAAAATTGCCCTGGCGCCTTGAGTGTTCTGCCCCCCCCCGGGGGCAGTTCGGCCTAAAAATAGGCCGATCTGTCCCCCGGGGGGGCAGAAATGGCCTAAAATAAATTTGCCCCCCCAACCGGCACACCCCCCCCCCGGGAGCGACCCTTGCCTACGGGGTCGCTCCCCCTGCGTGACATTGGCGCCAAAAAACAAATCCCCAGTGCCTAGTGGTTTCTGCCCCCTTGGGGGCAGATTGACCTAAAATTGGCCAATCTGCCCCCAGGGGGGCAGAAATGGTCTAAATACAATTTGCCCCCCCAGGGGAGCGACCCTTGCCTGATGGGTCGCTCCCCATCTCTAAAAAAAGAAACAACAAAAAAAAAAAACACAAAAAAAAAATTGCCCTGGCGCCTAGAGTGTTCTGCCCCCCCCCGGGGGCAGTTCGGCCTAATAATAGGCCGATCTGTCCCCCGGGGGGGCAGAAATGGCCTAAAATAAATTTGCCCCCCCACCCCCCCCCCCCGGGAGCGACCCTTGCCTACGGGGTCGCTCCCCCTGCGTGACATTGGCGCCAAAAAACAAATCCCCGGTGCCTAGTGGTTTCTGCCCCCTTGGGGGCAGATTGACCTAAAATCGGCCAATCTGCCCCCAGGGGGGCAGAAATGGTCTAAATACAATTTGCCCCCCAGGGGAGCGACCCTTGCCTGATGGGTCGCTCCCCATCTCTAAAAAAAAAAAAAGAACAAAAAAAAAAAACACAAAAAAAAAATTTGCCCTGGCGCCTAGAGGTTTCTTCCCCCCCTGGGGGCAGATCGGCCTAATAATAGGCCGATATGCCCCAAGGGGGGGCAGAAAAGGCCTTCCCAAAAAATTGCCCCCCCTGGGAGCGACCCTTGCCAAAGGGGTCGCTTTGTTGCGTGACATTCGCGCGCAAAAACAAACTCCCTGGTGTCTAATGGTTTCTGCCCCCCTTGGGGGCAGATTGGCCTTATCAAAATAGGCCAATCTGCCCCCAAGGGGGGCAGAAATGGCCTAAATATATATTGCCCCGTAGGGGAGCGACCCTTGCCTAAGGGATCGCTCCCCACCTAAAAAAAAAGAATTCATCACAAAAAAAAAAAAAAAAAAAATGGTCCCTGGTGCCTAGAGGTTTCTGCCCCCCCTGGGGGCAGATCGGCCTAATAATAGGCCAATCTGCCCCCAGGGGGGGCAGTAAAGGCCTTCAAATGCCCCCCTGGGAGCGACCCTTGCCCAAGGGGTCGCTCCCTTTTGCCAATTTCAAGAAAAAAAAAAAAATCCCTGGTGTCTAGTGGGGTTTCAAAAGCCGGATTGCAAGCAATCCGGCTTTTGAAACCTGTGAGAGACTTCAAAGGGAAGGAAATACATTTCCTTCCCTTTGAAGCCTCTCGGGGTCTCCCCCATGGGATTGAAAAAGAAATGCAAAAGCATTTCTTTTTCAATCGCGCTGGAAGCTCTGCTTCCAGCGCGATGGGGGAGACCCTGTGACTAATCAGCGCGCGCTCGCGCGCTGACGTCACAGGGGGGGTTGGGGGGGGTCGGGGGTGGGAGGGGAAGGGCTTCCCCTTCCATCCCTGACTTGGGGGGGTGGGGGGGAACCCCACAGAGGGAGCGAGAGCGCTCCCTCTGGGCTGTGTGCCGAGGACGTAGTGGTTACGTCCTCGGCACAGCAGCACTGTGCCGCAGGACGTAACCACTACGTCCGCGGCACAGAAGGGGTTAAAGATGGGTGCGATTATGGAGCATCTTCAGGAGGCAGGAATCGTGGCTCCTAACACAGTGTTGTTAAAAAGTGGGACCATGGTCTCGGCCCAGATTGTCAAGTTCATTTTATAAATGGGATAAGGGATTCCATTTGAGCCTGACACTCCAGAAATATGCCCTTTTGCTGTCTATGGTACTGATAGGAAAAGCACCACAGAGGCCCGTTGAAGAGTCCCCAACCACTCCAGAGCCTTCCGGAGGTGCTTTCCTTGATATTTGTTGCGTAAAATTTTGGTTAGTCGATGGGTTAAAGTGGGCGTATAGATGTGCGCCCACACTACCTCAGGTATGCTAGATTCCAAATTTCCATTGGCAGAGCTTTTTAGGGCATTTACCGTGTCCCGACCTTCTTTGCACCCCTTAGATTGCTGATGTGTACTTCGTTAGCAGGAGACCAACAAACTGTCTGAAGGGCCTTATTGACTTTCTGTTTCAGGTTTTTCAAGGCCCCTACCTTGTGAGGTTTTATACTGGTCAGCAGAGCCGCTAGGTATTGGGCCCTAAGAGGATTGGCTTTTGAGGCAAACATTGCAGTAAAACGTTCAACCAATACCACCCATTGGTAAGTTGTGGAGCATTCCACTGGTTGACCATTACGCAAAAAAGATGTAGCCTCACTGGCCAAGGGCTCTATTGTTTCCGAGGACCATTTTACTCTTTTTAGATTGGTGGAATAAGTGGACCCCAGAAGATCTATTGTTGGATTGTGTATAGTCAGCATAAACAGGAGCTCCAGTTTTTGGGGGAGATGGTCACTTTCTAATTGAACGCCCATTCTGAAGGAAACAACCAAGCTTAACAGTGGAAGAGATGCAGTGTGTTGTCTATTAAGGAGTTGCCACATGATGACTAAAACAAGTTTTCTGGTGGGATGCACCCTTAAAGCCCCCATTCAGAACCCACAGACCCAGGTGCTCTAACTTGCCAAGGAGAGTTTGTCCCATTAGATCCCTCCTGCCCAGATTGATAAGGGCTTGCATAGGTATGTTCCAGCAGGAATCCTGAGCCTCTATGGCTTATTTCTCAAAGACTGACCAAGCAGTTTCTTGGTGAAATCTCCCGTCACTAATAGGAATGAACTTGGGAAGGAACCCTCTGCCTTAAGGATTGCCTCGATCAGTTTCCTCAAAACTTCCCCACAATCTTAACTTGTTGGTGGAGTACAGATGTTTATTATTATAATCACACCCTGTTTTAGCTTTCTGCCGTTGAATGCTGTGTGAAGCATTTGAACTCTATCCGAATCTGTTTTTAGAACTGTGCTCCTGGCCTTAATGGCTGTCAATAAATACATTTCCAAGCCTCCTTTGCTGCAGCCACATTTTGTGTATTTAGTGGTAGGCAGAGGGTCTCCTGACTCTCAGTTTGAGGCCCTCCTCCACCTGCAGGCTCGTCCCTGCGCCTCATCCCTGGTGCCTAGTGGCCTTCACAAGTAAGTATTCCTCTTGTTTTTCCTTTTATTTTCCTTTCTCCCCTCTTTTCCTCTGCCCCCCTCCACCACAAAGCACCTTTCCCGCCCTCCCGCCTCTCAGCTGACCGCTTCCCCCACCCCCTTCTTAATGGCAGCCGCAGCACTGTGAGAGGGCAACTGCACTAACCTCCTGGTCAGTGTCTGCTGCCCTCCCCAGCTCCTGTGGCTACTGCAGCCTCTGCCTTCTGCCTGGGATGAACTGAGAGTCTCCTGACTCTCAGTTCGAGGCCCTCCTCCACCCACAGGCTCGTCCCTGCGCCTCATCCCTGGTAGTCTAGTGGCCATCACAAGTAAGTATTTCTCTTGTTTTTCCTTTTATTTTCCTTTCTCCCCTCTTTTCCTTTGCCCCCTTTGGCCCTGCAAAGCACCTTTCCCGCCCTTCCGCCTCCCAGCTGACCGCCCCCCGCCCCCTTCCCTACTTAATGGCAGCCGCAGCACGGCTGCGAGCTTTTAGTGTTTCAAAAGCAAGCCCGTCTGGGCCCATCCGTGCCTGGATCGCATCCACCACCAGGTACCATGGATCTCTGTTAAACCACCCCCTGGCCTGCCGACTGGTTACAACTCCGAGACCCTCCTCTGCATCAACACCAGACGTCCCAGCAACTGCTGCATCATCTCCCCCAAGGACACCCACGGACCTTTCACTACAGGAACTGCAACTTCAGCGCCAGCCTCAACAAGCTGAATCCACTCTCCGCACACAAAGATACCAACAACTTCCACAACCCCATCAACTACCTGCTCCTGAACATCCGCTCCCTTCATAAACATGCCACAGGACTCTGGGATTTGATCGACGCCGCCAGACCGGACATCGCCTTCCTTACCAAGACCTGGACCAACCCCACCTCGGGACCAGACATCAGCATTGCCATTCCTGATGGATACAGCATCCTAAGGAGGGACCAGCCCGCCCGCCTGGGTAGAGGACTCACTATCGTACACAAGTCCTCACTACGTGTCAAGGCCTTCTCAGACGAACAATGCAGCACCATGGAACACCTTCACTTCTTGGTCCACTCCAACCACAAATCCTCCATCCGCGGCACCATGGTGTATAGGACACCCGGCCCCCGCCCAGCATTCATAGACGACTACCTCCTACTCGACGACCTGAATTTCCACCTCGAGGACGTCGCCGACCCCATCATCACTGCTCTACTCGACAACCTCACCAACCTCGGCCTCAGACAGCTGCAGGACACACACTGGACCCCATCTTCACCTCAAGCAAGTGGATCACCATCGAGACCATCTCCACCCCAGACTGGACCGACCACCACTGCATACACTTCACAATCACCACACCCAGCAGCTGCACCCACACCCCAGAATCTCCCCACAGGAAATGGAATGAAATTACCAAAGAGCAACTCACCTCGTCGCATGCCAAATCGCTCCCTCCTTCCTCTGACGATGCTTAAACTCAACGCATGGATTACTGAATGCACCAACACTCTAGCCCCCCTCTGGCTGACATCAGCCAAACGCGCACCTAAGAAACCCAGCTGGTCCACCACCGAACTCCAACTCCCAAATCCAAGAATCAAAGCGTACCCGCAGACGGTTAGAGAAAAAATGGAGGAACAGCAAACCAGCGAAAACATCACCTCATTGAGAGCCACAACCCCCTACACCGACGAAAAATCAAGAATGTAAGGAAGGACGCACTCCTCTCAGGAATGGAAGCCATCGCCACCTGAATGAGAGAAAGCTGCCTCAAGCTCAACTCCGACAAGACTGAGCTCATCATCTTTGGAAACGCTGCCTCAGCTTGGGACGACTCCTGGTGGCCCACATCCCTCAGCACCCTCCCTACACTGACTGAGCACGCCCGCAACTTAGGAATCATCCTCGACTCCTCCCTATTCATGACCCGCCAGGTAAACCCAGTCGCCTCCTCCTGCTGGCACACACTCCACAAACATCAGAAGATCTTGAGATGGATCCCAGCAGACTATTGCAGGACAGTCACCCACGCCTTAGTCAATAGCAAGCTTGACTACGGCAACACCCTCTACTCCAGCACCTCAACTAGAAACATCAAAAAAGTACAACTTATCCAGAACGCTGCCACCAGACTCATTCTGGACCTCCGTCGCCGAGAACACATGTCCCAACACCTGAGGACCCTCCACTGGTTACCGGTCGAGAAGCTAATCAACTTCAAGCTACTCACCCACACGTACAAGGCCATACACAACGCAAGACCAGCCTACCGGTACCACTGCATCTTCTTCCACACCCCCACCAGATCCTTCTGCTCTGCCCAGATGGCCCTGGCCACCATCCCTCGCCTCCGCATAACCACCGATGGAGGACAATCCTTCACCTACATTGCAGCAAAGAGCTGAAACAACCTCACCCTGCACCTCAGACAAAGCCTGTTGCTCACCATCTTCAGGAAGAACCTTAAGACGTGGCTCTTCTGATGAGGCCCCTCCCATCCCCCGCACCTTGAGACCCTCGATGGCTGAGTAACCGCTCTTTACAATAAATTGATTGACTGAATGATTGAAACAGGGTTGTGCTGGGGGGGCCCTCCTTGTATTCCCTAGGGACATCCCTCTCTGTATGTGTCGTGAGGCCAGGGGACTGAGTGCTGTTTGAATCAAGGAAGCCTTCCAAATTTATCAGGGAATGGGTCTGTTTGAGAAAGGATTGCCTGTGTGCGGATTCTGCAGCTACAAGCTTCTGATTTGCTTCCCATAACAGAAGGAGGATTGTCACTTTTTGTCCCTTTGTAGATGAACTTTAGGTCCCTTTGGGTAGAGAATATATAAAGAAAAACTAACCAAGCTTTCGTATTTAGTACCTGCCTTTTCAAAGTAGCTGTGCTATCTTGACTGAACTTCTCCAGAGTTGACACCTGGGGAGATGTTCTCTCAGGGTATCCATTTACCATAGATGCTTCCACTGGAACATCTTTGCCTTTAGGGACAGCTGGTGTTGTATGGCCTGGTGTGTTTTTTAAAGGACTAGCTACAGGCTGAGCTTGTGTCGGTCTCCCCGGATTAAGGTTATGGGCTATAGGATCGAGATTTAGTGTTTCTGAAGTTGTCAGAGAGAGATAGACTCTGCTGCTATTTCTTTTTAACCAAGATGCCTTGGCTAGGGTGCCCGTATTCTGACTGCAGATAGCTGTTGTTGTGCTGACCTGGAAGGCATTGTAGTCTTGTGCCTTTGTAGCGCTAACTGCATGATAATCTTGTATGTCTGTCCTTGTTTTGAGGTGTTGCAGGGCCCCAGACTAAGGCCTTTTGTTTCTCAAGTTGTGCAGTAGGGCACTGAAGCTGCTGTTTTCTTTTAGGTTTGTGTTTCAGGGACAGTTCACTTTTTGGAGGTAGGAACATTGCATTCTCTGATTCACTTTGTGAACCTGGGGGTTGTATGGGTCTGTCCACTGCCAATGTATTTGGCTCTTGTGTGAGATGTTTTTCTATTTGGTGCATTTTGATTGGGGCCTAGGTGAACTGGCCTCTAATAAGGGCTGAGTGTCCTTGGCTGCTGGCGTTGTTATTTGCTTTGGTACCGCAGTGCAACTGCTGGGGAACTTCTACCTCACCGGCGAGGACTGATCCTCCATAATTGCTAGATTATTTGCTTCCTTGAGACCCTCCATTACCTCCCCTAAGATCTCAGATAAGGTGTTTTTTCCTCTCCAATACAGGGGAGCATGTATATGCGGGGGACACTTCCAGAGTGTCTTCTTGTCCTCTTTTAATCAGCTTGTCCACCTCTGCAATTTTGTTGTCAATTCCAGCCTTGTGGGTTGCAACTGTATTGAGGACCTCAATTTGAACGTCCATTTTGACAGAGTGGTAGACTAGGGACTCGACCATTGTTTGAATAGTCATCAACAAGGGGAGGGCCAAACATCATTGTTGGATTGGACCTGGTGCTTTAAGGTCCTGTCATGCTGCGTGCCCCCAGCTGGGGATGAGGCTTCCTTGGTACTTTTGGTACCCTTTGTTGGCGTGTTGTGGTCCTCATCTGAGGCATAGGAGGCCAGTAGTTCATTCCACTCTTCCTGGGTCAGTTCTAAAAATTCTGCACTATCTTGTGGGCATCCTGCGTTCCTTCTAGAAGGCTGGACTATTGCGTTACTGTTTGACATTCTTTGGACTCCCTCTGCCCACTGCTTGATTTCCCTTGGCCAGTTTGGGGGGGCTTCTTCCTGGATTGGCCCTTTCTGTGTCATCGTCTGGCTGGTGTCCAACTTTCCAAGGGTTCGTGGTTGTATACTTTGAATACAGTGTTGCCCGTGTATTACTTGAGTCAAAGGTTCCTGTCTAATTGCCACAGTGTGGCTGCTTGAGTGAAATTCTGGGGAAGTTCTCTCTGAATGCAGTAAATCATCTTGTTTTATGTCTTCAGTTTCTATTTTTGGGCTCTGGACTTTGGTGTTATGTCTGTGAGAACTGGAGCTAGATTTGACGTTTCTTGACACTTGCTGGGAGGTTCATAAGGTGAGTGTTTAGATGGGCGAGCTGTTCCTATTGGGGTGTTTTTTTTGCCCGGGGGTCTGGTTCAGGGGTGGGCGTTTTGACTGAATGATAATAGTCGTGGTCAATGGAACTGGCAGATCGACGATTGGGGGGATAGTTGAATAAATAGCAGGCCCTGCGTCTTTCAACAGTTGGAACTTAGTTGTCATTTTTGGCTGACAGTTTAGCCCCCCATTTCACTCATATTTAGCAAGGGCTGCACCCCAAAGTTGGGTTTCTTGTTTTTGCCTTTTAGCTGCGGTGGATTTGTTTCTCTTTCTGACCTCATTGTTTGCTTTGGCGGATCTAACTATGGTTGTATATTCCTCCAAGCAGCGGGCTGTCCAGACTTCCTGAATATTTAAGCTTATGCATGGTGCTATGTGACCATAGTTTCAAGTCAAGGCCCAGAGGTCTGTGGCTTGTGTCCACTGTCCAGTTCTGCACCTGACTATTCAACCAGTACAAATATTAAGGGTGTTTCTACGGAGAGCTCTTTTAGGTTGGCTTGCCCCCGCTTCAACAGTCTTGAAGGTGCTCAAGGCCTAACAGGTCTAACAAGATCATCAGATTCCTAGATTGTTTGGAGTGGCTTGTGTCCTTGTATTCATTGTTCATCACTGTATTAATAATGCCTTTTGGGCTTTGGGTGGTAACAGTTGCCCCCGGGTGCTGCCTCACCCCCGTATGTGTTATAAAGGTACCAGAATGTCCAGGAGATCAGGAGTGCTAAAGAAGACTAACACTTGTGGGACACTCCTCGGGGAAAACATGGGCATGACCAGGTTGATTTGGCGAAAGAGGGCTCTAAGGTTGATCCAGTGACTAGCGCCGCCTCCCCATGTGTGTTTTGAAGGTACCATTATAACCAGGAATCAAGAAGGGCCAAAGAAGTCGAGTACTTGCCGGACACTTCTTGGGGGGGGGGGGTAGGTAGGGGCACGAGCACACACAAGTCACTTTGGGGAAGAAGGGCTCCAAAGTTGGCCCGGTGGTTGGCCAGTAGTTGGTCTTGCTACTAGCAAACTGAATGCCTGACTCCTGGTTCCATGCACCAGGCTGGCTCTTGATGGGGTACAGGGGAAGGCAGGCTGTGGGGCAGCTGAGGGGAGGAGTACTAGACTCCTCGTTCCTCACCACACTCACCACCTTCACCACCCTCCCACGTTCTTGCCTTTCTGACCGCAGCACCGCTCAATGTGCAGGCTCGCCGGACACTGTACACCATGCCCCACCTGCAGTGGTGCGTCACTGTCACTGGTGTGCAGAGACACGGCCCAGCCCATGAATATGGCTCTGGTCCTGGATCAGGGATCTTTAGGGGAAGGGCAGGCATTTACAGGGTGGCAGTGTTTACAGAAGCGGGAGACGTAGCTGAAAACAGGCCAAAAAGCGTCCTGCAGCTTCCCCCTTGCTCAGCTCCATTACTCAACTCTGCCTCCTTCGTCCATGTGCATGTCCTTTGTACATCTTTCTGCAATCCTCAATCTGGTTGGGCCACGAGGGACAGGAAAAAAAAAGGTTTTGTGAAGTGGACCTGTAATCATGCATGGCATTCTGTGTGTGTGTACTGAGTGTATGTACAGTGCATGTGTAGCATGTGTGCCGTAGTGATAGTGTGTGTGATGACAGTCTGAGGGCTAGGACCAGTGACATCCATTTTGGATGGTCTCCTATTTAGCATGGCACAAGATGGAAGACAGTAGAAGCATGTTGCCTGCATTCCTGTAGATAGAGGGTGGAGAACCAGACACTCTAATGAGGAATCATGGAGATAGAGCTACCTTTAAAAAAAAACATGAGGTTCTTGTAGAAAAGGACTGGTGATTAGGTCTTCCAGTGACAGAGTGGGCCAAGGAGGAGAGCTGTAACTCACTTATGCAATACCTGTCTGACTACACAAAGAAGGATTTGGAGAAACATTCAGGGGGTCATTCCAACCCTGGCGGTAAATACCGCCAGGGCCGGGGTCCGCGGGAGCACCGCCAACAGGCTGGCGGTGCTCCTTTGGGCATTCTGACCGCGGCGGTACGGCCGCGGCCAGAAACGGAAAGTCGGCGGTGTACCGCCAACTTTTCGCTGCCCAAGCTGCGCCGCCATGGGGGATTCCGACCCCCTCACCGCCATCCTGTTCCTGGCGGTTTCGACTGCCAGGAACAGGATGGCGGTGAGGGGTGTCGTGGGGCCCCTGGGGGCCCCTGCAGTGCCCATGCCAATGGCATGGGCACTGCAATGGCCCCCGTAAGAGGGCCCCACTTTGAATTTCAGTATCTGCTTAGCAGACACTGAAATTCGCGACGGGTGCTACTGCACCCGTCGCACACCTTCCACTCCGCCGGCTCCATTCGGAGCCGGCTTCATCGTAGAAGGGTGTTTCCCACTGGGCTGGCGGGCGGCCTTTTGGCGGTCGCCCGCCAGCCCAGTGGGAAACCCAGAATGACCGCTGCGGTCTTTTGACCGCGGTACGGTCTTCTGGCGGTTCCCGCTTGGCGGGCGGCTCCCACCGCCCGCCAAGCTTGGAATGACCCCCTCAGTCTTGATTGACAAGTGGTTAGCCTATAGAATTGACAAAGTGGTGGAGAAGCATAGTTCTAAGCTAAGGGGGAGGCAAACGTTCAACAGATTGGTTCCAAATCAGAGGGTAACTGGCAAGGTGATTCCCAATGGTACAAGGCAGCACACAGGCAGAATGGGAATCAGGATCCTAGTTGAAAAGAAAAGGATAAAGGAGGACAGGAAAGTTCCTCCAAGTAGAAAGTGATAATCTGTTCTGGGCTTCAAAAGGAGTGGTATTACACACGGGGCTGTCAGGAAAAAGACCCTATACCAGCTGAAACCAGTATAGCACATGTGATGGCTAGTAGTGAGAGGACCCGAATGGGCCACATAGCACTCAACTTAATAGCAGAGGACATTTGGGAAAGGGACCCAGATCCCCTCAAGCTCCTTTATAATAATGCTGTAGATTTGTTTTGGATGCAGGAATTAGAAGGAAGGTTCCTGTCCTGAGTAATACAGGTGGTTACAGACTATAGCTGAGAGAAAACATCCCAAGCCTGAGAAGAATCTCCCTGGTGCCTATGTCACAGGCTTGGTCGCCAGTGGGGATGACAAGTGTTAGAAATGGGGTCTTTGGTTGGCAGTCAGGTTACCTCCTGTCCAAGCAAGGACTCACTCTAGTCAGGGTAAAGGAGAATCACCCTCGGTTAACCCCCGCTCACCCCCTGGGTAGCTTGGCACGAGCAGGCAGGCTTAACTTCAGGGTTTAGGTGTAAAGTATTTGTGCGAACACAAAGAGCAACTCAGTGCAAACACTACAAAATGGCACAACACGGGTTTAGAAAACTAGGTAATATTTATCTATACAAAACAAGACCAAACTGACAAAAGTACACCATACACAAGTCAAGTTATGAATTAAAAAGCAAAAAGAGATTTAAATCCTTTTAGAAAACAGTGCTAACACTGTTAGCATGAAAAAGTACCTCGGTTGCATCAAAATAACACTGCACGGGCGAGGGTGCATCGGAAAAGGCCAGCAATGCATTGATTTCTTACAAGCGAGACGGTGCGTTGTTCCTCCTCCGGTCGGGTCGGCGTGCGTAATTTTTCCTCTCCGCAAGAAAGCGATGCATCTATCCAGATAGGCACCTCGGGTCCAGGTAGGCTTTGCATTGGGTTTCCGCGCCCAGCGAGGTTTGCATCGAAAATCTGGTCACACGTATCAGAAAACCGCGCTATGTGGGGTTGCGACGTTATCAGCCTCCGTTAACAGGTGTTGCATATCGTTTCTCCAGCCGTGTGCGTCGATCTTCCAGCCGCGATGCAGGTGGAGCGTAGATTTCAGCCAAGAAGCCGGTAGCACGTCGGTTCTCAGCCGTGTCTCGGAAGGTGATTCGAAAATTTCCTTGCACGGCAGTCTATGCGTGGATTTTCAGTCTTGGTCTGCCAGCTTCTCCTTTCAAGGGCCCAGGAGCTAGATAGGGCACCACTTGGCAGGACAGGAGTCTCAGCAGAGAGTCCAGGTGCTGGCAGGGGAAGGCTTTGATGGCCCTGAGACTTCAACAACAGGAGGCAAGCTCAGGTAAAGCCCTTGGAGATTTCTTCACAAGCAGGAATGCACAACAAAGTCCAGTCTTTGTCCCTTTTCACAGGCAGAAGCAGCAACTGCAGGATAGCTCCACAAAGCACAGTCACAGGCAGGACAGCACTTCTCCTCAGCTCTTCAACTCTTCTCCTTGGCAGAGGTTCCTCTTGATTTCCAGAAGTGATCTACTTTTCAGGGGTTTGGGTGCCCTTTTTATGCACATTTCTGGCTTTGAAGTAGGCCTACTTTATAGGAAAGTCTCTCTTGTTTGGGAGATCCTGCCTTGCCCAGGCCAGGCCCCAGACACACACCGGGGGGTTGGAGACTGCCTTGTGTGAGGGCAGGCACAGCCCTTTCAGGTGTAAGTGACCACTCCCCCCCTTCCTCCTAGCACTGATGGCTCATCAGGATATGCAGGCTACACCCTAGCTCCCTTTCTGTCACTGTCTAGGGAGAGGTGCAAACAGCCCAACTGTCAAACTGACCCAGACAGGGATTCCACAAACAGGCAGAGTCACAGAATGGTTTAAGCAAGAAAATGCCTACTTTCTAAAAGTGGCATTTTCAAACACAGAATCTCAAAACCAACTTTACTAAAAGATGTATTTTAAAATTGTGAGTTCAGAGACCCCAAACTCCACATGTCCATCTGCTCCCAAAGGGAATCTACACTTTAGTATATCTCCTACCTTAAACATACACTGCACCAGTGCTTAATTTGTAAATAAAAAGGTGCCGGTGCCCAAAGCCCTCATCTTAAACATGCGGCTGCTGCAATCAAATGTGCGAACACGGAATTCTGAGGCAGCGTAATCCTGAAGCCATCTTGGTCCTCATCAATCCATTTAAGGCCACTCCCTGCCCCTTCAGCTCACCCCTGCAGCTTTCTACTTTCTATCATTGTGACGCTTTTTCATTTTACTCTTCCTCCGTCTTTCCCAAATGTGTATTTTGCTCGCAGAAAATGTTTGAGGCAGAAGACTAAGCCCCGGCCCTCAAAAATAAGTGCCGGTGCTCAGCACCGGAAACAACAAGCACAAATTAAGCACTGCACTGCACCCTGCCAATGGGGCTACCTAGGGCCTACCCTAGGGGTACTTACATGTAAGAATAGGGAAGGTTTAGGCCTGGCAAGTGGGTACACTTGCCAAGTCGAATTGACAGTTTAAAACTGCACACACATACACTGCAGAGGCAGGTCTGAGCCATGTTTACAAGGCTATTAATGTGGGTGGCACAACCAGTGCTGCAGGCCCACTAGTACCATTTGCTTTACAGGCCCTGGGCACCTCTAGTGCACTGTACTAGGGACTTACCAGTAAATCAAATATGCCAATCATGGAAAGCCAATTACATACACATTTTATATAGGAGCACTTGGACTTTAGCACTGGATAGCAGTGGTAAAGTGCCCAGAGTGACAAAAACAGCAAAAACAGAGTCCAGCACACATGAACAACCTGGGAAACAGAGGCAAAAAGTTAGGTGAGACCACGCCAAGGATGGCAAGTCTAACAACAAGGATCACCCAGTTGCAGTGACTTCCGTTTTAAATCAATGGCAAATCTGCCATGATCAATGTAAGGGTGAGAGAAAAGCAAGGTACCAAATGTATTTTGGCCAATGATTTCATTGCCACTGATTTAGAACCAGAAGCCTACATTTCTTGGACAACATCAGTTGCATTTGTTGTTTTCTTCATTATATGCTGCTGGGTCTTTTTTCACCCATGTAGTTCATAAGCAGTGTTCCTCTGTTTTGATTTTCCAGTGTTATTTCAAAGAAAGCAAATGATAGCTGTGCATTCTTAAGACATAATATGACAAGACCCAACATATCATATTTAATTGCAATTCCTGGTAATGACTGATAATTGAAATGCCTCTTTCTCCACAAAATAAATGTGTATTGTAAAAATGCCAAAACCATTTTAAATTAGACTTTTGTAAGTTTCATATTTTGACATATGACCCTGTCCTAATGCACTTAAAATCCAAATACACAATTGCCAATATATTTCACAAAATTCCTAAAAGGAAGGATCCCCCTAAAGCCTGTAAATCCTTCCAAGATCTGACTAACATTCCTTACCTAATGTCCTTAAAAATCCATCATTCTTTGAGAATTTGCTAACAATGTACTAAATTGATTTTTACACCCAACCAAGTTATGACAGATAGCAAAGCTTTCTTGGTCCATAGAATGCTCCATCTGGTAGTTAATAATCCAGAATTGTTTTGGGGACCCACTGTGTTTCTCACGCTTAAAATCCTCTTTTTGACACAGTATTTTTCAAAAAGTCCCTAAGCAGACAGACACCTCTGCCCCTGTAAAGTACGATTTCATTTTCCACCAAGTGCCAGGACACTTTGTTCCAGAAAAAGCTGTTTTTGTTAGCACTAACTATAAATGCCATATCTATTCAATTCAATTTTAGGCCCTGATTTTAGGGTTTGGCGGATGGGGTTACTCCATCACAAACATGACGGATATCCCGCCCACCATATTATGATTCCATTATGTCCTATGGACATCATAAGACAGTGAACGGGATATCCGTCACGTTTGTGATAGAGTAACCCATCTGCCAAACTCTAAAGCAGGCCCTTAGTGTCCTAGGTTTTGAGCAATTTTATTGGCCTTGAGAGCTTAAAATGCATCATTTGCTATAAAATGGCTCACACATGTCTTTGTATGGGATCCCACAATCTCAGGCCATATTACACAAAGCCCCTTGGGGGCGCAATGGGCATTTGATCCTGCTATGTGCACCCCTGGGGCACTTTGGTATTACAGAAATAGCCGCAGATGCTTCTGTAGCCCCTTCTGTAATACAGATAGCACTGGCGCACATGTTCTTGGGAGGCACACTCAAAGTGCACCTCAAAAAGGTAGCAAATTGTCAGTGAGCCCTCTAAGGGCAGTGCTCTCAAGGAGTGAAAGGGGGTCCCATGGATCCCCCAGACATCCCTCCAGTCACTCCCTACACCTGCCTGCAAGAGGATCTCTAATCCCTTTACAAAGTGCAGGCTTTATGCCACCTGACCGGAGAAACACGGAGCATCTTTTAAACAACTGCTCTGCAGAGCAAGTTCACAACTGGCCTGAGGGCAGTGCCTTCTTCATAATAGGGGGCATTTTCCATGTTTACATGAGGTGCACCTGCCTAAAAATGTGTTGTGGGGCAAACAAAGAAAGTGTGCTCATTCAGTAATATGGGCATTGAAGTGTAAACAACAATTTAATTGTGAATAAAGTTAAGAAAATATCCATATCATATGTTACGTCATAGTGATCTTTTAATGTTTTTTTCTTAAAATCACTGAATTGCTGCAACTTCCTCAATTTGGTTTGCATTATAGATCTTATTACTGTTACCTACATGTTGCAATCATTTTTTAAACATCTATAAACTGATTGTATTAGGTGTCCTGACCATGTGATATCAGCTGTGGGGGCATCATGCTGGTTGCTGGTTTCATGCAGGAGGACTGTTCAGGACTAACTGATTGGGCCACTAAACAAAACCCAACCATGCCCCCAGTTTTTTATCAGATTCTCTTAATATGGACCTGTGATGAGCACCAAAATCTGCATGTTATTCCCTAAAAACTCATGATAGGTTCAATGTTTCTCATTTGCTGAATTTCAAACCTTGGGGATTCTGCTTTCATCGGGTGCGATAAATTGCACCTTCCCTCCGACCCCTCATAATCAGACCCTTGTCTCTTCGATGTGTAGTGTGTGTCTCCAGGTCAGTGTCAGAGAAGCTGTCATGCAGTGCTCTGCAAATGAGTGAATGGCCACACAGCATAACTTGATCTATTATTGCACTGGCGATAAACGGCAAAACAGTTTTTAAAACACGTTCTTGCTACATACCATCTTGGAAGGATCAATGTTGGGTACCTTTGTTTTCAATATATTGGCCCTCATTATGAACCTGGCGGAAAAGACCGCACTGCCGGCGGGCGCTGAAACTACCACCAACAGGCTGGCGGTCTGGACTGCCATATAATGAAGCACATGAGAAAAAGCCAGCGGGCCTGTCACTGACCGCGATCTTAGTTGCACTGTTGACGACGGCGGAGGCCATCTTCAGCTGGGCCGAAAGGCCTTATCCGCCCATCATATCATGTAACACCACACCGCCATCAGTTCTGTGGCAGGAACCACCGCCACGCAAAGCTTGGCAGAAACGACCCATATGAAGGGAAACACTTACCGAAGGCACACAGAACACGCTGATGCTGACATCGAACGAGAGCTGGAAATCATCCTGGTGCTTCTTCTTGCGATATTTCTCAAGGACTGTGACCGCCGCCGCCGACTGTAAGTTCCGCAGCCTAGCACAAATGGGAGGAAATGGGACAATTACGCACCCACCTACCCCACACACACTACAATGCACGCCCCCTCCTCCCACCCTTCCCAAGCCATACATACCCAAATAAAAGGTACTTACCAGACACATGCTATCATATATCTGAGAAAATGCACACACCTGTGTACACCACTCACCCACAGTTAAATGCTGGGCAATGGAACAAAATTGAACCAACAAGTCTGTTTGCCAGATATATTATATACACAAAATCAAATAAAGGAACAATGTCCAAACAAGGCCATAGGCCAGTCCCACTGCAATGGCCGAAGGGCAAATATAGCCCACACTTGACTCCCACAATGGCAGAAAGGCTCCACTGGGCAGGGGCATCAATGGGGCAGCCAGGCACCTCAGGGAGCAGGGGCTGGCAGGGGTGGGGACTCTGGTTTGGCAGGGGGGTCTTGGCCTTAGACTTACCAGGGGAGAGAGTTTGGGCTTGCCCTTGGTAGGAGGTGGCTTGGACTGGGGGGCGGCAGAGGGACCTGGGGCAACAAAGGGCTTATTCTTCCCTGGGGAAGGAGCACAGGAATGGGAAGGGAGGACTGGGGAGGACTCTGAAGAGGAAGGAGTGGACTTGGGGAGGCCAAGGGAATGTTTAGTGACAAGACAGGGAGGGCCAGTGGGTGGTTCAGAAAAGGTCCACAAAGGAGAGGAAAGTCTTTTGGGTGCAGATGGAGGGGCTTTGGAGGCAGGTCTGAGAGTGGAGGGTGAGGGAGTGTGTGTACGAGGTGTAGGTGTGCTGGAAGTGGATGCAGATGCCTCTTTAGCATGCTTATGTATGGTGGATGTGTGTGGAGTGGATGTGTGTGAGCGTTTGTGTGTTGTCGGAGGAGGAGGGGTGGACACAGTGGGATAAGACAGGCTGCCAGTGTGGATGGATGTTGTCTGGGTGTCTGCAGGTCTGGTGAGTGTGCTACTAGTGTCAGTGAAGGTAGTCGTGGTGAGTGCAGGTGTGGTGTCCTGGTCTGGGGTGCATGAATTGATGTCAGCTGTTGTGGTGACTGCAAGAATGGGGGCAGCAACTGTGACTGAGGGTGCAGTGCATGTGGGTGTGGGTGCTGAGGTGACAGACAGGGAGGAGGTGGAGGGAGACACAGTGGGGGTGCTGGATGTTGGTGTGTCAGCAATTGTATGTTGGGTGTGTACTTGCTTATGGTGGGACGTGTGGTGCTTGTGCTCCTCTTTGTGTTTCTTGTGTGTTGATTTGGGTGCATGGCTGTCTGTATGTGTGCTTGGGATGGGTGAAGGGAGTGGGGTGCTTGAAGGGGTAGAGGTAGTGGAAGGGGGGACGGAAAGACCAGGGACACTGGCTGCCATCAAAGAGGAGGCCACAGCCTGAAAAGATCTTTGTAGGCCTGACAAGCCACAGTGAATGCCTTCCAGGAAGGCATTGCATTGCTGCACCTCTGATGCCAGCCCCTGGATGGCCTTCACAATGGTTGCCTGACCTACAGAGATGGTTTTCAGGAGGTCAAAGGCCTCCTCAGTGAGGACAGCCTGGCTGACTGGGACAGGGGCAGAGGTGCCTGGGGTGAAGGAGCCCCCACCCTCCTGGGTGAGCAGGCACGGGCAACTCGGTGGGGAGCTACTGGGATGGCGGTGATGGTATGGGGTGGCGGAAGAGGTCAAAGATAGGCTGGGCCCACTAGGGTCCGCCACCACCAGGGAGCTGCCATCAGAGGAGGTGTCGGAGTCACTACCTCCAGTGGTAGTTGCCTCCTCGTGGTACTCCCCTCGCCCTCCAACTCACTGGTCCCCTCGGCATCGGTGGACTCTGCCTCCTGGGTCCCGTGGGCTTCAGCATCCCCACTCACCAGTGCCTCAGCTCTCTCGCTGGATGATGCCAATGCACACAAGGACACAAGAGCAAAGGGGGGGATAAAACAAGAAAGACGCCTGTCAGCAACTAGGGAACTGTCATTTTGGCACACATACACTCCCATCCATCCCAGGAACTAAACCTCAACAAACCTAAATGATGTTAGGAAAGTGCCTCTGACTGGTAAGCCAGATCCCCCAATGCAGAACATGACCCCTGGAGCCCATATATGTGAGAAAGTAGCCTCTTTCTAGCCTTGTTACCCCCACTTTTGGCCTGTTTGTGAGTGTATGTCAGGGTGTTTTCGCTGTCTCACTGGGATCCTGCTAGCCAGGGCCCAGTGCTCATAGTGAAAACCCTATGTTTTCAGTATGTTTGTTATGTGTCACTGGGACCCTGCTAGCCAGGACACCAGTGCTCATAAGTTTGTGACCTATAAGTACGTGTTCCCTGTGTGATGCCTAACTGTCTCACTGAGGCTCTGCTAACCAGAACCTCAGTGGTTATGCTCTCTCTGTACAAATTGTCACTAACAGGCTAGTGACCAATTTCACCAATTCATATTGGCATACTGGAACACCCTTATAATTCCCTAGTATATGGTACTGAGGTACCCAGGGTATTAGGGTTCCAGGAGATCCCTATGGGCTGCAACATTTATTTTGCCACCCATAGGGAGCTCGGACATTTCTTACACAGGCCTGCCATTGCAGCCTGAGTGAAATAACGTCCACGTTA
This sequence comes from Pleurodeles waltl, assembly GCF_031143425.1. Taxonomy (NCBI): domain Eukaryota; kingdom Metazoa; phylum Chordata; class Amphibia; order Caudata; family Salamandridae; genus Pleurodeles; species Pleurodeles waltl. The sequence goes on along the minus strand of NC_090447.1, from coordinate 342,836,721 downwards.
TTTCACAGCCATTTACCACTGCACTTAAGTAACTTATAAGTCACCTATATGTCTAACCTTTATCTGGTAAAGGTTGGGTGCTAAGTTACTTAGTGTGTGGGCACCCTGGCACTAGCCAAGGTGCCCCCACATTGTTCAGGGCAAATTCCCCGGACTTTGTGAGTGCGGAGACACCATTGCATGCGTGCACTATACATAGGTCACTACCTATGTATAGCGTCACAATGGTAACTCCGAACATGGCCATGTAACATGTCTAAGATCGTGGAATTGTCACCCCAATGCCATTCTGGCATCGGGGAGACAATTCCATGATCCCCCGAGTCTCTAGCACAGACCCGGGTACTGCCAAACTACCTTTCCCGGGGTTTCACTGCAGCTGCTGCTGCTGCCAACCCCTCAGACAGGTTTCTGCCCTCCTGGGGTCCAGCCAGGCTTGGCCCAGGAAGGCAGAACAAAGGACTTCCTCAGAGAGAGGGTGTTACACCCTCTCCCTTTGGAAAAAGGTGTCAGGGCTGGGGAGGAGTAGCCTCCCCCCCCCTCTGGAAATGCTTTGATGGGCACATGTGGTGCCCATCTCTGCATAAGCCAGTCTGCACCGGTTCAGGGATCCCCCAGCCCTGCTCTGGTGCGAAACTGGACAAAGGAAAGGGGTGTGACCACTCTCCTGCACCTCCCCTGGGAGGTGACCAGAGCTCCTCCAGTGTGCTCCAGACCTCTGCCATCTTGGAAACAGAGGTGCTGCTGGCACACTGGACTGCTCTGAGTGGCCAGTGCCAGCAGGTGACGTCAGAGACTCCTTCTGATAGGCTCTTACCAGTGTTGCTAGCCTATCCTCCTTCCTAAGTAGCCAAACCTCCTTTTCTGGCTATTTAGGGTCTCTGCTTTGGGGAATTCTTTAGATAACGAATGCAAGAGCTCATCAGAGTTCCTCTGCATCTCTCTCTTCACCTTCTGCCAAGGAATCGACTGCTGACTGTGCTGGAAGCCCGCAAAACCGCAACAAAGTAGCAAAGACGACTATTGCAACCTTGTATCGCTGATCCTGCCGCCTTCTCGACTGTTTTCCTGGTGGTGCATGCTGTGGGGGTAGTCTGCCTCCTCTCTGCACTAGAAGCTCTGAAGAAATATCCAGTGGGTCGACGGAATCATCCCCCTGCAACCGCAGGCAACAAAAGACTGCATCACTGGTCCTCTGGGCCCCCTCTCAGCACAACGAGCGTGGTCCCTGGAACTCAGAAAATCGGTCCAAGTGACTCCCACAGTCCAGTGACTCTTCAGTCCAAGTTTGGTGGAGGTAAGTCCTTGCCTCCCCACGCCAGACTGCATTGCTGGGTACCACGTGATTTGCAGCTGCTCCGGCTCCTGTGCACTCTTCCAGGATTTCCTTTGTGCACATCCAAGCCTGGGTCCCCGACACTCTAACCTGCAGTGCACGACCTCCTGAGTTGTCCTCCGGCGTCGTGGGACCTTCTTTTGTGACTTCGGGTGAGCTCTGGTTCACTCTTCTTCGTAGTGCCTGTTCCGGCCCTTCTGCGGGTGCTGCCTGCTTCTGAGTGGGCTCCTTGTCTTGCTGGACGCCCCCTCTGTCTCCTCACGCAATTGGCGACATCCTGGTCCCTCCTGGGCCACAGCAGCATCCAAAAACCCCAACCGCGACCCTTGCAGCTAGCCAGGCTTGTTTGCAGTCTTTCTGCGTGGGAACACCTCTGCAAGCTTCTTCACGACGTGGGACATCCATCCTCCAAAGGGGAAGTTCCTAGTCCTCTTCGTTCTTGCAGAATCCACAGCTTTTACCATCCAGTGGCAGCTTCTTTGCATCCACAGCTGGCATTTCCTGGGCATCTGCCCACTCCCGACTTGATCGTGACTCTTGGACTTGGTCCCCTTGTTCCACAGGTCCTCTCGTCTGAAAATCCATCGTTGTTGCATCGCTGGTGTTGGTCTTCCTTGCAGAATTCCCCTATCACGACTTCTGTTCTCTCTGGGGAACTTAGGTGCACTCTGCACCCACTTTTCAGGGTCTTGGGGTGGGCTATTTTTCTAACCCTCACTGTTTTCTTACAGTCCCAGCGACCCTCTACAAGCTCACATAAGTTTGGGATCCATTCGTGGTTCGCATTCCACTTCTAGAGTATATGGTTTGTGTTGCCCCTATACCTATGTGCTCCCATTGCAATCTATTGTGACTGTACATTGCTTGCACTGTTTTCTATTGCTATTACTGCATAATTTTGGTATTGTGTACATATATCTTGTGTATATTTGCTATCCTCATACTGAGGGTACTCACTGAGATACTTTTGGCATATTGTCATAAAAATAAAGTACCTTTATTTTTAGTATATCTGTATATTGTGTTTTCTTATGATATTGTGCATATGACACCAGTGGAATAGTAGGAGCTTTGCGTGTCTCCTAGTTCAGCCTAAGCTGCTCTGCTAAGCTACCATTTTTCTATCAGCCTAAGCTGCTAGACACCTCTTCTACACTAATAAGGGATACCTGGACCTGGTGCAGAGTGTAAGTACCCCTTGGTACCCACTACAAACCAGGCCAGCCTCCTACATTGGTTGTGCAGCGGTGGGATAAGTACTTGCAACTACTTACCACTTTGTCATTTTGTACTTTTCATAAGAGAAAAATATACAAAACAAGTTCAGTGTATGTACACCTAACCAAAAAGTTTAGCTTTTCTTCTCTTACTCCTTTGCTAAGTGCTGAAAAGTACCTCTAAACTTTCAAAAAAGTTTCTTAAAAGTTGAAAACGTTTTTTTCCTGTTTCTTAAAAAGTTCTGAAACTTTTTCTTTCTTTTTCTGTCCCTTAAACCTTTTTCTATCATGTCTGGGACAGGTCAAACTCTGGATCTGACCAGCTCTGCTTATGACCTCCTTAGCTGGAATGGTGCAAGGAGTCTCTGCATTGATAGAGGTTTAGGGGTAGGAAAGAATCCCTCTAGAGAATTATTAGTTAATATGCTCATTGAACATGATAAGACCATAGCTGGCACATCTGGTGAGAGATTAGCTGATGGTTCACACTCTGATTCTGGGGTAGCCCCAGCAAAAGTGTTAGATGGGAACCTTCCCAACCTGCCCCTTAGCAATCCACCTAGCAGGGCTGGTACTTATGTGAGTTCTCATCACAGTAGGGAGATTACTCCTTTAGGCCAGGTTGTTAGAGTGCCATCTGTTAGGGACAGGTCTCCCTCTGTCCATTCACACCATTCATAGTGTGTCTAGGCATGCCCAACCCACCCACCCTGATGACAGAGTGTTAGAAAGGGAACTCAATAGACTGAGAGTGGAAGAGTCCAGGCTGAAGCTTAAACAGCAACAGCTGGCTCTAGACAGGGAATCTTTAGACTTAGAAAAAGAAAGACAGAGGTTGGGGTTAGGACCCCATGGTGGCAGCAGCAGTATTACAGATAGTAATCATGTGAAAGAGCATGATTCTAGGAATCTGCACAAGATAGTTCCCCCTTATAAGGAGGGGGATGACATTAACAAGTGGTTTGCTGCACTTGAGAGGTCCTGTGTTGTACAGGGGGACCCTCAAAGGCAGTGGGCTGCTATCCTATGGCTATCTTTCAGTGGAAAGGGTAGGGATAGGCTCCTTACTGTGAAGGAAAGTGATGCCAATAATTTTACAGTTCTTAAGAATGCACTCCTAGATGGTTATGGCTTAACCACTGAACAGTACAGGGTCAAGTTCAGAGAAACCAAAAAGGAGTCTTCACAAGACTGGGTAGACTTTGTTGACCATTCAGTGAAGGCCTTGGAGGGGCGGTTACATGGCAGTAAAGTTTCTGACTATGAAAGCCTGTATAACTCAATCCTGAGAGAGCATATTCTTAATAACTGTGTGTCTGATTTGTTACACCAATATCCAGTGGACTCAGATCTGACCTCTCCCCAAGAATTGGGAAAGAAGGCAGACAAATGGGTCAGAACAAGAGTGAACAGAAAAGTTCATACAGGTGGTGACAAGGATGGCAAGAAAAAAGATGGTGAGAAACCTCAGGATAAGCATGGGGACAAGGGTAAAACCAAAGATCCTTCTTCAAATCCTAAACACTCTTCAGGGGGTGGGGATAAAACAAATTCTTCATCTTCTTCTCAACCCACACACATTAAAAAGCCTTGGTGCTTTGTGTGTAAAAACAGAAGCCATTGGCCAGGGGATAAGTCCTGGCCAGGTAAACCCCCTAAGCCTACCACCACTAATACATCAAGCTCTAGTCCCCCTAGCAGTAGTGGTACTAGTGGTGGGACTGCTGGCAACAGTCAAGCAAAGGGTGTAGTTGGGTTCACTTATGGGTCCATCATAGAAACTGGGGTAGTCAGTCCCAAGACAGTTTCTGTCACACCTAGTGGCATTGGCCTTGCCACACTGGCTGCTTGTCCCCTTACAATGGATAAGTACAGGCAGACAGTTTCAATAAATGGTGTTGAGGCCCAGGCCTACAGGGACACAGGTGCCAGTATCACTTTGGTGACTGAAAACCTTGTGGCTCCTGAACAACACATCATTGGACAACAGTATAAGATTATTGATGTCCATAACTCCACTAAGTTTCTTCCCTTATCTATAGTTCAGCTTAGTTGGGGTGGAGTTACTGGCCCTAAGCAGGTGGTAGTATCACCTAGCTTACCTGTAGATTGTCTCTTAGGTAATGACCTAGAGGCCTCAGGTTGGGCTGATGTAGAGTTTTATACCCATGCAGCCATGCTGGGTATCCCTGAGAAATTGTTCCCTCTCATTTCTACTGAAATGAAAAAGCAAAGGAGAGAAGGCCTGAAAACTCAGGATCCCTCTCCAACAACAGGTACAAAGGGTATCACTGTATCCCCTAACCACCCTGCCATTCAGGATACCATTCCTGTGGTGGGAGAAACCTCTCCTGGAGTGGCACCTGTTCCAAGGGAATCATCAGCTGGCATAGCTGTACTCCCTGAGGTGGAAGTACCTCTCTGTGGGATAACTAACATTGGTGAGAAAAGGAGCACCATTTTAGTTAACATTGAGCATCCCTCCAACCCTCCCAGAGAAACTTTAGTGCAGAAACTCTGCACTGCCTCACAACATGTAGGACAGCATCCCTGCCCTAGTGTGGAGCTCATAGGACAGCTTCCCTGCCCTGCTCCAAATCAAGAGAAACAGCACCCCTGTTCTCTCTTCCAGCCATATGGACAAAGTTTTTGCCCAGCTATGGCTTTACTGAGACAGCATCCCTGTCTGGCATTTTCATCACTACAAATAGGTTCAGTGGACAATTCCCACTGCTCTAAACTAAAACTTACTGATAGAAACTCTGAAATTATATCTTCACATTGTTGCTTAGCTCAAAAACTTCAAACAGGGTGGTTTACATCTCCACAAAGAAGTAACCATATAGTGGATGATAAAGGGAGTAACCAGTCTATTGCAGAGCTACTCTCTACTTATCACCACTTAGACAATAAAGTCTCAACTGGCCAAGGTTAGCCTTATTGTCCTTCGTTTGGGGGGGGTTGTGTGAGAAAGTAGCCTCTTTCTAGCCTTGTTACCCCCACTTTTGGCCTGTTTGTGAGTGTATGTCAGGGTGTTTTCGCTGTCTCACTGGGATCCTGCTAGCCAGGGCCCAGTGCTCATAGTGAAAACCCTATGTTTTCAGTATGTTTGTTATGTGTCACTGGGACCCTGCTAGCCAGGACACCAGTGCTCATAAGTTTGTGACCTATAAGTACGTGTTCCCTGTGTGATGCCTAACTGTCTCACTGAGGCTCTGCTAACCAGAACCGCAGTGGTTATGCTCTCTCTGTACAAATTGTCACTAACAGGCTAGTGACCAATTTCACCAATTCATATTGGCATACTGGAACACCCTTATAATTCCCTAGTATATGGTACTGAGGTACCCAGGGTATTGGGGTTCCAGGAGATCCCTATGGGCTGCAACATTTATTTTGCCACCCATAGGGAGCTCAGACAATTCTTACACAGGCCTGCCATTGCAGCCTGAGTGAAATAACGTCCACGTTATTTCACAGCCATTTACCACTGCACTTAAGTAACTTATAAGTCACCTATATGTCTAACCTTTACCTGGTAAAGGTTGGGTGCTAAGTTACTTAGTGTGTGGGCACCCTGGCACTAGGCAAGGTGCCCCCACATTGTTCAGGGCTAATTCCCCGGACTTTGTGAGTGCGGGGACACCATTACACGCGTGCACTATGCATAGGTCACTACCTATGTATAGCGTCACAATGGTAACTCTGAACATGGCCTTGTACCATGTCTAAGATCGTGGAATTGTCACCGCAATGCCATTCTGGCATTGGGGAGACAATTCCATGATCCCCCAAGTCTCTAGCACAGACCCGGGTACTGCCAAACTACCTTTCCCGGGGTTTCACTGCAGCTGCTGCTGCTGCCAACCCCTCAGACAGGTTTCTGCCCTCCTGGGGTCCAGCCAGGCTTGGCCCAGGAAGGCAGAACAAAGGACTTCCTCAGAGAGAGGGTGTTACACCCTCTCCCTTTGGAAAAAGGTGTCAGGTCTGGGGAGGAGTAGCCTCCCCCACCCTCTGGAAATGCTTTGATTGGCACAGATGGTGCCCATCTCTGCATAAGCCAGTCTGCACCGGTTCAGGGATCCCCCAGCCCTGGTCTGGCGTGAAACTGGACAAAGGAAAGGGGAGTGACCACTCTCCTGACCTGCACCTCCCCTGGGAGGTGCCCAGAGCTCCTCCAGAGTGCTCCAGACCTCTGCCATCTTGGAAACAGAGGTGCTGCTGGCAAACTGGACTGCTCTGAGTGGCCAGTGCCAGCAGGTGACGTCAGAGACTCCTTCTGATATGCTCTTACCAGTGTTGCTAGCCTATCCTCCTTCCTAAGTAGCCAAACCTCCTTTTCTGGCTATTTAGGGTCTCTGCTTTGGGGAATTCTTTAGATAACGAATGCAAGAGCTCATCAGAGTTCCTCTGCATCTCTCTCTTCACCTTCTGCCAAGGAATCGACTGCTGACTGCGCTGGAAGCCTGCAAAACCGCAACAAAGTAGCAAAGACGACTACTGCAACCTTGTATCGCTGATCCTGCCGCCTTCTCGACTGTTTTCCTGGTGGTGCATGCTGTGGGGGTAGTCTGCCTCCTCTCTGCACTAGAAGCTCCGAAGAAATATCCCGTGGGTCGACGGAATCTTCCCCCTGCAACCGCAGGCAACAAAAGACTGCATCACCGGTTCTCTGGGCCCCCTCTCAGCACAACGAGCGTGGTCCCTGGAACTCAGCAAATCTGTCCAAGAGACTCCCACAGTCCAGTGACTCTTCAGTCCAAGTTTGGTGGAGGTAAGTCCTTGCCTCCCCACGCCAGACTGCATTGCTGGGTACCACGTGATTTGCAGCTGCTCCGGCTCCTGTGCACTCTTCCAGGATTTCCTTTGTGCACAGCCAAGCCTGGGTCCCCGACACTCTAACCTGCAGTGCACGACCTCCTGAGTTGTCCTCCGGTGTCGTGGGACCTTCTTTTGTGACTTCGGGTGAGCTCCGGTTCACTCTTCTTCGTAGTGCCTGTTCCAGCACTTCTGCGGGTGCTGCCTGCTTCTGAGTGGGCTCCTTGTCTTGCTGGACGCCCCCTCTGTCTCCTCACGCAATTGGCGACATCCTGGTCCCTCCTGGGCCACAGCAGCATCCAAAAAACCCAACAGCAACCCTTGCAGCTAGCAAGGCTTGTTTGCAGTCTTTCTGCGTGGGAACACCTCTGCAAGCTTCTTCACGACGTGGGACATCCATCCTCCAAAGGGGAAGTTCCTAGTCCTCTTCGTTCTTGCAGAATCTACAGCTTCTACCATCCAGTGGCAGCTTCTCTGCATCCACAGCTGGCATTTCCTGGGCATCTGCCCACTCCCGACTTAATCGTGACTCTTGGACTTGGTCCCCTTGTTCCACAGGTCCTCTCGTCTGGAAATCCATCATTGTTGCATTGCTGGTGTTGGTCTTCCTTGCAGAATTCCCCTATCACGACTTCTGTGCTCTCTGGGGAACTTAGGTGCACTTTGCACCTACTTTTCAGGGTCTTGGGGTGGGCTATTTTTCTAACCCTCACTGTTTTCTTACAGTCCCAGCGACCCTCTACAAGCTCACATAGGTTTGGGGTCCATTCGTGGTTCGCATTCCACTTCTAGAGTATATGGTTTGTGTTGCCCCTATACCTATGTGCTCCCATTGCAATCTATTGTGTCTGTACATTGCTTGCACTGTTTTCTATTGCTATTACTGCATAATTTTGGTATTGTGTACATATATCTTGCGTATATTTGCTATCCTCATACTGAGGGTACTCACTGAGATACTTTTGGCAAAATGTCATAAAAATAAAGTACCTTTATTTTTAGTATATCTGTATATTGTGTTTTCTTATGATATTGTGCATATGACACCAGTGGAATAGTAGGAGCTTTGCATGTCTCCTAGTTCAGCCTAAGCTGCTCTGCTAAGCTACCATTATCCTATCAGCCTAAGCTGCTAGACACCTCTTCTACACTAATAAGGGATACCTGGACCTGGTGCAGAGTGTAAGTACCCCTTGGTACCCACTACAAACCAGGCCAGCCTACTACATTGGTTGTGCAGCGGTGGGATAAGTACTTGCAACTACTTACCACTTTGTCATTTTGTACTTTTCATAAGAGAAAAATATACAAAACAAGTTCAGTGTATGTACACCTAACCAAAAAGTTTTGCTTTTCTTCTCTTACTCCTTTGCTAAGTGCTGAAAAATACCTCTAAACTTTCAAAAAAGTTTCTTAAAAGTTGAAAACGTTTTTTTCCTGTTTCTTAAAAAGTTCTGAAACTTTTTCTTTCTTTTTCTGTCCCTTAAACCTTTTTCTATCATGTCTGGGACAGGTCAAACTCTGGATCTGACCAGCTCTGCTTATGACCTCCTTAGCTGGAATGGTGCAAGGAGTCTCTGCATTGATAGAGGTTTAGGGGTAGGAAAGAATCCCTCTAGAGAATTGTTAGTTAATAAGCTCATTGAACATGATAAGACCATAGCTTGCAATCTGGTGAGAGATTAGCTGATGGTTCACACTCTGATTCTGGGGTAGCCCCAGCAAAAGTGTTAGATGGGAACCTTCCCAACCTGCCCCTTAGCAATCCACCTAGCAGGGCTGGTACTTATGTGAGTTCTCATCACAGTAGGGAGATTACTCCTTTAGGCCAGGTTGTTAGAGTGCCATCTGTTAGGGACAGGTCTCCCTCTGTCCATTCACACCATTCTTAGTGTGTCGAGGCATGCCCAACCCACCCACCCTGATGACAGAGTGTTAGAAAGGGAACTCAAAAGATTGAGAGTGGAAGAGTCCAGGCTGAAGCTTAAACAGCAACAGCTGGCTCTAGACAGGGAATCTTTAGACTTAGAAAAAGAAAGACAGAGGTTGGGGTTAGGACCCCATGGTGGCAGCAGCAGTATTACAGATAGTAATCATGTGAAAGAGCATGATTCTAGGAATCTGCACAAGATAGTTCCCCCTTATAAGGAGGGGGATGACATTAACAAGTGGTTTGCTGCACTTGAGAGGGCCTGTGTTGTACAGGGGGTCTCTTAAAGGCAGTGGGCTGCTATCCTATGGCTATCTTTCAGTGGAAAGGGTAGGGATAGGCTCCTTACTGTGAAGGAAAGTGATGCCAATAATTTTACAGTTCTTAAGAATGCACTCCTAGATGGTTATGGCTTAACCACTGAACAGTACAGGATCAAGTTCAGAGAAACCAAAAAGGAGTCTTCACAAGACTGGGTAGAATTTGTTGACCATTCAGTGAAGGCCTTGGAGGGGTGGTTACATGGCAGTAAAGTTTCTGACTCTGAACGCCTGTATAACTTAATCCTGAGAGAGCATATTCTTAATAACTGTGTGTCTGATTTGTTACACCAATATCCAGTGGACTCAGATCTGACCTCTCCCCAAGAATTGGGAAAGAAGGCAGACAAATGGGTCACAACAAGAGTGAACAGAAAAGTTCATACAGGTGGTGACAAGGATGGCAAGAAGAAAGATGGTGAGAAATCTCAGGATAAGCATGGGGACAAGGGTAAAACCAAAGATCCTTCTTCAAATCCTAAACACTCTTCGGGGGTGGGGATAAAACAAATTCTTCATCTTCTTCTCAACCCACACACATTAAAAAGCCTTGGTGCTTTGTGTGTAAAAACAGAAGCCATTGGCCAGGGGATAAGTCCTGGCCAGGTAAACCCCCTGAGCCTACCACCACTAATACATCAAGCTCTAGTGCCCCTAGCAGTAGTGGTACTAGTGGTGGGACTGCTGGCAACAGTCAAGCAAAGGGTGTAGTTGGGTTCACTTATGGGTCCATCATAGAAACTGGGGTAGTCAGTCCCAAGACAGTTTCTGTCACACCTAGTGGCATTGGCCTTGCCACACTGGCTGCTTGTCCCCTTACAATGGATAAGTACAGGCAGACAGTTTCAATAAATGGTGTTGAGGCCCAGGCCTACAGGGACACAGGTGCCAGTATCACTTTGGTGACTGAAAACCTTGTGGCTCCTGAACAACACATCATTGGACAACAGTATAAGATTATTGATGTCCATAACTCCACTACGTTTCTTCCCTTATCTATAGTTCAGTTTAGTCGGGGTGGAGTTACTGGCCCTAAGCAGGTGGTAGTATCACCTAGCTTACCTGTAGATTGTCTCTTAGGTAATGACCTAGAGGCCTCAGGTTGGGCTGATGTAGAGTTTTATACCCATGCAGCCATGCTGGGTATCCCTGAGGAATTGTTCCCTCTCATTTCTACTGAAATGAAAAAGCAAAGGAGAGAAGGCCTGAAAACTCAGGATCCCTCTCCAACAACAGGTACAAAGGGTATCACTGTATCCCCTAACCACCCTGCCATTCAGGATACCATTCCTGTGGTGGGGGAAACCTCTCCTGGGGTGGCACCTGTTCCAAGGGAATCATCAGCTGGCATAGCTGTACTCCCTGAGGTGGAAGTACCTCTCTGTGGGATAACTAACATTGGTGAGAAAAGGAGCACCATTTTATTTAACATGGAGCATCCCTCCAACCCTCCCAGAGAAACTTTAGTGCAGAAACTCTGCACTGCCTCATAACACGTAGGACAGCACCCTGCCCTAGTGTGGAGCTCATAGGACAGCATCCCTGCCCTGCTCCAAATCAAGAGAAACAGCACCCCTGTTCTCTCTTCCAGCCATATGGACAAAGTTTTTGCCCAACTATGGCTTTACTGAGACAGCATCCCTCTCTGGCATTTTCATCACTACAAATAAGTTCAGTGGACAATTCCCACTGCTCTAAACTAAAACTTACTGATAGAAACTCTGAAATTATATCTTCACATTGTTGCTTAGCTCAAAAACTCCAAACAGGGTGGTTTACATCCCCACAAGGAAGTAACCATATAGTGGATAATAAAGGGAGTAACCAGTCTATTGCAGAGCTACTCTCTACTTATCACCACTTAGACAATAAAGTCTCAACTCGCCAAGGTTAGCCTTATTGTCCCTCGTTTGGGGGGGGGAGTTGTGTGAGAAAGTAGCCTCTTTCTAGCCTTGTTACCCCCACTATTGGCCTGTTTGTGAGTGTATGTCAGGGTGTTTTCGCTGTCTCACTGGGATCCTGCTAGCCAGGGCCCAGTGCTCATAGTGAAAACCCTATGTTTTCAGTATGTTTGTTATGTGTCACTGGGACCCTGCTAGCCAGGACCCCAGTGCTCATAAGTTTGGGACATATAAGTACGTGTTCCCTGTATGATGCCTAACTGTCTCACTGAGGCTCTGCTAACCAGAACCTCAGTGGTTATGCTCTCTCTGTTCAAATTGTCACTAACAGGCTAGTGACCAATTTCACCAATTCATATTGGCATACTGGAACACCCTTATAATTCCCTAGTATATGGTACTGAGGTACCCAGGGTATTGGGGTTCCAGGAGATCCCTATGGGCTGCAACATTTATTTTGCCACCCATAGGGAGCTCGGACAATTCTTACACAGGCCTGCCTTTGCAGCCTGAGTGAAATAACGTCCACGTTATTTCACAGCCATTTACCACTGCACTTAAGTAACTTATAAGTCACCTATATGTCTAACCTTTACCTGGTAAAGGTTGGGTGCTAAGTTACTTAGTGTGTGGGCACCCTGGCACTAGCCAAGGTGCCCCCACATTGTTCAGGGCAAATTCCCCGGACTTTGTGAGTGCGGGGACACCATTACACGGGTGCACTATGCATAGGTCACTACCTATGTATAGCGTCACAATGGTAACTCCGAACATGGCCATGTAACATGTCTAAGATCGTGGAATTGTCACCCCAATGCCATTCTGGCATTGGGGGAGACAATTCCATGATCCCCCGAGTCTCTAGCACAGACCTGGGTACTGACAAACTACCTTTCCCGGGGTTTCACTGCAGCTGCTGCTGCTGCCAACCCCTCAGACAGGTTTTCTGCCCTCCTGGGGTACAGCCAGGCTTGGCCCAGGAAGGCAGAACAAAGGACTTCCTCAGAGAGAGGGTGTTACACCCTCTCCCTTTGGAAAAAGGTGTCAGGGCTGGGGAGGAGTAGCCTTCCCCAGCCTCTGGAAATGCTTTGATGGGCACAGATGGTGCCCATCTCTGCATAAGCCAGTCTGCACCGGTTCAGGGATCCCCCAGCCCTGCTCTGGCGCGAAACTGGACAAAGGAAAGGGGAGTGACCACTGTCCTGACCTGCACCTCCCCTGGGAGGTGCCCAGAGCTCCTCCAGTGTGCTCCAGACCTCTGCCATCTTGGAAACAGAGGTGCTGCTGGCACACTGGACTGTTCTGAGTGACTAGTGCCAGCAGGTGGCATCAGAGACTCCTTCTGATAGGCTCTTACCAGTGTTGCTAGCCTATCCTCCTTCCTAAGTAGCCAAACCTCCTTTTCTGGCTATTTAGGGTCTCTGCTTTGGGGAATTCTTTAGATAACGAATGCAAGAGCTCATCAGAGTTCCTCTGCATCTCTCTCTTCACCTTCTGCCAAGGAATCGACGGCTGACTGCGCTGGAAGCCTGCAAAACCGCAACAAAGTAGCAAAGACGACTATTGCAACCTTGTATCGCTGATCCTGCCGCCTTCTCAACTGTTTTCCTGGTGGTGCATGCTGTGGGGGTAGTCTGCCTCCTCTCTGCACTAGAAGCTCCGAAGAAATATCCCGTGGGTCGACGGAATCTTCCCCCTGCAACCGCAGGCAACAAAAGACTGCATCACGGGTCCTCTGGGCCCCCTCTCAGCACAACGAGCGTGGTCCCTGGAACTCAGCAAATCTGTCCAAGTGACTCCCACAGTCCAGTGACTCTTCAGTCCAAGTTTGGTGGAGGTAAGCCCTTGCCTCCCCACGCCAGACTGCATTGCTGGGTACCACATGATTTGCAGCTGCTCCGGCTCCTGTGTACTCTTCCAGGATTTCCTTTGTGCACAGCCAAGCCTGGGTCCCCGACACTCTAACCTGCAGTGCACGACCTCCTGAGTTGTCCTCCGGCATCGTGGGACCTTCTTTTGTAACTTCGGGTGTTCTCCGGTTCACTCTTCTTCGTAGTGCCTGTTCCGGCATTTCTGCAGGTGCTGCCTGCTTCTGAGTGGGCTCCTTGTCTTGCTGGACGCCCCCTCTGTCTCCTCACACAATTGGCAACATCCTGGTCCCTCCTGGGCCACAGCAGCATCCAAAAACCCCAACCGCGACCCTTGCAGCTAGCAAGGCTTGTTTGCGGTCTTTCTGCGTGGGAACACCTCTGCAAGCTTCTTCACGACGTGTGACATCCATCCTCCAAAGGGGAAGTTCCTAGTCCTCTTCGTTCTTGCAGAATCCACAGCTTCTACCATCCGGTGGCAGCTTCTTTGCATCCACAGCTGGCATTTCCTGGGCATCTGCCCACTCCCGACTTGATCGTGACTCTTGGACTTGGTCCCCTTGTTCCACAGGTCCTCTCGTCTGGATATCCACCGTTGTTGCATTGCTGGTGTTGGTCTTCCTTGCAGAATTCCCCTATCACGACTTCTGTTCTCTCTGGGGAAATTAGGTGCACTTTGCACCCACTTTTCAGGGTCTTGGGGTGGGCTATTTTTCTAACCCTCACTGTTTTCTTACAGTCCCAGCGACCCTCTACAAGCTCACATAGGTTTGGGGTCCATTCGTGGTTCGCATTCCACTTCTAGAGTATATGGTTTGTGTTGCCCCTATACCTATGTGCTCCCATTGCAATCTATTGTGACTGTACATTGCTTGCACTGTTTTCTATTGCTATTACTGCATAATTTTGGTATTGGGTACATATCTTGTGTATATTTGCTATCCTCATACTGAGGGTACTCACTGAGATACGTTTGGCATATTGTCATAAAAATAAAGTACCTTTATTTTTTGTATATCTGTGTATTGTGTTTTCTTATGATATTGTGCATATGACACCAGTGGTATAGTAGGAGCTTTGCATGTCTCCTAGTTCAGCCTAAGCTGCTCTGCTAAGCTACCATTTTTCTATCAGCCTAAGCTGCTAGACACCTCTTCTACACTAAAAAGGGATATCTGGACTTGGTGCAGAGTGTAAGTACCCCTTGGTACCCTATACAAACCAGGCCATCCTCCTAAAATATACATATACACTCATCAAATGCCAACAAGGAGAGACAGTGGCAAGTCAATAAATCAGCAAGGCCATGGGACAAACCGAGACCAAATAGCCCACAAGGGGGACGATCACAGGCCTACCTTCCCAGCCACATCTACCTAAGGACACCATCCCACGGACACAGAGGGGGGCAGGACAGCAGTGACTCACCTGTCTAGGGGCATCCCATCACAATGTATGCACCCCATACCTCCTAACTACACACATCATAGTGACATCACAACAGTGTTGGTACTCACCCCCTGGTGACTGGTGTGCTGCCTTTAAGCACCCATCCAAATCCGGATAGGCCACTGCCAGTATGCAGGCCATTAGAGGGGTCAGGCTCCGACGGGCACCCCTCTCTCTTTGGGAGGCTGTCCCCAGCTGGGCCTCTCCGGTCTTCCAGGCCCAGCGCCTCAGGTCGTCCCACCGCTTCCCGCAGTGGGTGCTCCCCGGTTGTAGACCCCCAGGGTCCTCACCTCCTTGGCAATGGCTTGCCATAGACCTTTTTTCTGATGGGCACTGACCTGCATGGGACACACAGAGGAAAGAAACAGATGTTATTGTGGCTGCCCCATACACAAATGCCATGCCAGTTCCACCTGACATAGACCATGGAGACATATAGATAGACAATAGCCAAGGCAATAACGGCCATACACACTACAGGTAACCAATCACACAGCAAACAGAAACGCCTACAAGCATCCAACACAATCACACACATTTCAAATGTACAGAAATCAACTCACGTGGTCCCCTGGTCGGCCATACAGCTTTGCATACAGGGGTAGGACCCAGTCCACCAGCTTGTCCAGCTTCTCCGCAGCGAAGGCCAGGGACCGTTCCCCTGTAGCACGTGCCATTTCAATGACCAGAGTCAGGATACAGCGGCACACGCAGTGGAGTTGTTGTCTTGTATAGGTGCAGGAGTCAAGTGGCAAGTTCATGGTAAAATGGTAGTATATACCGCGGCGGTGTACACGGTCACCGCCAGCAGTGATCATGAATGGCCCTGCTTCCCCCATTGACACCAATGCTATCCATTAATAAGGTGCACGGCAGTGAACACCGCCTACCCCCATGACGACTAGTGCCAGCGGAATGAGGTAATTTCCTTCAAAACACCACCTGCAGGTCAGGGGCTGCCATTTTGCACCCACCACACCTTCAATGTATGCCCTATGTCTCAGACCATGACTCCATGAACCCTTCTGTCTTTCAAATATAGTTAGAAGTAATACCCCTCCTCATATTCTCTAAGGATGGGAATAGTGCCTACACGGTGACTGAATGAAACATACACACCTCAATAAACATCACCCTAACAGAATTACCACATCCCTGGAGTCTGTGTGAGGGACAATAGTGTTGCTAGTACAAGATCAATAGAAGAACATTGTCATTGGATTGAATGGTCCAACTCAATGTGTATTTCTTCCAACCCCCCATAGGTACATACCATTTTGGCGAGGAAGGGCCCATCTGTTTACAGCCCCGTGGTAGATCGGGCCACCATGGAGGAATGTCACATCATCATCAATTACCGGCTGAATCGAGCAGGAATCCGTGAACTGTGTGCACAAATGGAGCCTGATCTGATGGCAGCTAATAGGAATCCCCATGCCATACCTACAACTCATTCCAAGTGACTGTGGGCATGGCATCCGATATGTCTCAGCCAATGATCAGCCACATCCTGTCAAACCTTTTGAATGCATTGGTCCAACACCTGCAAAGCTAAGTCCAGTTTCCCCAAAGGGCTGATCTCACCACCATAAAGTCTGGATTCTGTGCTTTTGCTACTATTCCCCATGTTATAGGTGCCATTGATGGTACCCACATAGCCCTCATACCTCCAAGAGCCAACGAACAGGTGTTTAGAAACCATAAAAGTTATATCTCAATAAATGTCCAATTGGTGTGCCGTGCTGATCAGTACATTTTGCATGTTAATGCAAGGTTCCCTGGATCTGTCCATGATTCCTATGTCCTGAGAAACAGCAGTGTACCTCACATCATGGGACAACCACTGGGGGACAGAGCTTGGCTCATAGGTGAGTGTGTATGAGACTGTATTAGTTACTTACCTGACAGTCAGGCTGCATGGAAGTTTCAATTGTGTGTTCTGAACCCTTTTTCATCAAATTTTCCAGGGGATTCTGGATACCCAAACATGCAGTGGAAACTGGCACCTGTGAGGAATGCCAGGACAGCTGCAGAAATCCATTATAATGAGGTACATGGTCGCACATGGAGGGTACTCCTAAAGCCAAGAATTTGTTGCCTGCATCTTTCTGGAGGATCCCTGTGCTGTGTCCCTGACAAGGTGTGTCAGATAGTGGTGGCCTGCTGCATGCTGCACAACTTGGCCATGAGGAGAGCTATACCACTTCAGGAGGAGGATGATGCAACCCACCCACCCCTGCCACCTCAGAGGATGGATGAGAGTGATGGAGAAGAGGGGGAAGACATCAACTCCAGCACCCAGTTGATCCGGCTATACTTCCAGTGAATATCAGGGACATTTGGTATTGTGCATATGGCTTTACTGGGTTGATTTAGCGTGACTGATGTATTATGTACCAACACAGTGCTGTGTGTCCTTGGGTATGTATCACTTAGGTGTTTTTTGGAGGCCAAATCTGAGGTACAATCCAGTATTAAAGTGTGTGTTATGTTATTGAGGACACCTTATACTTACCTCCTTTCTGTGTTGTTAGTGTTTTGTATCAACATCCCTCTGACAGGCAAATTATCTGGACCTGTTCTTTGTGCTTTATTGTTATACGTCAATTTATTTTGGACAGGGAAATACATTTGTGGTGGTCACTTTCACTTTATCTACACTCTTGGTATGGGTACTGGAACCAGTTCACAAGTGCAAATCTACACCACTGTGTGAGAGGAACAGTGCTAGTTAACATGTACACTATAGTATTGAGGACCTAGGTGACAGTTGTGCAGACTCCCCTAAGTTGCCATTGTTGAACTGTGTTTGTCTGTGCATCTTTAATGGAGATTTTGAAGTGTTTTGACAGAAGATGGCTGTACTGCATTGGTGTAATGTGCCAGTGATGTGCCAACTTTGTAACTGAAGAAACAGATTGCTGGAACAGCTATGGAATTAGCAGTGGGACATACTTCATACACAACAGTCTGTTAGTGCCGCTTCTGTTAAACATTTGGGATTATGATGGAAACAGAATCATACATACACATTTACATTTGGTTGCATATAATAAATAAGGACAGAAATGTGGTGTGTGCTAGTGTTTTTATTTGAAAATACAACATATAAAAGTGATGGGATAGTGGAAAGGAGTGGGAACATGGTGAACATCATACTCAGGTACTATTCCACAGCAGTTAGTAGCACAGGGGCAGAGTCCATGGGGCCAGTGGTGGATGGGCATATGGCAGTGGAATGTCAACAAGATAGCTCAGTGGCACACAAGGGAGACAGTTCAGGGCAGGGTCACTCCTGGTGGTGGGCTTGGTCTTGGCTGTTGTTTCACTGCGATGTCTGGGTCTGAGACCACGTTTGCGAGGGGAAAGCTGGGCTGCAGGTGGAGGGGTGCTGGTGTCCTGTGAGTCCTCCGGCAGTGCCACCAGTCCACTAGCTGCTGCAGATGTAGATGGCAGGGCAGTGTCCTGGCTATTGGTAGGGGCATGCAGGTGGGTGGAGGACTCAGGCAGGATGTTGGTCTGGTGCTGCAGCACCCCTGCAATGGAGGCTATGGTAGCATTGAGCTGTTTCCATTGCTCCATGACCTCCTGTTGGTGTGCTACCTGCAGCCTCTGATTCTCTTCCAAGGTGGCCAGGAGCTGGCCCATCCTGTCCTAGGAATGGTGGTATGCTCCCATGACCTCAGCAATGGCCTCCTGGGCAGCAGCATCCCTCTTTGTGTTTCCCCCTGGTCGCTTGATACACTCCCACTAGCCCTAGCCCCCTGTGCCTGTTTCCCCTGCACAGGTCTGGCTGTGCCACTTGCACCGGGCCCTTCATTGTCCTGCCTAGTGGTGAGTGGAGAGTGGGGCCCCTGTACAGGTCGGCAGACAGTCCGTGGCCTGGAGACACTAGTGTGGGGGCGTTGGGCCAGAGCTGATGGTGGTGGCTGGGTGGTAGGGATATCATTGGTGTCCTGGGTGGGGCTTCTGGAGGGTGACTGTAGATCTAATATGGGTAGTATGGATAATTGTCTGGGGGTTGATTGCATCTGTTTGTTTGTATCCTGTATACTGCTCCCTACAGTCATTGCCATTTCCCTTTCAGCACTGGTCACCAGTAGTTGGTGGACACATTTCCCATGTACTAGCATACTGGACCCCATTGTGTGTATTTTTATGCATTTGGTGATAGAGTGGTGGTGCATTCTGGGTGTTGTAGTGCTACTAACATTACACCCCGGGTTGTTGTTTGTGCCCAGGGGGCAGGATAGTAATTAGTATGGGGGTTTGTGGGCATGCCGGGACGTTGGGTAGGGCTGTCTGGATGTTGTGGGCTGGGTGGGGGATGGGACTATAGTGGTAGTGAGAGGGGTGGGGTGAGAAATGCATTACAGGTGTGGTGACTGATAGGGTATTGTAGTAGACTTACCCAAGTCCAGTCCTCCAGGGAGTCCAGTGAGGCCCTCCGGGTGCAGGATAGCCAAGACCCTCTCCTTCCAGTTGGTGTTTTCAGGGGGAGGAGGTGGGGGACCATTGCCAGTCTCCTGTACCGCGATGTTGTGCCTGGATGTCACGTAACGCACCTTCCCCCGCAGGTCGTTCCATCTCTTCCTGATGTCATCCCTTGTGCGTGGAGGGCTTCCCGCAGCGTTGACCTTGTTGACTATCCTCTGCCCTAGCTCCACATTCCTGGCCAAGGGCGTCTGCTGCACCTGTGCCCCGAATAGCTGTGGCTCGACCCTAAGTATTTCTTCCACTATGGTGCTGAACTCCCTTTCAGTGAAGCAGCGGTGTTTGGGGAGTGCCATGGTGTGTGTTGTGGGTGGTGTGTTGTAGGTGAGTTGGTGACGGTGCTGTTGTGTGTTTGGGTGTGTGGTTTGTGATAGTGGGTGTGGAGTGTTGGAGTTTTGTTAGTGATTTTGTGGGTGTGACTTGTGTGATGATTGGTTTGGTATATGGGTGTTCGGGTACCACTCTCTCGGTCGTGAAAAGGGCACAGCAAAGGATTGTGGGATGTGTATGTGTGTGTTTTTATAGTGGTGTGCGTGGGTGTGTGAAGTGTGTGGATGCGTGTCAGGTGTGGGCATTTCAAAATAGCCAATGTGTGCTGTAGTTGCAGGCAGGTCCCATTCCTGATTGCGGCGGGCCTTACTACTAATGGTCGTTCCCCATACACTGTCCGCCGTGCTAATTTGTGCATCATTATTTGGTGGGCAGGGGGTTGTATGCGTGACGGGGTGATGTGTCAGGCGTTTCCACCGTCGTTGGCCCTGGCGGTGAGTGGAGGATGTCAGATTTTTGGCCGACTGTCTTTTTGGCATCAAAGTTGATGTTTATATGAAGTGAGCTATCTCACCTCAAATTTTTTGTGCTATCTGGACACATTGCTTCACACAGCAGAAGTAGCTCAATGGATCAATGTGTCTACTGCATCCCCCTCATTCCAAGCGCTGAGAAAACTTTGACATTGGATGCAAACACTTTTGATTTTCGATTTCAAATCATGGGTTCCATGCTCATTCAATTTCCCGTTACTTAATACTTGGTGGAAACTGCAAGGACAAAACTGTGCAAAGGGGAATATTGTGTGGTAATTCAATTCACAAAGACCACTACTCCACACTATTTCACACAGCAAAAGAGAAAACTCCAAATCAGGTACAAAAAAGTAATACCTCATGATAACCTTATAGATTTTTCCCCCGATTCCAACTCACTAGTTAGAAGGCGGAAAGTGGCCAATGAAATCCCGAGGAATGGACCCGTACCTTTCACCCGCTTAAAAAAATGAGCGCCGCTGATTTGAGCAGCAGTAACACTTTGGGGGTCATTCTGACCCTGGCGGTAGTCTACCGCCAGGGCCAACGACCGCGGGAGCACCGCCAACAGGCTGGCGGTGCTCCCATGGGCATTCTGACCGCGGCGGTACAGCCGCGGTCAGATACGGGAAACAGGCGGTGTCCTGCCGGTTTCCCGCTGCCCAAGAGAATCCTCCATGGCGGCGCTGCTTGGGATTCCGACCCCCTTACCGCCAGCCTGGTTCTGGCGGTTTTGACCGCCAGCCTGGTTCTGGCGGTTTTGACCGCCAGAACCTGGCTGGCGGTAACGGGTGTCGTGGGGCCCCTGGGGGCCCCACCAAGATTTTCAGTGTCTGCCAAGCAGACACTGAAAATCGCGACGGGTGCAACTGCACCCGTCGCACCCCTTCCACTCCGCCGGCTCCATTCGGAGCCGGCATCCTCATGGAAGGGGGTTTCCCGCTGGGCTGGTGGGCGGCCTTCGGGCGGTCGCTGCCAACCCAGCGGGAAACTCAGAATTACCGCGGCGGTCTTTTGACCACGCAGCGGTTTTCTGCAGGCGGGACTTTGGCGGTCGGCCTCCACCGCCCGTCAAAGTCAGAATGACCCCCTTTATGTGCTTCCACTTGAGAGCAATGTGTTGCTGGAGAAATGCATGTAGAGTGATGACGCCTTAATATAACTGCAAACTAGAAATTTCAAACTGTGACTGTAGAAGCAGGACATTCCTGTCTTCTGAAAAGCTGAACAACTAAATGAGCAAAACAAGATTGATGTTATATTTATCTCACTCCAACACATTACCGCACTCGTCCGCATTGGTTAGAAATCAGAGGCTGGGATGCTAGCCTGCGAAATCAATTTCATGCCCTGACATCTGTCTCTATGGTACATCCAGCTGACAGTTGTGCACACTTGGTTGCAGTTGCCTCTGGTAATGTCAAGGATGGAGGCTGATGACTGGATGTCTTGTAGATTACAAATAAAATATCTATCAGTTTTTAGAACTTGGGGAGTCGAATGCACTTTTATCACAATTCAACAAAATGAGGTTTTTCCTGACTCTTTAGATAGTATAAAAGAAGGGAGAATTTTACTGTCTGCGTCTGAACGCAGCACAGGCGTGTGTGATAATGAAATGTTGGTATAATTATATACATTAGTATTTGTCATGGCCTTCCACATCTCTGCTGTGAATACATGTTGCTATATCCGGAGTTAGGGAAGGAAGAATCGCTTTTCAATGCAGTGAGACAGAAGCCGTATTTATGTAGGTTTGCTTGCCAATATTATGATTTTCATAAATTCAGTAGTATTCGAGTTGATGGAAATTGCTCAACTTATGTTGTAATAAAGAATTTTCATAAACATTGGTGCTTGTAAAAAGAGTCTTTTCCAGCACTGATAGAGGGAGAACAACAGGATATGCATTGTATAAAGTGAAGGTGTGAGGGATTTGGCTATAGGTTTTGTGAATTAAGTTTAGTATGGCTGCTTGATGTTTCGTCGTCAACTACAGATTAAGTACCTGTGAGAGAATGGCTCCTTGTTGCAGTACTGTTAACCTGTCAGACCTTATTAAGTAAACTTACATGGGAGACGCAAATAGGCCGATGGACCTTTTGACTCGCTTCGAGGTTTTTCCCACCATATATCCCGTACCAACACTGATCAATAACATTAACAATCAATAACATTAATAATGAATAAATCACTAATTTCCACTCACCATGTCCACACGGCCGTGAATGACCTCATCTTTATGTAAAAGTTAGAATGTTTATTTCCCTATATTACGAATGCTAATGTCACCTAACTAAATCTCAAAATCAACTGATAAACATACAGAAACAACACTGGCTGTCCAAAGCGACGAAAGAATCACAATCTAATCAAAGCTTGAGGTACTACACATTGTAATGTTACAGTGCAAATTAATAGCAAGAATAACTGAGCAAACAATATTACATACATTTAGATTTCAGCAAAGAAAATATATCAACTGTTATTACTTGTAGTGAACTTCATCAGTGAGAACCCTAACTTCACCAGATTAGAATAACATGTTTGGGCTTCATGCAAAACAATTTAGTCACACAAATTTGGAAAACATCTGACTATGGCTCTATCAACATAGCAGTTGGTACCCAGAAATAAAAGCAAATAGACATAACAGTCAGTAATGTCGTGATATACCTGTCCTCATAATAGTTCAGCAAGCTGTGACAGTCTTCGTCAACAGGACATCAGTTCGGTCAGCAAAACATCAGGACTCAGCATCAAAGTTCGGCAAATGCAAAGTCTTCTAAGCAGTAGAGTTAAACACGTCTCCTCTCTGGGACGGTCTAGAAAATAATGGCGGTATCTCTTCTCTGTGCAGTCTGGCTAAGTTAGAGTTCCTAAAACTACTTCCCACATCCTAATTGGTCAGGGGGTCACATGTTCACACTTTGTCCAATAAAATTAAAACTTCAAATCTACAATTCTACTAATACATGGTTCACATGTCGACGATTGGCTCCACTTCTCCCGCTCTTGTCATTCGGCTCGCCAGGTATCAATTTTGTTGCAGTTTATAATCCAGTCAGTACCTTCATTGTCTTCTGGGAAGGTCAGTCTTACACACATTACACTAAACATTGTTACACTAGCAAGTACATTATCTTGTAGCAAGCAGTTTCTCATGAGAAAGAACTTCAGCTACGAGCACATGAACAGTACAGTGGAATATCACAATTTAATTCTCTAAGCATCCATTTTATAAAACGCCTCAGCAATGCAGCTTGACATGAAGCCGTGCAACTAGGCCAAGACCTCGCTAAGTCAAGGCCTACAATTAATACAGCTAATACATAATGTATAACCCTTAATATGACATTTTACTACATTAATCAAACATAAGCTCAACATTTCATATTAAGAAGCCATTAATAAGTACACTTTGTGAACATTGACGGCCACTCTGGTGGGCGCCCCTTTTAATGCATGCAATATTTTTCTCTAAGTTAATACATTTTCTATGCAAATCCAACACTCAAAATACATGAATATTCATTAGTAAACTTCATTGATAAGTCAGCGTTAACAATCCCTTCTCTGATGACACCACACCAAACCTTCCCAAACAAATTTTTGCATCAGCTAAAATTCTGTCATTTCAATCCCTTCAACTCTTACTTCACTTCTTGGATTTCCCCTAAACAATTTTCCCTTTTCATTTCTTCCCTCCTCTGTAAATTTTTCATTTTCTTCAATGTAACCATTTTACACAATGTACATATTTCCCATGCTCCAATTATGCAAATCACAATAATCAATATCCCTTTTATTATTTTCAACAATATCCCTTTTCCAATGTTGCTGAGCCAATTTCCCACTGAAGCAAATCCTTTGCCAACTTTCTCCCAAACACCTGGTTCTTTCAACTCTTTCAAATCAGCACTCTCATTAGTCAGATTAGTAAGTAAGCTTCTAATTTATTTACTATTATCAGGAATGAATAAACAGCAATGCTGCGAAT
Source organism: Pleurodeles waltl (assembly GCF_031143425.1). Taxonomy (NCBI): domain Eukaryota; kingdom Metazoa; phylum Chordata; class Amphibia; order Caudata; family Salamandridae; genus Pleurodeles; species Pleurodeles waltl. The sequence goes on along the minus strand of NC_090447.1, from coordinate 342,812,582 downwards.
TATGCATTTTGAAAACTCTGCCATCCTTTGCTAAAAGAATGTCTAATGCAAGGTGGTTCTGAAGAGTCATAGCTCTTTCTGTGGTCAATTCTGTATCTATCAGAATCATGGCTCCTGAAAGATTTGTCAGCATGTTATCCGCAATAGTAGGCAACTTTCAAATCTTTATTGAATTCAGAACAGCTCCTACTGAAGGAATTATTGCTCCAAATACATCTCCCACTGTACCAGAAGGATACTCTCTCCTTTCTCTACTGTGATGTACCTCAGTCAATTTCATTAATCTCTTTAAGTCATCCAGTTGGAAAATCTTTCAGAAAACTATCCCCAAATAACATTTGGCATACCCTCCTCTTGGAAGCCGGTAATAAGCATTAAGTCCACAGATGTAATGTATACTAGGAATCTCTGAATCTTGTCCATTCAACATAAATGTCTACTTACTCTGAAACAAAAACACATGCCTACATTCACTCATTCCCACAAACAAAGTGTCAGTACTAGATTTAGGCCGATATACACAAAGCTTCCCTACATGTTGCGCATCTGAAGCTAATTTCCCTGGCGTTTTTATTGCACTATAAGCATTATCATTTCTAAAAGTCCTTTTCTCTAAGCACTTTTCTAATATCACCTTTAATGCCCTTCTCCTGTGATCTGTGTGATCTAAGAAGCTCTTTTCTAAAGGTGTAAGCAAGCATGTCAGGTTATTTCTGTGAGTGTAGGCTGTGCAAAAATCTAATGTAGGCTCGAAGAAACCCCTCACCAATACTATGCCATTATCCAGATACTCTACTCAAAAAACTAATTATGGTACAAACGAAACCAGGACATCTTGTTTGGAAAAGAAATACTGAATGAAATACTGAATGTACTCCTGATTATAGAATCTTGTCAGTAACAGACTACAACTTATCCCATAAGTTATAGACAAACTATGATAGGTAACTCCTTCTTCGACTGATGAAGGAATCTGCGTACACACAAAACAATTCTTCACATCCATTGTCTCCACATACTCACTCAATAAGCGATAGAACACATTAGAAGAAAGTTCCCCTTAAGCGTTATCTACATGCAGATACTTCTCATCTAACCTAAACTTCTCTATCGCTGTTAGTGCAGTAGTTGTCTCTAAGGCTGAAGTATGGTTGGCTTTACTCTTATCAAGAACAGTAATACCCACCATCAATATCACACACAATATCATACACACAATTGCCAAACCAACACTCATGTATTTACAGCACCTGTTCAGCGTTCCCTGCTGGCTAATGTTACTCCTGATCTGTAGAGAATCAGAAAGTAGAAGAGAAAAATTTAGAACTATGCAGCAAAAATCAAAACAAAAATCTTCTTTCAGCTGTTATTGACAACTTTTAGTCTCACTTCCAGGATCCTTTGTCAAAAGTCATTAAGCTTGTCAAAAATCAGTTTAGTAGCTTGTCAAAAAAGGTTATCTTGTCAAAATCAGGTTATCAAAGTCTCTTCCGGTTATTTTCAACAGTCTCTTTTCTCTTTGCACTGTTCTCAATTTGTCTTAACAGTTCAGTTCATTAGCTTCCTTCAAGTGCCAAAATATTGACCTGGAACATCTCAATCAAAACAAAAAGACAAAAACTCTCTTTGCCATTCACTTGTAGTTACACCCATTCAGGACCTGCGTACCTTCGACTTGCTATTCTCTTTCTTTTCAATTTTCGATTTCCATTCAATTCTCCTTCACCCAGGTCTTCTCTCCTTGTCATATCTACTTCTTTATCTATTGTTGTTTCAACAACTGCTTCCTTTCTCTTTGCTTGTGACTCCAGCTACTTATCTCCTTTCAGTGGACCCTTGTTCAATGTTCTTTTCAGTGTTGAACATGAAATTTCTTCTTGCCCTCCAGGATTTTCTCTTGATGTGCCTGCAACTGGTTCAGGAGGATTCAGATCACATTGGCTTTGGTCCGCCTCAAATCCTTCCCCCTTGGGGTCTGGGTTTGCTATGTCTGTCTCTCAAATTTGTCTACTTCTGAAAAAGCCCTCCTCTGACTAGTCTCGCCTGCTGCCTCAATTGAGATTGGCTCACTGTCACCCTCCTGGAGGTCTTCGTCGTCTCTCACAGGAGTGACCGAACCGTCCTCAACTTGCTCAGATCCAGTCTCAGTTCCTCTTTCTTCTCCTTCCGGCTCTAAGGCTTGTTTGGCCGTTGTTGGTACTCTCAACAACTCCTCTTCATCGTCCAAAGGACATGCCACTTTACTCGTGTGGCTTGCATGTACCCAGTTCGGAACTCCAGTGCACTTCACAACTATGGTAGTGGTCAGAACCACCTGGAACGGGCCTTGCCACTGAGGCTCCAAACATGTCTTCTTCACGTGTTTCCGAACCACCACCCAGTCACCCGCCCTCAGGGTGTACCCTTGATCGTGGATTGGTGGCAGTGGGGTGTCTTCCATCTACTGAGAGAAAGAGCGAACTGCATCAGCCAGACCTTTGCAGTTGGCCAACACCATATCATCTGTAATGCTCACAAGCACATTTGCAGGGACCGCTGGCAACCTCATTGCTCTGCCCATGAGGATTTTGTGCGGTGAAAATCCTGTCTTCCTGTCGGGTGTGTTTCTCATTGTCATCTGAACTAACGGCAGTGCATCAGGCCATTTCAGATTTGTGGATCCACATATTTTCGTCATTCTTAATTTCAAGGTACCATTCATCTGTTCCACTAGTCCTGATGCTTCAGGGCGGTAACTACAATGCAACTTCTGCTCAATGTTCAATGCTGCACATAATAATTTCACTATTCCATTGTTGAAGTGACTTTCCCTATCTGATTCTAAAGAGATCAGAAACCCAAAACGTGAAAACAGTTCCCTAAGCAGTAATTTCACTACTGTGAGGCTGTCATTTCTTTGGGTAGGGTTTGCTTCAATCCAGTGACTAAAGATGCAGACTATCACCAACACATATCTCAAACCTCCACATATAGGCATCTCAACAAAATCCATTTGCATTCTGCTGAATGTACCTCCTGCTCTTCCAATGTGGCTCAAATTAACCACTGTCCCTTTTCCCGTGTTCATTTGCTGACAAATGATGCAACGATGGCAAACTGCTTCAGCAACATGTCTAAACCTTGGATTGAACCAACTATGTTAGAACAGGCGAATCATGCCATCCCTCCCAACATGTGCTTGACCATGATAATACCTAGCCATTTGAGACAACCGACTATTTGGCAAAACCAATTGACCCTCTTCTGAAACCCACAATTCATCCTGTCACTGTTCACATTTCATTTTGCTCCATTAACGTTTTTCCTCCCTGTAAACATTATTCTGCAATGTTTTCAAATCTTCCAATGTATCAATTACATGCACTGAAAAACTTTTACATGTTTCATCTTCTTCAGGTAGCAATTCCCACTTATCTTTGAACGATATACAGTTCAATGCACAGAACCTTGCGACTTGATCCGCATATCCATTTCCCATTGACACAAAATCTTGCAATTTCAGATGTGCACTGCATTTCACCACGACAATCTTTTCAAGCATTTGGATAGCTTGCAACAGTTCTTTAATCCTCTCACCATTTCTCACTGGTGAACCAGAAGAGGTCATGAAACCTCTCTGTGACCACAAATGGTCAAAGTCATGGACTATACCACATCCATACTGATTGTCCGTATAGATGGTAACTTTTAGCTGAGCAGAAACATGGCACACTCTACTAAGGGGTACTAGTTCCACTACTTGTGAAAAATACACTCCTCAAAGCCAAGATGCTTCCAGGATACCAGTAATTGTGCACACAGAATATCCTACCCTCAGTACTCCTGTATTGTCTCTGAGACAGGAACTATCAACAAAGATAATTTGGTCATTTGCTTCCAGTGGGGTATCCCTAATATCAGGTCTCATTTTTGTGCACAGATCAGTTAATGTCTTCCAACTTTTCAATTTCAATATTTTCATTAGGAAGCAATGTTGTCGGGTACAGCATCTTTTCAATGACACATTTGGAGACCCCAAAATATTCGTCTCATATCTGGTCAATCTTGCACCTGTCAGATATTGGGTCTTGGTGCATGTAAGCAAAACTTCAACTGAGTGAGGGACAATTACAGTTAGGGGATGTCCCATCACAATGCCTTCACACTGTGCGAGGCTCTGTCCATCCGCTGCAACTACATGCAAACAGCCTGGTAAAGCTGCTGCAACTGGGTCAAAAATAGCTGAAAAAATATGGTACTGGGTGGTTTACCCCTCCATGGACCTGAGTCAAGACAGATAAAGAACATGCATCACACTCATGACAAAACAAAGTGAAGGACTTTGTGAGTCAGGCATACCCAAAGCCAGAGCTTTGCACAGACTCTCTCTGAATTCAGCAAACTTTTTCAGGCAACCCTATTCTAACACTAGGGGATCAGTAACCTCCTTATGGGTCAGCTTCTACAATGGCTTGGAAATGACTGAAAAAATGGTAATCCATTGGTGGCCTACCATCCTTAGGAACATCCTGACATCTCTCTGTGTGGCTGGGGGACTAATCTGCAATATGGCGGTGTCCCTTTCTTTGGATATTTTCCTTATTCCCATCTCAATCTGGTGACCCAAGTTTTTCACTTCTCTCTGACAGTACTGCAATTTGAGTGGAGACACTTCATGACCATTCTTTCCCAAATGGTTCAACAAGGCAATCATATCATACTTGCACTGTCCCCTTGTTTTGGACACAATCAGTAAATCATCAATGTACTGTACAAATGTCAATTGGAAAGGCAATTCCAAGGAATCAAAATTATTTTTCAGGATCTGATTGAATATGGAAGGTGACTCTCAAAACCCTTGAGGAATTCGACAGTGCCAGTATTCTTTCCCTAAAACATTGTAAAAGTAATTGGAAACACCTTTAGCTACCACTATAAGTCCCTAGTAAAAGGTACTTAGGTACCTATGGCATGGGGTACTAGGGGTAGGCTCCTGAGGGCATCAGCACTGATTATGCTACCCTCTAGGGCCCTGCATCCAGATGCACCCAGCACTGCCATGACAGGCTGAGTGTCCTGGTGCAAACCTAAAACTCAAACTCAAAATGGCACACTGTCTGTGTGCCTGTCCACCATACACTGCATTTACTATAGGTAAGACACCCCTGTAGCAGGCCTTACACCCCTAAGGCAGGGTGCACCATAGTATATGTGAGGTCTTGACTGCATGAGCAATATGCCCCCACTGTGTCCTTGCCAAACTTGGAACATAGTGAGTGAACAGAGCAGCCATTTTAATGTATGTGCTGGATACTGGTCAACACGAGTTTCCCAGCTACATAATGGCTACTCTGAACCCTGGGTTATTTGGCATCAAATAACTCAGAATGATAAATCTCAACTGGTACCAGTACTGGATTTATTATAAAATGTACAGAGAGGTCACCTTAGAGGTGATCCCTGAAACAACTAACTATCCTGGCATGGTTGCTGACTGGTTCCATCAAGCCTGCCACATCCAGACAGCCAATACACTAACCACCTGGGGGAGATCCCTGTCTCTCTGGTTTATAAAACAATGCCCTTCCTGGTTGGAGGAGCTAACACCCCCTCCCTCAGGAATGTGCATTGCCGTGGCAGTGAGCTTCAAAGGGCTACCACTCTTGAAACTCAATCCCCAGGCCTGTTGCTAGCAGCAGATGGCCTCCCCCTTTGCACCCCCCCACTTTTGGAGGGAGCAAAGGTGGGAAATCACACAAAGGGTAGGAGGAGTGGCCTCACTGGTCATGCACCACCCCTAGGGGCTCGCAGGCAAAGTGGACCCTCCATTTCATTTTCTTCCATGTTGGATGGCAGGAAAATAGCCAATTAGGTTTAGGGAAGTGACCCTTCCCTAAGGAAGTGGTCACTGTAGTGGGGGTAGCCACCCAATGGTAAGTATCCCATTGGACACTACCAGGTTCCCCCTCAAACACCCACTACATTCAGAATTTAGTGGGCTCCCCTAGACCAAGAAATCAGATTGGAAAAGACAAAGAAGACCAGCATGAAAGAAGATCCAAAACAAGAGAATTGTGGACCTACTGCACAAGAAAAGGTGCCAAACCCTGACTGCTGCACCAAGGACCTGAAAATCGCAGCTGAGGAGGAGCTGAACCTGGCTTCAAGGATCACCCCAGATCTCCCTTCTGAGTGGAGGCACCACTCAAAAACCAAGCAAGAACCAATAAGCCAGTGAGGGTCACTTCACTGACTGGCCAATATCTCCGCAACCGGATGCTGCAGCCTGACTCAATCTTACACTGATGACTGCCCAAATGTGGCCTACAAGTGTGGCAAGTTTGGTGGCACTACGCCCTCCAGTGGTCGAGTTACGTCAATACCCTGTGTACTAGTCAGCTGACATCAGACAACCAGAAAAAACACTCCCTCAGAGCTGAAAAAAGACTAGGAGAAAGCCCCAGTTGAGGGATTTCAGGAACACCCCAGACCTTGACCAGAGTGGCCCGTTGTTCTGTAAGCAGCCCTCAAAGAAACTCACCTCCAGCACCAAAGGGCTGCATTGCGCACAGTCTCCAAGACCTCCAAAATGCCCTGCACCCGGCCGCCATGAGCCTTTCATCGCAGAATTTGCTGTGTGCCCCTTGTCCCAAACCCCTTGTGACCTCAACAGCCCAAGGCTCCCCAAGCACCCAGTTTAAATTTGCAAACCAGCTCCTTTTCCAAGTGGCTCCTCTATGTGGCCCTGTGCCTGTGCCAAGAGGTTTACCAATGCTGCTCCCGCCGGAACCAGGAGCCGTCTGAGGCTCTCCAGCTGGCACAGTATGCCCACTGACCACTCCAGCCACCCTGCAAGAGAAGAGACTGGTAACCCAAATGAACGATTTTTTATGAATTTGTAAAGGTGACTGTGCATAGATTCCAATAGTGCGTAATTACATACAGAAAGACTAACTTTATTAAAACTTCAAATAGTCCTAACTCGAAAAGTACTTAACATATTCAAAAGATCTTGGTCTTAAAATTTATATAAACGTCTGAAGTATTTTTTACAAAGTCTGGTCTTGAGTTATTCATTGAGTGTGTGTGGTGTATGATTGGATTTGTGAGTACAGCAAAAACTTAGCACATCTCCTGGATTAGCCTAACGTCTCGACCAGCTACTTAAAAAATTGGACCATTAGGTGGTCTAATTTTTACCTCTGAAAACCAAGATATGGTTGCCTAGATCCCCTGCACAGTGTACATAGTTTTTCACACTATAAAGAGGGCCAGCCTTCTACAGTACCTGCCCACTGGGGGGCAGGAATTAAATTGGATGTCCTCCTGGCGTTAGTTTTATCTGCTTTTCCTTACTTGAACCCCTTGCACTTCTTCGAACTTGATATTTACTCCACTCCTCATAGGATGTTCTCCAAGATATTTTACCATTCGAGAGCATCCCTGCACGAATATTGCAGCCCACACTGGTACTCTGCTGATTATCAGTGTGAGCGGGAGTCCTATTGGGGGTGAGGCAGTAAAGTAGCCAGTGTGTCACAGGCTCTAGTGCAAGGAAGTGAATGCCTCCCTGCCTGCTGTTTAAATTACAACCTTCAGCATTAATCAGTGTTCAGTGGGCCCCTCGGGCCATTGGGCCCAGTGCCACTGCACCTGCTACCCCAATGGTAGCTAAGCCACTGGAGAGAGAGCTTTTGTCCTTTAGAGAAATCAATTCACACATTCAGTGGTCTCCAACCAATTCTGTTATGAGGGCTACTTAAGTTCAATGAAAATCATGCTGAGCTACTAATATTATTAGTGTTGTATAGACAACATTATGTTAGGGGCCACCCGTGCAAGACTGCAAGCGGTGATTACCTCAGTGAATCAGACAGGGTTGCCAATTGTAATGCAATAATTTTTTTTTCCACTTGGAATTTATATATATTTCGGAAATTCAATCTTTTTCCTCCAATCATCATCTTATGAGGTCTGAAAATGGGCACAATTGCATCTTTGAATACACAATTTGCAACTTCGGTGTACATATGTTAATTCATCCAAGCAATAGCCACTCATTTAGTAGGCAGCGCTGCACATAGTTGAGCTACTTGTAGGTAGCTGGAGAGCTACCAATAGCTCATGAGCTACTCATTTGAGATGGGTGTTCTAGACATTACAGAATGTTTGAGACATAGAACCTGGAGTATTCTTTGTTATGCTGTTGGATATAGAAAGACATATTGCATGATTTATATATCCAGTTCCCTCTTTGTTGGTAAGTTATTTCTCCTACAACAAGGCTCATATTAGGTATTTTTCCTGGGGCACAGCACTTCGGAAAAAGACCATATCACCTGTATTATAGAAAAGATTTTTTTATTGTGCCTTCACTTTTTTCTACCAGATGTAGAATTTGTTAAAAGGCATATACATGCATTTTCTTCTGGTGACAAATTATGTCCTTAATTGGCATGCCAAACCTTAAAAAATTTGATTGTTCCATGAGCTCCTATTCGGGGCATCCATTAAACCTAGTGTTATTTTAGCTAGTACATTTACAAAAATGTTCTCTAAAAGGCAATACATTCTTCAACATTTTGAAAATTGTCTTCCAGACTCTCCCTTGTTCTCTGTCTTCACTCAATGCAGTGTAGTGGTGGATGTAATAGAACTGTTGGCTCCACTGGAAGCAAATATTATGTTAGGAGAATGTAGGAGACCTGGATAAAGGTACATGAGCCTCCCCTGAATAATGCAGGAAAAACACTCTAAAACACCTAGAAGCAAGATTATATTTATTTATTTATTTACTAATTTATATGTTTATTTATTTATTTACAGGTTTTTGTGTACTGATAGCACAACCTTCCAGCTGCTCCAGAAAGGTTGATGATGTTACTAGCAAGAAACATAGAAGAAATGCCTGTTAAAGACTCAAGGGCCCCTAACCTTTCCGGGGGCACCCATTGAGCTAAAACAATAAACATCTGTGTGATGTGAGAGGATCAGGGACCCCTCTTTACATCCTGCAGGGGGCCTCATAATTTGCTTTACACCACTATGTCACTTGTTCACTATTGACTCTATACTTCATGAAGAAGGTAGGTTAGAGACTTTGCAAGCTTTCTAAGCCCCCGTTAAGATAGAGGGATAGGGAATAACAGGGGGGCAAGCACTGAGAATGCATGGCTCGCCCTTTATAGTAATATTGTGTCAATTGCTGAGTTCTATACTAGACTGCAATAAGCCACGTGGAGCTAATACTCTCAACCACAATTTATCACCACATTTTAGGCTCACTGATTTATTACATAAAACATATCTATAATACATTCAAAACAGCAATACCTTGGTATTTCAATATTTAGGCATGAGATTTATATGTGTAGCATTAAAGCATCATGTGCATGATGATATTAGCTACTCTAATATTTTCCTTTCTAGAGAAAGATCCTACCAAAACCTGCTAATCCTGCTTACTTATCTTTGTTCCTGCATGTTACCAGCAATTGATCATGGTTTGTTATTCTTCATTAATAGCTGCTATAAAGTGATGTGGCTGCTACATTTGTTCATTCTCTCCCTGCATTTGTGCTCTTCTCCCCTTCAGCTTTCTACATCTGCTACAGTGCTGCTCTCTTTGTGTCTGCGTGTTTCTGTCTCATATGCTGAAGAACCTATTTGATTGCTTTCATAATACAATGACAAACAGTAAAATGATAAAGCAGGAAATTACACAGTTCAGTAAATTTGAATAGGTGGGTAATTACTTTCGTTGACAGCGACCCCAGGAGCATTTACCATGAAATATTTCCTTTAAAGTCTTATTCTGTAAGAGAGAATTTATATTGTAGAAAACCACTAGCTTGTATGTAGATGAGCTAATGGAAAGTTCCAGATGGGCAGAACTCAAGTCAATGCAGGTAAACATAAAGCACAGTAAGAATTAGTCATCCTACAAGAATGTGGGACCAGCATGTAATTAATGGATCATGGGGGATTTACTAGCAGTGCCTCATGATTTATGGTGAAATATACATCCCAACAACAACTCTTTCATGGTAAATCTTAACTTGGAAAAAAGGCCATGTGGGCAACAATCCCATCCTGTAGAATAAAATGCCATGACAGGCTGAACCAAAACAAAGGACTAATGCCTCATTTACGAGGCCCTACGGCCACAGTGAGCCATTGGAGCGTATTTTTTTTTTTGATGCTCCATTGGCGCAGTGTGCCAGCCCTAATTTGCAAGGCCTCATAAAGCCACTTTGAGCAGCTTTTCATGGCCCTGTAAATATGGACCCCTTTCATGCATAAAACTGCGTGAAGGAGGCATTCCATGGGTGTTGCATAGGGTGTTCACACACAACACTCATGGAACCTGAAGGAATCTGATGCATTCCCAGATTCACAAGTCTGGGAATGCTTCAGATTCCTACACCACCTAAGGGGTGGCGTAAGAGTGACACAACGGGGAGAAATATCTTTATTTCTACCCGTTCCTTCCTCTTTCTATGGGTGAAGCATTTTCCAGCACACATAGAAAGTGGAAAACACCTCTTGTGGTAGTTTTTGTACAGGAAGGTGTCTCTTCCTGAACAAAAACAATCATACCCACAACACAGGGACAATTGCTCCATGGTTCAAGGGTACCTGCATTGGCGCATGACAGCAATTTGTGCACCAGTACAGGGGGAGAGGACAGAAATGTGTCCCATATCTTGTAGCTATGGCACATTTCTCTTATTAATGATATACTATATTGTTACTATCATTTGTAAACAAAGTAACTTCTTTTGTATTATAGGTGCTGTAAAAGTGGGTAGGGTCATCCCCGGGAAGTTTGTTAGGGAGTGGCCAGGTGTTTCCCCTATCCAAGGCTAGCACTGGGCATAACTGTTCCAGCCAGAGTACCGTCCTCAGATCACCCCTGGACCTGTGGAAGAACTGAAGGGGGCCAGGTCTGCTGTCTGTGACCTGAAAAGAGCCATGACAACTGGACCTGCTCCCCTTCTTGTACCCAGGACAAACTGGACTCCGAGGATCATTAGGCTAACATCCTTATGGACTCCAGGGACAAAACAAGCTTCAAGAGGCTCTTTTCCTGCATGTTCAGGAGACCAGTTCCACCTGATATGCCATGGACCCTGCTGCTGGCCTCTGCTGAATTGAGTCTTTACCCACACGTACTGTCCCCAAGGTTCCCTGACCTGGTGTCAAAGCATTCTCCTCCTAACACATTCTGAAACATGAGACTTAACATTTTGCTAACTTTTTGCTCTGAGCAAATCCTGTGAAGGTGCACCACCACTGGGCTAATGGATCAGGTTGCTCCTGCTATGCTTTTCTCTGCAGCAGCAAATCTGATGCAAGAGGATCTGGCGGTGAAGGCATTTGGCGTTATGGAGCCTTCTTCAGACACAACCTGCAACCTCAATTCACTGGAGGAATTCAAGCAGCGAAAGTATAAATCTACAATTGGCAAAAGTGTGAAACATATCCGGCCAGTGAGGGATCTTGTCTGGGCGTGAACTTTTAATTGTTTCCTCTCAGAGCTTTCCCACCAAAAGTCATTAGCTTCACCAAGGTCTTGCCTCAAGGCTATCCAATGATGTAGAGCCCCCTTCAGCCAAAGCCTACTGCTTTGCTTCACTGAAGATTTGTGACTTCCATTTCAGAGACTCAGTCCGAAGGTAAAACTTTTAACTGGCGCAAACTGGTCCCTGTATTCGACCTACTTTCTAATGTGATTGACCTTAAACTGACTCTTTTTCTGGTCAAGGATTATCAGATAAGAGTGGTTGGCACTATTTTTAACCCTAAGCGTGAAAAATTCATAACTCTGGTTCCACTTATTGGATTTGTGTTAGTGTCATTTTATTTATTAGAATTTACTCTATGTTTCTAAATTGGTTGTGTTTTTTTTTGTGTTCTGTTGATTTAATTACTGTTTTGGTTCTGCATGATACTTTACACATTGCCCCTAAGTTAAGCTTGTCTGGTCTGTGCCATAGCTGCCAGAGGGTTGAACTCAGGTTGATTTAGCGACCTCAGTGCTTTACCCTGACAAGGATTGTGGTTATAATTTGCGGTAGATATTCACCCCCTGGGGACTCAACCCCCTCAACTAATACCCCAATTCGTTACAAGTAGGAGTTGAATGTGATCTTTAGGAGGTAAAACCCATTAGGAAACAAGAAGATACCTTAATTGTCTAAGAGAGGATAAGGAAGCTGGCTCTGTATATTCTATATCAAAGTGAGATATAGGCCCTAATTATAACTTTGATGATAATAACCACCTACCACCAAGGTGACTGCCTCCAACATACCACCGTGGTGGCAACCATCCGTCCGCCAGATTATGAGCATTACCTGACTTCTGGAACAATAAGGGCGGAAATCCGGCAGTGTTCATACTGGCGGACGTGGTGACCTGGCGCTGCTAACACCAGCACCGCCTGCCTGTAGAATTTCCCCAGCCGTATTTTGAGCAGAAATGAGGCCTGGTGGTGTTCTGCTTCTGGGGCACTGCTGCCGATAGCAGTGTCCTTTCCCGTTCCCTGCCAGGCGACCTCCTCGCTGAACAAGGTAAATTGGGCACCCGACAGGGGAGAGGGGTGGGAGGGTGGGGGGTGTTGTGTGTGTGTATGTCTGAATGTGTGAGTGCATGTGTGAATGCGTCTGTGTGTGTTGTGTTGTATGGGTGGTTGTATGCGTGTGAGTGATTGTGTGTAAGAATGGTGAAGTGAGTGCGTGTCTACATGTCAGTGTGTCTGTGTGTAAGAATGTGTTTGAGTATGTCTGGACAAATGCATATGTGAATGTGTGTATGCCAGTGAATGAGTGAATGTGTGTATGCCAGTGTACATGAATGAGTATATGTGTGGTGCGTGTGGGTGTATGTGTGCGTGTATGCGGGGAGGGGGGTGTGGGTGAGGGCCACTGTGACTATAGGGGAGATGGGAGAGGTGAGGAGGGGGGTGATGTGTGCATGTGTGTGCATTTTTTGGGGGAATGAGGGTGAATGTGTGTATCGGAGGGGGTGGGGGGTGTTTGGATGGAGGGGGGTTGAGGGGTGTCAGGTGACTGTTGTGGGGGAGCCACCTACCAGTGACAGGGAAGGAATTCCCTGTCACCAGTAGGCCCTACCGCCATGGTTCTCGTGGCATTGCTAATGCCACAGAAACCATGGTGGTAGGCAGGCTCATAATGCCACCGGCGGTACTCTGTGGGCCTCCGGGTCAGAGATTGACATCTCCGGCATGGCGGCTCATACCCCCTTGGTGGTATGAGTGGAGAAGTGGCTGGTTGGCTGCAGCCAACCCGCCACACTCATAATATGACAGTATGTACTGCCAGCCTGGTGGTGGGTAATAACGCCACATTAAAGCTGGCGGTCAGAAGACCGCTAGGCACATAATGAGGGCCATAGTGTCCACAGAGTCCAGGGGTTCCCCAGAGGCTTAACAGAGGCTAAAGCTGATAATTCTTATGCTCTCTTTTGTGGTAGTGTGGTTGAGCAGTTAGGCTTATCAGAGGGTAGTGCAAAGCATTTGTTGTACACACACAGCGACTAGAAGAAGCACACACTCAATGATTTAACTCCAAACCAATGGTTTTTACATAGCGAAAATATATTTTCTTAATTTATTTTTAGAACCACAAGATTCAAGTTGAAGGTAAGTACTTTATTAGATTCATGTTTCACACATGTATCAACTTTACTTGAAATCAATAAGTTATACAGTTTTTGAAATATTGGCAATAATCTGTTTTAAAACTTGACACAGTGCAATTTTCAGAAACAGTTCCGGGGAGGGGGAAGGAAAGTTAGATCATTTTACATGTAAATACAACACTTACAGTTCTAGTCTCTGGGGGTTAGGAAGTCCACAGTTTAGGGTTCAAGTTAACACAAAACATCCACCACCAGCAACACAGGGCCAGCCATGGGCAAAGGACAAAGTGTAGACCAAATTAACATGGGCTGGAGCATTCGGTTTCAGATCTGCAGGCAGGTAAGTACTTGCATCTTTGGAGGGCAGATCTGAGGGGTTTAGAGGAGCACTGGTGGAGGCCACAAGTAGGCACCAAACATACACCCTCAGTGGCGCTGGTGTGGATGGGTGCAGGGTGCAAACAAGATGTTGGGTGTCCAATAATTCTCTATGAGGGGGCCCCAGGGGTCACTCAGAGGCTGCAGGCGATGTCTAAGGGGCCATCTTGGGCAAACCACAGGCTGTACAGGGAGGAGGGCCACCTGCTGAATGTTGCTGCACCAGAGGTCGGGTTCTCCAAGGCCTGGGGGCTGCGGGTGCTGTGTGTCTTTAGGCCTCGAATATCTTCATCCGGAGCTTCACAGTCAGGGGGGTCCTTGGGATTCCCTCTGCAGGCTTCGTCATGGAGGGGTGGGCAGGTCAACCCAGAGTGGGCACTTGCTCAGAATCACCTGGGGATCCTCTCTAGCTGGTTGGGCCACCTGGACACGGGCTGTGGGCATCAGGTGAAAAGTGGTGAGGACTCACGCATTCGGAGTGAGGTTGGAGTCCTTAGTTGTTGGTTTCTTCTTAGACAGGGCTGCTGCCACTGGAGTTCTTGGTCCTTTTGGGTGCAGGCAGTCCTCTTAGGCTTGGCAGAGGTCACTGGTCCCGCTGGATGAGTCGCTGTTCTTTTGCAGGTTCTTTGAAGCAGGAGACAGGCCAGTAGGGCTGGGGCATCTTCCTTCTTCTCTGCTGGGGGTTGCAGCTATGCAGTCCTTCTTCTTGTCAGTTCACCAGGAATCTGGTGAGCTGGGTTCAGGGATGCCTTTAAATACAAGATTTAGGGGTGTTACAGGGGTCAGAGAGCAGTAGCCAATGGCTACTGTCTCTGAGGGTGGCTACACCCGTTCTGTGCCCACTCCCTTTGGGGAGGGAGGCACTTTCCTAACCCTATTGGTCCCTGTCCTCCAAAGCAAGATGCAGGATTCTGAAGGGAAGGGTTCACTTCCACTCTGGATACCTTAGGGGTGGTCCCACCTAAAGTGGTAATTCCTCCTTGTTTTTCCTTAGTTCCCCACCGAACTTGCCGCCAAAAGTGGGGCTTTGTCCGGGGGCGGGCATCTCCACTAGCTAGAGTGCCCTGAGGCACCGTAACATGAGGCCTAGGCATTTGAGGCTCACCGCCAGGTGTTACAGTTCCTGCAGGGGGAGGTGTGAAGCACCTCCACCCAGAGCAGGCTTTGTTTCTGGCCTCTGAGAGCACAAAGGTCCTCACCCCATGGGGTGAGAAACCTGTCTGCTAGTGGCAGGCTTGCACAGACTAGTCAGCCCTACACTAGAGGATTGGGCAAAATACAGGGGGCATCTCTAAGATGCCCTCTGTGTGCTTTTTAGCATACATCCATAACTGGCATCAGTGTGGATTTATTGTGCTGAGAAGTTTGATACTAAACTTCCCAGTATTCAGTGAAGCCATTATGGAGCTGTGGAGTTTGTAATGACAAACTCCCAGACCATATACTTAATATGGCTACACTGCACTTACAATGTCTAAAAATGGGCTTTGACACTTTAGGGGCATAATCCTCATGCAGCTATGCCCTCACCTGTGGTATGGGGCACCCTCCCTTAGGACTGTAAGGCCTGTTAGAGGGGTGACTTACCTATGCCACAGGCAGTGTTCGGTGTACATGGCACCCTGAGACGGATGCAATGCCATCTTTGCCTTTTTCTCTCCACCAACATCAACAACCTGCCATGGCAGTGTGCATGTGTTTGGTGAGGGGTCCCTTAGGGTGGCACAACACATGCTGCAGCCCTTAGGGACCCTCCCTGGAACAGGACCCTTGGTACCACTGGTATTTTTACAAGGGACTTATCTGTGGGCCAGAGGTGTGCCAATTGTGTAAACAATGGTGCAGTTTTAGGGAAAGAACATGGGTGGTGGGGCCTGCTTAGCAGGATCCCTGCACACTCTCAGTGAAGTCAGCACCAATATCAGGCAAAAAGTGGGGGGATAACTGCAAGTTTCCTACAGAGGAAAAATGCATTTTAGACACATTTCAATGCAAATTTACAGATTGTGATTTGCAATAGAAATGTAGAGCAAAACAAACCATATACCCAAGTCAAAAGTGTACAAAGTATTTAAAGAAAAGGTCATCAATATAGAAAGAAAGCATAAAAAAGGCTTGAAGAAATTTCAAAGTATTGTTATCTTCATTACAAAAAGAAAAGATCATATACACATATACAGAACAAAACATAAATTGAAATGTTATCACCACTTTACAGGAACACAAGTGAGGCTGGTTCATGAGGAGCACCATGGAGAGGAAAACAGCAGTGCACAAAGACAATACTCACAATGGCTCAACAAAAAGTTGAGTTAATGCAGGCACAGTACCATAGAGCATATAATGAAGGTATGGGCCAGTGGATGATTTAGAGAGGACCGTGAAAACAGGAGCTGCAGAGGATGGTCCACTGTAAGCAAAAGAACAAAACTAAGGGAGAAAAAGGTGGGTAGATGGAAGAGAGCGAGTGAAGAATAAAAATGAAACTGTGAGAAGAAAGATGATTACAACATTCATGGAGTGCAAGCACAGAGAAGAAATGGGGCTGCAGAGCAGACAGAAGAGAACAAAGAAAAGGTCTCACACCTTCAATACACGTTTTATAATTTTGAGAAAATCTATTAAAACATTGATGAACTTATCAACTTAGACATTGCAACTTTTCCTTCACCTTAACTTCACTTTCAGAAGGAGAACTAATTTGAAAAAATGAAGAATGGAAAGGAACAATGGGGGTCATTCCGACCCCGCGGGAGCACCGCCAACAGGCTGGCGGTGCTCAACAGGGTATTCTGACCGCGGCGGTTCAGCCGCGGCCAGAAAGGGAAAACCGGCGGTCTCCCGCCGGTTTTCCGCTGCCCTGTAGAATCCTCCATGGCGGCGCAGCTTGCTGCGCCGCCATGGGGATTCTGACCCCCATACTGCCATCCTGTTCCTGGCGGCTTCGGCCGCCAGGAACAGGATGGCGGTATGGGGTGTCGTGGGGCCCCTGGGGGCCCCTGCAGTGCCCATGCCATTGGCATGGGCACTGCAGGGGCCCCCGTAAGAGGGCCCCACCCTGAATTTCAGTGTCTGCTCAGCGGACACTGAAATTCGCGACGGGTGCTACTGCACCCGTCGCACATCCTCCACTCCGCCGGCTCCATTCGGAGCCGGCATCCTCATGGAGGGGTGTTTCCCACTGGGCTGGCGAGCGGACTGTTGGCGGTCGCCCGCCAGCCCAGTGGGAAACCCAGAATACCCGCGGCGGTCTTTTGACCGCGCAGCGGTATTCTGGCGGTTCCCTCCAGGCGGGCGGCTCCCGCCGCCCGCCGGGGTCAGAATGACCACCAATGTGTCTTTTAACTTAAGCAAAATCTGTGTTATAAATTCTTACAACAGCGGGTTCACATTCTTGTTGTTGAATTAGCTTTCATAGTAAACCTTGTTTTCTAAAGTTAGCAGATAGATCCATGATTAGTTATGAAAAATATCTCTGTTATCTGGTTTACAATTCTCAGGAAATATTCACACTTGATCATGTGAGCAAAAAAGTAATACTATTTACAAAAAGTCAATTTAGGGGGAAATGCCATCCATGAACTGAACTGTGTTGAAAGGCAAGTAATTTAGCATACACTGGCTGTTATTGGTGAAAGTGATGGCTTTACCCTAATTGGTGGAAATATTGGCAATCTTTTTTTTCAATAAAGGGCATTTAATTAGAAACAGAATCATGGCTAACGCTATTCTTCAGCTAATTCTAGAGATAAAACTGCACACATGACCACAGCTTGCCTTTCAAACTGAAGATTTTGGGAACATTCTGTGGAGCAATAATCCTGGTTGTTCCCTTTTGGATATGTGCCCAGCCAAATAGGTACTAAAAGTCAGGGACATGGTGACCAAATTTCTCCTCTGCATGGTGACCAGCTTTTCATTGATGGGCAAGGTTTCCTTAGAATTTCAAACTGCCATTGTACGTTCTCTTGGAAACAATACATCCTTGAAAGTGGATGATCTTGCAAATGTTAGGTTCAATTCCTTGTTGTCTTTTACAGAAACTCTCCTGGAAGACAATCTCTTCCCAATCAACATCAGCAATTTCTGATTTCTAATTGCCTTTTACTTTCTTGGCAAGTGGGCTTCAGTCCTGGCCTCTTTCTTAGTGCCATGGTAGTGAACGCCGTTGTCTATTCTGTGCTTGATTTCTGCAACACAGTTTATGCAGGCCTTGTGACAAACTACTGGCAAGACTGAAACATATTCAAAATGAGGTAGACTGAATTACAGTTGGACTAGGAAGTCTGATCCTGTGACTGTGAAGGTGAAAGTTCTGCACAGGCTCCCTACAAGAACATGCTCTGTTTCAAAGCAGACTACTTTTATACTTTTAGTTTACATGAAGTTATAATGGCATTATTATTTTTTTACGTGTACATTAAATTGGAGCTATTCAGCTTTTTAGACTAGCATTCTTAAAATTTTTGTATGTTTAATTTTTTGACAAATATTAATTTTGTACGGTTTTTATATATATATATATTTTAATTTAATATATCTGTATATAATCTTTTAAAGTTATGTTTTTATTAATACTATATATCTATATATATTCGTTTTTATATGTTATATTAGTATCACTTTATTTTTAATTGTGACATTTTTATTTATTGAACTATTCATTCATATATATATATATATATATATATATATATATATATATATATATATATATATGTATATACATATATTGCTTGCCTATACCTTTTTGAAATTTTTGTCCACATTATTTTTTCAGTCAATATAATTACTTACAATAACATGCCTACGCTTTACACAGAAAGTACATAAATTCAAAATTTTTTGTCCTCAATATTATTGCTTTTATATTTTTGTCTCACAATATTTTTAACCTCGTAATTATGTAATAAAACCTAATTACGATTCACGTAGCATGAAACCACTGCCTTTTTTCGTATTGATTTTGATCCATAGACTTGCAAGTGTCTCCACATGCAAATAAATGACATGCACAAAAATAAAGATCTGTAAAATTGCATCCTTTGTATTCGCTTGCAGAATTTTACCTGGACTTTCCAGGCGGTAAAACTGCATACATAAAAAAAGGGACTGCAATTATGAACTGTGTGATAAGCATTTCCATAAGAGGGATTAGCATCATTTCTCCTCCAGCCCAAAGCAGGTGCAAGCCAAGTCCAAATACCAAAGTAATAATAAGATGCACATTTGCAGCTCACATTTAGCCAGAAGTGATGCATATTGTTGGAGGATAGGTTATTTGTAGGGATAGGTTTGCACCTACCGCTAGCAGAAAGGCCACTACCCCAACATAAGGTTCAGTCCAGTCAAGGTCTCATACATTGGTAAACAAGGCTGCAAATATGTCTAATATGGCAGAAGCTAAACCCCCCCTGCTGGTTTTGCCGCACCTCCTGGTTATGGTAAGTCGATCTTGTCTATTATAAATAGGCGTAACAAGATAACTCTTCCAATGGTTGTATTTGGGTATATGAGACTGCTGAGAGGAGTCTGTGTGATAGATTGGAGAGACCTCTGATGCATCTATTTTTCTATTTGGTTCTGATAGCCCGGCGGGTATATATTAAGTGGATCTCTAGTCTCCCCACCACTCATAGGGATTGGTTGTTGTCAGTTAAGAGAATTTCCGATTTAGACTGTGGTAATGGCTTGGATGGGTCCCTTAGAATGTGGGAACCCTTTTTTGTTTTTTATGGAACCATCTCTGCAGGCATTAGGCCAGTGTGAAATAATTAGATTTGAGTTTTGGTTTCGGTAAGAGTCCAATGATTAAGGCGGTCATTATGAGCCTGGCGGAGGCATGAAACACCATCCACCAGGGTAGCTGCGCTAACCTGCGGATAATGTTTCATATGCCGCCAGCCTTTTCCTGGTGGGATATCCCGCCAGGAAAAGGCTGTCAGAGGGGGTGCCCCTGCACTGCACATGCACTTTGCATGGGCAGTGCAGGGGCCCCCGTGCAGGCCCCCGTCGCGCATGTCACTGCCCAATTTATGATATGCGTGACGGGTGCTGCTGCACCCGCCGCACACCAACATTGGCGACGGCTCCTAATGGAGCCACCCTCAATGTTACGGCCGTGTTCCCTGCCAGACCGGTAGGCCGAGACAATGGTTTTCCAGGGGTCTGGCAGTCGATGAAAAGACCGCCAGCCTGAACACGGCAGGAATAGACTAGTTCTGCCCTCCCCCTAAGGCTGATGGTGGCTGCTCGCTATCTGAGCTCTGGTGGACCACCAGGCCGAGGTCCTGGGCGGAACATGATGTGGCTTCTCTTGTCTGTATTTGGTTATATATGCGGACAAAAAAAAAAAAAACTCAAGAGCCAGACAACCATCAATAGCTGAGTGTTGTGGTCTAAAGCCAAATAAATTTTTAAGTAAAATACTTTGACCTCCACTCAATCCCCCAAATGCCTAGCACGCGTATGTTCTAAAGCATTCATTAATGTGATCATTCTTATACTACCCTTACAGAAGTCCAGAATCCTCACACTCTAAAGAAAGGGGAGAGGGGAAAGGTTTTATGGTAATTCCTACAGTATATCTCCTTGGAACCATAGTGAGTATCATAAAAGTGCCCTCACCCACTTAATAGTGGCATGCTTCATCATCGGGCATGCTGTTACACTTTGGTGCAGCCATCATCCAGAGTGGAGCAAGGTGTGCGTGTCTGTGTTAAGGTATTTGCCTTACATCTAAAGTCATCCTCCAAAGCAGTTCAGTATTAAAACTGTCTAGGGTGGTGTGCTCCTTAATGTTATTCTTGGATTCCCCCTGGCAGGATTAAAATTGAAGGTATGGGTAGACTCTGGGTAATTATCTCCCTGTCCCCCAATATGCATATATAGACATGTTTCAGCCCTCTATTTGCCCTTAAGAGTCACAGGGCCTTCATCAGGATAATACGATCCCTTAACTTCGTCTCCCCCTTCTCACATTAATAGCTGCTATGATGGGGTGAGTACCACTTTCTCTCGCCTTGTTGGCCCTATGTCTTAGTAACACTTTGGTTTTCCTATGGAGAAAACATATATATTCTTTACTTTTCTCCATATACTCACTTAGACCCATATTTATACTTTTTGACGCACAACTGCGCCAACGCAGTTGTGCGTCAAAAATGTTACCGCCGGCTAACGCCATTCCAACGCGCCTTGCGGGTGCCTTATTAATGGAATGACGTTAGCCGGCGCTGCGGACTGGTGTGCGTCAAAATAAATGACTCACACCAGGCAGCGCCGGCGTATGGGAAAATGGGGGTTGTGCGTCAAAAAATGGTGCAAGTCAGGTCTGAGGCAAAATTCAGGCCTCAAACCGGATTTGCGCCATTTTTTTTAACGCCCAACCTCCATTGACATGACTCCTGTCTTAGCAAAGACAGGAGTCATGCCCCCTTGCCCAATGGCCATGCCCAGGGGACCTATGTCCCCTGGGCATGGTCATTGGGCATAGTGGCATGTAGGGGGGGCCAAATCAGGCCCCCCTATGCCACCAAAAAAATCAGAAAAAAATACTTACCCGAACTTACCTTTACTTCCCTGTGATGGGTCCCTCCATCCTTGGGTGTCCTCCTGGGGTGGGCAAGGGTGGCAGGGGGTGTCCCTGGGGGCAGGGGAGGGCACCTCTGGGCTCCTTCCGAGCCCACAGGTCCCTTAACGTCTGCCCTGACCCAGGCATTAAAAAACGGCACACATCAGGCTGTGCGCCGTTTTTTAAAGGCCCACCCCCTCCTGTGCGTCAAAATGACGCCAGAGTATAAATAAGGGGCACAGGCCTTAAAGTCATTTTTTGGAAGGGAACGCCTACCTTGCATATAATTAACGCAAGGCTGGTTCCCTCTTCCAAAAAGTGATGCACATGGTGGAATTTTGACGCCTGCGGGGTCGGGTGTCAAAGTATAAATATGGGGCAGGGTTTGCGCCGATTGTGCGTCAAAATTTTAGACGCACATTCGGTGCAAACAGAGTATAAATATGCCCCTTAATGTCACGACACATGTAAAAGAAGACTTTTCGACAATATCCCTGGTTTGCATTGCCCATCACCAAGTACCCACCCTATAAGTGGTGAATTACAGTGATGCACTTCTGTTTTGAACAAGCCCAGAGAATTCTTTAGAATCTCCATTCTTACCTGAGTTTCATATTAGAATTTCCAAAACTGGGATAACAGTTGGAGGGTCGCCCTGCAGGTACACATTGTACAAGTATTATACAGCATGATCATTACATTGCTCATATGCCATTCGCCATATTAGTGACAATATTATAATTGTTCTTGTTTGTAGTCCCAACTCAATTTACACACCCAGTTTCACCATTGCCATTTATTCTCACTCACTCATTTCAGAACACTCTGTGGGGTGCCCCAGACCTCAATAAAGGAGAAACCGGGCTCTCTTGCCGCTACCAGGATATTTGCTTCACCTCAGAACCCCAAGACTGACTCGAACATCCATGCATTTACGCCTCATTAAGTGCCAAAGTGTCCACATATAGCCACTATCAAGAGTCTTGTGTTCGGTCTTGTAGAACAGATCCTCAGTAAGTAAGGGGTAAGTCCCGTATGCTGCTGGGTAGTCATGGTGATGTATCCCCACACTCTGCCTCAGTGGTCATAATATTACTGGGACCCTCCTGGCCATCAATCACTTACTTCGTCGAGGTTCTGCCACCGCCATCACAGCCCCTAGCCACCCACTGTAGATGCAGTGGTGTGCATACGGAAACCCATGTTATGCTTGACCGGCGTCACGTGTCACTGAATGATTCCCCAAGCGCTGCCACACTCAGCCTGACTTCTGGTGGGCCTCGCTGGCCACCATGTTGGGGTGCATATATGTCTCATTGCCTGCTTCAACTTAGAACCCGCAAGACTGACTCGGACCTCCATACATTTACGCCTCATTAAGTGCCAAAGTGCCCACACATTGCCTCTATCAAGAGTCTTGTGCTCGGCCTTGTAGAATAGATCTCTGGTAAGTAAGGGATTAGTTCTGTTTGTTGATGGATAGTCATGGCAATGTATCCCTGCACTCTGCCTCAATGCTCATAATACTACTGGGACCCCCATGTCCATGAATCACTTACTTTGTCAAGGGTTCCAATGCTGCTAGCACAGCGACTAGCCACCCACTGTAGATGCGGTGGTGTGCTTTTGGAAACCCATTTTATGCTTGACCGGCGAAATGGGTCCCTGAATGATTTCCCCAACACTGCCATGCTCATCCTGACTTCTGGCAGAGCTCGCTGGCCAGCATATTGGATTGGGGTGAATAATAAATGTCACCTCCTTTAGCTAAAGTCATCTACATTCAAACATACATGGATTGTGGGCTGCCATCACTGCCGTCTTAAGTGGAAATCTTCTTTTATCCCAAGTCCAATAAAGGTTCAAGGTGCAAGGTACTGCCTGGTCCCCCTCAATCATATCTCACCCGGTGGTAAACGTCTCCTTGCTGCGGGTCTTGTCCATCTTTTGTGTGGAGGTGTATATATTACTTTCTTGGTCCTCCAGTGACCATAAATAACCTACAGCGTCCTCCTCTCTCTTAGGTGCATGTCTCTTGTCGAACTGTGCAAGATGGACTATGCAGTTCCATCATGGGACAAAGCTATAAATTCCTATGTTGCTCAATTCACACCGATCAAGTCTTTGGAAAATGCAATTTATGTATGAAATACGTCATTCCAGCTTGGTTAATGTTCAACTATGAACTCCATTATTACACCTCTATCGTCCTGTTATGGCTACTTTGTGGGGGACAGACCACCTACCCACAAGAGTTTTTAAAAAGTATGTTGAACCTTTTCCTTGTGGGTGTAGTTAGAGAGGGATCTCTTGGTAATTAAGTTGTTACAGGCTCCTGAGATTTCATTTCCGAGTGGCCATAACTCCCATTAGTTTCTTCCCCCATCCCTTCAAAATACTCTGTTATAATGTGTTAAGGTAGTTCCAAGGTATTTCATCATTAAGCCGATCTGATTACTCCTTAACCTGTACACCCATCTCTGCTCTTGTTGAAATAGGAAGTGTGCCACATCTCAAATATTTTTAGGGATGTGAGGTTTAGCAATACCGACCCAATTCAGATCCTCCACTTTGTGTTTTTTTCATTGTAATGTGAAGTGAGCCATGTCATGGTTTTGTCACATCTCAAATTGCTCATATGCTCCATGTTCTAGATTTTCACTCTTGTGGTGGTCTTTCCTACATAAAACAATTCACAGGGGCATTTTATCAAATAAATCACATTTACTGAATTGCATGTTTAGTAAGCTTCCAGGGGTATCTCAGAACCAAGTCTATCACCATAGTGGCCCTTATGACCAAGTTATCAAGAGTGTTCTGTGATCTCTATCATGATTACTTAAAATATGAAAATTCTTCATCAAGAAAAAAGACTCCCAAGTTATTAATGCATAGTACTAAATACTATTACAATTACAATTACAATAGTTGATGAATGAGATAGTTTTGCTGTTATAGAGAGCAACTTATGCCACTTGATCACCCTGTTCCTCCCAATAATTAATTATAACTAGACAGCGGGCTTTGCACAAAGAATCAACATGTGTTTGTACATTTCCTTCTCTTCATTACATTTTTAACATCCTCTTTATTGGCATTTTATACTTCAGCATGTCACAACTTTATAATATGCTATTTACTCAGTCACACTTTCTTAACTTCAATCAACATCATATACCCAATTTCAACAGGATATATAATATTGTATTATAATTATTTAGTCCATAGTTTGTACCTGCCTTTTATATCTTGATGCAAAGGTTTGTGCGTACCAACCCTTACAATAATACCCTTTCTCCCACTGCCACACAGTGGTGTAGAGGACAAAAAATAAATCCTATACCATAACCACACTGAAACAAAATATTCACCTATGGTTCCTAACAAGTTGATTTTTCTGACGGAGGATGGTGGGTGTACATATTAAAATATATTTTTACTATGGGTGTGGGGTACATGGTCCGTATGGTACCAAAGCATACTAACATGTAGCATCTACTTTCGGGGCATTTACTTGTAAGTCCCCACATTTGTATGCATGTTTTTAGTATTTACATTCTTAATTTATCAACACATCATGTGTTAGACCCGGCATCCTTGGGGTGGTCTTACCCTAAACCTTGTGTGCACCTCACGTTTCTGATGTATCTTTTTGTTGACCTTTGGACTCTGAGCACTTTACCACTGCTGACTAGTGCTAAAGTGCATGTGCATGTGTTTCTCCCCTAAACATGGTACCATTGGTGTATCCACAATTGGCATATTTAATATACCTATAAGTCCCTTGTAAAGTTGTATACCACATACCCAGGGACTGTAAAATAAATGCTACTAGTGGGCCTGCAGCAATGATTGAGATACCCACTTAAGTAGCACTGTAAACATGTCTCAGGTCTCCCACTCCAGAGCCTGTGTTTTCAGTTTCACTGCTGTTTTGACTTGTCATTTAAAACCCTTGCCAAGCCTTAATCTCCCCTTTTATTAAATATATGTCACCCCTAAGGTAGGCCCTAGGTAGTCTATATGGCAGGTTGGTATATAAGTAAAAGGCAGGACATGTACTTTAAAGTGTTGCATGTCCTGGTAATGAAAAACTCACAAAGTCAATTTCCATTACTGTGAGGCCTACTCTCATAGTTCATAATTGGGAATTCCTTAATCTACTTTTAAGTGGTAATGCCTGATGAAAAAGGAGTAATTGCATCATGTTTCATATAATTGGAAAGGTAATGATAAATCCTTTTTACTAGTAAAGTTGGATTTATAATTACTATTTTAGAAATGCTACTTTTAGAAAGTGGGCATTTCTCTGTTCTCACAGCTCTGTGTGACTGACAGCCTGTCTCCAGTACATATCTGGTCTGGGCTGGGTGACAGCTACCTTTGTGCATTCCCTCCAGACACCCACAATACTGGACAGTCAACTGCATCTGCATTCATCTGCATACTGATGTGTCTTTTTGGGAAGGGTAGTGACCTGAGCCCACACAAAGGGCTGTTTACCCGCAACAGACAGTCTGGAGCCCCGGCTGGAATGAAAGGGGGACCTGTGTTCTTCAACGGGCTGGTATGAAGTCACCCCCACTTCAAAGGCACTTTTCTTTATAAGTACTGGGTCTCTGAGCCCCTAAAAATCCGATCCTTTTAGAACTTGGGAAGAACGCTGCTGGAGTAAAGACTACTGTTGCTGATGCGAATGATATAAGGTATCTCTGTATATGAACAATACATTTTCATATCCAAATGAAATCGCCGCTGTTAGATTCCCTTATCGCGAACTCTCCATCAACCCCAGAAAGAAGGTATTTGGTCAGGCAGGTCCTCTAACCAAGGCCTGAAGGTTAAGAACTGACAGGTCCGACGACAGATAATCACGCACATAGGACATCTTAGATTAAGATCCCACAGATAGGCAACTACACCACAGAAGTTCCAGGAGATTGGCCCCGATAAAGCACATCTGGCCTGAGGGACACGGATATTCTAAAACACCAACAATTAGAAGCTGTATGTAATTAGGTAGACCTATCACAACAGACAAAAGAAGGGGAGAGGGATACTTCTCCTTTCCGTCCTCCCTTATCTCTATGCACCGTACTCACACAACAAAGGAAAAAGAGGAACAAATGATGCTCATATAAATTTCAGAGTATCATCCACTTGGAAACTATTCAAGGTTCTTAAAAATTGCCCTCACCCACTAGTATTGGCATGCTTCATCATTGGGTGTTTTACAACATCCCCGCACTAGCCAATGTCAGGGATGGAGCATAGGGTATGGGCCAAGACAGCACAAAACACACTAGGGATCTACTCTGCAAAACACACAAACAGAATTGGTAAAAATAGTAGATGTAAAAAATAGGAGAAGATTCCTGCCATTCAGCCACTCTAGGAACTAATTTATAGCGCTCTGATCAACTTTCCATATTAAAAGAACATCATCTATAAAGCGGTGCCAAAATCTAATATGATCTGTCCATGGCTTGTCTGAATTCCTTCTCAAATTCTGAAACATATAGACAACCTGGCAGATTTGCGCCGAGCCTGGCCACTTCACAGATGATAATGGAGGATCCGGCCTGGACAGATTCACATTTGCCTAAAAACGAAGGTGAGCAGAAGCTGCAATTGATTGAAACTTCTGCTGAATCCATGGGGCGGAGGTCCATCCTAAAGTGACTTCAAAGGGGTAAGAGACCACATCTGATCCTTAGTCCTAACACTTGGGGTGTGGCAAATTAGAAAACCACAACCCGTGGGGAGTCACCTTTTCAATAGTCAGCATCAGGGATGGTGACTCTTGTGTTATATATTGTTGGCTGCTGACTGCTGGGCGTGATACAGCAGTACACATGAACTGTGGGTGTGAGATAGAGCCGACATCTAGGTGTCCATTACACATAGGTTCTGGATGTAGTCTAGGGCTCACATCTCAGCATTATCAGACATGGTTAGTGTCCGAAATAAGTGAGAGGTGTGTTCAGTACCCACAGGCTCCAGGTGATATAGGGCCCACATCTCAATCTTATTAGGCTAAAGAGGTTATCTCAGCACTGTCAGTTTCTTAACGCTGCTGGTGTCTGAAAGAAGACAGACGTGAGAGGCGTGTTAGCTTGGACCGCTGAGCATTATACCGATGGTACGCAGAACTCCTGGGTGTGACATAGGGGGAATTCGGATGTTAGGAAACTAGAACCATTGGAATTCCAGAGAGAAGGCCTAGCTCATATTTTTGCCAAGAAAGGATATATAATGATAGAAGGTAGTCCCTTCTTTCTCCATGCAAATTGTTATAATCCTTTCCCCCGAGCTGGTATCGACTAGAATATTGGACTCCCCTGATTCCCCGACAGTGAAATCCTTCCTTTAGTCATGGGATAATGTGCATTAGGAGTGGGCAGGGCTAAAGCTTAGCCTACGGGCCGTTCTCCTGATTGCTTTTAATGGGCCTAGTCTGCTAATCACCTCTGCCAAATAGAATAGTGTTGTTTTGATATTGTGATGCTGGTAGACCAATGTGACCGTGTTTTTCCTAAATATTGAATATAGTACTTTTGTCCGTTTTTCGTGTATGAAGAAAATTGGTAATTCACACAAAATAGTTGTTGACTCCAGAAGTGGTTCCTTCTTTGGATGTGATCTAGAAAATGATCCAGGCAGTGGCAGCAGCTGCCTTTCAGGAAAGAGAGCCAGATCCTTCTCCTAAAAAGCCCGGTGTAGAGGCTGTAGCCCCTGCTGACTCTGATGCAGAGGAGGAGGAATGTAAGGGATGATATGTGCAGGGACAGGAGTTGAAGGAGATTCTGCACCCTATTAGGCACAACTTAGAGTTTTCAGAATTGGTTTCGCAGGAGGACAGTGAGGATTTTTTCTCCAAATATCAAAGGAAAGAGCCTGAATCCCTGCCCCTCAATTCTTCTGTTAGGAAAGTGTTTGAGAATTCATGGAAAGAGGTGGACAAGCATACTTTCCTAGGTTTCTAGTAAGGAGGTATTCATGCAGGATTTTACTGAGCAGTTTCCAGCATCCATCAAGGTAGATCCCTCAATGGCAGGTTTGGGGTCAGTGAGCTATTATTTCTGAGGATGCCACTCCAACAGATCCTGTGGATAAAAGGGTTGATGCAGCTATGAGGCGTACAATTGCTGCATCTAACTTTGCTATTATGGTGCCAGCATTTTCCTCCTATGCTATTGAGTCACTAATGGAAGATTTCCAGACTCTTGTGGAGTTAATGGCTCAAGAGGAGAACAGACAACAGGGTAGTCATAGAATATGTGCCTCACCAGGGGGGTTGCAAAGTTCAGTCCCTCAGTCACCTGAGTCAAGATATTTGCAGCTGGGTGGAGAGAGAACTCAGGTCTCTGACTGCAATCTCTTACTAGGGGAGGAGATCGGGGTGGCAGACAAGCTCAGTCAGGTATTCCGGTCAATGAGCTCATTGTCTTTGATGATGGAGGTGTTTTTTCAACTGCAGCAAAGGTTTGGGGTCCCCAGGATAGACTTGTTCACCTCGAGGGAGATTGTCAAGCTTCCACATTTTTTTATACTTATTCCTTGCCGGGAGGCCTGAAAATTGGACATAATGTCATTCACATGGCTGGAGGGGATGCTGTATGCATTTCCCCTACTTCCTCTGATTCCCAAGGTATTGCAGAAAATCAGACGGGACAAGACTCTGGTAATCCTGGTGGTTCCAGAGTGGAAGAGGCGCCCATGTTTCCCATGTTATTGAAGTTGGCAATTAAGCTGCATTGGGAAAATCCATGCCACCCGTATCCACTTGTCTGCCGTTCACAGTGCTTCAAACGCTGCACCTTCGGGTCTGGTTATTGAGAGGCTGAGTCTGATGGCTAGATGTTGTTCTTTGGTGGTGGTGAGGCTGATACAACAATCTCGCTGGCCTTTACTTTGAGAGCTTAAGCTAATCATTGGGCAAATTTTGTAAGATGGCATGTAGGACAGGGTTTTGATCCAGATAGTGGGTTCCCTTGAAGGTTCTGGATGTCTTGTTTGATGGGGTTGCTTTGGGATTGACCACTTCAACTTTAGAGTGCAGTGGGCGTCGCTTCAGGCAAATAAATGTCCAGTGTTTGATCATTTCGAACATCTGGTGTAGAGACTGTTGAGGTCTTTTTCTTTGAAGAGTTCTAGACCTATGGTGGGAGCGCCTTCGTGGGAACTTTTTGAACCTCTAGACTAAGTAGGCTCAAAGTTCCCTTGAGGATGTCTTTTTGGTGACAATTTTTTCAGCTAGGAGGATTGGTGAACTGGGTGCTTTTCTTGAGATCTAAGCCTCTTTTAAAGATTTTGACGGACAAGGTGATTATGAACGCTCACCCCTCTTTCATCCCCAAGGTGATCTGTTATTTCCACAGGTGATCCTACCAGTGTTTTTCCCAATCCTAATTCTGAGGAGGAGGTCGTGTTAAACCTGTTGGATGTTAAAAGGGCTTTGTTGATTCACCTGGCCAGGACAGCGAGTTTACAGAAGGTAGACAATCTTTTTGTGACTTTTGGGCCTGTGAGGAATGGTTTGAAGCCTTCGAATTCTATGCAGAGTCGGTGGATTAAGCAAGCGATTCTATTGGCTTGAGTCTCAGGGTCAGGAAGTGAAGTGTTGGGTTCAGTGGAGATCCACTAGGGCCTCATTTACTTTTAGGGCTGTGTTTAATTGTTTGATGGTTTAATAGGGTTTCCATGGCAGTGACTTGCAGGGGTGGCTCCTTCACCATGGCAAAGGAGTGTTGCCCCCTTGGCCAAGCCAGGAACTTAAAAATAAAACAGTATTTCTTTATCGTTTTATCTTTCAGCTGCTGGTTCAGCCAGCAGCATGTGAAGGAAAGGCAGTGCTGGGCCACCAGAGAGGGGAGAAGGGAGGGAGAGAAGGAGAGAGTGCACCTAAGTGTGCATGTGTGTTTGGCCAACTATCTTAGGCCTGCCAAACACGCATGGCACTCAGGTTTCTCCAACCCGGCTGTGTTTAACAGCTGGGCTGGAGAAACTGCACAGACCCCAGGGCAGTGTCTGAGCAGCAGTCCAAGTCGCTCAGACCAATCCTGATGCAGCTTTCGTTCTAGGTTTAGCATGAAAGCATCTCCAGGATTACTGGGGAGCCTGTGCTAGTGTCCCAGTGAATGCTGGGACACCAGACGAAGAGCAGAGGAGCGAGGTGGCAGGAGGCGGAAGCAATGTGAAGAGGTAAGTTTTTAAAATTATTTTTTTACCCCCGTCCCTCCCCCTGCCCTCTCCTCCCCTTAAGATTTGCAGCGGCAACCGCTGGTCAATTGGGCTGATCCTTATACTTTTATGGATTGTTAAGGATTGGAAGTTGGGGGTGGTGCCTCTCTCTCTTTTGCCACTTATGTACTAAATTCAAGTATTGTCTGATATATTTGTGATGAATGATTTTGTGATATCTTTATATTAAAGCATGCATATTGATGTACATTTCATTGGCATTTGTTTTTTACAATGTAGCCGATTCTGGCTTTGGTATCACACTTTGTGTAAATACTGGGATGAGGAAGACAGATGACGAGCTAATGTCCCAGTTATTTACCGGTAATCTTCAGTACACAGAGTCACGGTCTTCCTCACCCCACTATGATTTCCCATCCCTCCCTGCCCTGTGGTGAACAACTTCATTGGGTTTTGATGGCTTTTGGATGCAGGATGTGATGTGAGTTGACTTCCTCTTTATACACTAAAAAGGGAAGGTAATGTTGGCCATAGTGGAGAGATGGGAGACCAGTTTGCTAACTTTTTGACTTTGAAGTTTCTGTCAGGATGCTAAAGCTCATTGCGTAACTACTAGGTTGAGGAAGGCCAGGACTCAGAGTAATGATGACTACCAGTAAGTGTCCGGGGCATTAGCTGAGACTGATTTACCAGCTCCTCTGCAAGCACCTGCAATGCAGCCTCACTCAATTTAATTTTCCTGACTTGCTCATGAGCCACGGTATATATTTTGCAGGTAAAATGGTATAGATAGCATTCTCTTTTGCTGAATTACAGTAGATTAAAAATTGCCAACATGGCTGCAAGGAAGTGTTTAGATGTGATGTGGTGATCAAAATGCAGTTTATGCTGTATTTGGTGACTATAATTTAAAGAGGATCAAGTATGGGAGTTCTCCTGTTCACTCGTACTGGATTTGTCAACAGAAAATGGTACATTTTCTGTTTCCATGTTCTTTCCTGTCAATGCAGTGTTTCCATACATGTGCGTTCTCCAATTGATTTTATTAGCTGGTAAACCTGCATTGGAAAAAACTGTAGGGCATAATATTGGTTGAAAAAAAATGTCACCTGATATTTCTGATGCAGCAGCTCATGGAAATGACTTATAATTGAGCGTCATTTTTGAGCCAGTAGATGGATTTCACAGACAGTAACAGTAAACATAGATGTGAGTTTAATTCGCCTAATTCGTTATCAGGGAATCATGCAACATCCTTAGCACATTTAACAAAACCATCTCATAACCTCCACATGACCCCAAATATCTCCACTATTGTACTAAATTCAGGTAAAGACCATCGGCTAATCAAGGCGCATCTAATGTGCATGTTGATTTTAGAGCAGTAACTGTTAGGATGGAAAGTCTTCCATATGGCTCTGGAAACATTCAGATACAATCACTAGAAAAGGAAAGGCCTGATCCCTTTTTGCACTTTTTCTGATGAAGAATTGCATATTTTGGTGGCGGTTCACAAAGATATTTATGAGTACATGACGTAGTACTCCTGTATTATTACTTCACTAACTCATCAATGCATTTGTGAATGAGTTGCGGTGTTTTAACATAGAGAATTGAAGTATGAGTACTTCTGGACTATGGAACATGGCACGCAATACAGTTATGCTTTGAATTTGACTCATTTAGTAGTTGATGCATTTTGTATGGCCAGCCTTTAAGTAGGGCAGTTGAAAGGAGAGTGTCAACAACAGGACAGTGCGCGCTCTACGGGCATCTAGAATGCAAAAACCCAACACTCGCAAGATAATGTAATTTATGCATTGTGATGATATGTTATTGTTTAACCTTTTGCATTGCAGAATTCCATCCAAAAGATTCATTTTTAAGGTGCTTACAAATACTGTACATTTGCAATGTATTGCTGCAGACATTCAGAGTGTATTAGGGTGTGGTCCCTTTCCAGGGCCTTCTAGAGAGTTTCCCTGCAACATGCCTGGGCGTGGTTCTAGGCTGGGCCAAGACTCTATAAAGGAGAGTCAGCCCAACTTCCAGTGCTCACTATTCAGAGGTCCTGGTGCAGAGCAGCAGCTTCTTCCTGAGCTCCTGTCCCGGCGGCCTATTTGGATTTTCCAGACTTCTGCACTCATCTCTCATTGGTGATCACTGTTTCCAGGCGGTAAGACGGTGTTTGGACATTTCCCAACACCGTAATTGAGAATTTTCATATTCTTGATTTTAATTCTTAAATGAATAACAGATTACTTGTGCGCTGCCATTTTTTGACATTTGTATGGTGGTTTGCAAATAGGGAGGACGCGCAATTTATTCCATAAAGATTTGACTTCGTTATTACATTGTTGTTCATTGCGCGCTGATATTTCTTGACATTTACATGATGTTTTACGAGTTGGCAAGACGTGCAACTCGTTTCATGAGCATTTAACTTTGTTGTTCATTGCGCGCTACCTTTTCTTGACCATTGCATGGTGGCATTCGAGTCGGCGAGGCGCGCGATTCACTTCTCGTGTGTAGTTCGTGCTGTTCATTGTGCGCTGCCATTTTCTGGCGTTTACGTGGTGGCATTCGAATCGGCAACACGCGCGATTCTTTCCTTGAGTGTTTTTTCATGTTATTCATTATGCGCTACCATTTCTTGGCGTTTGCATGGTGGCATTTGAATCGACAAGACGCGCAATTCTTTCCCTGAGTGCTTTTCGTGTTGTTCATTGTGCGCTACCATTTCTTGGCATTTGTATGGTGGCATTTGAATCAGCAAGAAGCGCAATTCTTTCCTTGTGTATAAATAGTGTAAATTACTGTGCGCTACTATTCTAGAACATTTTCTTGGTAGCATTTCAAGTTGACACGTTGCGTGATTTATTCCTTGAATCTACGTTGTGTGATTTCATGGTGCACAATCCTTTATGGTGTTTAATACTCATATAAAAGTCTGCAATGTGTGCAATTCACTTCCCGATGTTTTTTTCTGAGATGAACACAACAATACCAGAGTTCTAGATGTAATGCTGTGTGTTCCTGATATGTATTCTTAAAAGGAGATTCATATGTTTGTTTAGAAATTGCTCAGAGTGTTTCCTGATTCTCATGCTAAAGAAAGTACTTGAATCTGAAAGTCCTATTTAACTTTTCCTGTTTCCTCCTCAGGTATTCGGTCATCTAAAGCCTAGTCAGTTTTAGGACTATTCTAGGGTTGTTCATGTTTTTCGGAAAAGACGAACCTTAGAGTTGTAGCATGGTGCTGAATTCATGAGATGTAATTTTGATGTTGTGTTTTAACCTTTTGCTTCCTACAGGTCTCCTTCCCAGCTGTTCCCGTCCTAATCCCCTTTTCCCCACTTGGACTCTCTTAGACTCTGTGATAAATCTAAACAGAGTATTGGAGCTGTCTTGTGGTGGAAGTGTTGGGAACGTGCACAGACCCCGAGGATCTGGTGACTCTGACAGAATAGTGAGCCCACAAATTATTATCCTCTTAGTATGTGTATGTTCTCCGCATGGCCACACTGGACGAGCTAGTCAAGGCTATCACCCAGCTCCAGTCAGAAGTGGTATCATCAAAGGATTTGACAAATAGACTAGCTGAGAGGGTGAGTCAGTTACAGAATAAGGTTGAGAAGAAAGAACAAAGTCCCACAGGTGTGTCTTGGCCAGGTACTTCTTCTCAGACTTCTGGAGGTAATCCGACTAACATTTCCTTCAGCCATTCCTTTAGCTCCCCCAGAACGCTTCTCAGGTGATCCCTTGAAAGCGCAATCTTTTCTGGTTCAAGTGGAACTTCACTTCACCTGCAGACCACAGACTTTCCCCGATCCCCAGTCTAAAGTAGCTTTCTTGTTGTCATATCTGTCTGGAGATGCAGCTACCTGGGCTATCCTCTTGTGCGTAAAAATAGTCCCCTGTTGTACAACTGGAAAAATTTTGTTCGTGTATTTGAGAGAGTTTTCGATCGTAGAACTGTAACACAGTCAGCAGATCGTGAATTATTAGACTTACGCCAAGGGAATCAGGACTTAGGGGGTCATTCCAACCTTGGCGTTAAAAGGCGGATACCGCTGTCAGAAGACCGCCAACATACCGCCACGGCCGCGGTAAACCGCCACGGTCATTCTGACCCACAACACGCAAACCGCCAAAATACAGACATCCACAAAAGTCCACCACACCAAAGGCCAGCGAGAAACTGGCGATAACCAAACCGACACTGTCACGCCAACAGAAATACGCCCACACTATCACGACACACGAATCCACGCGGCTGTCTTTCAACCGCGGTATTCTATTGGCAGTACACACCGCCGCGCTCAAAATACACACACATTTACAAACACAGCCACATTGGACAATTCAAAATACACACACCTGATACACATACAAACACCACTCCCACACACCCAATTAAATATAAAACACACACCCACATCACCCACAAACCTCCACTCCTAGAGAATCGGGACCACGCACAGAGAAATAGAGATCCGAGCACCCAGACGCGCATATTACCATCACCCAGCAATATTACCACACACTTCACACAACACACCAACACACATCACCACACTTAGCACCACACAATCCACCCCACACATCACCCACACCACCCCATGGCACCGCAAAGACACCCCAGGTTTTCTGAGGATGAACTCAGGGTCATGGTGGAGGAAATCGTACGGTCGAGCCACAGCTCTTCGGAACACAGGTGCAGCACACCTCCATTGCCAGGAAGATGGAGCTATGGAGCAGAATAGTTGACAGGCTCAACGCGGTGGGACAGCACCCAAGAAATAGGGATGACATCAGGAAGCGGTGGAACGACCTACGGGGGAAGGTGTGTTCAACGGTATCCAGGTACAACATCGCGGTTCAGCGGACTGGCGGCGGACCACCACCTCCTCCCCCAGAATTTACTACATGGGAGACGCAGGTCTTGGCGATCCTGCATCCTGAGGGCCTCGCCGGAGTATCTGGAGGAATGGACTCTGGTAAGTCTCATCTTCACTACTTCATCCCCCCCACCCCACCAGCATGCCAACTCATACCCCCACCCTCACCCTCACCCCCATCACACCTACTCCTTGCAAATGTCTCACCATCACAACCCCAAGCCCTGCATGCGACCACAAAGCTTGGACACCCATCACCAAAGCATGCCCACTGCACATCCCCATCCCCCCCAAACCACTGTCACAAAAGCCCCCACACAGGAATGCAAGCACTGGGGTACACGGGCACCCACCCATTGCACACTATGGCACACACAGATGCAATAATCATGGTTTTATACCCCTGCAGACCCCGAACGCCACGTCACCGCGCAGGAGGGTCCACAAATGTCCACTCCACCCCCAGAAGAGGCCCACAGTGATGACAGCACCTCTGTCGACCTGGATCCAGATGACCAGGCCGGCCCATCGGGGACCTCGGGACAGTCGGTTCCCCTCAGACAGCCACAGGCCACAGCAGACCTTCCCCCCTCTGGGAACACCAGCACACCACCCACCCAGCGGGCCCATCCCTCTGTCCCCAGGACACGTCAATCAGCGGTGTGTCCACCACTACATGGCACCCAGGTTAACCCACCACCCCAACAACAACAGGGACCTGGGGGCAGTGGTAGTGGGCACACGGTCCAGGGGACAGAGGCCCAGGGAAACAGGGGAACTGGGAGGGCTGCTGTGCGACAGGGGGCGGACAGGCCCAGGGAACCCACTCTCCACGAGGCCCTCTCCTCCATCATGGGAGCCTACCATCATTCCCAGGAGACGATGGCGACGGTACTGGCCAGGTTTCAGGAGATCCAGCTCCTGCAGGAGGAACAGTATTTGGGGTTCAGGGAGGAACTACGAACCATCAGTTCCACCCTGGGCACCATTGTGGGGGCTCTGAATCTGATAGTCACCACATTGCGGGACACTGTGGCACCACAAAGAGCCCCTGACACTAGCATGGACCAAGAACTGCCTACCACCTCTGCCGGCGCTAGTGGACAGGAGGCCCCGCCACAGGACAAACAGGCCACCAGCACCCCACCCCCTGCAGAAGGAGAACCACCCCGCAAGCGGTCCCTGAGATCCAGGAAGAAGACAGAGTAAGATGCCAAGACCCCCGCCAGGAAAGGATACCTCCCTGATTGTTATCCCACTGTCCCACATTGTCACCCTGTCCATCCTTAAACTGCCCCTGCTCCACTTTCCACAGGCATTTGGACAATGCACCTGTGATACAAATAGTCTGGACTCTGCCATGGACATTCCTCCACCATCACCCCTCACCGATTTGCAACCACCCACCAATATAGAGCACTGTAATAAACACAGTTATTGCACTAAACAATCTGGCTGTGATTCTGAACAAATGTATTAGACATTACCGTGCCAAAATGCTTATTTACATTATGATGCCAACATACCAATGTCACACAGCTGTAGTCCATGGGGAAACAAAGCAGATGTCACACAGTGGGGCCCACATCTCTGAAATCGGAAGGGAAAGACACAACTCAGTTACCATACACTGGGTGAAAACGACAGACAGTAGAGAGGTAGTAGTGTTTAAGTATATGTAATATGCCGGTGTGCATTCATACCTGTGTGTCATTGGAAATACTGCTGTATTACTGTGTTCCTGTTGTCTATGTCGTCTTCTTCGGCTTCCTCGTCTTCACTCTCCACAGGCTCCACAGCTGCTACAACACCACCATCTGGACCATCCTCCTGCAGAAAAGGCACCTGTTGTCGCAAAGCCAGGTTGTGAAGCATACAGCAGGCCACGATGATCTGGCACACCTTCTTTGGTGAGTAGAATAGGGATCCACCTGTCATATGGAGGCAGCGGAACCTGGCCTTCAGGAGGCCGAAGGTCCACTCGATCACCCTCCTAGTTCGCCCATGTGCCTCATTGTACCGTTCCTTTGCCCTTGTCCTGGGATTCCTCACTGGGGTCAGTAGCCATGACAGGTTGGGGTAACCAGAGTCACCAATTAGCCACACACGGTGCCTCTGGAGTTGAGCCATCACATAAGGGACGCTGGAATTCCGCATGATGTACGCGTCATGCACTGAGCCAGGGAACTTGGCATTAACATGGGAGATGTACTGGTCTGCCAAACACACCATCTGCACATTCATGGAATGATAACTCTTCTTGTTTCTGTACACCTGTTCACTCCTGTGGGGGGAACCAAACCCACATAGGTCTCATCAATGGCACCTATGATGTTGGGGATATGTCCAAGGGCATAGAAATCACCCTTCACTGTAGGCACATCCCCCACCTCAGGGAAAACGATGTAGCTGCGCATGTGTTTCAGCAGGGCAGACAACACTCTGGACAACACCTTGGAAAACAAAGGCTGGGACATCCCTGATGATATGGCCACTGTTGTCTGAAATGACCCACTTGCTAGGAAATGGAGCACTGACAGCACCTGCACTAGAGGGGGGATCCCTGTGGGTTGGCGGATTGGTGACATCAGGTCTGGCTCCAGCTAGGCACACAGTTCATGAATAGAGGCTCGGTCAAGCCTGTATGTCAGTATGACATGTCTTTCCTCCATTGTCGACAGGTCCACCAGCGGTCTGTACACCAGAGGATTCCTCCATCTCCTCACATGTGCCAGCGGACGGTGCCTATGAAGGACAACAGCGAGCACAGAGTCAATCAACCCACAGGTACGTAACCACAGCTTGCACATAACACGATTCTCAATCCATTGAATGGTTTGTATGGGTGTTGATGCAAGGCCTAGGTATGTGTGACGCAGTAAGAATTAAGCCATGTGGGCCCCTGAAATGGCGGCTGCCTGACCTGTGAAGTGCAACAATGGGATGTGAGGTAAATGCGCTGGCGTGGCACACCGTGGCGGTAGGCGGTCGAAGACCGCGGCGCAAAGCAGCATTGGTTAACATTGAACCCTATGGGTCTCAGGCGCCAATGACGATGTGCGCCGGCAGTCGCGGTATGCACCGCGGCGGTACGCACCGCTGCGGCGTGACCGCCATTTTCTATCTGCTTAATCACTCGATACCTGATCTTTGACAGGAGAGGACCTACACTGCAAGTGCTGCTGTGACCTCGGTCTGGAAGAGACAATGGCTC
The DNA here is from genome assembly GCF_031143425.1 of Pleurodeles waltl. NCBI lineage: Eukaryota > Metazoa > Chordata > Amphibia > Caudata > Salamandridae > Pleurodeles > Pleurodeles waltl. The sequence goes on along the minus strand of NC_090447.1, from coordinate 342,773,668 downwards.
ATGCGACTGGGGAAAGGGCCCCTGCCTTCACTGCTCAGGAGTTGGATAAACTTGTGGATGGGGTCCTCCCCCAGTACGCGCTACTCTACGGTCCTCCAGACAAACAGGTAAATACACTGGGAGCATGCTTCATGGGCTATGCTTGTGTTGAGTGGGGTGGATGAAAGATGGTGGGGAGGGGAGCGATTGAGGCATGCATCAAACGACGGTGAGAGCATGTGCCACATGGCAAGAGTAGGGATGGGGGGCCAGTCACATTGATGGTGCAGATGGTGATGACTATTCTTCTCCCCCTGTACATTTCACATAGGTCAGCGCCCACCAGAAGATCGATATTTGGCGTGCCATCGCCAAGGACGTCCGGACCCTGGGGGTCGACCACAGACGGGGCACCCACTGCCGGAAGAGATGGGAGGACATCCGCCGCTGGAGCAGGAAGACGGCGGAGGCTCAGCTGGGGATGGCCTCCCAACGTGGGAGGGGTGCCAGTCGGACTTAGACCCCCCTGATGTCCCGGATCCTGGCGGTGGCCTACCCCGATTTGGATGGGCGCGTGAGGACATCACAGCAGACACAAGGGGGTGAGTACACTCTCATTCTGTTGACTTTGCAGACAGTGGAGGTGTCTGGGTGGGGGATGACGGCTGTGGGTATCCCTAGGCCAGGGCGATTTCTGTAGGCTTGGCCCCTCCGTAAGGCATGGCCCTGTGCCCCGCCCCCCACCTCTGTAGGGTGCCAAGTACAGCTATTCATGGCCCTGTGTCATCTATGTGTGCAGATGTCATCCATAGGCTTGTAGGCCATGTCCCACGGATTGAGTAGTCGACCCCAAGTGCGTGGCGTAGTGCAGGGGGCTTCTGTGTCTGTCCTGTCCGCCAACGGTGTCGCCAATGCATGCACTCAACATGTCTTTATTCTCCCCCCCCCCTTTTTTGTGGTCTTCCTGTTCATGTGTGCAATAGCATCATCAGGCAGAGGAGAAGTGGCATCGGAGCACGAGGGAGCTGCATCCCACATGGCCATGGAGGCCACGCAACGGACTCCGAATTCACCAGTGGGACGGAGGGCGAGGGGAGCTCCACAGTGGGGACTCGGGCAGACATCAGTGACACCGACTCATCCTCTGAAGGGAGCTCCCTTGTGGTGGCGGCAACATCTGTGCCCCCCGCAACAACAGGTACAGCCGCCACCCACCACACCAGCACCGCCCTCCCAGCAGCCCCTCAGCGTTTGGCCCGTGCCCGCTCACCCAGGAAGGTGGGCATCTCCTTCGCCCCAGGCACCTCAGGCTCTGCCCCAGTCACCCCTGCTGCCCTCAGTGAGGAGGTCATTGACCTCCTGAGGACGCTCACTGTTGGGCAGTCTACCATTTTGAATGCCATCCAGGGTGTAGAAAGGGAGGTGCACCAGAGTAATGCATACCTGGAGGGCATTCATTCTGGTCAGGCTTCCCTTCAGCGATCATTCCAGACTCTGGCCTCAGCACTGATGGCAGCCATTGTCCCTGTCTAAAGCCTCCCCCCTCCAACTTCCTCCACCCATACCCTATCACCTGTACCTCTGCCTATCCCAGACACACCATCAGACCAGCCTGCACACACCTCAACACCCAAGGGAAGCACAGCCAGACATAAGCACCACACATCATACAGGCATTCACACAAGCAACATCCACATACAGACATACCAACACCCAGTGCCTCCACTGTGTCCCCCTCCTCCTCGTCTCCCTCCTCCCTCCCTGTCACGTCTCCACTCACACCTGCATGCACAACATCTTCAGCCACTACGTCCCTCAGCAGCACACACACCAGAACCCCCCGCACACGTGCAGTCACCACCCCCACTACCATTCACACGTCCCCTGTGTCCTCTCCCAGTGTGTCTGTGACCCCCTCTTCCAAGATACACAAACGCAGGCAGCCACCCACCCAACAGCCATCCACCTCACGACAGCCTACAGCCCAAGCACCTGCACCCAAAGCCACCAGACTTACAACTCCTACAACCACAACCTCTTCCTACACTCCCATACCCACTACACCTACCCGTCCCACTGCTCCCAAAAAGTTTTTCCTGTCTAAACTCAACCTCTTTCCACCAACTCCCCCACCCCGTCCATGTCATAGGACTACAGTCAGCACCTCAGCCACGACAAAACCGGCCCCTGTCATCACAGTCTGCCATGGACTGTGGAGTGCCCCACCCTCCAGGGCAGCCAGTTTGGTGCGAAGCCAAGGCACGGGCAGCCCACCCCCGGAGAAACATCCCAAGATAGGCAGTGGCCGGCGCGAGAGGGTGAAAACACCAGGGACTAAAACCCCTACCATGGCTCCGGCAGGAAGTGTAGAGACAGCTGGCACACCGCCCAAGGTGGGGAAGGGCCACAGGCGATCAGGGAAGGCTGGGAAGGGCAGCACGCCCGACAAGACCGCCATCAGCCCAGCTGGCCAGGAGGGCCCCGCCAGCCCCATCCCAGGTGGGCAGGAGGCCACCAACAGCCCCGGCACAGCCGGCCAGGAGGGCCCCGCCAGCCACAGGACAGATGGGCAGGAGGGCCCCGCCAGCCACAGGACAGGTGGCAAATGACCTCCCCGCCATGGCCGGAACCGCTGAACTGGGCCCTTCATTTCAAGCACTGCTGCACTGGGCCATTCATCTCAAGCACCGCTGCACTGGGCCCTTCATCTCAAGCACCGCTGCACTGGGCACCGCCGTCTCAAGCACCGCTGAACTGGGCCCTTCATCTCAAGCACCGCTGCACTGGGCACCGCCGTCTCAAGTACCGCTGCACTGGGCCCTTCATCTCAAGTACCGCTGCACTGGGCCCTTCATCTCAAGCACCGCTGCACTGGGCACCACCGTCTCAAGTACCGCTGCACTGGGCACCGCCGTCTCAAGCACCGCTGCACGGGGCACCGCCGTCTCAAGCACCGCTGCACTGGGCCCTTCATCTCAAGTACCGCTGCACTGGGCCCTTCATCTCAAGCACCGCTGCACTGGGCACCACCGTCTCAAGCACTGCTGAACTGGGCCCTTCATCTCAAGCACCGCTGCACTGGGCCCTTCATCTCAAGCACCGCTGCACTGGGCACCGCCGTCTCAAGCACCGCTGCACTGGGCACCGCCATCTCAAGCACCGCTGAACTGGGCCCTTCATCTCAAGCACTGCTGCACTGGGCCCTTCATCTCAAGCACCGCTGCACTGGGCACCGCCGTCTCAAGCACCGCTGCACTGGGCACCGCCGTATCAAGTACAGCTGCACTGGGCACCGCCGTCTCAAGCACCGCTGCACTGGGCACCACCGTCTCAAGCACCGCTGCACTGGGCACCGCCGTCTCAAGCACCGCTGAACTGGGCCCTTCATCTCAAGCACCGCTGCACTGGGCCCTTCATCTCAAGCACCGCTGCACTGGGCACCGCCGTCTCAAGCACCGCTGCACTGGGCACCGCCGTCTCAAGCACCGCTGCACTGGGGCTTCATCTCAACTACCGCTGCACTGGGCCCTTCATCTCAAGCACCGCTGCACTGGGCATTTCATCTCAAGTACCGCTGCACTGGGCCCTTCATCTCAAGCACCGCTGCACTGGGCACCGCCGTCTCAAGCACCACTGCACTGGGCCCTTCATCTCAAGTACCGCTGCACTGGGCCCTTCATCTCAAGCACCGCTGGCTCATGAGCGGCAGGGGCTGGCCCGCATCTGTGTCGGGCAGGGCTGCACGAGGCACTCTGGGCACCAGGCCCCCTCCAGAACCAGTGGAGACTGTTATCCACTTCAGAGACTGTGGCTTTGCACTCCCCAGGATGTAACAGTGCGCAGCCCACCCACTGTCTGGACTTGTGAGACTGTAGCTTTGCACTCCCCAGGATGTAACAGTGGGCAGCCCACCCACTGTCTGGACTTGTGAGACTGTGGCTTTGCACTCCCCAGGATGTAACAGTGGGCAGCCCACCCACTGTCTGGACTTGTGAGACTGTGGCTTTGCACTCCCCAGGATGAAACAGTGGGCAGCCCACCCACTGTCTGGACTTGAGAGACTGTGGCTTTGCACTCCCCAGGATTGAACAGTGGCCATGGAGGCCCCTTGTGGATCTGGCGTCGTGCACTCATCTGGCTGAGGTGCCCCCCCTTCCCTTCCCCCTGAGGTGCCTGTAGTTTTGATATCTGATGCCCCTGCAGTGTTCTCTCCGTTGGAGTCAGGTGTCCTGTGTGGGCTTTGCCCATGTGATTTGGGCCCAGTGGTCCACGAACAATGCCTGCTACAATGCTCGGACTTGTACATTTATGTATATAAGAGTTTTTGATGTATATATATATTTTTTGGGCAGTAATACAATATATTCCAATGTTTAGAATAATTTACTTTAGTATTTGCATTCTTCTGGGGGGTTTGGGGGGTGTCACTCTGATGTGTTGCTATGCATTGATGTGTGTGTTGAGTGGGTGAGGGTGAGGGTGGGTGTGTCGCGTATGTGTGTACCCGTAATATTTTCCCCTCCCCCCTCCCCTGTGTCGTAGGTGCAGTACTCACCGTTGTCTTCTGCGCCGGCGTTCGTGCTCCTGGTAGAGGAGCAGGAAGACTGTCGCTGGGAGTATGTGGAGTTCGGGTTCCATGCTGTCCTGATTCCTCGTGGTGTGTATGGAGGTGAGCGTTTTCCCTTCGAAATGGCTGTTTCCGCCGTGTTTTTATCGGCGGGGCTACCGCCCAGGAAAAGGTGGCAGATTGGTAGGTTGTGATACAGTGGGCGGTACATTGTCTCCCGCCTGTCTGTTGGTGGTGAGTGCTGCGCTGTTAATTTGTACCGCCGTGGCGGGCAGTGTGTTGATGTGACGGTCTCTGTTGGCGGTTTCCGCCAGGGTCGGAATTCCATTTTTTTCCCGCCAGCCTGTTGGCGGTTTGGCTGCTGCTTTCACGCCGACCGCCAGGGTTGGAATGACCCCCTTATTGTCATATTTAGCCAACTTTAATCGGCTGGTCACTGAGACATCCTGGCCTGAAGAAAAACAAGCGGCCTTGTTTTACAGGGGACTCAATGAGGAGCTAAAAGACATCTTAGCGCAAATCGACCCACAACCTGCAAACTGTCAAGATTTAATAAACCTTGTCTTGAGGCTTGATCATCGTTTAAATGAACGAAAAGTAACGCGTAAAAAGACTGAAAAACATTCTTGGCATGCTCATGATAAGAAAGACTCAAGAACTCAAAGAGAAAGAACGCCGGAACCGATGGAAATTGGAACCATCAGGAGACCTTTGACCAAAGATGAAAAGGACCTACGTAGAAAAAATGGGCAATGTCTCTATTGTGGGCGGAAAGGTCATTTCGCCAAAGATTGTCCAATCAAAACAAAGAGCAAGCAAGGCCCAGTTCAGAAAGTTGCAACCAATGCATCAGTCGAGTCGGAAAATCTAAAGCACCCAAGTTGCAGAGAAGGGTTGCTTTTGGGTGTCACCGTGGATCCTTCACAATCCAAACATCTAAAATTGGGAATAAAAGTTCAGGTCAAGAAAAAGTCCTATTTCAAGAAGGCTCTAGTCGACTCTGGGGCTACCGGAAACTTTGTTGACGCCCAATTGGTTCGTGCATGGGGGATCCCATGTATTGAAAAGAAGACCCAAGAAACCATCCAGGCAGTTGATGGAAAACTCTTGACTGGAGGTCCGATAACTCTTCAGACTGTCCCCTTGACAATAATTTGTGAAGGTAAACATCAAAGAAAGAAACATAAAGAGGAACTCATCCTTGACCTGATCCATGCTCCCCAGTATGGGATCATCCTTGGCTTGCCATGGTTAACTCATCACAAATCAGAGATTAATTGGGCAGAATGAAAGATCGTGTTCTCATCAGTGCTATGTAAAGAACATTGTCTCCAAAGGACTCAAGAATCGGAAGTTCGCCATTCTTACATAGCTACCGCCGCAGAGAAAGAAGTTCAGTTGCCCAAACAGTATTCGTCTTATGAAGATGTATTTGATGAGAAGGAGGCAGAGAACTTACCTCCTCATAGATCTTATGACTGTCAAATTGATCTAGTCCCAGGGGGGATACTTCCCAACTGTCGTGTGTATGCCCTGTCAGAACATGAAAATCAACATTTACGAAAATACTTGGATCAATTCTTAGAGAATAGTTTCATCCTCCCCTCTAAGTCTCCCACAGCTTCTCCTTTGTTTTTTGTTCCAAAAGCGAATGGAGAGCTTCGAACTTGTATCGACTATAGGGGCTTGAATAAAATCACCATCAAGAACAAATATCCTTTGCCTCTAATTCCGGTCTTACTGGAACAAGTAAAGAAAGCAAAAATCTACACGAAGCTTGATCTTCGAGGTGCTTACCATTTGGTCAGAATGAGAGAGGGTGACGAATGGAAAACGGCATTCAAAACAAGATATGGCCTTTTTTAATACACCGTCATGCCTTTTGGTCTGTGCAATGCTCAAGCAGCATTTCAATTTTTCTTAAATGACGTTCTTAGAGAGTACCTCGATATCTTTGCCATAGTTTACATTGATGACATTTTGATCTACTCAGACAATGAGAATGAACATGTTCAACATGTCAAGAAAATTTTGGCAGCCCTTCGTAAACACCATTTATATTGCAAGCTAACCAAGTGTGAGTTTCATGTTACCACAGTTGAGTTTTTAGGGGTTATCCTTACCCCTCAAAGTATGGTGATGGCAAAAAGGAAAGTAAAAGCCGTATCTGAATGGCCCATCCCAAAGACTGTTCGTGATGTACAATGTTTCCTGGGCTTTGCAAATTTTTACTGGAGGTTCATCAATCATTTCTCCCAGACAGTGGCTCCAATTACTAAGTTATTAAGAAAGAAAGAAAAATTTGTATGGTCCCCAGAAGCAGACCAAGCCTTTTCAACTTTGAAAGAAGCTTTCTCCACTGCCCCAGTCTTGACTCATCCAGATGCGGATCGACCTTTCATAGTGGAAGCTGATGCTTCAGATGTGGCGATAGGAGCAGTCTTTTAACAACGAATCAAAGACACTGGTCAGCTTCATCCTGTAGCTTACATGTCTCGGAAGTTGAACGAAGCCGAACAGAACTATGTCATTGCTGAAAAAGAGCTTCTGCCGATTCGTGACTGATGGAGACATCATTTGTTGGGAGCTAAATATATACTGTCACAGTATATACTGATCATCGCAATCTTCAATTCATGAGTTCTGCCAGACTTTTGAATCCTCTGCAATTACCCTGGATGCTGTTTTTTGCCAAGTTTGATTTTGTGGTAACCCTCCGGCCTGGTAAAGATAATCGCAAAGCTGACGCCTTGTCCCGCCAAGAGTAATTCTGGTGGTAGTAGATAGTCTCACGAAATATGGACATTTCATTGCCTGTAAGAAATTACCCACCTCTAGTGAACTGGCAACTATCTTACTGAATAGAGTGGTTCGTTCTCATGGACTGCCAAAAGTGATCCTCTCCGATCGGGGATCGCAATTTGCCTCCAACTTCTGGAAGACATGGTGTAAAACACTCCAAGTGACATCTACCCTATCTACTAGCCACCATCCTCAAACAGATGGTCAAACGGAGAGACTAAATCAGACTTTGAAGCAATACCTACATGCATACGCTGAAAAAGCACTTAATTCATGGACATCAATGCTCTGGTTAGCTGAGTTAGCCTACAACAACTCCTTCCACACTTCTACTGGCGTTACACCCTTCTTTGGTTTGTTTGGCTATCATCCTGACACCTTGCCCATCACAATTCCTCAAGAAAGTTCTCTCACTCCAGCTGTGTCAGAAATCATTCAACATTTGCATCAAACTCAGAAATCGATTCAACAACATTTAGAAAAAGCCCCCAAAAAATACAAAAAGCATTATGATAAGAAACATTGTGAGGGACCGCAGTATCAACCTGGGGACAAAGTGTGGCTTTCCACAAAACATATAGGGCCTGATTCAGACCTTGGCGGACGGCGGAGGCCGTCCGCCAAGGTCCCGCCGACAAATGACCGCACCGCGGTCAAAAGACCGCAGCGGGCATTCAAACATTTCCGCTGGGCCGGCAGGCGCTCTCCACAAGAGCGCCCGCCGGCCCAGCGGAAATGCCCCTGCAACGAGGACGCCGGCTCAGAATTGAGCCGGCGTAGTTGCAGGGGTGCGACGGGTGCAGTTGCACCCGTCGCGTATTTCAGTGTCTGCAAAGCAGACACTGAAATACTTTGTGGGGCCCTCTTACGGGGGCCCCTGCAGTGCCCATGCCATTGGCATGGGCACTGCAGGGGCCCCCAGGGGCCCCGCGGCACCCCCAACCGCCATCCTGTTCATGGCGGGTTTCCCACCATGAACAGGATGGCGGTAGGGGGTGTCTGAATCCCCATGGCGGCGGAGCGCGCTCCGCCGCCATGGAGGATTCAATAGGGCAGCGGTAAACCGGCGGGAGACCGCCGGTTTACCCTTTCTGACCGCGGCTGAACCGCCGCGGTCAGAATGCCCTTGGGAGCACCGCCAGCCTGTTGGCGGTGCTCCCGTGGTCGGTGACCCTGGCGGTCACCGGCCGCCAGGGTCAGAATGACCCCCATAGACTTCAAGAAGAAGCACATGTTCAACCCCAAATTTATAAGTCCTTACACTGTTCTTCAGCAAATCAATCCTGTGACCTATAAGCTACAATTGCCAAAATCATTACGGATTCATCCAGTGTTCCATACTTCCCTCTTAAAAAAGGCAGTCCAAAAGGTCCACCCTCATCCAGCTCCTGTTGTAGTACATGGGGAAGAAGAATATGAAGTCAAGAAAGTGTTGGACTCTAAACTGAGAGGGCGTAACCTATGGTACTTAATCTCATGGAAAGGTTATGGCCCTGAAAGTAATTCATGGGTTTCCGCATCTGATGTTCATGCTCCAGTACTTGTGAGACGCTTTCATCGTCTCGATCCAGATAAACCAGGCCCTAGAGCGCGCATGGGAGAGGGCAGTACTGTCAAGACCAGGACAGTGCGCGCTCTACGGGCATCTAGAATGCAAAAACCCAACACTCGCAAGATAATGTAATTTATGCATTGTGATGATATGTTATTGTTTAACCTTTTGCATTGCAGAATTCCATCCAAAAGATTCATTTTTAAGGTGCTTATAAATACTGTACATTTGCAATGTGTTGCTACAGACATTCAGAGTGTGTTAGGGTGTGGTCCCTTTCCAGGGCCTTCTAGAGACTTTCCCTGCAACATGCCTGGGTGTGGTTCTAGGCTGGGCCAAGGCTCTATAAAAGAGAGTCAGCCCAACTTCCAGTGCTCACTATTCAGAGGTCCCGGAGCAGAGCAGCAGCTTCTTCCTGAGCTCCTGTCCCGGCGGCCTATTTGGATTTTCCAGTCTTCTGCACTCATCTCTCATTGGTGATCACTGTTTCCAGGCGGTAAGACGGTGTTTGGACATTTCCCAACACCGTAATTGAGAATTTTCATATTCTTGATTTTAATTCTTAAATGAATAACAGATTACTTGTGCGCTGCCATTTTTTGACATTTGTATGGTGGTTTGCAAATAGGGAGGACGCCCAATTTATTCCATAAAGATTTGACTTCGTTATTACATTGTTGTTCATTGCGCGCTTATATTTCTTGACATTTACATGATGTTTTACGAGTTGGCAAGACGTGCAACTCGTTTCATGAGCATTTAACTTTGTTGTTCATTGCGCGCTACCTTTTCTTGACCATTGCATGGTGGCATTCGAGTCGGCGAGGCGCGCGATTCACTTCTCGTGTGTAGTTCGTGCTGTTCATTGTGCGCTGCCATTTTCTGGCGTTTACGTGGTGGCATTCGAATCGGCAACACGCGCGATTCTTTCCTTGAGTGTTTTTTCATGTTATTCATTGTGCGCTACCATTTCTTGGCGTTTGCATGGTGGCATTTGAATCGACAAGACGCGCGATTCTTTCCCTGAGTGCTTTTCGTGTTGTTCATTGTGCGCTACCATTTCTTGGCATTTGTATGGTGGCATTTGAATCGGCAAGAAGCGCAATTCTTTCCTTGTGTATAAATAGTGTAAATTACTGTGCGCTACTATTCTAGGACATTTTCTTGGTAGCATTTCAAGTTGGCACGTTGCGTGATTTATTCCTTGAATCTACGTTGTGTGATTTCATGGTGCACAATCCTTTATGGTGTTTAATACTCATATAAAAGTCTGCAATGTGCGCAATTCACTTCCCAATGTTTTTTCTGAGATGAACACAACAATACCAGAGTTCTAGATGTAATGCTGTGTGTTCTTGATATGTATTCTTAAAAGGAGATTCATATGGTTGTTTAGAAATTGCTCAGAGTGTTTCCTGATTCTCATGCTAAAGAAAGTACTTGAATCTGAAAGTCCTATTTAACTTTTCCTGTTTCCTCCTCAGGTATTCGGTCATCTAAAGCCTAGTCAGTTTTAGGACTATTCTAGGGTTGTTCATGTTTTTTGGAAAAGACGAACCTTAGAGTTGTAGCATGGTACTGAATTCATGAGATGTAATTTTGATGTTGTGTTTTAACCTTTTGCTTCCTACAGGTCTCCTTCCCAGCTGTTCCCATCCTAATCCCCTTTTCCCCACTTGGACTCTCTTAGACTCTGTGATAAATCTAATCAGAGTATTGGAGCTGTCTTGTGGTGGAAGTGTTGGGAACGTGCACAGACCCCGAGGATCTGGTGACTCTGACAGAGAGCCTGAAAGGAATATTAGTACCATAAGGTAAAGTAAAGCTAACAGCTTTTTAGGTCACTAGCTAGGAACACCAAAGAGGTTCTCCTGCAAAGCGGTGGTTAGGGAGGCCACTTGTGCTCCATTTTGTCTTTTCTCGGTACCAAGGTCATTCACAATGCTCGCTAACCTAGAAGGGGCCTCGTTGAGAATAAAATTCATTAAACTAATCGTTCACCCTAACAACAATGTTGATGTGCAGCAACAGAACCGTTTGATCGCAGATGTGTTGTGTTTTTTTGTGAACGATTCCCAGTCAGTTCAGAAAACCCAGCCACGTACTGGCATTATTGAGCTTTGAGACTTTGATGAAGTCAGCCATGATGAGCTTTCCCATAGAATGGCGAAACAAGCATGAAGGAAGCTGAGGGATTGGCTTCCACTTAAAAGTTCCCCATAATAACATTGGCCAGTGTGATCAGCCTACTCTCAGGTTCCATTCAAGAAACCTTCCCATACCTTTTGTGCTTTCCACCATGTCCTGATCCTACTGATGGGAGCATCAAGAAGTCTGTCCTATGATGAAACAGTATCCTGCAGGATCCTTGTGTTAGCGCATCTGACCTTATTTGGTTAATTATAATTAGTTTATAAGGGGATGCACTAGAGGTTCTATGGACCTTTTGACTGCGCTTAGAGTAGTTCCCACAATAAGACTCAGTTCCAATACAAATCAATAGCAATAGCAATCAATAACATCAATAATATTGGCAGTCAATAATTTTCACGCACCATGACCCCTTGGCCATGAATAAGCACACCTTTATGTAAAAATTTGAATGTTTATTTCCTTATATTAACAATGCTAGTATCAAGTAACTTAGTCTCAAAATCAAATGGTAAGCATACAGAAACAATAGTGGCTGATCAAATCTTCTAAAGAGTCTCAATTTGATCAAAGCTTGGATCGCTACACATTCTAGAGTTACATTACAAATCAATAGCAAGAATAACTGTGCAATAGAAATAGCATACATTCAGATTCAGCAAAGGAAAGACATCAACAGTTGTTAATATTTAACAGGCATCATTCAAATGAGTATCCTAACTAACCTTCTGATTAGAATAGCAGGTTTGGGCTTCGTGCAAAACAATTTAATCAACACAAATTTGGTAGACATCGAACTATGGCTCTATCAAAATTAGCGGTTGGTACGAAAGGACAAAAGCAAATAGACACAGCAATCAGTAACATCGTCTTATACCTTACATCAGTATGGTTCAGCAAGCTGCGACTGTCTTCATCAATTGGACATCTGTTCGGTCAGCAAAGCATCAGAATTCAGAGTTAAAGTTCAAGATAGAAATGTGTCAGGAACAAACATAATAGAATGCCACTTCTCAATAAAGATTTAGGAAAAATGAACACGTGTCCTCTCGGGACGGTCAGGCAAGATAATAGCGAATCTTCTCTCTGTGCAGTCTGACTAAGTTAGATTCCCTAAACTACTTCCCACTTTGCTATTGGTCAAAGAATAGTACATTTACTTTTAATCCAATGAAAGTAGAACCTCAGATCTAAGAATTTACTAAACCGTTGTTCACATGTCGATGATTAGCTTCTCTTCTTCTGTTCCCGTTGGTGGGCTCGTCAGGTAACAAATTTGTATGAGCTTATACTCCAGTCAGTGCATTCATTGTTAGCTCCTGGGAACATTGCCTTTACACACACTAAGTTATACAAAGTATCCTTACCTAGTACAACATATTCTAATAAGCGATTCTCATGGGAAAGGATTCTAGCTACTAACATTCGGTCAACGCAATGAAAAATTACAATTTAATTCTCTAAGCAGCCATTTTATGATTCGTCTAAGCAATGTAACTTGACATGAGGCCGTGCAACTAGGCCCAAGGCCTCGCTACATTAAGGCCTACGATTAATAAAGCAAATACATAAGACATGACCATTAATATGGATACTACTACATTAATCCAAACATGAGCTCAACATTTTGCATTAAAAAGCCTTTAATAAGTACACTTCGTGAATATTGATGGTCACTCAAGTAGGCACATTTTCAAACTTGTGTATTATTTTCTACATTAACTAATTTTCTATGCAGATTTAACATTCGGAAAACACGAATAGTCTTTGGTAAAAATTCAGCATTAACAATTGCTCCCAGAAAATAAGGGAACGATTTTACTGTTGGCTTTAACAGGTATAGATTATCAAAGCTATGTCCTTTTTTCGTAATGACAGTATTGCTAAACTCTACTTCAATCCTTTTTTTGATTTTTGTTCTAATTAACATGTTGTTGGTCTAAATGAGCCTTTCCGATTCTCACGCCGAAAACTCCACTCTACTACACTGCTACCATTTTTATCGTGTAGTTTAGTAGCAATGCTCCATTTAAATGAGATGGATGTAAAATGACTGGCAGGACAAGAACATATTAATCAAGAAAGGAAACAAAAAAACACGCTCGCACAGCTGCAGCTTTATGAATATGGTGAGCGACAACATCGCTGCAGACTAAAATCATTTTCTTTACTCTGCCATTGATGGCTGCAACTAAGATATTAGCCTCTCAGTGGATGCCAAAAATAGCAAGAGGGAAAGCTTTTCAAAGATGTTCCTTCCGCTCACACGTGACATCATTACATGTGACATTCATTTGTTAAATGATCTGTACTGTGCTGTATGCTAAGAGTTTGCTGTCCCTAGACAAGCTAACACTGGAGGCGGCGGGAGGGGCAGAGAACAGATTTTGACAATATAAGCCCAACCTTGTGATAAAAAGCGGTGAAACACTTAAATTACTTCATTCAGGAATTAAGCCAACACTTGGAAACGCCAGCTTTCCTAGCTGTCTTTTCAAACACTTAGCTTCTAATGAAAAAAGAATTGTTTCTACAGAGTCAGCAGATTCCAAACACATAATATTAAGGCTGCCTTTTAGTTTAGAATGAATTAAATAATGTGTGTTAAACTTTGTCAATATACCCCCATTATTCTTCAGGTAGAGTGAATGAAGTGAAATTAAATTAGCTCACCGAATACATTATTTTCCACTCCTTCCCTAAATCATTGATGGATGCGGCCTCCGTCTAAATCAATGTATTATTTTCATATATTCTATTCAACGAGGAGGCCCTTCACCCTGTGTTTCCTAGAATCAAAATAAGCAGGTACTCATATATTTAATAAAATACATAATGGATTCTTCTTGATGAATAGTATAATTCAGATAGAAGGCTTTCGTCATATCAGTTGCAATCTAGCTTTCACTTACTGCTGCTGGTCCCTTGAAAGCAGGTACATTTTAACATTGTTTCTGGAGTCACTTTTGTAGATTCATGAAATAATTTGGATTAACCTTTAAAAACAATTCATCTGCACCACCAGCATGCACGATTTAACCACCTCATCCCCTTTCCTCGTCATTGTCATCTGCTGCTTACAGTGGGTGATTGAACAGACGCACTCTGATGGCCCCGGTTTGTGGGCACGGCTGGCAGAGAGATAAGGGCATACATCCCCTGCCCCAGCTGAGCCAAGCCAGCCAAATGTACGAACCAATTGGAGGCGCCTGTAGGAGGGCCAGCATCTCTGTGCAGTCTCTCCCTTTTGACTGAAAGTCATATTGTGTTGTATACTTGATGTGACATAGTAATTGATGGGCCAACTTCAGTCCTTCAGAAACAAATTCAAACACAATGAATAACTGTCTCTGTAGAACACTTGGCAGAGGAAACTGCTGACCCTCAAAAGTGAGTGGCAATGTTCAGAATACTGGTACAAATTAGCTATTGGCACCCTAACAAGGTGAAAGTGTACCCAAACTCCTATATATATATATGTGTGTGTATATGCTGCGTCTCACACAGGATTCCGTTCACAGATCTGCAATGCGGTGGCACAGAGCTCTCAGAAGACATCCCATGGCTGATTTGCTCATGCAAAAATTCTATTTTATTTCGTTATGTGCAAAAGAGCAAAAATAGTGCAGAGAAAAGCAATACAATCTGTGCAGTCCAGACCAACTCGTTTTGGCTTCATGCCTTCTACTGGGCCTATGTCAATAACATGGTGTACAGTATTCTACTTAATAATGTCCTTCTTCCATTCCAATACCCAGTCGAGCACCAGACGGAGAAACGTTACATAGGGGGTCATTCCAACCCTGGCGGTCGGTGTTAAAGCGGCAGTCAAACCGCCAACAGGCTGGCGGTAAAAAAAATGCAATTCCGACCCTGGCGGAAACCGCCAACAGAGACCGCCACTTTAACACACCGCCTGCCACGGCGGGACAAACAAACAGCGCGGCGGTCACCGCCAACAGACAGGCGGGAGACAATGTACCTATCACAGCCCACCAATCCGCCACCTTTTCCGGGGCGGTAGCCCCGCCGATAAAAACACGCCGGAAACAGCCATTTCAAACGGAAAACGCTCACCTCCATACACCCCACAAGGAATCTGGACAGCATGGAACCCGAACTACACATCCTACCAGCCATTGTCTTCCTGCTCCTCTACCAGGAGCACGAACGCCGGCGCAGAAGACAATGGTGAGTACTGCACCTACGACACAGGGGAGGGGGAGGCAAAAAATTAAGGGGACACACATATGCGACACACCCACATTCACCCTCAACCACTACAACACACACATCAATGCATAGCAACACATCACAGTTACACCCCCAAACCCCCCGGAAGAATGCAAAGGCAAAAGGAAATGATTATAAATATAGAATTATATTGTAAGACTGAGTATAAAATATATCACACATCTATAACTTTATATACATAAATTGTCCAGTCCGATATGTCTATCAGCCATTGTTCGTGGGCCACTGGGCCAAAACACATGGGCAAAGCCCACACAGGATACCTGCCTCCAACGGAGAGAACACTGCAGGGGCATCAGATAGGAAAACTACAGGCACCTCAGGGGGAAGGGAAGGGGGGGCACCTCAGCCAGATGAGTGCACGACGCCAGATCCACAAGGGGCCTCCATGGCCACTGTGCCATCCTGGGGAGTGCAAAGCCACAGTCTCACTAGTCTCTACAGTGGGTGGGTTGCCCACTGTGCCATCCTGGGGAGTGCAAAGCCACAGTCTCTCAAGTCTCTACAGTGGGTGGGGTGCCCACTGTGCCATCCTGGGGAGTGCAAAGCCACAGTCTCTCAAGTCTCTACAGTGGGTGGCCTGCCCACTGCCATATCCTGGGGAGTGCAAAGCCACAGTCTCTCAAGTCTCTACAGTGGGTGGGTTGCCCACTGTGCCATCCTGGGGAGTGCAAAGCCACAGTCTCTCAAGTGGATAACAGTCTCCACTGGTACTGGAGGGGGACTAGTGCCCAAAGTGCTTCGTGCAGCCCTGCCCGACACAGATGCGGGCCTGCCCCTTCCGCCAATGGGCCAGCGGTGCTTGAGATGAAGGGCCCAGTTCAGCGGTGCTTGAGATTAAGGGCCCAGTTCAGCGGTGCTTGAGACTGCGGTGCCCAGCGGTGCAGTGCTGGAGATGAAGGGCCCAGCGGAGCGGTGCTTGAGATGAAGGGCCCTGTTCAGCGGTGCTTGAGACGGCGATGCCCTGTTCAGCGGTGCTTGAGATGAAGGGCCCAGTTCAGCGGTGCTTGAGACGGCGGTGCCCAGCGGAGCAGTGCTTGAGATGAAGGGCCCAGTTCAGCGGTGCTTGAGATGAAGGGCCCAGTTCAGCGGTTCCTGAGACGGCGGTGCCCAGCGGAGCGGTGCTTGAGATGAAGGGCCCAGCGGAGCGGTGCTAGAGATGAAGGGCCCTGTTCAGCGGTGCTTGAGACGCCGGTGCCCTGTTCAGCGGTGCTTGAGATGAAGGGCCCTGTTCAGCGGTGCTTGAGACGGCGGTGCCCTGTTCAGCGGTGCTTGAGACGGCGGTGCCCAGTTTAGCGGTGCTTGAGATGAAGGGCCCAGTTCAGCGGTTCCTGAGACGGCGGTGCCCAGCGGAGCGGTGCTTGAGATGAAGGGCCCAGCGGAGCGGTGCTTGAGATGAAGGGCCCCCTTAAGCGGTGCTTGAGACGGCGGTGCCCTGTTCAGCGGTGCTTGAGATGAAGGGCCCAGTTAAGCGGTGCTTGAGACGGCGGTGCCCTGTTCAGCGGTGCTTGAGATGAAGGGCCCAGTTCAGCGGTGCTTGAGACGGCGGTGCCCTGTTCAGCGGTGCTTGAGATGAAGGGCCCAGTTCAGCAGGGCTTGAGACGGCGGTGCCCTGTTCAGCGGTGCTTGAGACGGCGGTGCCCAGTTCAGCGGTGCTTGAGATGAAGGGCCCAGTTCAGCACTGCTTGAGACGGCGGTGCCCTGTTCAGCGGTGCTTGAGACGGCGGTGCCCTGTTCAGCAGTGCTTGAGACGGCCGTGCCCTGTTCAGCGGTGCTTGAGATGAAGGGACCAGTTCAGCGGTGCTTGAGACGGCGGTGCCCTGTTCAGCGGTGCTTGAGATGAAGGGCCCAGTTCAGCGGTTCCTGAGACGGCGGTGCCCTGTTCAGCGGTGCTTGAGATGAAGGGCCCAGTTCAGCGGTGCTTGAGATGAAGGGCCCTGTTCAGCGGTGCTTGAGATGCTGGTGCCCTGTTCAGCGGTGCTTGAGATGAAGGGCCCTGTTCAGCGGTGCTTGAGACGGCGGTGCCCTGTTCAGCGGTGCTTGAGACGGCGGTGCCCAGTTCAGCGGTGCTTGAGATGAAGGGACCAGTTCAGCGGTTCCTGAGACGGCGGTGCCCAGCGGAGCGGTGCTTGAGATGAAGGGCCCAGCGGAGCGGTGCTTGAGATGAAGGGCCCTGTTCAGCGGTGCTTGAGACGGCGGTGCCCTGTTCAGCGGTGCTTGAGATGAAGGGCCCAGTTCAGCGGTGCTTGAGACAGCGGTGCCCTGTTCAGCGGTGCTTGAGATGAAGGGCCCAGTTTAGCGGTGCTTGAGACAGCGGTGCCCTGTTCAGCGGTGCTTAAGATGAAGGGCCCAGTTCAGCAGGGCTTGAGACGGCGGTGCCCTGTTCAGCGGTGCTTGAGACGGTGGTGCCCAGTTCAGCGGTGCTTGAGATGAAGGGCCCAGTTCAGCAGTGCTTGAGACGGCGGTGCCCTGTTCAGTGGTGCTTGAGACGGCGGTGCCCTGTTCAGCGGTGCTTGAGACGGCCGTGCCCTGTTCAGCGGTGCTTGAGATGAAGGGCCCAGTTCAGCGGTGCTTGAGACGGCGGTGCCCTGTTCAGCGGTGCTTGAGATCAAGGGCCCAGTTCAGCGGTTCCTGAGACGGCGGTGTCCTGTTCAGCGGTGCTTGAGATGAAGGGCCCAGTTCAGCGGTGCTTGAGATGAAGGGCCCAGTTCAGCGGTTCTTGAGACGGCAGTGCCCAGCGGAGCGGTGCTTGAGATGAAGGGCCCTGTTCAGCGGTGCTTGAGACGGCGGTGCCCAGTTCAGCGGTGCTTGAGATGAAGGGACCAGTTCAGCGGTTCCTGAGACGGCGGTGCCCAGCGGAGTGGTGCTTGAGATGAAGGGCCCAGCGGAGCGGTGCTTGAGATGAAGGGCCCTGTTCACCGGTGCTTGAGACGGCGGTGCCCTGTTCAGCGGTGCTTGAGATGAAGGGCCCAGTTCAGCGGTGCTTGAGACAGCGGTGCCCTGTTCAGCGGTGCTTAAGATGAAGGGCCCAGTTCAGCAGGGCTTGAGACGGCGGTGCCCTGTTCAGCGGTGCTTGAGACGGTGGTGCCCAGTTCAGCGGTGCTTGAGATGAAGGGCCCAGTTCAGCAGTGCTTGAGACGGCGGTGCCCTGTTCAGTGGTGCTTGAGACGGCGGTGCCCTGTTCAGCGGTGCTTGAGACGGCCGTGCCCTGTTCAGCGGTGCTTGAGATGAAGGGCCCAGTTCAGCGGGGCTTGAGACGGCGGTGCCCTGTTCAGCGGTGCTTGAGATCAAGGGCCCAGTTCAGCGGTTCCTGAGACGGCGGTGTCCTGTTCAGCGGTGCTTGAGATGAAGGGCCCAGTTCAGCGGTGCTTGAGATGAAGGGCCCAGTTCAGCGGTTCTTGAGATGGCGGTGCCCAGCGGAGCGGTGCTTGAGATGAGTGTCCTGGTCAGCGGATCCGGCCCAGGCATGGATGTCACTCGCCACCTGACATGTGGCTGGCGGGGCCTTCCTGCCCATCTGTCTGGTGGCTTGCGGGGCCCTCCTGGGCTGCAGTTCTCGGCCTGTGGGTGTCCTCCTGCCCACCTGGGACGTGGCTTGCGGGGCCCTCCTGGGCTGCAGTACCGGGCCTGTGTGTCTCCTCCTACACACCTGGGATGGGGCTGGTGGGGCCCTCCTGGCCAGCTGGCCTGCTGCCGGACTTGTCGGGCGTGCTGCCCTTCCCACCCTTCCCTGCACGCTTGTGGCCCTTTCCCACCTTTGGCGGTGTGCCAGGTGGCACCCGACTTCCTGCCGGAGCCAATGTAGGGATTTTTGTCCCTGGGGTCTTTGGTCGCTCGCGCCCGGCACTGGCAATCTTAGGATGCTTTTCCGGTGGTGGGCTGGCCGTGCCTTGGCTCCTAGCTGAACTGGATGCCCTTGAGGGTGGGGGACTCCACAGTCCATGGACAACAGTCTTCACAGGTCCCGGTTTTGTGGTGGCTGAGGTGCTGATTGGAGTCTTATGAGATGGACGGGGTGGGGGAGTTGTTGGAAAGAGGTTAAGGTTGGCAAGGAAAAGCAATTTGGAAAGAGAGGGACGGGTAGGTGTAGTGGGTATGGGAGTGGGAGTGGAGGAAGAGGATGTGGTTGTAGGAGTGTGAAGTCTGGTGTCTTTGGGTGCAGGTGCTTGGGCTGGAGGCTGTCGTGAGGTGGATGGCTGTTGGGTGGGTGGCTGCCTGCGTTTGTGTAGTTTGGAAGAGGGGGTGACAGACACACTGGGAGAGGACACAGGGGACGTGCAAATGGTAGTGGGGGTGGTGACTGCACGTGTGCGGAGTGTTCTGGTGGGTGTGCTGGTGATGGACGTAGTGGCGGAAGATGTTGTGCATGCAAGTGTGAGTGGAGACGTGACAGGGAGGGAGGAGGGAGACGAGGAGGAGGGGGACACAGTGGAGGCAGTGGCTGTTGGTATGTCTGCATGATGATGTTGCTTGTGTGAATGCTTGTGTGATGTGTGGTGCTTATGTCTGGATGAGCTTCCCTTGGGTGTTGAGGTGTGTGCAGGCTGGTCTGATGGTGTGTCTGTGATAGGCAGAGGTACAGGGGATTGGGTCTGGGTGGAGGGAGTTGGAGGGGGGGGCTAGAGACAGGGACAATTGCTGCCGTCAGTGCTGAGGCCAGAGCGTTGAACGATCGCTGATAGGCAGCCTGACCCAAATGAATGCCCTCCAGGTATGCATTACTCTGGTGCACCTCCCTTTGTACACCCTGGATGGCATTCAAAAGGGTAGACTGCCCAACAATGATGGTCCTCAGGAGGTCAATGACCTCCTCACTGAGGGCAGCAGGGGCGACAGGGGCAGGGCCTGAGGTGCCTGGGGCGAAGTAGATGCCCACCTTCCTGGGTGAGCGGGCACGGGGCAAACGCTGAGGGGCTGCTGGGAGGGCGGTGCTGGTGCGCTGGGTGGCGGCTGTACCTGTTGTTGCGGGGGACACGGATGTTGCCGCCACCACAAGGGAGCTCCCTTCAGAGGACGAGTCGCTGTCACTGACATCAACACGAGTCCCCGCTGTGGAGCTCCCCTCGCCCTCCGTCTCACTGGTGAAATCCGAGTCAGTTGCATGGCCCGCCATGGCCATGTGAGATGCAGCTCCCTCGTGCTCCGATGCCACTTCTCCTCCGCCTGATGATGCTATTGCACACATGAACAGGAAGACCACAAAAAAGGGGGGCAGGAGAAATAAAGACATGTTGAGTGCATGGATTACCGCAACCGTTGGCGGACAAGACAGACACAGAAGCCCCCTGCACTACGCCGTGCACTTGGGGTCCACTACGCAATCCGTGGGACATGGCCTACAAGCCTATGGATGACAACTGCACACATAGATGACACAGGGCCATGGATACCTGTACTTGGCACCCTACAGAGGTGGGGGACGGGGGCACAGGGCCATGCCTTACGGAGGGGCCTAGCCTACAGAAATCACCCTGGCCTAGGGATACCCACAGCCCTCCTCCCCCACCCAGACACCTCCACTGCGCGCAAAGTCAGCAAAATGTATTTGTACTCACCCCCTTGTGTCTGCTGTGATGTCCTCACGCGCCCATCCAAATCGGGGTAGGCCACCGCCAGGATCCGGGACATCAGGGGGGTCAAATGATGACTGGCACCCCTCCTACGTTGGGAGGCCATCCCCAGCTGAGCCTCCGCCGTCTTCCTGCTCCAGCATCGGATGTCCTCCCACCTCTTCCGGCAGTGGGTGCCCCGTCTGTTGTGGACCCCCAGGGTCCGGACGTCCTTGGCGATGGCACGCCAAATCGCGACTTTCTGGTGGGCGCTGACCTATGTGACATGTACAGGGAGAGAAAAATTGTCATCACCTTCTGCATGCTCGATGTGAGTGGCCCCCCATCCCCACCCTTGCCATGTGGCACATGCTCTCATCTGTCGTTTGATGCATGCCTCAATCGCTCCCCTCCCCACCATCTTTCATCCACCCCACTCAGCCCAGGCATTGCCCACTAAGCATGGTCCCAGTGTACTTACCTGTTGGTCTGGAGGACCGTAGAGTAGCGCATACTGGGGGAGGACCCCATCCACAAGTTTCACCAACTCCTCCGCAGTGAAGGCAGGGGCCCTTTCCCCAGTCGCATGAGCCATTGTCTCTTCCAGACCGAGGTCACAGCAGCACTTGCAGTGTAGGTCCTCTCCTATGGAAGATCAGGTATCGAGTGATTAAGCAGATAGAAAATGGTGGTCACGCCCGCGGCGGTGCGTACCGCGACCGCCGGCGCACATCGTCATTGGCTCCTGAAACCCATAGGGTTCAATGTTAACCAATGCAGCTTAGCGCTGCGGTCTTCGACCGCCTACCGTCGCGGTGTGCCACGCCAGCGCATTGACCTCACATCCCACTGTCGCACTTCACAGGTCAGGCAGCCGCCATTTCAAGGGCCGACATGGCCTAGTTACCAACTGCGTCACACATACCTAGGCCATGCACCAACACTCATACAAGCCATTCAATGCATTGGGAATCGTGTTATGTGCAAGCTGTGATTACGTACCTGTGGGTTGCTTGACTCTGTGCTCGCTGTTGTCCTTCATAGGCACCGTCCGCTGGGACACGCGAGGAGATGGAGGAATCTTCCCGTGTACAGACCTCTGGTGGACCTGTCGACAATGGAGGAACGACATGTCATACTGACATACAGGCTTGACCGAGCCACTTTACAGGAACTGTGTGCCCAGCTGGAGCCAGACCTGATGTCACCCATCCGCCAACCCACAGGGATCCCCCCTCTAGTGCAGGTGCTGTCAGTACTCCATTTCTTAGCAAGTGGGTCATTTCAAACAACAGTGGCCATATCATCAGGGATGTCCCAGCCTATGTTTTCCAAGGTGTTGTCCAGAGTGTTGTCTGCCCTGCTGAAACACATGCGGAGCTGCATCGTTTTCCCTGAGGTGGGGGATTTGCCTACAGTGAAGGGTGATTTCTATGCCCTTGGACATATCCCCAACATCATAGGTGCCATTGATGGGACACATGTTGCTTTGGTCCCTCCCAGCAGGAGTGAACAGGTGTACAGGAATCGGAAGAGTTATCATTCCATGAATGTACAGATGGTGTGTTTGGCTGACCAGTACATCTCCCATGTTAATGCCAAGTTCCCTGGGTCAGTGCATGACGCCTACATCCTGAGTAATAGCAGCATTCCGTATGTGATGGGTCAACTCCAGAGGCACCGGGTGTGGCTATTAGGGGACTCTGGTTACCCCAACCTGTCCTGGCTACTGACCCCAGTGAGGAATCCCAGGACAAGGGCAGAGGAACACTACAATGAGGCCCATGGGTGGACTAGGAGGGTGATCGAGCGAACCTTTGGCCTCCTGAAGGCCAGGTTCAGGTGCCTCCATATGACAGGTGGATCCCTAATGTACTCACCAAAGAAGGTGTGCCAGATCATCGTGGCCTGCTATATGCGTCACAACCTGGCTTTGCGTCGCCATGTGCCTTTTCTGCAGGAGGATGGTCCAGATGGTGGTGTTGTAGCAGCTGTGGAGCCTGTGGAGAGTGAAGAGGAGGAAGCCGAAGAGGACGACATAGAGAACAGGAACACAGTAATACAGCAGTATTTTCAGTGACACACAGGTAAGAGTAGACACCGGCATATTACATTTACTTAATGACTCCTACCTCTCTACTGTCTGACTTTTTCCCCCAGTGTATGGTATCTGTGTTGTGACTTTCCCTTCCGTTTTCAGAGATGTGGGCCCCACTGCGTGACATCTGCTTTGTTTCCCCATGGACTACAGCTGTGTGACAGCGGTTTGTTAGCATCACAATGTGAATGAACATTTTGGCACGGTCATGTCTAATACATTTGTTCTAAATCACAGCCAGACTCCAGATTGTTTTGTGCAATAAGTGTTTTTATTCAAGTGCTCTAAATTGGATGGGTGGTTGCAAATCGGTGAGGGGTGATGGTGGAGGATTGTCCATGGCAGAGTCCAGACTATCAGTTTCACAGGTGCATTGTCCAAATGCCTGTGGGAAGTGGAGCAGGGGCAGTTTAAGGTTGGACAGGGTGACAATGTGGGACAGTGGGATGACAATCAGGGTGGTATCCTTTGCTGGCGGGGGTCTTGACATCTTACTCTGTCTTCTTCCTGGATCTCAGGGCCCGCTTGCGGGGTGGTTCTCCTTCTTCAGGGGGTGGGGTTCTGGTGGCCTGTTGGTCTTGTGTCGGGGCCTCCTGTCCACTAGCGCCGGCGGAGGTGGTAGGCAGTTCTTGGTGCATGCTAGTGTCAGGGGCCCTTTGAGGTGCCACAGTGTCCCACAATGTCGTGACTACCTCATTCAGGGCCACTACGATGGTACCCATGGCGGAACTGATGTTTCTTAGTTCCTCCCTGAACCCCATATACTGTTGCTCCTGCAGAAGCTGGATCTCCTGGAACCTGGCCAGGACCGTCGCCATCGTCTCCTGGGAGCGGTGGTATGCTCCCATGATGGAGGAGAGGGCCTCGTGGAGAGTGGGTTCCCTGGGCCTGTCCCCCCCCTGTCGCACAGCAGCCCTCCCAGTTCCCCTGTTTCCCTGGGCCTCTGTCCCCTGTACCGTGTGCCCACTACCACTGCCCCCAGGTCCCTGTTGTTGTTGGGGTGGTGGGTTAGCCTGGGTTCCCTGTAGTGGTGGACACACCGCTGATTGACGTGTCCTGGGGACAGAGGTATGGGCCCGCTGGGTGGGTGCTGTGCTGGTGTTCCCAGAGGGGGGAAGGTCTACTGTGGCCTGTGGCTGTGTGAGGGGAACCGACTGTCCCGAGGTCCCCGATGGACCGGGCTGGTCATCTAGACAGAGCTGCTGTCCTCACTGTGGGCCTCTTCTGGGGGTGGAGTGGACATTTGTGGACCCTCCTGCGCGGTGACGTGGCGTTCGGGTCCCGCAGGGGTATAAAAGTATGGTTATTGCTTCTGTGTGTGTCATAGCGTGCAATGGGTGGGTGCCCGTGTACCCCAGTGCTGGCATTCCTTTGTGGGGGCTGTTGTGTCGGTGGTTGGGGGGGGGGGTTGTATGTGTATGTGCAGTGGGCATGCTTAGGTGATGGGTGTCCATGCTTTGTGGACGCATGCAGGGCTAGGTGTTGGGATGGGTGGGTTGTGATGGTGAGACAGTTGCAAGGAGTAGGATGTGATGGGGGTGAGGGTGAGGGTGGGGGTATGAGTTGGCATGCAGGTGGGGTGGGGGGAAGAAGTAGTTAAGATTTGCCTTACCAAAGTCCATTCCTCCGCCTACTCCTGCGAGGCCCTTAGGATGCAGGATGTTCAAGACTTGCTCCTCCCATGTTGTAAATTCTGGGGGAGGAGGTGGGAGTCCGCCGCCAGTCTTCTGCACCGCGATGTTGTGCCTGGATACCATGGAACGCACCTTCCCCCGTAGGTCGTTCCACCTCTTCCTGATGTCGTCCCGATTTCTTGGGTGCTGTCCCACAGCGTTGACCCTGTCCACTATTCTGCTCCATAGCTCCATCTTCCTGGCAATGGTGGTGTGCTGCACCTGTGCCCCGAACAGCTGTGGCTCTACTCGTACAATTTCCTCCACCATGACCCTGAATTCATCATCAGAGAACCTGGGGTGTCTTTGCAGTGCCATGGGGTGGTGTGGGTGATGTGTAGGGTGGATTGTGTG
Organism: Pleurodeles waltl; assembly: GCF_031143425.1. Taxonomy (NCBI): domain Eukaryota; kingdom Metazoa; phylum Chordata; class Amphibia; order Caudata; family Salamandridae; genus Pleurodeles; species Pleurodeles waltl. The sequence goes on along the minus strand of NC_090447.1, from coordinate 342,748,688 downwards.
GTGCTAAGTGTGGTGATGTGTATTGTTGTGTTGTGTGAAGTGCGTGCAAATATTGCTGGGTGACAGTGAATTGGGCGTCTGGTTGCTCGGATGTCTTTTCTCGGTGCGTGTTCACGAATCTCTAGGAGTGGAGGTTTGTGGGTGATGTGGGTGTGTATTTTATATTTAATTGGGTGTGTGGGAGTGGTGTGTGTATGTGTCTCAGGTGTGTGTATTTTGAATTGTCCAATGTGGTTGTATTTTGTAAGTGTGTGTGTATTTTGACCTTGGCGGTGTGTATCGCCAATGGAATACCGCGGTTGAAAGACCGCTGCGTGGATTCGTGTGTCGTGATAGTGTGGGCGTATTTCTGTTGGCGTGACGGTGGAGGTTTGGTCATCGCCAGTTTCTCGCTGCCCTTTGGTGTGGCGGACTTTTGTGGATGTCTGTATTTTGGCGGTTTGCCTGTTGTGGGTCAGAATGACCGTGGTGGTTTACCGCAGCGGCGGCGGTGTTATGGCGGTCTTCTGAACGGCGGAAAGCACCTTTTACCGCCGAGGTTGGAATGACCACCATAATGTCCAACAATGAGCGCCATTTTGGAACGCACCCATGTATCTGAAACCAATCTTTATACCATAAGCATGTTCCCAATTAAGTCCTATGTGGTATTGTGTACATATTTTCTTTCACAATCAAGTGGTCGTAGGCAGTGCATTGCGAGGGCATAAGTTATAGGTAGGTCTGGTAACTATAACTGTTGAGATTCTATGGTTTTGTATGAGTAAAAACTGAGCCTAACTATAAAGTCCCTGTAACCTCTGCTTTTTTCAGTGAATTTCTAAGCTTTTTTGAAACGTATCAGGGGTTATGTGAGTGCATAGATTAGTGTTTTCCTGGGTGTGTCAGTGTATGTATTAGTCTATGCCTGGGTGTGTTAGTGCATACATGAGTATGTGTCTTATATGTTAGTGTATGCATCAGTGTTTCTGTGACTGTGTCCGTGTATGCATGAGTGTATGCCTGCCTGTGGTATAAAATACATAAGCTATTAGGTGGGTATGTTAGTTTCTGCATTGGAATGGGTCTGAGTTTGTCAGCTTATGTATGACTATGTGGCTGTGTGTGTGACTGGTTGCATCATTGTATAGGTGGGTCTGCAAGTGTCTGAATTGTTCTGTTGGCGGGGTGGTCAGTACATACATGAATGTGTTCTTGGATTTGTTTCTGTATGATTAAATGCATCATTATTTGGCTGGCAGTGTCAGTGCATATGTTATCAAACACTTTGTTACAGTGTATGCATGAGTGTGTGTTTGGTTGTGTCTGTGACTATATTAAAGTAAGGTTGGGTGTGTCAGTTGTATTGATGAGTGTCTGCCTGGATCAGTTACTGCATGTAGAAGTATGCATATGGATATGTCAGTGTTTTTATAAGTGTATATTACTTTATCACTGTAATTAGCTACGTCTAGTTTGGTATGTTTATGGATGGTCTATAAATTAAAATGGATGGATTTAGTAACATACATTACTGCAGTAAACAGGTCCATTAATGTGTATGAAAAGAAAGAAAAGAGAAATAGTAGTTAAAGTTTCATATTATACATTTAGACTATGCATTTTCAAATCTTATGTTAATAATACAAAATGACAATTTTGTACTAGTGTAATTTAATCATAGTGAAAATAAAGGGGATTGCAATCAGAAATAGTGAAGAGTAAGGACAAGGGACCGAAAAAATACTGTTAAAGAACAGCGAGAAATATTTGAGCAGCAGAATTTAATGTTGGTAAGTGGTATTTTTTTAAAAATGTTTTTGGGATCTGCGGATCCACTGCAGTACCAAAACATAGACAGACCATACTCTAAGGTTCCTTGTCATGATCATGTGTTCGAAGTGGCTCCACGGATTTGGATCTGCTGATTTAGCAATTTTTTCAAAAGTGATTTTCATCATATAGGGTCTTCTGTTTTTAATATTGATATCAGGGTGAACTTATTTTGCTTGATATAAATAATGCTGTGTATTTAATTTTTGAGAAACTTCCTTATTTTACTATATTAAAGGTTGCATGGATCCAAAGCCAGATTCACTGATTTGCTCGATGACAGGAAGAAAACCTGCCATTTCACTGAGTATCTTCACATCACACCTATTTTTGATTTGACCCTCACCCAATAGCAGTTATTTCTCTGCAATATCTTGATATCTTGATGGGGAAGGATTTGCTTGCTGTTCTTCCCTGTGTTTGCTCCATATGGCTTAAGGGAGTGCTGTACATCCACCTGAAGAGCCTTCAGGTGATCCTAGATGAGGAAGAGGAGGAACACTCATCTGCATAAAGAAGAGAAAGTGAAGTATGGAAATACCTCACCATCCCTTCAGGAGAGAAAAAGGTATCCGCGAGGTTCGTGCAGTGTAACTTATGTGTCAAGCAGCTCTCACGCTGTACTTCTAAAAATTACAGTCATGGTACTTCCAGTTTGTGGAAGCACATAAAAACTATATACAAGCGTGCTTACAATCATATGCTCAAGGAGAGAGCGGTAGCATCTCAAGATGCTGCAGGAGCCTCAACCTCAGGAGGAATACCATCTCTTCCTGAGGTGACCTTGCCTAACAGGTGTCCAGGGTTGGGAGCTATGGTGACACATTGTGCTGTGTCACAAGTTGGTGACACTAGAAGTTTCTATTGTAACTTCATTTTTTGATACAGTTAAAAACACCTATTTTAGGTTTTTTCATGACTTGGTTTTTGTTGCTCCTTTTGGGCTATACCACTGTCCCATAAAAAATGCAGTTTGTTCAATCCGGTTTTGTTTTTGGGAATTTTTCTACAGTGTTAACTTTTTGAATGAAAATAATAAAAACACCAAAAATAGTTCAAAAGTTGTTTTGAAAATTAAAAAAAAAGCTCTTTTTAGAACTGCATTTCATCAATCAAAGGGCTGACACTGTATCTGCTTTATTGTGCTGTAGGGTTAAGTGCATTTTATTAGGTGTCTGAATATATACTTTTGTATGTGTAAGCATTTTAGTGTACACATTACTGTGTGCTTTGCTGTGTAAATGTACAGATGAGTATAGGTTGAGTGTATGAGTGTATCTATCAGGGTTTGTGTGGGGGTATTAGTACATGGGTAAGTGTGTGTTTGGGTGTGTAAGTATGTGTATCAGTTTGTGTCTGGGTATGTTAGTGAATGCATCAGTGTGTGCTTCGGTCTCTTATGGCAAACATCACTTTGTGTCTGGGTGTGTTAGTGCATGCATGAGTCTGTGCCTATGTGTGTTAGTGTATGTATTAGTGTGTGCTTGCTGTGTTAGTGTATGGATGAGTGTGTGCCTAGGTGACTCAGTGTATGCAGGAGTGTGTACCTTGGCATTTCAGTTTATGGATGGGTGTGACAGTATGGCCCTTATTATGACATTGCGTATAACAGTCCCGCCACACTGGCGATGGCAGTTGGACTGCCGCCAGGCCGGCGGTGCAGACTGGCATATTACAACCACAGCGGTCAACCCACAGAAACAAAGCCAATTTGCCGACAATATTACCAGTGCAGCCAGTCAACCGCCGCCGCCGGCTGCCATCCCCAGGCTGGCTGTAACCACTGCACCACCCACCCTATTAGGGCACTGCAGCTCACCATGATTTCCAGGGTGGGACGACCGGCACCCAAAGCCTGGTGGAAACAGTAAGTAGAAAAGGATCCACTCACCTCACGGAACACAGATGTCTCTGTGGAAGCCATGGAACGCCACCTTGTAATCTTTCCAGGGCTCTTCCTCCGCTTCCTCCTCTCTGACCACTGATGCCATTGGTGAGTACACCTGCAGAACACAAAAGGGGGGAAGGGGAGAGTTACACACACACACACAGAACATACACACCATGCACAGACTCCAACTCGCACACAAGCTCACACATACTACACAACACCCGTAACGAGACACACACACACACACAAAACACAGCCACGCCAAACACACACGTCACATATACACACCCCGGATCAAAACTACACAACCACACCAATATCACCAACAAGCAGAGACACACAAAGCAATACAAAGACACAACAATACATACAATGCTCAAATACAAGAAAGAACAGTGAATCTGAAAAGAAAATGCCTAGAAATGCACATTGTACAGCACATGATAGATGTATGGAAACTTACCTGTAAACAAAAAGACTCGACAAATGTATGGTAAGTAAACCAACAGGAATCCTGTTGTTGAAATTTATAACACATCAAATGCAATGTATATTTGCAACAAACACAACAAGGCCCGTAGGGCAGTCCAAAGTCCCAAAGTTTTAAATGTGCCTGGCCAAAGCCCCAACTTGATTCCTGACAGGCTAATGGCCTCCACAAACGTAGGGGCATCAATGGGGCAGGCAGGCACCTCAAGGGTCTGGGGGTGGGGGTTTGAGTTTGGGGGGGTCCTTGGGCTTTGGCTTAGGAGGGGTGTCCTTTGGCTTTGGTCTGGGAGGAGGTGGGGGTTTCACCTTTGCTCTGGACGGAGGGGCAGGGGCTTTGAAGCCATATTTTGGGGCAAGTGTTTTTTGGGGGACAGTGGGAGGCTTTTTGGTGGGTGGAGGGCCAGCAGAGGTAGAAGGAGGTCATGGGAGGACATAGAGGTTGAGGGACTCGGCCTGGGGAGGGAACCATGACGGTGAGGGACAACACAGTGTGGGACAGACTCAGGGAACAGGTCAAGGCGGGCAAGGGAGAGCTTCTTAGAAGCAAGGGGGATGATTCAGAAACTGGTTTCGGAGTGGAGGTTGAGGGATTGATTGTAGGACATGTAGCTGTGCTGGATATGGGTGCAGGTGTGAGCAGAATATGTATGTGTGAGGTGGAGGAATGTTGAGTGTCTGGGTGCGGGCATTTATGTGTTTTTGGAGGAGGGGGAAGAGAGGCTGGGAGAGGACAGACAGGTCGTGTGGATGTATGTTGGGGTGGTGTCTGCCTGTAAGGAGGGTGTGCTGCATGTGTCTGTGATGGTGGTTGTGGTGAGTCCGGATGTGGTACATGGGGTGCATGTATGAGTGTCTGCTGATGTGGTGACTGAGTGCAACACAGAAGTGGTGACAGGAACTGGGAGTGAGGATGCAGTGCTGGCAGGTGTGAGTGGTGATATGACTGTAAGGGAGGAGGTGCTGGGGGACACAGGGGAGGTAGTGGCTGATGTTGTGTCTGCTTCTGTGTGTTGAGTGTGTGCATGCTTGTGATGTGATTTGTGGTGCCTGTGTTTGACTTTGTGTACCTTGTCTGTTGCTTTGGGTGAGTGCATGTCTGTATTTGCGGCTTGGCTGGGAGAGGGTAGAGGGCTTTGGGATGGGCACAGGTAGCAGGAGGGAAGACAGAAGTACTAGGGACACTGGCTTCCATCAATGAAGACGCCAGAGCCTTAAATGATCTCCTTAGGCCATTCAAGGCACCATGAATGCCCTCCTGGTAGGCATTACTTTGCTGCATCTGGGATGCCAGGCCCTGGATGGCATTCACAATGGTTGACTGCCCTACAGAGATGGACCTCAGGAGGTCAACAGCCCCAGCTTTGAGGGCATCGGGCTGACTGGGCCTCAGGCAGAGGTGCCTGCAGCAAAGAAGACACCCACCCTCCTGGGTGAGCGGGCACGGGCAACTGGGTGGGGGGGCTACTGGGAGGGTGGTGCTGGTAAAGGGGGTGGTGAACGAGGATGGTGCTGAGAGGGTCACAGAAGGTGCTGCCACCACCAGGAAGCTTCCATCGGAGGAGGAATCAGTATCAGTGGTATCGGCTCCAGTCTCCCCTGTGGGGCTCCCTTCACCCTCCAACCCACTGGTCCCCTCGGCTTCGGTGGTCTCTGCCTCCTAGGTCCTGTGGACTGCTTCCACCGCACTCACTGGTGCCCCTGCTCCTTCACCTGCTGATGCTAAGACACTCAAGGACAGGATAGTATAAAAAGGAGGGGAGAGGGTGAAACAGATGGGAGCATATGGTCAATACCAATCCCTATTGCACATTTGTACATTTCAACAACATGACTCTTTGAAAATTCCTGAATGCATACTCTACAACGTCAATAGACATTTCTCCACACCCATTGTGCATACACTCTGATGTGCATACACAATCATGAAACCTCTACAATAACACTCAGGTACTACTCTACACTGTCATGGCTCTGGTATACAGGATCATTACTGTGAGAAGTCAGTCAATGAGTGACCATTGTACATTGTCATACCTACCTGTGTCACCCTCCAATGGACTTGAATAGATATGTATTGGAACCAACTTCAGATCCTGTATGTCCATGTCATATCGCCTACAATTGGTACTGTACAAATGCCACAGCAATCTGTTGCACAGATACTCACCTATCAAAGCTACTTTTGTTCACAGCACAACTGTATCCTACCTACATTAACTGCCATAGCTACACTAGACAATCTTTATCCCATGGCTAACATACCATTTCCAGTCTAAATCAAACAGTACAGGAAATGTACTCTGTAACTCACCCCTTGTGGCTGCTGTGTTGCCCTCAAGCGCCCATCAAACGCTGGGTAGGCCACTGTCAGTATGCAGGCCATCAGAGGGGGTCAGATAAGCACCCCTTCCTTGTTGGGAGGCCGTCTCCAACTGGGCCTCTGCAGTCTTCCAGGCCCAGTATCTCAGGTCCTATCACCGCTTCCTGCAGTGGGTGCTCTGCCGGGTATAGACCCCCAGGGTCCACACTTTGTTGGCCTTGGCTTTCCACAAACCTTTCTTTTGATGGGTGCTGACCTGCATGGGAGACACAGAAGGAAAGGCACATTAATGGAGATCCAGCAACCTACTACATTTATAGGCCTACTAACAATACACATATCAGCATCGTACACAACTTCACACTTCCACAACATTCCTAGCAGTCATATCCATAGGTATACCCTCCACTGGAACATATTGCATACACATACTAACACACTTACATATCCGTGTAGCAACGAAAATGACCATAATGCAACCTACCTGCTATTGTGTAGCCCCATACAGCTTTGTGTACAGGGGCAGGATCCCATCACAAGTTTCTCCAGTTCTTCGGTTGTGAATGCGGGTGCCTTATCCCCTATGCGGCATCGTGGCTCCAAAGAACACGACACAGCAGCACACTCAGTGGAGGTCTTAATGGTTGGAGTGTCAGGAGTCAAGTGAGATACACTGTAGAAAATGGCAGTCATGGCCGCAGCAGTCTGCACCTTCACAGCCGGCAGTAATCGTCAGTGGTCCCTGTATGACATAGACATCAACGTTAGCCAATGAGGAATTGCACAGCAGTTCCGACCGCCTACTGCCATGTTGGCATACACCAGCAGAATGAGCTCACTGACATCTATCCCCTGCATGCAGGACAGGCAGCAGCAATTTTGCACTGTAACTGTTATGAAAACATAACTTTAATGCGTCACTACACATTTCCATCATGGACAACCATGGATAATTACGCTCTGGGACTGTGAACATTTTAATCAGGCAATAGAAACTTTGAGTGTGCACAGATACAGAAAATGGCATCATGACAGAATGGAACTGCACTTACATATTGATGGTAACTGTACACTGGCAGTGATAGACAACCATCTTACTGATGTAATCCTTTGAAAATCCCAGATATATGTGTAACAAACATTAGTATTTCAACAGCTCAATGCTTTGAAGTCTGCTTTGCATGCAGCAAGTGGTAACAGATGTGATGTTGATACTCCATTTGTGACCATGTAGTAGGCTGCATGAAGTGTAATTGTTGACACTCTTGTGTTGAATATCATGTGCAGATGCTTACCACTGTGGAGTGTGAGGTATGCACCTGTGTACCGGCCCCTGGTTGACTTCGCAACGATGGAAGAACGCCACATCATTTCCCACTATCGACTGAACTGTGCATCAATCAGAGAGCTGTGTACCTAGGGGGAGTCTGATATGCTGCCAAACCATTCTACAGCCGTTCTTCCAACTGTGCAGGTGCTATCTGTCCTCCATTTCTTGGCCACTGGCTCATTCCAGGGGATAGTGGGAATGGCAACAGACATGTCTCAACCAATGTTCAGCAATGTGTTGAGGAATGTCTTATCCGCCTATGTAAAACATTTGGAAAGCTACATTCAATTTCCCTATGCTGTAGATTTGGCCAGTGTGAAGGGTGGTTTCCATGCAATGGGACATATCCTTCATGTGAGTGGGGGATAGACGGCACCCACATTACATCAATACCACCCAGGGCTGATGAGCAAGTGTACCGGAACCGTGAGAGTTTTCACTCCATTAATGTTCAGATGGTCTGCTTAGCTGACAGCACATCTCCTAGGTGACTGCAAGTTTTCCAGGGTCTGTCCATGATTTGTACATCCTCAGGAGTAGCAGTGCCCCTTGGTTGACGGCACTTCTACAAAGAGTGAGGGCCTACCTTTTCGGTGAGTATGATTAGTGTATATGTAATTACTGTTACCCCAGCCTTCCTACTCTGTTTGTATTGGCATAGGGAATTGTAAATGTTAGTTTACCCTGTTCACAGGTGATTCAGGTTATCCCAATCTCTCCTGGCTACTGACACCGGTGAGAAATCCATGGACCAGGGCTGAAGAACAGTACAATGAGGCTCATGGGAGGACAAGAAGGGTGATCAAAAGGACATTCGGTCTGTTGAAAGCAAGGTTCAGATGTCTGCACATCTCTGGGGGTTACCTGCAGTACTCACCACAGAAGGTGTGCCAGATTGTGTTGGCCTGCTGCATGCTCCACAATCTGCCACCTAGGAGGAATATCCTATCGCTGGATGAGGAAGGAGTTAGGGACAATCCGGCAGAGGAGGGATGAAATATGAGTGATGAAGATGAGGATGAGGAAGAGGAAGTTGTAGGCACAAGGACAGAGCTCATCCAGAATTACTTCAGATAAGCTTCTGGTAGGTACGTCTCTACATTTACCATGTCTCATGTTGGAGGACAGGTTGGGTGTACATCCTTATACATTCCTGATATGAGTAGGTGTTGATCTCATTTGGGAATCAGACAAGTGTATACAAGAGTGGTCTGATAAGTAGGTCAACAGTCCCACTGTGATGTTACCTAGTTAATCTGTCTGTGTTGCATATACTTCAGACATCCTATCTACTTCTTCACACATTTGTGACTTCTACATTCTGGTATCATATGTTCATTGGCATAATTTGCTGCTTCTTGTGACTTCACTTGATGTAAATACCTGGCATACAAGGGTGTGAGCTGTGTAGTACAACTACAATGAGTGTCTCTTACGCAGTTCATTACTGTTAGATGCAATGATTATCTTGTCTCATGGTACCTAAACAGGGTTGTGGTCATGTGTGCAATAGCATTGGATTGTCTATCAATGTGTAAACCAACAGTGTAAATCATGTAATCATCATGATGTGCAGGTACATGCTGTTGGCAATAGTGCAATTTATATGTGATGTACCTTATGTGCTATCAATTGCAGAAGTGCTGTGGATGATGTTTGACTACTCTTTTTCTCTCTGCTACCTGAGGACCCAGGGATGTGTAGACACTGACTTTGCTGTAGGGAACCGGATGTCAGGATAATACATTCACATGTTCACTGTGTATTAATACTCAATTTCTGTGACATGTCACACATTTGTTGCACTATTACAATGAGTAAACACAAAACACCAGAACTTGTGCGTACATGTATTTACTGTGTATACCAAAGGGTGGATAGTGTGCAAAGCAGTGGGACCATGGTGTTCAAAAACATCAGTCTGTAAGGCCATGCAGTTGGTAGTACAGGTCCAGTATCCATATGGCATTTGAAAATGGGGCTATGGCAGTAGAGAGTCAACAAGGTGTCTCAGAGGCACACAAGGGAGACAGTTCTGGAGAGGCTCATTTCCTGGCAGTGGGGTTGGTCTTGGCTTCAGGCACTGCAGGGTGGCTGGCTCTGTGACCACATTTGCGAGGGGGTTCCTCAGCTACAGGGGGTGGCTCAGTAGTGGCTTGTGAGTCCTCAGGCATGACCACCATCCCTCTAGCTGCAGCAGATGTAAAGGCTTGGTCATTAGGTTGGCTAGTAGAAGGGGCCTGGTGTTGATGGAGTACTCATGCAGGACTGTGATGCGCTCCTGCATCAAGCCTTTCATGGAGGCCATTGTGGCATTGAGGGCATGCCACTCCTGCATGGCCTCCTGGTGGTGCTCCCTCTGCAGCCTCAGGTTTCCCCCCCAGAACTTGTGCTATTGCCTCATGGCAGGTGGTTCTCTGGGTTGTCCCTCCCTGTGGACCCTAGGTGCCCTTCAACTGGCCCTACCCCCCTGTTCCTGTGTCTCTGGCACTGTGTGCCCACTCCCACATACACCAGGACCTTCATCGTCTTGTGTGGTGGGTGCTGACTCAGGTCCCTGTATAGGTGGGCACACTATGGATTGACGTGACCTGGAGACACTGGTTTGGGGGCGTTGGGCGACAAGTGTTGTGGTGGCAGAGGTTGAGGGGGGCTGTATGGTGTCCTGGGTGAGGCTGGTGGTGTGAACTGCCCTGAGATCCCAGATGGGCTAGGTAGGTCTTCCAGTTCCAGACATCCTGTGTTGCTGTCATCACTGGGGTCTTCATCCAGTGGAGGACTGGCTGTACGTGGCACTGGTTGTCTGACGGCATTCTCAGTGGCATCTGTGGATAACAGGGATTGTTATTCACATCTGCCTGATGTAGTTTGCAGGGACAGCTAGGTGAGTGCTATATGTCATGCCTCAGCATTCAGGTGTAGTTATGCGAGGGGAATGTGCATTGTTAGGTGGCTAAAGGGTGATGCATTGTGGGAGTTGTAGTGCTTCATGCTGTACATGCATTGGGTGCATTTGGGTGTGTAGACTTAGGAACTGGTTTTAGTGGGGTAGGGTGACCATGCAGGGGATGGGGATGGAGATGGGGATGCATGAATTGCAGGTATACTTGATACAAGGAGTTTATAGGTGAATTACCAGTTTCCAGTCCTCTGGGAATTCCTGTGAGACCCTCAGGGTGCAGGATCGCCAAGATTTTCTCCTTCGATCATGTGATCTCCAGGGGAGGAGGTGAGGGCCCACTGGCAGCCTTCATGAGGGTGATTTGGTGTCTGGATGCCATGGCCCAGAGCTTCCCCCTCAGGTCATTCCAGCTCTTCCGTATGTTGGCCTTTGTGCGTGGGTGGCTTCCCACTGAGTTTCCCTTGTCGATGACCTTCCGCCATAACTCCATCTTCTTTGCCATGGACGTTTGCTGGACTCGTGCTCTGAACAGCTGTGGCTCTACCCTGATGATTTCGTTCACCAAGGTCCTTAATTCATCATTGGTGAAATGGGGGTGCTTTTGTCGGGACATGGTGAGTGTGATGTGTGTGTGAGTGTAAAATATTTTAAATAAAGAGTGATGTGTGAAAGGTGTTTAGGTGTCTGTGATGTTTGTGTGCAGTGTGATCTTCAGCATGGTTGTGCAATGGTGAGCAAAAGAACAATGTATTAAATCCAGATCTGTGACTGGGAATGAGTGTTTCAGCATTTCATCCATCATCCTTTTGTGTTACTATGCATCAGTGTGTGCCTGGGTGTGTAAGTGTATGCATCAGTGTGTGGTTGGGTGGCTTAGTGTATGCATCAGTGTATGCCTGGCATGTCAGTGTATCTGTCAGTGTGTGACTGGATGTGTCACTGTATGCATCAATGTGGTATGTGTCAGTGTATGTATCAGTGTGTGCATGGGTGTGTAATTGCATGCATCAGTGTATGCCTGGGTGCATCCATTTATCCATGAGTGTGTGCCTGGGTTAGGTAGTGCATGTACAAGTATGCATGTGGATATATCAGTGTTTTCATTAGTTTGTATTAGTCTACCACTGTAATTACATATGTCTGGTTGAGTATATTCATGGGTGGTCTATGAATGGAGAAAGACCTAGTTGGTTACCTACATTACTGCAATGAGTAATCTGTAGAAAAAGATAGAAAATATAAATAGAAGTTAAAGTTTCATATTAGACATTTGAGCATTAAAGTTTCACAATGTCTTATAAAAAAGTTGTTGTTAATAATAAAACTGAACAGAGTTATGTCATTGTAATGCAATCATACATATAATTTAAGCATTTTATCTTCCCTTTTTCACTGTTCTCAGCTTCCATACTTTTACACCATAAATGAAGTGTTGTATTGATACTTATCACTGAAGAGTGGGTGAAAAACAATTATGTAGACTGTAGAAAAAAAAACATAATTGCATGATACATTAATTTAAATTAGCATTACTATGCGACACACTCACTACAAATAATTAGCTGTTTTACCTATACTTATTAAGTAATGTAATAGATACATGGTTTTATATTTAGAGTGTTATAATAGAATTAGTATGTTTGAAGGGTAGCAGTAGATGAAAAGACTAATAAAGACATCACCCTACGTAGGCTGCATGATGTCATAAAAATGGTAATCCGTTAACAAGGAGTACAACATGTCAGTGTATAATTTCTCAGCTGTTCTTGAAAAATTTCTATGTGTTGTGTCAGTCTTCTTATGATATTCAGTCCATCCACATTAACTTTCTAATAACAAGTTCAATATCCGCAAATATGTTTAAGTTTAGTAACTTTAGCAGTACTTCTTTCTGTATAAAATGGATGTTTCTCCTAGTTTCTACTTTGTGATCTGTGATTCACATTTAGTGGTATCTGTTGTTTTGTTTCAGGAGTAAATACATTTCCGTATTTGACATCCCTTATGTGGGCATCACCTTTGGTAGGCCATATGATGGCATAACTTATTGTATTAAAAGTGCCAGAAGTGATTTACTGCATATTTTCTAAGTAGCAATCCTCTTTAAACTTTTGATTCAAGAAATAGTAGTTAGTAATTTGGTACTTTATAAGGCAATCTCTGCTTGAATTTAAGGTTCCTGTTGTTACACTCTGTCCATCCAGTTGTATTTTTAAGTAGATGATGTAGTGTCCAGATTTAATCCTTAAGGGCAGATTTTAGAGCCCCTTGCACCACTTTTTAAATTGTTTTGATGCTAAGGTGGCGCTAAGGTGACCTTTTCCCAGCGCCATATTTACAAAGTAGCGCAATGCATGCATTGCACCAGTTTGTTACCCTTTGCGCCATGTTATGAATCCACCATGCATAATGTATGCAAAGGGGGCGTTCAGGCACAAGGAGGCCCGCAAAATGGCACAATGAAATCTACAAGATTTCATTGCACCATTTTTGGTGTCATTTTTAATGCCTGCTGAAAGCGGGCATTCAAAGGATGCACCCATTGTAATCAACGGGCTTCCTTGCACTTTGCTCCCACTAGCGTGAAACTTTTTGATGCTAGTGGAGCAAGCGCCCCAATAGCGTCAACAATTTTGACGCTATTGTTCCTAACACCGCCATGGTGCACCGTATCATAAATATGACGCACACATGGTGGCAGTAAGAGGGTGCACGGGAGCACAAGAAAAGTGGCGCTGCATTGGGTGCAGCACCACCTTTCTAAAATTCGGCCCTTAGTCCTTCATGAAAAATAAAGGCTACACAGCTATGAGTTTTACCAGAAATAGAGATTTGTTCAGCTTTAAAATTTGTAATTTGTATTTCCAATTTAGTTTCACCTGCTGTGCATCGCTGTAGCATTGGGATGAAATATTTGCCAGTTCTTCTTAGAGTCAAAGTTAATAGAAGTTCTGAGTGACATTTAGTGTATGTATTATTCTGTGATGCATCTTTAAACAATTTGTTAAAACTGACAGTTTTATAGTTTGGTAGGCTTAAGTAGCTACATTTTTCTGAATTGATTTCTGTTTTTGATGAAAAATACCAATTTTCACAGTCATGTTGCTACGAGTAAGTATGTCCAAACAGGTTGTCAGTAGGTAACATCTCTTCTTCTAAAATACCAAAGACAACCATCAAGAATTCTTGTGCATCTTCTTGAGTGTTTTGAGTGAAGTGTACAGATCCAGTACACACATCTGCAAGATCTCTAATAGAAGATGCAGAATATGTTTTTTGTTGTCTCACTGCACAATCATCCTAACAAGGTATAGAGTGCATAACCCAATCTTCTATCTTTTTTTTCCTCAATAGCATGAAGCAGATGAGGTAAGGAGAATAGAATACTGTGAAATACATTGGCATAGAGGTTGACTCCAGAGGGGTTTGACAACTGGTAACCAACTATTTCACCACCACTGTTACTATTATTTCCAACAAAACTTCTTTCTTGTCTTACTTGCACTTTTTCTGTGGAAAGTCACTGTTATTCTTTGAAGCCTTTCATTTCTCTAAGATTTTAGGCTTTTTGTAAACTGGATACTCTCCTGAAAGTGGAGCATACAGGCTTCTCAAACTCTGTTACATAGCTTGAATCAGCATTTACTTTGCTGTCATTAAACTCTGTGAGATACAAACCAGACAGTTCTAACCTGTTACAATGCTATATATGACATACCTTCCTTGAAAGTGGTACTACCTATGTTATTGAATGCTGCATTTACACTTAAACCTTGAGATTTATGGATTATTACAGCATACGCTAGAGACACTGGGAACTGTTTCCTTCAAAAATACAAGTCTTAAACAAGCAGGAAATGTGCAACAGATCTTGATATCTGTTTTACATCTTCAAATTGATCAAACGTAATTGCTAGGAATTCAAACTCATTTCTGTTCAGATAAAAAATGAAATCAATTATTTTACACATGGCACTATTAACGAATCCTTCCTTAATGTTTAAATTATACCGCAAAATTACAACATTTCTCAAACACACAAAAACACTTTTTTAATCAGGCAGTTTTGGATTCAGACCTCCAAAGAATCCAATTTTGACTGTAGTTTCTCAGTCAACAGTATTATCACTCCTTGGTTCTATCAATTGTTGTGAGAGCCAATATTTGTCCTTTCTCCAGTTGCAACAAATATTAATTAAAAGAGGTACATTCCTGAAGCATAGGCATTAGACACACAATGGATTTTTGGTGTTGAATAAAGTCAAACATTAGCTGTGTTGCTGAACTTTTTGAAGGAAATATGTTCCTTAGAAGATTAGTTTTTTAGCAACATTTTCTTTCTTTTGACAGTACTCCTACTGCAATATCCTTCAGAACATTTGCATAATGCATATCTGGTGCTTGACTCGTGTTTCCAATAAGTTTTTTGTATTGAAAATTTAACCAATGTATTTACATTTCCAATACTTCTTCAAGAAGTTTGAGGTTCTCTAGTAGAAGTGTCTTAAACACAGACGGTCCTTTCATGGAGGTAAGTTGCATCAAATCGAGGAAAACAATGACATGCTTTCCTCCAAAAAGTACATCATACTCTGTTTTCAGTCTCTGTTGCATTCTTAAATGGACAAAGGCAAGCATTAAGTTTGAGACCATGCTCACCTCATCGATGATTAAAAGTTTAACTTTCTTCAAAACTCTGGAAACTTTATGACAAACTTCACCAGATAACTTTTGATTCTCCAGTTTATTATCATGTTCAAGAGATAGCATAAGTAGTCAATGCAAGGTAATTCCTTTGATGTTATGTGCAGCGAATCCAGTAGTTGCAGTTACTCCACACATCAAAATGGAATCTGCAGTCCTCTGTAGGTAGATGGATTAAAAAGCTTTTTCCATTGCCAGCTTGTCTGCCGACATACAGTAGAATTGGCTTAAATGTTGAACATTTGCATTGATTCTTTTCCTGGAGGAATCCATGCTTTATTTTTATTTACACTTCCATATATATTTCTTTCTGCTCATCATTGAGTTGTCCAACTAAGTGTTCCAAGTCAACATTTTCTTCTCTTGCTTGTTGCATTGCAGCCTCCACCTCATTCATGGCTATGGTAGCTTCATTTTGGATTATTGACTGTCCAAGAGGGTCTTGACTGAGCGGTCCGTAACTCTGGTGGCTTTGTGAACTATCCTTTGCTATCTCAGTGGCAATTGATTCCTCTTGTTCAATGTCTTCATTTAACATTTTCAGGTAGTTGGGAAGTATTGGGCACTCAATGTTGTCTTTTACAGCATTAATAGAGTCTTCATATCAGTCATACAGACCAAGTAACTCAGTTTCAGAACTCCAAGGCTTGAATAGTTGGACAAATACTAAGTAGAAAGACTCTTTTTTCTCAGCAGTTCGACAGCTAAGTTTTCTGTGGTTTATTAAATGACCTTTTGCATGTCAAGCCAAATAACCATCACAGCCAGCAACAGCATATTTTCCATCATCAATGTTTTCCATCACATTGTTTCTGTATCTATAGTGTTGCAGAGTTTCATAAAGACATGTTTTCGAGGTGTGGACATCTTCTTTGATAGCAGGTATCCAACTTATTTGTTTTTACAATATCTGTACTATCCGGATTAAACTCTGCTAGGTACGGAATTTCTGGGAAAGAGTTCAAGACTCTGTTTCACATGTTGGAAAGGCCTAAACTAACCCAAACAATTCATCTAGACTCTGAGTACAAGCTGGCTGAACTCAACCTGTCACAGCCCTCATAGGAATTTATCTCCCTTTGAAAATACATTGTTGTGGGTGTATATTAGTTAGTCGCTTGGCACAGTAATAGCTTAGCTTAGGCTTGCGGCCTGTACCCTTCTACCCAGTTATTATGCTCTCCCCTTTTTATCCATTTTATTTTTTTGAAACTTTTAGTGGTGTTGTTTTAATTTCAATACCAGCTGCTATTCTGCGAAAGCGTCATTATCAGTGCTATGGATGAGATCATTTGCATCATGTTCTTTTCTTCGGAATCACAAGAACAGAATGTGAGGCACATAGAATAGTATTTTGTATTGCTGGCCCCAGGACTGGTAAACATTCCAGCGCTTAGGTACATACCTGCATCAGGCTTCTGTACATGAACTAAACATGTCCCCTATAAAAACATCTTGTAGGACAAGAGGTCTTAGAGGGGGTTCCAGACAGAATTTCCATTCATGGTGCATGCTGGTTTTCGGTTGACCTCAGCCTTTGTGTCTCCACGGATCCTGATCTGGAAACTGGGGGCCTGACCTTGTATTAAGGTAATGGGGGGGGTGCTTCTCATGGATACTGTATGGACAGACTTGGCTTACATCACCACGCTCTCGCTTAGGGGATGGAAATTAGGCTTTTAGGTAGGAATTGTATGCTCGTATTATGACAATATTTTGAAGTTATTCATACTTGCATCTCTATTTTTCACAATACTGATTTTGTTATTCCTCATTATCCTAATAATTGCAGCTCATGTGTTTTATTATAGATTGCAATCACAATGTGTGTGTGTGTGTGTGTGTGTGTAAGAGACTCGTATGTGGAGAGAAAAGGGTAAGGCTTGTTTCAACACGATTTTCCCTGAGGGGTTTTCAGAGTTCCATGCAAGGCTGCCACAAATCACCATTCCTGGTTGGGTTTTGGTGAGGTGCTACTAGTGAGCTGGGAGGGTTGGGCAGACAGCTGCCAACTGGTGTGGGAGTGACTCAGTTGCCTGCAATACAGAGGTGCTGCCATCCCAAATCCAGCAGTCTCGTTAGAGAACAAGAGTCCTTATTACAGCATTTTCAAGTTGAAGCTGTACAATTTCTTGGTTAGAGCTTTTTCTACAGAAAAATCCTCCACATCTACTTCATCTCTGTTTTCTCTGATTTTGTGATGTATAAAGTGACATAACGAGCAACAGCAATGGATTGCCTGCCACAAGCTGTATGTCCGTTTGCACTCCATAATTTCAGAATGACAGGATAATAGTCATTAATTGATCTTCTCAGTTTTAATGTATTTTTTTGGGATGATTTTCATGTCAGTGTATGCCTCATTGCAGATAAAAAAGTGTTCACTCCTCCTTTGGAAATGATGTGTCTTGAAAATCCAAAATGACTTATTATATAAATTTTCCTTTACATCTGTATCTTCAGTGACAATACTTGCCACATCTCTGTGTTTAGAAGCGTAGAACTTGGGACCTCTCTCACAATGAATTTGCACAACCTTAGCGTCATATTCTTGACAGTCCCCCACCCCACTCCATATTTACAAACTGGGGTAATGTTACCATTGCACCAGTTTGGAAAGCCTTGCACCACATTATACCTGTGCCAGATATAATGTATCCAAGGTAGGTATGCCCCTGTTAAAAGCCCTGCAGAAATGGTGCAGTGAAATCTACAAGATTTCACTGCACCATGCTGTGTCAGCATAGCATTATTTTTTTAACGCCTTCTCAGGGATGGCGCTAAAGGTGATGCTTTGCTGTTGTCTATGGGCCCCTTGACATTTGTGGACTAGTATCAAAATTGTGACACTAGTCTAGCAATGTTAAGGTTTAGTGCCACAACAAGGTCAGAATTTCTGACTCTGTTGTGGACACTTTGCGCCATTGAGCACTGTATTGTAAATATAGAACTACCATGGTGTTGTTAGAGGGGAGCATGGCGGGGCAAGAAAACTGGAGCCTTGATTACGATACGCCAGTTTCATGTAAATGATTCCCTTGGTGTCTTAGGCCTTTGTCATCATTGTCTTTTGGAATGGTGCTTGTAACATACTGTTCTATATAAGACAGGACAGAGTCATCACTGGTGGCTTCAAATTTTGGTGCATCTTTTGCATAAGAGCATGCGTATATAAGGAATATCTCTCGCCTGGTACTCTTTACACCAAAAAAGATCTGTAACTTCACCAAGAAAATGATTTTTTTAATTGCATATGAAACCCAGCATCGCTTTAAACGTGACTAAAAAGTTACACATATTAGCAGGATTTAAAGGGCAAAGCTTTTCTGCTGTGTTCAAGTTAATATCCTTAAGCTTAGCGTTTGCTTCTCTTATAAACTCTAGTAAATTATCTCAAGCATACTCTGCTCAACTAAGTATGACAAACTAAATAGGTTTACCTAGGTTGCGTGGCATACATTTAAGTTCCCTATTATGACGATACCAATACTTGTTGGTACTACATTTTGTCCATACCTTGTACTTTGTCAATGAACTCCCTTGCAGAGACATTTTGCAGATCAACTCCTGTTTTTAGAATATGGTTCACAGCATAAGGCAGTCCTGACATGTCACTCTCAAATAAGAGATGGAATATATAGTGATTACACTGGCGAAACCTAGGGTCCTCTGAATATAGTCTTGTTGACTGGTATTCAGCTGCTGGTGTTTACATAGGTTGCTCATCATATCAGCCACCTACTCCAGCCGGAAATAGCTGTGAAAACCAGCGAGCCTCTAAACTTTTTTCCCACACACTCATTGGAGCTCCACTAGCGTGTTTCATTTGAAACAGATCAAAGGCATCCCCAAAAGTTTATTTGGAATGAAGTGGATGGATACTATAGTGCTCATCTAATTCTTCTGACTTCTGTTTATCCACTTTTTCTTTTTGTCCATTTGATTGTAATGCTTCATCATCAATACACATTCCATTTTTGTAAAATCATTATTTTTCTTTCATGTATAATATGGCATTTAGTGTATCAGTACTTCTATGAGGGCCCCACCAGATGTTTAAGTAAATATTGTTAGTTCTAATGAGCTGACACTAAAACAGCACACTCAGGGTCAGCAGTAGTACACCTGAGCCATGTTTAAAGGAGTTCTTGTGTGGAGGGGTGGGTAGGTTGTGTCAGTATTTGGCTACACATCTAACTGAGTGTATTAGAAACTCTATGGGTGTGCCAACAGATGTTTAGGTAAATATGGTGAGTACAGAGGTTTGTAACTGTGTATGCAAATTGCTCCAATACTGCTGGAAAAATAACTGCTGTCTGAATGTGTGCATGAATATATAAATGATCCTTAGTGTCTGACTGGGTGTGTCAGTGGCTCTATTCTTTTGTTAATAGGTATATGAGTAGCAGTATGGGGGGCACACTGCATATATAACTGTGCATTGGGCTCTGCAAGTGTGCATTCAACTCAGTGAAATTCATAAGCAAATGTTTCCACTTTTAATCACAAAGCAATCTGCTCTATGGACTACCTTCAGCCTAGCTAAACGGTTAGGTTTTCTTACTAAAATGAGAGTTTAACACTTGGAAAAGAATATGTGAATGCCACATTGAGCTGGTAGTGAAACTGCACAGTCAGGCTCTGCAGTACTATTCTGAAGCCAGGTTTAAAGGACTACTTCTCTGAATGGATAACTTGGTTGTTTGAGTAGTTCACTACATATCAGAGTAACTGCATCAGTCACTAACTGGGTGTTAAACTACCACATAAAATGATGTCTGTCTGGATGTGTGCATAAATATATAGCTGACTTTTTCAGTGCCTGAGTATGTGAGTGCCTCTAGGGTTTTCTAAATAGGTATGTGACAGTATGGATGAGAGATTGCATTCATAACTAGGCATATTGGTCTACAACTGCACATCTAGGTCACTGAAACTCAGAATTACATATTTCATCTTTTAATCACAAATCACCCTACTATGTGGCGTAGCTACAACCTAGCTAAGGGGTGTGTTTTATATAGTAAAACAGCAGTTCAAGTCTTATGAACCAGCTTTTCTAATTCCAAGTTGAGCCTTTAATTCTTCCTTTGCTGATTATTCTACCTTTCCTTACCATCTATTTACATTAGTTTTTAGTTTTTATGAACATGTTATGCACTTTAATTCACCTCATATATGCTTTTCTAACACATTTTAAATTAAACTACACTGAAA
This sequence comes from Pleurodeles waltl, assembly GCF_031143425.1. Classification (NCBI taxonomy): domain Eukaryota; kingdom Metazoa; phylum Chordata; class Amphibia; order Caudata; family Salamandridae; genus Pleurodeles; species Pleurodeles waltl. The sequence goes on along the minus strand of NC_090447.1, from coordinate 342,728,023 downwards.
TTCACATACCTGCAAAGCGTATTTGTTGGTCTGTACGTTTGTCTCTCAGTATCAGTTACAATCACTTCTCACTGAAAATTTGCAAAAACAAAGCAGAAGAATGGTACAGCACTCTCATACCAGGCAACTATTAATGTTCACCTGTTTAACTTTACTTTCAAAGTTACTCAATCAGAAAACCAATCATAATCTCCCTTTCATATTTAACTTATGTTATACCACTTCCCACTGGCTGCTATAGTTAACTCCATCCAGCACTCTTTAAAAGATAGCCCAATTTAATAGGGGTTTTGGGTGGATCCATGGACCCAACGTGCCACTCTGCGCGGCCCCCTGTGTAACTCTTTGGTGGATCCGCAGATCCACGCTGGGGTACCAATTTCATTTTTGCTATATATTGTCAAACAATACATATACTCCTGTTTGATCAAAGAAAACTGTACACACCTAATCATACTTTTAATCATTTTTTCACTAGAACTGTAACTACAAACCCACAGTCTAGTCATGTTTATTCCCTTACCCCCATTTCTCTGTAGTTGTACCACCATGGTTATGTAGTTTGCAACATTCTCTTGCAGCAGTAGGTCCCAAGTTAATAACAGTTTCTGGGAGCACGATGCTTACTTCTAAAGCAAAGATAGCAGGTATGGTTGAATGTTTGAAATAATAAACACACCCCAAATACCAATACTTTTCCTAATTTCTCAAAAGCCAATCCAATATCTATTTACGTTTTTCACAAAATCACTACCTAGCTTTTAGCACCAACATATTAAGAACAACCAATCAAATGTGTTCTTTCAAATTGTAACTAGTAGGCTACATTTCAACTGCATTTCCATTTGAAAACTGTCTCATTCAACTGCAGCCTTGTTCTGTTTGGTACTCCAGCTTCCCTCCAGAGTGTGGATTGTGGGCCCTAGCTTTGTGTTTTGGGACCGAGAGAGTGCTAAAAAGGGTCGTAATAACAGGGACCTGGGTTTATCTAATGTGGATATTCCTTGGGTTGGCCAGAGGAGGTTAAAGTGGCATCAATTGCTACCTTTGGTTGAAAGCATTTTGGATTGCAAACATCCAGACCTTATGATTGTGCACTGTGGTGGTAATGACCTGGACGCAGTTACTAGTGTAGAACTGGAAATCATAATGAAAGATGCATTTCGTAAAGTAATGGCTCTTTTACCGCACACTGCCTTTGTTTTTTCGAACATTTGCCAAAGGAAGAAGTGGAAGTTGTCAAGTGAATTCTGTCCACAAATAGACATATCCAGGAAACATGTTAATAAAACTGTTTCTGCATTCCTCAGAGACCATAACATGGGTTCTATGTTTTGCAATAATTTACAGTTGGATGTGAATGGTATATATAGAAATTATGGATTTTGACTGCCAGAGAAAGACAACAGGGTGTTCCTGCATAACTTGAAAGACTGAACTCTGTTTCATATGTAGTTATCAACTACATCCCATAAACACAAAGGCTCTTTTCCGAGCCAATCCTTTTTACCATAGATTTTTTTTTTTAAATGTATTCCTATTTTTTTAAATATCATTTGGAGCCACGGATTCATCTGTGGATCTTGAAAATGCAAAATAAAGGTTTCACATTTTTCAATCAAAACCACTGCAACCAGTAATAAATGATATATAATATTGTTGTCTAAATATTCACCTTTGTCACTCAATAGTCATTTGTTTGTTGATTCTGTGATATGCCCAAGATTCAAGAGGGTTAATTTGGGCAACCCCTTAATTTTGTTGAAAACTATTGTACACCTAGTGAGGTGTGAGGGTTACTTTGCCATAGAGGAGCGTAATAGTCACTGCTCAAAGTAGAGAAGTCTTAGGTTTTTAGTCATATAAAACCTCGTAGGGCATGCGTAAGAATCAAGAATAGAATAACAGTGTAACATTCTTCAAGAATATGTCAGAACCCTTAAATGTTAGCTATACAGAAGAACACATTTTGAAATTATTGGACAATCCATCCTTTGTAAGTGGTTTTGGCGACGCCCTGACTAATAAAACATTAGAAAATATTGAAAAACTTAAACATCTCAAGAAGAAACAAATCAGGGCACATCTACATGCTCAAGTACTACTAGAGCACCTTAAGAATAACATCACTCCTTGGGGGGTCCAAGTTGGAAACATTCCTATCATTTTATAGATAATAAACAATACCTGTTTCATGTGACTGGCTTGCTCTTTCTATTGATACTGCACTAAAAAGGAGTAAACAAGAATTAAAACAGTTGAGGTTCTAGAAAAACTGATATTTGAATATGATTCAATACTTGAGTCAAAATAACTAATTGATGAGGTAGACAAACAGAAATCAGAATTTAAGACTATCACTATTAATCAGAAAACCATGAAAGTAGCTAAAGATATTCAAGTTTTAATTTAGAGACCACTTATCCCTAACTGCAAAAAAACTCTCATAAATCAAGTTCACAGAATAACCCTCCACCATATGCCAGATTCAGGCAGAGATTCATAACATCCTCTGATACTTCTTCTAATTCTAATTCTGATTCAAATGAGGTGGCACAAACAACTGGTACAGACCAATCGTGGCAGCACACTTTTTAAAAAAGAGGCAGCAGGAGAAACAGGGGCAAAAGAGGGAGAGGGAGGGGCTGAGCCAATTTTTCTGGAGAAATCAAACATATAGGGGGCAAAAGAAATTCATATATACAATCGTTCAGAAAAAGCACTATCTCAAGCTGACATATCTCACCTTAATAAAGGATTGCCATTTGCACCTATGAAACACCTAGACCCTGAGGATTCAAAATTTGAGATTCTGCAATTTCTCAGAAAAGTGAGACTGCAGATTCTTTTTTTTTTAAATAGAACCAACACTGAAAGTACTATGGGTTTCAGAAATAAGTCCAACATCTGCCCCCTTTCTTCTGCAGTGCCCCCAAACATATTGATGCTTGAAGAGACCATACTAAGAGAGGGAGACCTGCCATATAACAGACGTCAATTTGTAAGAAAGAATATCTCAAGAGCAGAGGAATGGGTGTTATGGTCTCTATTCTCTTACCCCCCGCTTGGTGATTAAACCAGCAGACAAAGGGGTTGGGATAGTGATTTTAGACTGTGAGAAATAAGACGATGAAGCATGGTGAGTGGGCCTTGGAAACTGGGTGGGGAGCAACAGGGAAGACTGTGCTGGTAAGGGGTGGAGGATAAGAATGGTGTTGGGCTGGTCCCAGATGGGTCCACCACTGCCAGGGAGCATCCATCGGAGGAGGAATCCGAAGATGGTGTAGATGATCCAGTCCCTCCTGTGGCACTCCCCTCACCCTCTGTCCCACTGGTCCTCTCGGTTCCACTGATATCAGCGTCCTGGGTCCCGTGGGCTGCCCACTCACCGGTGCTCCTTCTCCTTTGCCTGATGGTACTGATGCACACCAAGACAGAGGAGGAGAGGGAGGGAGGGAGAGAGAGAAAGATAGGGTGCAAAATGGTCAATACCGACCTACCATTTACACAGATCAACATGTACATCTCTTCAAAAATATAATGGCAGGTCATGCCATGACAATGACACACCATTACTGCAAAAACAAATTGGTTGAATCAAGATGCAATGCTAAAAAGCATGATATTGTGGGAACATTTTGACTGAGTGAATTGGTCAAGGCTAAAACACTGCATAGTAGCATCCTAATTGCCAAGGAGATGTCATGCATGACATGTAAACATAATGGCTCCAGGGACCTCCCAGGGGACCCACCACTTCTAGTACCATACCAATATTGGAAAGGCAAGTCCATGGAGATAGCTTCAATGAGAGATATTGCTGTGCTATTTGTCCACATGAAATCACATGTAACTGAATGCCATGGTGGTTTTCCCACACATTTCCTACACTCTTAAGTCAACATATGTCAGCATGCTAAGCTACAATGCCTAAAGTCCTGCCCCATTGAGCTTATACATGTAGTGGACTCCTGATGCCCCCCCCCCCCACAATCAGTCCATGCCAGCAACTGTACAAAATAGAGATTGTCTCAGTAATTGTGGAAGACAAATACTGATGTGATAGCACCTACACCACAGTTATACTGATGCAGATGGAAGAAGCTGGTCTGACACAATGTATAGGGTGTCCACACTCACCCAACCATTGAATATGTCAAATGGATATACACTGTCAGCATTGTACTTGCACACAAAATTGATTCAGAGCCTGCCAGGGTGACTGATACTCATTGTGCATCTCCCACTGATCACATATATATCTGCCTACAAGTAAGCCTAATGCAAAAACAACAGATGATGGACGGAATGCAGAACAAATCAAACATTCACCCCCAGTCACAGATCTGGGTTTAATCCATCAGTTTTTTTGCTTGCCATGCCATTCCAGTTCGGACCCAGCCATATGCAAATCAGTCTTGACCCTGTTCCCCATGGGAACAGTCCAGCCCGAACTGCAAGGCCAGGTCTTCCCTGGACCAGAAACAAGCATCCTGGGACTGGTTTCAGGGTGCTTCTATTGTCCAATGGTGATGAGTGGAGGCATGGTGGATGAAATCATCAGAGCAGGTGGCCCAACTGTAGTTAGTACAGATCCAGTGTCCAAGGACCAATGAAATTATGGAGATATAACATTAGCCAGTCAACAGGGTGTTTCAGTGGCACACACTGGAGAATGTTCAGGTGAGGGTCACTTCCTTCCAGTGGGTTTGGTCTTGGCATCAGCTCTTGCAGGATGTCTGGATGGATGACCACGTTTTCTGGGGGGTGGGTTCCTCAGTTACAGAGTGAGGGGTGCCAGTGGCTCCTCAGGCAGGGCCTCCATTGAAGTAGCTGCGGCAGATGTTGAAGGCCCCGTTGGTATGTGGCTAGTGGAAGGGGCCTACTGGTGGGTGGAGGATTCACACATGATGGTGGTGAGTTCCTTTAGCACCCCTGCAATGGAAGCCATGGTGGCATTGTGAGCCTGCTACTGCTGCATGGCCTTCTGGTGGGTTTCCCTCTGCAGCCTCTGGTTTTCCTGCAAGATGGTGAGTATCTGGCCCATCTTGTCCTGGGATTGCTGGTATGCTCCCAGGACTCGGGAGATAGTTTTCTGGTCAGTTGAGAGCCTTGGGGACCCCATCCTCTGGCCCACAGCATCCCTCCGAATCACCCTGCACTCCTATGCCTGTGCCCCTGGCACGGCGTGCCCACTCCCAGTTACACCAGGCCCTTTCTTGTCTTGGATGTGAGGGGTCGACTCTGGTCCCTGTACTGTGGGGCACACTGCTGATTGAATAGTCCTTGGGACACACATATGGGGACGAGGGTTTGGGTGTGTTGTTGATGCCACAGGGTGGGGGGGGGATCTGATGTGGGCACGGTGATGCTGGTAGTAGTGGTCTGACCAGAAGTCCCAGATGGGCCAGGTAAGTCATCACTGTCCAGACATCCAGCTGCATAGTCCGCACTGAGGCCTTCATCCTGGGGAAGGCTGGCTGTTTCAGGCATCCTCGGCACAGTGGCAGGGGTACCTGTGGATGGAGTGAGAGAGAGTTACATTGTGGAGGTGTGATTGGTATTGACATTGTGAGATGCATACTGTGGCTTGGCTTGTATCCCAGATATGGCAATGATAGATGCAGCACTGTTGGTCTAGTTTGGGGGTCATGGATGCAGAAATGGCTACCATGTTCTGTTCTGATTCGAGGAATGTGGATTATATTGCTGCCATTGCCATGTAGTAGTACTCAGTCGTAGTATGCAGTAGGTGTAGCAGTTGCAATAGTTAGGCACGCAGGTGTTGCACTCTGATGCTGACATTTCAGGTTGTCATGTGGCTGGGTAGGTGCATTATGGGAGTTGTGGTGATGGTTCTTGGTTGTGGTATCCGTGCAACTCTAATCTGCTCTGCACAATCAGCTCAGCCCCCACTTCAGGGGCAAGATAAGTCACACTATCTTGGGGCTGCTGCTTCATATTGGTGCCCCTTCATCAGCCAGGCTTTCAGCACCTTAAAACTTATAGATGAATGCCAACGGATATTGCAACTTTGCCATCAGTTGGTCTTTGTAGATTGTGTACCACAACTGTTTATTCCTTCTGCTGTATGGTATGTTGACACAATCCAGAAAGCTTACTTTGAACTCCCCAACCTCTCCATTGGATTCTATCCTCCTTTGGGTGTCTGTGGGGGTATTTTAGCAGCAGTGGTATGGTTGGCTGGCAGTGGCCGGGGAAGAGCTCAGGATAAAGGGAGTCATTTACAAGCAGCTTGCGCCGTCAGTGCATCACTTTTTGGCACAGGCTGCAGGCCCATTTCTACAAGGTCATGCAAAGCCATGTGCATGGCTTTTCATAGCCTTGTAGATATGGAGTAAGGCAACGCAGCACAAGTCGCTGTTTTGCCTTACTTTGCATTAAGGAAGCAATCCGTGGGTGTTTCTGTGGTAGTTCTCATGCAACACACATGGATTTTGAAGCATCCCCAGACTTACAAGATTTTGTAAACCTGGAAATGCGTCAAAAGCCTGTGATCCCCCAAGGGAGGCATACTGGAGGTACAACAAGGAGAAACACCTTTATTTCTCCTTATTTTTCCTATTTCTTCATGTGCCTCATTCTGTAGCACACATAGCAAGAGGAAAATGCCCCTTGTGATTGTTTATGGGCAGGAAGGTGTCAAAACAATCATCCCTGCAATGCAGAAACCCTTACACTCTAGTGCAAGGGTGCCTACATTGGCGCATGGCAGCCCATTGTGCGCCAGCACAGGGGAAAAGGATAGGAATGTGCCATATCTTTTGGATAAGGCACATTCCTGCCCTTTTCCTTTGGCACAGAACAGTGCTGCCAGAAGGCATGGGGCACTCCCCTGCACCAGAAAGTAGTAAATGAGGCCCCAGGTGGCCATCTTCTTGGATTTAGCTACACCCCCAAGCTCTTTCTTTAGACAGCAAAGTACTGAATTGCAAACAGCATCATTAAGATTTACCAGGCAACATCATCACTTTTTTAATTTAAAGGCTTATTAGCAAAGTTGTGAACCCTCCTACAAAACGTGCTGAACTCACAGATTTAGTGGACCAGTTAAGCTATTGTTTAACTGAGTGGCATTCATACAAAAATCTGATCATGACTGAAAGTTTCATAGCCACACTGACCATAGGAAAGTGTAGTAGCTTAGGCAGTTCTGAAACCATGCAGTTAGGTACGGGGAAGAGTCTTTTATCCAAGAGAGAAAATGAAGGAATATGTGAAAAAGTTTATGGGGCAAATTTACCATGATTTTGTGTTGGGGTTGTGTCACTTTTGTAGTGCAGCCAAAACGCAAAATAATTTTTTTAATAATTTACTAAGCCATACAAAGCTACTTTGCGTTGTTTTGTAAATGCAAAGTAAGGCAAGGCAGTGGAGAGGGGTGCCTTGCATTACATTACGTTGGGTAGGTGTAACAAGGGTGAAGAATGGCTTTCCCATGCATCTACCCATGTATTTTGAAGCAAACAAATACTTGTAAACCTTAGTTTGCACCAAAAGGGTGCCCTACCCAACATATCTTTAATTCTCTTCATTACTTCTTCTTTCCATGTGTGCTGCATTGTGCAGCACACATAGAATGAGGAACATGCTTCTAAGGATTAGTCTTTTGCAGGAAAGTATTCCTTCCTGCACAAAAGCAATCTTCTTTGTAACACAGGCACCCTTGCACCATAGTGCAAGGGTGCCTGCTTGACACTAGACAGCCTCATGTGCACAAGTGCAGAGTGGGAGCTGAAGAGCATCATATCTGAAAAGAGACAGTGCTTTTCAGCTTTCTCATACTCAGGCAATGAAATGCAGCAACTTGTGTTGCTGCACTGCATTGCATGACATCTAAGTAAATCTTCCCCTGTGTATTTGTTCTGTTGGCAATTTTGAAAAATTTGTAAAACATTGGAAAAGTAAACCTAATATTTTCAAGAATCAAATGCCAGTAATATCACCGAATAGTTGTAGGTGGCAGAAAACTGGGGTGCTTTCTTGTGGCATGGAGAAAATCAGACAGTTTAAAAATGGGTAGTGAATACTATACAGTATCTAGTTGCTTGTTTAGTGGTCACCTGTAAAATATATGGCCCATTGGACAGGATAAAACAGTTTCAGGACTCTTTGATTCAGGTGGGTTAAGGAACTGTATGAATATTTCCTTTGCACAATCTTTAGAGATTACCTCAGTATAAATGTTTGTTCGTAAGTCTGCACACATGTTGAGACCTAGTCACAAACTGCATTTTGTAATACAGTAGCAGTAATACAGTAGTACTACTAACATACTACAAAATACTATCAACATCCTACACATGGAGATCTATGTCTTGCCTCATCTGTCTTTTAAGTATAGGGATCTCAGCCTCAACTGCAGAGATCTTGCACACATAAATCTAAGTTTAGAAGTAAATGTGGGAGCGACAGAAGGGAGCAGCAGAAAAATGAGGAGAATTCTTACTACTAAAGGGAAGGGGTTAAGTAAGGAGGGTTATGGAGATGTTCAAGGAAGTTCATCACCCACCCACAAAAGAATAAGCCCTTTCCTATTTAGTAAATGCCATTCCATAGTTAATAAAGCCTTAAATTACTCAAAACTGCTTTAAAGTACTCCATGTCAGAGCTGCAGTAAATACATGACTCACAGGCACTGCAACACCCTCCCATAGAGGATAACGGAGGACGGGACAATAAAACCATGCAGGAGCTAATGTTAATGTAACACATTAAAAATGTTTCAAAAATATATTTACATTTTATTTCATGTTAAACATTTACAGAAAAATGTAATTATTCATTTATATTTCAAAATGATTATAAGCTTAATAAGTATTAAAATACTAACATTTTCCTAATTAATTCTATACATAATTTTTGATAATTTTAAAACATTGCTAAATATACATATTTTTCATTTTAGGTGATTTTTTAACTAAACTTCATTTTACATTAAATATATTCAAACACATTACTAAATTATTATTGCAATTGTTATTTTAAAAGTTAAATATATTATATATTATTATAACATTATATATTTAAAATAAATATGTAAATTAAGTAACATCAATATTTAATTTTAAACTATTTTATCAAATTTTTTTCAAAAAATGTTATAAACATTTAAATTTAAAGTTTTTCCTACACATTACCATATGGAGATCTCTGCCTCAATTGTGGAGGCCTCTGCAAAAGTGTGTGAAACGTCAAATATGGTTGTAAAACCACAACTAGTACTGACGTTAGGGTTGTATTTGATGTTTTCACTGACTGCAACCCCTATTTCAGGGGATGTGGACTTGAAATTATAGACTTTTAAATCACTTTACATTTCGAAATGCTGAACAGCCCAAATAAGTAAAGTTATACAAAAGTGTAAGAATACATTTACTTGAGTACATCTACTTACATGTAGATCTGCCTTTTAAGGTGACCCCTCTGTCTCTTGGGATGTTTTGGAAGTAATTATGTAAACATGTTCCTTGATCTGATGGATGTCTCATTTTAAGATAGTTTTTCGTATACCTTGGTTAACTTGGCATTATCATAACACTGATTTGGCATGACAAACAATTCAAATGAGCTATGATCATTGACTGCATTGAATTGTTTTTCAATAACTAAAGCAACATGTTCACAGTTGTCCTTCAAAGGCGTTAGAATAAATATTGTCAGCTCTTGTTATTGGTTGAACTGTTATCTCACCACCTTATTATTAGCGTTCACGAGTTAATGATGTTTGATAAAAAAAGGGCAAGTGTATTTTCTCTGCATCAAAGATTAGATTACAAGATTGAATTGGAACCTGGAGCATCATACCACATAGTCATGTATCTGCATTTACAGAATCAGAAACAGAGTATCTTAATCAATACTTAGATGAAAATGTAACTAATGGATTTATTAGACCATCACAGCCTCCATCCGCTCTCCCCTTTATTTTTTTGTCCCGAAAAAGGGGCGAGCTGAGACGATGTATTAACTATAGTGTACTAAATAAGATTACAGTAAAAAATTGATCCATAATCATTGATATCTATTCTAATGGATCAGATAAAAGAAGCAACGTTTTTACAAGTGTTGTCTCAGGGGAGTATATCACTTTTTCTGACAGAGTGATGAATTAAAACCTGCATTTTGACTGTTTATATATCAAGTCATACTTTTCAGACACTGTAACATCCCTGGTGCTTTTACATTTTTATTGACAAAGCACTAAAATGAATTTTGCATGTGTTTTCCATGGTGTGATTAGATGATAATGTGATTTACTCTGAGCCCCGAGACACATATATGTAACATATTACGGCAGTATTATAGACTATTGTCTAGACAAGTGTGTGTTTCATGCACTATCAATAAAGTGTTTGGGGCGCATTATTAACCGATAAATTGTTACAATGTATGAAATAAATGGAGCAATCCTTGTTTCAGTAAAATTCACACTGAGCTTCTTAAGATTTGCTGACTTTTACAGGAGATTGCATTCAATATTTTTCTGAGATAGAGCAATTACCAAACTACTTTGGATAAGGCGAGGGGTAGTTTCTATGATCTAAAAAAAGCTGATGAAGACTTTCATTTACAGAAAGAAAATGTTTTCTTGCAGCCCTAGTTTGCAAAATCCCATCACTGGGCTTCCGTTCCTTGTGTGGGTTGATGCTTTATATCAGGCAATGAGGAATACTATCTCATAGAAGTGCAATCACTGGACAGGTACATCCAGTGGCTTACTTTTCAGAGACATATTTATCCATAGATTTGAATACACCATTACAGAGGTTTTAGTAATGAAGAGTTTGGAAACATTATTTATTAAGCCAGACGGACAATAGAGATATAGACTGACAAGAGAAATTTTCATTTGTAAAGTTTACCAGAACGCTGACTCCTAGGAAGTCAAGTTGGATGTTGTTCTTTTCTGATTTTGAATTTGTAAATAATTATAAACAGGTCTTCATAACAGTAAGGTGCTATTTTCTTTAGACAGAATCAGCATGGAAATGAAAATAATATTGTTAATAAACCTCCATTCACATAGCCAGTTGAAATTCAGAACAGCTACTATCCAGCTGTAATCACTGTCAGTATCTTTCTAATCAAAGTACACAAACAACTGTAATTTATTGATACAGGGGTTTGACTGAGAGAAATGGAAGGCAGAAGTGAGAAAGATGGATTGTCAATGAAAAGGAAGTTTTATATTACTGTCACAACAACTAAGAAAACAACTTATAAGTAGGCTTCACTATTCTAAGATGAATAGGATTCTTGGAATAATTAACACATTAGAAGCAGTTAAAATATGTTTTGGTAGTTTGCATTATCCGCAGATGTTAAGCAGTGGATACAGATATTTGCTTTATGTGCCCAGATTAAGAGCTCACACATGAAAGCTAGCAGCCTTTTAAGACCAATACAAGTTTCTCCCTGACCACTTCACACTGTATCATTGGACTTTAGGGTTGGATTACGTAATAGTCAGTATGGTACTCTCAAACTTGTTATTATTGACCATTTGACTAACATTAGATTTTTTGTTGCTTTGCCTGGGCTGCCATTGCCTAAAGAGTTAACACATACTTTAGCACATGCTGTTGTTTGATTACATAGTGTGCATCAAGTTTTGATAGTAGAAGGAGGTTCTTGATTATTCTCAAAACGATGGTCCACAATGTATAAATAGTCAGAGATGGAATTATTTTTTCCACTAGCTATCGTCCTCAAATGGATGGTCTTTAATGATGGTGAGCATTGTCTTGCAGGAATGAGACCTATTTTTTGTATGCATGGACACCAACATGGACACCAACCTAGAGCAGTGCAGTGAGATCCACAATTGCCTGCATCAGTTCCATCAATTCAAGGGCATTTAACTTCAGAGAATCCAGAAGTCTGTGCAATCCCTCAGAGAAAGCCAAATCTACCTATAAGCTCACTATTAACAAGAAAGGAATTCCAGCACCTAAGTATACGGTACAGTGAGCAAATCTAGTTATTCATAGATTTTTTTTTAAAAGCTTCTAACTTACAATCCAGCTTTGTTGGTATATTCACCATTGAGCAAATAGTGAATCCTTGAATGGTGTGGTGAGATTTGCCTCAATCTACATTCAGCCAGTTGCAAGTATTTTTAAATTTAGTCAGCAAAGAGACGTCTTCCTTCGAATTCAGCCTTTATTTAGGTGAATGCTAATAATGAAAATTAAATATATAACATCTTAGATGCACAGATGCTTAGAGCACAATTGTATATGTAGCTGATTGAAAAGAGCCCACCCCTGAGGAGCAATCATGGGAGCTGTCCTCTAATCTGCATGCTCCATGGTTACTGTCACCATGGTTATGACAATGTCATGATCTATGGAACTTGCTCACCTGTGTATGCCTGGTAGACATGGAGACACACTTCTCCAAACTTCAAAGGTGCTTGAGTCTTCCACTGCAGAGGAGGTCTGCAGTGTATGCAGAGTGAGGGTACCACTTGGTGTGCGTCATTGTGTCTACGACACTAGAACTACACGAAACATGCAAGTCGAATAAAATCAAATTACATTTCCCAGAGCACAAAGGGACACTCTTGATACTTGTTATGGTGGTCCTGATCATAAATCCGCTGAGGAGTAGTTCCTTTTGTTTCAGGGTGATCTTTACTAGACAACAGTAATGCTTAGTTGCTGCACTAGTTATTCAATATCTTGTTCTCAGAGACCTATTCTGAAAGAAAGCTAGAAATAAGGGGAGAGCTGCCACGTTTGCCACAGGTAAGATCTCCTTACCTAAATATTTTAAAACAGCCTCTCTGCTGTGGTTTTGGTTGGAAACCCTACTAAAGCACCAGGTAAGTTTTTAATTGGAATAAAAGGTGTAAGCATGGCCTGTCCTGGCACCAGGCCATCCCTCTACTCCACAGGAGTGTTCCCCCCACTCTGCAGCAGATTTGGGGACTTTTTGCCAATATTCCCTCTCTGGTGGGGATGTAATAAGTCTACTAGGCCACTAGGAATTTTGTTTGGGGGAAGTACCCCACTGGGTATGAGCTCCCTCCCAAAAAACTGCTTCTCTGACCACCTGGGGTGGCGATCGGCAGGTTTATCACAAACGCTGCTCTCCCAAGCGGTCAGAAAGCCTACTAGCATATAGGTATTTTTTTTTGTAATTGGTGGGGTGGCATGCCTAGAAATCAGGCCATGCCCATACTCTCTCACAGCACCAGCACACTTTCTGCAGAAAGCCCAGTAGACTCCAGTGAAAATAAAGGAACAAAGGGGAGGGGTGTCTACCTCGAAACATCCCCAGAAGTCTTTGTGCCCCCTTTGAGCAGAAATATTTAAAGTTTTTATCCCCATTTGCTCCCCCCAGAGTACTGAAAGCTCACTAAACACCAGGGAAAAAGGTTAAAGAAAAATGCAAGGTTGGGAGTGTCCTGCTGAGGCGTCCGTCATGCATCCACCCTGCAATAGACCCAGCGATCTTTGTTCCCCCTGAGGGCATACTGTGGGCTTTTCACTGTCTGCCCCTCCCAGTGGGAGAGAACAGAAGGCACACTTGACACCTGGAAAAAAGTAAAAAAAATAAGGGATGAGGCTGTCCTTGCCCGCTGCCCAGACCAAGCCCAGCAGTCTTTATGGCCCTATAAGGTCACATTGTGGATTCTCCCCAGTCTCCCTCCAGGGGTATCAAAAGCCCAACTAACACCAGGAAAAAATGTTAACAAAAGAAGTGGTAGGGCAGCCTGTTGAATCATTAAGCTGTGCCCCTACCCAGGACTGGACAAAGCTGAAGCCCATTTGACTGAAGGGAGAATAGTCAAGAAAAAACAAGACTGGGGTTAGCCTATCAGTTACCAACCATTCCTCATCCTAGAATAGACTTTCTGCCCCCAGAAGATATATTTGGGGGTTAATCCACAATCTGCACTTTCTGGGTAGGCTGTAAGGCCTGTAGCCATGAGGGAAAGTGATCAGAAAAAGGAGTGGGGGTCCAACCGGGCATGGAACTGTGCCCCTACCTTGGAATAGGATCAGCAGTCTTCTTTCCCCTGGAGATTGGACAGTTTACCTTCAATCCTATCTTGGATGAGCCAGAAAGTCTACTACATAATGGGGTAGTGCTTTTTAGGACAAATATATTGGAGAGACTGCCCATACAGGCACCTAGCCATGATCAACCTTTAAAGTCACAAATGTCTTTCTGTCTCCCTTGAACCTAGATCATCCCCATCCCCATAGCAAGCAATGGGAATCTTGGATTCTTCTGGGGGCAGTTTTGACATATGGGCCCACACAGAGGGGGTAAATTCCAATTTCCTGTCATTTGCCATGATAAATGCTGCACTGTTTGAACTCTGGGTCAGCTGGCAACCAGGGAACCCTACAGATCCTCGACATTTCTGGAAATTAAAGGACACAGATGAATCCAGGTGGACATGTCTTGCTTGAGCCCCTATACCTTTTCTTACTGAGAATGCCCTGCAAACCCCAAACTTTGGCTAAATGTATTACTGCAAAGGAAATTTCCAGAATCTGTGAGGATGAACAAAATTCCTACAATACAGCATTTCCACATTCCTCCTGATAAAAAGGTTACCCCAATTGTGTGGACGGGTCTAGTCCAGTGACAGGAACTGTCTGAACCAGGGATCATGCGAAAGTCACTTTGACTTCATGTGGCCACAGTTTTCATCCATTTCTGTCCCAGGCACCAGGCCCAGCTCCACATGTGGGATACTATTTTTATGGAAAAAATATGGGAAAGCTGGATAATAGAAATTGTGTGGAGCTCCTCAGATTTAAGACATTCCCCTCACATAAATGTAAGGAAAATATATGATTTTAGTCAAAATTAGAGGTTTTCAAGGCATTCAGGATAAGAAAACATAGTGGGATCAATACAAGTCACACCATCATGGACTCCCCTGCATGTCAGAACTCCAACATGATAATAAAAGGAAGTGATATATTCTTTCACCTTCCCAAGTTATACATTCATTTCAATGGAAAGGATAGGGTTAGAGTTTGATTCTATGGTCATGTAGGGTCATTCTTCTGGGAAATGAAGGATCCTCACCTACATATAATGGCACGCTTTATTGTCGAGTTTCCCACACCTGGACCACTCCATGTGTCAAGGTAGGCTCAACTCCCTACTTTGGGAGTAAGAGTTTTTGAGTAATGATTTTGTGGGTCAGACAAGGGAAGTTAAATAAATTCTAGATCTGTTCACCAAAGTGTTTGTTACGAGATTCCCTGGCTGGATTAAAAACTAAAGTGTTGGGGATGAACTAGGATTATCATCGTCCAGCCGTCTTTTAGATGTGTTTTGGCTGACTTGTATTTGCCTTCTGGTTGAGTCGTCTTTATCAGGACATCAAAGTCTCTGACTTTTTATGCAATTTGTTGTTAGTTGGACATTAGTATATGTATACAATGTTGTTGAATGCACATAAAGAGATAAGAACAGAAACATAACAACACATGGTTTGAGAGTTACTTGCACCTGGTATGCAGTCCCACCAACAGTTGTTTACTCCGGATGAGACAGCACACAGTCTAAGCAAAATGGACTATTATAGCCACAATACGTATTCTCTAGAAATTATCCTGAATGCAAATTCACGCAGTGAATCCCAGCAGAGTATGAGAAAAACATGTGTCCATTAGGCATTTTGCTTAGCACATTCTTACTCAAATGTTGAGGTAACTAATCTCAACTCAAGGAATTTGGTTAGTATCACCCTGTAGATACACATTGTGAAAGAATTTAATTCAATTCAGGTGTTATCCTCAACAGGGAAATGCGTATATGGCTATAATTATTTGGTTCGTGTTATATAATGTTTAACATGGGCCAAGAGATGATTAGGTTACTGGGACATTGAGTGTTAAGTCCCTCATAAGTTGAATCAAAGTGTGATGGCTTATGCATTATGGGTATCCCTGTGCACAGGCATTACGCTTTGTCAGTGTGGCTCATGTGTTTGGCATAATTATTGCAGAGCAGGATTGGTTTCTCCATATCGAGAACCCAGGATTTTTGTGTTGCTATGGCTGCCAATTTTGTATTTTGCACCCATAAGGTTGATTTATATGTGTTAATGTTGCTCTATCATATAGTATAGATGTATAATATGGAGGCACCTATAGTTGTGGGTATCTCTTCCTGTGCAGTCTGTGGATCCTAAGTGCTGCACTCTATTTACTTTGTGAAAGAAAATGATGCCACCTTATATTCCTTTGCATGACACCACAGTGTCGGAAGTTCCAAAGAGTTTCTGGCCTACCCTCCATGCTCAGCTGAAGAGTTTGAGCAGCTGAAAGACAATAAGTGTTTATTAGGATTAATCACTTAAGTGCACAGAGTGGCGTCCTGCCAAGTGTTCATTGTGTGCTTTGGAATCACCTTTCATGTTATATTTATTAAGTTGTTTTTGTGCTATGAATGTTTTGAAAATTAAACTTTGCTAACATGCATGTTTATTGGTGGAGCAATGTCTAAATTGTGTTGGATAATAATTGTAGCATAGACATGCAACCAGTGGTCATGGCACTGCCCAACAGTACAGCATATACCAATTGCTCAATGGAAATCAGAATACAAACCATAATCAGATGCAGTGTTAACATTCACTCTTGTAAACACATACTCGGTGGCCTGGCCACTGTCTTCTGCCACAGTGTAAGTTCAACATACAATGAGGAATATGTGTTACTTAAAATCAATGCTGGTCTCAAATCGAAGAGTTCAAGTTAAAATCAATTCCCTTTTCAGTTTTCTGTCTACATACCACATATGACCCTTTTACTTACAACTCTACTGCTCTGCTCAATTCTACGTCTTCTTGTAGACATCGTTAACTAGAATGCACCATCAGGAAGGGAGGCGGCCTTCCTACCAGTTCCTGTTCAGTGCCTCATTTGCTTCTGTTGATCTTGATCAGGCAATCTGGAACTCACACTACTGTACAATTATAGCATTTGCAGAGGGAACATTTCCTGACATGCTCACTCTTTCCATTCTCTGCAGTACTCCACAAAGGACTGAAGTGGAATTGCATGTCAGTGACTGTCTTAGTCTCATTTCCATGTGACCCACCACACGCCTGTCGCATCAACAGTGATACCTGCAATATGAGCTCCCTCACTGAAATCTCATACCAGGGTCTTTACGCTGCATAGAATGTGGCCGACGTGTCTAAAGTTGAATAAATTCATTAAAATATCTGTTTGGGACACTGGTGTATTCTTAACCTAAGCCTAATGCAAAAACTATCCCTAATGCAAAGAGGCAGTTAATATTTCATTGTATCAACTTAAATTAACGTAGATTTTATTAAACTGCTATGAAATACTTTAAATTGATTTCCAAACTTGAGAACCCATACAATAATACCAATGCTTTATGTGAGAAACTGGGCTATTGGTGGATGGTGGGTGTTAGCCCTTCCAAAGCAACAGCCACGATCCTTGTCAGTGTGAACCACAGTCACTAAATTAAACTATGCATAACCCTCTGGTAGCTTGGCAAAAAAGCAGTTAGGTTTAAATTAGAGGTAATGTGTGAAGAGTTTATGCATTATTTAAATAGTAATAATGTTACAAACCCACACAAGAAAAAGTCCACACCAATTTAGGAAAACAGTGTACGTTTTAATAAATTATTTGCTATTAAAATGACATACATGTCACCACTGAAACTAGAAATATGCAGTTTTTAAGATTTAGATAAAAGTAGCACCAAAAGGTGCAAAGCACCAACTGAAGGCATCTGGTCATGCTGGACCAGGACAAAGTCACAAGTTCAAGCTGACCATGATGAAGCACAGGCCAGGCACAGAACCAAGTTTGGCCCACTGAGGACTGTACCATGTGCCCTTAGTACACGGTCTGCGCAGCATTGCTATGCGAGGCTCCGGCCATCTGGTGTTGGTTCTGATGAAGCAATGCAGTGAGGCTTTACATTGCTTTGTGACGGTTCTGATGTGCTGTGTGTCGGGGCTTTGTGAGGCTTTGCATCACTCAATGGCGGTTCTGATGAAGTTGGCTGCTATGTAGTGAGGCATTGTGGGCCTTTGTGTCACTTGGCATCAATTCCATTGAGGCTGGCAGCTGTGTGAAGGGGCTTTACATGGCTCAGCATTGGTTCCAGTAAGACGTGCAGCATTGCAGAGTCTCTTCAAGGGACTTTGAATTCCTTCATGCCAGATTTGGTGGATCCTTAAAATAAGCCACGAGGAGGTCTCTGTGATTCCAGCCAAGGGCCCAGGCCCCATGAAGTCACCACGTGGAAATCAGAGGCCAGCAGGTCCTGTTGCGGGTCCAAGCAGGTCCAGTGCAGCAGGTCAACAGGGTGGGTGCAGAGAGGTGTCTGGACCATGATGTGTCCCTGTAGCTCAGAACAGGAGGTCAGTCAGCTGACCTTTGGAGTCACTCAAGTAGCCTGGCTTGAAAGGAGCAGGTCTAGTCCTACTTCTCACACAGCATGGCAGGCCTCAGGCAGCAGAGCAGGCCTCAGACAGTAGGGCAGTCCTTCATCTACAGTATACTCAGGTCCAGGCATTTAAGGAATAATGGGTCTGAGCGTTCTATTTTTATACCTGGTGCCCCCTTTGAAGTGGGAGAAGCTTCTGGAGTTTTCACATTGCAAAGGTATCTGGAATGTTTTGCCTTCCTGCCCTGGTCCCAGGTTGTCTGGTGAAACAATAGCTTAGTGTGAAGTTTTTTTTGTGTGTGCGAAGGAAGTTTTCTTTGAAGTACTAGTGGGGCATTGTACAGATCTGCCACTTTCATCCTGATTAGATGGCCCATTTTCCCACCACCCAGTCCCTCTATTGTGTGGCTGTTTAGGAATACACAAAGGTCAAATAAAATTGGCACCTAGTCATGGGACCCAGGAGCAGGCACAAAATTGTTAGGACAAGTAAATGCCAACTTTCTAAAAGTGACATTTTCAAAATTGTCACTTAAAATCCAACTTTACCATGACAGAGGATTTTAAATTCCAATTCCTTAGACACCAGACATATTATTCCTGCTTGCTCCCAAATGCATGTTATCCTTTATTCAATGTAATGAAGAAACCCAATGTTATCCTATGGGATTAGAATGTCTCCCAGTAGCGAAAAATGAACTTGGGAATTTTTCACTACCCGGACATGTAAAACTTAAAAGTACACGTCCGACTTTATAAGTATATTGCACCCTGCCCTGTGGCTGTTTAGGGCCTACCCAAACTTGTATGTATTAAAAAGGAAATATTAGGTTTGGGAAAAGGTTTATTTTGCCAAGTTGAATTGGCAGTTTAAAATGCACTACAGGTTGCACCTAGCACACTTAAGACATGTTCAAGGGGCTATTTAAGTGGGTGGCACAATACGTGCTGCAGACCCACCAGTAGTGTTTAATTTATGGGCCCTGTGTATGTGGTATACCACTTTACTAGGGGCTTATAAGTAAATTAAATACATTGATCAGGTGTGAGCCAATTTGATCAGGTTATCAGGAGTGAGCACAAGCACTTTAGCATGGGTTAGCAGTGGTAAAGAGCACAGAGTCCTAAGGCCAGCAAAAACAAATTCCCCAAAAATGAGGAAAGTAGGCAAAAGGTTTGTGGAAAGACCCCCCCCCCAAAGCTGACACTTTATCTAACTAAACCCCAGTGAGCACTAAACCTCACCCCACCCATACTAATTGTAAACATTATTGCTAAGCTTTTCTAATTATAAGTAATGATCCCAGTTTTCTGTTTTTACTGCTATTTGCAGCTAAATACAGATTTAAAAACTGTGTTTCCTGTCTACATTTATTTGTAAAAGGCAGAAATGTTTTGATTAACTCTCCCTATTGTCATTCATAAATTCCATGCCAATAGCTGTGTAGACTCACACCATAGGGATTTTATTTAAATGACTGCATATAGCAATATATGTTTGTGCCAAAATGCTAATATTTTCCCAATGGTATCATTGTTTGTCATATGTGGCTGCCTAATATGCTAAAAACCAATAGGCAGCAAAGTATGAGGTGGACATGGAGTGGTTAAATAAATGTGAAAAGTCACACATTACAACCTCATTTGTTCACAAAACACAAAAGCAATATGGATAAAAACAGACAAATGTTCAAAACATAAGTACCATAAATCCATAAGCTTTAATTATATAATTTACTATGTGTTACATTGTTTTTTTAAATGGTGCACACTTCCCCTGGCAATCTTACTAATTCTGTTACTGAATTTAGGAAAGATCAATTTTTATTATATTATTTATTATGATATTTTATCAGTTTCTTTTTTAAATATATTAAATTGTGAATAAAAAATATGATAACGTGAATTCATGTTAATTTTCTAATGCTTTTGAGCATTTTTACATTTTTAGCAGAATAATTATATAAAAGTGCATAACTTTATGGAACACAAAGTGAAGTCATTGTTCTATACTAGTGTGGAGGTCATAAAGGTAAACTTACACTTTTGTGTACTTTTATTATTGTTTGGTATTTACAATGGTATTTAATGAGTAGCATCTTTACAAATGCAGTCTCCTCACATAAAAAGATAGGACTTCCTTATCTTTTTATGAGTGGAGATTCCACACTCATAAAGATACTACTCAAAAATACCTTTGTGAATAGCAAACAATGATAAACGTGCATAAAAGCGTACGTTTACCTTTGTGAATCAGGTCCAGAATGTCTGATAGGTAATGTGAAAGACTCCACAACAAATTGCTGTTTCACTCCACTCTCTTAGCAGAGATATGGAGAGCTAAAATACCTGCACAAATGTTGGAAACTATTCCATCTTTTAAAACCCAAAAATAAAAAGCAGAGCTCAGAATTGTAGCTGAAAGCTATGTCTAGCTGCATTATTTTATTATAAAAAGAGCTTTTCACTTCTCTATCCTACTTAATGCAGAATGAATACAGCTGGCTTCGAAAGTACGAAACCAAATACTTGGTTCACCACAATGAGTATAAGTCATATGTGTCTCTCACTTGAAACATTACTCTTTCAAATGATACTAATCTAGACATTCATTCTTCAAACATCATGTATTTTGTGCTCCTTTCCAATGTTTCTACATATTTTTCCCAAATTGATATTCTTTGGGTACAACTGGTTAAACAACTGAGTGGCACCAGGTGACAGTTTGTAGTCATACATTGTGGCCCTCATTACAACCCTGGCGGTAAATCCCACTTTCTGCCGTGCTGAAGACCGCCAACATACCGTTGCGGTGGTGGAATTCCGCTACAGGTATTACGACCCACATCTCGTAATCTGCCACAATACAGACATCCACACAAGTCCGCCACACCAAAGGTCAGTGCTAAACTGGCGGTACCAAAACCTACACTGTCACGCCAACAAGAATACACCCACACTATCACGACCCACGAATCAACGCAGCGGTCTTTCAACCGCGGTAATCCATTGGCGGTACACACCGCCAAGCTAAAAATACACACACATTTACAAAACACAACCACATTGGACAATTCAAAATACACACACCTGATACACATACACACACCACACCCACAACACTATAAAACACACACCCACATTACCCACAAACCCTTACAGCGAACAAATTTGTAAGAAGCCCAGAGAGAGAGATTAGCAAACACAACACCAGCATCCACAGACACACAATGCCATCACCCATACAACATCCACGCACCTCAAACAACAAACACCAACTCATCCCCCCACACATCACAACAGACAGCACCTCACACAACACCCACACCACATCATGGCACCTCAAAGACACCCCAGATTTTCAGAGGAGGAGCTCAGGGTCATGGTGGAGGAAATCATCCGGGTAGAGCCATAGCTTTTCAGATCACAGGTGCAGCACACATGCAGCCTCCATTGTAAGGAAGATGGAGCTATGGCGGAGAATCGTCGACAGAGTCAACGCAGTGGGACAGCATCCAAGAACACAGGATGACATCAGGAAGAGGTGGAACGATCTACGGGGAAAGGTGCATTCTGTGTTATCAAGACACAAGATTGCTGTACAGAGGACTGGCAGTGGACCCCCACAACCAACAACATGGGAGAAGCAAGTCTTGCCAATACTGCATCCTGAGGGCCTCGCAGAAGTAGCAGGAGGACTGGACTCTGGTAAGTCATATCTTTATTACCATATCCCCCCGCCCCCCTGCATGTCATCACATCCCCTCACCCGTACCCTCACTTCCATCACTCCATCATCTCACATATGTCCCACTATCACAACCCACACATCTCAATACCAAGGCCCTGCATGCAACACCTATGCATGGACCACCGTCACCAAAGTATGTCCAGTACAGATACCCACACAGACCCCAAACCACCTATCACGAAAGGGCAAACACACTGATGCAAGCACAGGAGTAGAGGGTACCTCACCCAATGCACAAGATGGCACACACAGATACTAAAACTATGCATTTACACCCCAACAGGACCCATACCCAACGTCACCGGACAGGAGGTGCCAGACATATCCAGTCCCCCCACAGAAGAGGACCACAGTGATGACAGCAGCTCTGCACGCCTGGATCAAGATGACCAGCCCGGCCCATCAGGGACCTCTGGACAGTCGTCTCCCCTGCGATGTCACAAGCCACCACAGAGCCTCCCCCCTCAGAAAACACCAGCACAGCACCCATCCAGCGGGCCCATCCCTTTCATTCATTCATAGAATGGTAGCTTTTCCGGTTTCTGTACACCTGTTCATTCCTGCGGGGGGGACAAATGCCACATGTGTACCATCAATGGCACCAATGATGTTGGGGATATGTCCCAGGGCATAAAAGTCACCCTTCACTGTGGCCAAATCCTCTACCTGAGGGAAAACAATGTAGCTGCACATGTGTTTCAGCAGGAGGATGCCGCCATCTCATCACCTGCCCCAGCGGACGTGCCCTATGGAGGAGAACGGTGAGCAGAGGGTCATACAACACATAGGTTTCACAAGGCTGTTTAGCACAATAGTGATCTATTCTTTGTCTGCCTTTGTCTGTCCGTATTCATAGCCTAAATAGGTGTGACGCAGTTATTTGGCCTGCCATGTGGCCCCCTGATATGGCGGCTGCCTGACCTGTAATGTGGGACAAGGGGAAATGAGGTAACTGCGCTGGGGTTGTACTCCGTCGGAGTAGGCGTTTGAAGACCGTGGCGCAATTCAGCATTGGTTATCATTGGGCCCTATGGGTTCCAGGAGCCAATGACGATGTACGCCGGCGGTGACAGTACGCACCGCCGCGGACGTGACCGCCAATTTCTATCAGTTTTCTCACTTGATACCTGACCTTCAACAGGAGAGGACCTACACTGCAAGTGCTGCTGTGACCTGTGTCTGGAAGTGACAGTGGCTACAGTGTCTGGGGAAAGGGCCCCTGCCTTCACTGTGGAGGAGTTGGAGAAACTGGTGGATGGGGTCCTTCCCCAGTACACGCAACTGTACGGTCCTCCAGCCAAACAGGTGAGCAAACTGTGTGCATGGTGGATGGCACATGATTGTATGGAGTGTCGTGGATGGAAGAGGTGGGGGGAACAGGCCAGCATGTGAGGATGGTGTGTGTATGTATGTCTGGGCCAGGGTGGGAGGTTTGTGGCCAATGTGTGAGAAGAACTGTATGGGAGAGTAATATCCATTATAACTTCACTTTTCCTCTAGGTCAGCGCCCACCAGAAGAAGGGAATTTGGAGTGCCATTGCCAAGGCAGTGCGGACACTGGGGGTCTACCATAGATGGAGCACCCACTACCGGAAAAGATGGAAGGGCCTGCACCGCTGGACCAAGAAGACGGCGGAGGCCCAGCTGGGGATGGCCTGCCAACGCGGAAGGGGTGCCCGTCGCACCATGACCCCCCTGATGTACCAGATCCTGGCGGTGACATATCTGGAGTTGTATTGGCGCTTGAGGGCATCACAGCAGCCACAAGGGGGTGAGTACACTCTCATTCAGCTGACTCTGCACGCATTACGAGGTGTCTGGGTGGGGGAGGTGGGCTGTGGGTTCCCCTAGGCCAGAGCAGACGCCCAAAGGTAGATCTATTGATTTGCAGCCTCATTCCCTGTCCAACCCCAAAGGTGGTATTTGCCCTCTACACCTAGTCAGACTCCTATGGCTTCCAGCTGTGCATAATATAGTTCTCGACAGAGTCCCCTATGGGCATGTGCTTTTCCTCTGTCCTGTCAGTGCATGGCTTAGTGCATAGGGCTGCTCCCTGTGTGTTTTGTCCCCCAACGGTAGGGGTGTTGCATGCATTGCCCATGTGTCTTTTCTGTCTTTCCCCCCCTTTTTGTTTTGTCACCCTGTCCTTTCGTGCATTAGCATCATCTGGTGGAGGAGCAGTGACACCGGAGCAGGAGGGAGCTGCATCCCACATAGCCCTGGAGGGTGAAGTGACGGAGTCCGAAGGCACCAGTGGGACGGAGGGTGAGGGGAGCTCCACGACGGGGACAGGAGCAGACACCAGCAACAGCGACTCTTCCTCTGATGGGAGCCCCCTTGCGGTGGCGGGCACCGCTGTGCCCACCGCATCAACAGGTACAGCCGCCACCCCTCCTACCAGCACTGCCCTCCCAGCAGCCACTCATCGAGTTTCCCGTGCCCGCTCAGCCAGAAGGGTGGGCATCTCCTTCGCCCCAGGCACCTCAGCCCTGCCCCAGTCAGCCCTGCTGCCCACAGTGAGGAGGCTATTGACGTCCTGAGATCCCTCACTGTTGGGCAATCTACCATTTTGAATGCCATCCAGGGTGTTGAGAGGCAATTGCAGCAAACAAATACATACCTGGAGGGCATTCATTCTGGCCAGGTGGCCCAACAGAGAGCATTTCAGGCTCTGGCCTTAACACTGATGGCAGCCATTGTCCCTGTGTCCAGCCTCCCCCCTCCAACTTCCTCCACCCAGACCCATCCCCTGTTCCTCGTCCTATCCCAAGCACACCATCAAACCAGCATGCACACTCATCAACACACAAGAGTGGCCATGGCAATCATAAGCACCACACATCCCACAGGCACTCACACAAGCACCATCCCCATGCAGACACACCAACATCCACTGCCTCCACTGTGTCCCCCTCCTCCACGTCCTCCTCCTCCTCCCTCCCTGTCTCGTCTCCACTCACACCTGCATGCACTACATCTTCATCCACTACCTCCATCACCAGCACGCCCATCACCACACACCGCTCACGTGCACTCACAACCCTACTACCATTCACACACCCCTTGTGTCCTCTTCCAGTGTGTCTGTGAGACCTCCTCCCAAACTACACAAACGCAGGCACACACACACCCAACAGTCATCCACCTCACAACAGCCTCCGGCCCATGCACCTTCACCCACATTCAGCAAACATACACCTCCTACAACCACTACCTCTTCCTCCACTCCCAAACCCCCTCCATCCTCCCATCCCAGTGTGTCTAAGAAACTCTTCCTTGCAAACTTTGACCTCTTCCCTACACCTCCCTCCACACGTCCTTCCCCTAGGGCCAGGCTGACAAGGTCCCAGCCCAGCACCTCATCCACCAAATCCTCCAGCACAGTGGTCTCAGCAAGTCCGGTCACATTGCAGGCGCCACCCATAAGGGCTGCCAGTGTGCCACCTAGCAGGCCAAGGAGCAGGCCATTCCGCCACCTGCCAAGGTGAAGAAGGTGCCCACATGCCGGAGGGAGAAGCAGCACCTACCAGCAAGCAAGGGCTCCTCCAAGCCAAAAGGGACAGTGGCAAGGCACCAGCAGTGATATCAAAGGTGGGGAAGGGACACAAGCCGAAGAGCAGGTCAGGACAGGGCACGGAGGCTCCGGCTGAGGGACCAGAGTCACCCCTTCTGTCAATCACAACATCAACCAGTACGGCGGTGGACACCGCCACCTGCACCACCACCAGCACCATCACCTGCATGTCTGCTGCCTCAACAACAGTCCCCAGCATCATCCTCAATGGGCAGTCGTCCGAGGCTGCAGGAGACGTCCTGCTGTGTCCCTCAACAGGTGCAGACACATGCACCACCGCCAACACCTCTGCCACAGACACCGCCGCAACCACCGCCACCAGCCCCGCGACTTGCTCACACAGTGCCACCATAGCTGACATGGCAATCATCCCCAGTGGCCAGCTGTCTGAGGCTGCAGGAGACGTCCTGGACCCTGCCCAGCATACATGAGGATTGACTCCCAGCACTGTTTGAACCAGCAGGTGCCAGACAAAGTCGCAGCAGGGTGGAGTGTGTCTCTGCCTCCATGGAGTATCATGCTACCTGTTCCCAGGCAATCTTGTGGCACACACACCCAGGTGAGGGAATGGGACCTGCCACACTGCATGTGAAGCACTCTGGGCACCAAGCCCCCTCCAGAACCAGTGGAGATTCACATCCACTACGTCAGTCCTTGACAGGATGAAGCACTCTGGGCAAAAAGCCCCCTCCAGAACCAGTGGAGATTCACATCCACTACCTCAGTCCTTGGCAGGATGAAGCACTCTGGGCACAAAGCCCCCTCCAGAACCAGTGGAGACTGTTATCCACTTGAGAGACTGTGGCTTTGCACTCCCCAGGATAAAGCAGTGTGCAAACCACCTACTGGAGAGACTTGAAAGACTTTGGCTTTGCACTCAGACTCCCCAGGATAAAGCAGTGGGCAAACCACCCACTGGAGAGACTTGAGAGACTGTGGCTTTGCACTCCCCAGGATAAAGCAGTGGGCAAACCACCCACTGGAGAGACTTGAGAGACTGTGGCTTTGCACTCCCCAGGATAAAGCAGCGGGCAAACCACCCACTGGAAAGACTTGAGAGACTGTGGCTTTGCACTCCCCAGGACCAATCAGTGGGCATGGAGCTCCCTCTTGGAGCAGTGGCGTTGTCCGTTCATCCAGCTGAGGTGCCCCCCTCCCTCTGAGGTGCCTGTTTATTTTCCATCTGATGCCCCTGCAGTGTTCTCTCCGTTTCGAGTCAGGTATCTTGTGTGGGCTTCGCCCATGCATTTTGGGACACTGATCCACGGACAATGATTTCATTAATATTCAGACTTGTGTAGTTGGTGTACATATTTGTATATACTGATTTTTTAATTTGGCCTATCTAATTTTTATTGATTACACTTGTTACAATCATGCCCTTTTGTCCTTGCATTCTTCCAGGGGGTGACGGGGTGTATATGTAACATTGCTGCATGTATTTGTGTGTATGGTGTTGTGGGTGGAGTGTGGGGGGTTGCGTGTCTGTGTCACTCTCTTTTCCCTCCCCCCTCCCCTGTGTGCTAGGTGCAGTACTCACCGTTGTCGTCACCGGCGTCTTTGCTGCTCCTGATACAAGAGGAGGTAGACCAGCATGAGCAGGACCTGTAGTTCGGGCTCCATGGCGTCCTGGTTGTTCGTAAAGTGTCGAAAGGTGAGTGGTTTCCGTTCCAAGTCCTGTTTCCGCCGTGCTTTGATGGCGTTGGTACCGCCCCGGAAAAGGTGGCAGATAGGCGTGTTGTAATACAGTGGGCGGATCCTTGTGTTCCGCCTGTCTGTTGGTGGTTACCACCATGGTGTTTGTTTCCACCGCCGTGGCGGTCGGAGTGTTAAAGTGGTTGTCTAGGTTGGCGGTTTCAGCCATGGTCGTGATTCCATTTTTTTTCCGCCGGCCTGTTGGCGGTATTACCGCTGCTTTAACACTGATCTCCAGGGTTGTAATGAGGGCCTATGTCTACTATCATTGGCACCATGTCCTAGGTGCAGAGTGCACCTATACAGACACTTACAATGTAAGCCCTACAGCGTTATCTTATGAGGGGTGGTCTCTGAAGCCTCCAAGGGACACTCCCTAACTGCTCTCAAAGGTTGCCATGGGGTCAAGCTACCCTGTCTGATGAAGTGTGATACCCTGGAACTGGTCCCAGGATGCTTGTTTCTCGTCCAGGGAGGACCTTCCCTAGCAGTTCGGGCTGGACTGTTCCTATGGGGTACAGGGTCAAGACTGATTTTCATATGGCTGTGTCCAAACTGGGGTGACATGGTAAGCAAATAAACAATGGATTAAACCCAGATCTGTGACTGGGGGTGAGTGTTTGAAAAGATCCAGCACTCCATTCATCACCATTTTGTGTTTTACAGTATTACAACTCCACACCTTGTCCTTTAATTACATTGACACATCCAAATTAGCAATAGCTATCTGAACACCTTCCTTCAAAAAACGATTTGCTGTTACACCAAACCATTCAAATAAGGGATATATAAAGGCACCTTAAAATGCTGTATACATAAATTTACTTAAAACTGCAACATATCCGATTAATCCAAATGAGTACCATTGGTCTGTCACTATGGATGTGGGTGCCCCTTCAATGTGAATGAATCTTTCCAAAAATACAAAAGCATAGTATACCCATTTAGAAAAATAATCTACAACAACAATCAAAATCTTACTATCACTCTTCACAAAATTATAAGGACAAGTAAAATCCACACACATTTTCTCCCAAGGCCCATTTTGGCACTGGCAATAAAGGTCCAACATTAACCTTTCAATGCTGATCAGAAAGCAAACATTACATCACACTTTTCAACATATTTCTAAAGCTGTGAATCAATACCAGGCCACCAGTAGTATTGTTTAATTCTACGTACTGTAGCCTACATACCCAAATGTACTTCATGTACCATAATAATTTTAATATCAGGAAAACCAAGAAATGGAATGTAACAATCCTGCCTTAAAACAATATGAGTTACCACTGAAAGTTTAGGTGCCAACTCCGAGTAAACTCTCAAACCAGCAAACAACACTCTTTTTATCAGCCAACCCTGCATTAGGAACTCATTAATTTTATTCAAAACCGCATCATACTTACAATCTTCAACCCATTTTTTCTCATCAACATTCCAAGTATCAATGGCATCAACCACCAACAAAACACAATCATCTTCATCCTCATGACCAAATGTTTCATCACAACCCTCCACAATGGGCACAGAGGCTCTTACATACTGATCACATATGTGATGTTACAATGAAACTCTTGCAAGCATGACAATATGCTAATCAATCTGGAAGAATCCTTGTTAGAAAAGCCGTCATTCAACATACTGATCAACAGCTTATCGTCAGTATAAAGTTCAAGCTTTGTTCCCCAAAGGTACATTTTGAATTTTTCAACAGCCCAAAAACAAGCAAGAGCTTCATGTTTAATCATGCCTTATTTGCAATCTACAGCTGTTGACATCCTGGATGCCAGTGTTATTGTTTTTCTTCTCTATTTACTCTTTGACTTAAGACTGCACCCAGACCACACAAACTTTCATCAACGGTAATTATACATTTCTGACCACCCATAAATGGTATTAATGATGCCCAACTTTAAGCCTTGAAAACCCTCTTGTATTTGTTTTTACCAAACACATTTTGCACCCTTTTTTATATCAAACTTCTTAGATTCTGGACAGAAAATGCATATTTCTAGTTGAACCTAGAATGATACTTGCTAAATCCTAAAAATTATATTAGAGCATCTTTATCATTTGGAACAGGGGATTCTACAAAAGCTTTGGCTAAAGACATATTCAGCTTTATACCCTCACATGTGATTCTCCGATTAACTTCTTTCATCAGAAACGTACACTTCTGTTTGTTAATTGTCATTCCATACTTCATAAGAGCTTTTAATACTCCCTCAAGCTGTGGTTATGTAATCCAATACTTTCTGCATGAACCAAGATGTCATCCTTGAAAAGCTATAGCCCACATTTGTCACCTAACAGCAAATCCATTAAATGTTGGAAAATGCTTGCAGTGGATGCCAAACCAAGAGGCATTCATAAATATTTATAGGCACCAAATGGGGTAACAAATGTTGTTAGGCTCTATGAATCTGTAGGTAAATGGATTTGATGATTTGTTGACTGTAAATTGATAGCAGAAAAATATCTGCGCTCACCAAGATTTGCTAACATATCATGAACACCTGGAAGAGGGTGGCAATCAACTACTATATTCCTATTCAGAACTCTGAGATCTGCACAAATCCAAATCATTCCAGATGTTTTTCTTGCAATTACAATAGCTGGCACCCATTCAGAAGACTCAATAGAAGTTATTATGTTCTGTTCACACTTTCTGTCCAACAATAACTTTGACTCATGTTTAACAGACATAGGCATTGGTCTAACTTTTTGAAATGGAGGTTATCATCTATTTTTAAAAATTATCTTATGCTCAAAACCTTTGATAACACTAACTTTATCACTAAATACTTGCCATACTTAAGTAAAAAACTGCAAATATACCGACTACTTCCACACTCATCCACACACAAGACGGGCAAATTCCCAAACACAATGAGTTTGTCTGTACCGGGTTTCAGTAAAACTCTTAATTTTCCTTGATCCTGCAAACCCATGATGTCCCTTTCTCTCTCAGCAACATATATTTTGTTTACATTTCTCTACCTTTAAATATCAAAGCATCTTGGAAATAACCTTTCATAATAATATTGTATACTCCAAATGCTTTGGGATTTACATCTGTAGTCTTTAGCATTTTATTTGACTAAACATAACAAACATTTTATCTGAAAGAATGGTAATAGATAAACCTGAGTCAGCCATCACATTCATGGTGATAATTCCAACGCCCACCTCATAAACTTGACTTTTAAACTTCATATGGCATGTGTTCAGTAATCCAACATCCAGAGTTAGCAAAATATTGTTCATACCATCACATGTCTTTCTCTGCAGTATCAATTTGATTGATTTTAAGTTTTCCTTGTAAACTTTTGCAGAGTGCTTAAAAATACCCTACTCTTTTTACACAAACTACATTTCTTGTTTGAACCACATCTATAACAATAACCAGAAAACTTCTTGTTGTTACTTTTAAGAAACTTGCTCTTCTTAGACAGCACATAAACATCACTTTCATAAGATAAATTCACATACGATAGAGGCACGCTGTTCTTCTGTTCATATGAAATAACTTTTGTAGAAATAAGAGACCATTCTATACTTTTCGCAGTGTCTAGGACTTCACTAAGTGAGTGGCTTTTACAGCTTAAAATATGTTCTTGTATTTTTTGATGTACAATTAAATACAAATTGATCCCCAAGATAAATGTTCAGATTACTACCAAACTCACATTTAGCTGCAAGAACTGTTAATACAGTCAAATATTAATCTACGCTCTATTTTATTTTAAACGTATGCCTTTCAAGCATGACAGATGGTTCATCTGAAAACTGATTGGTCTTACGAGCTACTGATTCTATGTACTCATCAGAATCTTCATCCTCTGCATAACATGGAACAACATCTAGTAAATTGTCAAAGACTTGTTGCCCTGCTTCACAAAGATGATTGAACAACAAAGCAGTACACCTAATAACAACATACGTGGCAGCATGAATTGACACACTTGAAATCAGGGCTTTTGTGGGGGCACCACCTCCCTCCAGGTAATTATTGACACTGTTTCCAGTTCTGCACTTTTGTGTGGTTTTCTTTGTGTTTTGCTTCCAATGAACTATATAGAGTATCACAAATGAAATCAATAATTTATAGTTGGAAAGTTCAGAACTGGAGACAGTGTACGTAATGACCTTGATGGAGGTGGTCGCCCCAAGGTATCAATGTGGATCATCATTCCAAAAGGTGCAGGCCCCAGACTTATTGGAAAAGAAGGTTACTTCTTTATTTATGCATTGTTGCTGTCTGGCTTGTTTAGCAATTGGAGGACAAGTGTAGAATTGTTCACTTATATGGGCATTACCCCACTTTCTCAGTTCTCTGAGAAATCCTTTATCTGGGGAATTCTTGTTTGAAAATGTATTCTTGGTTTTCTTCATGTCCATCTAAACACATCTCAGTAAATGTAACCGGCATACCACTAAACAATCTCAACTGACCATGATTCAATGTTGCTTTTTAGTGTAGTGTCAAATTTAACTGTAAACAGACAGGTTCTACTGGTGCCATATTACCCTCTGCCCCAATATTGATAAAGTGTAAAATGAATATATGAGTAAATCTGGATTTACTATCGTAAATCCACATATGTGTAACTTGATAAAGCATATATCTTCAAGGTATACTGACACAAAGTTAGGAATAGAATATCTATAGTTATCTAGATAAATTTACTTTCAAGAAATGAGGATAGTGTATATTCTGGCTGTAAAAAAGTTGATTATTACATGAGGTGAGTGACTGCTCCCATCAAGAAATTCCAACATTCTTTGTCAGGGTGGACCGTTATAGACATTAACCTGAGCTTAACCTCCTGGTAGTCTTAGAACAAACAGGTTTAATTTGTGGTAATGTGCAAAGTATTTATGCAATACCAAAACAGTAATAAAGTTGAAACAATAAAAATTAAAAATCCTAAACTGAATTTAAAAAGGGGTAAAATTTATTAAACAAAATGACACCAAAAATCCAAAAATCCAAAAGGGGAACTGAAGATATGAATCTTTAAACTTTTTAGTAAAAATAGTGCCAAAAGACACTATGGCCCACATTATGACATTGGTGGTGACTATTAAAGTGGCGGTAATATCGCCAAAGGCTTGCGGTAATTACAGCCAAATTATGACCATGGCGGTGCTCCCTCCCATAGACAGCCAATGTACCACACCAACCGCCAGGGCGTTAACACCACTGACCACGGCGGTAGCCAACAACAGCCAAGCGGAAGACAAGGTACCGCCCACCATATTATGATGACACAGCAAACCGCCAGGATTTCCATGCGCTACCAGTGCCATCAAAAGTCTGGTGGAAACAGGACACAGAAAATGAAAGACTCACCAACAGGTACACAGGGGACTCTCCTGCAGCCATGGAACCGGAACTTCAAGTCTTCCTGATGCTCTTCTATGCCATGGTCCTTCTGGAACACCAACGGCGATGACGGTGGGTACAGCTGCATAGCACACAACAGAGGGAGGGAGGAAAAGGAGAGTGACACACACACGCACAACACATACCATTCACACACACAACATACACACAACCAGCTGCAGAGTCAAACCAATGTCACAGGACCCACGTCCAATTAAAACAAGGACCACATTGCGGTTTAAGTGACACTGGTATTTGATGCCAACAGCCATCATATTGTCCATGCAAAAACAAAACCATCTGTCAGTGTTCAGAAAGGGGCACAGACCGAGGCCCAACTTGACTCCTGACTATCTGGACTCCACTGTGCAGGGGCATCATGTTGGAAATGGGCAGGCAACTCAGGGGTAAGGGGGGTGGAGGTGGGGGGGCACCTCAGCTGAAGTGGGGAACATGCCCACTGGTTTTGGAGGGGGCTCCATGCCCAATTGTCTCTGGTGGGGAGTGCAAGGCCACAGTCTCTGAAGTGGGGAACATGCCAACTCATTCTGGAGGGGGCTCCATGCCCAATTATCCCTGGTGGGAAGTGCAAGGCCACAGTCTCTGAAGTGGGGAACATGCCCACTAGTTCTGGAGGGGACTCCATCCCAATTGTCCCTGGTGGAGAGTGCAAGGCCACAGTCTCTGAAGTTGGGGACATGCCCACTGGTTCTGGAGGGGGATCCATGCCCTATTGTCCCTGGTTGAGAGTGCAAGGCCACAGTCTCTGAAGTGGGGAACATGCCCATTGGTTCTGGAGGGGGCTCCTTGCCCAATTGTCTCTGGTGGGGA
Source organism: Pleurodeles waltl (assembly GCF_031143425.1). NCBI lineage: Eukaryota > Metazoa > Chordata > Amphibia > Caudata > Salamandridae > Pleurodeles > Pleurodeles waltl. The sequence continues at coordinate 342,694,345 of NC_090447.1, read as the reverse complement.
GTGCAAGGCCACAGTCTCTGAAGTGGGGAACATGTCCACTGGTTCTGGAGAGGGCTCCATGGGCAACTGTCTATGGTGGGTGGCCTACATGCCCTCTGCTGGAGGTGAGGGTTCATTTCCCACTGGAGGTGGAGGTGTTACCCTGGCTGCCTCTGCTGGAGGTGAGGGCGCCTTGCCCACTGCTGGTAGAGGTGTTACCCTGGCTGCCTCTGCTGGAGGTGAGGCCTCCTTGCCCATCTGCTGGTAGAGGGGGCCTCTTGCCTCTCGTTGCTGGTGGAGTGGAAACCTTCCCTTTCTTGGGTTGTGGAGAGGGTACCTTCCATTTCTTGGTTGGTGGAGTGGGAACTTACCCTTCCTCGCCTCCAGGGCTAGGAGGTGCCTCCACTGCCCCTGTCTCCTGTCCCTTGGTTTTCACCACCCTAGTCCTCCGTTTCTGAGGCAGAGGTGTGCTCAGAGTAGGAGTGACAGCCATCACCCTCTGGATCCCCTTTGTGCCAGGGGCTGAGGATTTGATGGGAGCAGTGGCAGACTGTTTGGCTGAGGTGCTGTGCTGGGTCATTTGGACCCTGCTGTTACTGACAGGATGGGGGTGGAAGGGGACGGAAGAAATGAAGATGGACAAGGAAAAGCTTCTTAGGTACGTTGGGGTGGGATGTGGGAGGAGGAATGGGAGTGGAGGTTGAGGGATTGGTTGTCGGAGGTTTACGTGTGCTGGACTTGGGTGCAGGTGCATGGACAGTGCACATGTGGAGGTGGATGGCTGTTGGGAGTCTGAGTGCATTTGTTTGTATCTCTTAGGACGGGGGCAGGCAGGGTAGGAGAGGACAAAGGGGATGCGTAGAAGGATTTTGTGGAGGTGTCTGCAAGTGAGGTGTGTGTGCTGCATTACGTGGTGATAGTGGTGGTGGCTGTTGATGCAGTGCATGCAGGTGTGAGTGTGAACGTGACTGTGAGGGAGGAGGAGGGGGAGACAGTGGAGGCAGTGGATGTGTGCAACTGTCTGTTGTTTGTGTGAGTGCTTGTGACCTGAAGTGTGCTGCCTCTGTTTGACTGTGCTACTCTTGTCTGATGTTATGTGTGCATGCTTGTCTGTATGTGTGCATGGGATGGGTTTGGGTTGAGGAGACTGGGACTGGTAAGTAGTAGTTGGAGGGGGAACGGGAGGAACAGGGGGAATGACTGCCATCAGAGAGGAGGCCAGAGCCTGAAACGATCTCTGTAGGGCCGCCAAGCCATCATAGATTCCCTCCAAGAACGCATTGCATTGCTGCATATGGGATGCCAGCCCCTGGATGGCATTCGCTATTGTTGACTGCACTACAGAGATGGATCTCAGGAGGTCAATAGCCTCCCCACTGAGGGCAGCAGGGCTCACATGGGCAGGGCCTGAGGTCCCTGGGGAGAAGGAGATACCCACTCTCCTGGGCTAGCAGGCATGGGCAACTCGTGGGGGGCTGCTGGTAGGGCAGTGCTTTTATGGGGGTAGCGGCTTTACCTGTAGTTGGGGTGGTTCCAGAGGTGTCTGCTACCACCAGGGAGCTCTCATCCAAGGAGATATTAGAGTCAGTGTTGTCACCCCCTGTCTCCGCCGTGGTGCTCTCCTTGCCCTCTATCCCCCTGGTCCCCTTGGCATTGGTGGACTCTGCCTCCTGGGTAATGGGGGATGCAGCTCCCTAAGTCGCCAGTGTCTCTGCTCCTCTGCCAGAGGTGCTATTGCACACATGGCCACATGGACATGATGACAATAGAAAATGGGAGGGGGAGAAAGGGAACACTGGGTCAATTACCGCATCAACACCACAGATGGCATACACATTACCATCACACACAGGGATCACGATTGGGCACTATGCATCACACTGGCATTCCATTGGCTAGGTACCACAGCAAGATGAGAGCCAACCACCACCAACCCCTCCTGTGACCCCCTTCCCCTATCTGACCTGGAATGCCATCTAGCTGGAATACAAGATTTTGCTATTCCCCCATTTACCTTGTGCTGGACCTTGCAGAAATGTCTGAGCTGGCATTAGGAGGCACCCACTTACTGAAACCCACCGCCTGGATCCCATACCAGCCAAAACAAATGATTGTCACGCTCACTGTACTCACCTCCTTGTGGCTGCTATGCTGCCCTCAAGCACCCATCCAGCTCTGAGTAGGCCACTGCCAGTATGCGGGCCATCAGGGGGGTCAGGCTCCGACGGGCACCCTGCCCTCATTGGGAGGCCATCCTTAGCTGGACTTCCTCTGCCCAGCTGGGGATGCCCCAGCATCTCAGGTCCTCCCACCTTTTCCTGCAGCGGGTGCTCCGCCTGCTATAGACACCCAGGGTCACACGTCCTTGGTGAAGGCCCTCTTCTGATGGGCTCTGACCTGCTGAGGTAATACAGACAGGAGGACACCATTAACCAGACAATCTGCCTGTCACACGTATGGCCCACAAATTACATTTCCATCTCCATTGGCACACACATCACCCAGAGTCCTGCATGTACACTACCACCAGACATACTCCACACCTTGTTGCATGCATCGTCCTCATGGTGTACTCACCTGTTGGTCTGGAGGCCCATACAACTGGTCATACAGGGGTAGGACCCCATCCACCAGGTGCTCTAACTCCTCCGAAGTGAAGGCAGGGGCTCTTTCCCTGGTCACATGGGCTACGGTAGGATCCAGACATAAATCACAGCAGCACATGCAGTGTAAGTGTTGTCCTGTGGAAAGTCAGGAATCAAGTGAGGTTATAGATAGAAAATGGCAGTCACGTCTGCGGTGGTGTACACTGTCACCGTTGCCGGTGATCCTCATTGGATGCTCTACTCCATAGAGCCCCATGTAAGCCAATGAGGAATAGCACGGAGGTGCAAGACCGCCTTCTACCATGACGCCCAACGCCGGCGGAGTTACATACCACTTCCACCTGTCCATACTTACAGGACAGGCAGTCGCCATTTCATGGTGGTTGACAACATTCAGAAATTTGAAAATGCATCATTGCTGTAAATTGTACATACATTGCTATTGACATCGTCCAATTACATTCATGCCCAGTTGCACTGGGGTGGTGGTTCCATTGTTCAGTTTGTGACACCCTTCTCACTCTTGTTTCTTTTAGATACCTACCACTGTGGAGGAATAGGAGAAGGAGACAAGACCCCATGTACAGACCCCTTGTGGACTTGGCTACTCTGGAGGACAGGCACATAATACTGACCAATAGACTAGACATGGCCACAATCACAGAGCTGTGCACTCCAATGGAGCCTGATCTGATATCAGCTATCTGTCATCCTGCTGGGATCCTCCCTCTTGTGCAAGTTCTATCAGTGCTCCATTTCCTGGCAACTGGTTCTTTTTAAGTGACAGTGGGCTTGGCAGCAGGAATGTCACAGCCAATGTTCTTAATAGTGCAGCTACATCTCTTTCCCCCAAGTGGAAGATTTGGCCACTGTGAAGGATGGATTCTGTGCAATGGGACATATTCCTAATATTATTGGGGCGACTGACAGAACACATATTGCATTTGTTCCCCCCCGGCACAATGAAGAGGTGTTCAGGAATTGGAAGAGTTTCCACTTACTCAATGTGCAAATGGTGTGCCTGTTGGACCAGTACATCTCCCACGTCACTGCCAAGTATCCTGGGTCGGTGCATGACGCTTTCATCCTGAGGAATAGCAGCATCTCAAATGTGATGGCACAATTACAGAGGCACAGGGTGTGGGTGATAGGTGAGCCTGAGTCCCCAACCAAGATATGTCAGTGTATGCCTTTTGGAGTCATCCCACATACCATTGTGTAAGGCTAATGTTTGTCCCTCAATTCTTGCAGGCGGATCTGGCTACCCAAACCTGTCTTGGCTCCGAAGCCCTGTGAGGAATGCCAGGACAGGGGCTGAGAATCGGTAGAATGATGCACATGGGTGAACCAGGCGAGTCACAAAACGTACCTTCGGCCTCCTGAAGGCCAGGTTCAGATGCCTCCAACTGACAGGTGGATCCCTGTGCTACTCCCCTGAGGAGGTCTACTAAACAGTTGTAGTATGCTGCATGTTGCACAACCTGGCCCTCAGACGACATGTGCCTTATCTGTAGGAGGAGGAGATTGGAAATGCCCCTGTGGCAGCAGTGGACCCTGACGACAGTGAGGATGAGGAGGCAGAGGATGAGGATGTGGACAACAGAACATCAGTAATACCGCAGTACTTCCAATAACACACAGGTAAGACAGTGGAACTGACCATCCCTCTAATTATTTATGTTTTCAGTGTGGCTGTAGCCGGATGGCAGTCACTTCCTTTGCATCTCAACTGACTGTCACCTATGCCTTCTCAATTTGCAGATGTTGGTGTAATTACAACTGTGTACTGATCTGATGACTACAAACAGCTACAGGTCATTATTTGTATGCTATCACAAAGTTCAGGTCAATTGCATAAGATGTAACTTTTACCATAATTGCACATTTTCATCACATAAAGCACTATCACTCAAGTTGTTCAATGGTGTTTATTGTAGTGAAATATATAGAAGAAATGGTGCAATGGAATAGAGTGATGGTAGAAGTAAGTCCAGGGTATTGGTCTAGTCTGTTTGTAGCACAGGTCCAGTGTCCAAGGGGCCAAAGGAAAAGGAGCAATGCCAGTTCAAAGTGGACAAGGTGAGACAGTGGAACACAAGGGGGACATTCAAAAGGGGCTAATTTCCTGACGGTGGTCTTGGTCTTGGCACATGTCTCTGGCATCTGTCTGGGTCGCAGGGAGCATTTGCAGGGTGGTTCACCTTCTACAGTGGGGGAGAGGGGGGTGCTGGTGGCCTGTGGGTCATGTGGCAGGGCCTCCTGTCCACTAGCTACAGCAGATGTGGTGGGCTGTTCAGTTGAGTGGCTAGTGGAAGGGGCCACTGGTGTGCTGTATATTCCCTCATGATGTTGGCCATATCAGCCAGCATCCCTGCTATGGAGTTCATGGTGGTGTTGAGGGCCTGCAAATCTTTCCTGACCTTCTGATGGTGTACCTCCTGCAGCTGCTGGTTCTCCTGCATGTTGTTAAGAATCTGGCCCATCTTGTCCTGGGATTGTTGGTAAGCCCCCAGGACATTAGTGAGTGTCTCCTGGACAGTCGGTTCCCTGAGTGTCCCTGTCCCCCTTTGCCTGCCTCCACTGAATGGTGTGCCTACTGCCACTGACCCCACAACCCTGATTGTCTTGGCTGAGAGGTGTGGACTGAGTCCCTTTACAGGTGGGCACACTGCTGAGTGACGTGTCCAGGGGACAGAGGTGTGAGTACATTGGGTGGGTGCTGTGGTGTTTGATACACCGGGGGGGGGGTTAGCTCTGTGGTGAACTGGGAGAGGGCTGGGGTGGCCGACTGACCAGTGGTTTCTGATGGATAAGGTAGGTCATCCAGATCGAGAAGTGCAGAGTTACTGTTATCACTGGGGGCATCTTGTGTTGGGGGACTAGATAGTTGTGGTGGGGTGTGGGATGTGGAGTGCGTGATGATGTATGGGTGGTTGTGGTGTAGTTGTGGTGTAGTTGTCTCAGTGAGTTGTGTGGCTAGCTATTGCAGTCTTTTCGTGTCGGCAAAGGGTTGTGTGTAATGTGGGTGAGTGTTTTATAGTGTTGTGGGTGGATGGGTGTAGTGTGTTTTATGAGTGTCAGGTGTGTGATTTTAGCTCTGGCCAATGTTGTGTTGTTTTTTATTTCAACGGTTTACCACCGTTGAATGTCCGCCGTGGTGATTTGTGGGTCATAATGTGGTGTGCGTTGTTTTGTTGATGTAACGCTATGGGTGTTCAAACCAACACTTTACTACTGACCTGTGGTCTGGAGGATTTGTGTGTGTGGCAGTATTCTGTCAGTTCAGTGTGTGTGTGTCATAATATGGCCGCAATGGTATGTTGGTGGCTGTCACCCCAGTGGTAAGCGGCATTTACCACCAATGTCATAGTGACCACCTATGAGCCAATGATAGTCTATGGGAACAGTAGACCACGATTTCGGTATGGTTTCAGGCTGACTGTGATGGAATCCAGATCAATACACCAAGAGATTGTCCCAGATGAAAATCTGGAGTAAAAAGTTTGAAAAAGGTCCCACTACGGAAAGGGACTTTGTCACTATTTTGAACAAAATCATTGACATTTTTTTAGGTCTCAATGCAGAAATGGCCTTTGTCACTTTTTCAGAGTTGCAGGGTTCTTTGAGCAGGATGAAGCTGAAATCCAATCTGACTCTGTGAGATCTGCCAGGTGGATACTTTTTTTAAAGGATGCCACCGAAGCTCTGGAGGAAAAGTTTTTCAAATCTTCCAAATTTCCTTATGGTGCCCAAACAACCACAAGAGTACCATAAGTACATTCCTAAGGCCGTCTGAACCTCAGGGGAAGACACTTAGAGACTTTTTGGGTGTCAGACAGAGGCCAACAGCAAAGCCCAGTCCAGGTCCAGCTGCCACTGGTCTGCTGGGCACTTCGGGAAAAGTCCTCTTGCAGCTTGTTGTGCCCCTGGTCAAAACAGAAAGTCATTTAACTGACCCTTGGAGTACACTTCTTTGTCCTGGGTGCAAGGGGGAGCAGGTTCAGTCTTTCATGGTTCTTCCTAGGTTACAGACAGGGTCTTCTGCTGGTCCATAAAATGTTATAAGAAGGCTGCTGTTGGTTGCCACATTTATTCCCAACACTGGCTACTGTGTGGGGTGGCTCCTGGCTCTTCCCTAGTTAAAGGAGTAAATGCCCCTGTGGAGCCCCACTAATTTTTGCAGCAGTCCTTGTTTGCCCTACTGCAAACAATCCCTGAGTGCATTCTATTGCCAAATCCAAGATGCAGAAACCCTTCTCCCCCTGTGCAGAGCCTGTGTGACCACCCATTTGTGTGGCCAGGGTAATGAGCAGTCCCATCCTCTCTGGTAACTCAAAACGAGTTGTTGGGATAGCTTCACTACCACTGGGTTTGGGGCAAACCAGCCTAGGGGGACAAACAGATGCTTTTTTCGGGTCTCTGCTTACATTTAGTTGTGGAAGGGCAGGTGTCCTTTCAGGATATTGAAGGTTCTAGGTCCACCTAACTGGTCTTCTTGCAAGGTGAAGGTAAACACCTCCCCACACTCCTCTTTGCTCTGAAGGGGTTTTAGCACCTCTTTTATACTTCATTCAGGCCAAGTATGGGCTGGGTGCTTGCTGGAGAACTGATGCAAATTAGCCTCCAGCAGCTTCAGGCAGGATAAAGGAAACATATTAAACATTTTATTTCCAATACATTTAATAAAGATCTGATTTCAAAATTAGAATGGATTTTTATTAGATGTGAAAATGCATCTTTGAATTGAGTATCTTGTAAAGGTGAAACATTGCAGACTAAGGGGGTCATTATGACCCCGGCGGTTGACAGTTATATGGAGGAAGGTACTGCCAACAGGCTGGCGGTACTTTCCTCCATATGATGACATTGGTAGTTTGGCTGAAGCCAAACCGCCAATGTACCACACCGACCACCACAGCGGTAACATCTGCCGGGCTGGAGACTTCAATCTCCAGCCCAGCGGCCGTCACTTACCTGCCTGTGGGGTTATGACCCCGCCTACCGCCAAGGTTTTTGTGGCATCCTTAAAGCCACGAAATCCATGGCGGTAGGCACCATCAGTGACAGGGAATCCCTTCCCTGTCACTGGTAGGGGTCTTCCCTGCCCCCCTCCCCATCTACAGGTTTCTCCCTCACCCCTCCTTATTCTGCAGACCCCCCCTTCATACAAGCCCCCCTTTCATACACCCACACGCATACACACACCCATCCCAACAATCATCCATGCATGCATACATCCATTCACACACACATCCACACACACTTACATACATATATGCAGACATGCAGTCACATAACTCAACATACACGCACTCACACCCCCAAACATGCACACATACAGCATGCAACACACACTGCATACACACACGCACAGTCATACACACACCCCCCCACACACAACACCCCCTACCCTCCTCCCCAGTCAGAGCACCCACTTACCTGGATCCAGGGGGTCCTCCGGCAGGAGACGGGATGAGGCGCTGCTGCCAGCAGCAGCGTCCGCCAGCAGAACACTGTCAGGCCATATTAATTCTCATAATATGGCTGGCGGCAGTCTACTGGCGCGGCGCTGCTGCTGGCAGCAGCGCCACTTTACCGCCATCCACCGGCATAGCCACAGCCGGATTTCCGCCATCCTTCTGGCGGAAATCTGGCTGTGGTCATGATGGGCAGACGGCTGATAGCCGCGGCGACATCTTTTGGTGCCCGTCGCCGCGGCAATAGGCGGTATATAACGCCAAGGTCCAAATGAGGGTCTAAAGCTTATAATCTGTACTGCGTCATAAAATGCAAGTGTAATTTTACTGAAAATGTGTTACTCACACATGAATTTAGTAAATAGTCAAATAGTTAGCTTATTCAAAAGTGCAGATTACTAAAATTGTAGATTACTTTTGTGAATCAGGCCTTTTGAGTTTTCCTATGTGCCAGGTTCAGCCTGAAACAATGACAATGATATTTTGGGCCTAGTCACTGGGAGAACATGCCATTTCTAATGTGACACAAGTTCTTTATCTTAAATATGATATACCCTACCTTGTGGACATCAAGGTGTGCTTATTTGATCATTAAAATCAGGATTTCCCTGTGTGTCCAAAGAATGATATTGACAGGTCTGTGCATCAGGGTTTGAGCTGCTGCTCTCAGGCTACACGGGGTAGGCCTGAAGACATGTTATAACTGCCACTATAGGGGCCAGCACAATAGGTGTTGTTGTCCACAGGTGATATTGAACTTCCAAACCCTGTCTGCATTATCTACACCAAATACTAGGGACTTATAGGCGAGATAAATGTGTCAATGAAGGTTAGGCTAATATAACCACGTTTAAAGTAGAGCACAATCACTTTACTCTTGTTTAAGGGGTAAAATGCACAGATTTCTAAGTACACCAGAAACAGGGCGCAGAAGAAGGAGAAAGTATTAGGGTGACCAAACAGGAAAGGTGGATTGCCTACACTGACCACAATGTTTTTGGTTTTTTTCTGCTCAGTATTTAGATCTACAAACTTAGCAAAACCATTAGCTCAAATGCACTGTACCTACATTCTAAAACATTTTTCTATCAGGAATGCAAAAGGAAAATTATTTAGTATACAATTAAATAAAGCAGTTTACTTGGTGAGTGAGTGTGAATTAATGAATGAGTGAAAAATAAAAATAACCTTACAAACTTGGCAGTGCCATCAGTTGTCATGTTTGTTCTGGTGCTCACTGAAACGCCATGAGACCATCTTGAAGTGTAAAAGTTCAATGTTAAAACACACTGACTAAGCATAACCTAGCACAATGTAACATGACATAACAAGACATAACTGCTGACCAATTTTAAGTCAGTGAAACTCAAGTATTGTATAAAAAGAAACGTTCCAAGATCAAAAGAGACACCAGTTTTCTTCGTGTGCTTTATAGTCATCTCTGTATGGTAAATATGTTTTATGAGAACATTAAAATGAAACAAATCAACTATAGTCATTTGACATTTTAATTATTTTTGTCTCATTGCCGAAGGGAAAACACTTGTCTTCTTGTATCAAAAATTTCGAGACGTATTCACTTCATAATGCAGGATATTCGAAGTTGAAGGCAGCACATCATTATCTGTCGCGACTTTTTGAGCACCAAACTAAATGCCTTCAACATTTATAATGTGTGCTAATTAACCGCTCCCAAATGTAACAGCATTTCATTTTCTAGCGGTTGTTATGTAATGACTGTTCTGCACATAGCTGAGGGCAGTGTGCGCATTTTTCTATTTTCAAATGTGCAAGGTGAAGAGGAAGACAGGTTACCATATATAATTGGCACGAAGTGCGAAACAAATGACATTCCATCTCTTACCACTGCTGAACAACAAAGGCATGAACATACGCCAAACTCTTCATGTTTAAAAATAATGATTCCAGTATCACAGGTCTGTAAAATATTAATCAGAATCAGAAAGTTAAATTGAAGAACTTATTTTTGGCAACTTTTCATCCGAAATAGTCGTTGACTCCCTCACTTTGTTCAACTGCTTGCAATAAGTAGCTAGTAACATAGTGTCCGAAAAATTAGTCCCAAATAGCAAGGTGCAATGTGTACATGGCACAAACGGTGCTCTACAATTTGTCCCTTCCCCATGGGAGGTTCGGAATGGGGCATGATACTCCCAAGAACCCTCCAGTGCCCCCAAGCTTGTCTACAGTTATGAACTGCGCCACCATGAATCCTGGTTCAAAAGTATAGTTTTGGGTTTCCTGGCTAAGAGTCATGTATGACCACCATGGGTATGCAGTCTGACTGCACCTATCTGATTCCCAGAAAAGTCTAGGGAGGACCCATGGGCACACTGTTCGCGAGTGGCAGGCATAACTCCTACTCAGTAAAGGTGTACCTGGCACGATGAAGTGAAGCTGTAAAATCAATTGACAGGCTCTTGTGCCTTAGATTTGACAGCGATGATGAAATGGAACACCTTGGCAAAGCAGAAGGGCATTTATCTACACCACGGTCACCGTGGTCAGCTGTGGGAAATATCACAGTAATCAATGTATGCAAAGTAGTCAGAATACCGTTTCAACATGGTGGCATGGTTTCGAAGCTTGCAGCAGTGATGCTAGTGCTCTGCATATGAAATTTGTAGTACAGTACCAATAACAGCACAGCTGCTGGCATTCTCATTGCTCAATTATCACTAATCTGCATCTGCATGAACTACTGTGGGATCAAATTACAAGAAATATTTCTACAGGTTGGACTCCTCACAATGCAGAGTAATGTAGAGTAGCTAGGCAAAATACTGTTACTCAGACTGCCTGATATACTAACAACCCGCAGTTGTCTACTAGGCAGGACCAAACAAAGTCAAAAGATGAGGAGGGCTAATCCACGACCCAATTGTGTGTATGCTGTTTTGAAGAGCTAAACTAATATTTGAATGAAACGTGGGCCTGATTTAGATTTCAGCGAATGAGCTACTCCGTCACAAAGGTGGCAGATATCCCAACCACCAGAATATAAATCCGTAGGAAATAATGGGATTTATATTTCAGTGAACAGGATGTCTGTCACTGTTGTGACAGAGTAACTTGTTCCCTGAAATCTAAATCAGACCATCTGTCTGATGAATTATTGAAGTGGGCTTACCCAAAGCCCATTTTCTCCAAGCAAGATAATGTATTATTTTTGCAAACTAGGAGGCTGGTGAGACAGTTAAAACAGTCTTTTGGTCAGACCAGAAACACATAGAAATAAATAGAGGACAGGGGGCCCTTGGCTCAGATGCATATGACATAATTCACTGGTCAAGTGCACCATAAGTTTCCCTGAAGGACACTGAAAAAGTGTGGTACTGGAGGACCAGTGGAAGTTTCCTTCAAAGACATGGAACAATTGTGGTACTGAAGTACATGCCAGTGCACGCTTCCTTCAAGGACATGGAACATATGTGGTACTGCAGAGCCAGTGCAAGCTTTATGCAAAGACATGGAACAAGTGTGGTAATCCAGGACTAACTACAGCAAGCTTCCTTCAAAGACATGGAATAAGTGAGGTTTTGCAGGGCCTCTGCAAGCTTCATTTGAAGACATGGGACAAGTGTGGCACTGTACAGCACCATTTAGCACTTCCCTTAGATACAGCAAACAAGCAAGATTTCAGCGGTGGTAAAAGTGTAAGGAATATCACTAGGGTATATGAATGCAAACGTGACTCACACACATTGCAAGATTCCCACACACAAAACAGGTACAGGGCTGGTCAGGAGTACACGCATCCCTCACACCGTTCAGGTCAGAAACAATGCAAGCTTCCTTCTCATGTACAGAACATTGACAGAATCTGTAACCGCGACCCAAGACTGTGTGTAAACACACTCACACAATGTGGAGCATTTGGGAGCAGTGTAAGTTCCCCTCACATGTAGCACAGGTACAAGATGGCCATCAGCCATAAAAGCTAAGATATCCTCACATACAAAACAGGTATCACACTGGCAGCAACACCTAAGCTTATTTCAGACACAGAATAACCAGAATAAAGTATAGAGGTGGGTGAGTGACTGAAGGCTCGAGCCAGATGCTACACTGTGTTTCAGCTTGAGTACCTCTTTAGCTCTCGCCTCAAAATGCGCAGAGCTTTCTTGTGACTTCTGCTGCTACTAAACGTTTAAACTTCATGCACCAAGAATGAAAGACAAATCATTCAACTTTAATGTCAGACAGATGCAAGAAAGGGTACCAATCTAGTGGCTGAATTACAGTATGAAATCAGAAAACCAGGGATCCATCTTGGCTTGGCCTATTGATCAAATTGTGTGATTCTAAGCAATTATTTTATTTTATCGTTCCTAATATTTTTTCATTACTGCATATGAGAAACATTGAAATACTGTAAGTGAGGATGTGTGCTGTAAAAATCTCTTGTGAGTTTGACTTAATGAACTATAATGTTGCTCTGTGTAAAATGAGAACATAGCCAGCATAAAGGGTGCCCATAAGATATAACTTACTTCTTAGTTCACTAATGATATTGTCGTCAGAGTGCGGGGTGGTGGCATGAATGTTTCTGGCTTCATGTTTAAAAACTATCACTTTAGTAAACACCTCTCAATGCAGAGATATAAACTGATTAACTAAAGTGAGACACTTGCCATATAAATATACCTTTCTGAATTTTGAAGACATTTTATCATATTTTTATTTAATAGCTTTTGCTTGATTTCCATGTCAAATGTTCCCATCCTTCAGTTCATGCTTGGCTCTGAGAGCCAAGGTAGACCTTAAGCTTTGCTCTCCCTGTTGGATCGCCAATTCTACTACAGCACTGTATATAACAGTAAAGCTAGTTCCCCCTCTCTCAGTATCTTGCTCTGGGGAGCAACATCTTGTTTTCTGTGATTCTGGCAGGTTTCCTTGGACATCAGAAGGATAACTATTCCTATTTCTGCTTTTAATAAAGAAGAAATGTGCATTGGCAACATCAAAAAGTTGCTTTAAAGTTACCTGTGCATTTTTAGCATAAAATGAAACTTTAAGAAATTGGGTCTCTAGTTGGGAGAAGTATGCACCCTGCCCAAGTAGGGCCAACAATCCTAGTCAGGGTAAGTCAGTTAAACAACATAAATTAACCTGTGCTTACTCTCTGGTAGCTTGGCACAGAGCAGACAGGCTTGACTTAAGTGGCAATGTGTAATGTATTTGCGCAACACTTAAAACAGCAAAACAGTGAAAACACTCTACAAAAATTGTCTAGGTTAGAAAAATAAAGCTCAATTTAATGAACAAAACAAGACAAAACAACAAAAATCCAATTAGTAGAAGTTGAGATATGAATTTTTTAAAAATATCTGAAAATACAGTGATTAGAAACATAAAGTGCCAACCAGAGCTATCTGTCGCACAAGTTCAGGCTGACCACAATGAAGCATGGGTTGGATACAGGATCCATGCAAGACCCACTGGAAACAGTACTTTGGTCTGGGGATGTGTTGAAGAGCGATGTGAGGAGCAGCAGGGTTGATGCATCCTCATCAATCCTGGTGATGTAGGCGATGCATTGGTTTTGAGCTGCGCAGTCAGAGGTGTTTTCATCGGTGAACCCCTGAGATGCAGGGGATGCATAGTGTAACCGTGTAGCTGGTTATGTGATGTAACTGAAGCAGCGGCAGTGGTGATGCATTGCGTCCGTTAGCCCATCAGACCTTAATAAGTAAACTTACAAGGGAGACACGAATAGGCCGATGGACCTTTTGACTGCGCTTTGAGTTTTTCCCACCATGAACCCCGTACCAATACAAATCAATAACAATAACAATTAGTAACATCAATAATCAATAACACATTTAATCAATAGGAGTCAGTAATTTCCACACACCATGACCTTGCAGTCATGAATAACCACAGCTTTATGTAAAAGTTACAATGTTTATTACCCTATATTAACAAAGCTAATGTCACGTAACTGAATCTCAAAATGAAATGATAAACATACAGGAAGAACACTGGCTGACCAAAGCGGCAAAAGAATCACAATCTAATCAAAGCTTAAGCTACTACACATTCTAAGGTTACAGTACAAATTAATAGCAAGAATAACTGCGAAAAAGAAATAACATACATCTAGAATTCAGCAAGGAAAAGACATCAACTGTTATTTCAGACAGCGAACTTCATCAGTGAAAACCCTAACTAACACCAGATTAAAATAGCATGTTTGGGCTTCATGCAAAACAATTTAGACACACAAATTTGGAAAAACATCTAACTATGGCTCTATCACATTAGCGGTTGGTACCTAGAAACAAAAGCAGATAGACATAACAATCAGTAACATCATCTTTATACCTTGCCTCAGGATGGTTCAGCAAGTTGTGACAGTCTTTGTCAATAGGACATCAGTTTGGTCAGTAAGGCATCAGGATTCAGCATTAAGTTCAGAATAAGCAAAGTCTCTTCATGTAGTTCAGAAAAGAATAATCAGAAAGTACAGTCTGGCTAAATTAGATTTCCTAAAACTACTTTCACGTGGCTTGTCAGGTATCAATATTGTTGCAGTTTATATTCCAGTCAGTGCATCCATTGTCTTCTCCTGAGAAGACCAGTTTTACACTCATTTCATTAAACATTGTTTCACTAGCAAGTACATCATCTTCTAGCAAGCAGTTCTCATGAGAAAGGCTTTTAGCTATGAGCACTTGGTCAGCACAGTGGAAAATCACAAATTAATTCTCTAAGCATCCATGTTATAAGTCGATTTAGATATGCAGCTTGATGTCAGGTTGTGCAACAAGGCCAAGACCTCGCTAAGTTAAGGCCTATGATTTATGAAGCTAATACATAATGCATAACCCTTAACAGACATATCACTACCTTAACAAAACATAAACTCAACATTACATATTAATAAGCCATTATTAAGTACACTTCGTGAACATTGGTGGCTACTCAGGTGGGCGCACCTTCAAAAAAGTGCATTATTTTTCTCTAAGGTAATACATTTTCTATGCAAATTTAACACTCAGAATACATGATCATTCATTAATAAACTCATTGATAACTCAGAGTTAACAATTCCCCCTCTGATGACTAAATATGTCATCACACCGAACCTTCCCACACAAATGTTTGTATCAGCTAAAATTATGTCATCTCTAATCCCTTGAATCTTTGTTCCCTTTTCAAATTTCTTCTAAACAACTTTTCCCTTTTAATTTCTTCCCTCCTCTGATTATTTTTCATTTTCTTCAATTTGATTCTCCTACACAATTTACATATTCCCCATGCTCCAGTTATGCAAATCACAATAATCAATATCCCTTGTATTATTTTCAATATTATTCCTTTCCCACTGTTGCTGAGCCAAGTTCCCACAGAAGCAAATCCTTTGCCAACTTTCTCTCAAACACCTAGGGCCAGATGTCCCAGCGACTCGCAAATTGCAACTCACAATTTGGAATGCAGAAAGGTGTCTCAGACACCTTCTGCGAGTCGCTATGGGGTCGCAAAGACCCACCTCATTAATATTAATGAGGTGGGTCGCAATTTGCGACCCCATAGCGATTCAGGGCACTCACGGGGATGGTGGCCTGCTGGGAACAGCAGACCACCATGTCCGTGACTGCTTTTAAATAAAGCAGTTTTTTTTTTTCAAAGTGCAACCCGTTTTCCTTAAAGGAAAACGAGCTACACTTTGAAAAAAAAAAACGAAACCTTTAGTTTCGGTATTTTTCAGGGCAGGTAGTGGTCCATTGGACCACTGCCTGCCCTGAAAAATTACTTTTTGGGCCAGACACAAAGGGGAAGGGGTTCCATGGGGACCCCTTCCCGTTTGCGCCTGGGTTACCATCCACTTCAAGTGGATGGTTACTGCGCTTTCATTTGCGACCGCAATCGCGGTCGCAAATGAAAATGCATACCATTGCGAGTCGCAAATAGGAAGGGAACACCCCTTCCTATTTGCGAGTCGGAAATGCATTTTGCGAGTCGGTTCCGACTCGCAAAATGCATTTCTACATAGCAAAGTGGCTTTAGCGACTCGCAAACGGAGATTTTCGCCGTTTGCAACTCGCTAAAGCTTTGCTACATCTGGCCCCTAGTTCTTTCAGCTCTTTCAAATCAGCAATCTCATTAGTCAGATTAGTAAGTAAGCTTCTAATTTCTTTACTATAATCAGGAATATGGCACGCTCTAGTAAGGGCTATCAGTTCCGCTACTTGTGCAGAATACACGCCTCGAAGCCAAGACGCACCCAGTATACCAGAAATTGTGCACACAGCATGTCCTGCTCCCAGTACTCCTGTATTTTCTCTTAGACAGGATCCATCAACAAAGATAACTTGGTCATTTTCTTCCAATCGGGTGTCTCTAATATCAGGTCTCGGTTTTGTGCACAGATCAGTTACTTCAAGACAATCATGCTCAATGTCTTCCACCTTTTCAATTTCAACATTTTCATTTGAAAGCAAGGTTGTCGGGTTCAGCACTGTACTTCTTTTCAATGACACATTTGATGACCCCAAAATACTCATCTCATAGTGATGGAATCTGACACCTGTTAGGTACTGGGTTTTTGTTTTTGTAAGTAGGATCTCTATGGAGTGAGGGACCATGATAGTTAAGGGGTGTCCCATCACAATGCCTTCACACTGTGTAAGGCTCTGACCATCTCCTGCAACTGCACCTAGAAAGCCTGGTAAAGCTGCTGAGACTGGGTCCAGGGTAGCTGAAAAATATGCTACTGGGTGGTTTACATCTCCAGGGACCTGGACAGACAGACAAAGAACATGCATCATGCTCATGACAAAACAATGTGAAAGACTTTGGGGGTCATTCCAATGTTCCCCCCTCCGAAATACCGCGGCGGGTATTACAAGTTTTCCCCTGGGCTGGCGGGCGGTTGCTGAAAAACCGCTCGCCAGCCCAGGGGAAAATGACCTTCCCACGAGGATGCCGGCTCGTAATCGAGCCGGCGGAGTGGGAAGGTGCGACGGGTGCAGTGGCACCCGTCGCGTATTTCAGTGTCTGCAAGGCAGACACTGAAATACTTTGCGGGGCCCTCTTACGGGGGCCCCTGCTGTGCCCATGCCATTGGCATGGGCACGGCAGGGGTCCCCAGGGGCCCCGCGACCCCCCCTACCGCCATCCTGTTCATGGCGGCTTTCCCGCCATGAACAGGATGGCGGTAGGGGGGGTCGGAATCCTCATGGCTGCGGAGCGCGCTCCGCAGCTATGGAGGATTCACACGAGCAGCGGAAAGTCGGCGGGAGGCCGCTGACTTTCCGCTTCTGACCGCGGCTGAACCGCCGCGGTCAGAATGCTCGTTGGAGCACCGCCAGCCTGTTGGCGGTGCTCCCGTGGTCGGTGGCCCTGGCGGCCACCGGCCGCCAGGGTTAGAATGACCCTCTTTGTGTAGTCAAGCATACCCAAAGCCGGAGCTTTGCACAGACTCTCTCTCAAATCAGAAAAGGCTTTCATACAAGCCTGGACTAAGACTAGGGGGTCATGACCTCTTTGGAAATGACTGATAAATTTGGGATCCATTGGGGACAGTAGCCTACCATCCCTAAAAACATCCTGAATCTGGTGACCCAAGTATTTCACTTCTTCACTTCTTTCTAACAGTATTTATGTCCATTCTTTCCCAAATGGTTCAATAAGGCAATCTTTTCATACTTGCACTCGTCCCTCATTTTGGATGCACTCAACAAGTCATCAATGTACTGTACCAACGTTGTTTGGAAGGGCAATTCCAATGACTACAGATTATTTTTCAAGGTCTGATGAATATGGAAGGTGACTCTGAAAACCCTTGAGGAATTCGATACCAACAGTAAACTCGGTCCAAAAATTTGAAACAAAAGAGAAATTGGCTATCCTCATAAAGAGGCACAGAAAAGAAGGCTTGTGACAAGCCTATGACAGTGAACCATTCAGCATCACATGGAATCTGAAACATTATCATGGCTGGATTTGGCACCACGTGCAACACTTGATCACAATGTCATTTATTTTTCTTAGGTCCTGGACAATTCAAACTTTCCCACCGGGCTGCTTTAATCCCATTATCAGTGAATTACATGGGCTGCTCAACACTTCTTTCAAGACCCCATGGTTCACAAGTTCTGCAATTATATGAGCAACCTTTATAAGAATATCCTGTGGCATGTGGTACTGGGAAATCTGAGGGAAAATTACATTCAGCTTTACAGGAACTTTAACTGGCTCAACTCCCTTTATAAGGCTAATCTCTTTGCCTGTCAGATCCCCCACTTTTTCCTCAACCATTCCCTGTATATTAGGAGGAAGCTCCTTCACTGTGAATACTGGAAAGAAATTAATCAGAGGGTACTCCACATTTATTGTCTCACACTCGGTCTCAGGAGCTGGGTCATCCTCATCATCACTATTCGTCTGTATCTCAATTCCATCGTTTGAGCAAGTAATTGAGCACTTGATTTTACACAGCAAGTCTCTTCCCAGTGGGGATACTGGACTTGAATAGCAGACTACGAATTTGTGCAATCCTTTAAAGTTGCCAATTTTAACCTGGACTGGTTCTGTAATTGGGTTGGTCAAATATTGATTCGGTACTCCTACAATCTGGAATGTCTTTCCTGAAAGGGGCAAATTCAGAACTTCTGCAGTTCTTACTGTAGAGCGGGTAGCTCCTGTGCCAACCAAAAATGAATCTCTGTGACCCATGACTTTTCCCTTCACAAAGGGGCCTTTCAGATCTACCTCTAATGAAGCTGCAACCACACATTCCTCTCCATCCAAACTCTTGCTCACCCAATCATTGTTTATTCCATTCTCTCTGTGTAACAGGAATTGGTGTACTATGTTGTTACTTTGGTTGGACCTCTGACCTGTGACCTGTTGAGGAAGCATCACCTGCTGCTGCTCCATTGGGGCTTGAGGTATTTGAATTTGCTGTCTAGGTACCACTGGAACCTGCTGTTGCATTGGCTGCAGCTGTGTCATTTGTACAAGTGACATTTGCACCTGCTGCATGGGTTGAAAATTCTGCATCTAATTCACATTGTTATGGAAATTTGGATTATGACCTCTCAGTCTCGGTCCTTTCATGTTCTGAATTTAGTTGATGTCATCTGCTTGCTGAATGACACCTTCCTGCACCATCATTGGACACTCCCGCTTCCAATGTCCGACCTCTCCGTAAGCGTGACAAGGCAACACTCTCTTCATTCCCTGCACATCATTCTGAATCACTAGAGTACCCAAGTCGGGACTACAGTTAACATTACTTCCACAACCTCTACCTCTTACCTGATTTTGAAATACCACATTTCCCTTCTGCTGCTGTGGAAAATGTCCCTGCATCCCTGTATGTGACGCTTTAATCTGCATCATCATTGCCTTTTCTTTCAGCTTCCTCTGCTTCAAATCAATCTCGTCACTAAACTACTTTGCATACTGCAACACCTCATCAATCAGCTCTGCTTGCCAGCAGATCACATGACTCTTAATCATCTGGCTAATTTCAGGTCTCAATCCTTTCACAAATCTGAACACAAAATGAATGATGTCTTTCGGCTTAATTGTCTCTGTACCACTGTAATGCTTGAACGCTTGCAACAATCTCTCATCATACGCATGAATTGACTCCTTGGCTTCCCGAGCTGTCCTGTCTATTCTCTGCAGTCAATGTTTTTGGGCAAAATTCTCGTCTTCAAAAATTCAATTACTTTGTAATAATATTTCAATACCTCAGGAGACGGCGCACCTGTAACCTGATCTCTCTCTGATTCTTTTGTCGGCCCATCTATACTCCCCTTGCGCTTCATCCACAAATCAGCTGGGACTACGATCTCCAATAGAGTATTCAAGTCCTCCAACAGGCATTTTGTAAGTTTCACAAACCTGTCTGTCTGCCGGTACCATTTTACTGGCTTCTCTCTCAACCTAGGGTAATTATTCATAAAAGGCAGAATGTCACTTCTGCTCCAAGAGACATGAACAAAATTCCCTCCTGGGATCTCTCTAACTGGTAAAATATTCACCAGATCCTTGCCCTGCTGCACATTTACAGTCAGCTCTGCAGAATCCCTTTCCTTTTATCTCTTTTCTTTGCCCATCTGCCTTCCCATTTATCTAAGGCTCCCCATGTCTGGACGCTTTGGAGTAACTCCCTAAGGTGTGCCTTCATCCCTGCAGATCTCATGTGTTCGAAGTCCTTTGCGTCAAAATCTAACCTGTAACTCCTTTTCAAATGCTTTGTATTCTCTATTTCTACAGTATGCCATACTTCTCTGCCAGGTCTGTTAGCTTTTGATGCACATTGCTCACATCCCTCATAATTTTCGGGCACAGATATCTCAATTCTGCTTTGGTGTAGGACTCTAACCTATTCACACCCATAGTTCCTTCAATGAGCTCACCTACTTCCATTCCTAGTCTTGTATAGTTCAAGTACTCCTCTCCCATAGGAGCACTCTGTGGGGCATTCAGGTTGTCTAATCATTCAGTCATTTGTTGGGCATTAAAACCCTGCCACAAAATATTGCTGGCCTGTGCATGTGGTGTCTGTTTGCGGTCGATGGTGTCAATAATTTCAGGCTATGACTAACGTTTGACCCTATGACAGTATCTGGAGGAACTCCGAATGGACTAAGGTCTAGCAAAGATCTTGATCCGTCAAAGGTCTGTCAAACAGGAGAAACTATTTGAGTGTTCTCATGAAGTCCTCCCCTCATTGCATTCTGACTCAGGAATCTCTGTCCCCTTGCACTGTTATTCTCTTGTGCAAACAGAGGTACGATTGGACCAATGGTGACAGGTACAGATACAGCATCTGGGCTTGGTCTGACACTCAAGTTCTGTGGATGCATAATTCCCGTATTCTGGCTCATCAAGGCAGGCATCTCTGACTGTGTCCCAATTATTGGAGAGTACTTGGCATTACCTGTGGCTGCACTTGGGGCAGCAAAAGTGGAGTTGGCTGTCCTGTAGGCACTATTAGGTTTGTGTCAGTTTCCACAATGGGTTCATCAGGGAAAATTCTCTGGATATTCGACTCTGGCACCTGGGTTTGGGCTACCGGAGTAGTAGGTGCATCAAGATTGCTCTTCATTGGGCTTTGTGTCACACTCGGATTAATCTGCACTGGACTTGTTGTCCCATTATCGTGTGTCAGAGCTTAAGGATTTACACTCGTGCTCATACCACCCTCTTGTGCTGCATATGGTGGTGGAAGATTTCTCAATAACAGCCAAAATGAACTCATCATCGTCTGACTCTTCATCAAATGTCAAAGATCTCCTAGCCTCCCCACTCTCGGAAGGGCTTCTGCTTGTCTTTCTAGTGGCTTTCCTTCCTTCTCTCTCACTGTCCTGTGTAATCGCAGGAAACAACTTAATCCCCTGTAAAGTCTTGATTCTCCAAAATCCCTGATCACTGTCCAATCTAGCCTCCACTAGTGTCTTCTCCGCTTTTCTCATCCTCCTCTCAAATTTCTGTTGCTGTTACTGTCTGGCTACTAACTCCCAGATTGCTAATGCCTCAAACTATGCTAGCCTTGGAGGGGGTTTTAGATCATACAGCACCATCCTCAGATTCCCTAAGCCCCTCAAATTAAATGTTCTGTAAGCAGGAAACACTAAACTCCCATCTTTCCCTGTTACTTTGCACCACTGAATCACCCAAAGACATGGCGCAGCTCCCTTTTCTTCAATTACAATGTAAGCTGGTATACCTTTTGGTGGTGCAATATCCCCTTTCTTTTTGTAATGTACGTATCTCCAATTAAAGCTCTGTTTAAAGCTTTGAAAAATTTAATTTCTACAACCTTTATGTTCGATCAATTCAGGAAGTGACTTTTAATCTCAGAATTCTCTTCACACACCTTCCCAACCAATTGCGCTTCACGGTCGCCTGCCAATCCATGCACGACCCTTCTCACTAACCAACCTATCCCAGCGTGGCTCCAAAGGCGTCACACTCACACGTACTGCAGCTGACAAAGACTTGCGGCTTGTCCTCCCAAACTCAGAATCACATAAACTAATGCAAAATTATTGTGAGCACTAAACAAAAATCAAAACCCAATTTGTCTGTTTACTAAAGGTAAGGCAACACAATTGCTTCTGAAAATGTACGGATTTTTCACTGACGGCATTTCGCTCTAACAGCTACTCCTTCTTTCTCAGTTTCCCTGATTCACAAGCAAAATTCGACCCACAAATTTCACTCTCAACTGATCCGTGGGTCTGTCCTGGCGCATACAGGACTCACAAGATCTCAGTCCAAAATTGTCTCACTCACACTGACTCACACTCTGACTTGTCGACCATGCCCAATCGCCCTATTAAACCAGACAAATTACAACAAAAATCAAGTGTCTCATACACTTTTCAATATACTCTGGAGTCTTAAACCTCGCAGGGTCCATACATCAACAACCACGTGGACAATTTTTGAGCACAAAGTACCACACACATGTGAAGTTCGATGACTTCCCTACACTCAAACTTCGGAGTAAGCACACTCCTTCTACAACTTCATGTGGAGTATGCAAACTCCCTAAACCCTCACAAACTAGAATGCAGAGAACATACTCAAACCACCATTGGCAAGCTCCAAGATTCTGGAAAGTAATTTTAAGTATTTAGGGTCACATTTTCTTTCCACTTTGTATCATCAAATGTAAAAATCCAAAATTTCATAAATGTTCACCCAATCTACGAATTACTCTGCTCTTTAAAGGCAACAGACCCTTATTCTACTACCATCTCTGGGGACACCTGTTATTTCTCGCTTACAATCTCTGGGAACAAATACGCTACTACTTATCTCTGGACTTTATGATGGGCTCTTAAGGAGACAAACCATCAATCTCTGTCAGACCTTAATAAATAAACTTACAAGGGAGACCCGAATAGACCGATAGACCTTTTGACTGCTCTTCGAGTTTTTCCCACCATGAACCCTGTACCAATACAAATCAATAACAATCAATAACATCAATCATCAATAACACATTTAATCAATAGGAGTCAGTAATTTTCACACACCATGACCTTGCAGTCATAAATAACCACACCTTTATGTAAAAGTTAGAATGTTTATTTCCCTATATTAACAAAGCTAATGTCACGTAACTTAATCTAAAAATAAAATGATACACATACGGAAACAAAACTGTCTGACCAAAGCGGCAAAAGAATCGCAATCTAATCAAAACTTGAGCTACTACACATTCTAAGGTTACAGTACAAATTAATAGCAAGAATAACTGCGCAAACAAAATAGCATCTAGAATTCAGTAAAGAAAAGACATTGGGCCAGATGTAGCAAAGTATTTGCACGTCGCAAACGGCGAAAATCGCCGTTTGCGAGGTGCAAATGCCTCTTTGCTATGCAGAAATGCATATTGCGAGTCGGTACCGACTCGCAATATGTATTTCCGACTCGCAAATAGGAAGGGGTGTTCCCTTCCTATTTGCGAGTCTGAGTGGGATGCAATACCATTTGCGACCGCGTACGTGGTCGCAAATCGTATCGCAGTTACCATCCACTTCAAGTGGATGGTAACCCACTCGCCATTGGAAGGGGTCCCCATGGGACCCCTTCCACTTTGTGACTGGACCCACAAATATTTTTTCAGGGCAGGGAGTGGTCCAAGGGACCACTCCCTGCCCTGAAAAAATACCGAAACTAAAGGTTTCGTTTTTTTTTTAAGTGCAGCTCGTTTTCCTGTAAGGAAAACGGGCTACACTTAAAAAAAAAAAAACTGCTTTATTTAACAGCAGTCACGAACATGGAGGTCTGCTGACGACAGCAGGCCTCCATGTTTGCGAGTGCCTTGACTCGCTATGGGGCCGCAATTTGCGACCCACCTCATGAATATTCATGAGGTGGGTCATTGCGACCCCATAGCGAGTTGCAGTCGGTGTCTGAGACACCGTACTGCATACCAATTTGCGAGGTGCAAAGTGCGAGTCGCATGGACTCGCACTTTGCACCTCGCAAATTTAGAATTTGCTACATCTGGCCCCATTAACTGTTATTTCTTATAGCGAACCTCATCAGTGAAAATACTAACTAACACCAGATTAGAATAGCATGTTTGGTCTTAATGCAAAACAATTTAGTCACACAAATTTTGAAAAACATCTAACTATGGCTCTATCAAAATAGCGGTTGGTACCTAGAAACAAAAGCAGATAGACATAACAATCAGTAACATCGTCTTTATACCTTGCCTCAGGATGGTTCAGCAAGCTGTGACAGTCTTTGTCAATAGAACATCAGTTGGGTCAGCAAGACAACAGGATTCAGCATTAAGGTTCAGAATAAGGAAAGTCTCTTCATGTAGTTCAGAAAAGAATAACTGGAAAGTGGGCTCTCTCCTCTCTGTGCAGTCTGGCTAAGTTAGATTTCCTAAAACTACTTTCCATGTCCCTATTGGTCAATGACTTGCATGTTTGCATTTAGTCCAATGAAGCTAAAACCTCAAATTTATAATTCTACCTCTACATGGTTCACAGGTCGATGATTGGCTCCTCGTCTCCTGTTCCTATCGCGTGGCTTGTCAGGTATCAATATTGTTGCAGCTTATACTCCAGTCACTGCATTCATTGTCTTCTGGGAAGGTCAGTTTTACACTCATTACATTAAACTTTGTTTCACTAGCAAGTACATAATCTTCTAGCAAGCAGTTCTCATGAGAAAGACATTTAGCTACGAGCACTTGGTCAGCACAGTGGAAAATCACAAATGAATTCTCTAAGCATCCATTTCATAAGTCGATTTAGAAATGCAGCTTGACATGAGGCCGTGCAACTAGGCCAAGACCTCGCTAAGTTAAGGCCTATGATTTATACAGCAAATACATAATGCCTAACCCTTAATATGACATATCACTACATTAATAAAACATAAGCTCAACATTTCATATTAATAAGCCATTAATAAGTACACTTCGTGAACATTGGAAGCCACTCAGGTGGGCGCACCTTCAAATGCGTGTGTTATTTTTCTCTAAGTCAATACATTTTCTATGCAAATTCAACACTCAGAATACATGAACATTCATTAATAAACTCATTGGTAACTCAATGTTAACACGTCAAAGCGAGATGTGTCAGTACAAACTGGCACAACGGCGGCAATGCATGGATTAAGGCAGAAACAGCCAGGAAACCTACTTCCAAGGGTCCAAGACTCGACTGGCACCACTTGGCAGGTCAGGACTCAAAGCTGGCATAGTCCAAAGGCTGCAGCAGGATTGGAGAGATGCATGAAGTCTTTGATGTCCCTGAAACTGCAGAACAGGAGGCAAGCCACAAGCCCTTTGGTTCTGTGGATGATGTGGGCCCAGTCCTTCTCACCCAGGCACGGAGGGCAGCAGGTCAGCTCAAGCAAGGAAGCAGTCCTTCCAGATCAGTAGTCCAGCAGAGTAGCAGTACTTGTAGCAGCACAGCAGTCCTTCTTCCTGGCAGGGTATCTGCAGGTCCAGAAGTGTACTGATTTTCTAAGGTAAGAAGTCCAGTTCTTACACCCAGTGGTGCCTTTGAACTAGGGTGACTTCAAAGAGGGGCTTTGAAGTGCACACAGGTCCTCCTTTTCCTGCCCTGGCCCCAGACACACTACAGGGGGGTATGCAGCTGTTTGTGTGGGAACATGCATAGACCTATTTAGGTGTAAGTGTCAGCCCTTCCCTCCCATCCTGCCCAGGATGGCCCACCAGCCTGGTGATGGCCAATTAGATTGTCAATAGCCCCTAAGACACACCTCTACTCCCTTTGTCTGTGACTGTCTAAATGGAATGCACAAAGCCCAGCTGTCCCCACACCCAGATGTGCATTGGAGCAGATAGCAGGCACACAGGGCTTAAGAGCAGAAAAATGTTAACTTTTTAAAAGTGTTTTTTTAAAGTTGTAATCATGAATCCAACTTTACTATTAAGGGGGTTTATTATTACAAGTCCATAGGTACCAAACATTAAATTCCTACACCTGCTCATTCAGGAATTACACTTAACATATGTATTAAGGAATCCTCAATGTTATCCTACGAGAGGGGTAGGCCATGCAGTAGTGAAAAAGGAATTTGGGAGTTATTCACCACTAGGATATGTCAAACTAAAATATATATGTTCTGCCTTTTACTTACACCACTTCCTGCCCTATTGTATACCTAGGGCCAAACTTAAGGGTCTTTTAGGTGTATTAAAAAGGGGAGTTGAAGGCTTGGAAAGGGAGTTCAAATGCCAAGTCAACATGGCAGTGAAATTGCACATAGAGGCTCTGTAGTGACAGGTCTGAGACATTTTTAAAGGGCTACTTAAGTGGGTGTCACGGTTAGTGCTGCAGGCCCAGTAGAAGCATTTAAGTTACAGGCCCTGGGCACATACACTGCACTTTATTATTTATTCATAAGTAAATCAAGTATGCCAAATGTGGATACAACAATGTCACCATGTTTTAGAGAAGTGAGCACATGCAGGTTAGCACTGGTCAGCAGTGGTAAAGTGCACAAAGTCGTAAGGCCAACAAAAACAATTTCAGCAAAAGGTGGAGGGAAAAAGGCTAAATGTTTGGTGTGACCCTGCAGAGAGGACCATTTCCAAAATCACCCAACTCCAACCTAGATTCAGGGTAGAATAGTCAATACATTGATGGAGTTCCATGCTTAGACGAAGGAATGGTCATTTACTGCAAGTGCACTTGGCAGCTCTACTCCACTTTGGACCCAGTTGGATACCTCCGCTATACTTTCCTTAGCCAATGAACTGACCTATGGGAAACCCTTCTCCTCACCTGTGGACTCCATCTGTGAAGCACCTAATCTTAACTTGCTCACAGGTGCATCCCAGTAGGCAGACAGTACTACCATGGCCACAGAGTGATGTGAGGCATTCAACCCCTTTGATTAAACTTCTGTTACCAACCTAAGTAAAATTCTGTACATAAGGACAACAGCCAACAGAGGCCACTGACAGCTGCCAGTGTCAACAGCCAGACTCTAGGCCATCCAGGACTCTCTGGCCTCTGTAGTTTCTCAGAGTGGGGTGGCAGAAGCCCCGGGTGACTTGCACCTTTTTTCCACTCTACCTACCACCATTTCAGGGATGGTGTCCTGAAATTGGTCATTCAATCCAGAGTTTGTACACTTAGGATGAACAGGTGCCTGGCAAGCCAGAGCTTTCCAGGGGAGTACCACCACCCTTCTTAATGGAGACACACTCTGTGTATGCGTCATGCAAGAATCTGCCGGGTGCAGGTCCTCAGCCTTCTGTCCCTGTGACAGTGCATGGAGCCTCTCCAGCCAGAAGAGGCCTCACCTGGTTTGGTCTTGAGGTGCTCTGGTCTCGGAGCTGGCAACCCCTGACCCATTGTGGATTACTTCCACCTGATGCCCTTCCTTCTGGGCCAGCTGCAGCCACAAGTCCCTCTCAGCCTGTCTGTCATTTAACTCCTCAGGAGACAGGTTTTAGGAGGAGATACAGCTTCCTGCAATGGGTCCAGCATGTGACTCTGTCTCTGTGTGGTATCCCCTTTCTCCTCTGGAGGCTCTGCCAAGTAAAATTTCTTCTCCACTTCCTCCTTCTCAGGGCCCCTGCCATTTTGGGCCTCTGGTGGAGAGTCCAGGTATAACCAGGACTCTGCATTCTCTAGTCCTTGAGCTGCTATGGGGACCTCCTCAGACTCATCCCAAGAGTCATCACCCTCCTGGTTCTCTGCTTTCTTTATCCAGGATGCTGTCTACCGTCCTCCCGGACCTCGCGCCTCTTTCAGCGACGCCATCGCCGACTTCATCTCCCCGCACGCCCTCGCCTCACCGGACTACATCCTCCTAGGCGACCTCAACTTCCATCTGGAACAAAACAACGACCCCAACACCACCACCCTGCTCGACAACCTCGCCAACCTCGGCCTCAAACAACTGGTGAACACCGCCACCCACATCGCCGGACACACGCTCGACCCTATCTTCTCCGCCAGCAAACACGTCTTCTTCAGCCACACCTCTGCCCTGCACTGGACCGACCACAGCTGCGTCCACTTCACATTCCGACGCGAGACCTCCCACCTCCGCACTCAACCCATCCCTCGTCGACAGTGGAACAAGATCCCTGAAGAGCAACTCTTCTCCGCTCTCGCCGCCAACCAACCCACCCTCACCACCGACCCCAACGACGCAGCTCTCAACCTCACAAACTGGATCTCCAACTGCGCTGACAACCTTGCTCCCCTCAAACGCACGCATCGACAGACCAACACCAAAAAACCTCTCTGGTTCTCTGACACCCTCAAAGAATCAAAGAAAACTTGTCGTGCCCTTGAGAAGGCCTGGCGCAAGGACCACACCGCTGACAACATGACCGCCCTCAAGAACGCTACACGCGAACACCACCACCTGATCCGCACTGCCAAAAGGAACTTTTTCACCGACAGACTAGACAAAAACAGCCACAACAGCAGAGAACTCTTCAGCATCGTCAAAGAGTTCTCCAACCCCAGCGCCAGCGCCAACGCCGTCACGCCCTCACAGGATTTGTGCGAATCCCTCGCCACTTTCTTCCATCGCAAGATCAGCGACCTCCACGACAGCTTCGGACACCAGACCCAACCATACACCACTGAACCCGCTTCCCCGGACATCACCCTCAACAACTGGACCCACATCAACACGGAAGAAACCAAATCCATCATGAACTCTATCCACTCCGGCGCCCCTTCGGACCCCTGCCCGCACTTCATCTTTAACAAAGCCGACGACATCATCGCCCCGCACCTCCAGACCGTCATCAACTCTTCTTTTTCTTCTGCTACCTTCCCCGAATGCTGGAAGCACGCTGAAGTCAACGCCCTACTAAAGAAACCTACGGCTGACCCAAGCGACCTGAAAAACTTCCGCCCCATCTCTCTTCTACCTTTCCCAGCCAAGGTAATAGAAAAGACCGTCAACAAACAGCTGACCACCTTCCTGGAAGACAACAACCTGCTCGACCCTTCACAAACCGGATTCCGAACCAACCACAGCACGGAAACCGCCCTCATCTCAGTCACAGACGACATCAGAACCCTGATGGACAACGGTGAAACAGTCGCCCTCATTCTCCTCGACCTCTCGGCTGCCTTTGACACCGTCTGTCACCGCACCCTAATCACCCGCCTACGCTCCACCGGGATCCAAGGCCAGGCCCTGGACTGGATCGCCTCCTTCCTCGCTAACCGCTCCCAAAGAGTTTACCTCCCTCCGTTTCGCTCAGAACCCACCAAGATCATCTGCGGCGTACCTCAAGGCTCATCGCTCAGCCCGACACTCTTCAATGTCTACATGAGCCCCCTCGCCGACATCGTACGCAAGCACGACATCATCATCACCTCCTACGCCGACGACACCCAACTTGTACTCTCCCTCACCAAGGACCCCGCCAGCGCCAAGACCAACCTACAAGAGGGTATGAAGGACGTCGCAGATTGGATGAGGCTCAGCCGCCTAAAGCTGAACTCTGAAAAAACGGAAGTCCTCATCCTCGGCAACACCCCGTCCGCCTGGGACGACTCCTGGTGGCCCACGGCCCTCGGCACCGCACCGACCCCCGCAGACCACGCCCGCAACCTCGGCTTCATCTTGGACCCTCTTCTCACCATGACCAAGCAAGTCAACGCCGTGTCCTCCGCCTGCTTCCTCACTCTCCGCATGCTCCGCAAGATCTTCCGCTGGATCCCCGCCGACACCAGAAAAACCGTGACCCACGCCCTTGTCACGAGTCGCCTGGACTACGGCAACACCCTCTACGCTGGGACCACCGCCAAACTCCAAAACCGCCTGCAACGCATCCAAAACGCCTCGGCCCGCCTCATCCTCGACGTACCCCGCAACAGCCACATCTCCGCACACCTGAGACACCTGCATTGGCTCCCAGTCAGCAAAAGGATCACCTTCCGTCTTCTCACCCACGCACACAAAGCCCTCCACAACAAGGGACCGGAATACCTCAACAGACGCCTCAGCTTCTACGTCCCCACCCGCCCCCTCCGCTCCGCTGGCCTCGCACTTGCTGCCGTCCCTCGCACCCGCCGCTCCACGGCGGGTGGGAGATCTTTCTCCTTCCTGGCGGCCAAGACCTGGAACTCCCTCCCCACCAGCCTCAGGACCACCCAGGACCACTCCGCTTTCCGGAGACTCCTAAAGACTTGGCTGTTCGAGCAGCGATAACCCCCCCTTTCCCCCCTAGCGCCTTGAGACCCGCACGGGTGAGTAGCGCGCTTTACAAATGCTAATGATTTGATTTGATTTGATGCTTCCTCATAAGCCTATAGAGCTTTCTGTAGGTCCCGCTTAGTGTACCTCTTTTTCACAGGTAGACCCCTCTACTTGCAGAACTTCTTGAGCTCCCTCATAGTGTAGTAGACTATGCAATTGAGATCCATGAACATTCTGGCAATGTATCACTGGAGCAAAAACAAGAGTCCCAGGTTTCTGAAGGTTTAGCAGAAGTCAAAATTAGAAAACAAAATGACAAATTGAGAAAGAAACATAACTCAAAAACGTGCAATGGTTTTCTGTGTGGAATGGTAGTGTAAACGGTCATTGTAAGACACTGCACAAACACAAGTCCTATCCCACTGCTGCTACAAGTGTTAGAAATTGGGTTTCTGGTTGGCAGAGGTATGCACCTTGTCCAAGCAGGAACCCCAATTCTAGTCAGGGTAAGTCAACAACACAAACTAAATTAACCTGTGCTCACACTCTGGTGGTTTGGCACAGAGCAGTCAGGCTTAACTTAAGAGGCAATGTATTAAGTATTTGCGCCACACTAAATCAGCAGTAACACAGTGAAAACACCACACAAAAAGATACCATGCCTGGTTGGAACAATAGAGCTTAATTTAATGAACAAACCAAGACCGAAACAACAAATATCCAATAAATAGAAGTCCAGTTATGAATTTGTAAAGATTAACCTTAATTGTAGTGCTTAGAAGCATAAAGTGCCAACCAGGGCTATCGAGTCTTACTAGAACGGGTCAAATTTAAAAAGTCATGCCGACCACGATGGAGCATAGGTCAGATAGAGAGACCAGCCGTGGCTCGCTGAACACAGTACCATGGTTCAGAATTTCATCGATGTCAAGAACAATATGTGTGAAGCAAAGGAGGCAATGAGTCAGCTCTGAGCTGCGCAAAGTCAGAGATGCGTTGGGAATGGAGGTAGTGCATCACGCAGTCTGCAATTCTGTTTTCTGATGCTTGCAGCAGAGGTGATAGGTCAGAGTTGATGGAGATGCGTGGGTTCTGAGTGGCGCAACAGCATTGATGCATGAATTGTGGACTGGAGCAGCACTTTATACCCACTTCAAGGGGCCCAGGACTGGTTTGGCACCACTCGGCAGGGCAAGATTTGTAGCAAGAAAAGTCCAGATGCTGTAGGTGATGAGGTGGAAGTTTTATGTGTCCCTGAGACTTCAAAGGAACAGGAGGCAATCAAATACGCCCTTGAAGTCACTCTGAGTTCAAGTGAGATGGGTCTAGTTCTTCCTCAGCAGGACAGAGGGTAGCAGGCAGCAGGGTAGCACAGCTGAAAGTCCAGCAGAGTCCAGCAAAGTCCTTTCAGCCGCACAGCAGTCTGTCTTCCTGGCAGAGTATCCACAGGTCCAGAAGTGTACTGAAGTGGTGGTATTTGAGGTCCATTATTTATACATTGGCACCCTGGTTCTGGAGAGTGGAAGACTCTTCTAGACAGTTGCTTTGAAGTGCAGGGAATCCCCTTCATTCCCTGCCTCCAAGCAGGCTGGAATGACAATATAGGGTTGTTAGGCTTATTGTGAGGAAACAGTGCACAGCCTATTCATGTGCAAGTGGAGCTTTGCTTAGCTCTTTCCTCCATCAAGCCAGTTAAATGCCCATCATGGTGTATCAAGTCACACCAAAGCTCCTATTGTGTGTGGCTGTCTAGAGGGAATGCACAAGCAGAGCTCTCACCCCACCCCAGAAGTGTATTGGAAACAGGCTGCAGACACACAGAGCTAAGAGCAGGAAAATGCCAACTTTGTAAAAGTGGCATTTTGAAAATTATAACAATAAATCTGACTTTGCTATTAAAAAGGATTTATCATTACAATTCCATAGGCACTAAACATGACAGAGCCTCCGCTTTCCAATTAGGAATTACATCCCATTAAATGTAATAAGGGATTCCCAATGTTATCTTATGAGACAGGTAGGCCTTACAGTAGTGAAAAATGAATGTAGGAGTTTTTCAGTACCAGAACATGAAAAACTTAAAGGTATATGCCCTGCCTTTTAATTGCACCGCACCCTACCCAATGGGCTATGTAAGGCCTAACTTAGTGGTGACATATGTGATGAAAGGGGAGTTTAAGGTTTGGCAAAGGGTTTTAAATGTCAAGTTGGCAAGGTAGTGTAACATTGCTCTCAGGCTGGCATGGCAAGCCTGGGCCATGTTATAAAGTGCTGCTTAAGTTGGAATGGAGGTAGTGCATCACGCAGTCTGCAATTCTGTTTTCTGATACTTGCAGCAGAGGTGATAGGTCAGAGTTGATGGAGATGCGTGGGTCCTGAGTGGCGCAACAGCATTGATGCATGGATTGTGGACTGGAGCAGCACTTTATACCCACTTGAAAGGGCCCAGGACTGGTTTGGCACCACTAGGCAGGGCAAGATTTGCAACAAGCAAAGTCCAGATGCTGTAGATGATGAGGTGGAAGTTGTATGTGTCCCTGAGACTTCAAAGGAACAGGAGGCAATCAAACACGCCCTTGGAGTCACTCTGAGTTCAAGTGAGATGGGTCCAGTTCTCCCTCAGCAGGACAGAGGGTAGCAGGCAGCAGGGTAGCACAGCTGAAAGTCCAGCAGAGTCCAGCAAAGTCCTTTCAGCCGCACAGCAGTCTGTCCTCCTGGCAGAGTATCCACAGGTCCAGAAGTGTACTGAAGTGGTGGTATTTGAGGTCCATTATTTACACATTGGCACCCTGGTTCTGGAAAGTGGAAGACTCTTCTAGATAGTAGCTTTGAAGTGCAGGGAATCCCCTTCCTTCCCTGCCTCCAAGCAGGCCAGAGTGACAATATAGGGTTGTTAGGCTTATTGTGAGGAAACAGTGCACAGCCTATTCATGTGTAAGTGGGGCTTTGCTTAGCTCTTTCCTCCCTCAAGCCAGTTAAATGCCCATCAGGATGTATCAAGTCACACCAAAGCTCCTATTATGTGTGGCTGTTTAGAGGGAATGCACAAGCAGAGCTCTCACCCCACCCCAGAAGTGTATTGGAAACAGGCTGCAGACACACAGAGCTAAGAGCAGGAAAATGCCAACTTGGTAAAAGTGGCATTTTAAAAATTATAACAATAAATCTGACTTTGCTATTAAACAGTATTTATCATTACAATTCCATAGGCACTAAACATGACTGATCCTCCCCTTCCCAATTAGGAATTACATCCCATTAAATGTAATAAGGGATTTCCAATGTTATCTTATGAGACAGGTAGGCCTTACGGTAGTGAAAAACGAATGTAGGAGTTTTTCACTACCAGAACATGAAAGACTTAAAAGTATATGCCCTACCTTTTAATTGCACCGCACCCTACCCTATGGGCCATGTAAGGCCTAACTTAGTGGTGACATATGTGATGAAAGGGGAGTTTAAGGTTTGGCAAAGGGTTTCAAATGTCAAGTTGGCAAGGTAGTGTAACATTGCTCTCAGGCTGCAATGGCAAGCCTGGGCCATGTTATAAAGTGCTGCTTAAGTGGGTGACCCAAGCAGTGCTGCTGGCCCACTAGTAGCATTTAATTTACAGGCCCAGTATACATGTAGTGCACTTTACTAGAGACATAATTAAATTGAATATGCCAATTAGGTGTATACTAATCAAACCACAGTTTAGAGAAAGAGTAGAAGCACTTTGGTACTGCTTAGCAGTGGTAAAATTCAGAGAGTTTTAAGGCCAACAAAAATCAAATTCAGCAAAAAGTGGAGGGAAAAATGCTAAATGTTTGAGAGTGAACCTGCAGAGAGGGCCATTTCCAACCCCCCCCCTCCCACCCCCAGAATTGGCATTTACCATAGAAAAGTCATATAAAAGTTTGACCTTGTCAATCAAATCATTGTCTAGGCCCATTCTGGAAAGATCCGGGGAAGAAGTATGGCCATTCCACATGGTCAAATGCATTTTTGGCATTCACTGGAGAGCTAATCTGGTTTCATCATTATATCTCACATGCTATAATATGTGAACATGTGTCCTCAAATGGTTGTGGGAGCTGTGGTCCAGGATGAAGCCCAACTACATTTTCTGAATGAACTGTGGTGTCACCTTATGCAGCCTGGTTGCTAGAAATTTGGACATTATTTTAAGGTCAACATTGATCAATAAAATTGCCACTTCCTTCTCCGTGAATTCCCTCTCCAATCATTTCCGTCCGTTATCTGTGAGAGTGAGGGAGTGTAGAAGTTCCAGGAAGGCATCTATCTGCTCTGTAAAGGCCAGAGTCTCCAAAGTAATTGTGACCCATTTCATGCATCAGACAACTAGGAGCCAACCAACACTGCAGTGCTCATGTGCGTCCCCTCCCTGTAATGACAATTGGTGCACATGTGTACATACGCCATTACAGGGAAAATGAAAGTAAAAGCTGATCGGCTCATTTGCTTCCATTTTCTTCAGTGCTCAGGGGCATATCTCAGCCCCCTGAACACTGATTTCAACAGGAAAGGTACTTTTGGAAAATGGAGAATCTCCCCTTTACCAAGGTACCTTTCCCCAGTGTACATCCCTGCTTAGAGATTGCCCCAGGAAAGTGATCCCGAAGCAGGGATCAACCACTAGGCACCAAGGAGGGGTGAGCAGTCCCTTGGGGAAGTGTTTTTGCTCCCCTCTTACTATGTTTAGGCATATCAAGTCTTTCTGCCCCCCTTGGGGGCATATGAGGGTAATAGACCCCAATTTGCCCTGACCAGGGGGGTAGAAAGTCCACTAGGCACCAGGGATATTTTTTTATACATAGGGGTGGGGCTGCCCAAAATGGGCAGGCCAATGCCTCCACCTCCATAAAATGGGCACAGTCTTTCTGCCCCCCTAAGGGTATATGGGGATTATTACCCCTGATCTGCCCTGGGGTTGCAGAAAGCCCACTAGTCTTCAGGGAAGATTTCTTTTAAAAAGAAGAGGGATAGGGGCATGGCCATGCCCCCACCCCAAATATATAGGGAAAAAGTATTTCTGCCTCTGTGGAACAGATGAGGGTAATTAAACATGATCCTCCGGGGGGGGGGGGGGTGTCAGACAGGCCTTCTTTCCTAATTGGCTTGGTGACTAAATTTGTTGGAGGTTGCAGAAAGGACAAGTTGAATCATGAGGTAGAGGTAATTCTTGTCGGTGATGAGGAAGACATTGTCAACTATCTGAACTGTGACGGTTTCTGTGCTGCTGCAAGACCTGTGGCCAAATTGCCAGCCCTGCTGTGCTTGTTTTTGTTGAGTGATTGGGCGATTGAATGGAGATTGTTTCCTGCTTCAAGAATGCCTGGGAATGTTTCTTAAGTAATGTGATCTACCAAAATGTGATCATTTATTTCCACCTTCATGTTTGCCTAGAACTTGGGGCCATATGTACGAAGGCATTTTGCATTTTTGAATGGTGCGAATCACCATTTCAGGCTTTTAGGCAATGCAAAATGCCATATCCCTACATACGAAAGGCATTTCTGGTGGCGCAAAATGCGATTGCTACCTAGTAGAAATCACATTTTGGAAATCACAAAATAGGAAATCACAAATAGGGATTTCCAATTTGCGATTCGTAAGCATGTACAACGGATTTCTTAATGGCGACTAGTCTCAAAATGGGCATTAAGGAAATGCAAATAACATTGAGTCAAAGCAGGTGCTAACAAGGTGCAAAATAAAAAATTGCACTCAAAATGCATCAGGTTTTTTCACAATGGCAGCTTTATACATTCTGGCAAGAAGGATGAGAATCATGGCTGAGAGGCGGAGATGGGGGAATAGACAGGAGAGGATTTTTAGGGTGAGAATCACCCTGTTTGAACAGATTGAAGATCAGGATTACGAGAGGTACAGACTCAGTACAGAGGTAAGTCTTGTTTTAATTGCTGAGTTACAACCTCAACCAAAGGCCCCAGCACTCAGAAGCAATGCAGTCCCACCACATGTCCCTGTATACTCCATACCTAACTCCAAGGACAAGAAGTGAAATGCAGTACAACATGGCACATAGGACAATACTTTCAATCATAATAGAGAGTACCTTTGTGATCCTGAAGTCCCAGTTTCACTGCCTACACAAAACCGGCAGAGCACTACAATACAGACCAAAAACGTGCTGCAACATAATTGCCACTTGTGCCATTCTGCACAATGTTGCATTGAAGAAGTCTACATGACATCCCCATAAAGCCTGATTCCAACTCTGATGATACTTCAGATGTAGCAGGAGGGTACTTATACAACAGAGGGGTAAAAACAACACACAAAAATCACCAACAACTATTTCTGTGGTGAGAGTAATTAAAACATCTAATAATGAAACAGCACAACTGATGGTAATAGGTGGTACATAACTGAGAGACCACCTTTTATTCCAGTAGCAACAACTTTGTTTGACGCAAAGATCAACTATATCCTTGAGGATGTAACATTGTGACAAAATATGTACAAAGTATGTAAGGCAAAACAAAAAAAAGGTGATTCATTCCTCTGAGTGTTCAGTGGTTCTCTTCTTTTGGCCTCTGGGGTTGGGTGCCTTGTCAGCAGCACAGGGCTATGGGTCTTTTGACCTGTCAGTCCCAGAAGTGTGTTGGCTTGAACAAGTGTAAGTGCATGTCTCCTGAATGGATGTGCATCTGGAGCTAGAGCCCTCTTCGCTCTCAGGTTGGGACAAGTTGTTAGGGATACAGAAGTTGTTGCTGTGTATGTTCTCAAGGGCTGTGGTCACAGGCACTAGCCCACGTGCAATGTCCGAACAGGAATGCCCTGTGTCAGTCTGTATGTTCACATTCCACCTTGCTAGTGTTGTTGTGGCTACTGCCAATCAGTTGATGGAACGTGTAAAGGAACCAAACGACGAGAGGTACTGCTCCTTGTCCATTGCAGCTAGCCACCATTACTGCCCTTTCTCCGATTGCTGCATTAACCTAGATATTTGTTGCAGATGCCTAGTCACCATCCCTATTTGTTTTCTTTGCAGGTAATGTGCGGAGATGAGGGGCCTCCCAAACCACCAAACACAGTAGACCTCTCCTACAGGTTATCTGACACATTATCAATATGGACTCTAGATAGTTGGCCTCTGTGCTGTCTATGCGTCCTGCCTTCCAATGTTGTGGGGCCCCTGCCCTATGACTGTACTTCATAACTGTCCACAAACTCTGGCAGTGGTGAGATGATTGCTCTCCTGGCAGTTGGAGTTGGGTGATGGGCTGAGTGGATGGAGCATTTGTGTCCTCAATTTCAACATGAGTGTCAGTAGTCCCTTCGGCTGCTACGGGTAGTGACACATCTAGGCTGTGATCTGTGGAAATACATGCACATAGTTAGTGTAAATAAATGGTTAATGTTTGTCCACAATATTGTTGTAACTGTGATTCATGTGTTTGTGACATGTTCATATTGTACACTTATGATTTGTACAGTCAGCAGCACACAGTACAACAGGCAACTGATGTGTACTGCAACTCCCATGATGCATAGTCAGGGCAGGACAAACATCTTAATGGAGTTATTCCTGCTGTGAAGAATGATATCTGGATTTGCTAACAATATGGTATGTTAGGTATTGGAGGAGTCAATATCAGACACTCCTGGCACACTCTCTGGTTCCAGGGTCTCCTCTATGACTATCTCCATAGGAGTGGGAGAGTGGTGTTATCAGGGTCCACCACCTGCTCCACATCCCTTGGCCATCCTGCTGGCAACCTTCTTCTTCATCTGGGACCTCAGGTCATACCACCATTTGCGTACCTCCAGGATGGTCCTCTAGGTGACTCCTAGGGAGTTCACCTTCTCTAGGATACTGGTCCAGATCTTGTTTTTTTGGCTCTCCGTGATCATGAAGGAGGCCTTCCCAAACAGTTCGGCCATCTGGAAGACATATTCTTCAGTCAGGTGCTCCAGCTCCTTCTCTGAGAATTTGACCTTCCTCTTCCTGCTCCCAGAGTCCTTGTTCTCATCTTCTGTGGACATGTTCTCCTCTAGGAATGATGTGATACTCTGGCAATAGTGCTGCAGGATCACTCCTTTCCCTCCAGCATCTCTCTAGCCTTCTGGGTAATGGCCACACCCTATATGTGTAAACTTCCTAGTCTGACATCATCATTCTGCATCAAAAATGAGTTCTGTCCTAATTTGCAATTTCGTATCAGGAAATCGCAATTTTGTGAATTGCAATATTGAAATTTCCTAATTGCAAATGCAAATCCATGAGAATTGCTATTAGTGGAATTGGTGGTTACATACATACTGTTTTGTGATTCTCAAACATTGATTTCAATGGATTCACAATCTGGAAATCGCAAATTCGGAACTTCGTACATAACAACATCACATAAAAATATACTACAAGTGGTTAGAAAGATAGAGCCTAATTTAATAAATAAAACTAGACCAAAATAACAAAATTACAAGAAGTTGAGCTGTACATTTTTGAAGAATATCCGAAAATAGAAGGCTTAGAAACATAAAGCATCAACTGGAATTATCTAGTCACACTAGACCAGGTCAAATCTGAAAAGTCAGGCCAACCCATCGGATACAGGGACCAACCTTGTCCCTCTTAAAATCAGTAACTTGGTTAGCGGGTTCCATTGAAGGAGGATGTGAGGAGCAATGCAAGGAACAGCTGAGTTGATGTGTCATCGTCAATCCTGGTAATGTAGGCAATGCATCGGTTCAGAACCGCACAATCGGGGATGTGTCGCTGCTGAATCCATTAGGCGCAGGTGATGCATCATCATTAAACCACGCAGCAGACGAGCCAATGTCTCCTGAAGCAGCGATGCATCGACATCAATGGAGATGAGTCAGTTCCAACCGGTGCAATGATGGAAATGCGTGGATTTTGGTAGTTGTTGCACTTTATATCCACTTCCAAGGGCCCAGGACTAGATTGGCATCACTTGGCAGGGCAAGACATGCAGCAAGCAAAGTCCAGGTGCTGTTGCAGGTTATGTTGGAAGTCTTTTGTGGCCCTGAGACTGCAGAAGAACAGGAGGCAAGCCAGCAGACCCTTGGAGTCACTCTGAGTTCACATGATGAGTCCAGTCCTTCCTCAGCAGGGCAGAGTGCAGCAGGCAGCCGGGTAGCACAGCAGAAAAGCAATTCTTCCAGAGCAGTTTTTCCAGAACAGCAGTCCAGAGTGGCAGTCCTTGTAGCAGGACAGTAGTCCTTCCTGGCAGAGTTCTTCACAGGTCCAGATTGTACTGATTTGGTAGGGTCAGCTGTTCATTGCCTGTAGGGGCGTTAAGCGGTGCGCCGGCCGGGGTTGAGAGCGTGGAGCTCTGCGGTGGAGTAGAGGCATTTAGGGACGTGGGAGGCGCTTGGACCGTGCCCAGCGCCCGTCCCCCTGGTCCACGCGCCTCCCACGTTCCTAAACGCCTCTACTCCACCGCAGAGCTCCACGCTCTCAACCCCAGCCGGCACCCAGGCTGACCCCAGACACACCCACGGACCTTTCGTATGTCACTCATGCCACTTTTCCTGCAATCAAGCCAACAAACAACACAACAACACCAGACACCCCAAACACCTCAGCTGCATTCTCAACACCCGCTCCGTCCACAAGCATGCCATTGTGCTCTGGGACCTACTCACGACAGCCTCTCCCAACATCGCCTTCCTCACTGAAACGTGGATGAACCCCTCATCTGAACCCGACATCGCCATAGCCATCCAGGAAGGGATACAAAATCACCCGAAGAGACCTTATCAACAAACTAGGAGGAGGAATCGCCATAGTACACAGAAGTTCCAT
The DNA here is from genome assembly GCF_031143425.1 of Pleurodeles waltl. Lineage (NCBI taxonomy): Eukaryota > Metazoa > Chordata > Amphibia > Caudata > Salamandridae > Pleurodeles > Pleurodeles waltl. The sequence continues at coordinate 342,654,302 of NC_090447.1, read as the reverse complement.
CAGGATTTCCACCAACTCCAACGACACCCTGGACGGCGCAGAGCACCTACACTTTTAGATGCACATCAAGTTCAACACCACCTTAAGAGGAACCCTCGTCTACAGACCACCATGCCTCCACCCCCTATTCTGTGACACCATCGTCGATGCTATCAGCTCCCATGGCCTCGCCTCCCCGGACTACCTGCTCCTCGGCGACCTAAATTTCCACCTAGAGAGTGCCAGCGACTGCAACTCTATTCACCATCCACCACCCACCACCAACAATAGTCTATCCCTCACCGCAAGTGGAACAAGATCTCCAAGGAACAGCTGATCTCTAACCTCGCCCAATCTACTCCACCCTTTGACAATGACCCCAACGCCGCCGCCCTCAACCTCAAATGATGGCTTGACGACTGCGTAAACACCCTCACTCCACTAAAAAAAAACAACAACACCCACATCAACTGCTCCCTTGTTCACCGCAGAACTTCAGACCTCCAAAGAGAATGCTGGAAAACTGAGAAAGCCTGGTGCCAAGAACAATCAGTGAGCAACTTCTTCGCCCACAAATCAGCCATGCGCAAACACCACCAGCTCATCCGGACCACCAAAGGATCCTTCCACAAAGAGCATATAGACAACAATGCACACAACAGCAAGGAACTATTCACCATCATCAAGGAACTCACCAAACCCAAATCATGCGCCATGGACCCTCTGCACTCGCAAGACCTCTGCAACTCCCTCTCCATCTACTTCCACCGCATGATTGCGGACATACATGAAAGCTTCATAACGCCATCACCCACCATCTCCACCACTGACACAGCCAACCCCACAGCACTCTGCTGCACCAACGTACTGAGCACCAGGACCCCCACCAACGATGAAGAAACAACCAAAACCATGAGCACCTTCCACTCAGGCTCTCAAACAGCCCCCTGCTCCCACCACGTCTTCAACAAGGCCAGCCAAATCATCGCTCCCCAGCTCCGGTTCGTCACCAACAGCTCCTTCGAGACCGCCAACTTTCCAGATATTTGGAAACACCCCTAGGTCAATGCCTTGCTCAAAAAACCCAAACCAGACCCCGAAGACCTCACAAACTACCGACCTATTTCTCTACTCCCCTTCCCTATGGAGGTCATAGAGAAGATAGTCAACAAGCAACTGTCCCGCTTCCTGGAGGACAACAACATACTCAACGTCTCCCAGTCTGGATTCCACAAAAACCACAGCACTGAGACCGCCCTCATCGCCTGCACCAACGACATCATGACCAGACTTGACAAGGGTGAAACCATGCCCTCATCTTTCTCGACCCTTCTGCATCCTTCGACACCATATGCCACTAAACATGTCACACACGCCTCTTCGACACCAGAATTCGCCACAAAGCCCTGAACTGGCTCACCTCCTTCCTCTCCAAAGAACCCAAAGAGTTTGCCTCTCCTCATTCCGGTCTAAAGCCACCAAGACCATATGTGGTGTCCCCCAAGGATCCTCACTCAGCCCCACCCTCTTCAATATCTACATGGCTCCGCTCGCCAGCATCGTCCGACCCCATGGCCTCAACATCATTTCCTACACCGATGACAGCCAGCTCATCCTCTCCCTCACGAGGAACCCCTCTACCGCCAAGAACAACCTCCACACCGGACTTCTCGCCATCGCTAATTGGATGACAGCAAGCCACCGCAAGCTGATCACAGGAAAAACCGAGATCATCATCTTCGGACCCAACAAGTCAGCATGGAACGACTCATGGTGACCGGCCACCCTAGGACGACCACCGACACCCACCACCCACGCACGCAATCTCCTCTTCATACTAGACTCGGCTCTCTCCATAACTCAGTTTGTCAACGCCATATCGTCCTCTTGCTTCAACACCCTCCGTATGCTCCGCAAGACCTTCAAGTGGAACAAAAACCAGAAGAACGGTCACCCACGCCCTCGTCAGCAGCAGATTGGACTACGGCAACGCCCTCTATGCGGGGACCACAGCCAAGCTCCAGAGAAAACTCCAGCGCATCCAGAATGCCTCAGCACGTCTCATCCTCAACCTCCCTCGCCCACCTCAGAACCCTACACTGGCTACCCATCAACAAAAAGATCATCTTCAAAATCCTAATCCACGCTCACAAAGCCCTCCACGACACCAGACCGGCCTACCTCAACGAACGACTTAACTTCCACATCCCGACCCGCCAGCTCCGCTGTGCCGCCCTCGCAACAGTCCCTCCCATCCAAAGCACCACATCCAGCGGCAGATCCTTCTCCCACATCGCCGCCAAAACCTGGAACTCCCTCCCCACAAACCTATGCAAGACCCAGGACCTCCTAGCCTTCAGAAAGCGCCTCAAAACATAGCTCTTCGAGAAGGAGCACCCCCATTACCCCAGCGCCTTGAGACCCTACTGGGTGAGTAGCACGCTTAACAAACTATTGATTGATTGATTGAAGTAGTCATTCATTTGTGTGTTTGCAGGGCACTGCCTATTCAAGTGTGTCACTTCCTCCCTCCCATTCTGCCCAGTATGGCCCATCAACATGCAGATGTCCATACAGTCACTCTTAGCCATCCTTTGTGGTTGGCTATCTAGAGGGAATGTGGGAAATCAGCTGTCACCCCTGCCCAGACGTGTATTGGAGACAGGCTGCAAGCACACAGGGCTAAGTAAAGGAGAAAGGCAACTTTCTAAAAATGGCATTTTCAAAATTGCAATAGTAAATCAGACTTTACCAATAAAGAGGATTTATCATTACAAATCCATAGGTACTACACATTTCAGTTCTACTCCTACTCAATCAGGAATTACACTTTATTAAAGGTAAAAAGAAATCCTTAAAACTAACCTATGAGAGTGGTAGGCCTCACAGTAGTGAAAAACGAATCTTGGAGTTATATGTCCTGCCTTTTAATTACATGGCCCCCTGCCCTATGGGATACCTAGGCCCTACCTTAGGGGTGACATATGTAATAAAAGGTGGGTTTAAGACTTGGCAAGGGATTCTAAATGACAGGTTGACATGGTAGTCAAACTGCGCAGACGGGCTCTGCAGTGGCAGGCCTGAGACATCTTTAAAGGGCTACTTAGGTGGGTGCTGAAAAGGGCTGCAGGTTCACTAGTAGCATCTAACTTACAGGCCGTGGACACATATAATGCACTTTGCTATGGACTTGTAAGTAAATTTAATATGGCAATATTGGATATACCAATATTACCATGTCTTATGAGAGTGAGCATGTGCACTTTGGCACTGGTTTGCCGTGGTAAAGTGCCCAGAGTCCTAAGGCCAACAAAAACAGATCAGCAAAACAGAGTCAAAGCAGGCAAAACGTTTGGGGCAAGACGACCCTAAAGTGGACAGGTGAGAGGATAAGACGTTCTATAAGAAGATCAGTGGGAAGGACACAGTTGCGATAGAGGGGAACTCAGGAAAGTGAAAACGAGACAGCAAGAGGTGAGATATACAGGTTAGATAGATAATAAAAAAACTCATATATTTGACAGACAGCTGAGAGAAGTGTGCCAGCCCATCAAATGTTGTATGGAGTCACTTTCTGTGTTGTCAGTAGGGTCAAAGGGCACCTGATTTCACTTCTACTACCCATGTAGTAGAAGTTGCATTTTGGTGAATTGACGCCCATGCTGCTCACACAACCACCACTCCACTTCAAACTTTTTCCTCTGGCTTTCTGTTACCCCTAACAACCATAAACATTCTGAAGAGAGGCGTATCTGAGCACTGCAAGGTCTGTCATAAGGTATCGCAGCTTCACATACAAGGATCTAGGGGCCAGATGTAGCAAAGGGTTTGCGCCTCACAAATGGCGAAAAACGCCGTTTGCGAGGCGCAAAAGCCTCTCTGCTATGCAGAAATGCATTTTGCGAGTCGGATCCGACTCGCAAAATGCATTTCCGACTCGCAAATAGGAAGGGGTGTTCCCTTCCTATTTGCGACTCGCAATGCTATGCAATTTCATTTGGGCCCGCGAAAGCGGTCGCAAATGAAATCGCAGTTACCATCCACTTGAAGTGGATGGTAACCCATTCGCAAACGGGAAAGGGTCCCCATGGGACCCCTTCCCCTTTGTGAATGATCACAAAAACAATTTTTCAGAGCAGGTAGTGGTCCTATGGACCACTGCCTGCTCTGAAAAATACCGAAACAAAAGGTTTCGGTTTTTTTTCTAAGTGCAGCTCGTTTTCCTTTAAGGAAAACGGGCTGCAGATAGAAAAAAAAAAAACTGCTTTATTAAAAAGCAGTCACGGACATGGTGGTCTGCTGCCTCCAGCAGGCCACCATCCCCGTGAGTGCCCATACTCGCAATGGGGTCGCAAACTGCGACCCACCTCATAAATATTTATGAGGTGGGTCTTTGCGACCCCATTGCGAGTTGCAGAAGGTGTCTGAGACACCTTTCTGCATAGCAAATTGCGACTTGCAATTTGCGAGTCGCACGGACTCGCAAATTGCAAGTCGCAATTTGCTTTCTTCCTGCATCTGGCCCTATATCCTTTATATACCTAATGCAGTTCCAAAGAACATAGTTGGATTTTCATTACCGACAATTCCAGGAAGTAAAGATCCTCGAGGTACTAATAGTTTTTTTATTGGACTAATAAAAATTACGATAATCTTCAAAAATATATGAACTCCATAAAGCAGTAGTTAATTAGAGCAAGTAACTCATAAAGACATTATTAAAGAATTGAAAGTCGTGCACTAAATGTATGCAGCTTGAAAAGAATAGCAGAATAAAGGTTCTGAGAACATTCGTCCATTTACAGGAAGGACAGCGAGGTAGCTTAGAATGGTATTTTTCTAAATGAAAACACGAAAGCTACGGATCCATCCTCACGCAAGCTGCTCTCTGCCAAACAGCTACCAGTGTTCAGCGTGTTGATACTGCTTTAAATTATACATTTTACACTGTTACTATATTATTTCTTGCATTTTCGTGATATTACATAATACTTACACCATGTCGATGCAGCAAAATATGTACCGTTAGTGAGAATCGAAATAAACAACATATATATTTATTAGAAAACCATTGACCAATAGAGCAGCAGAAAAGCTTAGATGGATTTCTTTCCAATTTAAGCTTTTAACACCCCACAAAACAATCTGTATGCAAAATATTTGTGACTAGGAAAATCGGTTCTATGGTGGAACTTAGCAAGAAATGGGAAATGGAATTATTATTATGATTATTATTTAAATATGATTTGCGCACAGCTACCTCAACACGGTTTCCCAGCACTGGGAACCTCACGTAAGCATAGAACCAATCAGATATTTCTAGAGTACACCCAGTCAGTGAGAGTTAATATAATGAAAACAACCAGGTTTTAAGCCCTTTACGAAAAACTGTCAAAGAGCGATAAACTGTCAGTTCCTGGAGCATGGTGTTCCAGAGCTCAGCCCCCAAGTATGCCACAACCGACCTCCTAGGCGGGAGTCCAATTAGTTTTAACGAATTAGCATTCATTTAAAATGAGACGTGAGCAAGATAGGTACTTAACGCTTCAGAATTATGGTTATCTTTTACTCTTAAAGAAACCACTATTTGGGTATCATCAGCGCATGAAAATAGGGAGAGCCTACAGGAATCCACAAGCTCAGCTAAAGGCCTCATACACAGGTTGAAAAGGAGTGAACTGAGGGTAAAACCTTGCAGGACCGCAGAGGCAAGGTGGTGGGCTTTAGATCTGTGATGATTTGTGTAAACCTGAAATCTGTGGTTATATAGAAAAGATCTCAAAGAGGAGAGAGCTGTGCCCTGAACTCCCATTTTTTCCAGTCTTAGAAGTGTAGTATGACTTACAGAGTCGAATGCGGCACTGAGGTCTAAAAGAATCAGTGCGCTGTGTCCCCAGTGCGCTGTGCCCCAGTATCAAGTAGATGTTTCAGATAATCAGTGGCCCCAAGAAGAACTGACTTTGCTATGGCCAGCTCTGAAGCCCAATTGAGAGGCGTGCAGAAGGCGATGTTTTGCAGGAAAGATATAAGCTGCAAGTTGACATCTTTTTCGAACACTTTGCCCAGAATAGGCAAGAGAGATATAGGCCTCTAATTAGACCATAACAAAGGATCTAAGGCCCATATTTATACTTTTTGATGCAAAAATGCACCGGTGCAGTTTTGCATCAAAAATATTACCTGCGGCTAATGCCATTTTGGTGCGACGTGTGGGCGACATATTTATACTTTGACGCACTGCGGCGCAAACAACAGATGGGAGTCATTATTTTTGACGCACACCGCAGCGTCAAGTCGTAAAGGAAAACGACGTTAACGCGGCGGAAATTACTGTGGGTCGATTTACGACACCGCAAACCGGATATGCGCCGTTTTTTTTTGAGGCAATAGCATCAAAAACGCAGCGAACACAGCCATATCACCAGAGGAGAGCCAAAATGGATCTCAGACGCCACTACAGACCCCAGGAAGATGATAGCAGACCAGGAACCAGCCAGGAGGACCCACACAGGAACCAGGACACCTTTAAGAAGAAAAGAAAGTGTCGCTATAGTGCAGAGGAGCAGGAAATTCTGGTTAAAGAGGTGACGGAACACCAGCACCAACTGTTTGTCACATCAAAGTTGCCAATCAGTAGGAGAGAGGCTATATGGCAACCAATTGTCGACAAGATTAACAGTGTGGCTGAAGTACGCAGAACAGTCATCGAGTGCAAGAAACGCTGGCATGACTGCAAACGCAGGACCAAGGAAAAGATGGCAAGGAACAGGAAGGCAGCACTGCAGACTGGAGGGGGGAGTCCAGCACACCAGGAGGCCCTGGACCACATGGAGGAGATGGTCGCAGCCGTCATCCCTGAGGAGATCGCCACAGGGATTCAAGGACAGGACAGCGCAGACTACCAGGAGACAACGCACATGCAGGGTAAGTCGCATGGGGAATTAAAATTCACAAATGTTAACTCCAAGCGGGGGGGATACCGACCACAAAATGCATGGAAGTCAACATATACATGGAGTGGCATGGGTAAAGGGGCATGGCATTGGGGCATGGACTGCACAGACAGAAGCTGGGCACACCATTACACCACACCAACAACAGTGCCATGGGGGCATGCTGTCATGCCAACGATGGAGCAAAGGGAAAGCCACGACAGGAGGGAAGGCCACTACGTCAAACTTACATCCTGGCACTCGTCAGCCAACATACCTCCTACATTAACTAGGGCCCTATTAGCAATCCTCTAGCCAAACCGACAACTGCAATGTAACTGCGACAACAGTTGCCACTACCACCTCTGATCTGTGTGCAGCTCAAGTAGCCAATGGCAGTAACCTCCCCATGGATAATACACACCTAAATTAGGGGGTGAGGATGACAACTGCAACAATCCCCAGAAACAAGACAAAGGCCCCAGTACTCTCAAATGTCAATGCCCATAGTTGTCACAAACATCAGCCAAAGTAAACAACAATAGGAGCTACACAGCACTAATGACACACCCATGCTGCATATGTCAGGGTCCATCCTGTGCCTGGGTAACAAGGCAACATCCCAAATGTCATACTGCTCAAACAACAGCATTGAGGAGGGGACACATGTAACTGGTCACTGAAATATACCTGCACAGTCAGAGGATGAAATAGGACACTGATACGACTATCAGGCCAATCCAATGTAACACACATTACCCAACATCAGCAGGACACATTAACAATGTCAACATCCATATCGGATCATAACATTGCCATGCATAGGATATGCCACATGTCAATTGCATTTAAGTCGATGTGAACGATCAGGGATTGGGGCAGGTCCAGATTGTTAAGTGTGCTGCCCGGGCCATCAGAACACCCACAGCCAGTGAAAGGTCTCACCATGAGAATGGATGTACACGGAGGGTCGAGTAGGAAAAGAAGGTGGCAATTCTCTATTTGGCTAAAATCAACACCAAGAGGCGATGAGGCTGACAAGTCTAATAACTCAATAACATACATGTGACACACAGGTGGGCCATAGACCTGAAACAATGCCCATCTGAAGGACTGCAGATATTAACACAAAACAAGATCACAAAGTGAATTAATCAAAAGGCAGGCACGTCACATCAAAATTGCCACAACACAGACACACTAATTGTACCCTGTTTCATTGCAGAGGAAGATGGATCTCCTGCCGATATGCCTGTCCCAGATTTCCCTGATGACATGGATGACGAGCCGATAAACATTCCCCAGGAGACTATCCAAAAGGTCCTTGAAACCCTCCAGAGCCCACCTTCAGTCACAAGGAGGAGCACAGAACAAGCAGCCATCGCAGAGGAACCACCCACCACCCCAGTTGTAAGACCTGCTAGCTCCAATACAGCTGAGGACTCAGACGACACTGGTACCAGCTTTGAGAGAACTGTAGTTGGAGTACAGTGGAGCTGGCCAAGGAGGTGCGGGTGGGGATGCAAACTATGGCAGCCAGTCTTGAGGGGGTGCGTTCGTGCATGATGTCATCTGCAGATCAGGCAGCAGCTATGCAAGCCCTAACATCCATACTGCAAGGTCTACAATAAACTGTCAAGGAATTCACCACAGCAGTAAGGGAGTTGCCACAACACCTCGTACCCCAAACCTTCCACTGCATGCACAAATGCAATCATGACTCCCTTAGGGCCGACCTGGCTGCCTACCATCGTGATGTGGCTGCTATTCTCAAGAACCAGCAGGCCTTCCTTGCAGCAGTACTGCCCTTAAGACCTTCACAGGGAGCATCGACCGGGATGTCTGACTCCACATCTTCTAACACTGAGGTGTGTGTTGCCCCTTCACAACCAACAACAACAAGGACAAAGCAGGCAACACACACATCAGAAGAAGAAGACATGGAACAGATCACATTCACAAGGAAAAGTACCCGGAAGCACTAGTCCCTGCCACATGGCCAACTATTACCAAAGTCCTGCGTTTTGAAACATGACAGTCTTACAACAACTGTACTCAAGCACTGTTCTGCTAACCACTGTATATCTTGTCACCCAGCCCAGTGATAATCTCTCTCCTACTCATTGGCTAAGTCTGTCCCTCTGCACTGTCTGAAACAGCAACCCCAGCATGACAAAAGCATTTAGGTAAACCCTTGTGTTGAATCACAATGGAAGATATCACTATAATGGACTCACAATCATGGACAATGTACATATAGCACTACAGCACTTTTCAATAAATAGCACTAACACAACAAATCTGTCTCTGGGTAATGTGACATATCAACTGTGAAATAGATAACTGAAATGTGCCTACTGTCAAATTACGTAGCTTGTCAATACAATCGTCCTGATAATATGTAGTCAGATAATTCTGCACAGTGCCCGTGATTGCATCATACTCTGCCCATCATGAGGGACAAATCTGATGAAGTGAGAAACCATACACCACCATGCTGTGTAGGACAGAAGAATGCTTCCTCAGGGGATAACTAAGTCATCAAATAGTGCCCGCTAAATGTTGTCAACATGCAAAAATAACACAATAAACATGCCACACTAATCTAAGTAAATACAAAAAAAAAACTGCACAAATGAAGGTGTCTGAGGTAACATACAAATAGGTAATCATGCCGAACTGTGTCACAAATGATGAATGAGGGTCATGAAGACAAGAATACAAGATTGCCAATGAGAACTCATCTTATAATGGTGTGCATGATCATCACACTGCAGTCAGACCTATAACTGTTTCCCCAATATCAAGTCTGGAAGCACTGTTAGTGACTTTGAAAACACACTTATCAACAGAAACACATTGGGAACCATATTAACTGTGATTGGTGGTTGCAACAAAGGGTAGACACTTTGCAAGGTAGCTCTGGGCTAGCTACCAATTGTACAGCTCAGTTGGGATTTGTTTGTAGCATAGGACACAGATGTTATAGTACAAAATTGATGTACACTGAATCCAAACCCACGATCAAGTACCATTCAACACATACTATTAAGGGGTAACCAAATATTTATTAAAAGCTAACCATAGATGAGGAAACTGAAGGAAAAATGTTACCTACCCTAATCTACCCTGACTACTCATTACCCACAACTGTCCCTAACTAACCTAAGCTACACTTACTAATCACATGTAACGAAACGTTCTAAACATCTGCCACCCACCCCCCTTATGAGACGGGACACATTGAGGACAACACATACTAACCTAAACACATACTATACTATCCTAAACAAATTTATATATTTTTGGTATGTTTTTTAAAAAGTATTTTTTTTTCTTTTTTTTTTTTACACACAAGAACCCCAACATAGCCCCCCACCCACCCACCCACACATGTAATGAGTCAAAAAAGAAACAAGCAGGACCCCCCACCCCACACCCACTAACACTAACTAAACTAATAGCCTATACTAACCTAACACTAAGCCCCCTAAGCCCACTAACTATACGAACAAGGAAAGAGGAGGGAGGGGAGGGTATCATGTCCATCAAATCAACTGTCTAGAGGTTGGCTCTCCGGAGGGTCCTCTTTATATCCTTGACCCCCGTTTAATGTGCCGCATGTCCCGGCTCAGGTGGCTCACCTTGCGCAGCACTTTGTCCATCTTATCTTCAAGTCTATTGAAGGCTGCAGGGTCAACAGCTGGAGCAGTGGCAGTCTGGGTACCGGTGGAGGATGTCTGTGTGGGCTGTCCTGCACCGGTGGCAATGCTGGGGCCAGGAAGTCCTGCAGATGTTGGATCAACAGTGGCAGCTGTGGGTGGGGCCACCTGGCTCTGATTGGTGGTTGTTTCTGTGGTGGCGGTGGTGGGCAAAGTAGGCCCACCCTGTGGGAAGGCTCGCCATGACCCGGAGGCACGTTCATGGCGATATCGCCGGGCCATCCTCCAGAACCCCGACTCCACCAGCAGGATGTGCTGGTATCGCATGGCCTGACGCTGAAATTCACGGACCTGGTCTGGAGTCATGTTAGCTGCTGTGGAGACAAATGCAGATATGCTACATTAGTAACTGCATTGTGTGAAACGGCACAGCAAGTTAATCAGACATTACATCTACTGTACTTGTAACAGCTCATATCACGATACAGAGCATTGAATGTCCCTGAGGAAGTATATGGCAGGTCAGACAACAAAGGTGACATCACACAAAGCACATCCATAACCCACAAGATGGGTAACAACTGGCTTTGACTTGCAATCTGAGTTCTGACAGTTAACATCTAAGAATCATGCTGCATATCCTCCACCCAGAGCTGGGCTACAAATGTCAGTGTACGGAAAGCAAAACTAAAGCCACATAGTCTGCAAGTTGTAACTGGACTTTCCAGTATGGTACCAAGTGCCAAACCTGAGTGTGTATACTAGTATGCAACCAAACCGTCACTTATTCACAGGTATGTGTAACATACTGGTAGCATCAATACTAGGTACCCCATTCACAAACCCATGGCCGTGTTTGAGGGGGGGCGGTGGATACACAACTATAATTTGCCAACAACATGTATACCGAGGATTGTATAGGAAACTCCACACATGTTTGTCTCTACAGACACACCACAGGTAAGGGCTATCTACAATTTGGAGTCAGCAAACCCTAGAGCACTCATAGGGTCAGACATGTCAGGAAATTCAGAACTTAGTACACAACATATACTTCCAGTAAGGCCTGACTTACATCAGACACAGAGTTTCTAGAACACCCATGATCATGATTTGCATGCACACCTAGGCCATTACACTCAGGTTCCACAGACTTGATGCACTACATGTGGAAGTACATGCTGCTAGGAGGTTCTACCTACTGTTTCAAACTTACGTAGGTAAATAGTGAAGCAGATGTCTTATCAGAAGCTATTAGCTCCACCAATCTTAGAGAACGTGGGTCTGACAGGCTGACTAAATAGGGGCTGACTTCCATTGCAACTCTTGGTGATACAAGTGTCAGACACATGACTATCCCCTGTACTCACAGTGGGGCCTACAGGGATGTCCTACAATCCCTACATGATACCATTGGATACGCATTGGCAAACTCAAAACATGTGAGAACTGCATTCCCACTCATGGAACAAGTGAAAAACTTGCCCAACGCATCACACCTTGCTATGCGTCCAACTCAAACGAGTCCATAACCAGCAAACACAACACATAACAGGCATATCAACACTTACTGGAGTGGTCGGGGTCCTCAAATGTCGCCACCTCTCCCACAATGTAGGGTGCCGGTCCACCTGTAAGGTATGGAAGGAAGAAATGTGCTCAAAATCTGTGCACAGCGCAACAATTTCATAAACATATACAATGTGTAGGCTGAATAAGGACATGGCAGCCATTCAGACATGATGGTAATGCATCTGATATTTCACAGCCAACTTGCACATAGCATGGGTCTCCTGTGACAGTTACACACATATCTTCACACATACATTGGCCCTAACTATCATGTGGTTGCAAACTTGCCCCATAATTGGTGAGCACTAAAAAATATGGAGTGTAATCGTCTCATCATGTGTATCCAAGAGAAACATCCAATGCCTGGTTACTTGATGACTGCATTACCAGTCAAACATGCCTTGTGGCCATGACACATTTATTGCACATAGGCCCAATTTACAGAGGGAGGGGCAGGGACTCCTGTAAGCCATCCTGTTGTTACAGTATAGTCAATTGATGTGGCCCAGCTATGGTGATTTGCACCAACCATGGAGATGTGAAGCCAGGTGCATACACTTGGACTGCCATCCATATTTGGATTGTGGCTCAACTAATTCCAACAAACATCTTAAGATGTTAGCTGAGGGCACCTTACACCTTTTCACGATGTTTTCAAATCATGAACTGACATGTATCTAAAAAGATCAAGAAACCAAATAATCCCACACATTCATAGTACTTCTGTGAACGCTTTCCTTCCACACTCACCAGACTAACATGAGACCAATGTTTGAGCCACTTTGCTATTATCAATTGATGTGAAGGCAGCATTCATTTTCAGCATCATTTAGTGATTCTAAAGTCAGTCTAGCAATTGCGTCAACATAGTTGGCCTAAATGTTGGTACATCTGTACTTCTCTGTCAATAGTACCCTATATAGACATGATTGGCTCCAATTTTGTTAGCTGTGCTGACAAAAAGGCCGCACAAATTTCCTTCATGGTATAGTTACCTGTACGTTTGCTGAGCACGTGCTACCTGACAGCTAGCAATTGTGATCCTTGCCATAGTGCATCAATGATCCCCTCATATTTCCCCAGCATTACACACAGTCATCAAGTTAGCTGGCAGACATTGCACTAATCCCCTGATGTCACTACAGAGCATTTAATCGTGCACATTAACATAAGTCGTACTCACCAACAGTGCCACCAATCATGATTCCCAGGTGGTCCAAGAGATCCTGCTCCCTGGTGATGAGGTCAGCCCACCGGTGCTTCAGCTGGTGGTCACTCCTCTGGCTGGCATACACACACTGCAGGTGATGCAGCACCTTTCCCCACCGGATTCTGCGCGCCTCTGTCGGGTACCCCTGTATGACCCTGCCCCCTGCCTGGATCATGAGCGGCAAGAAATGTGTCACCAGCCAGATGAAGCCCCCCAACTCCTCTTCCCCCATCCTGCCAAGACGTGGCCTACCAGACATACTTATAGTTGAAGATAAGAAATAGGGGTAAAAGAAATTGAAAGGGGAAATGGGTGAAAGTAGGGGTAAAAAGACAGAAAAAAGTAAACCTAAACACTAAAAGAGCCCAACTATCCCCAAACTAACACTACCCACAACAGACTCCCACAAACAAGAAATACACAAGATAAACGGACAAATGTAGACAAAACACAGTACTACAGTATACACAAACAATATTTATTTCACAAAAGGACTTTACAGATAGCACAGGACAAATACAGCACAAAATCTCTGGACAACACTCTACACAGCCACACAGTCTAGAAGGATCATAGACTGCAAAGTGAATGTGAAAGTACACCCACTGTACATGATCTGTAAACAGGTTATCCTATTACATCACTTCCTGTATGAAAAGTCCAGCCTTTTTCGCGTTATGTGTCATTTTTTGTTGCACAAAACTGTATTTGCATCATTTCTTTTGACACACAGACGTGAATATTAACCTGCATCCACATAAGGATACATGGACTGTACAAATATCTGGATGCGGGCTAAATTTCACTCCTGTGCGCCAAACAAAATGACACAAATAAAGTGTTGGTAAACAAAAAATGACGCACACCGCTAGGGACGTCAAAATTACAGTGCATTAACTGGTTTGGGGCATTTCTACTTGTTTTTTGGTTATTTTACATTTGGAACACATTAGAGATTGGCTAATTGAAGACAGTATGGTGTTGATGGTGTATGTTCACATGTGTGACATCATACTGCAGCGGAACATTATCCACTACACCCTTCACAGTATGTTTACAGTTGCTGACGTCATAAATGGTCATAAGTGTGGCCTACATATATGTGTGGCACAAATTGTGCATGTTTGTCATAAGGAGAGGATAGCAATGTGACGCATATATGTACAATACCTAAATGCCTTTGGCTCAAAGTGTGTGCTTTGACAACTAATGTGTTGGTTGACCAAGTGTGTGTGTATATCACACGAAGCATTATTGTACATATGGTTGTATGAATGTGACGTCCATGTGTCCAATCCTAAGATGCAAGTCAAATTTGGAATGAGCAAGGGCATGTGTTAGTCATACATGTAACAACACCCGTAAAGTATACTTCCAAGTTTTAGGGTCACGTAGACACCACATGTGACATAGCATGCACCAGATGGATGGCAGACACTTGTTCATGTCAATGGTCCACATTTTCTACATCCTATGTCCTAGAGTATTGGTAAGAGCTTCCTAGGCACTAGTTGATGAATCCCACAGTGAGTCATACACATGCATTGAGGAAGTGGGTACAATGTTGTTTGCACAGACAGACAAGGGTCAATCTCATATGTATGATGACACCACAGTTGAGGCCATAGACGTAAGCCCCAACTATCAAGTGGCTGTGGTGGACCAGCATACAAGACAGCACGTGTCCACATATTTCCAGTGATCAATTGCACATAGGTGTCTTGTTCATGTGTGTGGTCCAATGATGATCCTGTAGATTGTTTGGGGTGTAATTTGTCACAGTTCGGACCAGGACTCATCATGAGTCAGTGACAGCTATTCCTGTAACTACTGAGTATCCTTTGTTGATCAATGTGAGTGAAGTAGATGTGGACATGTGAACCAACATGTGGATGGTCCCACCCTGTCACTAAAGACGTGTAACGAGACAGTCAACAGGGTAACCTTGGTGTGCTGAGTGAGATAATGTCTCAATTGTCATGTTCCGGCAGGTGTCATTACAACATTTGTACACAGGTTGGCCTCTGCACTTCCCACTGCATCTGGGAACATCATAGCCTCTGTGCTGTTTATTCTTGCAGCTATTCACCACACACGGCCCATCACTATGTTGTGCGCACTGTGATGCTGTGTGTGAACTGTCATGGTTCTGACATTTGTGTATTATTCATGTACATTATCAGAGGTTGCTGGTTGTGCTGCAAGCCCCATACCCAATCCCTGCCTATGACCCTGGGACACTGTCACACTTTGTCATTCATACATATATGCAACACAGACAAGGGATGGGCCATGAATTTTGGTTTACACAGAAAATTTAACTCATATGGTACAGTTAAAAGGCAGATGATGCTATACAATGTATTTGGGTATGCGTGGAAGAAGCCCATGCCCAATGCCCCCTGATGAATGGGAGGTTTGCTTACGCACGTGTGGTACATATGTAGACACAGGGATACTTTAGTGTGACGCACAGACAGTTGCCAGTCAGGCTGACAGAATGCAAGGTGATTCAGGAGCCAGCTACTGGACAAGTTACATAATCTGTGGTCTGACAGAGACTGTTTGGAGGACAAAGTAACAGTTGACATGTCAAACTGTGTACGTCCTGTGTTTTTGAAGGTGACAAATGGACCCAGTGGCTGTGTTACACGGCTTAATTAGTGTCAATGGTTGACGGTGTATTTGACATAAAGGCAACTCCTAAGCTGTTCCAGGCATCATCAGGGGCAGTGCTTTTTGAAATGGGTGGTGTGCATGGAGGTGATCACAGGTGTGGGCTGCATCTGTTTCTCACCAGTCCTGTAGGTGAGACTTGCATTCTAAGGGCCAACAGACATTTTCACAAGGCGAAGCAATCTACATGTGCTAACAGGGCTTTGAAACTATAAGACAGTGGATAAATTGACCTGACGTCCATGCAGTCAGATGTTATATGACAATGGCATACCTTAGGAAAGGGTGTAGCACACTGGTTTGCTAATGTTGGTCTGTGTGTGTAGAGGAGGTATTATCAGGGTACACATCTTAGTATTCCATGGACCTCTTCCGACAGGTGGGTTGTGACCAGGTGCATGGGTGTGTCAGGAGTTAGGAAATGGGCTGACATGTGCATGGAATGTCATGTGCGCAATGCATGTCATATGTGTGGCACTTGTGCTGTATCTGTTCTGCTTCTATGGGACTCTAGTCATGGATATTCCTTGCAAATATTGGATGCAGTTGGACTAACTGCTGTCAAGGGTCTTGTCAGACATTCCTGTTAGTGATGCCAAAGCACATTGACTGCCTCATGTATGAGGGTTGTTTTCCGCTTATTGAGTGTTGGTGTCATAGTTGTGTCCCATATGCTGCGTTGGACCTTGCTTTCAACATGTATGTGTGAAATAGTTGTGGTCCTCTGCTATTGGCCTTCAAAGGAGATATGTACATGATATATGTCATTAAGAGTGTGTGTGTATGTGACCATTGTATGTTAGGCATCACATTGGCTCTGGGATGTTCCGTGTCCTACTCAGTATCTCAGCAATGCTCCATGAGGCAACACTCTTATTCTGATAAGTAGAGATGAAGGTGTGCAAAAAGAAATAGCCAGACCATGATATGGTGATTAGAATAGGTGTTTATTTAAATTAGTTAACTAAAGTGGTGAAGGTGATCATATTCAGAAGAAATTATTTACAATCTGTTGCCGCCTGCGTATACCAGCAGCTGTGTTCTGTAGTTCCCCCTCCTGTTGCAGGCCATCATCCTCCTCTTTCTCCTCTTCAGTCATGTGTGGCTCTGTTTCCAGGAGGGGAATGTTTCTTCTGATACAAATGTTGTGCAATATTGCACATGTGAGGATGATCCTACAGACCATCTCGGGGGAATATAGGAGGCTACCACCAGTGATGTCGAGGCAGCGGAACCTTGACTTGAGGATGCCGAAGGTCCGCTCGCCAATGCTGCGTGTCCTCCTCTGGGCCTCGTTGTATGCACGCTCTGCAGCAGTACTTGGGTTGCCAAATGGTGTCATAATCCATGGCTGGATGCCATACCCCTGATCAGCTGCAAGAGAAAATGAATGGGATCATGTTGATGTAGCTGGCACTATTGAAAAGACCTTTAATGGCAGTAGTTGTCTTGTGCTGTCTGTGACTCTTTTGTGTACTAATGTGACATCCTATGCTTGTAGGCTGTACCATCTGCATTGTGTTGTTTCCTTGGCTGAACGAGTGTTTGTCTGCTAACCGTTTGTCAGCAGTATGTTTTGGGATTTGCAGTACAGTGTGCCCTCCCTAGCATTGTGACTTGTGATACAGGTTTTCGTGTGTCTTCAGTGGGGGTGAGATGATAGTTCCATGCACAGTTAAAATTGAAAGTGTTGTTAACACGTTCATATCAAAGTACCCTGGACATCCCATACCTTGACACTTATGCAATGTATTAATGTAAAGGTCATTGGGACACTTACAATTTGCAAGGTGACATTTAGGCAACCACACTCATTGACGTCTTCACATTAGGCTGTAGAGTAATTTCCAATGTGTGACAGGTTCAATGGTGACTTAAGAAACATGGCTAGCGATGTCACGACCTCAGTGTGTTCCTGCCTAGATGTTGCTGTTGTGGTGTATGTGTTGTGTGTCCTAGAGGGTTGCTGTGCAGTGTGTATATAAGTAGGTTTTTGTACTTACCAACAAGTAGTCCATTGCCATACCGTCCATCCTGGAAGTGTTGATTGATGGTGCAGTGACGGAAGATGTATGAGTCATGTACACTCCCAGGATATTTAGCCACGATGTTGGTGATCAATCCCTGGTGATCGACTATGGCCTGCACGTTGATGGAATGTGTGTGCTTCCTGTTGCGCTAGAGGTGTTCAGTTGCAGCAGGTGGCACAAGGCGTACATGTGTGCAGTCGATTGCACCAAGGACGTGTGGGAAGCCACTGATTGCGTAGAACCCCTGTTTTGTTTCCTGCTGCTTCTGCAGTGTGTTAGGGAAGCAGACGTGGCGGGATGTCAGTCGAATGATGGCATCCAGTACTTTGGGCAAAAAGGCGGAGAATGATGGTTGTGATATTCCGCCAACCAGGGCACCAGTTGTATGGAAAGAGCCACTTGCCAGCATGTGAAGTACGGCAAGCAGCTTTGTTTCTGTTGGGATGGTGCGGGGTGTCACCAAAGTGGGGGGGCCAACTGCAGTTCAATGTTTCGCAGCAGCTGCTGAATGGCCTGCCAGTTCAACCGGTACCTCTGGATGATGTTGTGTTCCCTGAGGCCCTGAAGGGTTGTTCTTGGGAGGAATATCCTCTCCTGCCTTCTGCGCTGCCTTTGGGGACCCTGCTGGTGTTGTTGTAGCTGCTGTTGTTGCTGCTGGGATCTGCGTCTGCGTGCACACTGGATTAGAATCACCTCCATGGCTCCCTGTTGCTGCTCTGCTGCTCTGCTGCTCTGCTGTTTGTTCTGTGTGTTCTGATTAAATACAGGTGTGTTTGCCCCCCATTTTAACTCCTGCCCCTACCCAGGCGTTAAATTTTGACGCAAATCGGGCTGTGCGTAATTTTCTGGCTCCGCCTCCCGGCCGTGCGTTATTTTTGCCCGAAAGCATAAATACGACGCAAGGCTGTTTAAGCCATTTTTTGGACGGGAACGCCTACCTTGCATATAATTAACGCAAGGCGGGTTGCCGCATCCAAAAAATGACACACACGGCGGAATTTTGTCGTCCGCGGGCTCGGGCGTCAAAGTTTAAATACGGGGCAACGTTTGCGCTGATTGTGCGTCAAAATTTTTGACGCACAATCGGCGCAGACGGAGTATAAATATGCCCCTACGTTTTTTTGTTTTTTTTAACAGAGATGTAACCAAAGCGAGCGTCCTAGAATCAGGGATGGTGCCCTCTGCCAAGGACACATTCAAAAGTTGAGTAAGACGCTCCATGAGTTGGAGGGAAAGTTTTCTGAGCACAGTCAGGGGACTGGGATAGAGGGGAGAGACAGACTTTGTGGCTGCTAACAATGCAGTGAAAGAAGCCACATCAATTGGATGGACCTCCTTTAAAGCACATAACATGCTGCGAGAAGCTAATCGTTTGCTAGGGTCAAGAATAGCTGTAAAAGAGGCCTACAACATTTTGTACAAAAAAGTCCGCTAGCTCATCACACTGAGATTGTGAGAGTGGAGTAGTAGGAGCAATATTAGCCTGATCATAGAGTGTTTTAACTACCTGAAATAAAGGTTTAGGACAGTGTTGGGCTGCAGGAATTTTATTTGAATAGAAATTAGTTCTAGCAGTGTGACATTTTCTTAGGTAATCCTTCAGAGCCAGCTTGTATCTATGTTTGTCCTTAATAGAATATGTTTTGCGCCATGCTCTTTCCACTGACTTGCAGATTTTTGTTTTTCATGCAATGTAGTATTACGCCACAGTACAGGAGGTAAAGGCCTGTGATGGTTTTTACTACAAGTAGGAACTAAAGTGTCAAGTGAGGATCTAAGCCATGTATTGATAGTGAGAGCATCTGTGACTACTGAATTACCCAGCACAGGGCAGTTAGATACAAGTTGGGAGTTAAGCACAGGGACGTTGAGTTTCATCCAGTTCCTGCTAGAAAAAAGTGACTGATTCTTGTTAGTCAGAGTCCCTGATTGAAGAAAAACTGAGACGGGAACTGCTGCATGATTAGACCATAGCAAGAAAATAGGCTGCTCAGTTTGTATACACCTTAGATTACAAAATATAGGGTCTAACAGATGAGCTACGTGTGTGGGAGATATATTGATAAGCTGGATATCCAGAACTGTAAAATCCTCTACCATTGAAGAGGCAAGTCTGCACTTCAGGTTATCAAGATGACTAAGAAAGTCTCTCAAAATGGTGAAATTGACAGATTTAAAGCTACACCAGGAATGGACATCCGAGATGTTAGTGATCCATTTGCCTGCAAATCCTGGAGGGTGATAAATTAAGGCTCCGTCATAGTAAAGTTCTAAAGACAGTGAGAAAAGAAGTGCTTCACAGCCAGGGATTGGCAGTCTTGAATCAGAAAACCCAATTTTTCAACACAATTTTGGCATTTTACTGGGACATACCCCACTTTTTCGATTTTTTGTGCTTTCAGCCTCCTTCCAGTCAGTGACAGAAATGGGTGTGAAACCAATGCTGGATCCCAGAAACCTAAACATTTCTGAAAAGTAGACAAAATTCTGAATTCAGCAATGGATGATTTATGTAGATCCTACAAGGGTTTCCTGCAGAAAATAATAACTGAAATAAAAAAATATCGAAATTGAGGTGAAAAAAAACGGGTTTTTTCTCTACGTTTTACTCTGTAACTTATTCCTGCAATGTCAGATTTTTGAAAGCAATATACTGTTACGTCCGCTGGACTCTTCTGGTTGTGGGGATATATAGGGCTTGTAGGTTCATCAAGAACCCTAGGCACCCAGAGCCAATAAATGAGCTGCACCTTGCAGTGGGTTCTCATTCTATACCGGGTATACAGCAATTCATTTGTCGAAATAGAAAGAGTCAAAAATAGGTATCAAGAAAACCTTTGAATTTCCAAAATGGCCACAAGATAAGGTGTTGAGGAGCAGTGGTTGTTTGCACATCTCTGAATTCTGGGGTGCCCATATTAGCATGTGAATTACAGGGCATTTCTCAAATAGACGTCCTTTTAACACACTGTCTTATATTTAGAAGGAAAAAATGTAGCGAATGAGAAGGAGCAATAACACTTCTTTTGCTATTCTATGTTCCCCCAAGTCTGCCGATAAAAATGGTACCTCACTTGTGTGGGTAGGCCTAGTGCCCGCAACAGGAAATGCCCCAAAACACAACGTGAACACATCACATTTTTCCACAGAAAACAGAGGTGTTTTTTGCAAAGTGCCTACCTGTGGATTTTGGCCTCTAGCTCAGCCGCCACCTAGGGAAACCTACCAAACCTGTGCATTTTTGAAAACTAGAGACCTAGGGAAATCTAAGATGGGGTGACTTGTCGAGCTCTCACTAGGTTCTGTTAAACAGAATCCTTTGCAAACCTCAAAATGTGGCTAAAAAAACACTTTTTCCTCACATTTCGGTCACAGAAAGTTCTGGAATCTGAGAGGAGCCACAAATTTCCTTCCACCCAGCGTTCCCCCAAGTCTCCCGATAAAAATGGTACCTCACTAGTGTGGGTAGGCATAGTGCCCGTGACAGGAAATGCTCCAAAACAAAACGTGGACACATCAATTTTTTCGACAGAAAACAGAAGTGTTTTTTGCAAAGTGCCTACCTGTGGATTTTAGCCTCTAGCTCAGCCGCCACCTAGGGAAACCTACCAAACCTGTGCATTTTTTAAAACTAGAGACCTAGGGGAATCCAAGATGGGGTGACTTGTTGATCTTTCACTAGGTTTTGTTACCCAGAATCCTTTGCAAACCTCAAACTGTGGCTAAAAAAACACTTTTTTCTCAAATTTCGGTGACAGAATGTTCTGGGATCTGAGAGGAACCACAAATTTCCTTCCACCCAACGTTCCCCCAAATCTCCCGATAAAAATGGTACCTCACATGTGTGGGTAGGCATAGTGCCCGCAACAGGAAATGCTCCAAAACACAATACGTGGACACATCAATTTTTTCAACAGAAAACAGAGGTGTTTTTTGCAGAGAGCCTACCTGTGGATTTTGGCCTCTAGCTCAGCCGCCACCTAGGGAAACCTACCAACCTGTGCATTTTTTAAAACTAGAGACCTAGGGGAATCCAAGATGGAGTGACTTGTCGAGCTCTCTCTAGGTTCTGTTACCCAGAATCCTTTGCAAACTTCAAAATGTGGCTAAGAAAACACTTTTCCCTCACATTTCGGTGACAGAAAGTTCTGGAATCTGAGAGGAGCCACAAATTTCCTTCCACCCAGCGTTCCCCCAAGACTCCCGCTTCACTTCACCTCACTTGTGTGGGTAGGCATAGTCCCCGCAACAGGAAATGCTCCAAAACACAACATGGACACATCAATTTTTTCGACAGAAAACAGAGGTGTTTTTTGTAAAGTGCCTACCTGTGGATTTTGGCCTCTAGCTCAGACGCCACCTGGGGAAACCTACCAAACCTGTACATTTTCGAAAACTAGAGACCTAGGGGAATATAAGAAGGGGTGACTTGTCGAGCTCTCAACAGGTTCTGTTACCCAGAATCCTTTGCAAACCTCAAAATGTGGCTAAAAAAACACTTTTTCCTCACATTTCGGTGACAGAAAGTTCTGGAATCTGAGAGTAACCACAAATTTCCTTCCACCCAGCATTCCCCCAAGTCTCCCGATAAAAATGGTTCCTCACTTGTGTGGGTAGGCATAGTGCCCCCGACAGGAAATGCTCCAAAATACAACGTGGATACATCAATTTATTTTGACAGAAAACAGAGGTGTTTTTTGCAAAGTGCCTACCTGTGGATTTTGGCCTCTAGCTCAGACGCCACCTAGGGAAACCTACCAAACCTGTGCATTTTTTAAAACTAGAGACCTAGGGGAATCCAAGATGGGGTGACTTGTCGAGATCTCACCAGGTTCTGTTACCCAGAATCCTTTGCAAACCTCAAAATGTGGCTAAAAAAACACTTTTTCCTCACATTTCGGTCACAGAAAGTTCTGGAATCTGAGAGGAGCCACAAATTTCCTTCCACCCAGCGTTCCCCCAAGACTCCTGATAAAAATGGTACCTCACTTGTGTGGGTAGGCATAGTGCCAGAGACAGGAAATGCTCCAAAACACAATGTGGACACATCAATTTTTTGACAGAAAACAGAGGTGTTTTTTGTAAAGTGCCTACCTGTGGATTTTGGCCTCTAGCTCAGCCGCCACCTAGGGAAACCTACCAAACCTGTGCATTTTTTAAATCTAGATACCTAGGGGAATCCAAGATGGGGTGACTTGTTGATCTTTCACTAGGTTTTGTTACCCAGAATCCTTTGCAAACCTCAAACTGTGGCTAAAAAAACACTTTTTTCTCAAATTTCGGTGACAGAATGTTCTGGGATCTGAGAGGAACCACAAATTTCCTTCCACCCAACGTTCCCCCAAATCTCCCGATAAAAATGGTACCTCACATGTGTGGGTAGGCATAGTGCCCGCAACAGGAAATGCTCCAAAACACAATACGTGGACACATCAATTTTTTCAACAGAAAACAGAGGTGTTATTTGCAGAGAGCCTACCTGTGGATTTTGGCCTCTAGCTCAGCCGCCACCTAGGGAAACCTACCAACCTGTGCATTTTTTAAAACTAGTGACCTAGGGGAATCCAAGATGGAGTGACTTGTCGAGCTCTCTCTAGGTTCTGTTACCCAGAATCCTTTGCAAACTTCAAAATGTGGCTAAGAAAACACTTTTCCCTCACATTTCGGTGACAGAAAGTTCTGGAATCTGAGAGGAGCCACAAATTTCCTTCCACCCAGCGTTCCCCCAAGACTCCCGCTTCACTTCACCTCACTTGTGTGGGTAGGCATAGTCCCCGCAACAGGAAATGCTCCAAAACACAACATGGACACATCAATTTTTTCGACAGAAAACAGAGGTGTTTTTTGTAAAGTGCCTACCTGTGGATTTTGGCCTCTAGCTCAGACGCCACCTGGGGAAACCTACCAAACCTGTGCATTTCCGAAAACTAGAGACCTAGGGGAATATAAGAAGGGGTGACTTGTCGAGCTCTCAACAGGTTCTGTTACCCAGAATCCTTTGCAAACCTCAAAATGTGGCTAAAAAAACACTTTTTCCTCACATTTCGGTGACAGAAAGTTCTGGAATCTGAGAGTAACCACAAATTTCCTTCCACCCAGCATTCCCCCAAGTCTCCCGATAAAAATGGTTCCTCACTTGTGTGGGTAGGCATAGTGCCCCCGACAGGAAATGATCCAAAACACAACGTGGATACATCAATTTTTTTTGACAGAAAACAGAGGTGTTTTTTGCAAAGTGCCTACCTGTGGATTTTGGCCTCTAGCTCAGACGCCACCTAGGGAAACCTACCAAACCTGTGCAATGTGGAAAACTAGAGACCCAGGGGAATATAGGAAGGGGTGACTTGTCGAACTCTCACCAGGTTCTGTTACCCAGAATCCTTTGCAAACCTCAAAATGTGGCTAGTAAAACACTTTTTCCTCACATTTCGGTGACAGAAAGTTCTGGAATCTGAGAGGAACCACAAATTTCCTTCCACCCAGCGTTCCCCCAAGTCTCCCGATAAAAATGGTTCCTCACTTGTGTGGGTAGGCATAGTGTCCCCGACAGGAAATGCTGCAAAACACAACGTGGACACATCAATTTTTTTGACAGAAAACAGAGGTGTTTTTTGCAAAGTGCCTACCTGTGGATTTTGGCCTCTAGCTCAGCCGCCACCTAGGGAAACCTACCAAACCTGTGCATTTTTGAAGACTAGAGACCTGGGGGAATCCAAGATGGGGTGACTTGTCGAGATCTCACCAGGTTCTGTTAACCAGAATCCTTTGCAAACCTCAAAATGTGGCTAAAACAAACACTTTTTCCTCACATTTCTGTGACAGAAAGTTCTGGAATCTGAGAGGAGCCACAAATTTCCTTCCACCCAGCGTTCCCCCAAGACTCCTGATAAAAATGGTACCTCACTTGTGTGGATAGGCATAGTGCCAGAAACAGGAAATGCTCCAAAACACAATGTGGACACATCAATTGTTTTGACAGAAAACAGAGGTGTTTTTTGCAAAGTGCCTACCTGTGGATTTTGGCCTCTAGCTCAGCCGCCACCTAGGGAAACCTACCAAACCTGTGCATTTTTGAAAACTAGAGACCTAGGGGAATCCAAGATGGGGTGACTTGTCGATCTTTCACCAGGTTTTGTTACCCAGAATCCTTTGCAAACCTCAAACTGTGGCTAAAAAAACACTTTTTTCTCACATTTCGGTGACAGAATGTTCTGGGATCTGAGAGGAACCACAAATTTCCTTCTACCCAACGTTCCCCCAAACCTCCCGATAAAAATGGTACCTCACTTGTGTGGGTAGGCATAGTGCCCGCAACAGGAAATGCTCCAAAACACAATACGTGGACACATCAATTTTTTCAACAGAAAACAGAGGTGTTTTTTGCAAAGTGCCTACCTGTGGATTTTGGCCTCTAGCTCAGCTGGCACCTAGGGAAAACTACCAAAGCTGTGCATTTTTTAAAACTAGAGACCTAGGGGAATCCAAGATGGGGTGACTTGTCGAGCTCTCACTAGGTTCTGTTAAACAGAATCCTTTGCAAACCTCAAAATGTGGCTAAAAAAACACTTTTTCCTCACATTTCGGTCACAGAAAGTTCTGGAATCTGAGAGGAGCCACAAATTTCCTTCCACCCAGCGTTCCCCCAAGTCTCCCGATAAAAATGGTACCTCACTAGTGTGGGTAGGCATAGTGCCCGTGACAGGAAATGCTCCAAAACAAAACGTGGACACATCAATTTTTTCGACAGAAAACAGAAGTGTTTTTTGCAAAGTGCCTACCTGTGGATTTTAGCCTCTAGCTCAGCCGCCACCTAGGGAAACCTACCAAACCTGTGCATTTTTTAAAACTAGAGACCTAGGGGAATCCAAGATGGGGTGACTTGTTGATCTTTCACTAGGTTTTGTTACCCAGAATCCTTTGCAAACCTCAAACTGTGGCTAAAAAAACACTTTTTTCTCAAATTTCGGTGACAGAATGTTCTGGGATCTGAGAGGAACCACAAATTTCCTTCCACCCAACGTTCCCCCAAATCTCCCGATAAAAATGGTACCTCACATGTGTGGGTAGGCATAGTGCCCGCAACAGGAAATGCTCCAAAACACAATACGTGGACACATCAATTTTTTCAACAGAAAACAGAGGTGTTTTTTGCAGAGAGCCTACCTGTGGATTTTGGCCTCTAGCTCAGCCGCCACCTAGGGAAACCTACCAACCTGTGCATTTTTTAAAACTAGAGACCTAGGGGAATCCAAGATGGAGTGACTTGTCGAGCTCTCTCTAGGTTCTGTTACCCAGAATCCTTTGCAAACTTCAAAATGTGGCTAAGAAAACACTTTTCCCTCACATTTCGGTGACAGAAAGTTCTGGAATCTGAGAGGAGCCACAAATTTCCTTCCACCCAGCGTTCCCCCAAGACTCCCGCTTCACTTCACCTCACTTGTGTGGGTAGGCATAGTCCCCGCAACAGGAAATGCTCCAAAACACAACATGGACACATCAATTTTTTCGACAGAAAACAGAGGTGTTTTTTGTAAAGTGCCTACCTGTGGATTTTGGCCTCTAGCTCAGACGCCACCTGGGGAAACCTACCAAACCTGTACATTTTCGAAAACTAGAGACCTAGGGGAATATAAGAAGGGGTGACTTGTCGAGCTCTCAACAGGTTCTGTTACCCAGAATCCTTTGCAAACCTCAAAATGTGGCTAAAAAAACACTTTTTCCTCACATTTCGGTGACAGAAAGTTCTGGAATCTGAGAGTAACCACAAATTTCCTTCCACCCAGCATTCCCCCAAGTCTCCCGATAAAAATGGTTCCTCACTTGTGTGGGTAGGCATAGTGCCCCCGACAGGAAATGCTCCAAAATACAACGTGGATACATCAATTTATTTTGACAGAAAACAGAGGTGTTTTTTGCAAAGTGCCTACCTGTGGATTTTGGCCTCTAGCTCAGACGCCACCTAGGGAAACCTACCAAACCTGTGCATTTTTTAAAACTAGAGACCTAGGGGAATCCAAGATGGGGTGACTTGTCGAGATCTCACCAGGTTCTGTTACCCAGAATCCTTTGCAAACCTCAAAATGTGGCTAAAAAAACACTTTTTCCTCACATTTCGGTCACAGAAAGTTCTGGAATCTGAGAGGAGCCACAAATTTCCTTCCACCCAGCGTTCCCCCAAGACTCCTGATAAAAATGGTACCTCACTTGTGTGGGTAGGCATAGTGCCAGAGACAGGAAATGCTCCAAAACACAATGTGGACACATCAATTTTTTGACAGAAAACAGAGGTGTTTTTTGTAAAGTGCCTACCTGTGGATTTTGGCCTCTAGCTCAGCCGCCACCTAGGGAAACCTACCAAACCTGTGCATTTTTTAAATCTAGATACCTAGGGGAATCCAAGATGGGGTGACTTGTTGATCTTTCACTAGGTTTTGTTACCCAGAATCCTTTGCAAACCTCAAACTGTGGCTAAAAAAACACTTTTTTCTCAAATTTCGGTGACAGAATGTTCTGGGATCTGAGAGGAACCACAAATTTCCTTCCACCCAACGTTCCCCCAAATCTCCCGATAAAAATGGTACCTCACATGTGTGGGTAGGCATAGTGCCCGCAACAGGAAATGCTCCAAAACACAATACGTGGACACATCAATTTTTTCAACAGAAAACAGAGGTGTTATTTGCAGAGAGCCTACCTGTGGATTTTGGCCTCTAGCTCAGCCGCCACCTAGGGAAACCTACCAACCTGTGCATTTTTTAAAACTAGTGACCTAGGGGAATCCAAGATGGAGTGACTTGTCGAGCTCTCTCTAGGTTCTGTTACCCAGAATCCTTTGCAAACTTCAAAATGTGGCTAAGAAAACACTTTTCCCTCACATTTCGGTGACAGAAAGTTCTGGAATCTGAGAGGAGCCACAAATTTCCTTCCACCCAGCGTTCCCCCAAGACTCCCGCTTCACTTCACCTCACTTGTGTGGGTAGGCATAGTCCCCGCAACAGGAAATGCTCCAAAACACAACATGGACACATCAATTTTTTCGACAGAAAACAGAGGTGTTTTTTGTAAAGTGCCTACCTGTGGATTTTGGCCTCTAGCTCAGACGCCACCTGGGGAAACCTACCAAACCTGTGCATTTCCGAAAACTAGAGACCTAGGGGAATATAAGAAGGGGTGACTTGTCGAGCTCTCAACAGGTTCTGTTACCCAGAATCCTTTGCAAACCTCAAAATGTGGCTAAAAAAACACTTTTTCCTCACATTTCGGTGACAGAAAGTTCTGGAATCTGAGAGTAACCACAAATTTCCTTCCACCCAGCATTCCCCCAAGTCTCCCGATAAAAATGGTTCCTCACTTGTGTGGGTAGGCATAGTGCCCCCGACAGGAAATGATCCAAAACACAACGTGGATACATCAATTTTTTTTGACAGAAAACAGAGGTGTTTTTTGCAAAGTGCCTACCTGTGGATTTTGGCCTCTAGCTCAGACGCCACCTAGGGAAACCTACCAAACCTGTGCAATGTGGAAAACTAGAGACCCAGGGGAATATAGGAAGGGGTGACTTGTCGAACTCTCACCAGGTTCTGTTACCCAGAATCCTTTGCAAACCTCAAAATGTGGCTAGTAAAACACTTTTTCCTCACATTTCGGTGACAGAAAGTTCTGGAATCTGAGAGGAACCACAAATTTCCTTCCACCCAGCGTTCCCCCAAGTCTCCCGATAAAAATGGTTCCTCACTTGTGTGGGTAGGCATAGTGTCCCCGACAGGAAATGCTGCAAAACACAACGTGGACACATCAATTTTTTTGACAGAAAACAGAGGTGTTTTTTGCAAAGTGCCTACCTGTGGATTTTGGCCTCTAGCTCAGCCGCCACCTAGGGAAACCTACCAAACCTGTGCATTTTTGAAGACTAGAGACCTGGGGGAATCCAAGATGGGGTGACTTGTCGAGATCTCACCAGGTTCTGTTAACCAGAATCCTTTGCAAACCTCAAAATGTGGCTAAAACAAACACTTTTTCCTCACATTTCTGTGACAGAAAGTTCTGGAATCTGAGAGGAGCCACAAATTTCCTTCCACCCAGCGTTCCCCCAAGACTCCTGATAAAAATGGTACCTCACTTGTGTGGATAGGCATAGTGCCAGAAACAGGAAATGCTCCAAAACACAATGTGGACACATCAATTGTTTTGACAGAAAACAGAGGTGTTTTTTGCAAAGTGCCTACCTGTGGATTTTGGCCTCTAGCTCAGCCGCCACCTAGGGAAACCTACCAAACCTGTGCATTTTTGAAAACTAGAGACCTAGGGGAATCCAAGATGGGGTGACTTGTCGATCTTTCACCAGGTTTTGTTACCCAGAATCCTTTGCAAACCTCAAACTGTGGCTAAAAAAACACTTTTTTCTCACATTTCGGTGACAGAATGTTCTGGGATCTGAGAGGAACCACAAATTTCCTTCTACCCAACGTTCCCCCAAACCTCCCGATAAAAATGGTACCTCACTTGTGTGGGTAGGCATAGTGCCCGCAACAGGAAATGCTCCAAAACACAATACGTGGACACATCAATTTTTTCAACAGAAAACAGAGGTGTTTTTTGCAAAGTGCCTACCTGTGGATTTTGGCCTCTAGCTCAGCTGGCACCTAGGGAAAACTACCAAAGCTGTGCATTTTTGAAAAACTAGAGACCTAGGGGAATCTAAGATGGGGTGACTTGTCGAGCTCTCACCAGGCTCTGTTACCCAGAATCCTTTGCAAACCTCAAAATGTGGCTAAAAAAACACTTTTTCCTCAAATTCCGGTCACAGAAAGCTCTGGAATCTGAGAGGAGCCACAAATTTCCTTCCACCCAGCATTCCCCCACGACTACTGATAAAAATGGTACCTCACTTGTGTGGGTAGGCATAGTGCCAGAAACAGGAAATGCTCCAAAACACAACATGGACACATCTCTTTTTTCAATAGAAAACAGAGGTGTTTTTTGCAAAGAGACTACCTGTGGATTTTGGCCTCTAGCTCAGCCGCCACCTAGGGAAACCTACCAACCTGTGCATTTTTGAAAATTAGAGACCTAGGGGAATCCAAGATGGAGTGACTTGTCGAGCTCTCTCCAGGTTCTGTTACCCAGAATCCTTTGTAAACTTCAAAATGTGGCTAAGAAAACACTTTTTCCTCACATTTCGGTGACAGAAAGTTCTGGAATCTGAGAGGAGCCACAAATTTCCTTCCACCCAGCGTTCCCCCAAGACTCCTGATAAAAATGGTACCTCACTTGTGTGGGTAGGCATAGTGCCAGAGACAGGAAATGCTCCAAAACACAACGTTGACACATCAATTTTTTGACAGAAAACAGAGGTGCTTTTTGCAAAGTGCCTACCTGTGGATTTTGGCCTCTAACTCAGACGCCACCTAGGGAAACCTACCAAACCTGTGCATTTTTTTAAAACTAGAGACCTAGGGGAATCCAAGATGGGGTGACTTGTCGAGCTCTCACCAGGTTCTGTTATCCAGAATCCTTTGCAAACATCAAAATGTGGCTCAGAAAAGACTTTTTCCTCACATTTCGATGACAGAGAGTTCTGCAATCAGAGAGAAGCCACAAATTTCCTTCCACTCAGCGTTCCCCCAATTCTCCCGATAAAAATGGTACCTCACTTGTGTGGGTAGGCATAGTGCCCCCGACAGAAAATGCTCCAAAACATAACGTGGACACATCAATTTTTTCGACAGAAAACAGAGATGTTTTTTGCACAGTGCCTACCTGTGGATTTTGTCCTCTAGCTCAGACGCCACCTAGGGAAACCTACCAAACCTGTGCATTTTCGAAAACTAGAGACCTAGGGGAATATAAGAAGGGGTGACTTGTCGAGCTCTCACCAGGTTCTGTTACCCAGAATCCTTTGCCATCCTCAAAATGTGTCTAAAAAAACACTTTTTCCTCACATTTCGGTGACAGAAAGTTCTGGAATCTGAGAGGAACCACAAATTTCCTTCCACCCAGCGTTGCCCCAAATCTCCCGATAAAAATGGTTCCTCACTTGTGTGGGTAGGCATAGTGCCCCCGACAGGAAATGCTGCAAAACACAATACGTGGACACATCAATTTTTTTGACAGAAAACAGAGGTGTTTTTTGCAAAGTTCCTACCTGTGGATTTTGGCCTCTAGCTCAGCCACCACCTAGGGAAACCTACCAAACCTGTGCATTTTTTAAGACTAGAGACCTAGGAGAATCTAAGATGGGGTGACTTGTCAAGATCTCACCAGGTTGTGTTGCCCAGAATCCTTTGCAAACCTCAAAATGTGGCTAAAAAACACTTTTTCCTCTCATTTCTGTGACATAAAGTTCTGGAATCTGAGAGGAGCCACAAACTTCCTTCCACCCAATGTTCCCCCAAGACTCCTGATAAAAATGGTACCTCACTTGTGTGGGTAGGCATAGTGCCCCCGACAGGATATGCTCCAAAAGGCAACGTGGACAGATCCATTTTTTTGACAGAAAACAGAGGTGTTTTTTGCACAGTGCCTACCTGTGGATTTTGGCCTCTAGCTCAGCCGCCACCTAGGGAAACCTACCAAACCTGTGCATTTTCGAAAACTAGAGACCCAGGGGAATATAGGAAGGGGTGACTTTTCGAACTCTCACCAGGTTCTGTTACCCAGAATCCTTTGCAAACCTCAAAATGTGGCTAATAAAACACTTTTTCCTCACATTTCGGTGACAGAAAGTTCTGGAATCTGAGAGGAACCACAAATTTCCTTCCACCCAGCGTTCCCCCAAGACTCCTGATAAAAATGGTACCTCACTTGTGTGGATAGGCATAGTGCCAGAAGCAGGAAATGCTCCAAAACACAAAGTGGACACATCAATTTTTTTGACAGAAAACAGAGGTGTTTTTTGCAAAGTGCCTACCTGTGGATTTTGGCCTCTAGGTCAGATGCCACCTAGGGAAACCTATAAACCTGAGAATTTTTTTAAAACTAGAGACCTAGGGTAATCCAAGATGGGGTAACTTGTCGAGCTCTCACCAGGTTCTGTTATCCAGAATTCTTTGCAAACTTCAAAATGTGGCTAAGAAAACACTTTTTCCTCACATTTCGGAGACAGAAAGTTCTGGAATCTGAGAGGAGCCACAAATTTCCTTCCACTCAGCGTTCCCCCAAGACTCCCGATAAAAATGGTACCTCACTTGTGTGGGTAGGCATAGTGCCCCGACAGGAAATGCTGCAAAACACAACGTGGACACATCAATTTTTTTGACAGAAAACAGAGGTGTTTTTTGCAAAGTGCCTACCTGTGGATTTTGGCCTCTAGCTCAGCCGCCACCTAGGGAAACCTACCAAACCTGTGCATTTTTGAAGACTAGAGACCTAGGGGAATCCAAGATGGGGTGACTTGTCGAGATCTCACCAGGTTCTGTTACCCAGAATCCTTTGCAAACCTCAAAATGTGGCTAAAACAAACACTTTTGCCTCACATTTCTGTGACAGAAAGTTCTGGAATCTGAGAGGAGCCACAAATTTCCTTCCACCCAGCGTTCCCCCAAGACTCCTGATAAAAATGGTACCTCACTTGTGTGGATAGGCATAGTGCCAGAAACAGGAAATGCTCCAAAACACAACGTGGAGACATCAATTTTTTTGAAAGAAAACAGAGGTGTTTTTTGCAAAGTGCCTACCTGTGGATTTTGGCCTCTAGGTCAGACGCCATCTAGGGAAACCTACCAAACCTGAGATTTTTTTTTAAAACTAGAGACCTAGGGGAATCCAAGATGGGGTAACTTGTCGAGCTCTCACCAGGTTCTGTTACCCAGAATCGTTTGCAAACTTCAAAATGTGGCTAAGAAAACACTTTTTCCTCACATTTCGGTGACAGAAAGTTCTGGAATCTGAGAGGAGCCACAAATTTTCTTCCACTCAGCGTTCCCCCAAGTCTCCCGATAAAAATGGTACCTCACTTGTGTGGGTAGGCATAGTGCCCCGACAGGAAATGCTCCAAAACACAACGTGGACACATCAATTTTTTTGACAGAAAACAGAGGTGTTTTTTTCAAAGTGCCTACCTGTGGATTTTGGCCTCTAGCTCAGCCGCAACCTAGGGAAACCCACCAAACCTGTGCATTTTTGAAAACTAGAGACCTAGGGGAATCCAAGATGGGGTGACTTGTCGAGATCTCACCAGGTTCTGTTACCAAGAATCCTTTGCAAACCTCAAAATGTGGCTAATAAAACACTTTTTCCTCACATTTCGGTGACAGAAAGTTCTGGAATCTGAGAGGAACCACAAATTTCTTTCCACCCAGCGTTCCCCCAAGTCTCCCGATAAAAATGGTACCTCACTTGTGTGGGTAGGCATAGTGCCCGCGACAGGAAATGCTCCAAAACACAACGTGGACACATCAATTTTTTGACAGAAAACAGAAGTGTTTTTTGCAAAGTGCCTACCTGTGGATTTTGGCCTCTAGCTCAGCCGCCACCTAGGGAAACCTACCAAACCTGTGCATTTTTGAAAACTAGAGACTTAGGGGAATCCAAGATGGGGTGACTTGTCGAGATCTCACCAGGTTCTGTTACCCAGAATAGTTTGCAAACCTCAAAATGTGGCTAAAAAAATACTTTTTCCTCACATTTCGGTGACAGAAAGTTCTGGAATCTGAGAGGAGCCATAAATTTCCTTCCACCCAGCGTTCCCCCAAGTCTCCTGATAAAAATGGTACCTCACTTGTGTGGGTAGGCATAGTGCTAGAGACAGGAAATGCTCCAAAACACAACGTGGACACATCAATTTTATCGACAGAAAACAGAGGTGTTTTTTGTAAAGTTCCTACCTGTGGATTTTGGCCTCTAGGTCAGACGCCACCTAGGGAAACCTACCAAACCTGTGCATTTTCGAAAACTAGAGACCTAGGGGAATATAAGAAGGGGTGACTTGTCGAGCTCTCACCAGGTTCTGTTACCCAGAATCCTTTGCCATCCTCAAAATGTGGCTAAAAAAACACTTTTTCCTCACATTTCGGTGACAGAAAGTTCTGGAATCTGAGCGGAACCACAAATTTCCTTCCACCCAGCGTTCCCCCAAATCTCCCGATAAAAATGGTTCCTCACTTGTGTGGGTAGGCATAGTGCCCCCGACAGGAAATGCTGCAAAACACGATACGTGGACACATCAATTTTTTTGACAGAAAACAGAGGTGTTTTTTGCAAAGTGCCTACCTGTGGATTTTGGCCTCTAGCTCAGCCACCACCTAGGGAAACCTACCAAACCTGTGCATTTTTGAAGACTAGAGACCTAGGAGAATCTAAGATGGGGTGACTTGTCAAGATCTCACCAGGTTCTGTTGCCCAGAATCCTTTGCAAACCTCAAAATGTGGCTAAAAAACACTTTTTCCTCTCATTTCTGTGACAGGAAGTTCTGGAATCTGAGAGGAGCCACAAACTTCCTTCCACCCAGCGTTCCCCCAAGACTCCTGATAAAAATGGTACCTCACTTGTGTGGGTAGGCATAGTGCCCCCGACAGGAAATGCTCCAAAAGGCAACGTGGACAGATCAATTTTTTTGACAGAAAACAGAGGTGTTTTTTGCACAGTGCCTACCTGTGGATTTTGGCCTCTAGCTCAGCCGCCACCTAGGGAAACCTACCAAACCTGTGCATTTTCGAAAACTAGAGATCCAGGGGAATATAGGAAGGGGTGACTTGTCGAACTCTCACCAGGTTCTGTTACCCAGAATCCTTTGCAAACCTCAAAATGTGGCTAATAAAACACTTTTTCCTCACATTTCGGTGACAGAAAGTTCTGGAATCTGAGAGGAACCACAAATGTCCTTCCACCCAGCGTTCCCCCAGGTCTCCCGATAAAAATGGTTCCTCACTTGTGTGGGTAGGCATAGTGTCCCCGACAGGAAATGCTGCAAAACACAACGTGGACACATCAATTTTTTTGAGAGAAAACAGAGGTGTTTTTTGCAAAGTGCCTACCTGTGGATTTTGGCCTCTAGCTCAGCCGCCACCTAGGGAAACCTACCAAACCTGAGAATTTTTTTAAAACTAGAGACCTAGGGGGATCCAAGATGGGGTAACTTGTCGAGCTCTCACCAGGTTCTGTTATCCAGAATCCTTTGCAAACTTCAAAATGTGGCTAAGAAAACACTTTTTCCTCACATTTCGGTGACAGAAAGTTCTGGAATCTGAGAGGAGCCACAATTTTCCTTCCACTCAGCGTTCCCCCAAGTCTCCCGATAAAAATGGTACCTCACTTGTGTGGGTAGGCATAGTGCCCCGACAGGAAATGCTGCAAAACACAACGTGGACACATCAATTTTTTTGACAGAAAACAGAGGTGTTTTTTGCAAAGTGCCTACCTGTGGATTTTGGCCTCTAGCTCAGCCGCCACCTAGGGAAACCTACCAAACCTGTGCATTTTTGAAGACTAGAGACCTAGGGGAATCCAAGATGGGGTGACTTGTCGAGATCTCACCAGGTTCTGTTACCCAGAATCCTTTGCAAACCTCAAAATGTGGCTAAAACAAACACTTTTGCCTCACATTTCTGTGACAGAAAGTTCTGGAATCTGAGAGGAGCCACAAATTTCCTTCCACCCAGCGTTCCCCCAAGACTCCTGATAAAAATGGTACCTCACTTGTGTGGATAGGCATAGTGCCAGAAACAGGAAATGCTCCAAAACACAACGTGGACACATCAATTTTTTTGAAAGAAAACAGAGGTGTTTTTTGCAAAGTGCCTACCTGTGGATTTTGGCCTCTAGGTCAGACGCCATCTAGGGAAACCTACCAAACCTGAGAATTTTTTTTAAAACTAGAGACCTAGGGGAATCCAAGATGGGGTAACTTGTCGAGCTCTCACCAGGTTCTGTTACCCAGAATCGTTTGCAAACTTCAAAATGTGGCTAAGAAAACACTTTTTCCTCACATTTCGGTGACAGAAAGTTCTGGAATCTGAGAGGAGCCACAAATTTTCTTCCACTCAGCGTTCCCCCAAGTCTCCCGATAAAAATGGTACCTCACTTGTGTGGGTAGGCATAGTGCCCCGACAGGAAATGCTCCAAAACACAACGTGGACACATCAATTTTTTTGACAGAAAACAGAGGTGTTTTTTTCAAAGTGCCTACCTGTGGATTTTGGCCTCTAGCTCAGCCGCAACCTAGGGAAACCCACCAAACCTGTGCATTTTTGAAAACTAGAGACCTAGGGGAATCCAAGATGGGGTGACTTGTCGAGATCTCACCAGGTTCTGTTACCCAGAATCCTTTGCAAACCTCAAAATGTGGCTAAGAAAACACTTTTTCCTCACATTTCGGTGACAGAAAGTTCTGGAATCTGAGAGGAGCCACAATTTTCCTTCCACTCAGCGTTCCCCCAAGTCTCCCGATAAAAATGGTACCTCACTTGTGTGGGTAGGCATAGTGCCCCGACAGGAAATGCTCCAAAACACAACGTGGACACATACATTTTTTTGACAGAAAACAGAGGTGTTTTTTTCAAAGTGCCTACCTGTGGATTTTGGCATCTAGCTCAGCCGCAACCTAGGGAAACCCACCAAACCTGTGCATTTTTGAAAACTAGAGACCTAGGGGAATCCAAGATGGGGTGACTTGTCGAGATCTCACCAGGTTCTGTTACCAAGAATCCTTTGCAAACCTCAAAATGTGGCTAATAAAACACTTTTTCCTCACATTTCGGTGACAGAAAGTTCTGGAATCTGAGAGGAACCACAAATTTCTTTCCACCCAGCGTTCCCCCAAGTCTCCCGATAAAAATGGTACCTCACTTGTGTGGGTAGGCATAGTGCCAGCGACAGGAAATGCTCCAAAACACAACGTGGACACATCAATTTTTTGACAGAAAACAGAAGTGTTTTTTTCAAAGTGCCTACCTGTGGATTTTGGCCTCTAGCTCAGCCGCAACCTAGGGAAACCCACCAAACCTGTGCATTTTTGAAAACTAGAGACCTAGGGGAATCCAAGATGGGGTGACTTGTTGAGATCTCACCAGCTTCTGTTACCCAGAATCGTTTGCAAACCTCAAAATGTGGCTAAAAAAACACTTTTTCCTCACATTTCGGTGACAGAAAGTTCTGGAATCTGAGAGGAGCCATAAATTTCCTTCCACCCAGCGTTCCCTCAAGTCTCCTGATAAAAATGGTACCTCACTTGTGTGGGTAGGCATAGTGCTAGAGACAGGAAATGCTCCAAAACACAACGTGGACACATCAATTTTATCGACAGAAAACAGAGGTGTTTTTTGTAAAGTGCCTACCTGTGGATTTTGGCCTCTAGGTCAGACGCCACCTAGGGAAACCTACCAAACCGGTGCATTTTCGAAAACTAGAGACCTAGGGGAATATAAGAAGGGGTGACTTGTCGAGCTCTCACCAGGTTCTGTTACCCAGAATCCTTTGCCATCCTCAAAATGTGGCTAAAAAAACACATTTTCCTCACATTTCGGTGACAGAAAGTTCTGGAATCTGAGAGGCACCACAAATTTCCTTCCACCCAGTGTTCCCCCAAATCTCCCGATAAAAATGGTTCCTCACTTGTGTGGGTATGCATAGTGACCCCGACAGGAAATGCTGCAAAACACAATACGTGGACACATCAATTTTTTTGACAGAAAACAGAGGTGTTTTTTGCAAAGTGCCTACCTGTGGATTTTGGCCTCTAGCTCAGCCACCACCTAGGGAAACCTACCAAACCTGTGCATTTTTGAAGACTAGAGACCTAGGAGAATCTAAGATGGGGTGACTTGTCAAGATCTCACCAGGTTCTGTTGCCCAGAATCCTTTGCAAACCTCAAAATGTGGCTAAAAAACACTTTTTCCTCTCATTTCTGTGACAGGAAGTTCTGGAATCTGAGAGGAGCCACAAACTTCCTTCCACCCAGCGTTCCCCCAAGACTCCTGATAAAAATGGTACCTCACTTGTGTGGGTAGGCATAGTGCCCCCGACAGGAAATGCTCCAAAAGGCAACGTGGACAGATCAATTTTTTTGACAGAAAACAGAGGTGTTTTTTGCACAGTGCCTACCTGTGGATTTTGGCCTCTAGCTCAGCCGCCACCTAGGGAAACCTACCAAACCTGTGCATTTTCGAAAACTAGAGATCCAGGGGAATATAGGAAGGGGTGACTTGTCGAACTCTCACCAGGTTCTGTTACCCAGAATCCTTTGCAAACCTCAAAATGTGGCTAATAAAACACTTTTTCCTCACATTTCGGTGACAGAAAGTTCTGGAATCTGAGAGGAACCACAAATGTCCTTCCACCCAGCGTTCCCCCAGGTCTCCCGATAAAAATGGTTCCTCACTTGTGTGGGTAGGCATAGTGTCCCCGACAGGAAATGCTGCAAAACACAACGTGGACACATCAATTTTTTTGAGAGAAAACAGAGGTGTTTTTTGCAAAGTGCCTACCTGTGGATTTTGGCCTCTAGCTCAGCCGCCACCTAGGGAAACCTACCAAACCTGAGAATTTTTTTAAAACTAGAGACCTAGGGGGATCCAAGATGGGGTAACTTGTCGAGCTCTCACCAGGTTCTGTTATCCAGAATCCTTTGCAAACTTCAAAATGTGGCTAAGAAAACACTTTTTCCTCACATTTCGGTGACAGAAAGTTCTGGAATCTGAGAGGAGCCACAATTTTCCTTCCACTCAGCGTTCCCCCAAGTCTCCCGATAAAAATGGTACCTCACTTGTGTGGGTAGGCATAGTGCCCCGACAGGAAATGCTGCAAAACACAACGTGGACACATCAATTTTTTTGACAGAAAACAGAGGTGTTTTTTGCAAAGTGCCTACCTGTGGATTTTGGCCTCTAGCTCAGCCGCCACCTAGGGAAACCTACCAAACCTGTGCATTTTTGAAGACTAGAGACCTAGGGGAATCCAAGATGGGGTGACTTGTCGAGATCTCACCAGGTTCTGTTACCCAGAATCCTTTGCAAACCTCAAAATGTGGCTAAAACAAACACTTTTGCCTCACATTTCTGTGACAGAAAGTTCTGGAATCTGAGAGGAGCCACAAATTTCCTTCCACCCAGCGTTCCCCCAAGACTCCTGATAAAAATGGTACCTCACTTGTGTGGATAGGCATAGTGCCAGAAACAGGAAATGCTCCAAAACACAACGTGGACACATCAATTTTTTTGAAAGAAAACAGAGGTGTTTTTTGCAAAGTGCCTACCTGTGGATTTTGGCCTCTAGGTCAGACGCCATCTAGGGAAACCTACCAAACCTGAGAATTTTTTTTAAAACTAGAGACCTAGGGGAATCCAAGATGGGGTAACTTGTCGAGCTCTCACCAGGTTCTGTTACCCAGAATCGTTTGCAAACTTCAAAATGTGGCTAAGAAAACACTTTTTCCTCACATTTCGGTGACAGAAAGTTCTGGAATCTGAGAGGAGCCACAAATTTTCTTCCACTCAGCGTTCCCCCAAGTCTCCCGATAAAAATGGTACCTCACTTGTGTGGGTAGGCATAGTGCCCCGACAGGAAATGCTCCAAAACACAACGTGGACACATCAATTTTTTTGACAGAAAACAGAGGTGTTTTTTTCAAAGTGCCTACCTGTGGATTTTGGCCTCTAGCTCAGCCGCAACCTAGGGAAACCCACCAAACCTGTGCATTTTTGAAAACTAGAGACCTAGGGGAATCCAAGATGGGGTGACTTGTCGAGATCTCACCAGGTTCTGTTACCCAGAATCCTTTGCAAACCTCAAAATGTGGCTAAGAAAACACTTTTTCCTCACATTTCGGTGACAGAAAGTTCTGGAATCTGAGAGGAGCCACAATTTTCCTTCCACTCAGCGTTCCCCCAAGTCTCCCGATAAAAATGGTACCTCACTTGTGTGGGTAGGCATAGTGCCCCGACAGGAAATGCTCCAAAACACAACGTGGACACATACATTTTTTTGACAGAAAACAGAGGTGTTTTTTTCAAAGTGCCTACCTGTGGATTTTGGCATCTAGCTCAGCCGCAACCTAGGGAAACCCACCAAACCTGTGCATTTTTGAAAACTAGAGACCTAGGGGAATCCAAGATGGGGTGACTTGTCGAGATCTCACCAGGTTCTGTTACCAAGAATCCTTTGCAAACCTCAAAATGTGGCTAATAAAACACTTTTTCCTCACATTTCGGTGACAGAAAGTTCTGGAATCTGAGAGGAACCACAAATTTCTTTCCACCCAGCGTTCCCCCAAGTCTCCCGATAAAAATGGTACCTCACTTGTGTGGGTAGGCATAGTGCCAGCGACAGGAAATGCTCCAAAACACAACGTGGACACATCAATTTTTTGACAGAAAACAGAAGTGTTTTTTTCAAAGTGCCTACCTGTGGATTTTGGCCTCTAGCTCAGCCGCAACCTAGGGAAACCCACCAAACCTGTGCATTTTTGAAAACTAGAGACCTAGGGGAATCCAAGATGGGGTGACTTGTTGAGATCTCACCAGCTTCTGTTACCCAGAATCGTTTGCAAACCTCAAAATGTGGCTAAAAAAACACTTTTTCCTCACATTTCGGTGACAGAAAGTTCTGGAATCTGAGAGGAGCCATAAATTTCCTTCCACCCAGCGTTCCCTCAAGTCTCCTGATAAAAATGGTACCTCACTTGTGTGGGTAGGCATAGTGCTAGAGACAGGAAATGCTCCAAAACACAACGTGGACACATCAATTTTATCGACAGAAAACAGAGGTGTTTTTTGTAAAGTGCCTACCTGTGGATTTTGGCCTCTAGGTCAGACGCCACCTA
The DNA here is from genome assembly GCF_031143425.1 of Pleurodeles waltl. Lineage (NCBI taxonomy): Eukaryota > Metazoa > Chordata > Amphibia > Caudata > Salamandridae > Pleurodeles > Pleurodeles waltl. Next base: position 342,613,486 of record NC_090447.1, on the reverse strand, counting down.
GGGAAACCTACCAAACCGGTGCATTTTCGAAAACTAGAGACCTAGGGGAATATAAGAAGGGGTGACTTGTCGAGCTCTCACCAGGTTCTGTTACCCAGAATCCTTTGCCATCCTCAAAATGTGGCTAAAAAAACACATTTTCCTCACATTTCGGTGACAGAAAGTTCTGGAATCTGAGAGGCACCACAAATTTCCTTCCACCCAGTGTTCCCCCAAATCTCCCGATAAAAATGGTTCCTCACTTGTGTGGGTATGCATAGTGACCCCGACAGGAAATGCTGCAAAACACAATACGTGGACACATCAATTTTTTTGACAGAAAACAGAGGTGTTTTTTGCAAAGTGCCTACCTGTGGATTTTGGCCTCTAGCTCAGCCACCACCTAGGGAAACCTACCAAACCTGTGCATTTTTGAAGACTAGAGACCTAGGAGAATCTAAGATGGGGTGACTTGTCAAGATCTCACCAGGTTCTGTTGCCCAGAATCCTTTGCAAACCTCAAAATGTGGCTAAAAAACACTTTTTCCTCTCATTTCTGTTACAGGAAGTTCTGGAATCTGAGAGGAGCCACAAACTTCCTTCCACCCAGCGTTCCCCCAAGACTCCTGATAAAAATGGTACCTCACTTGTGTGGGTAGGCATAGTGCCCCCGACAGGAAATGCTCCAAAAGGCAACGTGGACAGATCAATTTTTTTGACAGAAAACAGAGGTGTTTTTTGCACAGTGCCTACCTGTGGATTTTGGCCTCTAGCTCAGCCGCCACCTAGGGAAACCTACCAAACCTGTGCATTTTCGAAAACTAGAGATCCAGGGGAATATAGGAAGGGGTGACTTGTCGAACTCTCACCAGGTTCTGTTACCCAGAATCCTTTGCAAACCTCAAAATGTGGCTAATAAAACACTTTTTCCTCACATTTCGGTGACAGAAAGTTCTGGAATCTGAGAGGAACCACAAATGTCCTTCCACCCAGCGTTCCCCCAGGTCTCCCGATAAAAATGGTTCCTCACTTGTGTGGGTAGGCATAGTGTCCCCGACAGGAAATGCTGCAAAACACAACGTGGACACATCAGTTTTTTTGAGAGAAAACAGAGGTGTTTTTTGCAAAGTGCCTACCTGTGGATTTTGGCCTCTAGCTCAGCCGCCACCTAGGGAAACCTACCAAACCTGAGAATTTTTTTAAAACTAGAGACCTAGGGGGATCCAAGATGGGGTAACTTGTCGAGCTCTCACCAGGTTCTGTTATCCAGAATCCTTTGCAAACTTCAAAATGTGGCTAAGAAAACACTTTTTCCTCACATTTCGGTGACAGAAAGTTCTGGAATCTGAGAGGAGCCACAATTTTCCTTCCACCCAGCGTTCCCCCAAGTCTCCCGATAAAAATGGTACCTCACTTGTGTGGGTAGGCATAGTGCCCCGACAGGAAATGCTCCAAAACACAACGTGGACACATAAATTTTTTTGACAGAAAACAGAGGTGTTTTTTTCAAAGTGCCTACCTGTGGATTTTGGCATCTAGCTCAGCCGCAACCTAGGGAAACCCACCAAACCTGTGCATTTTTGAAAACTAGAGACCTAGGGGAATCCAAGATGGGGTGACTTGTCGAGATCTCACCAGGTTCTGTTACCAAGAATCCTTTGCAAACCTCAAAATGTGGCTAATAAAACACTTTTTCCTCACATTTCGGTGACAGAAAGTTCTGGAATCTGAGAGGAACCACAAATTTCTTTCCACCCAGCGTTCCCCCAAGTCTCCCGATAAAAATGGTACCTCACTTGTGTGGGTAGGCATAGTGCCAGCGACAGGAAATGCTCCAAAACACAACGTGGACACATCAATTTTTTGACAGAAAACAGAAGTGTTTTTTTCAAAGTGCCTACCTGTGGATTTTGGCCTCTAGCTCAGCCGCAACCTAGGGAAACCCACCAAACCTGTGCATTTTTGAAAACTAGAGACCTAGGGGAATCCAAGATGGGGTGACTTGTTGAGATCTCACCAGCTTCTGTTACCCAGAATCGTTTGCAAACCTCAAAATGTGGCTAAAAAAACACTTTTTCCTCACATTTCAGTGACAGAAAGTTCTGGAATCTGAGAGGAGCCATAAATTTCCTTCCACCCAGCGTTCCCTCAAGTCTCCTGATAAAAATGGTACCTCACTTGTGTGGGTAGGCATAGTGCTAGAGACAGGAAATGCTACAAAACACAACGTGGACACATCAATTTTATCGACAGAAAACAGAGGTGTTTTTTGTAAAGTGCCTACCTGTGGATTTTGGCCTCTAGGTCAGACGCCACCTAGGGAAACCTACCAAACCTGTGCATTTTCGAAAACTAGAGACCTAGGGGAATATAAGAAGGGGTGACTTGTCGAGCTCTCACCAGGTTCTGTTACCCAGAATCCTTTGCCATCCTCAAAATGTGGCTAAAAAAACACTTTTTCCTCACATTTCGGTGACAGAAAGTTCTGGAGTCTGAGAGGAACCACAAATTTCCTTCCACCCAGCGTTCCCCCAAATCTCCCGATAAAAATGGTTCCTCACTTGTGTGGGTAGGCATAGTGCCCCGACATGAAATGCTGCAAAACACAATACGTGGACACATCAATTTTTTTGACAGAAAACAGAGGTGTTTTTTGCAAAGTGCCTACCTGTGGATTTTGGCCTCTAGCTCAGCCACCACCTAGGGAAACCTACCAAACCTGTGCATTTTTGAAGACTAGAGACCTAGGAGAATCTAAGATGGGGTGACTTCTCAAGATCTCACCAGGTTCTGTTGCCCAGAATCCTTTGCAAACCTCAAAATGTGGCTAAAAAACACTTTTTCCTCTCATTTCTGTGACAGAAAGTTCTGGAATCTGAGAGGAGCCACAAACTTCCTTCCACTCAGCGTTCCCCCAAGACTCCTGATAAAAATGGTACCTCACTTGTGTGGGTAGGCATAGTGCCCCCGACAGGAAATGCTCCAAAAGGCAACGTGGACAGATCCATTTTTTTGACAGAAAACAGAGGTGTTTTTTGCACAGTGCCTACCTGTGGATTTTGGCCTCTAGCTCAGCCGCCACCTAGGGAAACCTACCAAACCTGTGCATTTTCGAAAACTAGAGATCCAGGGGAATATAGGAAGGGGTGACTTGTCGAACTCTCACCAGGTTCTGTTACCCAGAATCCTTTGCAAACCTCAAAATGTGGCTAATAAAACACTTTTTCCTCACATTTCGGTGACAGAAAGTTCTGGAATCTGAGAGGAACCACAAATGTACTTCCACCCAGCGTTTCCCCAGGTCTCCCGATAAAAATGGTTCCTCACTTGTGTGGGTAGGCATAGTGTCCCCGACAGGAAATGCTGCAAAACACAACGTGGACACATCAATTTTTTTGACAGAAAACAGAGGTGTTTTTTGCAAAGTGCCTACCTGTGGATTTTGGCCTCTAGCTCAGCCGCCACCTAGGGAAACCTACCAAACCTGTGCATTTTTGAAGACTAGATGCCTAGGGGAATCCAAGATGGGGTGACTTGTCGAGATCTCACCAGGTTCTGTTACCCAGAATCCTTTGCAAACCTCAAAATGTGGCTAAAACAAACACTTTTTCCTCACATTTCTGTGACAGAAAGTTCTGGAATCTGAGAGGTGCCACAAATTTCCTTCCACCCAGCGTTCCCCCAAGACTCCTGATAAAAATGGTACCTCACTTGTGTGGATAGGCATAGTGCCAGAAACAGGAAATGCTCCAAAACACAACGTGGACACATCAATTTTTTTGACAGAAAACAGAGGTGTTTTTTTCAAAGTGCCTACCTGTGGATTTTGGCCTCTAGGTCAGATGCCACCTAGGGAAACCTACCAAACCTGAGAATTTTTTTAAAACTAGAGACCTAGGGGGATCCAAGATGGGGTAACTTGTCGAGCTCTCACCAGGTTCTGTTATCCAGAATCCTTTGCAAACTTCAAAATGTGGCTAAGAAAACACTTTTTCCTCACATTTCGGTGACAGAAAGTTCTGGAATCTGAGAGGAGCCACAATTTTCCTTCCACTCAGCGTTCCCCCAAGTCTCCCGATAAAAATTGTACCTCACTTGTGTGGGTAGGCATAGTGCCCCGACAGGAAATGCTCCAAAACACAACGTGGACACATCAATTTTTTTGACAGAAAACAGAGGTGTTTTTTTCAAAGTGCCTACCTGTGGATTTTGGCCTCTAGCTCAGCCGCAACCTAGGGAAACCCACCAAACCTGTGCATTTTTGAAAACTAGAGACCTAGGGGAATCCAAGATGGGGTGACTTGTCGAGATCTCACCAGGTTCTGTTACCAAGAATCCTTTGCAAACCTCAAAATGTGGCTAAGAAAACACTTTTTCCTCACATTTCGGTGACAGAAAGTTCTGGAATCTGAGAGGAACCACAAATTTCTTTCCACCCAGCGTTCCCCCAAGTCTCCCGATAAAAATGGTACCTCACTTGTGTGGGTAGGCATAGTGCCAGCGACAGGAAATGCTCCAAAACACAACGTGGACACATCAATTTTTTGACAGAAAACAGAAGTTTTTTTTGCAAAGTGCCTACCTGTGGATTTTGGCCTCTAGCTCAGCCGCCACCTAGGGAAACCTACCAAACCTGTGCATTTTTGAAGACTAGAGACCTAGGGGAATCCAAGATGGGGTGACTTGTCGAGATCTCACCAGGTTCTGTTACCCAGAATTGTTTGCAAACCTTAAAATGTGGCTAAAAAAACACTTTTTCCTCACATTTCTGTGACAGAAAGTTCTGGAATCTGAGAGGAGCCATAAATTTGCTTCCACCCAGCGTTCCCCCAAGTCTCCTGATAAAAATGGTACCTCACTTGTGTGGGTAGGCATAGTGCTAGAGACAGGAAATGCTCCAAAACAAAACGTGGACACATCAATTTTATCGACAGAAAACAGAGGTGTTTTTTGTAAAGTGCCTACCTGTGGATTTTGGCCTCTAGCTCAGACGCCACCTAGGGAAACCTACCAAACCTGTGCATTTTTGAAAACTAGAGACGTAGGGGAATATAAGAAGGGTTGAATGTCGAGCTCTCACCAGGTTCTGTTACCCAGAATCCTTTGCCATCCTCAAAATGTGGATAAAAAAACACTTTTTCCTCACATTTCGGTGACAGAAAGTTCTGGAATCTGAGAGGAACCACAAATTTCCTTCCACCCAGCGTTCCCCCAAATCTCCCGATAAAAATGGTTCCTCACTTGTGTGGGTAGGCATAGTGCCCCCGACAGGAAATGCTGCAAAACACAATACGTGGACACATCAATTTTTTTGACAGAAAATAGATGTGTTTTTTGCAAAGTGCCTACCTGCGGATTTTGGCCTCTAGCTCAGCCACCACCTAGGGAAACCTACCAAACCTGTGCATTTTTGAAGACTAGAGACCTAGGAGAATCTAAGATGGGGTGACTTCTCAAGATCTCACCAGGTTCTGTTGCCCAGAATCATTTGCAAACCTCAAAATGTGGCTAAAAAACACTTTTTCCTCTCATTTCTGTGACAGAAAGTTCTGGAATCTGAGAGGAGCCACACATTTCCTTCCACCCAGCGTTGCCTCAAGACTCCTGATAAAAATGGTACCTCACTTGTGTGGGAAGGCATAGTGCCCCCGACAGGAAATGCTCCAAAAGACAACGTGGACACATCCATTTTTTTGACAGAAAACAGAGGTGTTTTTTGCACAGTGCCTACCTGTGGATTTTGGCCTCTAGCTCAGCCGCCACCTAGGGAAACCTACCAAACCTGTGCATTTTCGAAAACTAGAGACCCAGGGGAATATAGGAAGGGGTGACTTGTCGAACTCTCACCAGGTTCTGTTACCCAGAATCCTTTGCAAACCTCAAAATGTGGCTAATAAAACGCTTTTTCCTCACATTTCGGTGACAGAAAGTTCTGGAATCTGAGAGGAACCACAAATTTCCTTCCACCCAGCGTTCCCCCAAGTCTCCCGATAAAAATGGTACCTCACTTGTGTGGGTAGGCATAGTGCCAGCGACAGGAAATGCTCCAAAACACAACGTGGACACATCAATTTTTTGACAGAAAACAGAAGTTTTTTTTGCAAAGTGCCTACCTGTGGATTTTGGCCTCTAGCTCAGCCGCCACCTAGGGAAACCTACCAAACCTGTGCATTTTTGAAGACTAGAGACCTAGGGGAATCCAAGATGGGGTGACTTGTCGAGATCTCACCAGGTTCTGTTACCCAGAATTGTTTGCAAACCTTAAAATGTGGCTAAAAAAACACTTTTTCCTCACATTTCTGTGACAGAAAGTTCTGGAATCTGAGAGGAGCCATAAATTTGCTTCCACCCAGCGTTCCCCCAAGTCTCCTGATAAAAATGGTACCTCACTTGTGTGGGTAGGCATAGTGCTAGAGACAGGAAATGCTCCAAAACAAAACGTGGACACATCAATTTTATCGACAGAAAACAGAGGTGTTTTTTGTAAAGTGCCTACCTGTGGATTTTGGCCTCTAGCTCAGACGCCACCTAGGGAAACCTACCAAACCTGTGCATTTTTGAAAACTAGAGACGTAGGGGAATATAAGAAGGGTTGAATGTCGAGCTCTCACCAGGTTCTGTTACCCAGAATCCTTTGCCATCCTCAAAATGTGGATAAAAAAACACTTTTTCCTCACATTTCGGTGACAGAAAGTTCTGGAATCTGAGAGGAACCACAAATTTCCTTCCACCCAGCGTTCCCCCAAATCTCCCGATAAAAATGGTTCCTCACTTGTGTGGGTAGGCATAGTGCCCCCGACAGGAAATGCTGCAAAACACAATACGTGGACACATCAATTTTTTTGACAGAAAATAGATGTGTTTTTTGCAAAGTGCCTACCTGCGGATTTTGGCCTCTAGCTCAGCCACCACCTAGGGAAACCTACCAAACCTGTGCATTTTTGAAGACTAGAGACCTAGGAGAATCTAAGATGGGGTGACTTCTCAAGATCTCACCAGGTTCTGTTGCCCAGAATCATTTGCAAACCTCAAAATGTGGCTAAAAAACACTTTTTCCTCTCATTTCTGTGACAGAAAGTTCTGGAATCTGAGAGGAGCCACACATTTCCTTCCACCCAGCGTTGCCTCAAGACTCCTGATAAAAATGGTACCTCACTTGTGTGGGAAGGCATAGTGCCCCCGACAGGAAATGCTCCAAAAGACAACGTGGACACATCCATTTTTTTGACAGAAAACAGAGGTGTTTTTTGCACAGTGCCTACCTGTGGATTTTGGCCTCTAGCTCAGCCGCCACCTAGGGAAACCTACCAAACCTGTGCATTTTCGAAAACTAGAGACCCAGGGGAATATAGGAAGGGGTGACTTGTCGAACTCTCACCAGGTTCTGTTACCCAGAATCCTTTGCAAACCTCAAAATGTGGCTAATAAAACGCTTTTTCCTCACATTTCGGTGACAGAAAGTTCTGGAATCTGAGAGGAACCACAAATTTCCTTCCACCCAGCGTTCCCCCAAGTCTCCCGATAAAAATGGTTCCTCACTTGTGTGGGTAGGCATAGTGCCCCGACAGGAAATGCTGCAAAACACAACGTGGACACATCAATTTTTTTGACAGAAAACAGAGGTGTTTTTTGCAAAGTGCCTACCTGTGAATTTTGGCCTCTAGGTCAGCCGCCACCTAGGGAAACCTACCATACCTGTGCATTTTTGAAGACTAGAGACCTAGGGGAATCCAAGATGGGGTGACTTGTCGAGATCTCACCAGGTTCTGTTACCCAGAATCCTTTGCAAAGCTCAAAATGTGGCTAAAACAAACACTTTTTCCTCACATTTCTGTGACAGAAAGTTCTGGAAACTGAGAGGAGCCACAAATTTCCTTCCACCCAGCGTTCCCCCAAGACTCCTGATAAAAATGGTGCCTCACTTGTGTGGCTAGGCATAGTGCCAGAAACAGGAAATGCTCCAAAACACAACGTGGACACATCAATTTTTTGACAGAAAACAGAGGTGTTTTTTGCAAAGTGCCTACCTGTGGATTTTGGCCTCTAGCTCAGACGCCACCTAGGGAAACCTACCAAACCTGAGCATTTGTTTATAACTAGAGACCTAGGGGAATCCAAGATGGGGTAACTTGTCGAGCTCTTACCAGGTTCTTTTATCCAGAATCCTTTGCAAACTTCAAAATGTGGCTAAGAAAACACTTTTTCCTCACATTTCGGTGACAGAAAGTTCTGGAATCTGAGAGGAGCCACAAATTTCCTTCCACTCAGCGTTCCCCCAAATCTCCCGATAAAAATGGTACCTCACTTGTGTGGGTAGGCATAGTGCCCGCGACAGGAAATGCTCCAAAACACAACGTGGACACATCAATTTTTTTGACAGAAAACAGAAGTGTTTTTTGCAAAGTGCCTACCTGTGGATTTTGGCCTCTAGCTCAGCCGCCATCTAGGGAAACCTACCAAACCTGTGCATTTTTGAAAACTAGAGAGCTAGGGGAATCCAAGATAGGGTGACTTGTCGATCTTTCACCAGGTTTTGTTACCCAGAATCCTTTGCAAACCTCAAACTGTGGCTAAAAAAACACTTTTTTCGCACATTTCGGTGACAGAATGTTCTGGGATCTGAGAGGAACCACAAATTTCCTTCCACCCAACGTTCCCCCAAATCTCCCGATAAAAATGGTACCTCACTTGTGTGGGTAGGCATAGTGCCCGCAACAGGAAATGCTCCAAAACACAATACGTGGACACATCAATTTTTTCAACAGAAAACAGAGGTGTTTTTTACAAAGTGCCTACCTGTGGATTTTGGCCTCTAGCTCAGCTGGCACCTAGGGAAACCTACCAAACCTGTGCATTTTTGAAAAACTAGAAACCAGGGGAATCTAAGATGGGGTGACTTGTCGAGCTCTCACCAGGTTCTGTTACCCAGAATCCTTTGCAAACCTCAAAATGTGGATAAAAAAACACCTTTTCCTCAAATTCCGATCACAGAAAGCTCTGGAATCTGAGAGGAGCCACAAATTTCCTTCCACCCAGCGTTCCCCCAAGTCTCCCTATAAAAATGGTACCTCACTTGTGTGGGTAGGCATAGTGCCCCCGACAGGAAATGCTCCAAAACATAACGTGGACACATCAATTTTTTCAACAGAAAACAGAGGTGTTTTTTGCAAAGTGCCTACCTGTGGATTTTGGCCTCTAGCTCATCCGCCACCTAGGGAAACCTACCAAACCTGTGCATTTTTGAAAACTAGAGACCTAGGGGAATCCAAGATGGGGTGACTTGTCGAGATCTCACCAGGTTCTGTTACCCAGAATCCTTTGCAAACCTCAAAATATGGCTAAAAAAAAACTTTTTCCTCACATTTCGGTGACAGAAAGTTCTGGCATCTGAGAAGAGCCATCAATTTCCTTCCACCCAGCGTTCCCCCAAGTCTCCTGATAAAAATGGTACCTCACTTGTGTGGGTAGGCATAGTGCTAGAGACAGGAAATGCTCCAAAACACAACATGGACACATCACTTTTATCGACAGAAAACAGAGGTGTTTTTTGTAAAGTGCCTACCTGTGGATTTTGGCCTCTAGCTCAGACGCCACCTAGGGAAACCGACCAAACCTGTGCATTTTCGAAAACTAGAGACCTAGGGGAATATAAGAAGGGGTGACTTGTCGAGCTCTCACCAGGTTCTGTTACCCAGAATCCTTTGCCATCCTCAAAATGTGGCTAAAAAAACACTTTTTCCTCACATTTCGGTGACAGAAAGTTCTGGAATCTGAGAGGAACCACAAATTTCCTTCCACCCAGCGTTCCCCCAAATCTCCCGATAAAAATGGTTCCTCACTTGTGTGGGTAGGCATAGTGCCCCGACAGGAAATGCTGCAAAACACAATACGTGGACACATCAATTTTTTTGACAGAAAACAGAGGTGTTTTTTGCAAAGTGCCTACCTGTGGATTTTGGCCTCTAGCTCAGCCACCACCTAGGGAAACCTACCAAACCTGTGCATTTTTGAAGACTAGAGACCTAGGAGAATCTAAGATGGGGTGACTTCTCAAGATCTCACCAGGTTCTGTTGCCCAGAATCCTTTGCAAACCTCAAAATGTGGCTAAAAAACACTTTTTCCTCTCATTTCTGTGACAGAAAGTTCTGGAATCTGAGAGGAGCCACAAACTTCCTTCCACTCAGCGTTCCCCCAAGACTCCTGATAAAAATGGTACCTCACTTGTGTGGGTAGGCATAGTGCCCCCGACAGGAAATGCTCCAAAAGGCAACGTGGACAGATCCATTTTTTTGACAGAAAACAGAGGTGTTTTTTGCACAGTGCCTACCTGTGGATTTTGGCCTCTAGCTCAGCCGCCACCTAGGGAAACCTACCAAACCTGTGCATTTTCGAAAACTAGAGACCCAGGGGAATATAGGAAGGGGTGACATGTCGAACTCTCACCAGGTTCTGTTACCCAGAATCATTTGCAAACCTCAAAATGTGGCTAAAAAAACACTTTTTCCTCACATTTCGGTGACAGAAAGTTCTGGAATCTGAGAGGAGCCATAAATTTCCTTCCACCCAGCGTTCCCAAAAGTCTCTTGATAAAAATGGTACCTCACTTGTGTGGGTAGGCATAGTGCTAGAGACAGGAAATGCTCCAAAACACAACGTGGACACATCAATTTTATCGACAGAAAACAGAGGTGTTTTTTGTAAAGTGCCTACCTATGGATTTTGGCCTCTAGCTCAGACGCCACCTAGGGAAACCTACCAAACCTGTGCATTTTCGAAAACTAGAGACCTAGGGAATATAAGAAGGGGTGACTTGTCGAGCTCTCACCAGGTTCTGTTACCCAGAATCCTTTGTCATCCTCAAAATGTGTCTAAAAAAACACTTTTTCCTCACATTTCGGTGACAGAAAGTTCTGGAATCTGAAAGGAACCACAAATTTCCTTCCACCCAGCGTTCCCCCAAATCTCCCGATAAAAATGGTTCTTCACTTGTGTGGGTAGGCATAGTGCCCCCGACAGGAAATGCTGCAAAACACAATACGTGGACACATCAATTTTTTTGACAGAAAATAGAGGTGTTTTTTGCAAAGTGCCTACCTGTGGATTTTGGCCTCTAGCTCAGCCACCCCCTAGGGAAACCTACCAAACCTGTGCATTTTTGAAGACTAGAGACCTAGGAGAATCTAAGATGGGGTGACTTGTCAAGATCTCACCAGGTTCTGTTGCCCAGAATCCTTTGCAAACCTCAAAATGTGGCTAAAAAACACTTTTTCCTCTCATTTCTGTGACAGAAAGTTCTGGAATCTGAGAGGAGCCACAAATTTCCTTCCACCCAGCGTTCCCCCAAGACTCCTGATAAAAATGGTACCTCACTTGTGTGGGTAGGCATAGTGCCCCCGACAGGAAATGCCTCAAAAGACAACGTGGACACATCAATTTTTTTGACAGAAAACAGAAGTGTTTTTTGCACAGTGCCTACCTGTGGATTTTGGCCTCTAGCTCAGCCGCCACCTAGGGAAACCTACCAAACCTGTGCATTTTCGAAAACTAGAGACCCAGGGGAATATAGGAAGGGGTGACTTGTCGAACTCTCACCAGGTTCTGTTACCCAGAATCCTTTGCAAACCTCAAAATGTGGCTAATAAAACACTTTTTCCTCACATTTCGGTGACAGAAAGTTCTGGAATCTGAGAGGAACCACAAATTTCCTTCCACCCAGCGTTCCCCCAAGTCTCCCGATAAAAATGGTTCCTCACTTGTGTGGGTAGGCATAGTGCCCCTGACAGGAAATGCTGCAAAACACAACGTGGACACATCAATTTTTTTGACAGAAAATAGAGGTGTTTTTTGCAAAGTGCCTACCTGTGGATTTCGGCCTCTAGCTCAGCCACCACCTAGGGAAACCTACCAAACCTGTGCATTTTTGAAGACTAGAGACCTAGGGGAATCCAAGATGGGGTGACTTGTCGAGATCTCACCAGGTTCTGTTACCCAGAATCCTTTGCAAACTTCAAAATGTGGCTAAGAAAACACTTTTTCCTCAAATTCCGGTCACAGAAAGCTCTGGAATCAGAGAGGAGCCACAAATTTCCTTCCACCCAGCATTCCCCCGAGACTCCTGATAAAAATGGTACCTCACTTGTGTGGGTAGGCATAGTGCTAGAGACAGGAAATGCTCCAAAACAAAACGTGGACACATCAATTTTATCGACAGAAAACAGAGGTGTTTTTTGTAAAGTGCCTACCTGTGGATTTTGGCCTCTAGCTCAGACGCCACCTAGGGAAACCTACCAAACCTGTGCATTTTTGAAAACTAGAGACGTAGGGGAATATAAGAAGGGGTGAATGTCGAGCTCTCACAAGGTTCTGTTACCCAGAATCCTTTGCCATCCTCAAAATGTGGATAAAAAAACACTTTTTCCTCACATTTCGGTGACAGAAAGTTCCGGAATCTGAGAGGAACCACAAATTTCCTTCCACCCAGCGTTCCCCCAAATCTCCCGATAAAAATGGTTCCTCACTTGTGTGGGTAGGCATAGTGCCCCCGACAGGAAATGCTGCAAAACACAATACGTGGACACATCAATTTTTTTGACAGAAAATAGATGTGTTTTTTGCAAAGTGCCTACCTGTGGATTTTGGCCTCTAGCTCAGCCACCACCTAGGGAAACCTACCAAACCTGTGCATTTTTGAAGACTAGAGACCTAGGAGAATCTAAGATGGGGTGACTTCTCAAGATCTCACCAGGTTCTGTTGCCCAGAATCATTTGCAAACCTCAAAATGTGGCTAAAAAACACTTTTTCCTCTCATTTCTGTGACAGAAAGTTCTGGAATCTGAGAGGAGCCACAAATTTCCTTCCACCCAGCGTTGCCTCAAGACTCCTGATAAAAATGGTACCTCACTTGTGTGGGTAGGCATAGTGCCCCTGACAGGAAATGCTCCAAAAGACAACGTGGACACATCCATTTTTTTGACAGAAAACAGAGGTGTTTTTTGCACAGTGCCTACCTGTGGATTTTGGCCTCTAGCTCAGCCGCCACCTAGGGAAACCTACCAAACCTGTGCATTTTCGAAAACTAGAGACCCAGGGGAATATAGGAAGGGGTGACATGTCGAACTCTCACCAGGTTCTGTTACCCAGAATCATTTGCAAACCTCAAAATGTGGCTAAAAAAACACTTTTTCCTCACATTTCGGTGACAGAAAGTTCTGGAATCTGAGAGGAGCCATAAATTTCCTTCCACCCAGCGTTCCCAAAAGTCTCTTGATAAAAATGGTACCTCACTTGTGTGGGTAGGCATAGTGCTAGAGACAGGAAATGCTCCAAAACACAACGTGGACACATCAATTTTATCGACAGAAAACAGAGGTGTTTTTTGTAAAGTGCCTACCTATGGATTTTGGCCTCTAGCTCAGACGCCACCTAGGGAAACCTACCAAACCTGTGCATTTTCGAAAACTAGAGACCTAGGGAATATAAGAAGGGGTGACTTGTCGAGCTCTCACCAGGTTCTGTTACCCAGAATCCTTTGCCATCCTCAAAATGTGTCTAAAAAAACACTTTTTCCTCACATTTCGGTGACAGAAAGTTCTGGAATCTGAAAGGAACCACAAATTTCCTTCCACCCAGCGTTCCCCCAAATCTCCCGATAAAAATGGTTCTTCACTTGTGTGGGTAGGCATAGTGCCCCCGACAGGAAATGCTGCAAAACACAATACGTGGACACATCAATTTTTTTGACAGAAAATAGAGGTGTTTTTTGCAAAGTGCCTACCTGTGGATTTTGGCCTCTAGCTCAGCCACCACCTAGGGAAACCTACCAAACCTGTGCATTTTTGAAGACTAGAGACCTAGGAGAATCTAAGATGGGGTGACTTGTCAAGATCTCACCAGGTTCTGTTGCCCAGAATCCTTTGCAAACCTCAAAATGTGGCTAAAAAACACTTTTTCCTCTCATTTCTGTGACAGAAAGTTCTGGAATCTGAGAGGAGCCACAAATTTCCTTCCACCCAGCGTTCCCCCAAGACTCCTGATAAAAATGGTACCTCACTTGTGTGGGTAGGCATAGTGACCCCGACAGGAAATGCCTCAAAAGACAACGTGGACACATCAATTTTTTTGACAGAAAACAGAAGTGTTTTTTGCACAGTGCCTACCTGTGGATTTTGGCCTCTAGCTCAGCCGCCACCTAGGGAAACCTACCAAACCTGTGCATTTTCGAAAACTAGAGACCCAGGGGAATATAGGAAGGGGTGACTTGTCGAACTCTCACCAGGTTCTGTTACCCAGAATCCTTTGCAAACCTCAAAATGTGGCTAATAAAACACTTTTTCCTCACATTTCGGTGACAGAAAGTTCTGGAATCTGAGAGGAACCACAAATTTCCTTCCACCCAGCGTTCCCCCAAGTCTCCCGATAAAAATGGTTCCTCACTTGTGTGGGTAGGCATAGTGCCCCTGACAGGAAATGCTGCAAAACACAACGTGGACACATCAATTTTTTTGACAGAAAACAGAGGTGTTTTTTGCAAAGTGCCTACCTGTGGATTTTGGCCTCTAGCTCAGCCGCCACCTAGGGAAACCTACCATACCTGTGCATTTTTGAAGACTAGAGACCTAGGGGAATCCAAGATGGGGTGACTTGTCGAGATCTCACCAGGTTCTGTTACCCAGAATCCTTTGCAAACCTCAAAATGTGGCTAAAACAAACACTTTTTCCTTACATTTCTGTGACAGAAAGTTCTGGAATCTGAGAGGAGCCACAAATTTCCTTCCACCCAGCATTCCCCCAAGACTCCTGATAAAAATGTACCTCACTTGTGTGGCTAGGCATAGTGCCAGAAACAGGAAATGCTCCAAAACACAACGTGGACATATCAATTTTTTGACAGAAAACAGAAGTGTTTTTTGCAAAGTGCCTACCTGTGGATTTTAGCCTCTAGCTCAGCCGCCACCTAGAGAAACCTACCAAACCTGTGCATTTTCTAAAACTAGAGACCCAGGGGAATATAGGAAGGGGTGACTTGTCGAACTCTCACCAGGTTCTGTTACCCAGAATCGTTTGCAAACCTCAAAATGTGGCTAAAAAAACACTTTTTCCTCACATTTCGGTGACAGAAAGTTCTGGAATCTGAGAGGAGCCATAAATTTCCTTCCACCCAGCGTTCCCAAAAGTCTCCTGATAAAAATGGTACCTCACTTGTGTGGGTAGGCATAGTGCTAGAGACAGGAAATGCTCCAAAACACAACGTGGACACATCAATTTTATCGACAGAAAACAGAGGTGTTTTTTGCAAAGTGCCTACCTGTGGATTTTGGCCTCTAGCTCAGCCACCACCTAGGGAAACCTACCAAACCTGTGCATTTTCAAAAACTAGAGACCCAGGGGAATATAGGAAGGGGTGACTTGTCGAACTCTCACCAGGTTCTGTTACCCAGAATCCTTTGCAAACCTCAAAATGTGGCTAATAAAACACTTTTTCCTCACATTTCGGTGACAGAAAGTTCTGGAATCTGAGAGGAACCACAAATTTCCTTCCACCCAGCGTTCCCCCAAGTCTCCCTATAAAAATGGTTCCTCACTTGTGTGGGTAGGCATAGTGCCCCGACAGGAAATGCTGCAAAACACAACGTGGACACATCAATTTTTTTGACAGAAAACAGAGGTGTTTTTTGCAAAGTGCCTACCTGTGGATTTTGGGCTCTAGCTCAGCCGCCACTTAGGGAAACCTACCATACCTGTGCATTTTTGAAGACTAGAGACCTAGGGGAATCCAAGATGGGGTGACTTGTCGAGATCTCACCAGGTTCTGTTACCCAGAATCCTTTGCAAAGCTCAAAATGTGGCTAAAACAAACACTTTTTCCTCACATTTCTGTGACAGAAAGTTCTGGAATCTGAGAGGAGCCACAAATTTCCTTCCACCCAGCGTTCCCCCAAGACTCCTGATAAAAATGGTGCCTCACTTGTGTGGCTAGGCATAGTGCCAGAAACAGGAAATGCTCCAAAACACAACGTGGACACATCAATTTTTTGACAGAAAACAGAGGTGTTTTTTGCAAAGTGCCTACCTGTGGATTTTGGCCTCTAGCTCAGACGCCACCTAGGGAAACCTACCAAACCTGAGCATTTTTTTATAACTAGAGACCTAGGGGAATCCAAGATGGGGTAACTTGTCGAGCTCTTACCAGGTTCTTTTATCCAGAATCCTTTGCAAACTTCAAAATGTGGCTAAGAAAACACTTTTTCCTCACATTTCGGTGACAGAAAGTTCTGGAATCTGAGAGGAGCCACAAATTTCCTTCCACTCAGCGTTCCCCCAAATCTCCCGATAAAAATGGTACCTCACTTGTGTGGGTAGGCATAGTGCCCGCAACAGGAAATGCTCCAAAACACAACGTGGACACATCAATTTTTTGGACAGAAAACAGAAGTGTTTTTTGCAAAGTGCCTACCTGTGGATTTTGGCCTCTAGCTCAGCCGCCATCTAGGGAAACCTACCAAACCTGTGCATTTTTGAAAACTAGAGACCTAGGGGATTCCAAGATAGGGTGACTTGTCGAGATCTCACCAGGTTCTGTTACCCAGAATCCTTTGCAAACCTCAAAATGTGGCTACAAAAACACTTTTTCCTCACATTTCTATGACAGAAAGTTCTGTAATTTGAGAGGAGCCTCAAATTTCCTTCCACCCAGTGTTCTCCCAAGACTCCTGATAAAAATGGTACCTCACTTGTGTGGGTAGGCATAGTGCCAGAGACAGGAAATACTCCAAAACACATCGTGGACACATCAATTTTTTGACAGAAAACAGAGGTGTTTTTTGCAAAGTGCCTACCTGTGGATTTTGTCCTCTAGCTCAGCCGCCACCTAAGGAAACCTACCAAACCTGTGCATTTTTTAAAAACTAGAGACCTAGGGGAATCCACAATGGGGTGACTTGTCGAGCTCTCACCAGGTTCTGTTATCCAGAATCCTTTGCAAACTTCAAAATGTGGCTAAGAAAACACTTTTTCCTCACATTTCGGTGACAGAAAGTTCTGGAATGTGAGAGGAGCCACAAATTTCCTTCCACTCAGCGTTCCCCCAAGTCTCCCGATAAAATTGGTACCTCACTTGTGTGGGTAGGCATAGTGCCCGCGACAGGAAATGCTCCAAAACACAACGTGGACACATCAATTTTTTTGACAGAAAACAGAAGTGTTTTTTGCAAAGTGCCTACCTGTGGATTTTGGCCTCTAGCTCAGCCGCCATCTAGGGAAACCTACCAAACCTGTGCATTTTTGAAAACTAGAGACCTAGGGGAATCCAAGATGGGGTGACTTGTCGATCTTTCACCAGGTTTTGTTACCCAGAATCCTTTGCAAACCTCAAACTGTGGCTAAAAAAACACTTTTTTCGCACATTTCGGTGACAGAATGTTCTGGGATCTGAGAGGAACCACAAATTTCCTTCGACCCAACGTTCCCCCAAATCTCCCGATAAAAATGGTTCCTCACTTGTGTGGGTAGGCATAGTGCCCCCGACAGGAAATGCTCCAAAACACAACGTGGACACATAAATTTTTTTGACAGAAAACAGAGGTGTTTTTTGCAAAGTGCCTACCTGTGGATTTTGGCCTCTAGCTCAGCCCCCACCTAGGGAAACCTACCAAACCTGTGCATTTTTGAAAACTAGAGACCTAGGGGAATCCAAGATGGGGTGACTTGTCGAGATCTCACCAGGTTCTGTTACCCAGAATCCTTTGCAAACCTCAAAATGTGGCTACAAAAAAACTTTTTCCTCACATTTCTATGACAGAAAGTTCTGTAATTTGAGAGGAGCCTCAAATTTCCTTCCACCCAGTGTTCTCCCAAGACTCCTGATAAAAATGGTACCTCACTTGTGTGGGTAGGCATAGTGCCAGAGACAGGAAATGCTCCAAAACACAACATGGACACATCACTTTTTTCAACAGAAAACAGAGGTGTTTTTTGCAAAGTGCCTACCTGTGGATTTTGGCCTCTAGCTCAGCCACCACCTAGGGAAACCTACCAACCTGTGCATTTTTGAAAACTAGAGACCTAGGGGAATCCAAGATGGAGTGACTTGTCGAGCTCTCTCCAGGTTCTGTTACCCAGAATCCTTTTCAAACTTCAAAATGTGGCTAAGAAAACACTTTTATCTCACATTTCGGTGACAGAAAGTTCTGGAATCTGAGAGAAGCCACAAATGTCCTTCCACCCAGCATTCCCCCAAGACTCTCGCTTCACTTCACCTCACTTGTGTGGGTAGGCATAGTGCCCGCAACAGGAAATGCTCCAAAACACAACGTGGACACATCAATTTTTTCGACAGAAAACAGAGGTGTTTTTTGTAAAGTGCCTACCTGTGGATTTTGGCCTCTAGCTCAGACGCCACCTAGGGAAACCTACCAAACCTGCGCATTTTCGAAAACTAGAGACCTAGGGGAATATAAGAAGGGGTGACTTGTCGAACTCTCAACAGGTTCTGTTACCCAGAATCCTTTGCAAACCTCAAAATGTGGCTAAAAATCACTTTTTCCTCACATTTCGGTGACAGAAAGTTCTGGAATCTGAGAGGAAATACAAATTTCCTTCCACCCAGCGTTCCCCCAAGTATCCCGATAAAAATGGTTCCTTACTTGTGTGGGTAGGCATAGTGCACCCCACAGGAAATGCTCCAAAACACAACGTGGACACATCCATTTTTTTGACAGAAAACAGAGGTGTTTTTTACAAAGTGCCTACCTGTTGATTTTGGCCTCTAGCTCAGCCCCCACCTAGGGAAACCTACCGAACCTGTGCATTTTTGAAAACTAGAGACCTAGGGGAATCGAAGATGGGGTGAATTGTCGAGATCTCACCAGGTTCTGTTACCCAGAATCCTTTGCAAACCTCAAAATGTGGCTAAAAAAAACACTTTTTCCTCACATTTCTGTGACAGAAAGTTCTGGAATCTGAGAGGAGCCACAAATTTCCTTCCACCCAGCGTTCCCCCAAGACTCTCGCTTCACTTCACCTCACTTGTGTGGGAAGGCATAGTGCCCGCGTCAGGAAATGCTCCAAAACACAATGTGGACACATCAATTTTTTCGACAGAAAACAGAGGTGTTTTTTGTAAAGTGCCTACCTGTGGATTTTGGCCTCTAGCTCAGACGCCACCCAGGGAAACCTACCAAACCTGTGCATTTTCGAAAACTAGAGACCTAGGGGAATATAAGAAGGGGTGACTTGTCGAACTCTCAACAGGTTCTGTTACCCAGAATCATTTGCAAACCTCAAAATGTGGCTAAAAAAACACTTTTTCCTCACATTTCGGTGACAGAAAGTTCTGGAATCTGAGAGGAACCACAAATTTCCTTCCACCCAGCGTTCCCCCAAGTCTCCCAATAAAAATGGTTCCTCACTTGTGTGGGTAGGCATAGTGCCCCGACAGGAAATGCTCCAAAACACAACGTGGACACATCAATTTTTTTGACAGAAATCAGAGGTGTTTTTTGCAAAGTGCCTACCTGTGGATTTTGGCCTCTAGCTCAGCCCCCACCTAGGGAAACCTACCAAACTTTTGCATTTTTGAAAACTAGAGACCTAGGGGAATCCAAGATGGGGTGACTTGTCGAGATCTCACCAGGTTCTGTTACCCAGAATCCTTTGCAAACCTCAAAATGTGGCTAAGAAAACACTTTTTCCTCACATTTCTGTGACAGAAAGTTCTGGAATCTGAGAGGAGCCACAAATTTCCTTCCACCCAGCGTTCCCCCTAGACTCCTTATAAAAATGGTACCTCACTTGTGTGGGTAGGCATAGTGCCAGAGACAGGAAATGCTCCAAAACACAACGTGGACACATCAATTTTTTGACAGAAAACAAAGGTGTTTTTTGCGAAGTGCCTACCTGTGGATTTTGTCCTCTAGCACAGACGCCACCTAGGGAAACCTACCAAACCTGTGCATTTTCGAAAACTAGAGACCTAGGGGAATATAAGAAGGGGTGACTTGTCGAACTCTCAACAGGTTCTGTTACCCAGAATCATTTGCAAACCTCAAAATGTGGTTAAAAAAACACTTTTTCCTCACATTTCGGTGACAGAAAGTTCTGGAATCTGAGAGGAACCACAAATTTCCTTCCACCCAGCGTTCCCCCAAGTCTCCCAATAAAGATGGTTCCTCACTTGTGTGGGTAGGCATAGTGCCCCGACAGGAAATGCTCCAAAACACAACGTGGACACATCAATTTTTTCAACAGAAAACAGAGGTATTTTTTGCAAAGTGCCTACCTGTGGATTTTGGCCTCTAGCTCAGCCCCCACCTAGGGAAACCTACCAAACCTTTGCATTTTTGAAAACTAGAGACCTAGGGGAATCCAAGATGGGGTGACTTGTCGAGCTCTCTCCAGGTTCTGTTACCCAGAATCCTTTGCAAACTTCAAAATGTGGCTAAGAAAACACTTTTTCCTCAAATTCCGGTCACAGAAAGCTCTGGAATCTGAGAGGAGCCACAAATTTCCTTCCACCCAGCATTCCCCCGAGACTCCTCATAAAAATGGTACCTCACTTGTGTGGGTAGGCATAGCGCCAGAGACAGGAAATGCTTCAAAACACAACATGGACACATCACTTTTTTTAACAGAAAACAGAGGTGTTTTTTGCAAAGTGACTACCTGTGGATTTTGGCCTCTAGCTCAGCCACCACCTAGGGAAACCTACCAACCTGTGCATTTTTGAAAACAAGAGACCTAGGGGAATCCAAGATGGAGTGACTTGTCGAGCTCTCTCCAGGTTCTGTTACCCAGAATCCTTTGCAAACTTCAAAATGTGGCTAAGAAAACACTTTTTCCTCATGTTTCGGTGACAGAAAGTTCTGGAATCTGAGAGGAGCCACAAATTTCCTTCCACCCAGCGTTCCCCCAAGACTCCCTATAAAAATGCTACCTCACTTGTGTGGGTAGGCATAGTGCCAGAGACAGGAAATGCTCCAAAACACATCGTGGACACATCAATTTTTTGACAGAAAAGAGAGGTGTTTTTTGCAAAGTGCCTACCTGTTTATTTTGTCCTCTAGCTCAGCCGCCACCTAAGGAAACCTACCAAACCTGTGCATTTTTTTAAAAGTAGAGACCTAGGGGAATCCACAATGGGGTGACTTGTCGAGCTCTCACCAGGTTCTGTTATCCAGAATCCTTTGCAAACATCAAAATGTGGCTAAGAAAACACATTTTCCCCACATTTTGGTGACAGAAAGTTCTGGAATCTCAGAGGAACCACAAATTTCCTTCCACCCAGCGTTCCCCCAAGTCTCCCGATAAAAATGGCTCCTCACTTGTGTGGGTAGGCATAGTGTCCCGACAGGAAATGCTCCAAAACACAACGTGGACACATCAATTTTTTCGACAGAAAACAGAGGTGTTTTTTGTAAAGTGCCTACCTGTGGATTTTGGCGTCTAGCTCAGACGCCACCTAGGGAAACCTACCAAACCTGTGCATTTTCGAAAACTAGAGACCTAGGGGAATATAAGAAGGGGTGACTTGTCGAACTCTCAACAGGTTCTGTTACCCAGAATCCTTTGCAAACCTAAAAATGTGGCTAAAAATACACTTTTTCCTCACATTTCGGTGACAGAAAGTTCTGGAATCTGAGAGGAACCACAAATTTCCTTCCACCCAGCGTTCCCCCAAGTATCCCGATAAAAATGGTTCCGCACTTGTGTGGGTAGGCATAGTGCACCCCACAGAAAATGCTCCAAAACACAACGTGGACACATCAATCTTTTTGATAGAAAACAGAGGTGTTTTTTGCAAAGTGCCTACCTGTGGATTTTGGCCTCTAGCTCAGCCACCACCCAGGGAAACCTACAAACCTGTGCATTTTTGAAAACTAGAGACCTAGGGGAATCCAAGATGGAGTGACTTGTCGAGCTCTCTCCAGGTTCTGTTACCCAGAATCCTTTGCAAACTTCAAAATGTGGCTAAGAAAACACTTTTTCCTCATGTTTCGGTGACAGAAAGTTCTGGAATCTGAGAGGAGCCACAAATTTCCTTCCACCCAGCGTTCCCCCAAGACTCCTTATAAAAATGGTACCTCACTT
This sequence comes from Pleurodeles waltl, assembly GCF_031143425.1. Taxonomy (NCBI): domain Eukaryota; kingdom Metazoa; phylum Chordata; class Amphibia; order Caudata; family Salamandridae; genus Pleurodeles; species Pleurodeles waltl. The sequence continues at coordinate 342,591,422 of NC_090447.1, read as the reverse complement.
TTGTGGGTAGGCATAGTGCCAGAGACAGGAAATGCTCCAAAACACATCGTGGACACATCAATTTTTTGACAGAAAACAGAGGTATTTTTTGCAAAGTGCCTACCTGTGGATTTTGGCCTCTAGCTCAGCCCCCACCTAGGGAAACCTACCAAACCTTTGCATTTTTGAAAACTAGAGACCTAGGGGAATCCAAGATGGGGTGACTTGTCGAGCTCTCTCCAGGTTCTGTTACCCAGAATCCTTTGCAAACTTCAAAATGTGGCTAAGAAAACACTTTTTCCTCACATTTCGGTGACAGAAAGTTCTGGAATCTGAGAGGAGCCACAAATTTCCTTCCACTCAGCGTTCCCCCAAGTCTCCCGATAAAATTGGTACCTCACTTGTGTGGGTAGGCATAGTGCCCGCGACAGGAAATGCTCCAAAACACAACGTGGACACATCAATTTTTTTGACAGAAAACAGAAGTGTTTTTTGCAAAGTGCCTACCTGTGGGTTTTGGCCTCTAGCTCAGCCGCCATCTACGGAAACCTACCAAACCTGTGCATTTTTGAAAACTAGAGACCTAGGGGAATCCAAGATGGGGTGACTTGTCATCTTTCACCAGGTTTTGTTACCCAGAATCCTTTGCAAACCTCAAACTGTGGCTAAAAAAACACCTTTTTCGCATATTTCGGTGACAGAATGTTCTGGGATCTGAGAGGAACCACAAATTTCCTTCGACCCAACGTTCCCCCAAATCTCCCGATAAAAATGGTTCCTCACTTGTGTGGGTAGGCATAGTGCCCCCGACAGGAAATGCTCCAAAACACAACGTGGACACATCACTTTTTTCAACAGAAAACAGAGGTGTTTTTTGCAAAGTGCCTACCTGTGGATTTTGGCCTCTAGCTCAGCCACCACCTAGGGAAACCTACCAACCTGTGCATTTTTGAAAACTAGAGACCTAGGGGAATCCAAGATGGAGTGACTTGTCGAGCTCTCTCCAGGTTCTGTTACCCAGAATCCTTTTCAAACTTCAAAATGTGGCTAAGAAAACACTTTTATCTCACATTTCGGTGACAGAAAGTTCTGGAATCTGAGAGGAGCCACAAATTTCCTTCCACCCAGCATTCCCCCAAGACTCTCGCTTCACTTCACCTCACTTGTGTGGGTAGGCATAGTGCCCGCAACAGGAAATGCTCCAAAACACAACGTGGACACATCAATTTTTTCGACAGAAAACAGAGGTGTTTTTTGTAAAGTGCCTACCTGTGGATTTTGGCCTCTAGCTCAGACGCCACCTAGGGAAACCTACCAAACCTGCGCATTTTCGAAAACTAGAGACCTAGGGGAATATAAGAAGGGGTGACTTGTCGAACTCTCAACAGGTTCTGTTACCCAGAATCCTTTGCAAACCTCAAAATGTGGCTAAAAATCACTTTTTCCTCACATTTCGGTGACAGAAAGTTCTGGAATCTGAGAGGAAATACAAATTTCCTTCCACCCAGCGTTCCCCCAAGTATCCCGATAAAAATGGTTCCTCACTTGTGTGGGTAGGCATAGTGCACCCCACAGGAAATGCTCCAAAACACAACGTGGACACATCCATTTTTTTTGACAGAAAACAGAGGTGTTTTTTGTAAAGTGCCTACCTGTGGATTTTGGCCTCTAGCTCAGCCCCCACCTAGGGAAACCTACCGAACCTGTGCATTTTTGAAAACTAGAGACCTAGGGGAATCGAAGATGGGGTGAATTGTCGAGATCTCACCAGGTTCTGTTACCCAGAATCCTTTGCAAACCTCAAAATGTAGCTAAAAAAAACACTTTTTCCTCACATTTCTGTGACAGAAAGTTCTGGAATCTGAGAGGAGCCACAAATTTCCTTCCACCCAGCGTTCCCCCAAGACTCTCGCTTCACTTCACCTCACTTGTGTGGGAAGGCATAGTGCCCGCGTCAGGAAATGCTCCAAAACACAATGTGGACACATCAATTTTTTCGACAGAAAACAGAGGTGTTTTTTGTAAAGTGCCTACCTGTGGATTTTGGCCTCTAGCTCAGACGCCACCCAGGGAAACCTACCAAACCTGTGCATTTTCGAAAACTAGAGACCTAGGGGAATATAAGAAGGGGTGACTTGTCGAACTCTCAACAGGTTCTGTTACCCAGAATCATTTGCAAACCTCAAAATGTGGCTAAAAAAACACTTTTTCCTCACATTTCGGTGACAGAAAGTTCTGGAATCTGAGAGGAACCACAAATTTCCTTCCACCCACCGTTCCCCCAAGTCTCCCAATAAAAATGGTTCCTCACTTGTGTGGGTAGGCATAGTGCCCCGACAGGAAATGCTCCAAAACACAACGTGGACACATCAATTTTTTTGACAGAAATCAGAGGTGTTTTTTGCAAAGTGCCTAGCTGTGGATTTTGGCCTCTAGCTCAGCCCCCACCTAGGGAAACCTACCAAACCTTTGCATTTTTGAAAACTAGAGACCTAGGGGAATCCAAGATGGGGTGACTTGTCGAGATCTCACCAGGTTCTGTTACCCAGAATCCTTTGCAAACCTCAAAATGTGGCTAAGAAAACACTTTTTCCTCACATTTCTGTGACAGAAAGTTCTGGAATCTGAGAGGAGCCACAAATTTCCTTCCACCCAGCGTTCCCCCTAGACTCCTTCTAAAAATGGTACCTCACTTGTGTGGGTAGGCATAGTGCCAGAGACAGGAAATGCTCCAAAACACAACGTGGACACATCAATTTTTTGACAGAAAACAAAGGTGTTTTTTGCAAAGTGCCTACCTGTGGATTTTGTCCTCTAGCACAGACGCCACCTAGGGAAACCTACCAAACATGTGCATTTTCGAAAACTAGAGACCTAGGGGAATATAAGAAGGAGTGACTTGTCGAACTCTCAACAGGTTCTGTTACCCAGAATCATTTGCAAACCTCAAAATGTGGCTAAAAAAACACTTCTTCCTCACATTTCGGTGACAGAAAGTTCTGGAATCTGAGAGGAACCACAAATTTCCTTCCACCCAGCGTTCCCCCAAGTCTCCTAATAAAGATGGTTCCTCACTTGTGTGGGTAGGCATAGTGCCCCGACAGGAAATGCTCCAAAACACAACGTGGACACATCAATTTTTTCGACAGAAAACAGAGGTATTTTTTGCAAAGTGCCTACCTGTGGATTTTGGCCTCTAGCTCAGCCCCCACCTAGGGAAACCTACCAAACCTTTGCATTTTTGAAAACTAGAGACCTAGGGGAATCCAAGATGGGGTGACTTGTCGAGCTCTCTCCAGGTTCTGTTACCCAGAATCCTTTGCAAACTTCAAAATGTGGCTAAGAAAACACTTTTTCCTCAAATTCCGGTCACAGAAAGCTCTGGAATCAGAGAGGAGCCACAAATTTCCTTCCACCCAGCATTCCCCCGAGACTCCTGATAAAAATGGTACCTCACTTGTGTGGGTAGGCATAGCGCCAGAGACAGGAAATGCTTCAAAACACAACATGGACACATCACTTTTTTTAACAGAAAACAGAGGTGTTTTTTGCAAAGTGACTACCTGTGGATTTTGGCCTCTAGCTCAGCCACCACCTAGGGAAACCTACCAACCTGTGCATTTTTGAAAACAAGAGACCTAGGGGAATCCAAGATGGAGTGACTTGTCGAGCTCTCTCCAGGTTCTGTTACCCAGAATCCTTTGCAAACTTCAAAATGTGGCTAAGAAAACACTTTTTCCTCATGTTTCGGTGACAGAAAGCTCTGGAATCTGAGAGGAGCCACAAATTTCCTTCCACCCAGCATTCCCCCGAGACTCCTGATAAAAATGGTACCTCACTTGTGTGGGTAGGCATAGCGCCAGAGACAGGAAATGCTCCAAAACACATCGTGGACACATCAATTTTTTGACAGAAAACAGAGGTGTTTTTTGCAAAGTGCCTACCTGTGGATTTTGTCCTCTAGCTCAGCCGCCACCTAAGGAAACCTACCAAACCTGTGCATTTTTTAAAAACTAGAGACCTAGGGGAATCCACAATGGGGTGACTTGTCGAGCTCTCACCAGGTTCTGTTATCCAGAATCCTTTGCAAACATCAAAATGTGGCTAAGAAAACACATTTTCCCCACATTTTGGTGACAGAAAGTTCTGGAATCTCAGAGGAACCACAAATTTCCTTCCACCCAGCGTTCCCCCAAGTCTCCCGATAAAAGTGGCTCCTCACTTGTGTGGGTAGGCATAGTGTCCCGACAGGAAATGCTCCAAAACACAACGTGGACACATCAATTTTTTCGACAGAAAACAGAGGTGTTTTTTGTAAAGTGCCTACCTGTGGATTTTGGCGTCTAGCTCAGACGCCACCTAGGGAAACCTACCAAACCTGTGCATTTTCGAAAACTAGAGACCTAGGGGAATATAAGAAGGGGTGACTTGTCGAACTCTCAACAGGTTCTGTTACCCAGAATCCTTTGCAAACCTCAAAATGTGGCTAAAAATACACTTTTTCCTCACATTTCGGTGACAGAAAGTTCTGGAATCTGAGAGGAACCACAAATTTCCTTCCACCCAGCGTTCCCCCAAGTATCCCGATAAAAATGGTTCCGCACTTGTGTGGGTAGGCATAGTGCACCCACAGAAAATGCTCCAAAACACAACGTGGACACATCAATCTTTTTGATAGAAAACAGAGGTGTTTTTTGCAAAGTGCCTACCTGTGGATTTTGGCCTCTAGCTCAGCCACCACCTAGGGAAACCTACAAACCTGTGCATTTTTGAAAACTAGAGACCTAGGGGAATCCAAGATGGAGTGACTTGTCGAGCTCTCTCCAGGTTCTGTTACCCAGAATCCTTTGCAAACTTCAAAATGTGGCTAAGAAAACACTTTTTCCTCATGTTTCGGTGACAGAAAGTTCTGGAATCTGAGAGGAGCCACAAATTTCCTTCCACCCAGCGTTCCCCCAAGACTCCTTATAAAAATGGTACCTCACTTTTGTGGGTAGGCATAGTGCCAGAGACAGGAAATGCTCCAAAACACATCGTGGACACATCAATATTTTGACAGAAAACAGAGGTGTTTTTTGCAAAGTGCCTACCTGTGGATTTTGTCATCTAGCTCAGCCGCCATCTAGGGAAACCTACCAAACCTGTGCATTTTTGAAAACTAGAGACCTAGGGGAATCCAAGATGGGGTGACTTGTTGATCTTTCACCAGGTTCTGTTATCCAGAATCCTTTGCAAACTTCAAAATGTGGCTAAGAAAACACTTTTTCCTCACATTTCGGTGACAGAAAGTTCTGGAATCTGAGAGGAGCCACAAATTTCCTTCCACTCAGCGTTCCCCCAAGTCTCCCGATAAAATTGGTACCTCACTTGTGTGGGTAGGCATAGTGCCCGCGACAGGAAATGCTCCAAAACACAACGTGGACACATCAATTTTTTTGACAGAAAACAGAAGTGTTTTTTGCAAAGTGCCTACCTGTGGGTTTTGGCCTCTAGCTCAGCCGCCATCTACGGAAATCTACCAAACCTGTGCATTTTTGAAAACTAGAGACCTAGGGGAATCCAAGATGGGGTGACTTGTCGATCTTTCACCAGGTTTTGTTACCCAGAATCCTTTGCAAACCTCAAACTGTGGCTAAAAAAACACTTTTTTCGCATATTTCGGTGACAGAATGTTCTGGGATCTGAGAGGAACCACAAATTTCCTTCGACCCAACGTTCCCCCAAATCTCCCGATAAAAATGGTTCCTCACTTGTGTGGGTAGGCATAGTGCCCCCGACAGGAAATGCTCCAAAACACAACGTGGACACATCAATTTTTTTGACAGAAAACAGAGGTGTTTTTTGCAAAGTGCCTACCTGTGGATTTTGGCCTCTAGCTCAGCCCCCACCTAGGGAAACCTACCAAACCTGTGCATTTATGAAAACTAGAGACCTAGGGGAATCCAAGATGGGGTGACTTGTCGAGATCTCACCAGGTTCTGTTACCCAGAATCCTTTGCAAACCTCAAAATGTGGCTACAAAAACACTTTTTCCTCACATTTCTATGACAGAAAGTTCTGTAATTTGAGAGGAGCCTCAAATTTCCTTCCACCCAGTGTTCCCCCAAGACTCCTGATAAAAATGGTACCTCACTTGTGTGGGTAGGCATAGTGACAGAGACAGGAAATGCTCCAAAACACAACATGGACACATCACTTTTTTCAACAGAAAACAGAGGTGTTTTTTGCAAAGTGCCTACCTGTGGATTTTGGCCTCTAGCTCAGCCACCACCTAGGGAAACCTACCAACCTGTGCATTTTTGAAAACTAGAGACCTAGGGGAATCCAAGATGGAGTGACTTGTCGAGCTCTCTCCAGGTTCTGTTACCCAGAATCCTTTTCAAACTTCAAAATGTGGCTAAGAAAACACTTTTATCTCACATTTCGGTGACAGAAAGTTCTGGAATCTGAGAGGAGCCACAAATTTCCTTCCACCCAGCATTCCCCCAAGACTCTCGCTTCACTTCACCTCACTTGTGTGGGTAGGCATAGTGCCCGCAACAGGAAATGCTCCAAAACACAACGTGGACACATCAATTTTTTCGACAGAAAACAGAGGTGTTTTTTGTAAAGTGCCTACCTGTGGATTTTGGCCTCTAGCTCAGACGCCACCTAGGGAAACCTACCAAACCTGCGCATTTTCGAAAACTAGAGACCTAGGGGAATATAAGAAGGGGTGACTTGTCGAACTCTCAACAGGTTCTGTTACCCAGAATCCTTTGCAAACCTCAAAATGTGGCTAAAAATCACTTTTTCCTCACATTTCGGTGACAGAAAGTTCTGGAATCTGAGAGGAAATACAAATTTCCTTCCACCCAGCGTTCCCCCAAGTATCCCGATAAAAATGGTTCCTCACTTGTGTGGGTAGGCATAGTGCACCCCACAGGAAATGCTCCAAAACACAACGTGGACACATCCATTTTTTTTGACAGAAAACAGAGGTGTTTTTTGTAAAGTGCCTACCTGTGGATTTTGGCCTCTAGCTCAGCCCCCACCTAGGGAAACCTACCGAACCTGTGCATTTTTGAAAACTAGAGACCTAGGGGAATCGAAGATGGGGTGAATTGTCGAGATCTCACCAGGTTCTGTTACCCAGAATCCTTTGCAAACCTCAAAATGTGGCTAAAAAAACACTTTTTCCTCACATTTCTGTGACAGAAAGTTCTGGAATCTGAGAGGAGCCACAAATTTCCTTCCACCCAGCGTTCCCCCAAGACTCTCGCTTCACTTCACCTCACTTGTGTGGGAAGGCATAGTGCCCGCGTCAGGAAATGCTCCAAAACACAATGTGGACACATCAATTTTTTCGACAGAAAACAGAGGTGTTTTTTGTAAAGTGCCTACCTGTGGATTTTGGCCTCTAGCTCAGACGCCACCCAGGGAAACCTACCAAACCTGTGCATTTTCGAAAACTAGAGACCTAGGGGAATATAAGAAGGGGTGACTTGTCGAACTCTCAACAGGTTCTGTTACCCAGAATCATTTGCAAACCTCAAAATGTGGCTAAAAAAACACTTTTTCCTCACATTTCGGTGACAGAAAGTTCTGGAATCTGAGAGGAACCACAAATTTCCTTCCACCCACCGTTCCCCCAAGTCTCCCAATAAAAATGGTTCCTCACTTGTGTGGGTAGGCATAGTGCCCCGACAGGAAATGCTCCAAAACACAACGTGGACACATCAATTTTTTTGACAGAAATCAGAGGTGTTTTTTGCAAAGTGCCTACCTGTGGATTTTGGCCTCTAGCTCAGCCCCCACCTAGGGAAACCTACCAAACCTTTGCATTTTTGAAAACTAGAGACCTAGGGGAATCCAAGATGGGGTGACTTGTCGAGATCTCACCAGGTTCTGTTACCCAGAATCCTTTGCAAACCTCAAAATGTGGCTAAGAAAACACTTTTTCCTCACATTTCTGTGACAGAAAGTTCTGGAATCTGAGAGGAGCCACAAATTTCCTTCCACCCAGCGTTCCCCCTAGACTCCTTCTAAAAATGGTACCTCACTTGTGTGGGTAGGCGTAGTGCCAGAGACAGGAAATGCTCCAAAACACAACGTGGACACATCAATTTTTTGACAGAAAACAAAGGTGTTTTTTGCAAAGTGCCTACCTGTGGATTTTGTCCTCTAGCACAGACGCCACCTAGGGAAACCTACCAAACCTGTGCATTTTCGAAAACTAGAGACCTAGGGGAATATAAGAAGGGGTGACTTGTCGAACTCTCAACAGGTTCTGTTACCCAGAATCATTTGCAAACCTCAAAATGTGGCTAAAAAAACACTTCTTCCTCACATTTCGGTGACAGAAAGTTCTGGAATCTGAGAGGAACCACAAATTTCCTTCCACCCAGCGTTCCCCCAAGTCTCCCAATAAAGATGGTTCCTCACTTGTGTGGGTAGGCATAGTGCCCCGACAGGAAATGCTCCAAAACACAACGTGGACACATCAATTTTTTCGACAGAAAACAGAGGTATTTTTTGCAAAGTGCCTACCTGTGGATTTTGGCCTCTAGCTCAGCCCCCACCTAGGGAAACCTACCAAACCTTTGCATTTTTGAAAACTAGAGACCTAGGGGAATCCAAGATGGGGTGACTTGTCGAGCTCTCTCCAGGTTCTGTTACCCAGAATCCTTTGCAAACTTCAAAATGTGGCTAAGAAAACACTTTTTCCTCAAATTCCGGTCACAGAAAGCTCTGGAATCAGAGAGGAGCCACAAATTTCCTTCCACCCAGCATTCCCCCGAGACTCCTGATAAAAATGGTACCTCACTTGTGTGGGTAGGCATAGCGCCAGAGACAGGAAATGCTTCAAAACACAACATGGACACATCACTTTTTTTAACAGAAAACAGAGGTGTTTTTTGCAAAGTGACTACCTGTGGATTTTGGCCTCTAGCTCAGCCACCACCTAGGGAAACCTACCAACCTGTGCATTTTTGAAAACAAGAGACCTAGGGGAATCCAAGATGGAGTGACTTGTCGAGCTCTCTCCAGGTTCTGTTACCCAGAATCCTTTGCAAACTTCAAAATGTGGCTAACAAAACACTTTTTCCTCATGTTTCAGTGACAGAAAGCTCTGGAATCTGAGAGGAGCCACAAATTTCCTTCCACCCAGCATTCCCCCGAGACTCCTGATAAAAATGGTACCTCACTTGTGTGGGTAGGCATAGCGCCAGAGACAGGAAATGCTCCAAAACACATCGTGGACACATCAATTTTTTGACAGAAAACAGAGGTGTTTTTTGCAAAGTGCCTACCTGTGGATTTTGTCCTCTAGCTCAGCCGCCACCTAAGGAAACCTACCAAACCTGTGCATTTTTTAAAAACTAGAGACCTAGGGGAATCCACAATGGGGTGACTTGTCGAGCTCTCACCAGGTTCTGTTATCTAGAATCCTTTGCAAACATCAAAATGTGGCTAAGAAAACACATTTTCCCCACATTTCGGTGACAAAAAGTTCTGGAATCTCAGAGGAACCACCAATTTCCTTCCACCCAGCGTTCCAACAAGTCTCCCGATAAAAATGGCTCCTCACTTGTGTGGGTAGGCATAGTGTCCCGACAGGAAATGCTCCAAAACACAACGTGGACACTTCAATTTTTTCGACAGAAACAGAGGTGTTTTTTGTAAAGTGCCTACCTGTGGATTTTGGCCTCTAGCTCAGACGCCACCTAGGGAAACCTACCAAACCTGTGCATTTTCGAAAACTAGAGACCTAGGGGAATATAAGAAGGGGTGACTTGTCGAACTCTCAACAGGTTCTGTTACCCAGAATCCTTTGCAAACCTCAAAATGTGGCTAAAAATACACTTTTTCCTCACATTTCGGTGACAGAAAGTTCTGGAATCTGAGAGGAACCACAAATTTCCTTCCACCCAGCGTTCCCCCAAGTATCCCGATAAAAATAGTTCCTCACTTGTGTGGGTAGGCATAGTGCACCCCACAGAAAATGCTCCAAAACACAACGTGGACACATCAATTTGTTTGACAGAAAACAGAGGTGTTTTTTACAAAGTGCCTACCTGTTGATTTTGGCCTCTAGCTCAGCCCCCACCTAGGGAAACCTACCAAACCTGTGCATTTTTGAAAACTAGAGACCTAGGGGAATCCAAGATGGGGTGACTTGTCGAGATCTCACCAGGTTCTGTTACCCAGAATCCTTTGCAAACCTCAAAATGTGGCTAAAAAAAACACTTTTTCCTCACATTTCTGTGACAGAAAGTTCTGGAATCTGAGAGGAGCCACAAATTTCCTTCCACCCAGCGTTCCCCCAAGACTCCTTATAAGAATGGTACCTCACTTGTGTGGGTAGGCATAGTGCCAGAAACAGGAAATGCTCCAAAACACAACATGGACACATCCATTTTTTGACAGAAAACAGAGGTGTTTTTTGCAAAGTGCCTACCTGTGGATTTTGTCCTCTAGCTCAGCCGCCACCTAGTGAAACCTACCAAACCTGTGCATTTTTTAAAAACTAGAGACCTAGGAGAATCCACGATGGGGTGACTTGTCGAGCTCTCACCAGGTTCTGTTACCGAGAATCCTTTGAAAACCTCAAAATGTGGCTAAAAAAACCCTTTTTCCTCAAATTCCGGTCACAGAAAGCTCTGGAATCTGAAAGGAGCCACAAATTTCCTTCCACCCAGCGTTCTTCCAAGACTCCTGATAAAAATGGTACCTCACTTGTGTGGGTAGGCATAGTGCCAGAGACAGGAAATGCTCCAAAACACAACATGGACACATCACCTTTTTCAACAGAAAACAGAGGTGTTTTTTGCAAAGTGCCTACCTGTGGATTTTGGCCTCTATCTCAGCCACCACCTAGGGAAACCTACCAAACCTGTGCATTTTTTTAAAACTAGAGACCTACGGGAATCCAAGATGGGGTGACTTGTCGAGCTCTCACCAGGTTCTGTTACCCAGAATCCTTTGCAAACTTCAAAATGTGGCTAAGAAAAAACTTTTTCCTCACATTTCGGTGACAGAAAGTTCTGGAATCTGAGAGGAGCCACAAATTTCCTTCCACCCAGCGTTCCCCCAAGACTCTCGCTTCACTTCACCTCACTTGTGTGGGTAGGCATAGCGCCCGTGACAGGAAATGCTCCAAAACACAACGTGGACACATCAATTTTTTCGACAGAAAACAGAGGTGTTTTTTGTAAAGTGCCTACCTGTGGATTTTGGCCTCTAGCTCAGACGCCACCTAGGGAAACCTACCAAACCTGTGCATTTTCGAAAACTAGAGACCTAGGGGAATATAAGAAGGGGTGACTTGTCGAACTCTCAACAGGTTCTGTTACCCAGAATAATTTGCAAACCTCAAAATGTGGCTAAAAAAACACTTTTTCCTCACATTTCGGTGACAGAAAGTTCTGGAATCTGAGAGGAACCACAAATTTCCTTCCACCCAGCGTTCCCCCAAGTCTCCCAATAAAAATGGTTCCTCACTTGTGTGGGTAGGCATAGTGCCCCGACAGGAAATGCTCCAAAACACAATGTGGACACATCAATTTTTTTGACAGAAAACAGAGGTGTTTTTTGCAAAGTGCCTACCTGTGGATTTTGGCCTCTAGCTCATCCCCCACCTAGGGAAACCTACCAAACCTTTGCATTTTTGAAAACAAGAGACCTAGGGGAATCCAAGATGGGGTTACTTGTCGAGATCTCACCAGGTTCTGTTACCCGAAATCCTTTGCAAACCTCAAAATGTGGCTAAGAAAACACTTTTTCCTCACATTTCTGTGACAGAAAGTTCTGGAATCTGAGAGGAGCCACAAATTTCCTTCCACCCAGCGTTCCCCCAAGACTCCTTAAAAAAATGGGACCTCACTTGTGTGTGTAGGCATAGTGCCAGAGACAGGAAATGCTCCAAAACACAACGTGGACACATCAATTTTGTGACAGAAAACAAAGGTGTTTTTTGCAAAGTGCCTACCTGTGGATTTTGTCCTCTAGCTCAGCCGCCACCTAGGGAAACCTACCAAACCTGTGCATTTTTTCAAAACTAGAGACCTAGGAGAATCCACGATGGGGTGACTTGTCGAGCTCTCACCAGGTTCTGTTACCGAGAATCCTTTGCAAACCTCAAAATGTGGCTAAAAAAACACTTTTTCCTCAAATTCCGGTCACAGAAAGCTCTGGAATCTGAGAGGAGCCACAAATTTCCTTCCACCCAGCATTCCCCGAGACTCCTGATAAAAATGGTACCTCACTTGTGTGGGTAGGCATAGTGCCAGAGACAGGAAATGCTCCAAAACACAACATAGACACATCACTTTTTTTGACAGAAAACAGAGGCGTTTTTTGCAAAGTGCCTACCTGTGGATTTTGGCCTCTAGCTCACCCACCACCTAGGGAAACCTACCAACCTGTGCATTTTTGAAAACTACAGACCTAGGGGAATCCAAGATGGAGTGACTTGTTGAGCTCTCTCCAGGTTCTGTTACCCAGAATCCTTTTCAAACTTCAAAATGTGGCTAAGAAAACACTTTTTCCTCATATTTCGGTGACAGAAAGTTCTGGAATCTGAGAGGAGCCACAAATTTCCTTCCACCCAGTGTTCCCCCAAGACTCCTTATAAAAATGGTACCTCACTTGTGTGGGTAGGCATAGTGCCAGAGACAGGAAATGCTCCAAAACACAACGTGGACACATCAATTTTTTGACAGAAAACAGAGGTGTTTTTTGCAAAGTTCCTACCTGTGGATTTTGTCCTCTAGCTCAGCCGCCACCTAGGGAAACCTACCAAACCTGTGCATTTTTTTAAAACTAGAGACCTAGGAGAATCCACAATGGGATGACTTGTCGAGCTCTCACCAGGTTCTGTTATCCAGAATCCTTTGCAAACATCAAAATGTGGCTAAGAAAACACATTTTCCTCACATTTCGGTGACAGAAAGTTCTGGAATCTCAGAGGAACCACAAATTTCCTTCCACCCAGCGTTCCCCCAAGTCTCCTGATAAAAATGGTTCCTCACTTGTGTGGGTAGGCATAGTGTCCCCGACAAGAAATGCTCCAAAACACAATGTGGACACATCAATTTTTTCGACAGAAAACAGAGGTGTTTTTTGTAAAGTGCCTACCTGTGGATTTTGGCCACTAGCTCAGACGCCACCTAGGGAAACCTACCAAACCTGTGCATTTTCGAAAACTAGAGACCTAGGGGAATATAAGAAGGGGTGACTTGTCGAGATCTCACCAGGTTCTGTTTCTCAGAATCCTTTGCAACGCTCAAAATGTGGCAAAAAAAAAACTTTTTCCTCACATTTCTGTGACAGAAAGTTCTGGAATCTGAGAGGAGCCACAAATTTCCTTCCACCCAGCGTTCCCGGAAGACTCCTGAAAAAAATGGTACCTCACTTGTGTGGGTAGGCATAGTGCCAGAGACAGGAAATGCTCCAAAACACAACGTGGACACATCAATTGTTTTGACAGAAAACAGAGGTGTTTTTTGCAAAGTGCCTACCTGTGGATTTTGGCCTCTAGCTCAGACGCCACCTAGGGAAACCTACCAAACCTGTGCATTTTCGAAAACTAGAGACCTAGGGGAATATAAGTAGGGGTGACTTGTCGAACTCTCAACAGGTTCTGTTACCCAGAATCCTTTGCAAACCTCAAAATGTGGCTAAAAATACACTTTTTCCTCACATTTCGGTGACAGAAAGTTCTGGAATCTGAGAGGAACCACAAATTTCCTTCCACCCAGCGTTCCCCCAAGTATCCCGATAAAAATGGTTCCTCACTTGTGTGGGTAGGCATAGTGCACCCCACAGAAAATGCTCCAAAACACAACGTGGACACATCAATTTTTTTGACAGAAAACAGGTGTTTTTTACAAAGTGCCTACCTGTTGATTTTGGCCTCTAGCTCAGCACCCACCTAGGGAAACCTACCAAACCTGTGCATTTTTGAAAACTAGAGACCTAGGGGAATCGAAGATGGGGTGACTTGTCGAGATCTCACCAGGTTCTGTTACCCAGAATCCTTTGCAAACCTCAAAATGTGGCTAAAAAAAACACTTTTTCCTCACATTTCTGTGACAGAAAGTTCTGGAATCTGAGAGGAGCCACAAATTTCCTTCCACCCAACGTTCCCCCAGGACTCCTTATAAAAATAGTACCTCACTTGTGTGGGTAGGCATAGTGCCAGAAACAGGAAATGCTCCAAAACACAACATGGACACATCAATTTTTTGACAGAAAACAGAGGTGTTTTTTGCAAAGTGCCTACCTGTGGATTTTGTCCTCTAGCTCAGCCACCACCTAGGGAAACCTACCAAACCTGTGCATTTTTTAAAAAATAGAGACCTAGGAGAATCCACGATGGGGTGACTTGTCGAGCTCTCACCAGGTTCTGTTACCGAGAATCCTTTGAAAACCTCAAAATGTGGGTAAAAAAAACCTTTTTCCTCAAATTCCGGTCACAGAAAGCTCTGGAATCTGAAAGGAGCCACAAATTTCATTCCACCCAGCGTTCTTCCAAGACTCCTAATAAAAATGGTACCTCACTTGTGTGGGTAGGCATAGTGCGAGAGACAGGAAATGCTCCAAAACACAACATGGACACATCACTTTTTTCAACAGAAAACAGAGGTGTTTTTTGCAAAGTGTCTATCTGTGGATTTTGGATTCTATCTCAGCCACCACCTAGGGAAACCTACCAAACCTGTGCATTTTTTTAAAACTAGAGACCTACGGGAATCCAAGATGGGGTGACTTGTCGAGCTCTCACCAGGTTCTGTTACCCAGAATCCTTTGCAAACTTCAAAATGTGGCTAAGAAAAAACTTTTTCCTCACATTTCGGTGACAGAAAGTTCTGGAATCTGAGAGGAGCCACAAATTTCCTTCCACCCAGCGTTCCCCCAAGACTCTCGCTTCACTTCACCTCACTTGTGTGGGTAGGCATAGTGCCCGCGACAGGAAATGCTCCAAAACACAACGTGGACACATCAATTTTTTCGACAGAAAACAGAGGTGTTTTTTGTAAAGTGCCTACCTGTGGATTTTGGCCTCTAGCTCAGACGCCACCTAGGGAAACCTACCAAACCTGTGCATTTTCGAAAACTAGAGACCTAGGGGAATATAAGAAGGGGTGACTTGTCGAGCTCTCAACACGTTCTGTTACCCAGAATCCTTTGCAAACCTCAAAATGTGGCTAAAAATACACTTTTTCCTCACATTTCGGTGACAGAAATTTCTGGAATCTGAGAAGAACCACAAATTTCCTTCCACCCAGCGTTCCCCCAAGTATCCCGATAAAAATGGTTCCTCACTTGTGTGGGTAGGCATAGTGCACCCCACAGAAAATGCTCCAAAACACAACGTGGACACATCAATTTTTTCGACAGAAAACAGAGGTGTTTTTTGTAAAGTGCCTACCTGTGGATTTTGGCCTCTAGCTCAGCCACCACCCAGGGAAACCTACAAACCTGTGCATTTTTGAAGACTAGAGACCTAGGGGAATCCAAGATGGAGTGACTTGTTGAGATCTCACCAGGTTCTGTTTCCCAGAATCCTTTGCAAAGCTCAAAATGTGGCAAAAAAAAAACTTTTTCCTCACATTTCTGTGACAGAAAGTTCTGGAATCTGAGAGGAGCCACAAATTTCCTTCCACCCAGCGTTCCCGGAAGACTCCTGATAAAAATGGTACCTCACTTGTGTGGGTAGGCATAGTGCCAGAGACAGGAAATGCTCCAAAACACAACGTGGACACATCAATTGTTTTGACAGAAAACAGAGGTGTTTTTTGCAAAGTGCCTACCTGTGGATTTTGGCCTCTAGCTCAGACGCCACCTAGGGAAACCTACCAAACCTGTGCATTTTCGAAAACTAGAGACCTAGGGGAATATAAGAAGGGGTGACTTGTCGAACTCTCAACAGGTTCTGTTACCCAGAATCCTTTGCAAACCTCAAAATGTGGCTAAAAATACACTTTTTCCTCACATTTCGGTGACAGAAAGTTCTGGAATCTGAGAGGAACCACAAATTTCCTTCCACCCAGCGTTCCCCCAAGTATCCCGATAAAAATGGTTCCTCACTTGTGTGGGTAGGCATAGTGCACCCCACAGAAAATGTTCCAAAACACAACGTGGACACATCAATTTTTTTTAAAGAAAACAGGTGTTTTTTACAAAGTGCCTACCTGTTGATTTTGGCCTCTAGCTCAGCACCCACCTAGGGAAACCTACCAAACCTGTGCATTTTTGAAAACTAGAGACCTAGGGGAATCGAAGATGGGGTGACTTGTCGAGATCTCACCAGGTTCTGTTACCCAGAATCCTTTGCAAACCTCAAAATGTGGCTAAAAAAAACACTTTTTCCTCACATTTCTGTGACAGAAAGTTCTGGAATCTGAGAGGAGCCACAAATTTCATTCCACCCAACGTTCCCCCAAGACTCCTTATAAAAATGGTACCTCACTTGTGTGGGTAGGCATAGTGCCAGAAACAGGAAATGCTCCAAAACACAACATGGACACATCAATTTTTTGACAGAAAACAGAGGTGTTTTTTGCAAAGTGCCTACCTGTGGATTTTGTCCTCTAGCTCAGCCACCACCTAGGGAAACCTACCAAACCTGTGCATTTTTTAAAAAATAGAGACCTAGGAGAATCCACGATGGGGTGACTTGTCGAGCTCTCACCAGGTTCTGTTACCGAGAATCCTTTGAAAACCTCAAAATGTGGGTAAAAAAAACCTTTTTCCTCAAATTCCGGTCACAGAAAGCTCTGGAATCTGAAAGGAGCCACAAATTTCGTTCCACCCAGCGTTCTTCCAAGACTCCTGATAAAAATGGTACCTCACTTGTGTGGGTAGGCATAGTGCCAGAGACAGGAAATGCTCCAAAACACAACATGGACACATCACTTTTTTCAACAGAAAACAGAGGTGTTTTTTGGATAGTGCCTACCTGTGGATTTTGGCCTCTATCTCAGCCACCACCTAGGGAAACCTACCAAACCTGTGCATTGTTTTAAAACTAGAGACCTGTGGGAATCCAAGATGGGGTGACTTGTCGAGCTCTCACCAGGTTCTGTTACCCAGAATCCTTTGCAAACTTCAAAATGTGGCTAAGAAAAAACTTTTTCCTCACATTTCGGTGACAGAAAGTTCTGGAATCTGAGAGGAGCCACAAATTTCCTTCCACCCAGCGTTCCCCCAAGAATCCTTATAAAAATGGGACCTCACTTGTGTGGGTAGGCATAGTGCCAGAGACAGGAAATGCTCCAAAACACAACGTGGACACATCAATTTTTTGACAGAAAACAAAGGTGTTTTTTGCAAAGTGCCTACCTGTGGATTTTGTCCTCTAGCTCAGCCGCCACCTAGGGAAACCTACCAAACCTGTGCATTTTTTTAAAACTAGAGACCTAGGAGAATCCACGATGGGGTGACTTGTCGAGCTCTCACCAGGTTCTGTTACCGAGAATCCTTTGCAAACCTCAAAATGTGGCTAAAAAAACACTTTTTCCTCAAATTCCTGTCACAGAAAGCTCTGGAATCTGAGAGGAGCCACACATTTCCTTCCACCCAGCATTCCCCGAGACTCCTGATAAAAATGGTACCTCACTTGTGTGGGTAGGCATAGTGCCAGAGACAGGAAATGCTCCAAAACACAACATAGACACATCACTTTTTTTGACAGAAAACAGAGGCGTTTTTTGCAAAGTGCCTACCTGTGGATTTTGGCCTCTAGCTCAGCCACCACCTAGGGAAACCTAGCAACCTGTGCATTTTTGAAAACTAGAGACCTAGGGGAATCCAAGATGGAGTGACTTGTCGAGCTCTCTCCAGGTTCTGTTACCCAGAATCCTTTGCAAACTTCAAAATGTGGCTAAGAAAACACTTTTTCCTCATATTTCGGTGACAGAAAGTTCTGGAATCTGAGAGGAGCCACAAATTTCCTTCCACCCAGTGTTCCCCCAAGACTCCTTATAAAAATGGTACCTCACTTGTGTGGGTAGGCATAGTGCCAGAGACAGGAAATGCTCCAAAACACAACGTGGACACATCAATTTTTTGACAGAAAACAGAGGTGTTTTTTGTAAAGTGCCTACCTGTGGATTTTGTCTTCTAGCTCAGCCGCCACCTAGGGAAACCTACCAAACCTGTGCATTTTTTAAAAACTAGAGACCTAGGAGAATCCACAATGGGATGACTTGTCGAGCTCTCACCAGGTTCTGTTATCCAGAATCCTTTGCAAACATCAAAATGTGGCTAAGAAAACACATTTTCCTCACATTTCGGTGACAGAAAGTTCTGGAATCTCAGGGGAACCACAAATTTCCTTCCACCCAGCGTTCCCCCAAGTCTCCCGATAAAAATGGTTCCTCACTTGTGTGGGTAGGCATAGTGTCCCCGACAGGAAATGCTCCAAAACACAATGTGGACACATCAATTTTTTCGACAGAAAACAGAGGTGTTTTTTGTAAAGTGCCTACCTGTGGATTTTGGCCTCTAGCTCAGACGCCACCTAGGGAAACCTACCAAACCTGTGCATTTTCGAAAACTAGAGACCTAGGGGAATATAAGAAGGGGTGACTTGTCGAACTCTCAACAGGTTCTGTTACCCAGAATCCTTTGCAAACTTCAAAATGTGTCTAAAAAAACACTTTTTCCTCACATTTCGGTGACAGAAAGTTCTGGAATCTGAGAGGAACCACAAATTTCCTTCCACCCAGCGTTCCCCCAAGTATCCCGATAAAAATGGTTCCTCACTTGTGTGGGTAGGCATAGTGCACCCCACAGGAAATGCTCCAAAACACAATGTGGACACATCCATTTTTTTGACAGAAAAGAGAGGTGTTTTTTACAAAGTGACTACCTCTTGATTTTGGCCTCTAGCTCAGCCCCCACCTAGGGTAACCTACCACACCTGTGCATTTTTGAAAACTAGAGACCTAGGGGAATCCAAGATGGGGTGACTTGTTGAGATCTCACCAGGTTCTGTTACCCAGAATCCTTTGCAAACCTCAAAATGTGGCTAAAAAAAACACTTTTTCCTCACATTTCTGTGACAGAAAGTTCTGGAATCTGAGAGGAGCCACAAATTTCCTTCCACCCAGCGTTCCCCCAAGATTCCTTATAAAAATGGTACCTCACTTGTGTGGGTAGGCATAGTGCCAGAAACAGGAAATGCTCCAAAACACAACATGGACACATACATTTTTTGACAGAAAACAGAGTCGTTTTTTGCAAAGTGCCTACCTGTGGATTTTGTCCTCTAGCTCAGCCGCCACCTAGGGAAACCTACCAAACCTGTGCATTTTTTTAAAACTAGAGACCTAGGAGAATCCACGATGGGGTGACTTGTCGAGCTCTCACCAGGTTCTGTTACAGAGAATCCTTTGAAAACCTAAAAATGTGGCTAAAAAAAACTTTTTCCTCAAATTCCGGTCACAGAAAGCTCTGGAATCTGAAAGGAGCCACAAATTTCCTTCCACCCAGCGCTCCCCCAAGACTCCTGATAAAAATGGTACCTCACTTGTGTGGGTAGGCATAGTGCCCACGACAGGAAATGCTCCAAAACACAACGTGGACACATCAATTTTTTCGACAGAAAACAGAGGTGTTTTTTGTAAAGTGCCTACCTGTGGATTTTGGCCTCTAGCTCAGACGCCACCTAGGGAAACCTACCAAACCTGTGCATTTTCGAAAACTAGAGACGTAGGGGAATATAAGAAGGGGTGACTTGTCGAACTCTCAACACGTTCTGTTACCCAGAATCCTTTGCAAACCTCAAAATGTGGCTAAAAATACACTTTTTCCTCACATTTCGGTGACAGAAAGTTCTGGAATCTGAGAAGAACCACAAATTTCCTTCCACCCAGCGTTCCCCCAAGTATCCCGATAAAAATGGTTCCTCACTTGTGTGGGTAGGCATTGTGCACCCCACAGAAAATGCTCCAAAACACAACGTGGACACATCAATTTTTTTGACAGAAAACAGAGGTGTTTTTTGCAAAGTGCCTACCTGTGGATTTTGGCCTCTAGCTCAGCCACCACCTAGGGAAACCTACAAACCTGTGCATTTTTGAAGACTAGAGACCTAGGGGAATCCAAGATGGGGTGACTTGTCGAGATCTCACCAGGTTCTGTTTCCCAGAATCCTTTGCAAAGCTCAAAATGTGGCAAAAAAAAAACTTTTTCCTCACATTTCTGTGACAGAAAGTTCTGGAATCTGAGAGGAGCCACAAATTTCCTTCCACCCAGCGTTCCCGGAAGACTCCTGATAAAAATGGTACCTCACTTGTATGGGTAGGCATAGTGCCAGAGACAGGAAATGCTCCAAAACACAACGTGGACACATCAATTGTTTTGACAGAAAACAGAGGTGTTTTTTGCAAAGTGCCTACCTGTGGATTTTGGCCTCTAGCTCAGACGCCACCTAGGGAAACCTACCAAACCTGTGCATTTTCGAAAACTAGAGACCTAGGGGAATATAAGAAGGGGTGACTTGTCGAACTCTCAGCAGGTTCTGTTACCCAGAATCCTTTGCAAACCTCAAAATGTGGCTAAAAATACACTTTTTCCTCACATTTCGGTGACAGAAAGTTCTGGAATCTGAGAGGAACCACAAATTTCCTTCCACCCAGCGTTCCCCCAAGTATCCCGATAAAAATGGTTCCTCACTTGTGTGGGTAGGCATAGTGCACCCCACAGAAAATGCTCCAAAACACAACGTGGACACATCAATTTTTTTGACAGAAAACAGAGGTGTTTTTTACAAAGTGCCTACCTGTTGATTTTGACCTCTAGCTCAGCCCCCACCTAGGGAAACCTACCAAACCTGTGCATTTTTGAAAACTAGAGACCTAGGGGAATCCAAGATGGGGTGACTTGTCGAGATCTCACCAGGTTCTGTTACCCAGAATCCTTTGCAAACCTCAAAATGTGGCTAAAAAAAACACTTTTTCCTCACATTTCTGTGACAGAAAGTTCTGGAATCTGAGAGGAGCCACAAATTTCCTTCCACCCAGCGTTCCCCCAAGACTCCTTATAAAAATGGTACCTCACTTGTGTGGGTAGGCATAGTGCGAGAAACAGGAACTGCTCCAAAACACAACATGGACACATCAATTTTTTGACAGAAAACAGAGGTGTTTTTTGCAAAGTGCCTACCTGTGGATTTTGTCCTCTAGCTCAGCCGCCACCTAGGGAAACCTACCAAACCTGTGCATTTTTTAAAAACTAGAGACCTAGGAGAATCCACGATGGGGTGACTTGTCGAGCTCTCACCAGGTTCTGTTACCGAGAATCCTTTGAAAACCTCAAAATGTGGCTAAAAATACACTTTTTCCTCACATTTCGGTGACAGAAAGTTCTGGAATCTGAGAGGAGCCACAAATTTCCTTCCACCCAGCGTTCCCCCAAGACTCTCGCTTCACTTCACCTCACTTGTGTGGGTAGGCATAGTGCCCGCGACAGGAAATGCTCCAAAACACAACGTGGACACATCAATTTTTTCGACAGAAAACAGAGATGTTTTTTGTAAAGTGCCTACCTGTGGATTTTGGCCTCTAGCTCAGACGCCACCTAGGGAAACCTACCAAACCTGTGCATTTTCGAAAACTAGAGACCTAGGGGAATATAAGAAGGGGTGACTTGTCGAGCTCTCAACACGTTCTGTTACCCAGAATCCTTTGCAAACCTCAAAATGTGGCTAAAAATACACTTTTTCCTCACATTTCGGTGACAGAAAGTTCTGGAATCTGAGAAGAACCACAAATTTCCTTCCACCCAGCGTTCCCCCAAGTATCCTGATAAAAATGGTTCCTCACTTGTGTGGGTAGGCATAGTGCACCCCACAGAAAATGCTCCAAAACACAACGTGGACACATCAATTTTTTTGACTGAAAACAGAGGTGTTTTTTGCAAAGTGCCTACCTGTGGATTTTGGCCTCTAGCTCAGCCACCACCCAGGGAAACCTACAAACCTGTGCATTTTTGAAGACTAGAGACCTAGGGGAATCCAAGATGGAGTGACTTGTCGAGATCTCACCAGGTTCTGTTTCCCAGAATCCTTTGCAAAGCTCAAAATGTGGCAAAAAAAAAACTTTTTCCTCACATTTCTGTGACAGAAAGTTCTGGAATCTGAGAGGAGCCACAAATTTCCTTCCACCCAGCGTTCCCGGAAGACTCCTGATAAAAATGGTACCTCACTTGTGTGGGTAGGCATAGTGCCAGAGACAGGAAATGCTCCAAAACACAACGTGGACACATCAATTGTTTTGACAGAAAACAGAGGTGTTTTTTGCAAAGTGCCTACCTGTGGATTTTGGCCTCTAGCTCAGACGCCACCTAGGGAAACCTACCAAACCTGTGCATTTTCGAAAACTAGAGACCTAGGGGAATATAAGAAGGGGTGACTTGTCGAACTCTCAACAGGTTCTGTTACCCAGAATCCTTTGCAAACCTCAAAATGTGGCTAAAAATACACTTTTTCCTCACATTTCGGTGACAGAAAGTTCTGGAATCTGAGAGGAACCACAAATTTCCTTCCACCCAGCGTTCCCCCAAGTATCCCGATAAAAATGGTTCCTCACTTGTGTGGGTAGGCATAGTGCACCCCACAGAAAATGTTCCAAAACACAACGTGGACACATCAATTTTTTTGACAGAAAACAGGTGTTTTTTACAAAGTGCCTACCTGTTGATTTTGGCCTCTAGCTCAGCACCCACCTACGGAAACCTACCAAACCTGTGCATTTTTGAAAACTAGAGACCTAGGGGAATCGAAGATGGGGTGACTTGTCGAGATCTCACCAGGTTCTGTTACCCAGAATCCTTTGCAAACCTCAAAATGTGGCTAAAAAAAACACTTTTTCCTCACATTTCTGTGACAGAAAGTTCTGGAATCTGAGAGGAGCCACAAATTTCATTCCACCCAACGTTCCCCCAAGACTCCTTATAAAAATGGTACCTCACTTGTGTGGGTAGGCATAGTGCCAGAAACAGGAAATGCTCCAAAACACAACATGGACACATCAATTTTTTGACAGAAAACAGAGGTGTTTTTTGCAAAGTGCCTACCTGTGGATTTTGTCCTCTAGCTCAGCCACCACCTAGGGAAACCTACCAAACCTGTGCATTTTTTAAAAAATAGAGACGTAGGAGAATCCACGATGGGGTGACTTGTCGAGCTCTCACCAGGTTCTGTTACCGAGAATCCTTTGAAAACCTCAAAATGTGGGTAAAAAAAACCTTTTTCCTCAAATTCCGGTCACAGAAAGCTCTGGAATCTGAAAGGAGCCACAAATTTCCTTCCACCCAGCGTTCTTCCAAGACTCCTGATAAAAATGGTACCTCACTTGTGTGGGTAGGCATAGTGCCAGAGACAGGAAATGCTCCAAAACACAACATGGACACATCACTTTTTTCAACAGAAAACAGAGGTGTTTTTTGGATAGTGCCTACCTGTGGATTTTGGCCTCTATCTCAGCCACCACCTAGGGAAACCTTCCAAACCTGTGCATTGTTTTAAAACTAGAGACCTGCGGGAATCCAAGATGGGGTGACTTGTCGAGCTCTCACCAGGTTCTGTTACCCAGAATCCTTTGCAAACTTCAAAATGTGGCTAAGAAAAAACTTTTTCCTCACATTTCGGTGACAGAAAGTTCTGGAATCTGAGAGGAGCCACAAATTTCCTTCCACCCAGCGTTCCCCCAAGAATCCTTATAAAAATGGGACCTCACTTGTGTGGGTAGGCATAGTGCCAGAGACAGGAAATGCTCCAAAACACAACGTGGACACATCAATTTTTTGACAGAAAACAAAGGTGTTTTTTGCAAAGTGCCTACCTGTGGATTTTGTCCTCTAGCT
The DNA here is from genome assembly GCF_031143425.1 of Pleurodeles waltl. Taxonomy (NCBI): domain Eukaryota; kingdom Metazoa; phylum Chordata; class Amphibia; order Caudata; family Salamandridae; genus Pleurodeles; species Pleurodeles waltl. The sequence goes on along the minus strand of NC_090447.1, from coordinate 342,567,587 downwards.
CAGCCGCCACCTAGGGAAACCTACCAAACCTGTGCATTTTTTTAAAACTAGAGACCTAGGAGAATCCACGATGGGGTGACTTGTCGAGCTCTCACCAGGTTCTGTTACCGAGAATCCTTTGCAAACCTCAAAATGTGGCTAAAAAAACACTTTTTCCTCAAATTCCTGTCACAGAAAGCTCTGGAATCTGAGAGGAGCCACACATTTCCTTCCACCCAGCATTCCCCGAGACTCCTGATAAAAATGGTACCTCACTTGTGTGGGTAGGCATAGTGCCAGAGACAGGAAATGCTCCAAAACACAACATAGACACATCACTTTTTTTGACAGAAAACAGAGGCGTTTTTTGCAAAGTGCCTACCTGTGGATTTTGGCCTCTAGCTCAGCCACCACCTAGGGAAACCTACCAACCTGTGCATTTTTGAAAACTAGAGACCTAGGGGAATCCAAGATGGAGTGACTTGTCGAGCTCTCTCCAGGTTCTGTTACCCAGAATCCTTTGCAAACTTCAAAATGTGGCTAAGAAAACACTTTTTCCTCATATTTCGGTGACAGAAAGTTCTGGAATCTGAGAGGAGCCACAAATTTCCTTCCACCCAGTGTTCCCCCAAGACTCCTTATAAAAATGGTACCTCACTTGTGTGGGTAGGCATAGTGCCAGAGACAGGAAATGCTCCAAAACACAACGTGGACACATCAATTTTTTGACAGAAAACAGAGGTGTTTTTTGTAAAGTGCCTACCTGTGGATTTTGTCTTCTAGCTCAGCCGCCACCTAGGGAAACCTACCAAACCTGTGCATTTTTTAAAAACTAGAGACCTAGGAGAATCCACAATGGGATGACTTGTCGAGCTCTCACCAGGTTCTGTTATCCAGAATCCTTTGCAAACATCAAAATGTGGCTAAGAAAACACATTTTCCTCACATTTCGGTGACAGAAAGTTCTGGAATCTCAGAGGAACCACAAATTTCCTTCCACCCAGCGTTCCCCCAAGTCTCCCGATAAAAATGGTTCCTCACTTGTGTGGGTAGGCATAGTGTCCCCGACAGGAAATGCTCCAAAACACAATGTGGACACATCAATTTGTTCGACAGAAAACAGAGGTGTTTTTTGTAAAGTGCCTACCTGTGGATTTTGGCCTCTAGCTCAGACGCCACCTAGGGAAACCTACCAAACCTGTGCATTTTCGAAAACTAGAGACCTAGGGGAATATAAGAAGGGGTGACTTGTCGAACTCTCAACAGGTTCTGTTACCCAGAATCCTTTGCAAACTTCAAAATGTGGCTAAAAAAACACTTTTTCCTCACATTTCGGTGACAGAAAGTTCTGGAATCTGAGAGGAACCACAAATTTCCTTCCACCCAGCGTTCCCCCAAGTATCCCGATAAAAATGGTTCCTCACCTGTGTGGGTAGGCATAGTGCACCCCACAGGAAATGCTCCAAAACACAATGTGGACACATCCATTTTTTTGACAGAAAAGAGAGGTGTTTTTTACAAAGTGACTACCTCTTGATTTTGGCCTCTAGCTCAGCCCCCACTTAGGGTAACCTACCACACCTGTGCATTTTTGAAAACCAGAGACCTAGGGGAATCCAAGATGGGGTGACTTGTTGAGATCTCACCAGGTTCTGTTACCCAGAATCCTTTGCAAACCTCAAAATGTGGCTAAAAAAAACACTTTTTCCTCACATTTCTGTGACAGAAAGTTCTGGAATCTGAGAGGAGCCACAAATTTCCTTCCACCCAGCGTTCCCCCAAGATTCCTTATAAAAATGGTACCTCACTTGTGTGGGTAGGCATAGTGCCAGAAACAGGAAATGCTCCAAAACACAACATGGACACATACATTTTTTGACAGAAAACAGAGTCGTTTTTTGCAAAGTGCCTACCTGTGGATTTTGTCCTCTAGCTCAGCCGCCACCTAGGGAAACCTACCAAACCTGTGCATTTTTTTAAAACTAGAGACCTAGGAGAATCCACGATGGGGTGACTTGTCGAGCTCTCACCAGGTTCTGTTACAGAGAATCCTTTGAAAACCTCAAAATGTGGCTAAAAAAAACTTTTTCCTCAAATTCCGGTCACAGAAAGCTCTGGAATCTGAAAGGAGCCACAAATTTCCTTCCACCCAGCGCTCCCCCAAGACACCTGATAAAAATGGTACCTCACTTGTGTGGGTAGGCATAGTGCGAGAGACAGGAAATGCTCCAAAACACAACATGGACACATCACTTTTTTCAACAGATAACAGAGGTGTTTTTTGCAAAGTGTCTACCTGTGGATTTTGGATTCTATCTCAGCCACCACCTAGGGAAACCTACCAAACCTGTGCATTTTTTTTAAACTAGAGACCTACGGGAATCCAAGATGGGGTGACTTGTCGAGCTCTCACCAGGTTCTGTTACCCAGAATCCTTTGCAAACTTCAAAATGTGGCTAAGAAAAAACTTTTTCCTCACATTTCGGTGACAGAAAGTTCTAGAATCTGAGAGGAGCCACAAATTTCCTTCCACCCAGCGTTCCCCCAAGACTCTCGCTTCACTTCACCTCACTTGTGTGGGTAGGCATAGTGCCCGCGACAGGAAATGCTCCAAAACACAACGTGGACACATCAATTTTTTCGACAGAAAACAGAGGTGTTTTTTGTAAAGTGCCTACCTGTGGATTTTGGCCTCTAGCTCAGACGCCACCTAGGGAAACCTACCAAACCTGTGCATTTTCGAAAACTAGAGACGTAGGGGAATATAAGAAGGGGTGACTTGTCGAACTCTCAACACGTTCTGTTACCCAGAATCCTTTGCAAACCTCAAAATGTGGCTAAAAATACACTTTTTCCTCACATTTCGGTGACAGAAAGTTCTGGAATCTGAGAAGAACCACAAATTTCCTTCCACCCAGCGTTCCCCCAAGTATCCCGATAAAAATGGTTCCTCACTTGTGTGGGTAGGCATAGTGCACCCCACAGAAAATGCTCCAAAACACAACGTGGACACATCAATTTTTTTGACAGAAAACAGAGGTGTTTTTTGCAAAGTGCCTACCTGTGGATTTTGGCCTCTAGCTCAGCCACCACCTAGGGAAACCTACAAACCTGTGCATTTTTGAAGACTAGAGACCTAGGGGAATCCAAGATGGGGTGACTTGTCGAGATCTCACCAGGTTCTGTTTCCCAGAATCCTTTGCAAAGCTCAAAATGTGGCAAAAAAAAAACTTTTTCCTCACATTTCTGTGACAGAAAGTTCTGGAATCTGAGAGGAGCCACAAATTTCCTTCCACCCAGCGTTCCCGGAAGACTCCTGATAAAAATGGTACCTCACTTGTGTGGGTAGGCATAGTGCCAGAGACAGGAAATGCTCCAAAACACAACGTGGACACATCAATTGTTTTGACAGAAAACAGAGGTGTTTTTTGCAAAGTGCCTACCTGTGGATTTTGGCCTCTAGCTCAGACGCCACCTAGGGAAACCTACCAAACCTGTGCATTTTCGAAAACTAGAGACCTAGGGGAATATAAGAAGGGGTGACTTGTCGAACTCTCAACAGGTTCTGTTACCCAGAATCCTTTGCAAACCTCAAAATGTGGCTAAAAATACACTTTTTCCTCACATTTCGGTGACAGAAAGTTCTGGAATCTGAGAGGAACCACAAATTTCCTTCCACCCAGCGTTCCCCCAAGTATCTCGATAAAAATGGTTCCTCACTTGTGTGGGTAGGCATAGTGCACCCCACAGAAAATGCTCCAAAACACAACGTGGACACATCAATTTTTTTGACAGAAAACAGAGGTGTTTTTTACAAAGTGCCTACCTGTTGATTTTGACCTCTAGCTCAGCCCCCACCTAGGGAAACCTACCAAACCTGTGCATTTTTGAAAACTAGAGACCTAGGGGAATCCAAGATGGGGTGACTTGTCGAGATCTCACCAGGTTCTGTTACCCAGAATCCTTTGCAAACCTCAAAATGTGGCTAAAAAAAACACTTTTTCCTCACATTTCTGTGACAGAAAGTTCTGGAATCTGAGAGGAGCCACAAATTTCCTTCCACCCAGCGTTCCCCCAAGACTCCTTATAAAAATGGTACCTCACTTGTGTGGGTAGGCATAGTGCGAGAAACAGGAAATGCTCCAAAACACAACATGGACACATCAATTTTTTGACAGAAAACAGAGGTGTTTTTTGCAAAGTGCCTACCTGTGGATTTTGTCCTCTAGCTCAGCCGCCACCTAGGGAAACCTACCAAACCTGTGCATTTTTTAAAAACTAGAGACCTAGGAGAATCCACGATGGGGTGACTTGTCGAGCTCTCACCAGGTTCTGTTACCGAGAATCCTTTGAAAACCTCAAAATGTGGCTAAAAAAAACCTTTTTCCTCAAATTCCGGTCACAGAAAGCTCTGGAATCTGAAAGGAGCCACAAATTTCCTTCCACCCAGCGTTCTTCCAAGACTCCTGATAAAAATGGTACCTCACTTGTGTGGGTAGGCATAGTGCCAGAGACAGGAAATGCTCCAAAACACAACATGGACACATCACTTTTTTCAACAGAAAACAGAGGTGTTTATTGCAAAGTGCCTACCTGTGGATTTTGGCCTCTATCTCAGCCACCACCTAGGGAAACCTACCAAACCTGTGCATTTTTTTAAAACTAGAGACCTACGGGAATCCAAGATGGGGTGACTTGTCGAGCTCTCACCAGGTTCTGTTACCCAGAATCCTTTGCAAACTTCAAAATGTGGCTAAGAAAAAACTTTTGCCTCACATTTCGGTGACAGAAAGTTCTGGAATCTGAGAGGAGCCACAAATTTCCTTCCACCCAGCGTTCCCCCAAGACTCTCGCTTCACTTCACCTCACTTGTGTGGGTAGGCATAGTGCCCGCGACAGGAAATGCTCCTAAACGCAACGTGGACACATCAATTTTTTCGACAGAAAACAGAGGTGTTTTTTGTAAAGTGTCTACCTGTGGATTTTGGCCTCTAGCTCAGACGCCACCTAGGGAAACCTACCAAACCTGTGCATTTTCGAAAACTAGAGACCTAGGGGAATATAAGAAGGGGTGACTTGTCGAACTCTCAACAGGTTCTGTTACCCAGAATCATTTGCAAACCTCAAAATGTGGCTAAAAAAACACTTTTTCCTCACATTTGGGTGACAGAAAGTTCTGGAATCTGAGATGAACGACAAATTTCCTTCCACCCAGCGTTCCCCCAAGTCTTCCAATAAAAATGGTTCCTCACTTGTGTGGGTAGGCATAGTGCCAGAGACAGGAAATGCTCCAAAACACAACATAGACACATCACTTTTTTTGACAGAAAACAGAGGCGTTTTTTGCAAAGTGCCTACCTGTGGATTTTGGCCTCTAGCTTAGCCACCACCAAGGGAAACCTACCAACCTGTGCATTTTTGAAAACTAGAGACCTAGAGGAATTCAAGATGGAGTGACTTGTCGAGCTCTCTCCAGGTTCTGTTACCCAGAATCCTTTGCAAACTTCAAAATGTGGCTAAGAAAACACTTTTTCCTCATATTTCGGTGACAGAAAGTTCTGGAATCTGAGAGGAGCCACAAATTTCCTTCCACCCAGTGTTCCCCCAAGACTCCTTATAAAAATGGTACCTCACTTGTGTGGGTAGGCATAGTGCCAGAGACAGGAAATGCTCCAAAACACAACGTGGACACATCAATTTTTTGACAGAAAACAGAGGTGTTTTTTGCAAAGTGCCTACCTGTGGATTTTGTCCTGTAGCTCAGCCGCCACCTAGGGAAACCTACCAAACCTGTGCATTTTTTAAAAACTAGAGACCTAGGAGAATCCACAATGGGATGACTTGTCGAGCTCTCACCAGGTTCTGTTATCCAGAATCCTTTGCAAACATCAAAATGTGGCTAAGAAAACACATTTTCCTCACATTTCGGTGACAGAAAGTTCTGGAATCTCAGAGGAACCACAAATTTCCTTCCACCCAGCGTTCCCCCAAGTCTCCCGATAAAAATGGTTCCTCACTTGTGTGGGTAGGCATAGTGTCCCCGACAGGAAATGCTCCAAAACACAATGTGGACACATCAATTTTTTTGACAGAAAACAGAGGTGTTTTTTGTAAAGTGCCTACCTGTGGATTTTGGCCTCTAGCTCAGACGCCACCTAGGGAAACCTACCAAACCTGTGCATTTTCGAAAACTAGAGACCTAGGGGAATATAAGAAGGGGTGACTTGTCGAACTCTCAACAGGTTCTGTTACCCAGAATCCTTTGCAAACTTCAAAATGTGGCTAAAAAAACACTTTTTCCTCAGATTTCGGTGACAGAAAGTTCTGGAATCTGAGAGGAACCACAAATTTCCTTCCACCCAGCGTTCCCCCAAGTATCCCGATAAAAATGGTTCCTCACTTGTGTGGGTAGGCATAGTGTCCCCGACAGGAAATGCTCCAAAACACAATGTGGACACATCAATTTTTTTGACAGAAAAGAGAGGTGTTTTTTACAAAGTGCCTACCTCTTGATTTTGGCCTCTAGCTCAGCCCCCTCCTAGGGAAACCTACCAAACCTGTGCAATTTTGAAAACTAGAGACCTAGGGGAATACAAGATGGGGTGACTTGTCGAGATCTCACCAGGTTCTGTCACCCAGAATCCTTTGCAAACCTCAAAATGTGGCTAAAAAAAACACTTTTTCCTCACATTTCTGTGACAGAAAGTTCTGGAATCTGAGAGGAGCCACAAATTTCCTTCCACCCAGCGTTCCCCCAAGATTCCTTATAAAAATGGTACCTCACTTGTGTGGGTAGGCATAGTGCCAGAAACAGGAAATGCTCCAAAACACAACATGGACACATACATTTTTTGACAGAAAACAGAGTCGTTTTTTGCAAAGTGCCTACCTGTGGATTTTGTCCTCTAGCTCAGCCGCCACCTAGGGAAACCTACCAAACCTGTGCATTTTTTTAAAACTAGAGACCTAGGAGAATCCACGATGGGGTGACTTGTCGAGCTCTCACCAGGTTCTGTTACAGAGAATCCTTTGAAAACCTCAAAATGTGGCTAAAAAAATCCTTTTTCCTCAAATTCCGGTCACAGAAAGCTCTGGAATCTGAAAGGAGCCACAAATTTCCTTCCACCCAGCGTTCCCCCAAGACTCCTAATAAAAATGGTACCTCACTTGTGTGGGTAGGCATAGTGCCAGAGACAGGAAATGCTCCAAAACACAACATGGACACATCACTTTTTTCAACAGAAAACAGAGGTGTTTTTTGCAAAGTGTCTACCTGTGGATTTTGGATTCTATCTCAGCCACCACCTAGGGAAACCTACCAAACCTGTGCATTTTCTTTAAACTAGAGACCTACGGGAATCCAAGATGGGGTGACTTGTCGAGCTCTCACCAGGTTCTGTTACCCAGAATCCTTTGCAAACTACAAAATGTGGCTAAGAAAAAACTTTTTCCTCACATTTCGGTGACAGAAAGTTCTGGAATCTGAGAGGAGCCACAAATTTCCTTCCACCCAGCGTTCCCCCAAGACTCTCGCTTCACTTCACCTCACTTGTGTGGGTAGGCATAGTGCCCGCGACAGGAAATGCTCCAAAACACAACGTGGACACATCAATTTTTTGACAGAAAACAGAGGTGTTTTTTGCAAAGTGCCTACCTGTGGATTTTGTCCTCTAGCTCAGCCGCCACCTAGGGAAACCTACCAAACCTGTGCATTTTTTAAAAACTAGAGACCTAGGAGAATCCACAATGGGATGACTTGTCGAGCTCTCACCAGGTTCTGTTATCCAGAATCCTTTGCAAACATCAAAATGTGGCTAAGAAAACACATTTTCCTCACATTTCGGTGACAGAAAGTTCTGGAATCTCAGAGGAACCACAAATTTCCTTCCACCCAGCGTTCCCCCAAGTCTCCCGATAAAAATGGTTCCTCACTTGTGTGGGTAGGCATAGTGTCCCCGACAGGAAATGCTCCAAAACACAATGTGGACACATCAATTTTTTTGACAGAAAACAGAGGTGTTTTTTGTAAAGTGCCTACCTGTGGATTTTGGCCTCTAGCTCAGACGCCACCTAGGGAAACCTACCAAACCTGTGCATTTTCGAAAACTAGAGACCTAGGGGAATATAAGAAGGGGGGACTTGTCGAACTCTCAACAGGTTCTGTTACCCAGAATCCTTTGCAAACTTCAAAATGTGGCTAAAAAAACACTTTTTCCTCAGATTTCGGTGACAGAAAGTTCTGGAATCTGAGAGGAACCACAAATTTCCTTCCACCCAGCGTTCCCCCAAGTATCCCGATAAAAATGGTTCCTCACTTGTGTGGGTAGGCATAGTGCACCCCACAGGAAATGCTCCAAAACACAACGTGGACACATCAATTTTTTCAACAGAAAACAGAGGTGTTTTTTGTAAAGTGCCTACCTGTGGATTTTGGCCTCTAGCTCAGACGCCACCTAGGGAAACCTACCAAACCTGTGCATTTTCGAAAACTAGAGACCTAGGGGAATATAAGAAGGGGTGACTTTTCGAACTCTCAACACGTTCTGTTACCCAGAATCCTTTGCAAACCTCAAAATGTGGCTAAAAATACACTTTTTCCTCACATTTCGGTGACAGAAAGTTCTGGAATCTGAGAAGAACCACAAATTTCCTTCCACCCAGCGTTGCCCCAAGACTCCTTATAAAAATCGTACCTCACTTGTGTGGGTAGGCATAGTGCCAGAGACAGGAAATGCTCCAAAACACAACGTGGACACATCAATTTTTTGACAGAAAACAACGGTGTTTTTTGCAAAGTGCCTACCTGTGGATTTTGTCCTCTAGCTCAGCCGCCACCTAGGGAAACCTACCAAACCTGTGCATTTTTTTAAAACTAGGGACCTAGGAGAATCCACGATGGGGTGACTTGTCGAGCTCTCACCAGGTTCTGTTACTGAGAATCCTTTGCAAACCTCAAATTGTGGCTAAAAAAACACTTTTTCCTCAATTTCCGGTCACAGAAAGCTCTGGAATCTGAGAGGAGCCACAAATTTCCTTCCACCCAGCATTCCCCCGAGACTCCTGATAAAAATGGTACCTCACTTGTGTGGGTAGGCATAGTGCCAGAGACAGGAAATGCTCCAAAACACAACATGGACACATGACTTTTTTTAACAGAAAACCAAGGTGTTTTTTGCAAAGTGCCTACCTGTGGATTTTGGCCTCTAGCTCAGCCACCACCTAGGGAAGCCAACCAACCTGTGCATTTTTGAAAACTAGAGACCTAGCGGAATCCAAGATGGAGTGACTTGTCGAGCTCTCTCCAGGTTCTGTTACCCAGAATCCTTTGCAAACTTCAAAATGTGGCTAAGAAAACACTTTTTCCTCATATTTCGGTGACAGAAAGTTCTGGAATCTGAGAGGAGCCAAAATTTCCTTCCACCCAGCGTTCCCCCAAGACTCCGTATAAAAATGGTACCTCACTTGTGTGGGTAGGCATAGTGCCAGAGACAGGAAATGCTCCAAAACACTACGTGGACACATCAATTTTTTGACAGAAAACAGAGGTGTTTTTTGCAAAGTGCCTACCTATGGATTTTGTCCTCTAGCTCAGCCGCCACCTAGGGAAACCTACCAAACCTGTGCATTTTTTAAAAACTAGAGACCTAGGGGAATCCACAATGGGGTGACTTGTCGAGCTCTCACCAGGTTCTGTTATCCAGAATCCTTTGCAAACATCAAAATGTGGCTAAGAAAACACATTTTCCTCACATTTCGGTGACAGAAAGTTCTGGAATCTGAGAGGAGCCACAAATTTCCTTCCACTCAGCGTTCCCTCAAGTCTCCCGATAAAAATGGTACTTCACTTGTGTGGGTAGGCATAGTGCCCCCGACAGGAAATGCTCCAAAACACAACGTGGACACATCAATTTTATAGACAGAAAACAGAGGTGTTTTTTGCAAAGTGCCTACCTGTGGTCTTTTGCCCTCTAGCTCAGCGGCCACCTAAGGAAACCTACCAAACCTGTGCATTTTTTAAAACTAGAGACCTAGGGGAATCCAAGATGGGGTGACTTGTCGAGATTTCACCAGGTTCTGTTAACCAGAATCCTTTGCAAACCTCAAAATGTGGCTAAAAAAACACTTTTTCCTCACATTTCTGTGACAGAAAGTTCTGGAATCTGAGAGGAGCCACAAATTTCCTTCCACCCAGCGTTCCCCCAAGTCTCCTCATAAAAATGGTACCTCACTTGTGTGGGTAGGCATAGTGCCAGAGACAGGAAATGCTCCAAAACACAACGTGGACACATCAATTTTATCGACAGAAAACAGAGGTGTTTTTTGTAAAGTGCCGACCTGTGGACTTTGGCCTCTAGCTCAGACGCCACCTATGGAATCCTACCAAACCTGTGCATTTTCGAAAACTAGAGACGTAGGGGAATATAAAAAGGGGTGACTTGTCGAGCTCTCACCAGGTTCTGTTACCCAGAATCCTTTGCCATCCTCAAAATGTGGCTAAAAAAAACACTTTTTCCTCACATTTCTGTGACAGAAAGTTCTGGAATCTGAGAGGAGCCACAAATTTCCTTCCACCCAGCGTTCCCCCAAGACTCCTTTTTAAAAATGGGACCTCACTTGTGTGGGTAGGCATAGTGCCAGAGACAGGAAATGCTCCAAAACACAACGTGGACACATCAATTTTTTGACAGAAAACAAAGGTGTTTTTTGCAAAGTGCCTACCTGTGGATTTTGGCCTCTATCTCAGCCACCACCTAGGGAAACCTACCAAACCTGTGCATTTTTTTAAAACTAGAGACCTACGGGAATCCAAGATGGGGTGACTTGTCGAGCTCTCACCAGGTTCTGTTACCCAGAATCCTTTGCAAACTTCAAAATGTGGCTAAGAAAAAACTTTTTCCTCACATTTCGGTGACAGAAAGTTCTGGAATCTGAGAGGAGCCACAAATTTCCTTCCACCCAGCGTTCCCCCAAGACTCTCGCTTCACTTCACCTCACTTGTGTGGGTAGGCATAGTGCCCGCGACAGGAAATGCTCCAAAACACAACGTGGACACATCAATTTTTTCGACAGAAAACAGAGGTGTTTTTTGTAAAGTGCCTACCTGTGGATTTTGGCCTCTAGCTCAGACGCCACCTAGGGAAACCTACCAAACCTGTGCATTTTCGAAAACTAGAGACCTAGGGGAATATAAGAAGGGGTGACTTGTCGAACTCTCAACAGGTTCTGTTACGCAGAATCATTTGCAAACCTCAAAATGTGTCTAAAAAATCACTTTTTTCTCACATTTCGGTGACAGAAAGTTCTGGAATCTGAGAGGAACCACAAATTTCCTTCCACCCAGCGTTCCCCCAAGTCTCCCAATAAAAATGGTTCCTCACTTGTGTGGGTAGGCATAGTGCCCCCGACAGGAAATGCTCCAAAACACAACGTGGACACATCAATTTTTTTGACAGAAAACAGAGGTGTTTTTTGCAAAGTGCCTACCTGTGGATTTTGGCCTCTAGCTCAGCCCCCACCTAGGGAAACCTACCAAACCTTTGCATTTTTGAAAACTAGAGACCTAGGGGAATCCAAGATGGGGTGACTTGTCGAGATCTCACCAGGTTCTGTTACCCAGAATCCTTTGCAAACCTCAAAATGTGGCTAAGAAAACACTTTTTCCTCACATGTCCGTGACAGAAAGTTCTGGAATCTGAGAGGAGCCACAAATTTCCTTCCACCCAGCGCTCCCCCAAGACTCCTTATAAAAATGGTACCTCACTTGTGTGGGTAGGCATAGTGCCAGAGACAGGAAATGCTCCAAAACACAACATGGACACATCAATTTTTTGACAGAAAACAGAGGTGTTTTTTTGCAAAGTGCCTACCTGTGGATTTTGTCCTCTAGCTCAGCCGCCACCTAGGGAAACCTACCAAACCTGTGCATTTTTTTAAAACTAGAGACCTAGGAGAATCCACGATGGGGTGACTTGTCGAGCTCTCACCAGGTTCTGTTACAGAGAATCCTTTGAAAACCTCAAAATGTGGCTAAAAAAAACCTTTTTCCTCAAATTCCGGTCACAGAAAGCTCTGGAATCTGAAAGGAGACACAAATTTCCTTCCACCCAGCGTTCCCCCAAGACTCCTGATAAAAATGGTACCTCACTTGTGTGGGTAGGCATAGTGCCAGAGACAGGAAATGCTCCAAAACACAACATGGACACATCAATTTTTTGACAGAAAACAGAGGTGTTTTTTTGCAAAGTGCCTACCTGTGGATTTTGGATTCTATCTCAGCCACCACCTAGGGAAACCTACCAAACCTGTGCATTTTTTTAAAACTAGAGACCTACGGGAATCCAAGATGGGGTGACTTGTCGAGCTCTCACCAGGTTCTGTTACCCAGAATCCTTTGCAAACTTCAAAATGTGGCTATGAAAAAACCTTTTCCTCACATTTCGGTGACAGAAAGTTCTGGAATCTGAGAGGAGCCACAAATTTCCTTCCACCCAGCGTTCCCGGAAGACTCCTGATAAAAATGGTACCTCACTTGTGTGGGTAGGCATAGTGCCAGAGACAGGAAATGCTCCAAAACACAACGTGGACACATCAATTGTTTTGACAGAAAACAGAGGTGTTTTTTGCAAAGTGGCTACCTGTGGATTTTGGCCTCTAGCTCAGACGCCACCTAGGGAAACCTACCAAACCTGTGCATTTTTGAAAACTAGAGACCTAGGGGAATATAAGAAGGGGTGACTTGTCGAACTCTCAACAGGTTCTGTTACCCAGAATCATTGGCAAACCTCAAAATGTGGCTAAAAAAACACTTTTTCCTCACATTTCGGTGACAGAAAGTTCTGGAATCTGAGAGGAACCACAAATTTCCTTCCACCCAGCGTTCTCCCAAGTATCCCAATAAAAATGGTTCCTCACTTGTGTGGGTAGGCATAGTGCCCCCGACAGGAAATGCTCCAAAACACAACGTGGACACATCAATTTTGTTTGACAGAAAACAGAGGTGTTTTTTGCAAAGTGCCTACCTGTGGATTTTGGCCTCTAGCTCAGCCCCCACCTAGGGAAACCTACCAAACCTTTGCATTTTTGAAAACTAGAGACCTAGGGGAATTCAAGATGGGGTGACTTGTCGAGATCTTACCAGGTTCTGTTACCCAGAATCCTTTGCAAACCTCAAAATGTGGCTAAGAAAACACTTTTTCCTCACATTTCTGTGACAGAAAGTTCTGGAATCTGAGAGGAGCCACAAATTTCCTTCCACCCAGCGTTCCCCCAAGACTCCTTATAAAAATGGTACCTTACTTGTGTGGGTAGGCATAGTGCCAGAGACAGGAAATGCTCCAAAACACAACGTGGACACATCAATTTTTTGACAGAAAACAAAGGTGTTTTTTGCAAAGTGCCTACCTGTGGATTTTGGATTCTATCTCAGCCACCACCTAGGGAAACCTACCAAACCTGTGCATTTTTTTAAAACTAGAGACCTACGGGAATCCAAGATGGGGTGACTTGTCGAGCTCTCACCAGGTTCTGTTACCCAGAATCCTTTGCAAACTTCAAAATGTGGCTAAGAAAAAACTTTTTCCTCACATTTCGGTGACAGAAAGTTCTGGAATCTGAGAGGAGCCACAAATTTCCTTCCACCGAGCGTTCCCCCAAGACTCTTGCTTCACTTCACCTCACTTGTGTGGGTAGGCATAGTGCCCGCGACAGGAAATGCTCCAAAACACAACGTGGACACATCAATTTTTTCGACAGAAAACAGAGGTGTTTTTGTAAAGTACCTACCTGTGGATTTTGGCCTCTAGCTCAGACGCCACCTAGGGAAACCTACCAAACCTGTGCATTTTCGAAAACTAGAGACCTAGGGGAATATAAGAAGGGGTGACTTGTCGAACTCTCAACAGGTTCTGTTACCCAGAATCCTTTGCAAACCTCAAAATGTGGCAAAAAATACACTTTTTCCTCACATTTCGGAGACAGAAAGTTCTGGAATCTGAGAAGAACCACAAATTTCCTTCCACCCAGCGTTCCCTCAAGTATTCCGATAAAAATGGTTTCTCACTTGTGTGGGTAGGCATAGTGCACCCCACAGAAAATGCTCCAAAACACAACGTGGACACATCAATTTTTTTGACAGAAAACAGAGGTGTTTTTTGCAAAGTGCCTACCTGTGGATTTTGGCCTCTAGCTCAGCCACCACCTAGGGAAACCTACAAACCTGTGCATTTTTGAAGACTAGAGACCTAGGGGAATCCAAGATGGGGTGACTTGTCGAGATCTCACCAGGTTCTGTTTCCCAGAATCCTTTGCAAAGCTCAAAATGTGGCAAAAAAAAAACTTTTTCCTCACATTTCTGTGACAGAAAGTTCTGGAATCTGAGAGGAGCCACAAATTTCCTTCCACCCAGCGTTCCCGGAAGACTCCTGATAAAAATGGTACCTCACTTGTGTGGGTAGGCATAGTGCCAGAGACAGGAAATGCTCCAAAACACAACGTGGACACATCAATTGTTTTGACAGAAAACAGAGGTGTTTTTTGCAAAGTGGCTACCTGTGGATTTTGGCCTCTAGCTCAGACGCCACCTAGGGAAACCTACCAAACCTGTGCATTTTCGAAAACTAGAGACCTAGGGGAATATAAGAAGGGGTGACTTGTCGAACTCTCAACAGGTTCTGTTACCCAGAATCATTGGCAAACCTCAAAATGTGGCTAAAAAAACACTTTTTCCTCACATTTCGGTGACAGAAAGTTCTGGAATCTGAGAGGAACCACAAATTTCCTTCCACCCAGCGTTCTCCCAAGTCTCCCAATAAAAATGGTTCCTCACTTGTGTGGGTAGGCATAGTGCCCCCGACAGGAAATGCTCCAAAACACAACGTGGACACATCAATTTTTTGACAGAAAACAGAGGTGTTTTTTTGCAAAGTGCCTACCTGTGGATTTTGTCCTCTAGCTCAGCCGCCACCTAGGGAAACCTACCAAACCTGTGCATTTTTTTAAAACTAGAGACCTAGGAGAATCCACGATGGGGTGACTTGTCGAGCTCTCACCAGGTTCTGTTACAGAGAATCCTTTGAAAACCTCAAAATGTGGCTAAAAAAAACCTTTTTCCTCAAATTCCAGTCACAGAAAGCTCTGGAATCTGAAAGGAGACACAAATTTCCTTCCACCCAGCGTTCCCCCAAGACTCCTGATAAAAATGGTACCTCACTTGTGTGGGTAGGCATAGTGCCAGAGACAGGAAATGCTCCAAAACACAACATGGACACATCAATTTTTTGACAGAATACAGAGGTGTTTTTTTGCAAAGTGCCTACCTGTGGATTTTGGATTCTATCTCAGCCACCACCTAGGGAAACCTACCAAACCTGTGCATTTTTTTAAAACTAGAGACCTACGGGAATCCAAGATGGGGTGACTTGTCGAGCTCTCACCAGGTTCTGTTACCCAGAATCCTTTGCAAACTTCAAAATGTGGCTATGAAAAAACTTTTTCCTCACATTTCGGTGACAGAAAGTTCTGGAATCTGAGAGGAGCCACAAATTTCCTTCCACCCAGCGTTCCCGGAAGACTCCTGATAAAAATGGTACCTCACTTGTGTGGGTAGGCATAGTGCCAGAGACAGGAAATGCTCCAAAACACAACGTGGACACATCAATTGTTTTGACAGAAAACAGAGGTGTTTTTTGCAAAGTGGCTACCTGTGGATTTTGGCCTCTAGCTCAGACGCCACCTAGGGAAACCTACCAAACCTGTGCATTTTTGAAAACTAGAGACCTAGGGGAATATAAGAAGGGGTGACTTGTCGAACTCTCAACAGGTTCTGTTACCCAGAATCATTGGCAAACCTCAAAATGTGGCTAAAAAAACACTTTTTCCTCACATTTCGGTGACAGAAAGTTCTGGAATCTGAGAGGAACCACAAATTTCCTTCCACCCAGCGTTCTCCCAAGTATCCCAATAAAAATGGTTCCTCACTTGTGTGGGTAGGCATAGTGCCCCCGACAGGAAATGCTCCAAAACACAACGTGGACACATCAATTTTGTTTGACAGAAAACAGAGGTGTTTTTTGCAAAGTGCCTACCTGTGGATTTTGGCCTCTAGCTCAGCCCCCACCTAGGGAAACCTACCAAACCTTTGCATTTTTGAAAACTAGAGACCTAGGGGAATTCAAGATGGGGTGACTTGTCGAGATCTTACCAGGTTCTGTTACCCAGAATCCTTTGCAAACCTCAAAATGTGGCTAAGAAAACACTTTTTCCTCACATTTCTGTGACAGAAAGTTCTGGAATCTGAGAGGAGCCACAAATTTCCTTCCACCCAGCGTTCCCCCAAGACTCCTTATAAAAATGGTACCTTACTTGTGTGGGTAGGCATAGTGCCAGAGACAGGAAATGCTCCAAAACACAACGTGGACACATCAATTTTTTGACAGAAAACAAAGGTGTTTTTTGCAAAGTGCCTACCTGTGGATTTTGGATTCTATCTCAGCCACCACCTAGGGAAACCTACCAAACCTGTGCATTTTTTTAAAACTAGAGATCTACGGGAATCCAAGATGGGGTGACTTGTCGAGCTCTCACCAGGTTCTGTTACCCAGAATCCTTTGCAAACTTCAAAATGTGGCTAAGAAAAAACTTTTTCCTCACATTTCGGTGACAGAAAGTTCTGGAATCTGAGAGGAGCCACAAATTTCCTTCCACCGAGCGTTCCCCCAAGACTCTTGCTTCACTTCACCTCACTTGTGTGGGTAGGCATAGTGCCCGCGACAGGAAATGCTCCAAAACACAACGTGGACACATCAATTTTTTCGACAGAAAACAGAGGTGTTTTTGTAAAGTACCTACCTGTGGATTTTGGCCTCTAGCTCAGACGCCACCTAGGGAAACCTACCAAACCTGTGCATTTTCGAAAACTAGAGACCTAGGGGAATATAAGAAGGGGTGACTTGTCGAACTCTCAACAGGTTCTGTTACCCAGAATCCTTTGCAAACCTCAAAATGTGGCAAAAAATACACTTTTTCCTCACATTTCGGAGACAGAAAGTTCTGGAATCTGAGAAGAACCACAAATTTCCTTCCACCCAGCGTTCCCTCAAGTATTCCGATAAAAATGGTTTCTCACTTGTGTGGGTAGGCATAGTGCACCCCACAGAAAATGCTCCAAAACACAACGTGGACACATCAATTTTTTTGACAGAAAACAGAGGTGTTTTTTGCAAAGTGCCTACCTGTGGATTTTGGCCTCTAGCTCAGCCACCACCTAGGGAAACCTACAAACCTGTGCATTTTTGAAGACTAGAGACCTAGGGGAATCCAAGATGGGGTGACTTGTCGAGATCTCACCAGGTTCTGTTTCCCAGAATCCTTTGCAAAGCTCAAAATGTGGCAAAAAAAAAAAATTTTCCTCACATTTCTGTGACAGAAAGTTCTGGAATCTGAGAGGAGCCACAAATTTCCTTCCACCCAGCGTTCCCGGAAGACTCCTGATAAAAATGGTACCTCACTTGTGTGGGTAGGCATAGTGCCAGAGACAGGAAATGCTCCAAAACACAACGTGGACACATCAATTGTTTTGACAGAAAACAGAGGTGTTTTTTGCAAAGTGGCTACCTGTGGATTTTGGCCTCTAGCTCAGACGCCACCTAGGGAAACCTACCAAACCTGTGCATTTTCGAAAACTAGAGACCTAGGGGAATATAAGAAGGGGTGACTTGTCGAACTCTCAACAGGTTCTGTTACCCAGAATCATTGGCAAACCTCAAAATGTGGCTAAAAAAACACTTTTTCCTCACATTTCGGTGACAGAAAGTTCTGGAATCTGAGAGGAACCACAAATTTCCTTCCACCCAGCGTTCTCCCAAGTCTCCCAATAAAAATGGTTCCTCACTTGTGTGGGTAGGCATAGTGCCCCCGACAGGAAATGCTCCAAAACACAACGTGGACACATCAATTTTGTTTGACAGAAAACAGAGGTGTTTTTTGCAAAGTGCCTACCTGTGGATTTTGGCCTCTAGCTCAGCCCCCACCTAGGGAAACCTACCAAACCTTTGCATTTTTTAAAACTAGAGACCTAGGGGAATCCAAGATGGGGTGACTTGTCGAGATCTTACCAGGTTCTGTTACCCAGAATCATTTGCAAACCTCAAAATGTGGCTAAGAAAACACTTTTTCCTCACATTTCTGTGACAGAAAGTTCTGGAATCTGAGAGGAGCCACAAATTTCCTTCCACCCAGCGTTCCCCCAAGACTCCTTATAAAAATGGTACCTTACTTGTGTGGGTAGGCATAGTGCCAGAGACAGGAAATGCTCCAAAACACAACGTGGACACATCAATTTTTTGACAGAAAACAAAGGTGTTTTTTGCAAAGTGCCTACCTGTGGATTTTGTCCTCTAGCTCAGCCGCCACCTAGATAAACCTACCAAACCTGTGCATTTTTTTAAAACTAGGGACCTAGGAGAATCCACGATGGGGTGACTTGTCGAGCTCTCACCAGGTTCTGTTACCGAGAATCCTTTGCAAACCTCAAAATGTGGCTAAAAAAACACTTTTTCCTCAATTTCCGGTCACAGAAAGCTCTGGAATCTGAGAGGAGCCACAAATTTCCTTCCACCCAGCATTCCCCCGAGACTCCTGATAAAAATGGTACCTCACTTGTGTGGGTAGGCATAGTGCCAGAGACAGGAAATGCTCCAAAACACAACATGGACACATCACTTTTTTTAACAGAAAACCAAGGTGTTTTTTGCAAAGTGCCTACCTGTGGATTTTGGCCTCTAGCTCAGCCACCACCTAGGGAAACCTACCAAACCTGTGCATTTTTTTAAAACTAGAGACCTACGGGAATCCAAGATGGGGTGACTTGTCGAGCTCTCACCAGGTTCTGTTACCCAGAATCCTTTGCAAACTTCAAAATGTGGCTAAGAAAAAACTTTTTCCTCACATTTCGGTGACAGAAAGTTCTGGAATCTGAGAGGAGCCACAAATTTCCTTCCACCCAGCATTCCCCCAAGACTCTCGCTTCACTTCACCTCACTTGTGTGGGTAGGCATAGTGCCCGCGACAGGAAATGCTCCAAAACACAACGTGGACACATCAATTTTTTCGACAGAAAACAGAGGTGTTTTTTTCAAAGTGCCTACCTGTGGATTTTGGCCTCTAGCTCAGACGCCACCTAGGGAAACCTACCAAACCTGTGCATTTTCGAAAACTAGAGACCTAGGGGAATATAAGAAGGGGTGACTTGTCGAACTCTCAACAGGTTCTGTTACCCAGAATCATTTGCAAACCTCAAAATGTGGCTAAAAAATCACTTTTTCCTCACATTTCGGTGACAGAAAGTTCTGGAATCTGAGAGGAACCACAAATTTCCTTCCACCCAGCGTTCCCCCAAGTCTCCCAATAAAAATGGTTCCTCACCTGTGTGGGTAGGCATAGTGCCCCCGACAGGAAATGCTCCAAAACACAACGTGGACACATCAATTTATTTGACAGAAAACAGAGGTGTTTTTTGCAAAGTGCCTACCTGTGGATTTTGGCCTCTAGCTCAGCCCCCACCTAGGGAAACCTACCAAACCTTTGCATTTTTGAAAACTAGAGACCTAGGGGAATCCAAGATGGGGTGACTTGTCGAGCTCTCACCAGGTTCTGTTACAGGGAATCCTTTGAAAACCTCAAAATGTGGCTAAAAAAACCCTTTTTCCTCAAATTCCGGTCACAGAAAGCTCTGGAATCTGAAAGGAGCCACAAATTTCCTTCCACCCAGCGTTCCCCCAAGACTCCTTATAAAAATGGTACCTCACTTGTGTGGGTAGGCATAGTGCCAGAGACAGGAAATGCTCCAAAACACAACATGGACACATCAATTTTTTGACAGAAAACAGAGGTGTTTTTTGCAAAGTGCCTACCTGTGGATTTTGTCCTCTAGCTCATCCGCCACCTAGGGAAACCTAGCAAACCTGTGCATTTTTTTAAAACTAGAGACCTAGGAGAATCCACGATGGGGTGACTTGTCGAGCTCTCACCAGGTTCTGTTACAGAGAATCCTTTGAAAACCTCAAAATGTGGCTAAAAAAAACCTTTTTCCTCAAATTCCGGTCACAGAAAGCTCTGGAATCTGAAAGGAGCCACAAATTTCCTTCCACCCAGCGTTCCCCCAAGACTCCTGATAAAAATGGTACCTCACTTGTGTGGGTAGGCATAGTGCCAGAGACAGGAAATGCTCCAAAACACAACATGGACACATCACTTTTTTCAACAGAAAACAGAGGTGTTTTTTGTTAAGTGCCTACCTGTGGATTTTGGATTCTATCTCAGCCACCACCTAGGGAAACCTACCAAACCTGTGCATTTTTTTAAAACTAGAGACCTACGGGAATCCAAGATGGGGTGACTTGTCGAGCTCTCACCAGGTTCTGTTACCCAGAATCCTTTGCAAACTTCAAAATGTGGCTAAGAAAAAACTTTTTCCTCACATTTCGGTGACAGAAAGTTCTGGAATCTGAGAGGAGCCACAAATTTCCTTCCACCGAGCGTTCCCCCAAGACTCTTGCTTCACTTCACCTCACTTGTGTGGGTAGGCATAGTGCCCGCGACAGGAAATGCTCCAAAACACAACGTGGACACATCAATTTTTTCGACAGAAAACAGAGGTGTTTTTGTAAAGTGCCTACCTGTGGATTTTGGCCTCTAGCTCAGAGGCCACCTAGGGAAACCTACCAAACCTGTGCATTTTCGAAAACTAGAGACCTAGGGGAATATAAGAAGGGGTGACTTGTCGAACTCTCAACAGGTTCTGTTACCCAGAATTCTTTGCAAACCTCAAAATGTGGCAAAAAATACACTTTTTCCTCACATTTCGGTGACAGAAAGTTCTGTAATCTGAGAGGAACCACAAATTTCCTTCCACCCAGCGTTCCCTCAAGTATCCCTATAAAAATGGTTTCTCACTTGTGTGGGTAGGCATAGTGCACCCCACAGAAAATGCTCCAAAACACAACGTGGACACATCAATTTTTTTGACAGAAAACAGAGGTGTTTTTTGCAAAGTGCCTACCTGTGGATTTTGGCCTCTAGCTCAGCCACCACCTAGGGAAACCTACAAACCTGTGCATTTTTGAAGACTAGAGACCTAGGGGAATCCAAGATGGGGTGACTTGTCGAGATCTCACCAGGTTCTGTTTCCCAGAATCCTTTGCAAAGCTCAAAATGTGGCAAAAAAAAAACTTTTTCCTCACATTTCTGTGACAGAAAGTTCTGGAATCTGAGAGGAGCCACAAATTTCCTTCCACCCAGCGTTCCCGGAAGACTCCTGATAAAAATGGTACCTCACTTGTGTGGGTAGGCATAGTGCCAGAGACAGGAAATGCTCCAAAACACAACGTGGACACATCAATTGTTTTGACAGAAAACAGAGGTGTTTTTTGCAAAGTGCCTACCTGTGGATTTTGGCCTCTAGCTCAGACGCCACCTAGGGAAACCTACCAAACCTGTGCATTTTCGAAAACTAGAGACCTAGGGTAATATAAGAAGGGGTGACTTGTCGAACTCTCAACAGGTTCTGTTACCCAGAATCATTTGCAAACCTCAAAATGTGGCTAAAAAAACACTTTTTCCTCACATTTCGGTGACAGAAAGTTCTGGAATCTGAGAGGAACCACAAATTTCCTTCCACCCAGCGTTCTCCCAAGTCTCCCAATAAAAATGGTTCCTCACTTGTGTGGGTAGGCATAGTGCCCCCGACAGGAAATGCTCCAAAACACAACGTGGACACATCAATTTTGTTTGACAGAAAACAGAGGTGTTTTTTGCAAAGTGCCTACCTGTGGATTTTGGCCCCTAGCTCAGCCCCCACCTAGGGAAACCTACCAAACCTTTGCATTGTTTAAAACTAGAGACCTAGGGGAATCCAAGAT
The DNA here is from genome assembly GCF_031143425.1 of Pleurodeles waltl. Lineage (NCBI taxonomy): Eukaryota > Metazoa > Chordata > Amphibia > Caudata > Salamandridae > Pleurodeles > Pleurodeles waltl. The sequence goes on along the minus strand of NC_090447.1, from coordinate 342,545,694 downwards.
GGGGTGACTTGTCGAGATCTTACCAGGTTCTGTTACCCAGAATCCTTTGCAAACCTCAAAATGTGGCTAAGAAAACACTTTTTCCTCACATTTCTGTGACAGAAAGTTTTGGAATCTGAGAGGAGCCACAAATTTCCTTCCACCCAGCGTTCCCCCAAGACTCCTTATAAAAATGGTACCTCACTTGTGTGGGTAGGCATAGTGCCAGAGACAGGAAATGCTCCAAAACACAACGTGGACACATCAATTTTTTGACAGAAAACAAAGGTGTTTTTTGCAAAGTGCCTACCTGTGGATTTTGTCCTCTAGCTCAGCCGCCACCTAGGGAAACCTACCAAACCTGTGCATTTTTTTAAAACTAGGGACCTAGGAGAATCCACGATGGGGTGACTTGTCGAGCTCTCACCAGGTTCTGTTACCGAGAATCCTTTGCAAACCTCAAAATGTGGCTAAAAAAACACTTTTTCCTCAATTTCCGGTCACAGAAAGCTCTGGAATCTGAGAGGAACCACAAATTTCCTTCCACCCAGCATTCCCCGAGACTCCGGATAAAAATGGTACCTCACTTGTGTGGGTAGGCATAGTGCCAGAGACAGGAAATGCTCCAAAACACAACATGGACACATCACTTTTTTTAACAGAAAACCAAGGTGTTTTTTTCAAAGTGCCTACCTGTGGATTTTGGCCTCTAGCTCAGCCACCACCTAGGGAAACCTACCAAACCTTTGCATTTTTGAAAACTAGAGACCTAGGGGAATCCAAGATGGGGTGACTTGTCGAGATCTCACCAGGTTCTGTTACCCAGAATCCTTTGCAAACTTCAAAATGTGGCTAAGAAAAAACTTTTTCCTCACATTTCGGTGACAGAAAGTTCTGGAATCTGAGAGGAGCCACAAATTACCTTCCACCGAGCGTTCCCCCAAGACTCTTGCTTCACTTCACCTCACTTGTGTGGGTAGGCATAGTGCCCGCGACAGGAAATGCTCCAAAACACAACGTGGACACATCAATTTTTTCGACAGAAAACAGAGGTGTTTTTGTAAAGTGCCTACCTGTGGATTTTGGCCTCTAGCTCAGAGGCCACCTAGGGAAACCTACCAAACCTGTGCATTTTCGAAAACTAGAGACCTAGGGGAATATAAGAAGGGGTGACTTGTCGAACTCTCAACCGGTTCTGTTACCCAGAATTCTTTGCAAACCTCAAAATGTGGCAAAAAATACACTTTTTCCTCACATTTTGGTGACAGAAAGTTCTGGAATCTGAGAGGAACCACAAATTTCCTTCCACCCAGCGTTCCCTCAAGTATCCCTATAAAAATGGTTTCTCACTTGTGTGGGTAGGCATAGTGCACCCCACAGAAAATGCTCCAAAACACAACGTGGACACATCAATTTTTTTGACAGAAAACAGAGGTGTTTTTTGCAAAGTGCCTACCTGTGGATTTTGGCCTCTAGCTCAGCCACCACCTAGGGAAACCTACAAACCTGTGCATTTTTGAAGACTAGAGACCTAGGGGAATCCAAGATGGGGTGACTTGTCGAGATCTCACCAGGTTCTGTTTCCCAGAATCCTTTGCAAAGCTCAAAATGTGGCAAAAAAAAAACTTTTTCCTCACATTTCTGTGACAGAAAGTTCTGGAATCTGAGAGGAGCCACAAATTTCCTTCCACCCAGCGTTCCCGGAAGACTCCTGATAAAAATGGTACCTCACTTGTGTGGGTAGGCATAGTGCCAGAGACAGGAAATGCTCCAAAACACAACGTGGACACATCAATTGTTTTGACAGAAAACAGAGGTGTTTTTTGCAAAGTGCCTACCTGTGGATTTTGGCCTCTAGCTCAGACGCCACCTAGGGAAACCTACCAAACCTGTGCATTTTCGAAAACTAGAGACCTAGGGGAATATAAGAAGGGGTGACTTGTCGAACTCTCAACAGGTTCTGTTACCCAGAATCATTTGCAAACCTCAAAATGTGGCTAAAAAAACACTTTTTCCTCACATTTCGGTGACAGAAAGTTCTGGAATCTGAGAGGAACCACAAATTTCCTTCCACCCAGCGTTCTCCCAAGTCTCCCAATAAAAATGGTTCCTCACTTGTGTGGGTAGGCATAGTGCCCCCGACAGGAAATGCTCCAAAACACAACGTGGACACATCAATTTTTGTGACAGAAAACAGAGGTGTTTTTTGCAAAGTGACTACCTGTGGATTTTGGCCTCTAGCTCAGCCCCCACCTAGGGAAACCTACCAAACCTTTGCATTTTTTAAAACTAGAGACCTAGGGGAATCCAAGATGGGGTGACTTGTCGAGATCTCACCAGGTTCTGTTACCCAGAATCCTTTGCAAACTTCAAAATGTGGCTAAGAAAAAACTTTTTCCTCACATTTCGGTGACAGAAAGTTCTGGAATCTGAGAGGAGCCACAAATTTCCTTCCACCGAGCGTTCCCCCAAGACTCTTGCTTCACTTCACCTCACTTGTGTGGGTAGGCATAGTGCCCGCGACAGGAAATGCTCCAAAACACAACGTGGACACATCAATTTTTTCGACAGAAAACAGAGGTGTTTTTGTAAAGTGCCTACCTGTGGATTTTGGCCTCTAGCTCAGAGGCCACCTAGGGAAACCTACCAAACCTGTGCATTTTCGAAAACTAGAGACCTAGGGGAATATAAGAAGGGGTGACTTGTCGAACTCTCAACAGGTTCTGTTACCCAGAATTCTTTGCAAACCTCAAAATGTGGCAAAAAATACACTTTTTCCTCACATTTCGGTGACAGAAAGTTCTGGAATCTGAGAGGAACCACAAATTTCCTTCCACCCAGCGTTCCCTCAAGTATCCCTATAAAAATGGTTTCTCACTTGTGTGGGTAGGCATAGTGCACCCCACAGAAAATGCTCCAAAACACAACGTGGACACATCAATTTTTTTGACAGAAAACAGAGGTGTTTTTTGCAAAGTGCCTACCTGTGGATTTTGGCCTCTAGCTCAGCCACCACCTAGGGAAACCTACAAACCTTTGCATTTTTGAAGACTAGAGACCTAGGGGAATCCAAGATGGGGTGACTTGTCGAGATCTCACCAGGTTCTGTTTCCCAGAATCCTTTGCAAAGCTCAAAATGTGGCAAAAAAAAAACTTTTTCCTCACATTTCTGTGACAGAAAGTTCTGGAATCTGAGAGGAGCCACAAATTTCCTTCCACCCAGCGTTCCCGGAAGACTCCTGATAAAAATGGTACCTCACTTGTGTGGGTAGGCATAGTGCCAGAGACAGGAAATGCTCCAAAACACAACGTGGACACATCAATAGTTTTGACAGAAAACAGAGGTGTTTTTTGCAAAGTGCCTACCTGTGGATTTTGGCCTCTAGCTCAGACGCCACCTAGGGAAACCTACCAAACCTCTGCATTTTCGAAAACTAGAGACCTAGGGGAATATAAGAAGGGGTGACTTGTCGAACTCTCAACAGGTTCTGTTACCCAGAATCATTTGCAAACCTCAAAATGTGGTAAAAAAAACACTTTTTCCTCACATTTCGGTGACAGAAAGTTCTGGAATCTGAGAGGAACCACAAATTTCCTTCCACCCAGCGTTCTCCCAAGTCTCCCAATAAAAATGGTTCCTCACTTGTGTGGGTAGGCATAGTGCCCCCGACAGGAAATGCTCCAAAACACAACGTGGACACATCAATTTTGTTTGACAGAAAACAGAGGTGTTTTTTGCAAAGTGCCTACCTGTGGATTTTGGCCCCTAGCTCAGCCCCCACCTAGGGAAACCTACCAAACCTTTGCATTTTTTAAAACTAGAGACCTAGGGGAATCCAAGATGGGGGGACTTGTCGAGATCTTACCAGGTTCTGTTACCCAGAATCCTTTGCAAACCTCAAAATGTGGCTAAGAAAACACTTTTTCCTCACATTTCTGTGACAGAAAGTTCTGGAATCTGAGAGGAGCCACAAATTTCCTTCCACCCAGCGTTCCCCCAAGACTCCTTATAAAAATGGTACCTCACTTGTGTGGGTAGGCATAGTGCCAGAGACAGGAAATGCTCCAAAACACAACGTGGACACAACAATTTTTTGACAGAAAACAAAGGTGTTTTTTGCAAAGTGCCTACCTGTGGATTTTGTCCTCTAGCTCAGCCGCCACCTAGGGAAACCTACCAAACCTGTGCATTTTTTTAAAACTAGGGACCTAGGAGAATCCACGATGGGGTGACTTGTCGAGCTCTCACCAGGTTCTGTTACCGAGAATCCTTTGCAAACCTCAAAATGTGGCTAAAAAAACACTTTTTCCTCAATTTCCGGTCACAGAAAGCTCTGGAATCTGAGAGGAACCACAAATTTCCTTCCACCCAGCATTCCCCGAGACTCCGGATAAAAATGGTACCTCACTTGTGTGGGTAGGCATAGTGCCAGAGACAGGAAATGCTCCAAAACACAACATGGACACATCACTTTTTTTAACAGAAAACCAAGGTGTTTTTTTCAAAGTGCCTACCTGTGGATTTTGGCCTCTAGCTCAGCCACCACCTAGGGAAACCTACCAAACCTGTGCATTTTTTAAAAACTAAAGACCTACGGGAATCCAAGATGGGGTGACTTGTCGAGCTCTGACCAGGTTCTGTTACCCAGAATCCTTTGCAAACTTCAAAATGTGGCTAAGAAAAAACTTTTTCCTCACATTTCGGTGACAGAAAGTTCTGGAATCTGAGAGGAGAAACAAATTTCCTTCCACCCAGCGTTCCCCCAAGACTCTCGCTTCACTTCACCTCACTTGTGTGGGTAGGCATAGTGCCCGCGACAGGAAATGCTCCAAAACACAACGTGGACACATCAATTTTTTCGACAGAAAACAGAGGTGTTTTTTGTAAAGTGCCTACCTGTGGATTTTGGCCTCTAGCTCAGCCACCACCTAGGGAAACCTACAAACCTTTGCATTTTTGAAGACTAGAGACCTAGGGGAATCCAAGATGGGGTGACTTGTCGAGATCTCACCAGGTTCTGTTTCCCAGAATCCTTTGCAAAGCTCAAAATGTGGCAAAAAAAAAACTTTTTCCTCACATTTCTGTGACAGAAAGTTCTGGAATCTGAGAGGAGCCACAAATTTCCTTCCACCCAGCGTTCCCGGAAGACTCCTGATAAAAATGGTACCTCACTTGTGTGGGTAGGCATAGTGCCAGAGACAGGAAATGCTCCAAAACACAACGTGGACACATCAATAGTTTTGACAGAAAACAGAGGTGTTTTTTGCAAAGTGCCTACCTGTGGATTTTGGCCTCTAGCTCAGACGCCACCTAGGGAAACCTACCAAACCTCTGCATTTTCGAAAACTAGAGACCTAGGGGAATATAAGAAGGGGTGACTTGTCGAACTCTCAACAGGTTCTGTTACCCAGAATCATTTGCAAACCTCAAAATGTGGTAAAAAAAACACTTTTTCCTCACATTTCGGTGACAGAAAGTTCTGGAATCTGAGAGGAACCACAAATTTCCTTCCACCCAGCGTTCTCCCAAGTCTCCCAATAAAAATGGTTCCTCACTTGTGTGGGTAGGCATAGTGCCCCCGACAGGAAATGCTCCAAAACACAACGTGGACACATCAATTTTGTTTGACAGAAAACAGAGGTGTTTTTTGCAAAGTGCCTACCTGTGGATTTTGGCCCCTAGCTCAGCCCCCACCTAGGGAAACCTACCAAACCTTTGCATTTTTTAAAACTAGAGACCTAGGGGAATCCAAGATGGGGGGACTTGTCGAGATCTTACCAGGTTCTGTTACCCAGAATCCTTTGCAAACCTCAAAATGTGGCTAAGAAAACACTTTTTCCTCACATTTCTGTGACAGAAAGTTCTGGAATCTGAGAGGAGCCACAAATTTCCTTCCACCCAGCGTTCCCCCAAGACTCCTTATAAAAATGGTACCTCACTTGTGTGGGTAGGCATAGTGCCAGAGACAGGAAATGCTCCAAAACACAACGTGGACACAACAATTTTTTGACAGAAAACAAAGGTGTTTTTTGCAAAGTGCCTACCTGTGGATTTTGTCCTCTAGCTCAGCCGCCACCTAGGGAAACCTACCAAACCTGTGCATTTTTTTAAAACTAGGGACCTAGGAGAATCCACGATGGGGTGACTTGTCGAGCTCTCACCAGGTTCTGTTACCGAGAATCCTTTGCAAACCTCAAAATGTGGCTAAAAAAACACTTTTTCCTCAATTTCCGGTCACAGAAAGCTCTGGAATCTGAGAGGAACCACAAATTTCCTTCCACCCAGCATTCCCCGAGACTCCGGATAAAAATGGTACCTCACTTGTGTGGGTAGGCATAGTGCCAGAGACAGGAAATGCTCCAAAACACAACATGGACACATCACTTTTTTTAACAGAAAACCAAGGTGTTTTTTTCAAAGTGCCTACCTGTGGATTTTGGCCTCTAGCTCAGCCACCACCTAGGGAAACCTACCAAACCTGTGCATTTTTTAAAAACTAAAGACCTACGGGAATCCAAGATGGGGTGACTTGTCGAGCTCTGACCAGGTTCTGTTACCCAGAATCCTTTGCAAACTTCAAAATGTGGCTAAGAAAAAACTTTTTCCTCACATTTCGGTGACAGAAAGTTCTGGAATCTGAGAGGAGAAACAAATTTCCTTCCACCCAGCGTTCCCCCAAGACTCTCGCTTCACTTCACCTCACTTGTGTGGGTAGGCATAGTGCCCGCGACAGGAAATGCTCCAAAACACAACGTGGACACATCAATTTTTTCGACAGAAAACAGAGGTGTTTTTTGTAAAGTGCCTACCTGTGGATTTTGGCCTCTAGCTCAGACGCCACCTAGGGAAACCTACCAAACCTGTGCATTTTCGAAAACTAGAGACCTAGGGGAATATAAGAAGGGGTGACTTGTCGAACTCTCAACAGGTTCTGTTACCCAGAATCATTTGCAAACCTCAAAATGTGGCTAAACAATCACTTTTTCCTCACATTTCGGTGACAGAAAGTTCTGGAATCTGAGAGGAACCACAAATTTCCTTCCACCCAGCGTTCCCCCAAGTCTCCCAATAAAAATGGTTCCTCACTTGTGTGGGTAGGCATAGTGCCCCCGACAGGAAATGCTCCAAAACACAACGTGGACACATCAATTTTTTTGACAGAAAACAGAGGTGTTTTTTGCAAAGTGACTACCTGTGGATTTTGGCCTCTAGCTCAGCCCCCACCTAGGGAAACCTACCAAACCTTTGCATTTTTGAAAACTAGAGACCTAGGGGAATCCAAGATGGGGTGACTTGTCGAGATCTCACCAGGCTCTGTTACCCAGAATCCTTTGCAAACCTCAAAATGTGGCTAAGAAAACACTTTTTCCTCACATTTCTGTGACAGAAAGTTCTGGAATCTGAGAGGAGCCACAAATTTCCTTCCACCCAGCGTTCCCCCAAGACTCCTTATAAAAATGGTACCTCACTTGTGTGGGTAGGCATAGTGCCAGAGACAGGAAATGCTCCAAAACACAACATAGACACATCAATTTTTTGACAGAAAACAGAGGTGTTTTTTGCAAAGTGCCTACCTGTGGATTTTGTCCTCTAGCTCAGCCGCCACCTAGGGAAACCTACCAAACCTGTGCATTTTTTTAAAACTAGAGACCTAGGAGAATCCACGATGGGGTGACTTGTCGAGCTCTCACCAGGTTCTGTTACAGAGAATCCTTTGAAAACCTCAAAATGTGGCTAAAAAAAACCTTTTTCCTCAAATTCCGGTCACAGAAAGCTCTGGAATCTGAAAGGAGCCACAAATTTCCTTCCACCCAGCGTTCCCCCAAGACTCCTGATAAAAATGGTACCTCACTTGTGTGGGTAGGCATAGTGCCAGAGACAGGAAATGCTCCAAAACACAACATGGACACATCACTTTTTTCAACAGAAAACAGAGGTGTTTTTTGCAAAGTGCCTACCTGTGGATTTTGGATTCTATCTCAGCCACCACCTAGGGAAACCTACCAAACCTGTGCATTTTTTTAAAACTAGAGACCTACGGGAATCAAAGATGGGGTGACTTGTCGAGCTCTCACCAGGTTCTGTTACCCAGAATCCTTTGCAAACTTCAAAATGTGGCTAAGAAAAAACTTTTTCCTCACATTTCGGTGACAGAAAGTTCTGGAATCTGAGAGGAGCCACAAATTTCCTTCCACCGAGCGTTCCCCCAATACTCTTGCTTCACTTCACCTCATTTGTGTGGGTAGGCATAGTGCCCGCGACAGGAAATGCTCCAAAACACAACGTGGACACATCAATTTTTTCGACAGAAAACAGAGGTGTTTTTGTAAAGTGCCTACCTGTGGATTTTGGCCTCTAGCTCAGACGCCACCTAGGGAAACCTACCAAACCTTTGCATTTTCGAAAACTAGAGACCTAGGGGAATATAAGAAGGGGTGACTTGTCGAACTCTCAACAGGTTTTGTTACCCAGAATCCTTTGCAAACCTCAAAATGTGGCAAAAAATACACTTTTTCCTCACATTTCGGTGACAGAAAGTTCTGGAATCTGAGAAGAACCACAAATTTCCTTCCACCCAGCGTTCCCTCAAGTATCCCGATAAAAATGGTTTCTCACTTGTGTGGGTAGGCATAGTGCACCCCACAGAAAATGCTCCAAAACACAACGTGGACACATCTATTTTTTTGACAGAAAACAGAGGTGTTTCTTGCAAAGTGCCTACCTGTGGATTTTGGCCTCTAGCTCAGCCACCACCTAGGGAAACCTACAAACCTGTGCATTTTTGAAGACTAGAGACCTAGGGGAATCCAAGATGGGGTGACTTGTCGAGATCTCACCAGGTTCTGTTTCCCAGAATCCTTTGCAAAGCTCAAAATGTGGCAAAAAAAAAACTTTTTCCTCACATTTCTGTGACAGAAAGTTCTGGAATCTGAGAGGAGCCACAAATTTCCTTCCACCCAGCGTTCCCGGAAGACTCCTGATAAAAATGGTACCTCACTTGTGTGGGTAGGCATAGTGCCCGCGACAGGAAATGCTCCAAAACACAACGTGGACACATCAATTGTTTTGACAGAAAACAGAAGTGTTTTTTGCAAAGTGCCTACCTGTGGATTTTGGCCTCTAGCTCAGACGCCACCTAGGGAAACCTACCAAACCTGTGCATTTTCGAAAACTAGAGACCTAGGGTAATATAAGAAGGGGTGACTTGTCGAACTCTCAACAGGTTCTGTTACCCAGAATCATTTGCAAACCTCAAAATGTGGCTAAAAAAACACTTTTTCCTCACATTTCGGTGACAGAAAGTTCTGGAATCTGAGAGGAACCACAAATTTCCTTCCACCCAGCGTTCTCCCAAGTCTCCCAATAAAAATGGTTCCTCACTTGTGTGGGTAGGCATAGTGCCCCCGACAGGAAATGCTCCAAAACACAACGTGGACACATCAATTTTGTTTGACAGAAAACAGAGGTGTTTTTTGCAAAGTGCCTACCTGTGGATTTTGGCCTCTAGCTCAGCCCCCACCTAGGGAAACCTACCAAACCTTTGCATTTTTGAAAACTAGAGACCTAGGGGAATCCAAGATGGGGTGACTTGTCGAGATCTTACCAGGTTCTGTTACCCAGAATCCTTTGCAAACCTCAAAATGTGGCTAAGAAAACACTTTTTCCTCACATTTCTGTGACAGAAAGTTCTGGAATCTGAGAGGAGCCACAAATTTCCTTCCACCCAGCGTTCCCCCAAGACTCCTTATAAAAATGGTACTTCACTTGTGTGGGTAGGCATAGTGCCAGAGACAGGAAATGCTCCAAAACACAACGTGGACACATCAATTTTTTGACAGAAAACAAAGGTGTTTTTTGCAAAGTGCCTACCTGTGGATTTTGTCCTCTAGCTCAGCCGCCACCTAGGGAAACCTACCAAACCTGTGCATTTTTTTAAAACTAGGGACCTAGGAGAATACACGATGGGGTGACTTGTCGAGCTCTCACCAGGTTCTGTTAGAGAGAATCCTTTGAAAACCTCAAAATGTGGCTAAAAAAAACCTTTTTCCTCAAATTCCGGTCACAGAAAGCTCTGGAATCTGAAAGGAGCCACAAATTTCCTTCCACCCAGCGTTCCCCCAAGACTCCTTATAAAAATGGTACCTCACTTGTGTGGGTAGGCATAGTGCCAGAGACAGGAAATGCTCCAAAACACAACATGGACACATCACTTTTTTCAACAGAAAACAGAGGTGTTTTTTGCAAAGTGCATACCTGTGGATTTTGGCCTCTATCTCAGCCACCACCTAGGGAAACCTACCAAACCTGTGCATTTTTTTAAAACTAGAGACCTACGGGAATCCAAGATGGGGTGACTTGTCGAGCTCTCACCAGGTTCTGTTACCCAGAATCCTTTGCAAACTTCAAAATGTGGCTAAGAAAAAACTTTTTCTTCACATTTCGGTGACAGAAAGTTCTGGAATCTGAGAGGAGCCACAAATTTCCTTCCACCCAGCGTTCCCCCAAGACTCTCGCTTCACTTCACCTCACTTGTGTGGGTAGGCATAGTGCCCGCGACAGGAAATGCTCCAAAACACAACATAGACACATCACTTTTTTTGACAGAAAACAGAGGCGTTTTTTGCAAAGTGCCTACCTGTGGATTTTGGCCTCTAGCTCAGCCACCACCTAGGGAAACATACCAACCTGTGCATTTTTGAAAACTAGAGACCTAGGGGAATCCAAGATGGAGTGACTTGTCGAGCTCTCTCCAGGTTCTGTTACCCAGAATCCTTTGCAAACTTCAAAATGTGGCTAAGAAAACACTTTTTCCTCACATTTCTGTGACAGAAAGTTCTGGAATCTGAGAGGAGCCACAAATTTCCTTCCACCCAGCGTTCCCCCAAGACTCCTTATAAAAATGGTACCTCACTTGTGTGGGTAGGCATAGTGCCAGAGACAGGGAATGCTCCAAAACACAACATGGACACATCAATTTTTTGACAGAAAACAGAGGTGTTTTTTGCAAAGTGCCTACCTGTGGATTTTGTCCTCTGGCTCAGCCGCCACCTAGGGAAACCTACCAAACCTGTGCATTTTTTTAAAACTAGAGACCTAGGAGAATCCACGATGGGGTGACTTGTCGAGCTCTCACCAGGTTCTGTTACAGAGAATCCTTTGAAAACCTCAAAATGTGGCTAAAAAAAATCCTTTTTCCTCAAATTCCGGTCACAGAAAGCTCTGGAATCTGAAAGGAGCCACAAATTTCCTTCCACCCAGCGTTCCCCCAAGACTCCTGATAAAAATGGTACCTCACTTGTGTGGGTAGGCATAGTGCCAGAGACAGGAAATGCTCCAAAACACAACATGGACACATCACTTTTTTCAACAGAAAACAGAGGTGTTTTTTGCAAAGTGCCTACCTGTGGATTTTGGATTCTATCTCAGCCACCACCTAGGGAAACCTACCAAACCTGTGCATTTTTTTTAAACTAGAGACCTACGGGAATCAAAGATGGGGTGACTTGTCGAGCTCTCACCAGGTTCTGTTACCCAGAATCCTTTGCAAACTTCAAAATGTGGCTAAGAAAAAACTTTTTCCTCACATTTCGGTGACAGAAAGTTCTGGAATCTGAGAGGAGCCACAAATTTCCTTCCACCGAGCGTTCCCCCAAGACTCTTGCTTCACTTCACCTCACTTGTGTGGGTAGGCATAGTGCCCGCGACAGGAAATGCTCCAAAACACAACGTGGACACATCAATTTTTTCGACAGAAAACAGAGGTGTTTTTGTAAAGTGCCTACCTGTGGATTTTGGCCTCTAGCTCAGACGCCACCTAGGGAAACCTACCAAACCTGTGCATTTTCGAAAACTAGAGACCTAGGGGAATATAAGAAGGGGTGACTTGTCGAACTCTCAACAGGTTCTGTTACCCAGAATCCTTTGCAAACCTCAAAATGTGGCAAAAAATACACTTTTTCCTCACATTTCGGTTACAGAAAGTTCTGGAATCTGAGAAGAACCACAAATTTCCTTCCACCCAGCATTCCCTCAAGTATCCCGATAAAAATGGTTTCTCACTTGTGTGGGTAGGCATAGTGCACCCCACAGAAAATGCTCCAAAACACAACGTGGACACATCAATTTTTTTGACAGAAAACAGAGGTGTTTCTTGCAAAGTGCCTACCTGTGGATTTTGGCCTCTAGCTCAGCCACCACCTAGGGAAACCTACAAACCTGTCCATTTTTGAAGACTAGAGACCTAGGGGAATCCAAGATGGGGTGACTTGTCGAGATCTCACCAGGTTCTGTTTCCCAGAATCCTTTGCAAAGCTCAAAATGTGGCAAAAAAAAACTTTTTCCTCACATTTCTGTGACAGAAAGTTCTGGAATCTGAGAGGAGCCACAAATTTCCTTCCACCCAGCGTTCCCGGAAGACTCCTGATAAAAATGGTACCTCACTTGTGTGGGTAGGCATAGTGCCCGCGACAGAAAATGCTCCAAAACACAACGTGGACACATCAATTGTTTTGACAGAAAACAGAGGTGTTTTTTGCAAAGTGCCTACCTGTGGATTTTGGCCTCTAGCTCAGACGCCACCTAGGGAAACCTACCAAACCTGTGCATTTTCGAAAACTAGCGACCTAGGGTAATATAAGAAGGGGTGACTTGTCGAACTCTCAACAGGTTCTGTTACCCAGAATCATTTGCAAACCTCAAAATGTGGCTAAAAAAACACTTTTTCCTCACATTTCGGTGACAGAAAGTTCTGGAATCTGAGAAGAACCACAAATTTCCTTCCACCCAGCATTCCCTCAAGTATCCCGATAAAAATGGTTTCTCACTTGTGTGGGTAGGCATAGTGCACCCCACAGAAAATGCTCCAAAACACAACGTGGACACATCAATTTTTTTGACAGAAAACAGAGGTGTTTCTTGCAAAGTGCCTACCTGTGGATTTTGGCCTCTAGCTCAGCCACCACCTAGGGAAACCTACAAACCTGTCCATTTTTGAAGACTAGAGACCTAGGGGAATCCAAGATGGGGTGACTTGTCGAGATCTCACCAGGTTCTGTTTCCCAGAATCCTTTGCAAAGCTCAAAATGTGGCAAAAAAAAACTTTTTCCTCACATTTCTGTGACAGAAAGTTCTGGAATCTGAGAGGAGCCACAAATTTCCTTCCACCCAGCGTTCCCGGAAGACTCCTGATAAAAATGGTACCTCACTTGTGTGGGTAGGCATAGTGCCCGCGACAGAAAATGCTCCAAAACACAACGTGGACACATCAATTGTTTTGACAGAAAACAGAGGTGTTTTTTGCAAAGTGCCTACCTGTGGATTTTGGCCTCTAGCTCAGACGCCACCTAGGGAAACCTACCAAACCTGTGCATTTTCGAAAACTAGAGACCTAGGGTAATATAAGAAGGGGTGACTTGTCGAACTCTCAACAGGTTCTGTTACCCAGAATCATTTGCAAACCTCAAAATGTGGCTAAAAAAACACTTTTTCCTCACATTTCGGTGACAGAAAGTTCTGGAATCTGAGAGGAACCACACATTTCCTTCCACCCAGCGTTCTCCCAAGTCTCCCAATAAAAATGGTTCCTCACTTGTGTGGGTAGGCATAGTGCCCCCGACAGGAAATGCTCCAAAACACAACGTGGACACATCAATTTTGTTTGACAGAAAACAGAGGAGTTTTTTGCAAAGTGCCTACCTGTGGATTTTGGCCCCTAGCTCAGCCCCCACCTAGGGAAACCTACCAAACCTTTGCATTTTTTAAAACTAGAGACCTAGGGGAATCCAAGATGGGGGGACTTGTCGAGATCTTACCAGGTTCTGTTACCCAGAATCCTTTGCAAACCTCAAAATGTGGCTAAGAAAACACTTTTTCCTCACATTTCTGTGACAGAAAGTTCTGGAATCTGAGAGGAGCCACAAATTTCCTTCCACCCAGCGTTCCCCCAAGACTCCTTATAAAAATGGTACCTCACTTGTGTGGGTAGGCATAGTGCCAGAGACAGGAAATGCTCCAAAACACAACGTGGACACAACAATTTTTTGACAGAAAACAAAGGTGTTTTTTGCAAAGTGCCTACCTGTGGATTTTGTCCTCTAGCTCAGCCGCCACCTAGGGAAACCTACCAAACCTGTGCATTTTTTTAAAACTAGGGACCTAGGAGAATCCACGATGGGGTGACTTGTCGAGCTCTCACCAGGTTCTGTTACCGAGAATCCTTTGCAAACCTCAAAATGTGGCTAAAAAAACACTTTTTCCTCAATTTCCGGTCACAGAAAGCTCTAGAATCTGAGAGGAACCACAAATTTCCTTCCACCCAGCATTCCCCGAGACTCCGGATAAAAATGGTACCTCACTTGTGTGGGTAGGCATAGTGCCAGAGACAGGAAATGCTCCAAAACACAACATGGACACATCACTTTTTTTAACAGAAAACCAAGGTGTTTTTTTCAAAGTGCCTACCTGTGGATTTTGGCCTCTAGTTCAGCCACCACCTAGGGAAACCTACCAAACCTGTGCATTTTTTAAAAACTAAAGACCTACGGGAATCCAAGATGGGGTGACTTGTCGAGCTCTCACCAGGTTCTGTTACCCAGAATCCTTTGCAAACTTCAAAATGTGGCTAAGAAAAAACTTTTTCCTCACATTTCGGTGACAGAAAGTTCTGGAATCTGAGAGGAGAAACAAATTTCCTTCCACCCAGCGTTCCCCCAAGACTCTCGCTTCACTTCACCTCACTTGTGTGGGTAGGCATAGTGCCCGCGACAGGAAATGCTCCAAAACACAACGTGGACACATCAATTTTTTCGACAGAAAACAGAGGTGTTTTTTGTAAAGTGCCTACCTGTGGATTTTGGCCTCTAGCTCAGACGCCACCTAGGGAAACCTACCAAACCTGTGCATTTTCGAAAACTAGAGACCTAGGGGAATATAAGAAGGGGTGACTTGTCGAACTCTCAACAGGTTCTGTTACCCAGAATCATTTGCAAACCTCAAAATGTGGCTAAAAAATCACTTTTTCCTCACATTTCGGTGACAGAAAGTTCTGGAATCTGAGAGGAACCACAAATTTCCTTCCACCCAGCGTTCCCCCAAGTCTCCCAATAAAAATGGTTCCTCACTTGTGTGGGTAGGCATAGTGCCCCCGACAGGAAATGCTCCAAAACACAACGTGGACACATCAATTTTTTTGACAGAAAACAGAGGTGTTTTTTGCAAAGTGACTACCTGTGGATTTTGGCCTCTAGCTCAGCCCCCACCTAGGGAAACCTACCAAACCTTTGCATTTTTGAAAACTAGAGACCTAGGGGAATCCAAGATGGGGTGACTTGTCGAGATCTCACCAGGCTCTGTTACCCAGAATCCTTTGCAAACCTCAAAATGTGGCTAAGAAAACACTTTTTCCTCACATTTCTGTGACAGAAAGTTCTGGAATCTGAGAGGAGCCACAAATTTCCTTCCACCCAGCGTTCCCCCAAGACTCCTTATAAAAATGGTACCTCACTTGTGTGGGTAGGCATAGTGCCAGAGACAGGAAATGCTCCAAAACACAACATAGACACATCAATTTTTTGACAGAAAACAGAGGTGTTTTTTGCAAAGTGCCTACCTGTGGATTTTGTCCTCTAGCTCAGCCGCCACCTAGGGAAACCTACCAAACCTGTGCATTTTTTTAAAACTAGAGACCTAGGAGAATCCACGATGGGGTGACTTGTCGAGCTCTCACCAGGTTCTGTTACAGAGAATCCTTTGAAAACCTCAAAATGTGGCTAAAAAAAACCTTTTTCCTCAAATTCCGGTCACAGAAAGCTCTGGAATCTGAAAGGAGCCACAAATTTCCTTCCACCCAGCGTTCCCCCAAGACTCCTGATAAAAATGGTACCTCACTTGTGTGGGTAGGCATAGTGCCAGAGACAGGAAATGCTCCAAAACACAACATGGACACATCACTTTTTTCAACAGAAAACAGAGGTGTTTTTTGCAAAGTGCCTACCTGTGGATTTTGGATTCTATCTCAGCCACCACCTAGGGAAACCTACCAAACCTGTGCATTTTTTTAAAACTAGAGACCTACGGGAATCAAAGATGGGGTGACTTGTCGAGCTCTCACCAGGTTCTGTTACCCAGAATCCTTTGCAAACTTCAAAATGTGGCTAAGAAAAAACTTTTTCCTCACATTTCGGTGACAGAAAGTTCTGGAATCTGAGAGGAGCCACAAATTTCCTTCCACCGAGCGTTCCCCCAAGACTCTTGCTTCACTTCACCTCATTTGTGTGGGTAGGCATAGTGCCCGCGACAGGAAATGCTCCAAAACACAACGTGGACACATCAATTTTTTCGACAGAAAACAGAGGTGTTTTTGTAAAGTGCCTACCTGTGGATTTTGGCCTCTAGCTCAGACGCCACCTAGGGAAACCTACCAAACCTTTGCATTTTCGAAAACTAGAGACCTAGGGGAATATAAGAAGGGGTGACTTGTCGAACTCTCAACAGGTTTTGTTACCCAGAATCCTTTGCAAACCTCAAAATGTGGCAAAAAATACACTTTTTCCTCACATTTCGGTGACAGAAAGTTCTGGAATCTGAGAAGAACCACAAATTTCCTTCCACCCAGCGTTCCCTCAAGTATCCCGATAAAAATGGTTTCTCACTTGTGTGGGTAGGCATAGTGCACCCCACAGAAAATGCTCCAAAACACAACGTGGACACATCAATTTTTTTGACAGAAAACAGAGGTGTTTCTTGCAAAGTGCCTACCTGTGGATTTTGGCCTCTAGCTCAGCCACCACCTAGGGAAACCTACAAACCTGTGCATTTTTGAAGACTAGAGACCTAGGGGAATCCAAGATGGGGTGACTTGTCGAGATCTCACCAGGTTCTGTTTCCCAGAATCCTTTGCAAAGCTCAAAATGTGGGGAAAAAAAAACTTTTTCCTCACATTTCTGTGACAGAAAGTTCTGGAATCTGAGAGGAGCCACAAATTTCCTTCCACCCAGCGTTCCCGGAAGACTCCTGATAAAAATGCTACCTCACTTGTGTGGGTAGGCATAGTGCCCGCGACAGGAAATGCTCCAAAACACAACGTGGACACATCAATTGTTTTGACAGAAAACAGAGGTGTTTTTTGCAAAGTGCCTACCTGTGGATTTTGGCCTCTAGCTCAGACGCCACCTAGGGAAACCTACCAAACCTGTGCATTTTCGAAAACTAGAGACCTAGGGTAATATAAGAAGGGGTGACTTGTCGAACTCTCAACAGGTTCTGTTACCCAGAATCATTTGCAAACCTCAAAATGTGGCTAAAAAAACACTTTTTCCTCACATTTCGGTGACAGAAAGTTCTGGAATCTGAGAGGAACCACAAATTTCCTTCCACCCAGCGTTCTCCCAAGTCTCCCAATAAAAATGGTTCCTCACTTGTGTGGGTAGGCATAGTGCCCCCGACAGGAAATGCTCCAAAACACAACGTGGACACATCAATTTTGTTTGACAGAAAACAGAGGTGTTTTTTGCAAAGTGCCTACCTGTGGATTTTGGCCTCTAGCTCAGCCCCCACCTAGGGAAACCTACCAAACCTTTGCATTTTTGAAAACTAGAGACCTAGGGGAATCCAAGATGGGGTGACTTGTCGAGATCTTACCAGGTTCTGTTACCCAGAATCCTTTGCAAACCTCAAAATGTGGCTAAGAAAACACTTTTTCCTCACATTTCTGTGACAGAAAGTTCTGGAATCTGAGAGGAGCCACAAATTTCCTTCCACCCAGCGTTCCCCCAAGACTCCTTATAAAAATGGTACTTCACTTGTGTGGGTAGGCATAGTGCCAGAGACAGGAAATGCTCCAAAACACAACGTGGACACATCAATTTTTTGACAGAAAACAAAGGTGTTTTTTGCAAAGTGCCTACCTGTGGATTTTGTCCTCTAGCTCAGCCGCCACCTAGGGAAACCTACCAAACCTGTGCATTTTTTTAAAACTAGGGACCTAGGAGAATACACGATGGGGTGACTTGTCGAGCTCTCACCAGGTTCTGTTAGAGAGAATCCTTTGAAAACCTCAAAATGTGGCTAAAAAAAACCTTTTTCCTCAAATTCCGGTCACAGAAAGCTCTGGAATCTGAAAGGAGCCACAAATTTCCTTCCACCCAGCGTTCCCCCAAGACTCCTTATAAAAATGGTACCTCACTTGTGTGGGTAGGCATAGTGCCAGAGACAGGAAATGCTCCAAAACACAACATGGACACATCACTTTTTTCAACAGAAAACAGAGGTGTTTTTTGCAAAGTGCATACCTGTGGATTTTGGCCTCTATCTCAGCCACCACCTAGGGAAACCTACCAAACCTGTGCATTTTTTTAAAACTAGAGACCTACGGGAATCCAAGATGGGGTGACTTGTCGAGCTCTCACCAGGTTCTGTTACCCAGAATCCTTTGCAAACTTCAAAATGTGGCTAAGAAAAAACTTTTTCCTCACATTTCGGTGACAGAAAGTTCTGGAATCTGAGAGGAGCCACAAATTTCCTTCCACCCAGCGTTCCCCCAAGACTCTCGCTTCACTTCACCTCACTTGTGTGGGTAGGCATAGTGCCCGCGACAGGAAATGCTCCAAAACACAACATAGACACATCACTTTTTTTGACTGAAAACAGAGGCGTTTTTTGCAAAGTGCCTACCTGTGGATTTTGGCCTCTAGCTCAGCCACCACCTAGGGAAACATACCAACCTGTGCATTTTTGAAAACTAGAGACCTAGGGGAATCCAAGATGGAGTGACTTGTCGAGCTCTCTCCAGGTTCTGTTACCCAGAATCCTTTGCAAACTTCAAAATGTGGCTAAGAAAACACTTTTTCCTCACATTTCTGTGACAGAAAGTTCTGGAATCTGAGAGGAGCCACAAATTTCCTTCCACCCAGCGTTCCCCCAAGACTCCTTATAAAAATGGTACCTCACTTGTGTGGGTAGGCATAGTGCCAGAGACAGGAAATGCTCCAAAACACAACATGGACACATCAATTTTTTGACAGAAAACAGAGGTGTTTTTTGCAAAGTGCCTACCTGTGGATTTTGTCCTCTGGCTCAGCCGCCACCTAGGGAAACCTACCAAACCTGTGCATTTTTTTAAAACTAGAGACCTAGGAGAATCCACGATGGGGTGACTTGTCGAGCTCTCACCAGGTTCTGTTACAGAGAATCCTTTGAAAACCTCAAAATGTGGCTAAAAAAAATCCTTTTTCCTCAAATTCCGGTCACAGAAAGCTCTGGAATCTGAAAGGAGCCACAAATTTCCTTCCACCCAGCGTTCCCCCAAGACTCCTGATAAAAATGGTACCTCACTTGTGTGGGTAGGCATAGTGCCAGAGACAGGAAATGCTCCAAAACACAACATGGACACATCACTTTTTTCAACAGAAAACAGAGGTGTTTTTTGCAAAGTGCCTACCTGTGGATTTTGGATTCTATCTCAGCCACCACCTAGGGAAACCTACCAAACCTGTGCATTTTTTTAAAACTAGAGACCTACGGGAATCAAAGATGGGGTGACTTGTCGAGCTCTCACCAGGTTCTGTTACCCAGAATCCTTTGCAAACTTCAAAATGTGGCTAAGAAAAAACTTTTTCCTCACATTTCGGTGACAGAAAGTTCTGGAATCTGAGAGGAGCCACAAATTTCCTTCCACCGAGCGTTCCCCCAAGACTCTTGCTTCACTTCACCTCACTTGTGTGGGTAGGCATAGTGCCCGCGACAGGAAATGCTCCAAAACACAACGTGGACACATCAATTTTTTCGACAGAAAACAGAGGTGTTTTTGTAAAGTGCCTACCTGTGGATTTTGGCCTCTAGCTCAGACGCCACCTAGGGAAACCTACCAAACCTGTGCATTTTCGAAAACTAGAGACCTAGGGGAATATAAGAAGGGGTGACTTGTCGAACTCTCAACAGGTTCTGTTACCCAGAATCCTTTGCAAACCTCAAAATGTGGCAAAAAATACACTTTTTCCTCACATTTCGGTTACAGAAAGTTCTGGAATCTGAGAAGAACCACAAATTTCCTTCCACCCAGCATTCCCTCAAGTATCCCGATAAAAATGGTTTCTCACTTGTGTGGGTAGGCATAGTGCACCCCACAGAAAATGCTCCAAAACACAACGTGGACACATCAATTTTTTTGACAGAAAACAGAGGTGTTTCTTGCAAAGTGCCTACCTGTGGATTTTGGCCTCTAGCTCAGCCACCACCTAGGGAAACCTACAAACCTGTGCATTTTTGAAGACTAGAGACCTAGGGGAATCCAAGATGGGGTGACTTGTCGAGATCTCACCAGGTTCTGTTTCCCAGAATCCTTTGCAAAGCTCAAAATGTGGCAAAAAAAAAACTTTTTCCTCACATTTCTGTGACAGAAAGTTCTGGAATCTGAGAGGAGCCACAAATTTCCTTCCACCCAGCGTTCCCGGAAGACTCCTGATAAAAATGGTACCTCACTTGTGTGGGTAGGCATAGTGCCCGCGACAGGAAATGCTCCAAAACACAACGTGGACACATCAATTGTTTTGACAGAAAACAGAGGTGTTTTTTGCAAAGTGCCTACCTGTGGATTTTGGCCTCTAGCTCAGACGCCACCTAGGGAAACCTACCAAACCTGTGCATTTTCGAAAACTAGAGACCTAGGGTAATATAAGAAGGGGTGACTTGTCGAACTCTCAACAGGTTCTGTTACCCAGAATCATTTGCAAACCTCAAAATGTGGCTAAAAAAACACTTTTTCCTCACATTTCGGTGACAGAAAGTTCTGGAATCTGAGAGGAACCACACATTTCCTTCCACCCAGCGTTCTCCCAAGTCTCCCAATAAAAATGGTTCCTCACTTGTGTGGGTAGGCATAGTGCCCCCGACAGGAAATGCTCCAAAACACAACGTGGACACATCAATTTTGTTTGACAGAAAACAGAGGAGTTTTTTGCAAAGTGCCTACCTGTGGATTTTGGCCTCTAGCTCAGCCCCCACCTAGGGAAACCTACCAAACCTTTGCATTTTTGAAAACTAGAGACCTAGGGGAATCCAAGATGGGGTGACTTGTCGAGATCTTACCAGGTTCTGTTACCCAGAATCCTTTGCAAACCTCAAAATGTGGCTAAGAAAACACTTTTTCCTCACATTTCTGTGACAGAAAGTTCTGGAATCTGAGAGGAGCCACAAATTTCCTTCCACCCAGCGTTCCCCCAAGACTCCTTATAAAAATGGTACCTCACTTGTGTGGGTAGGCATAGTGCCAGAGACAGAAAATGCTCCAAAACACAACGTGGACACATCAATTTTTTGACAGAAAACAAAGGTGTTTTTTGCAAAGTGCCTACCTGTGGATTTTGTCCTCTAGCTCAGCCGCCACCTAGGGAAACCTACCAAACCTGTGCATTTTTTTAAAACTAGGGACCTAGGAGAATCCACGATGGGGTGACTTGTCGAGCTCTCACCAGGTTCTGTTACCGAGAATCCTTTGAAAACCTCAAAATGTGGCTAAAAAAAACCTTTTTCCTCAAATTCCGGTCACAGAAAGCTCTGGAACCTGAAAGGAGCCACAAATTTCCTTCCACCCAGCGTTCCCCCAAGACTCCTTATAAAAATGGTACCTCACTTGTGTGGGTAGGCATAGTGCCAGAGACAGGAAATGCTCCAAAACACAACATGGACACATCACTTTTTTCAACAGAAAACAGAGGTGTTTTTTGCAAAGTGCATACCTGTGGATTTTGGCCTCTATCTCAGCCACCACCTAGGGAAACCTACCAAACCTGTGCATTTTTTTAAAACTAGAGACCTACGGGAATCCAAGATGGGGTGACTTGTCGAGCTCTCACCAGGTTCTGTTACCCAGAATCCTTTGCAAACTTCAAAATGTGGCTAAGAAAAAACATTTTCCTCACATTTCGGTGACAGAAAGTTCTGGAATCTGAGAGGAGCCACAAATTTCCTTCCACCCAGCGTTCCCCCAAGACTCTCGCTTCACTTCACCTCACTTGTGTGGGTAGGCATAGTGCCCGCGACAGGAAATGCTCCAAAACACAACGTGGACACATCAATTTTTTCGACAGAAAACAGAGGTGTTTTTGTAAAGTGCCTACCTGTGGATTTTGGCCTCTATCTCAGACGCCACCTAGGGAAACCTACCAAACCTGTGCATTTTCGAAAACTAGAGACCTAGGGGAATATAAGAAGGGGTGACTTGTCGAACTCTCAACAGGTTCTGTTACCCAGAATCCTTTGCAAACCTCAAAATGTGGCAAAAAATAAACTTTTTCCTCACATTTCGGTGACAGAAAGTTCTGGAATCTGAGAAGTACCACAAATTTCCTTCCACCCAGCGTTCCCTCAAGTATCCCGATAAAAATGGTTTCTCACTTGTGTGGGTAGGCATAGTGCACCCCACAGAAAATGCTCCAAAACACAACGTGGACAGATCAATTTTTTTCACAGAAAACAGAGGTGTTTTTTGCAAAGTGCCTACCTCTGGATTTTGGCCTCTAGCTCAGCCACCACCTAGGGAAACCTACAAACCTGTGCATTTTTGAAGACTAGAGACCTAGGGGAATCCAAGATGGGGTGACTTGTCGAGATCTCACCAGGTTCTGTTTCCCAGAATCCTTTGCAAAGCTCAAAATGTGGCAAAAAAAAAACTTTTTCCTCACATTTCCCTGACAGAAAGTTCTGGAATCTGAGAGGAGCCACAAATTTGCTTCCACCCAGTGTTCCCGGAAGACTCCTGATAACAATGGTACCTCACTTGTGTGGGTAGGCATAGTGCCAGAGACAGGAAATGCTCCAAAACACAACGTGGACACATCAATTGTTTTGACAGAAAACAGAGGTGTTTTTTGCAAAGTGCCTACGTGTGGATTTTGGCCTCTAGCTCAGACGCCACCTAGGGAAACCTACCAAACCTGTGCATTTTCGAAAACTAGAGACCTAGGGGAATATAAGAAGGGGTGACTTGTCGAACTCTCAACGGGTTCTGTTACCCAGAATCATTTGCAAACCTCAAAATGTGGCTAAAAAAACACTTTTTCCTCACATTTCGGTGACAGAAAGTTCTGGAATCTGAGAGGAACCACAAATTTCCTTCCACCCAGCGTTCTCCCAAGTCTCCCAATAAAAATGGTTCCTCACTTGTGTGGGTAGGCATAGTGCCCCCGACAGGAAATGCTCCAAAACACAACGTGGACACATCAATTTTGTTTGACAGAAAACAGAGGAGTTTTTTGCAAAGTGCCTACCTGTGGATTTTGGCCTCTAGCTCAGCCCCCACCTAGGGAAACCTACCAAACCTTTGCAATTTTGAAAACTAGAGACCTAGGGGAATCCAAGATGGGGTGACTTGTCGAGATCTTACCAGGTTCTGTTACCCAGAATCCTTTGCAAACCTCAAAATGTGGCTAAGAAAACACTTTTTCCTCACATTTCTGTGACAGAAAGTTCTGGAATCTGAGAGGAGCCACAAATTTCATTCCACCCAGCGTTCCCCCAAGACTCCTTATAAAAATGGTACCTCACTTGTGTGGGTAGGCATAGTGCCAGAGACAGGAAATGCTCCAAAACACAACATGGACACATCAATTTTTTGACAGAAAACAGAGGTGTTTTTTGCAAAGTGCCTACCTGTGGATTTTGTCCTCTAGCTCAGCCGCCACCTAGGGAAACCTACCAAACCTGTGCATTTTTTTAAAACTAGAGACCTAGGAGAATCCACGATGGGGTGACTTGTCGAGCTCTCACCAGGTTCTGTTACCGAGAATCCTTTGAAAACCTCAAAATGTGGCTAAAAAAAACCTTTTTCCTCAAATTCCGGTCACAGAAAGCTCTGGAATCTGAAAGGAGCCACAAATTTCCTTCCACCCAGCGTTCCCCCAAGACTCCTGATAAAAATGGTACCTCACTTGTGTGGGTAGGCATAGTGCCAGAGACAGGAAATGCTCCAAAACACAACATGGACACATCACTTTTTTCAACAGAAAACAGAGGTGTTTTTTGCAAAGTGCCTACCTGTGGATTTTGGATTCTATCTCAGCCACCACCTAGGGAAACCTACCAAACCTGTGCATTTTTTTAAAACTAGAGACCTACGGGAATCAAAGATGGGGTGACTTGTCGAGCTCTCACCAGGTTCTGTTACCCAGAATCCTTTGCAAACTTCAAAATGTGGCTAAGAAAAAACTTTTTCCTCAAATTTTGGTGACAGAAAGTTCTGGAATCTGAGAGGAGCCACAAATTTCCTTCCACCCAGCGTTCCCCCAAGACTCTCGCTTCACTTCACCTCACTTGTGTGGGTAGGCATAGTGCCCGCGACAGGAAATGCTCCAAAACACAACGTGGACACATCAATTTTTTCGACAGAAAACAGAGGTGTTTTTGTAAAGTGCCTACCTGTGGATTTTGGCCTCTATCTCAGACGCCACCTAGGGAAACCTACCAAACCTGTGCATTTTCGAAAACTAGAGACCTAGGGGAATATAAGAAGGGGTGACTTGTCGAACTCTCAACAGGTTCTGTTACCCAGAATCCTTTGCAAACCTCAAAATGTGGCAAAAAATAAACTTTTTCCTCACATTTCGGTGACAGAAAGTTCTGGAATCTGAGAAGTACCACAAATTTCCTTCCACCCAGCGTTCCCTCAAGTATCCCGATAAAAATGGTTTCTCACTTGTGTGGGTAGGCATAGTGCACCCCACAGAAAATGCTCCAAAACACAACGTGGACAGATCAATTTTTTTCACAGAAAACAGAGGTGTTTTTTGCAAAGTGCCTACCTCTGGATTTTGGCCTCTAGCTCAGCCACCACCTAGGGAAACCTACAAACCTGTGCATTTTTGAAGACTAGAGACCTAGGGGAATCCAAGATGGGGTGACTTGTCGAGATCTCACCAGGTTCTGTTTCCCAGAATCCTTTGCAAAGCTCAAAATGTGGCAAAAAAAAAACTTTTTCCTCACATTTCCCTGACAGAAAGTTCTGGAATCTGAGAGGAGCCACAAATTTGCTTCCACCCAGTGTTCCCGGAAGACTCCTGATAACAATGGTACCTCACTTGTGTGGGTAGGCATAGTGCCAGAGACAGGAAATGCTCCAAAACACAACGTGGACACATCAATTGTTTTGACAGAAAACAGAGGTGTTTTTTGCAAAGTGCCTACGTGTGGATTTTGGCCTCTAGCTCAGACGCCACCTAGGGAAACCTACCAAACCTGTGCATTTTCGAAAACTAGAGACCTAGGGGAATATAAGAAGGGGTGACTTGTCGAACTCTCAACGGGTTCTGTTACCCAGAATCATTTGCAAACCTCAAAATGTGGCTAAAAAAACACTTTTTCCTCACATTTCGGTGACAGAAAGTTCTGGAATCTGAGAGGAACCACAAATTTCCTTCCACCCAGCGTTCTCCCAAGTCTCCCAATAAAAATGGTTCCTCACTTGTGTGGGTAGGCATAGTGCCCCCGACAGGAAATGCTCCAAAACACAACGTGGACACATCAATTTTGTTTGACAGAAAACAGAGGAGTTTTTTGCAAAGTGCCTACCTGTGGATTTTGGCCTCTAGCTCAGCCCCCACCTAGGGAAACCTACCAAACCTTTGCAATTTTGAAAACTAGAGACCTAGGGGAATCCAAGATGGGGTGACTTGTCGAGATCTTACCAGGTTCTGTTACCCAGAATCCTTTGCAAACCTCAAAATGTGGCTAAGAAAACACTTTTTCCTCACATTTCTGTGACAGAAAGTTCTGGAATCTGAGAGGAGCCACAAATTTCATTCCACCCAGCGTTCCCCCAAGACTCCTTATAAAAATGGTACCTCACTTGTGTGGGTAGGCATAGTGCCAGAGACAGGAAATGCTCCAAAACACAACATGGACACATCAATTTTTTGACAGAAAACAGAGGTGTTTTTTGCAAAGTGCCTACCTGTGGATTTTGTCCTCTAGCTCAGCCGCCACCTAGGGAAACCTACCAAACCTGTGCATTTTTTTAAAACTAGAGACCTAGGAGAATCCACGATGGGGTGACTTGTCGAGCTCTCACCAGGTTCTGTTACAGAGAATCCTTTGAAAACCTCAAAATGTGGCTAAAAAAAATCCTTTTTCCTCAAATTCCGGTCACAGAAAGCTCTGGAATCTGAAAGGAGCCACAAATTTCCTTCCACCCAGCGTTCCCCCAAGACTCCTGATAAAAATGGTACCTCACTTGTGTGGGTAGGCATAGTGCCAGAGACAGGAAATGCTCCAAAACACAACATGGACACATCACTTTTTTCAACAGAAAACAGAGGTGTTTTTTGCAAAGTGCCTACCTGTGGATTTTGGATTCTATCTCAGCCACCACCTAGGGAAACCTACCAAACCTGTGCATTTTTTTAAAACTAGAGACCTACGGGAATCAAAGATGGGGTGACTTGTCGAGCTCTCACCAGGTTCTGTTACCCAGAATCCTTTGCAAACTTCAAAATGTGGCTAAGAAAAAACTTTTTCCTCAAATTTTGGTGACAGAAAGTTCTGGAATCTGAGAGGAGCCACAAATTTCCTTCCACCGAGCGTTCCCCCAAGACTCTTGCTTCACTTCACCTCACTTGTGTGGGTAGGCATAGTGCCCGCGACAGGAAATGCTCCAAAACACAACGTGGACACATCAATTTTTTCGACAGAAAACAGAGGTGTTTTTGTAAAGTGCCTACCTGTGGATTTTGGCCTCTAGCTCAGACGCCACCTAGGGAAACCTACCAAACCTGTGCATTTTCGAAAACTAGAGACCTAGGGGAATATAAGAAGGGGTGACTTGTCGAACTCTCAACAGGTTCTGTTACCCAGAATCCTTTGCAAACCTCAAAATGTGGCACAAAATACACTTTTTCCTCACATTTCGGTGACAGAAAGTTCTGGAATCTGAGAAGAACCACAAATTTCCTTCCACCCAGCATTCCCTCAAGTATCCCTATAAAAATGGTTTCTCACTTGTGTGGGTAGGCATAGTGCACCCCACAGAAAATGCTCCAAAACACAACGTGGACACATCAATTCTTTTGACAGAAAACAGAGGTGTTTCTTGCAAAGTGCCTACCTGTGGATTTTGGCCTCTAGCTCAGCCACCACCTAGGGAAACCTACAAACCTGTGCATTTTTGAAGACTAGAGACCTAGGGGAATCCAAGATGGGGTGACTTGTCGAGATCTCACCAGGTTCTGTTTCCCAGAATCCTTTGCAAAGCTCAAAATGTGGCAAAAAAAAAACTTTTTCCTCACATTTCTGTGACAGAAAGTTCTGGAATCTGAGAGGAGCCACAAATTTCCTTCCACCCAGCGTTCCCCCAAGACTCCTTATAAAAATGGTACCTCACTTGTGTGGGTAGGCATAGTGCCAGAGACAGGAAATGCTCCAAAACACAACATGGACACATCAATTTTTTGACAGAAAACAGAGGTGTTTTTTGCAAAGTGCCTACCTGTGGATTTTGTCCTCTAGCTCAGCCGCCACCTAGGGAAACCTACCAAACCTGTGCATTTTTTTAAAACTAGAGACCTCGGAGAATCCACGATGGGGTGACTTGTCGAGCTCTCACCAGGTTCTGTTACAGAGAATCCTTTGAAAACCTCAAAATGTGGCTAAAAAAAATCCTTTTTCCTCAAATTCCGGTCACAGAAATCTCTGGAATCTGAAAGGAGCCACAAATTTCCTTCCACCCAGCGTTCCCCCAAGACTCCTGATAAAAATGGTACCTCACTTGTGTGGGTAGGCATAGTGCCAGAGACAGGAAATGCTCCAAAACACAACATGGACACATCACTTTTTTCAACAGAAAACAGAGGAGTTTTTTGCAAAGTGCCTACCTGTGGATTTTGGATTCTATCTCAGCCACCACCTAGGGAAACCTACCAAACCTGTGCATTTTTTTAAAACTAGAGACCTACGGGAATCAAAGATGGGGTGACTTGTCGAGCTCTCACCAGGTTCTGTTACCCAGAATCCTTTGCAAACTTCAAAATGTGGCTAAGAAAAAACTTTTTCCTCACATTTCGGTGACAGAAAGTTCTGGAATCTGAGAGGAGCCACAAATTTCCTTCCACCGAGCGTTCCCCCAAGACTCTTGCTTCACTTCACCTCACTTGTGTGGGTAGGCATAGTGCCCGCGACAGGAAATGCTCCAAAACACAACGTGGACACATCAATTTTTTCGACAGAAAACAGAGGTGTTTTTGTAAAGTGCCTACCTGTGGATTTTGGCCTCTAGCTCAGACGCCACCTAGGGAAACCTACCAAACCTGTGCATTTTCGAAAACTAGAGACCTAGGGGAATATAAGAAGGGGTGACTTGTCGAACTCTCAACAGGTTCTGTTACCCAGAATCCTTTGCAAACCTCAAAATGTGGCACAAAATACACTTTTTCCTCACATTTCGGTGACAGAAAGTTCTGGAATCTGAGAAGAACCACAAATTTCCTTCCACCCAGCATTCCCTCAAGTATCCCTATAAAAATGGTTTCTCACTTGTGTGGGTAGGCATAGTGCACCCCACAGAAAATGCTCCAAAACACAACGTGGACACATCAATTTTTTTGACAGAAAACAGAGGTGTTTCTTGCAAAGTGCCTACCTGTGGATTTTGGCCTCTAGCTCAGCCACCACCTAGGGAAACCTACAAACCTGTGCATTTTTGAAGACTAGAGACCTAGGGGAATCCAAGATGGGGTGACTTGTCGAGATCTCACCAGGTTCTGTTTCCCAGAATCCTTTGCAAAGCTCAAAATGTGGCAAAAAAAAACTTTTTCCTCACATTTCTGTGACAGAAAGTTCTGGAATCTGAGAGGAGCCACAAATTTCCTTCCACCCAGCGTTCCCGGAAGACTCCTGATAAAAATGGTACCTCACTTGTGTGGGTAGGCATAGTGCCAGAGACAGGAAATGCTCCAAAACACAACGTGGACACATCAATTGTTTTGACAGAAAACAGAGGTGTTTTTTGCAAAGTGCCTACCTGTGGATTTTGGCCTCTAGCTCAGACGCCACCTAGGGAAACCTACCAAACCTGTGCATTTTCGAAAACTAGAGACCTAGAGTAATATAAGAAGGGGTGACTTGTCGAACTCTCAACAGGTTCTGTTACCCAGAATCATTTGCAAACCTCAAAATGTGGCTAAAAAAACACTTTTTCCTCACATTTCGGTGACAGAAAGTTCTGGAATCTGAGAGGAACCACAAATTTCCTTCCACCCAGCGTTCTCCCAAGTCTCCCAATAAAAATGGTTCCTCACTTGTGTGGGTAGGCATAGTGCCCCCGACAGGAAATGCTCCAAAACACAACGTGGACACATCAATTTTGTTTGACAGAAAACAGAGGTGTTTTTTGCAAAGTGCCTACCTGTGGATTTTGGCCTCTAGCTCAGCCCCCACCTAGGGAAACCTACCAAACCTTTGCATTTTTGAAAACTAGAGACCTAGGGGAATCCAAGATGGGGTGACTTGTCGAGATCTTACCAGGTTCTGTTACCCAGAATCCTTTGCAAACCTCAAAATGTGGCTAAGAAAACACTTTTTCCTCACATTTCTGTGACAGAAAGTTCTGGAATCTGAGAGGAGCCACAAATTTCCTTCCACCCAGCGTTCCCCCAAGACTCCTTATAAAAATGGTACCTCACTTGTGTGGGTAGGCATAGTGCCAGAGACAGGAAATGCTCCAAAACACAACGTGGACACATCAATTTTTTGACAGAAAACAAAGGTGTTTTTTGCAAAGTGCCTACCTGTGGATTTTGTCCTCTAGCTCAGCCGCCACCTAGGGAAACCTACCAAACCTGTGCATTTTTTTAAAACTAGGGACCTAGGAGAATCCACGATGGGGTGACTTGTCGAGCTCTCACCAGGTTCTGTTAGAGAGAATCATTTGAAAACCTCAAAATGTGGCTAAAAAAATCCTTTTTCCTCAAATTCCGGTCACAGAAAGCTCTGGAATCTGAAAGGAGCCACAAATTTCCTTCCACCCAGCGTTCCCCTAAGACTCCTTATAAAAATGGTACCTCACTTGTGTGGGTAGGCATAGTGCCAGAGACAGGAAATGCTCCAAAACACAACATGGACACATCACTTTTTTTAACAGAAAACCAAGGTGTTTTTTGCAAAGTGCCTACCTGTGGATTTTGGCCTCTAGCTCAGCCACCACCTAGGGAAACCTACCAAACCTGTGCATTTTTTTAAAACTAGAGACCTACGGGAATCCAAGATGGGGTGACTTGTCGAGCT
The DNA here is from genome assembly GCF_031143425.1 of Pleurodeles waltl. NCBI lineage: Eukaryota > Metazoa > Chordata > Amphibia > Caudata > Salamandridae > Pleurodeles > Pleurodeles waltl. The sequence continues at coordinate 342,515,453 of NC_090447.1, read as the reverse complement.
CTCACCAGGTTCTGTTACCCAGAATCCTTTGCAAACTTCAAAATGTGGCTAAGAAAAAACTTTTTCCTCACATTTCGGTGACAGAAAGTTCTGGAATCTGAGAGGAGCCACAAATTTCCTTCCACCCAGCGTTCCCCCAAGACTCTCGCTTCACTTCACCTCACTTGTGTGGATAGGCATAGTGCCCGCGACAGGAAATGCTCCAAAACACAACGTGGACACATCAATTTTTTTGACAGAAAACAGAGGTGTTTTTTGTAAAGTGCCTACCTGTGGATTTTGGCCTCTAGCTCAGACGCCACCTAGGGAAATCTACCAAACCTGTGCATTTTCGAAAACTAGAGACCTAGGGGAATATAAGAAGGGGTGACTTGTCGAACTCTCAACAGGTTCTGTTACCCAGAATCATTTGCAAACCTCAAAATGTGGCTAAAAAATCACTTTTTCCTCACATTTCGGTGACAGAAAGTTCTGGAATCTGAGAGGAACCACAAATTTCGTTCCACCCAGCGTTCCCCCAAGTCTCCCAATAAAAATGGTTCCTCACTTGTGTGGGTAGGCATAGTGCCCCCGACAGGAAATGCTCCAAAACACAACGTGGACACATCAATTTTTTTGACAGAAAACAGAGGTGTTTTTTGCAAAGTGCCTACCTGTGGATTTTGGCCTCTAGCTCAGCCCCCACCTAGGGAAACCTACCAAACCTTTGCATTGTTGAAAACTAGAGACCTAGGGGAATCCAAGATGGGGTGACTTGTCGAGATCTCACCAGGTTCTGTTACCCAGAATCCTTTGCAAACCTCAAAATGTGGCTAAGAAAACACTTTTTCCTCACATTTCTGTGACAGAAAGTTCTGGAATCTGAGAGGAGCCACAAATTTCCTTCCACCCAGCGTTCCCCCAAGACTCCTTATAAAAATGGTACCTCACTTGTGTGGGTAGGCATAGTGCCAGAGTCAGGAAATGCTCCAAAACACAACATGGACACATCAATTTTTTGACAGAAAACAGAGGTGTTTTTTGCAAAGTGCCTACCTGTGGATTTTGTCCTCTAGCTCAGCCGCCACCTAGGGAAACCTACCAAACCTGTGCATTTTTTTAAAACTAGAGACCTAGGAGAATCCACGATGGGGTGACTTGTCGAGCTCTCACCAGTTTCTGTTACAGAGAATCCTTTGAAAACCTCAAAATGTGGCTAAAAAAAACCTTTTTCCTCAAATTCCGGTCACAGAAAGCTCTGGAATCTGAAAGGAGCCACAAATTTCCTTCCACCCAGCGTTCCCCCAAGACTCCTTATAAAAATGGTACCTCACTTGTGTGGGTAGGCATAGTGCCAGAGACAGGAAATGCTCCAAAACACAACATGGACACATCAATTTTTTGACAGAAAACAGAGGTGTTTTTTGCAAAGTGCCTACCTGTGGATTTTGTCCTCTAGCTCAGCCGCCACCTAGGGAAACCTACCAAACCTGTGCATTTTTTTAAAACTAGAGACCTAGGAGAATCCACGATGGGGTGACTTGTCGAGCTCTCACCAGGTTCTGTTACAGAGAATCCTTTGAAAACCTCAAAATGTGGCTAAAAAAAACCTTTTTCCACAAATTCCGGTCACAGAAAGCTCTGGAATCTGAAAGGAGCCACAAATTTCCTTCCACCCAGCGTTCCCCCAAGACTCCTGATAAAAATGGTACCTCACTTGTGTGGGTAGGCATAGTGCCAGAGACAGGAAATGCTCCAAAACACAACATGGACACATCACTTTTTTCAACAGAAAACAGAGGTGTTTTTTGCAAAGTGCCTACCTGTGGATTTTGGATTCTATCTCAGCCACCACCTACGGAAACCTACCAAACCTGTGCATTTTTTTTAAACTAGAGACCTACGGGAATCCAAGATGGGGTGACTTGTCGAGCTCTCACCAGGTTCTGTTACCCAGAATCCTTTGCAAACTTCAAAATGTGGCTAAGAAAAATCTTTTTCCTCACATTTCGGTGACAGAAAGTTCTGGAATCTGAGAGGAGCCACAAATTTCCTTCCACCGAGCGTTCCCCCAAGACTCTTGCTTCACTTCACCTCACTTGTGTGGGTAGGCATAGTGCCCGCGACAGGAAATGCTCCAAAACACAACGTGGACACATCAATTTTTTCGACAGAAAACAGAGGTGTTTTTGTAAAGTGCCTACCTGTGGATTTTGGCCTCTAGCTCAGACGCCACCTAGGGAAACCTACCAAACCTGTGCATTTTCGAAAACTAGAGACCTAGGGGAATATAAGAAGGGGTGACTTGTCGAACTCTCAACAGGTTCTGTTACCCAGAATCCTTTGCAAACCTCAAAATGTGGCAAAAAATACACTTTTTCCTCACATTTCGGTTACAGAAAGTTCTGGAATCTGAGAAGAACCACAAATTTCCTTCCACCCAGCATTCCCTCAAGTATCCCAATAAAAATGGTTTCTCACTTGTGTGGGTAGGCATAGTGCACCCCACAGAAAATGCTCCAAAACACAACGTGGACACATCAATTTTTTTGGCAGAAAACAGAGGTGTTTCTTGCAAAGTGCCTACCTGTGGATTTTGGCCTCTAGCTCAGCCACCACCTAGGGAAACCTACAAACCTGTGCATTTTTGAAGACTAGAGACCTAGGGGAATCCAAGATGGGGTGACTTGTCGAGATCTCACCAGGTTCTGTTTCCCAGAATCCTTTGCAAAGCTCAAAATGTGGCAAAAAAAAACTTTTTCCTCACATTTCTGTGACAGAAAGTTCTGGAATCTGAGAGGAGCCACAAATTTCCTTCCACCCAGCGTTCCCGGAAGACTCCTGATAAAAATGGTACCTCACTTGTGTGGGTAGGCATAGTGCCAGAGACAGGAAATGCTCCAAAACACAACGTGGACACATCAATTGTTTTGACAGAAAACAGAGGTGTTTTTTGCAAAGTGCCTACCTGTGGATTTTGGCCTCTAGCTCAGACGCCACCTAGGGAAACCTACCAAACCTGTGCATTTTCGAAAACTAGAGACCTAGAGTAATATAAGAAGGGGTGACTTGTCGAACTCTCAACAGGTTCTGTTACCCAGAATCATTTGCAAACCTCAAAATGTGGCTAAAAAAACACTTTTTCCTCACATTTCGGTGACAGAAAGTTCTGGAATCTGAGAGGAACCACAAATTTCCTTCCACCCAGCGTTCTCCCAAGTCTCCCAATAAAAATGGTTCCTCACTTGTGTGGGTAGGCATAGTGCCCCCGACAGGAAATGCTCCAAAACACAACGTGGACACATCAATTTTGTTTGACAGAAAACAGAGGTGTTTTTTGCAAAGTGCCTACCTGTGGATTTTGGCCTCTAGCTCAGCCCCCACCTAGGGAAACCTACCAAACCTTTGCATTTTTGAAAACTAGAGACCTAGGGGAATCCAAGATGGGGTGACTTGTCGAGATCTTACCAGGTTCTGTTACCCAGAATCCTTTGCAAACCTCAAAATGTGGCTAAGAAAACACTTTTTCCTCACATTTCTGTGACAGAAAGTTCTGGAATCTGAGAGGAGCCACAAATTTCCTTCCACCCAGCGTTCCCCCAAGACTCCTTATAAAAATGGTACCTCACTTGTGTGGGTAGGCATTGTGCCAGAGACAGGAAATGCTCCAAAACACAACGTGGACACATCAATTTTTTGACAGAAAACAAAGGTGTTTTTTGCAAAGTGCCTACCTGTGGATTTTGTCCTCTAGCTCAGCCGCCACCTAGGGAAACCTACCAAACCTGTGCATTTTTTTAAAACTAGGGACCTAGGAGAATCCACGATGGGGTGACTTGTCGAGCTCTCACCAGGTTCTGTTAGAGAGAATCATTTGAAAACCTCAAAATGTGGCTAAAAAAATCCTTTTTCCTCAAATTCCGGTCACAGAAAGCTCTGGAATCTGAAAGGAGCCACAAATTTCCTTCCACCCAGCGTTCCCCTAAGACTCCTTATAAAAATGGTACCTCACTTGTGTGGGTAGGCATAGTGCCAGAGACAGGAAATGCTCCAAAACACAACATGGACACATCACTTTTTTTAACAGAAAACCAAGGTGTTTTTTGCAAAGTGCCTACCTGTGGATTTTGGCCTCTAGCTCAGCCACCACCTAGGGAAACCTACCAAACCTGTGCATTTTTTTAAAACTAGAGACCTACGGGAATCCAAGATGGGGTGACTTGTCGAGCTCTCACCAGGTTCTGTTACCCAGAATCCTTTGCAAACTTCAAAATGTGGCTAAGAAAAAACTTTTTCCTCACATTTCGGTGACAGAAAGTTCTGGAATCTGAGAGGAGCCACAAATTTCCTTCCACCCAGCGTTCCCCCAAGACTCTCGCTTCACTTCACCTCACTTGTGTGGATAGGCATAGTGCCCGCGACAGGAAATGCTCCAAAACACAACGTGGACACATCAATTTTTTTGACAGAAAACAGAGGTGTTTTTTGTAAAGTGCCTACCTGTGGATTTTGGCCTCTAGCTCAGACGCCACCTAGGGAAATCTACCAAACCTGTGCATTTTCGAAAACTAGAGACCTAGGGGAATATAAGAAGGGGTGACTTGTCGAACTCTCAACAGGTTCTGTTACCCAGAATCATTTGCAAACCTCAAAATGTGGCTAAAAAATCACTTTTTCCTCACATTTCGGTGACAGAAAGTTCTGGAATCTGAGAGGAACCACAAATTTCGTTCCACCCAGCGTTCCCCCAAGTCTCCCAATAAAAATGGTTCCTCACTTGTGTGGGTAGGCATAGTGCCCCCGACAGGAAATGCTCCAAAACACAACGTGGACACATCAATTTTTTTGACAGAAAACAGAGGTGTTTTTTGCAAAGTGCCTACCTGTGGATTTTGGCCTCTAGCTCAGCCCCCACCTAGGGAAACCTACCAAACCTTTGCATTGTTGAAAACTAGAGACCTAGGGGAATCCAAGATGGGGTGACTTGTCGAGATCTCACCAGGTTCTGTTACCCAGAATCCTTTGCAAACCTCAAAATGTGGCTAAGAAAACACTTTTTCCTCACATTTCTGTGACAGAAAGTTCTGGAATCTGAGAGGAGCCACAAATTTCCTTCCACCCAGCGTTCCCCCAAGACTCCTTATAAAAATGGTACCTCACTTGTGTGGGTAGGCATAGTGCCAGAGTCAGGAAATGCTCCAAAACACAACATGGACACATCAATTTTTTGACAGAAAACAGAGGTGTTTTTTGCAAAGTGCCTACCTGTGGATTTTGTCCTCTAGCTCAGCCGCCACCTAGGGAAACCTACCAAACCTGTGCATTTTTTTAAAACTAGAGACCTAGGAGAATCCACGATGGGGTGACTTGTCGAGCTCTCACCAGTTTCTGTTACAGAGAATCCTTTGAAAACCTCAAAATGTGGCTAAAAAAAACCTTTTTCCTCAAATTCCGGTCACAGAAAGCTCTGGAATCTGAAAGGAGCCACAAATTTCCTTCCACCCAGCGTTCCCCCAAGACTCCTTATAAAAATGGTACCTCACTTGTGTGGGTAGGCATAGTGCCAGAGACAGGAAATGCTCCAAAACACAACATGGACACATCAATTTTTTGACAGAAAACAGAGGTGTTTTTTGCAAAGTGCCTACCTGTGGATTTTGTCCTCTAGCTCAGCCGCCACCTAGGGAAACCTACCAAACCTGTGCATTTTTTTAAAACTAGAGACCTAGGAGAATCCACGATGGGGTGACTTGTCGAGCTCTCACCAGGTTCTGTTACAGAGAATCCTTTGAAAACCTCAAAATGTGGCTAAAAAAAACCTTTTTCCACAAATTCCGGTCACAGAAAGCTCTGGAATCTGAAAGGAGCCACAAATTTCCTTCCACCCAGCGTTCCCCCAAGACTCCTGATAAAAATGGTACCTCACTTGTGTGGGTAGGCATAGTGCCAGAGACAGGAAATGCTCCAAAACACAACATGGACACATCACTTTTTTCAACAGAAAACAGAGGTGTTTTTTGCAAAGTGCCTACCTGTGGATTTTGGATTCTATCTCAGCCACCACCTACGGAAACCTACCAAACCTGTGCATTTTTTTTAAACTAGAGACCTACGGGAATCCAAGATGGGGTGACTTGTCGAGCTCTCACCAGGTTCTGTTACCCAGAATCCTTTGCAAACTTCAAAATGTGGCTAAGAAAAATCTTTTTCCTCACATTTCGGTGACAGAAAGTTCTGGAATCTGAGAGGAGCCACAAATTTCCTTCCACCGAGCGTTCCCCCAAGACTCTTGCTTCACTTCACCTCACTTGTGTGGGTAGGCATAGTGCCCGCGACAGGAAATGCTCCAAAACACAACGTGGACACATCAATTTTTTCGACAGAAAACAGAGGTGTTTTTGTAAAGTGCCTACCTGTGGATTTTGGCCTCTAGCTCAGACGCCACCTAGGGAAACCTACCAAACCTGTGCATTTTCGAAAACTAGAGACCTAGGGGAATATAAGAAGGGGTGACTTGTCGAACTCTCAACAGGTTCTGTTACCCAGAATCCTTTGCAAACCTCAAAATGTGGCAAAAAATACACTTTTTCCTCACATTTCGGTTACAGAAAGTTCTGGAATCTGAGAAGAACCACAAATTTCCTTCCACCCAGCATTCCCTCAAGTATCCCAATAAAAATGGTTTCTCACTTGTGTGGGTAGGCATAGTGCACCCCACAGAAAATGCTCCAAAACACAACGTGGACACATCAATTTTTTTGGCAGAAAACAGAGGTGTTTCTTGCAAAGTGCCTACCTGTGGATTTTGGCCTCTAGCTCAGCCACCACCTAGGGAAACCTACAAACCTGTGCATTTTTGAAGACTAGAGACCTAGGGGAATCCAAGATGGGGTGACTTGTCGAGATCTCACCAGGTTCTGTTTCCCAGAATCCTTTGCAAAGCTCAAAATGTGGCAAAAAAAAAACTTTTTCCTCACATTTCTGTGACAGAAAGTTCTGGAATCTGAGAGGAGCCACAAATTTCCTTCCACCCAGCGTTCCCGGAAGACTCCTGATAAAAATGGTACCTCACTTGTGTGGGTAGGCATAGTGCCCGCGACAGAAAATGCTCCAAAACACAACGTGGACACATCAATTGTTTTGACAGAAAACAGAGGTGTTTTTTGCAAAGTGCCTACCTGTGGATTTTGGCCTCTAGCTCAGACGCCACCTAGGGAAACCTACCAAACCTGTGCATTTTCGAAAACTAGAGACCTAGGGTAATATAAGAAGGGGTGACTTGTCGAACTCTCAACAGGTTCTGTTACCCAGAATCATTTGCAAACCTCAAAATGTGGCTAAAAAAACACTTTTTCCTCACATTTCGGTGACAGAAAGTTCTGGAATCTGAGAGGAACCACACATTTCCTTCCACCCAGCGTTCTCCCAAGTCTCCCAATAAAAATGGTTCCTCACTTGTGTGGGTAGGCATAGTGCCCCCGACAGGAAATGCTCCAAAACACAACGTGGACACATCAATTTTGTTTGACAGAAAACAGAGGAGTTTTTTGCAAAGTGCCTACCTGTGGATTTTGGCCCCTAGCTCAGCCCCCACCTAGGGAAACCTACCAAATCTTTGCATTTTTTAAAACTAGAGACCTAGGGGAATCCAAGATGGGGTGACTTGTCGAGATCTTACCAGGTTCTGTTACCCAGAATCCTTTGCAAACCTCAAAATGTGGCTAAGAAAACACTTTTTCCTCACATTTCTGTGACAGAAAGTTCTGGAATCTGAGAGGAGCCACAAATTTCCTTCCACCCAGCGTTCCCCCAAGACTCCTTATAAAAATGGTACCTCACTTGTGTGGGTAGGCATAGTGCCAGAGACAGGAAATGCTCCAAAACACAACGTGGACACAACAATTTTTTGACAGAAAACAAAGGTGTTTTTTGCAAAGTGCCTACCTGTGGATTTTGTCCTCTAGCTCAGCCGCCACCTAGGGAAACCTACCAAACCTGTGCATTTTTTTAAAACTAGGGACCTAGGAGAATCCACGATGGGGTGACTTGTCGAGCTCTCACCAGGTTCTGTTACCGAGAATCCTTTGCAAACCTCAAAATGTGGCTAAAAAAACACTTTTTCCTCAATTTCCGGTCACAGAAAGCTCAGGAATCTGAGAGGAACCACAAATTTCCTTCCACCCAGCATTCCCCGAGACTCCGGATAAAAATGGTACCTCACTTGTGTGGGTAGGCATAGTGCCAGAGACAGGAAATGCTCCAAAACACAACATGGACACATCACTTTTTTTAACAGAAAACCAAGGTGTTTTTTTCAAAGTGCCTACCTGTGGATTTTGGCCTCTAGTTCAGCCACCACCTAGGGAAACCTACCAAACCTGTGCATTTTTTAAAAACTAAAGACCTACGGGAATCCAAGATGGGGTGACTTGTCGAGCTCTCACCAGGTTCTGTTACCCAGAATCCTTTGCAAACTTCAAAATGTGGCTAAGAAAAAACTTTTTCCTCACATTTCGGTGACAGAAAGTTCTGGAATCTGAGAGGAGAAACAAATTTCCTTCCACCCAGCGTTCCCCCAAGACTCTCGCTTCACTTCACCTCACTTGTGTGGGTAGGCATAGTGCCCGCGACAGGAAATGCTCCAAAACACAACGTGGACACATCAATTTTTTCGACAGAAAACAGAGGTGTTTTTTGTAAAGTGCCTACCTGTGGATTTTGGCCTCTAGCTCAGACGCCACCTAGGGAAACCTACCAAACCTGTGCATTTTCGAAAACTAGAGACCTAGGGGAATATAAGAAGGGGTGACTTGTCGAACTCTCAACAGGTTCTGTTACCCAGAATCATTTGCAAACCTCAAAATGTGGCTAAAAAATCACTTTTTCCTCACATTTCGGTGACAGAAAGTTCTGGAATCTGAGAGGAACCACAAATTTCCTTCCACCCAGCGTTCCCTCAAGTATCCCGATAAAAATGGTTCCTCACTTGTGTGGGTAGGCATAGTGCCCCCGACAGGAAATGCTCCAAAACACAACGTGGACACATCAATTTTTTTGACAGAAAACAGAGGTGTTTTTTGCAAAGTGACTACCTGTGGATTTTGGCCTCTAGCTCAGCCCCCACCTAGGGAAACCTACCAAACCTTTGCATTTTTGAAAACTAGAGACCTAGGGGAATCCAAGATGGGGTGACTTGTCGAGATCTCACCAGGTTCTGTTTCCCAGAATCCTTTGCAAAGCTCAAAATGTGGCAAAAAAAAAACTTTTTCCTCACATTTCTGTGTCAGAAAGTTCTGGAATCTGAGAGGAGCCACAAATTTCCTTCCACCCAGCGTTCCCCCAAGACTCCTTATAAAAATGGTACTTCACTTGTGTGGGTAGGCATAGTGCCAGAGGCAGGAAATGCTCCAAAACACAACGTGGACACATCAATTTTTTGACAGAAAACAAAGGTGTTTTTTGCAAAGTGCCTACCTGTGGATTTTGTCCTCTAGCTCAGCCGCCACCTAGGGAAACCTACCAAACCTGTGCATTTTTTTAAAACTAGGGACCTAGGAGAATACACGATGGGGTGACTTGTCGAGCTCTCACCAGGTTCTGTTAGAGAGAATCCTTTGAAAACCTCAAAATGTGGCTAAAAAAAACCTTTTTCCTCAAATTCCGGTCACAGAAAGCTCTGGAATCTGAAAGGAGCCACAAATTTCCTTCCACCCAGCGTTCCCCCAAGACTCCTTATAAAAATGGTACCTCACTTGTGTGGGTAGGCATAGTGCCAGAGACAGGAAATGCTCCAAAACACAACATGGACACATCACTTTTTTCAACAGAAAACAGAGGTGTTTTTTGCAAAGTGCATACCTGTGGATTTTGGCCTCTATCTCAGCCACCACCTACGGAAACCTACCAAACCTGTGCATTTTTTTAAAACTAGAGACCTACGGGAATCCAAGATGGGGTGACTTGTCGAGCTCTCACCAGGTTCTGTTACCCAGAATCCTTTGCAAACTTCAAAATGTGGCTAAGAAAAAACTTTTTCCTCACATTTCGGTGACAGAAAGTTCTGGAATCTGAGAGGAGCCACAAATTTCCTTCCACCCAGTGTTCCCCCAAGACTCTCGCTTCACTTCACCTCACTTGTGTGGGTAGGCATAGTGCCCGCGACAGGAAATGCTCCAAAACACAACATAGACACATCACTTTTTTTGACAGAAAACAGAGGTGTTTTTTGCAAAGTGCCTACCTGTGGATTTTGGCCTCTAGCTCAGCCAACACCTAGGGAAACCTACCAACCTGTGCATTTTTGAAAACTAGAGACCTAGGGGAATCCAAGATGGAGTGACTTGTCGAGCTCTCTCCAGGTTCTGTTACCCAGAATCCTTTGCAAACTTCAAAATGTGGCTAAGAAAACACTTTTTCCTCACATTTCTGTGACAGAAAGTTCTGGAATCTGAGAGGAGCCACAAATTTCCTTCCACCCAGCGTTCCCCCAAGACTCCTTATAAAAATGGTACCTCACTTGTGTGGGTAGGCATAGTGCCAGAGACAGGAAATGCTCCAAAACACAACATGGACACATCAATTTTTTGACAGAAAACAGAGGTGTTTTTTGCAAAGTGCCTACCTGTGGATTTTGTCCTCTAGCTCAGCCGCCACCTAGGGAAACCTACCAAACCTGTGCATTTTTTTAAAACTAGAGACCTAGGAGAATCGACGATGGGGTGACTTGTCGAGCTCTCACCAGGTTCTGTTACAGAGAATCCTTTGAAAACCTCAAAATGTGGCTAAAAAAAAATCCTTTTTCCTCAAATTCCGGTCACAGAAAGCTCTGGAATCTGAAAGGAGCCACAAATTTCCTTCCACCCAGCGTTCCCCCAATACTCCTGATAAAAATGGTACCTCACTTGTGTGGGTAGGCATAGTGCCAGAGACAGGAAATGCTCCAAAACACAACATGGACACATCACTTTTTTCAACAGAAAACAGAGGTGTTTTTTGCAAAGTGCCTTCCTGTGGATTTTGGATTCTATCTCAGCCACCACCTAGGGAAACCTACCAAACCTGTGCATTTTTTTAAAACTAGAGACCTACGGGAATCAAAGATGGGGTGACTTGTCGAGCTCTCACCAGGTTCTGTTACCCAGAATCCTTTGCAAACTTCAAAATGTGGCTAAGAAAAAACTTTTTCCTCACATTTCGGTGACAGAAAGTTCTGGAATCTGAGAGGAGCCACAAATTTCCTTCCACCGAGCGTTCCCCCAAGACTCTTGCTTCACTTCACCTCACTTGTGTGGGTAGGCATAGTGCCCGCGACAGGAAATGCTCCAAAACACAACGTGGACACATCAATTTTTTCGACAGAAAACAGAGGTGTTTTTGTAAAGTGCCTACCTGTGGATTTTGGCCTCTAGCTCAGACGCCACCTAGGGAAACCTACCAAACCTGTGCATTTTCGAAAACTAGAGACCTAGGGGAATATAAGAAGGGGTGACTTGTCGAACTCTCAACAGGTTCTGTTACCCAGAATCCTTTGCAAACCTCAAAATGTGGCAAAAAATACACTTTTTCCTCACATTTCGGTTACAGAAAGTTCTGGAATCTGAGAAGAACCACAAATTTCCTTCCACCCAGCATTCCCTCAAGTATCCCGATAAAAATGGTTTCTCACTTGTGTGGGTAGGCATAGTGCACCCCACAGAAAATGCTCCAAAACACAACGTGGACACATCAATTTTTTTGACAGAAAACAGAGGTGTTTCTTGCAAAGTGCCTACCTGTGGATTTTGGCCTCTAGCTCAGCCACCACCTAGGGAAACCTACAAACCTGTGCATTTTTTGAAGACTAGAGACCTAGGGGAATCCAAGATGGGGTGACTTGTCGAGATCTCACCAGGTTCTGTTTCCCAGAATCCTTTGCAAAGCTCAAAATGTGGCAAAAAAAAAAACTTTTTCCTCACATTTCTGTGACAGAAAGTTCTGGAATCTGAGAGGAGCCACAAATTTCCTTCCACCCAGCGTTCCCGGAAGACTCCTGATAAAAATGGTACCTCACTTGTGTGGGTAGGCATAGTGCCCGCGACAGGAAATGCTCCAAAACACAACGTGGACACATCAATTGTTTTGACAGAAAACAGAGGTGTTTTTTGCAAAGTGCCTACCTGTGGATTTTGGCCTCTAGCTCAGACGCCACCTAGGGAAACCTACCAAACCTGTGCATTTTCGAAAACTAGAGACCTAGGGTAATATAAGAAGGGGTGACTTGTCGAACTCTCAACAGGTTCTGTTACCCAGAATCATTTGCAAACCTCAAAATGTGGCTAAAAAAACACTTTTTCCTCACATTTCGGTGACAGAAAGTTCTGGAATCTGAGAGGAACCACACATTTCCTTCCACCCAGCGTTCTCCCAAGTCTCCCAATAAAAATGGTTCCTCACTTGTGTGGGTAGGCATAGTGCCCCCGACAGGAAATGCTCCAAAACACAACGTGGACACATCAATTTTGTTTGACAGAAAACAGAGGTGTTTTTTGCAAAGTGCCTACCTGTGGATTTTGGCCTCTAGCTCAGCCCCCACCTAGGGAAACCTACCAAACCTTTGCATTTTTGAAAACTAGAGACCTAGGGGAATCCAAGATGGGGTGACTTGTCGAGATCTTACCAGGTTCTGTTACCCAGAATCCTTTGCAAACCTCAAAATGTGGCTAAGAAAACACTTTTTCCTCACATTTCTGTGACAGAAAGTTCTGGAATCTGAGAGGAGCCACAAATTTCCTTCCACCCAGCGTTCCCCCAAGACTCCTTATAAAAATGGTACCTCACTTGTGTGGGTAGGCATAGTGCCAGAGACAGAAAATGCTCCAAAACACAACGTGGACACATCAATTTTTTGACAGAAAACAAAGGTGTTTTTTGCAAAGTGCCTACCTGTGGATTTTGTCCTCTAGCTCAGCCGCCACCTAGGGAAACCTACCAAACCTGTGCATTTTTTTAAAACTAGGGACCTAGGAGAATCCACGATGGGGTGACTTGTCGAGCTCTCACCAGGTTCTGTTAGAGAGAATCCTTTGAAAACCTCAAAATGTGGCTAAAAAAAACCTTTTTCCTCAAATTCCGGTCACAGAAAGCTCTGGAACCTGAAAGGAGCCACAAATTTCCTTCCACCCAGCGTTCCCCCAAGACTCCTTATAAAAATGGTACCTCACTTGTGTGGGTAGGCATAGTGCCAGAGACAGGAAATGCTCCAAAACACAACATGGACACATCACTTTTTTCAACAGAAAACAGAGGTGTTTTTTGCAAAGTGCATACCTGTGGATTTTGGCCTCTATCTCAGCCACCACCTAGGGAAACCTACCAAACCTGTGCATTTTTTTAAAACTAGAGACCTACGGGAATCCAAGATGGGGTGACTTGTCGAGCTCTCACCAGGTTCTGTTACCCAGAATCCTTTGCAAACTTCAAAATGTGGCTAAGAAAAAACTTTTTCCTCACATTTCGGTGACAGAAAGTTCTGGAATCTGAGAGGAGCCACAAATTTCCTTCCACCCAGCGTTCCCCCAAGACTCTCGCTTCACTTCACCTCACTTGTGTGGGTAGGCATAGTGCCCGCGACAGGAAATGCTCCAAAACACAACGTGGACACATCAATTTTTTCGACAGAAAACAGAGGTGTTTTTGTAAAGTGCCTACCTGTGGATTTTGGCCTCTAGCTCAGACGCCACCTAGGGAAACCTACCAAACCTGTGCATTTTCGAAAACTAGAGACCTAGGGGAATATAAGAAGGGGTGACTTGTCGAACTCTCAACAGGTTCTGTTACCCAGAATCCTTTGCAAACCTCAAAATGTGGCAAAAAATAAACTTTTTCCTCACATTTCGGTGACAGAAAGTTCTGGAATCTGAGAAGTACCACAAATTTCCTTCCACCCAGCGTTCCCTCAAGTATCCCGATAAAAATGGTTTCTCACTTGTGTGGGTAGGCATAGTGCACCCCACAGAAAATGCTCCAAAACACAACGTGGACAGATCAATTTTTTTCACAGAAAACAGAGGTGTTTTTTGCAAAGTGCCTACCTGTGGATTTTGGCCTCTAGCTCAGCCACCACCTAGGGAAACCTACAAACCTGTGCATTTTTGAAGACTAGAGACCTAGGGGAATCCAAGATGGGGTGACTTGTCGAGATCTCACCAGGTTCTGTTTCCCAGAATCCTTTGCAAAGCTCAAAATGTGGCAAAAAAAAAACTTTTTCCTCACATTTCCCTGACAGAAAGTTCTGGAATCTGAAAGGAGCCACAAATTTGCTTCCACCCAGTGTTCCCGGAAGACTCCTGATAACAATGGTACCTCACTTGTGTGGGTAGGCATAGTGCCAGAGACAGGAAATGCTCCAAAACACAACGTGGACACATCAATTGTTTTGACAGAAAACAGAGGTGTTTTTTGCAAAGTGCCTACGTGTGGATTTTGGCCTCTAGCTCAGACGCCACCTAGGGAAACCTACCAAACCTGTGCATTTTCGAAAACTAGAGACCTAGGGGAATATAAGAAGGGGTGACTTGTCGAACTCTCAACGGGTTCTGTTACCCAGAATCATTTGCAAACCTCAAAATGTGGCTAAAAAAACACTTTTTCCTCACATTTCGGTGACAGAAAGTTCTGGAATCTGAGAGGAACCACAAATTTCCTTCCACCCAGCGTTCTCCCAAGTCTCCCAATAAAAATGGTTCCTCACTTGTGTGGGTAGGCATAGTGCCCCCGACAGGAAATGCTCCAAAACACAACGTGGACACATCAATTTTGTTTGACAGAAAACAGAGGAGTTTTTTGCAAAGTGCCTACCTGTGGATTTTGGCCTCTAGCTCAGCCCCCACCTAGGGAAACCTACCAAACCTTTGCAATTTTGAAAACTAGAGACCTAGGGGAATCCAAGATGGGGTGACTTGTCGAGATCTTACCAGGTTCTGTTACCCAGAATCCTTTGCAAACCTCAAAATGTGGCTAAGAAAACACTTTTTCCTCACATTTCTGTGACAGAAAGTTCTGGAATCTGAGAGGAGCCACAAATTTCCTTCCACCCAGCGTTCCCCCAAGACTCCTTATAAAAATGGTACCTCACTTGTGTGGGTAGGCATAGTGCCAGAGACAGGAAATGCTCCAAAACACAACATGGACACATCAATTTTTTGACAGAAAACAGAGGTGTTTTTTGCAAAGTGCCTACCTGTGGATTTTGTCCTCTAGCTCAGCCGCCACCTAGGGAAACCTACCAAACCTGTGCATTTTTTTAAAACTAGAGACCTAGGAGAATCCACGATGGGGTGACTTGTCGAGCTCTCACCAGGTTCTGTTACAGAGAATCCTTTGAAAACCTCAAAATGTGGCTAAAAAAAATCCTTTTTCCTCAAATTCCGGTCACAGAAAGCTCTGGAATCTGAAAGGAGCCACAAATTTCCTTCCACCCAGCGTTCCCCCAAGACTCCTGATAAAAATGGTACCTCACTTGTGTGGGTAGGCATAGTGCCAGAGACAGGAAATGCTCCAAAACACAACATGGACACATCACTTTTTTCAACAGAAAACAGAGGTGTTTTTTGCAAAGTGCCTACCTGTGGATTTTGGATTCTATCTCAGCCACCACCTAGGGAAACCTACCAAACCTGTGCATTTTTTTAAAACTAGAGACCTACGGGAATCAAAGATGGGGTGACTTGTCGAGCTCTCACCAGGTTCTGTTACCCAGAATCCTTTGCAAACTTCAAAATGTGGCTAAGAAAACACTTTTTCCTCAAATTTCGGTGACAGAAAGTTCTGGAATCTGAGAGGAGCCACAAATTTCCTTCCACCGAGCGTTCCCCCAAGACTCTTGCTTCACTTCACCTCACTTGTGTGGGTAGGCATAGTGCCCGCGACAGGAAATGCTCCAAAACACAACGTGG
This sequence comes from Pleurodeles waltl, assembly GCF_031143425.1. Taxonomy (NCBI): domain Eukaryota; kingdom Metazoa; phylum Chordata; class Amphibia; order Caudata; family Salamandridae; genus Pleurodeles; species Pleurodeles waltl. Next base: position 342,499,542 of record NC_090447.1, on the reverse strand, counting down.
ACACATCAATTTTTTCGACAGAAAACAGAGGTGTTTTTGTAAAGTGCCTACCTGTGGATTTTGGCCTCTAGTTCAGACGCCACCTAGGGAAACCTACCAAACCTGTGCATTTTCGAAAACTAGAGACCTAGGGGAATATAAGAAGGGGTGACTTGTCGAACTCTCAACAGGTTCTGTTACCCAGAATCCTTTGCAAACCTCAAAATGTGGCACAAAATACACTTTTTCCTCACATTTCGGGGACAGAAAGTTCTGGAATCTGAGAAGAACCACAAATTTCCTTCCACCCAGCATTCCCTCAAGTATCCCTATAAAAATGGTTTCTCACTTGTGTGGGTAGGCATAGTGCACCCCACAGAAAATGCTCCAAAACACAACGTGGACACATCAATTTTTTTGACAGAAAACAGAGGTGTTTCTTGCAAAGTGCCTACCTGTGGATTTTGGCCTCTAGCTCAGCCACCACCTAGGGAAACCTACAAACCTGTGCATTTTTGAAGACTAGAGACCTAGGGGAATCCAAGATGGGGTGACTTGTCGAGATCTCACCAGGTTCTGTTTCCCAGAATCCTTTGCAAAGCTCAAAATGTGGCAAAAAAAAAACTTTTTCCTCACATTTCTGTGACAGAAAGTTCTGGAATCTGAGAGGAGCCACAAATTTCCTTCCACCCAGCGTTCCCCCAAGACTCCTTATAAAAATGGTACCTCACTTGTGTGGGTAGGCATAGTGCCAGAGACAGGAAATGCTCCAAAACACAACATGGACACATCAATTTTTTGACAGAAAACAGAGGTGTTTTTTGCAAAGTGCCTACCTGTGGATTTTGTCCTCTAGCTCAGCCGCCACCTAGGGAAACCTACCAAACCTGTGCATTTTTTTAAAACTAGAGACCTAGGAGAATCCACGATGGGGTGACTTGTCGAGCTCTCACCAGGTTCTGTTACAGAGAATCCTTTGAAAACCTCAAAATGTGGCTAAAAAAAATCCTTTTTCCTCAAATTCCGGTCACAGAAAGCTCTGGAATCTGAAAGGAGCCACAAATTTCCTTCCACCCAGCGTTCCCCCAAGACTCCTGATAAAAATGGTACCTCACTTGTGTGGGTAGGCATAGTGCCAGAGACAGGAAATGCTCCAAAACACAACATGGACACATCACTTTTTTCAACAGAAAACAGAGGTGTTTTTTGCAAAGTGCCTACCTGTGGATTTTGGATTCTATCTCAGCCACCACCTAGGGAAACCTACCAAACCTGTGCATTTTTTTAAAACTAGAGACCTACGGGAATCAAAGATGGGGTGACTTGTCGAGCTCTCACCAGGTTCTGTTACCCAGAATCCTTTGCAAACTTCAAAATGTGGCTAAGAAAAAACTTTTTCCTCACATTTCGGTGACAGAAAGTTCTGGAATCTGAGAGGAGCCACAAATTTCCTTCCACCGAGCGTTCCCCCAAGACTCTTGCTTCACTTCACCTCACTTGTGTGGGTAGGCATAGTGCCCGCAACAGGAAATGCTCCAAAACACAACGTGGACACATACATTTTTTCGACAGAAAACAGAGGTGTTTTTGTAAAGTGCCTACCTGTGGATTTTGGCCTCTAGCTCAGACGCCACCTAGGGAAACCTACCAAACCTGTGCATTTTCGAAAACTAGAGACCTAGGGGAATATAAGAAGGGGTGACTTGTCGAACTCTCAACAGGTTCTGTTACCCAGAATCCTTTGCAAACCTCAAAATGTGGCACAAAATACACTTTTTCCTCACATTTCGGTGACAGAAAGTTCTGGAATCTGAGAAGAACCACAAATTTCCTTCCACCCAGCATTCCCTCAAGTATCCCTATAAAAATGGTTTCTCACTTGTGTGGGTAGGCATAGTGCACCCCACAGAAAATGCTCCAAAACACAACGTGGACACATCAATTTTTTTGACAGAAAACAGAGGTGTTTCTTGCAAAGTGCCTACCTGTGGATTTTGGCCTCTAGCTCAGCCACCACCTAGGGAAACCTACAAACCTGTGCATTTTTGAAGACTAGAGACCTAGGGGAATCCAAGATGGGGTGACTTGTCGAGATCTCACCAGGTTCTGTTTCCCAGAATCCTTTGCAAAGCTCAAAATGTGGCAAAAAAAAAAATTTTTCCTCACATTTCTGTGACAGAAAGTTCTGGAATCTGAGAGGAGCCACAAATTTCCTTCCACCCAGCGTTCCCGGAAGACTCCTGATAAAAATGGTACCTCACTTGTGTGGGTAGGCATAGTGCCAGAGACAGGAAATGCTCCAAAACACAACGTGGACACATCAATTGTTTTGACAGAAAACAGAGGTGTTTTTTGCAAAGTGCCTACCTGTGGATTTTGGCCTCTAGCTCAGACGCCACCTAGGGAAACCTACCAAACCTGTGCATTTTCGAAAACTAGAGACCTAGGGTAATATAAGAAGGGGTGACTTGTCGAACTCTCAACAGGTTCTGTTACCCAGAATCATTTGCAAACCTCAAAATGTGGCTAAAAAAACACTTTTTCCTCACATTTCGGTGACAGAAAGTTCTGGAATCTGAGAGGAACCACAAATTTCCTTCCACCCAGCGTTCTCCCAAGTCTCCCAATAAAAATGGTTCCTCACTTGTGTGGGTAGGCATAGTGCCCCCGACAGGAAATGCTCCAAAACACAACGTGGACACATCAATTTTGTTTGACAGAAAACAGAGGTGTTTTTTGCAAAGTGCCTACCTGTGGATTTTGGCCTCTAGCTCAGCCCCCACCTAGGGAAACCTACCAAACCTTTGCATTTTTGAAAACTAGAGACCTAGGGGAATCCAAGATGGGGTGACTTGTCGAGATCTTACCAGGTTCTGTTACCCAGAATCCTTTGCAAACCTCAAAATGTGGCTAAGAAAACACTTTTTCCTCACATTTCTGTGATAGAAAGTTCTGGAATCTGAGAGGAGCCACAAATTTCCTTCCACCCAGCGTTCCCCCAAGACTCCTTATAAAAATGGTACCTCACTTGTGTGGGTAGGCATAGTGCCAGAGACAGGAAATGCTCCAAAATACAACGTGGACACATCAATTTTTTGACAGAAAACAAAGGTGTTTTTTGCAAAGTGCCTACCTGTGGATTTTGTCCTCTAGCTCAGCCGCCACCTAGGGAAACCTACCAAACCTGTGCATTTTTTTAAAACTAGGGACCTAGGAGAATCCACGATGGGGTGACTTGTCGAGCTCTCACCAGGTTCTGTTAGAGAGAATCCTTTGAAAACCTCAAAATGTGGCTAAAAAAAACCTTTTTCCTCAAATTCCGGTCACAGAAAGCTCTGGAATCTGAAAGGAGCCACAAATTTCCTTCCACCCAGCGTTCCCCCAAGACTCCTTATAAAAATGGTACCTCACTTGTGTGGGTAGGCATAGTGCCAGAGACAGGAAATGCTCCAAAACACAACATGGACACATCACTTTTTTTAACAGAAAACCAAGGTGTTTTTTGCAAAGTGCCTACCTGTGGATTTTGGCCTCTAGCTCAGCCACCACCTAGGGAAACCTACCAAACCTGTGCATTTTTTTAAAACTAGAGACCTACGGGAATCCAAGATGGGGTGACTTGTCGAGCTCTCACCAGGTTCTGTTACCCAGAATCCTTTGCAAACTTCAAAATGTGGCTAAGAAAAAACTTTTTCCTCACATTTCGGTGACAGAAAGTTCTGGAATCTGAGAGGAGCCACAAATTTCCTTCCACCCAGCGTTCCCCCAAGACTCTCGCTTCACTTCACCTCACTTGTGTGGGTAGGCATAGTGCCCGCGACAGGAAATGCTCCAAAACACAACGTGGACACATCAATTTTTTTGACAGAAAACAGAGGTGTTTTTTGTAAAGTGCCTACCTGTGGATTTTGGCCTCTAGCTCAGACGCCACCTAGGGAAATCTACCAAACCTGTGCATTTTCGAAAACTAGAGACCTAGGGGAATATAAGAAGGGGTGACTTGTCGAACTCTCAACAGGTTCTGTTACCCAGAATCATTTGCAAACCTCAAAATGTGGCTAAAAAATCACTTTTTCCTCACATTTCGGTGACAGAAAGTTCTGGAATCTGAGAGGAACCACAAATTTCGTTCCACCCAGCGTTCCCCCAAGTCTCCCAATAAAAATGGTTCCTCACTTGTGTGGGTAGGCATAGTGCCCCCGACAGGAAATGCTCCAAAACACAACGTGGACACATCAATTTTTTTGACAGAAAACAGAGGTGTTTTTTGCAAAGTGCCTACCTGTGGATTTTGGCCTCTAGCTCAGCCCCCACCTAGGGAAACCTACCAAACCTTTGCATTGTTGAAAACTAGAGACCTAGGGGAATCCAAGATGGGGTGACTTGTCGAGATCTCACCAGGTTCTGTTACCCAGAATCCTTTGCAAACCTCAAAATGTGGCTAAGAAAACACTTTTTCCTCACATTTCTGTGACAGAAAGTTCTGGAATCTGAGAGGAGCCACAAATTTCCTTCCACCCAGCGTTCCCCCAAGACTCCTTATAAAAATGGTACCTCACTTGTGTGGGTAGGCATAGTGCCAGAGTCAGGAAATGCTCCAAAACACAACATGGACACATCAATTTTTTGACAGAAAACAGAGGTGTTTTTTGAAAAGTGCCTACCTGTGGATTTTGTCCTCTAGCTCAGCCGCCACCTAGGGAAACCTACCAAACCTGTGCATTTTTTTAAAACTAGAGACCTAGGAGAATCCACGATGGGGTGACTTGTCGAGCTCTCACCAGTTTCTGTTACAGAGAATCCTTTGAAAACCTCAAAATGTGGCTAAAAAAAACCTTTTTCCTCAAATTCCGGTCACAGAAAGCTCTGGAATCTGAAAGGAGCCACAAATTTCCTTCCACCCAGCGTTCCCCCAAGACTCCTTATAAAAATGGTACCTCACTTGTGTGGGTAGGCATAGTGCCAGAGACAGGAAATGCTCCAAAACACAACATGGACACATCAATTTTTTGACAGAAAACAGAGGTGTTTTTTGCAAAGTGCCTACCTGTGGATTTTGTCCTCTAGCTCAGCCGCCACCTAGGGAAGCCTACCAAACCTGTGCATTTTTTTAAAACTAGAGACCTAGGAGAATCCACGATGGGGTGACTTGTCGAGCTCTCACCAGGTTCTGTTACAGAGAATCCTTTGAAAACCTCAAAATGTGGCTAAAAAAAACCTTTTTCCTCAAATTCCGGTCACAGAAAGCTCTGGAATCTGAAAGGAGCCACAAATTTCCTTCCACCCAGCGTTCCCCCAAGACTCCTGATAAAAATGGTACCTCACTTGTGTGGGTAGGCATAGTGCCAGAGACAGGAAATGCTCCAAAACACAACATGGACACATCACTTTTTTCAACAGAAAACAGAGGTGTTTTTTGCAAAGTGCCTACCTGTGGATTTTGGATTCTATCTCTGCCACCACCTACGGAAACCTACCAAACCTGTGCATTTTTTTAAAACTAGAGACCTACGGGAATCCAAGATGGGGTGACTTGTCGAGCTCTCACCAGGTTCTGTTACCCAGAATCCTTTGCAAACTTCAAAATGTGGCTAAGAAAAAACTTGTTCCTCACATTTCGGTGACAGAAAGTTCTGGAATCTGAGAGGAGCCACAAATTTCCTTCCACCGAGCGTTCCCCCAAGACTCTTGCTTCACTTCACCTCACTTGTGTGGGTAGGCATAGTGCCCGCGACAGGAAATGCTCCAAAACACAACGTGGACACATCAATTTTTTCGACAGAAAACAGAGGTTTTTTTGTAAAGTGCCTACCTGTGGATTTTGGCCTCTAGCTCAGACGCCACCTAGGGAAACCTACCAAACCTGTGCATTTTCGAAAACTAGAGACCTAGGGGAATATAAGAAGGGGTGACTTGTCGAACTCTCAACAGGTTCTGTTACCCAGAATCCTTTGCAAACCTCAAAATGTGGCAAAAAATACACTTTTTCCTCACATTTCGGTGACAGAAAGTTCTGGAATCTGAGAAGAACCACAAATTTCCTTCCACCCAGCGTTCCCTCAAGTATCCCGATAAAAATGGTTTCTCACTTGTGTGGGTAGGCATAGTGCACCCCACAGAAAATGCTCCAAAACACAACGTGGACACTTCAATTTTTTTGACAGAAAACAGAGGTGTTTTTTGCAAAGTGCCTACCTGTGGATTTTGGCCTCTAGCTCAGCCACCACCTAGGGAAACCTACAAACCTGTGCATTTTTGAAGACTAGAGACCTAGGGGAATCCAAGATGGAGTGACTTGTCGAGATCTCACCAGGTTCTGTTTCTCAGAATCCTTTGCAAAGCTCAAAATGTGGCAAAAATAAACTTTTTTCTCACATTTCTGTGACAGAAAGTTCTGGAATCTGAGAGGAGCCACAAATTTCCTTCCACCCAGCGTTCCCGGAAGACTCCTGATAAAAATGGTACCTCACTTGTGTGGGTAGGCATAGTGCCAGAGACAGGAAATGCTCCAAAACACAACGTGGACACATCAATTGTTTTGACAGAAAACAGAGGTGTTTTTTGCAAAGTGCCTACCTGTGGATTTTGGCCTCTAGCTCAGACGCCACCTAGGGAAACCTACCAAACCTGTGCATTTTCGAAAACTAGAGACCTAGGGGAATATAAGAAGGGGTGACTTGTCGAACTCTCAACAGGTTCTGTTACCCAGAATCATTTGCAAACCTCAAAATGTGGCTAAAAAAACACTTTTTCCTCACATTTCGGTGACAGAAAGTTCTGGAATCTGAGAGGAACCACAAATTTCATTCCACCCAGCGTTCTCCCAAGTCTCCCAATAAAAATGGTTCCTCACTTGTGTGGGTAGGCATAGTGCCCCCGACAGGAAATGCTCCAAAACACAACGTGGACACATCAATTTTGTTTGACAGAAAACAGAGGTGTTTTTTGCAAAGTGCCTACCTGTGGATTTTGGCCTCTAGCTCAGCCCCCACCTAGGGAAACCTACCAAACCTTTGCATTTTTCAAAACTAGAGACCTAGGGGAATCCAAGATGGGGTGACTTGTCGAGATCTTACCAGGTTCTGTTACCCAAAATCCTTTGCAAACCTCAAAATGTGGCTAAGAAAACACTTTTTCCTCACATTTATGTGACAGAAAGTTCTGGAATGTGAGAGGAGCCACAAATTTCCTTCCACCCAGCGTTCCCCCAAGACTCCTTATAAAAATGGTACCTCACTTGTGTGGGTAGGCATAGTGCCAGAGACAGAAAATGCTCCAAAACACAACGTGGACACATCAATTTTTTGACAGAAAACAAAGGTGTTTTTTGCAAAGTGCCTACCTGTGGATTTTGTCCTCTAGCTCAGCCGCCACCTAGGGAAACCTACCAAACCCGTGCATTTTTTTAAAACTAGGGACCTAGGAGAATCCACGATGGGGTGACTTGTCGAGCTCTCACCAGGTTCTGTTACCGAGAATCCTTTGCAAACCTCAAAATGTGGCTAAAAAAACACTTTTTCCTCAATTTCCGCTCACAGAAAGCTCTGGAATCTGAGAGGAGCCACAAATTTCCTTCCACCCAGCATTCCCCCGAGACTCCTGATAAAAATGGTACCTCACTTGTGTGGGTAGGCATAGTGCCAGAGACAGGAAATGCTCCAAAACACAACATGGACACATCACTTTTTTTAACAGAAAACCAAGGTGTTTTTTGCAAGGTGCCTACTTGTGGATTTTGGCCTCTAGCTCAGCCACCACCTAGGGAAACCTACCAAACCTGTGCATTTTTTTAAAACTAGAGACCTACGGGAATCCAAGATGGGGTGACTTGTCGAGCTCTCACCAGGTTCTGTTACCCAGAATCCTTTGCAAACTTCAAAATGTGGCTAAGAAAAAACTATTTCCTCACATTTCGGTGACAGAAAGTTCTGGAATCTGAGAGGAGCCACAAATTTCCTTCCACCCAGCGTTCCCCCAAGACTCTCGCTTCACTTCACCTCACTTGTGTGGGTAGGCATAGTGCCCGCGACAGGAAATGCTCCAAAACACAACGTGGACACATCAATTTTTTCGACAGAAAACAGAGGTGTTTTTTGTAAAGTGCCTACCTGTGGATTTTGGCCTCTAGCTCAGACGCCACCTAGGGAAACCTACCAAACCTGTGCATTTTCGAAAACTAGAGACCTAGGGGAATATAAGAAGGGGTGACTTGTCGAACTCTCAACAGGTTCTGTTACCCAGAATCATTTGCAAACCTCAAAATGTGGCTAAAAAATCACTTTTTCCTCACATTTCGGTGACAGAAAGTTCTGGAATCTGAGAGGAACCACAAATTTCCTTCCACCCAGCGTTCTCCCAAGTCTCCCAATAAAAATGGTTCCTCACTTGTGTGGGTAGGCATAGTGCCCCCGACAGGAAATGCTCCAAAACACAACGTGGACACATCAATTTTGTTTGACAGAAAACAGAGGTGTTTTTTGCAAAGTGCCTACCTGTTGATTTTGGCCTCTAGCTCAGCCCCCACCTAGGGAAACCTACCAAACCTTTGCATTTTTGAAAACTAGAGACCTAGGGGAATCCAAGATGGGGTGACTTGTCGAGATCTTACCAGGTTCTGTTACCCATAATCCTTTGCAAACCTCAAAATGTGGCTAAGAAAACACTTTTTCCTCACATTTCTGTGACAGAAAGTTCTGGAATCTGAGAGGAGCCACAAATTTCCTTCCACCCAGCGTTCCCCCAAGACTCCTTATAAAAATGGTACCTCACTTGTGTGGGTAGGCATAGTGCCAGAGACAGAAAATGCTCCAAAACACAACGTGGACACATCAATTTTTTGACAGAAAACAAAGGTGTTTTTTGCAAAGTGCCTACCTGTGGATTTTGTCCTCTATCTCAGCCGCCACCTAGGGAAACCTACCAAACCTGTGCATTTTTTTAAAACTAGGGACCTAGGAGAATCCACGATGGGGTGACTTGTCGAGCTCTCACCAGGTTCTGTTACCGAGAATCCTTTGCAAACCTCAAAATGAGGCTAAAAAAACACTTTTTCCTCAATTTCCGGTCACAGAAAGCTCTGGAATCTGAGAGGAGCCACAAATTTCCTTCCACCCAGCATTCCCCCGAGACTCCTGATAAAAATGGTACCTCACTTGTGTGGGTAGGCATAGTGGCAGAGACAGGAAATGCTCCAAAACACAACATGGACACATCACTTTTTTTAACAGAAAACCAAGGTGTTTTTTGCAAAGTGCCTACTTGTGGATTTTGGCCTCTAGCTCAGCCACCACCTAGGGAAACCTACCAAACCTGTGCATTTTTTTAAAACTAGAGACCTACGGGAATCCAAGATGGGGTGACTTGTCGAGCTCTCACCAGGTTCTGTTACCCAGAATCCTTTGCAAACTTCAAAATGTGGCTAAGAAAAAACTTTTTCCTCACATTTCGGTAACAGAAAGTTCTGGAATCTGAGAGGAGCCACAAATTTCCTTCCACCCAGCGTTCCCCCAAGACTCTCGCTTCACTTCACCTCACTTGTGTGGGTAGGCATAGTGCCCGCGACAGGAAATGCTCCAAAACACAACGTGGACACATCAATTTTTTTGACAGAAAACAGAGGTGTTTTTTGTAAAGTGCCTACCTGTGGATTTTGGCCTCTAGCTCAGACGCCACCTAGGGAAACCTACCAAACCTGTGCATTTTCGAAAACTCAAGACCTAGGGGAATATCAGAAGGGGTGACTTGTCGAACTCTCAACAGGTTCTGTTACCCAGAATCATTTGCAAACCTCAAAATGTGGCTAAAAAATCACTTTTTCCTCACATTTCGGTGACAGAAAGTTCTGGAATCTGAGAGGAACCACAAATTTCCTTCCACCCAGCGTTCCCCCAAGTCTCCCAATAAAAATGGTTCCTCACTTGTGTGGGTAGGCATAGTGCCCCCGACAGGAAATGCTCCAAAACACAACGTGGACACATCAATTTTTTTGACAGAAAACAGAGGTGTTTTTTGCAAAGTGCCTACCTGTGGATTTTGGCCTCTAGCTCAGCCGCCACCTAGGGAAACCTACCAAACCTTTGCATTTGTGAAAACTAGAGACCTAGGGGAATCCAAGATGGGGTGACTTGTCGAGATCTCACCAGGTTCTGTTACCCAGAATCCTTTGCAAACCTCAAAATGTGGCTAAGAAAACACTTTTTCCTCACATTTCTGTGACAGAAAGTTCTGGAATCTGAAAGGAGCCACAAATTTCCTTCCACCCAGCGTTCCCCCAAGACTCCTTATAAAAATGGTACCTCACTTGTGTGGGTAGGCATAGTGCCAGAGACAGGAAATGCTCCAAAACACAAAATGGACACATCAATTTTTTGACAGAAAACAGAGGTGTTTTTTGCAAAGTGCCTACCTGTGGATTTTGTCCTCTAGCTCAGCCGCCACCTAGGGAAACCTACCAAACCTCTGCATTTTTTTTAAACTAGAGACCTAGGAGAATCCACGATGGGGTGACTTGTCGAGCTCTCACCAGGTTCTGTTACAGAGAATCCTTTGAAAACCTCAAAATGTGGCAAAAAAAAACCTTTTTCCTCAAATTCCGGTCACAGAAAGCTCTGGAATCTGAAAGGAGCCACAAATTTCCTTCCACCCAGCGTTCTTCCAAGACTCCTGATAAAAATGGTACCTCACTTGTGTGGGTAGGCATAGTGCCAGAGACAGGAAATGCTCCAAAACACAACATGGACACATCACTTTTTTCAACAGAAAACAGATGTGTTTTTTGCAAAGTGCCTACCTGTGGATTTTGGATTCTATCTCAGCCACCACCTAGGGAAACCTACCAAACCTGTGCATTTTTTTTAAACTAGAGACCTACGGGAATCCAAGATGGGGTGACTTGTCGAGCTCTCACCAGGTTCTGGTACCCAGAATACTTTGCAAACTTCAAAATGTGACTAAGAAAAAACTTTTTCCTCACATTTCGGTGACAGAAAGTTCTGGAATCTGAGAGGAGCCACAAATTTCCTTCCACCGAGCGTTCCCCCAAGACTCTTGCTTCACTTCACCTCACTTGTGTGGGTAGGCATAGTGCCCGCGACAGGAAATGCTCCAAAACACAACGTGTACACATCAATTTTTTCGACAGAAAACAGAGGTGTTTTTGTAAAGTGCCTACCTGTGGATTTTGGCCTCTAGCTCAGACGCCACCTAGGGAAACCTACCAAACCTGTGCAATTTCGAAAACTAGAGACCTAGGGGAATATAAGAAGGGGTGACTTGTCGAACTCTCAACAGGTTCTGTTACCCAGAATCCTTTGCAAACCTCAAAATGTGGCAAAAAATACACTTTTTTCTCACATTTCGGTGACAGAAAGTTCTGGAATCTGAGAAGAACCACAAATTTCCTTCCACCCAGCGTTCCCTCAAGTATCCCGATAAAAATGGTTTCTCACTTGTGTGGGTAGGCATAGTGCACCCCACAGAAAATGCTCCAAAACACAACGTGGACACATCAATTTTTTTGACAGAAAACAGAGATGTTTTTTGCAAAGTGCCTACCTGTGGATTTTGGCCTCTAGCTCAGCCACCACCTAGGGAAACCTACAAACCTGTGCATTTTTGAAGACTAGAGACCTAGGGGAATCCAAGATGGGGTGACTTGTCGAGATCTCACCAGGTTCTGTTTCCCAGAATCCTTTGGAAAGCTCAAAATGTGGCAAAAAAAAAACTTTTTCCTCACATTTCTGTGACAGAAAGTTCTGGAATCTGAGAGGAGCCACAAATTTCCTTCCACCCAGCGTTCCCGGAAGACTCCTGATAAAAATGGTACCTCACTTGTGTGGGTAGGTATAGTGCCAGAGACAGGAAATGCTCCAAAACACAACGTGGACACATCAATTGTTTTGACAGAAAACAGAGGTGTTTTTTGCAAAGTGCCTACCTGTGGATTTTGGCCTCTAGCTCAGACGCCACCTAGGGAAACCTACCAAACCTGTGCATTTTCGAAAACTAGAGACCTAGGGGATTATAAGAAGGGGTGACTTGTCGAACTCTCAACAGGTTCTGTTACCCAGAATCATTTGCAAACCTCAAAATGTGGCTACAAAAACACTTTTTCCTCACATTTCGGTGACAGAAAGTTCTGGAATCTGAGAGGAACCACAAATTTCCTTCCACCCAGCGTTCTCCCAAGTCTCCCAATAAAAATGGTTCCTCACTTGTGTGGGTAGGCATAGTGCCCCCGACAGGAAATGCTCCAAAACACAACGTGGACACATCCATTTTTTTGACAGAAAACAGAGGTGTTTTTTGCACAGTGCCTACCTGTGGATTTTGGCCTCTAGCTCAGACGCCACCTAGGGAAACCTACCAAACCTGTGCATTTTCGAAAACTCGAGACCTAGGGGAATATCAGAAGGGGTGACTTGTCGAACTCTCAACAGGTTCTGTTACCCAGAATCATTTGCAAACCTCAAAATGTGGCTAAAAAATCACTTTTTCCTCACATTTCGGTGACAGAAAGTTCTGGAATCTGAGAGGAACCACAAATTTCCTTCCACCCAGCGTTCCCCCAAGTCTCCCAATAAAAATGGTTCCTCACTTGTGTGGGTAGGCATAGTGCCCCCGACAGGAAATGCTCCAAAACACAACGTGGACACATCAATTTTTTTGACAGAAAACAGAGGTGTTTTTTGCAAAGTGCCTACCTGTGGATTTTGGCCTCTAGCTCAGCCGCCACCTAGGGAAACCTACCAAACCTTTGCATTTGTGAAAACTAGAGACCTAGGGGAATCCAAGATGGGGTGACTTGTCGAGATCTCACCAGGTACTGTTACCCAGAATCCTTTGCAAACCTCAAAATGTTGCTAAGAAAACACTTTTTCCTCACATTTCTGTGACAGAAAGTTCTGGAATCTGAAAGGAGCCACAAATTTCCTTCCACCCAGCGTTCCCCCAAGACTCCTTATAAAAATGGTACCTCACTTGTGTGGGTAGGCATAGTGCCAGAGACAGGAAATGCTCCAAAACACAAAATGGACACATCAATTTTTTGACAGAAAACAGAGGTGTTTTTTGCAAAGTGCCTACCTGTGGATTTTGTCCTCTAGCTCAGCCGCCACCTAGGGAAACCTACCAAACCTCTGCATTTTTTTAAAACTAGAGACCTAGGAGAATCCACGATGGGGTTACTTGTCGAGCTCTCACCAGGTTCTGTTACAGAGAATCCTTTGAAAACCTCAAAATGTGGCAAAAAAAAACCTTTTTCCTCAAATTCCGGTCACAGAAAGCTCTGGAATCTGAAAGGAGCCACAAATTTCCTTCCACCCAGCGTTCCCCCAAGACTCCTGATAAAAATGGTACCTCACTTGTGTGGGTAGGCATAGTGCCAGAGACAGGAAATGCTCCAAAACACAACATGGACACATCACTTTTTTCAACAGAAAACAGATGTGTTTTTTGCAAAGTGCCTACCTGTGGATTTTGGATTCTATCTCAGCCACCACCTAGGGAAACCTACCAAACCTGTGCATTTTTTTTAAACTAGAGACCTACGGGAATCCAAGATGGGGTGACTTGTCGAGCTCTCACCAGGTTCTGTTACCCAGAATCCTTTGCAAACTTCAAAATGTGGCTAAGAAAAAACTTTTTCCTCACATTTCGGTGACAGAAAGTTCTGGAATCTGAGAGGAGCCACAAATTTCCTTCCACCGAGCGTTCCCCCAAGACTCTTGCTTCACTTCACCTCACTTGTGTGGGTAGGCATAGTGCCCGCGACAGGAAATGCTCCAAAACACAACGTGTACACATCAATTTTTTCGACAGAAAACAGAGGTGTTTTTGTAAAGTGCCTACCTGTGGATTTTGGCCTCTAGCTCAGACGCCACCTAGGGAAACCTACCAAACCTGTGCAATTTCGAAAACTAGAGACCTAGGGGAATATAAGAAGGGGTGACTTGTCGAACTCTCAACAGGTTCTGTTACCCAGAATCCTTTGCAAACCTCAAAATGTGGCAAAAAATACACTTTTTTCTCACATTTCGGTGACAGAAAGTTCTGGAATCTGAGAAGAACCACAAATTTCCTTCCACCCAGCGTTCCCTCAAGTATCCCGATAAAAATGGTTTCTCACTTGTGTGGGTAGGCATAGTGCACCCCACAGAAAATGCTCCAAAACACAACGTGGACACATCAATTTTTTTGACAGAAAACAGAGATGTTTTTTGCAAAGTGCCTACCTGTGGATTTTGGCCTCTAGCTCAGCCACCACCTAGGGAAACCTACAAACCTGTGCATTTTTGAAGACTAGAGACCTAGGGGAATCCAAGATGGGGTGACTTGTCGAGATCTCACCAGGTTCTGTTTCCCAGAATCCTTTGCAAAGCTCAAAATGTGGCAAAAAAAAAACTTTTTCCTCACATTTCTGTGACAGAAAGTTCTGGAATCTGAGAGGAGCCACAAATTTCCTTCCACCCAGCGTTCCCGGAAGACTCCTGATAAAAATGGTACCTCACTTGTGTGGGTAGGTATAGTGCCAGAGACAGGAAATGCTCCAAAACACAACGTGGACACATCAATTGTTTTGACAGAAAACAGAGGTGTTTTTTGCAAAGTGCCTACCTGTGGATTTTGGCCTCTAGCTCAGACGCCACCTAGGGAAACCTACCAAACCTGTGCATTTTCGAAAACTAGAGACCTAGGGGAATATAAGAAGGGGTGACTTGTCGAACTCTCAACAGGTTCTGTTACCCAGAATCATTTGCAAACCTCAAAATGTGGCTAAAAAAACACTTTTTCCTCACATTTCGGTGACAGAAAGTTCTGGAATCTGAGAGGAACCACAAATTTCCTTCCACCCAGCGTTCTCCCAAGTCTCCCAATAAAAATGGTTCCTCACTTGTGTGGGTAGGCATAGTGCCCCCGACAGGAAATGCTCCAAAACACAACGTGGACACATCAATTTTGTTTGACAGAAGACAGAGGTGTTTTTTGCAAAGTGCCTACCTGTGGATTTTGGCCTCTAGCTCAGCCCCCACCTAGGGAAACCTACCAAACCTTTGCATTTTTGAAAACTAGAGACCTAGGGGAATCCAAGATGGGGTGACTTGTCGAGATCTTACCAGGTTCTGTTACCCAGAATCCTTTGCAAACCTCAAAATGTGGCTAAGAAAACACTTTTTACTCACATTTCTGTGAAAGAAAGTTCTGGAATCTGAGAGGAGCCACAAATTTCCTTCCACCCAGCGTTCCCCCAAGACTCCTTATAAAAATGGTACCTCACTTGTGTGGGTAGGCATAGTGCCAGAGACAGGAAATGCTCCAAAACACAACGTGGAAACATTAATTTTTTGACAGAAAACAAAGGTGTTTTTTGCAAAGTGCCTACCTGTGGATTTTGTCCTCTAGCTCAGCCGCCACCTAGGGAAACCTACCAAACCTGTGCATTTTTTTAAAACTAGGGACCTAGGAGAATCCACGATGGGGTGACTTGTCGAGCTCTCACCAGGTTCTGTTACAGAGAATCCTTTGCAAACCTCAAAATGTGGCTAAAAAAACTCTTTTTCCTCAATTTCCGGTCACAGAAAGCTCTGGAATCTGAGAGGAGCCACAAATTTCTTTCCACCCAGCATTCCCCCGAGACTCCTGATAAAAATGGTACCTCACTTGTGTGGGTAGGCATAGTGCCAGAGACAGGAAATGCTCCAAAACACAACATGGACACATCACTTTTTTTAACAGAAAACCAAGGTGTTTTTTGCAAAGTGCCTACCTGTGGATTTTGGCCTCTAGCTCAGCCACCACCTAGGGAAGCCTACCAACCTGTGCATTTTTGAAAACTAGAGACCTAGGGGAATCCAAGATGGAGTGACTTGTCGAGCTCTCTCCAGGTTCTGTTACCCAGAATCCTTTGCAAACTTCAAAATGTGGCTAAGAAAACACATTTTCCTCATATTTCGGTGACAGAAAGTTCTGGAATCTGAGAGGAGCCACAAATTTCCTTCCACCCAGCGTTCCCTTAAGACTCCTTATAAAAATGGTACCTCACTTGTGTGGGTAGGCATAGTGCCAGAGACAGGAAATGCTCCAAAACACAACGTGGACACATCAATTTTTTGACAGAAAACAGAGGTGTTTTTTGCAAAGTGCCTACCTGTGGATTTTGTCCTCTAGCTCAGCCGCCACCTAGGGAAACCTACCAAACCTGTGAATTTTTTAAAAACTAGAGACCTAGGGGAATCCACAATGGGGTGACTTGTCGAGCTCTCACCAGGTTCTGTTATCCAGAATCCTTTGCAAACATCAAAATGTGGCTAAGAAAACACATTTTCCTCACATTTCGGTGACAGAAAGTTCTGGAATCTGAGAGGAACCACAAATTTCCTTCCACCCAGCGTTCCCCCAAGTCTCCCAATAAAAATGGTTCCTCACTTGTGTGGGTAGGCATAGTGCCCCGACAGGAAATGCTCCAAAACACAACGTGGACACATCAATTTTTTCAACAGAAAACAGAGGTATTTTTTGCAAAGTGCCTACCTGTGGATTTTGGCCTCTAGCTCAGTCCCCACCTAGGGAAACCTACCAAACCTTTGCATTTTTGAAAACTAGAGACCTAGGGGAATCCACGATGGGGTGACTTGTCGAGCTCTCACCAGGTTCTGTTACCGAGAATCCTTTGCAAACCTCAAAATGTGGCTAAAAAAACACTTTTTCCTCAAATTCCGGTCACAGAAAGCTCTGGAATCTGAGAGGAGCCACAAATTTCCTTCCACCCAGCATTCCTCTGAGACTCCTGATAAAAATGGTACCTCACTTGTGTGGGTAGGCATAGCGCCAGAGACAGGAAATGCTCCAAAACACAACATCGACACATCACTTTTTTTAACAGAAAACAGAGGTGTTTTTTGCAAAGTGCCTACCTGTGGATTTTGGCCTCTAGCTCAGCCACCACCTAGGGAAACCTACCAACCTGTGCATTTTTGAAAACAAGAGACCTAGGGGAATCCAAGATGGAGTGACTTGTCGAGCTCTCTCCAGGTTCTGTTACCCAGAATCCTTTGCAAACTTCAAAATGTGGCTAAGAAAACACTTTTTCCTCATGTTTCGGTGACAGAAAGTTCTGGAATCTGAGAGGAGCCACAAATTTCCTTCCACCCAGCGTTCCCCCAAGACTCCCAATAAAAATGGTACCTCACTTGTGTGGGTAAGCATAGTGCCAGAGACAGGAAATGCTCCAAAACACATCGTGGACACATACATTTTTTGACAGAAAACAGAGGTGTTTTTTGCAAAGTGCCTACCTGTGGATTTTGGCCTCTAGCTCAGCCCCCACCTAGGGAAACCTACCAAACCTTTGCATTTTTGAAAACTAGAGACCTAGGGGAATCCAAGATGGGGTGACTGGTCGAGATCTTACCAGGTTCTGTTACCCAGAATCCTTTGCAAACCTCAAAATGTGGCTAAGAAAACACTTTTTCCTCACATTTCTGTGACAGAAAGTTCTGGAATCTGAGAGGAGCCACAAATTTCCTTCCACCCAGCGTTCCCCCAAGACTCCTTATAAAAATGGTACCTCACTTGTGTGGGTAGGCATAGTGCCAGAGACAGAAAATGCTCCAAAACACAACGTGGACACATCAATTTTTTGACAGAAAACAAAGGTGTTTTTTGCAAAGTGCCTACCTGTGGATTTTGTCCTCTAGCTCAGCCGCCACCTAGGGAAACCTACCAAACCTGTGCATTTTTTTAAAACTAGGGACCTAGGAGAATCCACGATGGGGTGACTTGTCGAGCTCTCACCAGGTTCTGTTACCGAGAATCCTTTGCAAACCTCAAAATGTGGCTAAAAAAACACTTTTTCCTCAATTTCCGGTCACAGAAAGCTCTGGAATCTGAGAGGAGCCACAAATTTCCTTCCACCCAGCATTCCCCCGAGACTCCTGATAAAAATGGTACCTCACTTGTGTGGGTAGGCATAGTGCCAGAGACAGGAAATGCTCCAAAACACAACATGGACACATCACTTTTTTTAACAGAAAACCAAGGTGTTTTTTGCAAAGTGCCTACTTGTGGATTTTGGCCTCTAGCTCAGCCACCACCTAGGGAAACCTACCAAACCTGTGCATTTTTTTAAAACTAGAGACCTACGGGAATCCAAGATGGGGTGACTTGTCGAGCTCTCACCAGGTTCTGTTACCCAGAATCCTTTGCAAACTTCAAAATGTGGCTAAGAAAAAACTTTTTCCTCACATTTCGGTGACAGAAAGTTCTGGAATCTGAGAGGAGCCACAAATTTCCTTCCACCCAGCGTTCCCCCAAGACTCCTGATAAAAATGGTACCTCACTTGTGTGGATAGGCATAGTGCCAGAGACAGGAAATGCTCCAAAACACAACATGGACACATCACTTTTTTCAACAGAAAACAGAGGTGTTTTTTGCAAAGTGTCTACCTGTGGATTTTGGATTCTATCTCAGCCACCACCTAGGGAAACCTACCAAACCTGTGCATTTTTTTAAAACTAGAGACCTACGGGAATCCAAGATGGGGTGACTTATCGAGCTCTCACCAGGTTCTGTTACCCAGAATCCTTTGCAAACTTCAAAATGTGGCTAAGAAAAAACTTTTTCCTCACATTTTGGTGACAGAAAGTTCTGGAATCTGAGAGGAGCCACAAATTTCCTTCCACCCAGCGTTCCCCCAAGACTCTCGCTTTACTTCACCTGACTTGTGTGGGTAGGCATAGTGCCCGCGACAGGAAATGCTCCAAAACACAACGTGGACACATCAATTTTTTCGACAGAAAACAGAGGTGTTTTTTGTAAAGTGTCTACCTGTGGATTTTGGCCTCTAGCTCAGACGCCACCTATGGAATCCTACCAAACCTGTGCATTTTCGAAAACTAGAGACCTAGGGGAATATAAGAAGGGGTGACTTGTCGAACTCTCAACAGGTTCTGTTACCCAGAATCCTTTGCAAACCTCAAAATGTGGCTAAAAATACACTTTTTCCTCACATTTCGGTGACAGAAAGTTCTGGAATCTGAGAAGAACCACAAATTTCCTTCCACCCAGCGTTCCCCCAAGTATCCCGATAAAAATGGTTCCTCACTTGTGTGGGTAGGCATAGTGCACCCCACAGAAAATGCTCCAAAACACAACGTGGACACATCAATTTTGTTTGACAGAAAACAGAGGTGTTTTTTGCAAAGTGCCTACCTGTGGATTTTGGCCTCTAGCTCAGCCACCACCTAGGGAAACCTACAAACCTGTGCATTTTTGATGACTAGAGAACTAGGGGAATCCAAGATGGGGTGACTTGTCGAGATCTCACCAGGTTCTGTTTCCCAGAATCCTTTGCAAAGCTCAAAATGTGGCAAAAAAAAACTTTTTCCTCACATTTCTGTGACAGAAAGTTATGGAATCTGAGAGGAGCCACAAATTTCCTTCCACCCAGCGTTCCCAGAAGACTCCTGATAAAAATGGTACCTCACTTGTGTGGGTAGGCATAGTGCCAGAGACAGGAAATGCTCCAAAACACAACGTGGACACATCAATTGTTTTGACAGAAAACAGAGGTGTTTTTTGCAAAGTGCCTACCTGTGGATTTTGGCCTCTAGCTCAGACGCCACCTAGGGAAACCTACCAAACCTGTGCATTTTCAAAAACTAGAGACCTAGGAGAATATAAGAAGTGGTGACTTGTCGAACTCTCAACAGGTTCTGTTACCCAGAATCATTTGCAAACCTCAAAATGTGGCTAAAAAAACACTTTTTCCTCACATTTCGGTGACAGAAAGTTCTGGAATCTGAGAGGAACCACAAATTTCCTTCCACCCAGCGTTCCCCCAAGTCTCCCAATAAAAATGGTTCCTCACTTGTGTGGGTAGGCATAGTGTCCCCGACAGGAAATGCTCCAAAACACAACGTGGACACATCAATTTTGTTTGACAGAAAACAGAGGTGTTTTTTGCAAAGTGCCTACCTGTGGATTTTGGCCTCTAGCTCAGCCCCCACCTAGGGAAACCTACCAAACCTTTGCATTTTTGAAAACTAGAGACCTAGGGGAATCCAAGATGGGGTGACTTGTCGAGATCTCACCAGGTTCTGTTACCCAGAATCCTTTGCAAACCTCAAAATGTGGCTAAGAAAACACTTTTTCCTCACATTTCTGTGACAGAAAGTTCTGGAATCTGAGAGGAGCCACAAATTTCCTTCCACCCAGCGTTCCCCCAAGACTCCTTATAAAAATCGTACCTCACTTGTGTGGGTAGGCATAGTGCCAGAGACAGGAAATGCTCCAAAACACAACGTGGACACATCAATTTTTTGACAGAAAACAAAGGTGTTTTTTGCAAAGTGCCTACCTGTGGATTTTGTCCTCTAGCTCAGCCGCCACCTAGGGAAACCTACCAAACCTGTGCATTTTTTTAAAACTAGGGACCTAGGAGAATCCACGATGGGGTGACTTGTCGAGCTCTCACCAGGTTCTGTTACCGAGAATGCTTTGCAAACCTCAAAATGTGGCTAAAAAAACACTTTTTCCTCAATTTCTGGTCACAGAAAGCTCTGGAATCTGAGAGGAGCCACAAATTTCCTTCCACCCAGCATTCCCCCGAGACTCCTGATAAAAATGGTACCTCACTTGTGTGGGTAGGCATAGTGCCAGAGACAGGAAATGCTCCAAAACACAACATGGACACATCACTTTTTTTAACAGAAAACCAAGGTGTTTTTTGCAAAGTGCCTACCTGTGGATTTTGGCCTCTAGCTCAGCCACCACCTAGGGAAGCCTACCAACCTGTGCATTTTTGAAAACTAGAGACCTAGGGGAATCCAAGATGGAGTGACTTGTCGAGCTCTCTCCAGGTTCTGTTACCCAGAATCCTTTGCAAACTTCAAAATGTGGCTAAGAAAACACTTTTTCCTCATATTTCGGTGACAGAAAGTTCTGGAATCTGAGAGGAGACAAAATTTCCTTCCACCCAGCGTTCCCCCAAGACTCCTTATAAAAATGGTACCTCACTTGTGTGGGTAGGCATAGTGCCAGAGACAGGAAATGCTCCAAAACACAACGTGGACACATCAATTTTTTGACAGAAAACAGAGGTGTTTTTTGCAAAGTGCCTACCTGTGGATTTTGTCCTCTAGCTCAGCCGCCACCTAGGGAAACCTACCAAACCTGTGCATTTTTTAAAAACTAGAGACCTAGGGGAATCCACAATGGGGTGACTTGTCGAGCTCTCACCAGGTTCTGTTATCCAGAATCCTTTGCAAACATCAAAATGTGGCTAAGAAAACACATTTTCCTCACATTTCGGTGACAGAAAGTTCTGGAATCTGAGAGGAGCCACAAATTTCCTTCCACTCAGCGTTCCCTCAAGTCTCCCGATAAAAATGGTACTTCACTTGTGTGGGTAGGCATAGTGACCCCGACAGGAAATGCTCCAAAACACAACGTGGACACATCAATTTTTTAGACAGAAAACAGAGGTGTTTTTTGCAAAGTGCCTACCTGTGGTTTTTTGCCCTCTAGCTCAGCGGCCACCTAAGGAAACCTACCAAACCTGTGCATTTTTGAAAACTAGAGACCTAGGGGAATCCAAGATGGGGTGACTTGTCGAGATTTCACCAGGTTCTGTTAACCAGAATCCTTTGCAAACCTCAAAATGTGGCTAAAAAATCACTTTTTCCTCACATTTCTGTGACAGAAAGTTCTGGAATCTGAGAGGAGCCACAAATTTCCTTCCACCCAGCGTTCCCCCAAGTCTCCTCATAAAAATGGTACCTCACTTGTGTGGGTAGGCATAGTGCCAGAGACAGGAAATGCTCCAAAACACAACGTGGACACATCAATTGTTTTGACAGAAAACAGAGGTGTTTTTTGCAAAGTGCCTACCTGTGGATTTTGGCCTCTAGCTCAGACGCCACCTAGGGAAACCTACCAAACCTGTGCATTTTCAAAAACTAGAGACCTAGGGGAATATAAGAAGTGGTGACTTGTCGAACTCTCAACAGGTTCTGTTACCCAGAATCATTTCAAACCTCAAAATGTGGCTAAAAAAACACTTTTTCCTCACATTTCGGTGACAGAAAGTTCTGGAATCTGAGAGGAACCACAAATTTCCTTCCACCCAGCGTTCCCCCAAGTCTCCCAATAAAAATAGTTCCTCACTTGTGTGGGTAGGCATAGTGTCCCCGACAGGAAATGCTCCAAAACCCAACGTGGACACATCAATTTTGTTTGACAGAAAACAGAGGTGTTTTTTGCAAAGTGCCTACCTGTGGATTTTGGCCTCTAGCTCAGCCCCCACCTAGGGAAACGTACCAAACCTTTGCATTTTTGAAAACTAGAGACCTAGGGGAATCCAAGATGGGGTGACTTGTCGAGATCTCACCAGGTTCTGTTACCCAGAATCCTTTGCAAACCTCAAAATGTGGCTAAGAAAACACTTTTTCCTCACATTTCTGTGACAGAAAGTTCTGGAATCTGAGAGGAGCCACAAATTTCCTTCCACCCAGCGTTCCCCCAAGACTCCTTATAAAAATCGTACCTCACTTGTGTGGGTAGGCATAGTGCCAGAGACAGGAAATGCTCCAAAACACAACGTGGACACATCAATTCTTTGACAGAAAACAAAGGTGTTTTTTGCAAAGTGCCTACCTGTGGATTTTGTCCTCTAGCTCAGCCGCCACTTAGGGAAACCTACCAAACCTGTGCATTTTTTTAAAACTAGGGACCTAGGAGAATCCACGATGGGGTGACTTGTCGAGCTCTCACCAGGTTCTGTTACCGAGAATGCTTTGCAAACCTCAAAATGTGGCTAAAAAAACACTTTTTCCTCAATTTCCGGTCACAGAAAGCTCTGGAATCTGAGAGGAGCCACAAATTTCCTTCCACCCAGCATTCCCCCGAGACTCCTGATAAAAATGGTACCTCACTTGTGTGGGTAGGCATAGTGCCAGAGACAGGAAATGCTCCAAAACACAACATGGACACATCACTTTTTTTAACAGAAAACCAAGGTGTTTTTTGCAAAGTGCCTACCTGTGGATTTTGGCCTCTAGCTCAGCCACCACCTAGGGAAGCCTACCAACCTGTGCATTTTTGAAAACTAGAGACCTAGGGGAATCCAAGATGGAGTGACTTGTCGAGCTCTCTCCAGGTTCTGTTACCCAGAATCCTTTGCAAACTTCAAAATGTGGCTAAGAAAACACTTTTTCCTCATATTTCGGTGACAGAAAGTTCTGGAATCTGAGAGGAGCCAAAATTTCCTTCCACCCAGCGTTCCCCCAAGACTCCTTATAAAAATGGTACCTCACTTGTGTGGGTAGGCATAGTGCCAGAGACAGGAAATGCTCCAAAACACAACGTGGACACATCAATTTTTTGACAGAAAACAGAGGTGTTTTTTGCAAAGTGCCTACCTGTGGATTTTGTCCTCTAGCTCAGCCGCCACCTAGGGAAACCTACCAAACCTGTGCATTTTTTAAAAACTAGAGACCTAGGGGAATCCACAATGGGGTGACTTGTCGAGCTCTCACCAGGTTCTGTTATCCAGAATCCTTTGCAAACATCAAAATGTGGCTAAGAAAACACATTTTCCTCACATTTCGGTGACAGAAAGTTCTGGAATCTGAGAGGAGCCACAAATTTCCTTCCACTCAGCGTTCCCTCAAGTCTCCCGATAAAAATGGTACTTCACTTGTGTGGGTAGGCATAGTGACCCCGACAGGAAATGCTCCAAAACACAACGTGGACACATCAATTTTTTAGACAGAAAACAGAGGTGTTTTTTGCAAAGTGCCTACCTGTGGTTTTTTGCCCTCTAGCTCAGCGGCCACCTAAGGAAACCTACCAAACCTGTGCATTTTTGAAAACTAGAGACCTAGGGGAATCCAAGATGGGGTGACTTGTCGAGATTTCACCAGGTTCTGTTAACCAGAATCCTTTGCAAACCTCAAAATGTGGCTAAAAAATCACTTTTTCCTCACATTTCTGTGACAGAAAGTTCTGGAATCTGAGAGGAGCCACAAATTTCCTTCCACCCAGCGTTCCCCCAAGTCTCCTCATAAAAATGGTACCTCACTTGTGTGGGTAGGCATAGTGCCAGAGACAGGAAATGCTCCAAAACACAACGTGGACACATCAATTGTTTTGACAGAAAACAGAGGTGTTTTTTGCAAAGTGCCTACCTGTGGATTTTGGCCTCTAGCTCAGACGCCACCTAGGGAAACCTACCAAACCTGTGCATTTTCAAAAACTAGAGACCTAGGGGAATATAAGAAGTGGTGACTTGTCGAACTCTCAACAGGTTCTGTTACCCAGAATCATTTCAAACCTCAAAATGTGGCTAAAAAAACACTTTTTCCTCACATTTCGGTGACAGAAAGTTCTGGAATCTGAGAGGAACCACAAATTTCCTTCCACCCAGCGTTCCCCCAAGTCTCCCAATAAAAATAGTTCCTCACTTGTGTGGGTAGGCATAGTGTCCCCGACAGGAAATGCTCCAAAACCCAACGTGGACACATCAATTTTGTTTGACAGAAAACAGAGGTGTTTTTTGCAAAGTGCCTACCTGTGGATTTTGGCCTCTAGCTCAGCCCCCACCTAGGGAAACGTACCAAACCTTTGCATTTTTGAAAACTAGAGACCTAGGGGAATCCAAGATGGGGTGACTTGTCGAGATCTCACCAGGTTCTGTTACCCAGAATCCTTTGCAAACCTCAAAATGTGGCTAAGAAAACACTTTTTCCTCACATTTCTGTGACAGAAAGTTCTGGAATCTGAGAGGAGCCACAAATTTCCTTCCACCCAGCGTTCCCCCAAGACTCCTTATAAAAATCGTACCTCACTTGTGTGGGTAGGCATAGTGCCAGAGACAGGAAATGCTCCAAAACACAACGTGGACACATCAATTCTTTGACAGAAAACAAAGGTGTTTTTTGCAAAGTGCCTACCTGTGGATTTTGTCCTCTAGCTCAGCCGCCACTTAGGGAAACCTACCAAACCTGTGCATTTTTTTAAAACTAGGGACCTAGGAGAATCCACGATGGGGTGACTTGTCGAGCTCTCACCAGGTTCTGTTACCGAGAATGCTTTGCAAACCTCAAAATGTGGCTAAAAAAACACTTTTTCCTCAATTTCCGGTCACAGAAAGCTCTGGAATCTGAGAGGAGCCACAAATTTCCTTCCACCCAGCATTCCCCCGAGACTCCTGATAAAAATGGTACCTCACTTGTGTGGGTAGGCATAGTGCCAGAGACAGGAAATGCTCCAAAACACAACATAGACACATCACTTTTTTTGACAGAAAACAGAGGCGTTTTTTGCAAAGTGCCTACCTGTGGATTTTGGCCTCTAGCTCAGCCACCACCTAGGGAAGCCTACCAACCTGTGCATTTTTGAAAACTAGAGACCTAGGGGAATCCAAGATGGAGTGACTTGTCGAGCTCTCTCCAGGTTCTGTTACCCAGAATCCTTTGCAAACTTCAAAATGTGGCTAAGAAAACACTTTTTCCTCATATTTCGGTGACAGAAAGTTCTGGAATCTGAGAGGAGCCAAAATTTCCTTCCACCCAGCGTTCCCCCAAGACTCCTTATAAAAATGGTACCTCACTTGTGTGGGTAGGCATAGTGCCAGAGACAGGAAATGCTCCAAAACACAACGTGGACACATCAATTTTTTGACAGAAAACAGAGGTGTTTTTTGCAAAGTGCCTACCTGTGGATTTTGTCCTCTAGCTCAGCCGCCACCTAGGGAAACCTACCAAACCTGTGCATTTTTTAAAAACTAGAGACCTAGGGGAATCCACAATGGGGTGACTTGTCGAGCTCTCACCAGGTTCTGTTATCCAGAATCCTTTGCAAACATCAAAATGTGTCTAAGAAAACACATTTTCCTCACATTTCGGTGACAGAAAGTTCTGGAATCTGAGAGGAGCCACAAATTTCCTTCCACTCAGCGTTCCCTCAAGTCTCCCGATAAAAATGGTACTTCACTTGTGTGGGTAGGCATAGTGACCCCGACAGGAAATGCTCCAAAACACAACGTGGACACATCAATTTTTTAGACAGAAAACAGAGGTGTTTTTTGCAAAGTGCCTACCTGTGGTTTTTTGCCCTCTAGCTCAGCGGCCACCTAAGGAAACCTACCAAACCTGTGCATTTTTGAAAACTAGAGACCTAGGGGAATCCAAGATGGGGTGACTTGTCGAGATTTCACCAGGTTCTGTTAACCAGAATCCTTTGCAAACCTCAAAATGTGGATAAAAAAACACTTTTTCCTCACATTTCTGTGACAGAAAGTTCTGGAATCTGAGAGGAGCCACAAATTTCCTTCCACCCAGCGTTCCCCCAAGTCTCCTCATAAAAATGGTACCTCACTTGTGTGGGTAGGCATAGTGCCAGAGACAGGAAATGCTCCAAAACACAACGTGGACACATCAATTTTATCGACAGAAAACAGAGGTGTTTTTTGTAAAGTGCCGACCTGTGGATTTTGGCCTCTAGCTCAGACGCCACCTATGGAATCCTACCAAACCTGTGCATTTTCGAAAACTAGAGACCTAGGGGAATATAAAAAGGGGTGACTTGTCGAGCTCTCACCAGGTTCTGTTACCCAGAATCCTTTGCCATCCTCAAAATGTGGCTAAAAAAAACAATTTTTCCTCACATTTCTGTGACAGAAAGTTCTGGAATCTGAGAGGAGCCACAAATTTCCTTCCACCCAGCGTTCCCCCAAGACTCCTTATAAAAATGGTATCTCACTTGTGTGGGTAGGCATAGTGCCAGAAACAGGAAATGCTCCAAAACACAACATGGACACATCAATTTTTTGACAGAAAACAGAGGTGTTTTTTGCAAAGTGCCTACCTGTGGATTTTGTCCTCTAGCTCAGCCGCCACCTAGGGAAACCTACCAAACCTGTGCATTTTTTTAAAACTAGAGACCTAGGAGAATCCACGATGGGGTGACTTGTCGAGCTCTCACCAGGTTCTGTTACAGAGAATCCTTTGAAAACCTCAAAATGTGGCTAAAAAAAACCTTTTCCCTCAAATTCCGGTCACAGAAAGCTCTGGATTCTGAAAGGAGCCACAAATTTCCTTCCACCCAGCGTTCCCCTAAGTCTCCTTATAAAAATGGTTCCTCACTTGTGTGGGTAGGCATAGTGCCAGAGACAGGAAATGCTCCAAAACACAACGTGGACACATCAATTTTGTTTGACAGAAAACAGAGGTGTTTTTTGCAAAGTGCCTACCTGTGGATTTTGTCCTCTAGCTCAGCCGCCACCTAGGGAAACCTACCAAACCTGTGCATTTTTTTAAAACTAGAGACCTAGGAGAATCCACGATGGGGTGACTTGTCGAGCTCTCACCAGGTTCTGTTACAGAGAATCCTTTGAAAACCTCAAAATGTGGCTAAAAAAAACCTTTTTCCTCAAATTCCGGTCACAGAAAGCTCTGGATTCTGAAAGGAGCCACAAATTTCCTTCCACCCAGCGTTCCCCTAAGACTCCTTATAAAAATGGTTCCTCACTTGTGTGGGTAGGCATAGTGCCAGAGACAGGAAATGCTCCAAAACACAACATGGACACATCACTTTTTTCAACAGAAAACAGAGGTGTTTTTTGCAAAGTGCCTACCTGTGGATTTTGGCCTCTATCTCAGCCACCACCTAGGGAAACCTACCAAACCTGTGCATTTTTTTAAAACTAGAGACCTATGGGAATCCAAGATGGGGTGACTTGTCGAGCTCTCACCAGGTTCTGTTACCCAGAATCCTTTGCAAACTTCAAAATGTGGCTAAGAAAAAACTTTTTCCTCACATTTCGGTGACAGAAAGTTCTGGAATCTGAGAGGAGCCACAAATTTCCTTCCTCCCAGCGTTCCCCCAAGACTCTCGCTTCACTTCACCTCACTTGTGTGGGTAGGCATAGTGCCCGCGACAGGAAATGCTCCAAAACACAACGTGGACACATCAATTTTTTCGACAGAAAACAGAGGTGTTTTTTGTAAAGTGCCTACCTGTGGATTTTGGCCTCTAGCTCAGACGCCACCTAGGGAAACCTACCAAACCTGTGCATTTTCGAAAACTAGAGACCTAGGGGAATATAAGAAGGGGTGACTTGTCGAACTCTCAACAGGTTCTGTTACCCAGAATCATTTGCAAACCTCAAAATGTGGCTAAAAAATCACTTTTTCCTCACATTTCGGTGACAGAAAGTTCTGGAATCTGAGAGGAACCACAAATTTCCTTCCACCCAGCGTTCTCCCAAGTCTCCCAATAAAAATGGTTCCTCACTTGTGTGGGTAGGCATAGTGCCCCCGACAGGAAATGCTCCAAAACACAACGTGGACACATCAATTTTGTTTGACAGAAAACAGAGGTGTTTTTTGCAAAGTGCCTACCTGTGGATTTTGGCCTCTAGCTCAGCCCCCACCTAGGGAAACCTACCAAACCTTTGCATTTTTGAAAACTAGAGACCTAGGGGAATCCAAGATGGGGTGACTTGTCGAGATCTCACCAGGTTATGTTACCCAGAATCCTTTGCAAACCTCAAAATGTGGCTAAGAAAACACTTTTTCCTCACATTTCTGTGACAGAAAGTTCTGGAATCTCAGAGGAGCCACAAATTTCCTTCCACCCAGCGTTCCCCCAAGACTCCTGATAAAAATGGTACCTCACTTGTGTGGGTAGGCATAGTGCCAGAGACAGGAAATGCACCAAAACACAACGTGGACACATCAATTTTTTCGACAGAAAACAGAGGTGTTTTTTGTAAAGTGCCTACCTGTGGATTTTGGCCTCTAGCTCAGACGCCACCTAGGGAAACCTACCAAACCTGTGCATTTTCGAAAACTAGAGACCTAGGGGAATATAAGAAGGTGTGACTTGTCGAACTCTCAACAGGTTCTGTTACCCAGAATCCTTTGCAAACCTCAAAATGTGGCTAAAAATACACTTTTTCCTCACATTTCGGTGACAGAAAGTTCTGGAATCTGAGAGGAACCACAAATTTCCTTCCACCCAGCGTTCCCCCAAGTATCCCGATAAAAATGGTTCCTCACTTGTGTGGGTAGGCATAGTGCACCCCACAGAAAATGCTCCAAAACACAACGTGGACACATCAATTTTTTTGACAGAAAACAGAGGTGTTTTTTACAAAGTGCCTACCTGTTGATTTTGGCCTCTAGCTCAGCCCCCACCTAGGGAAACCTACCAAACCTGTGCATTTTTGAAAACTAGAGACCTAGGGGAATCCAAGATGGGGTGACTTGTTGAGATCTCACCAGGTTCTGTTACCCAGAATCCTTTGCAAACCTCAAAATGTGGCTAAAAAAAACACTTTTTCCTCACATTTCTGTGACAGAAAGTTCTGGAATCTGAGAGGAGCCACAAATTTCCTTCCACCCATCGTTCCCCCAAGACTCCTTATAAAAATGGTACCTCACTTGTGTGGGTAGGCATAGTGCCAGAAACAGGAAATGCTCCAAAACACAACATGGACACATCAATTTTTTGACAGAAAACAGAGGTGTTTTTTGCAAAGTGCCTACCTGTGGATTTTGTCCTCTAGCTCAGCCGCCACCTAGGGAAACCTACCAAACCTGTGCATTTTTTAAAAACTAGAGACCTAGGAGAATCCACGATGGGGTGACTTGTCGAGCTCTCACCAGGTTCTGTTACCGAGAATCCTTTGAAAACCTCAAAATGTGGCTAAAAAAAACCTTTTTCCTCAAATTCCGGTCACAGAAAGCTCTGGAATCTGAAAGGAGCCACAAATTTCCTTCCACCCAGCGTTCTTCCAAGACTCCTGATAAAAATGGTACCTCACTTGTGTGGGTAGGCATAGTGCCAGAGACAGGAAATGCTCCAAAACACAACATGGACACATCACTTTTTTCAACAGAAAACAGAGGTGTTTTTTGCAAAGTGCCTACCTGTGGATTTTGGCCTCTATCTCAGCCACCACCTAGGGAAACCTACCAAACCTGTGCATTTTTTTCAAACTAGAGACCTATGGGAATCCAAGATGGGGTGACTTGTCGAGCTCTCACCAGGTTCTGTTACCCAGAATCCTTTGCAAACTTCAAAATGTGGCTAAGAAAAAACTTTTTCCTCACATTTCGGTGACAGAAAGTTCTGGAATCTGAGAGGAGCCACAAATTTCCTTCCACCCAGCGTTCCCCCAAGTCTCCCAATAAAAATGGTTCCTCACTTGTGTGGGTAGGCATAGTGCCCCCGACAGGAAATGCTCCAAAACACAACGTGGACACATCAATTTTTTTGACAGAAAACAGAGGTGTTTTTTGCAAAGTGCCTACCTGTGGATTTTGGCCTCTAGCTCAGCCCCCACCTAGGGAAACCTACCAAACCTTTGCATTTTTTAAAACTAGAGACCTAGGGGAATCCAAGATAGGGTGACTTGTCGAGATCTCACCAGGTTCTGTTACCCAGAATCTTTTGCAAACCTCAAAATGTGGCTAAGAAAACACTTTTTCCTCACATTTCTGTGACAGAAAGTTCTGGAATCTGAGAGGAGCCACAAATTTCCTTCCACCCAGCGTTCCCCCAAGACTCCTTATAAAAATGGAACCTCACTTGTGTGGGTAGGCATAGTGCCAGAGGCAGGAAATGTTCCAAAACACAACGTGGACACATCAATTTTTTGACAGAAAACAAAGGTGTTTTTTGAAAAGTGCCTACCTGTGGATTTTGTTCTCTAGCTCAGACGCCACCTAGGGAAACCTACCAAACCTGTGCATTTTTTTAAAACTAGAGACATAGGAGAATCCACGATGGGGTGACTTGTCGAGCTCTCACCAGGTTCTGTTACCGAGAATCCTTTGCAAACCTCAAAATGTGGCTAAAAAAACACTTTTTCCTCAAATTCTGGTCACAGAAAGCTCTGGAATCTGAGAGGAGCCACAAATTTCCTTCCACCCAGCATTCCCCGAGACTCCTGATAAAAATGGTACCTCACTTGTGTGGGTAGGCATAGTGCCAGAGACAGGAAATGCTCCAAAACACAACATAGACACATCACTTTTTTTGACAGAAAACAGAGGCGTTTTTTGCAAAGTGCCTACCTGTGGATTTTGGCCTCTAGCTCAGCCACCACCTAGGGAAACCTACCAACCTGTGCATTTTTGAAAACTAGAGACCTAGGGGAATCCAAGATGGAGTGACTTGTCGAGCTCTCTCCAGGTTCTGTTACCCAGAATCCTTTGCAAACTTCAAAATGTGGCTAAGAAAACACTATTTCCTCATATTTTGGTGACAGAAAGTTCTGGAATCTGAGAGGAGCCACAAATTTCCTTCCACCCAGTGTTCCCCCAAGACTCCTTATAAAAATGGTACCTCACTTGTGTGGGTAGGCATAGTGCCAGAGACAGGAAATGCTCCAAAACACAACGTGGACACATACATTTTTTGACAGAAAACAGAGGTGTTTTTTGCAAAGTGCCTACCTGTGGATTTTGTCCTCTAGCTCAGCGCCACCTAGGGAAACCTACCAAACCTGTGCATTTTTTAAAAAACTAGAGACCTAGGAGAATCCACAATGGGATGACTTGTCGAGCTCTCACCAGGTTCTGTTATCCAGAATCCTTTGCAAACATCAAAATGTGGCTAAGAAAACACATTTTCCTCACATTTCGGTGACAGAAAGTTCTGGAATCTCAGAGGAACCACAAATTTCCTTCCACCCAGCGTTCCCCCAAGTCTCCTGATAAAAATGGTTCCTCACTTGTGTGGGTAGGCATAGTGTCCCCGACAGGAAATGCTCCAAAACACAATGTGGACACATCAATTTTTTCGACAGAAAACAGAGGTGTTTTTTGTAAAGTGCCTACCTGTGGATTTTGGCCTCTAGCTCAGACGCCACCTAGGGAAACCTACCAAACCTGTGCATTTTCGAAAACTAGAGACCTAGGGGAATATAAGAAGGGGTGACTTGTCGAACTCTCAACAGGTTCTGTTACCCAGAATCCTTTGCAAACTTCAAAATGTGGCTAAAAAAACACTTTTTCCTCATATTTCGGTGACAGAAAGTTCTGGAATCTGAGAGGAACCACAAATTTCCTTCCACCCAGCTTCCCCCAAGTATCCCGATAAAAATGGTTCCTCACTTGTGTGGGTAGGCATAGTGCACCCCACAGGAAATGCTCCAAAACACAATGTGGACACATACATTTTTTTGACAGAAAAGAGAGGTGTTTTTTACAAAGTGCCTACCTCTTGATTTTGGCCTCTAGCTCAAACCCCACCTAGGGAAACCTACCAAACCTGTGCATTTTTGAAAACTAGAGACCTAGGGGAATCCAAGATGGGGTGACTTGTCGAGATCTCACCAGGTTCTGTTACCCAGAATCCTTTGCAAACCTCAAAATGTGGCTATAAAAAACACTTTTTCCTCACATTTCTGTGACAGAAAGTTCTGGAATCTGAGAGGAGCCACAAATTTCCTTCCACCCAGCGTTCCCCCAAGATTCCTTATAAAAATGGTACCTCACTTGTATGGGTAGGCATAGTGCCAGAAACAGGAAATGCTCCAAAACACAACATGGACACATACATTTTTTGACAGAAAACAGAGTCGTTTTTTGCAAAGTGCCTACCTGTGGATTTTGTCCTCTAGCTCAGCCGCCACCTAGGGAAACCTACCAAACCTG